>NC_092670.1:6329200-7744200 GCF_964355755.1 Antedon mediterranea
TATTATCATAAAACGTGTTTAAATCTAATCATGTAAATATGATCTAGTCACGGAAATTAACCAAGACCTGATCTTTTTCGTAATTATGTAAATTTATTATATATAATAACATATAGTTGGATCTTGATACTAACTGTACGTTACGTACAGTAGGCCTAATGCAATACTACCAATGGGATACGGCAACAGTGGGATTGATTACATAATGAACATATTTTCAGCATGTTGAATCTATAACAGGAGTAAAAAGAGCAAAATGATCACGCATCATGATAAAGATCCGCCTTGTAGCTTTGACATACGGCCTAAAATTATTTAAATATTATAATAATAATATTTAATAAAAAGTAGTCCAAATTGGGATACTGGTCCTGATTGCCTTCAAAATGTAATGTAGTAGTTATGACCAAATACCTACTCTATCTGTGGTTTAGATTAGATTAGTTGGTAAAGATCCATCTTGTAGTTTTTATGTTATCCTGCTTTAACAACAGACAAACATCAAACATACAGTACACATACAGTACATACAAATATATCAATAACCTCCAAGGCGGAGGTAAAAATGGGTCATAAAAAATGAGTATAAAGCGTTATTTGTAATTTAACGTCTAAAACTGTAAAAGGTGTTGTGGTGACCTTACAGTACAGCATTTTCAAAGGGGTAGGGCTGGGGTAAAAATCCTTGACCGTCATCAAACATCACGAACATAATGTTTATTAATGCTAGCCACTTTATGGTAATACACAATGGGTAGGTTTGGCCAGTATGTGTTCATTTTATGGCTAGTGGGTGTATCTGATATTTTGCAATATGGCAAGCGGACATCGATTATTATTGCGCAATATTTTTAATACACGAAATATGTAATGCGACAGAGGCCGTTATAGCAGCGTAAACACTTTGACATCATTCTGTGACTCTCTCCCATATACCGCACTGTAGTACGGGCCGCCCCGCAGGGTCCGAAGCTCAAGTCTCTCTCACACAAATTTAAATATAGGCCTAGGCCTACAGTATAGCCTATAAGGCTATTAGTATAGTGCCCTCTTTTTTGTACGTATTTTGTGTACGGACCGTACGTTGTCATTGAAAATATTGTGCAATAATTTAACGCCTGCTGGCCATAAAAATGAACACATACTGGCCAAACCTACCCAACCCTGTAGCAACTGTCACACACTGTATCATCAGACTTCTCAAGAACCACCTGTGTCACACAGGTGCCAGCCTCCTATTTATAATAGTATTTTGCATGTATTTTGCTGTGTTGTACCTACCTTTTATCAAGGCAGACTATCCATTCGGCCACCATTTTTCCAACTGTAACTAAATCACCACATAAAACAGGTCAAATTGTGATCATTGCCATTCTAGTACTATTGTACGCTTCCTATTCGTTTTACAAACACGAATCATTCATTTTATGTGGAGACAGAACTGCCTTTTCTATCACGAGAGTATGTTTATGTTTTTATTTTTGATAATTTCCAAAATATGATTACCCCCTCTATTTACATTATGAACTTTATTAGTCGTTATATCCAGCTTGTCATAGTAAAGCGTTACTGGATCGTCAAGGCCAAAAAACAAAACACCACAAAATTATATTGAGGGCTCTCGTTCAATTAAAAGGAAGAAGACTGGTGGGTCAGTCACTTTTTAATTTCGTGTACAGAACGATAAAAATGACAGTTTTTGAGTATTTTAATAATGGATTACATATGGAAAATTAGTTATTTTTGTGTAAAATTTGAGAAATTATAACATCCGAGAGAATGGTGAGTTACTACGTTTTAATAACAGTTATGTCACAGTGTTGAATCTTAGCCTCCCCACCCACTTCATCAGCTGGCTGTTCCTTCTCTCTACAGCTGCTGGTGAGGAGCCGGAGTGTGGCCTGCTTTCAAGAAGTAGGCTTACGCCTAGGCCTAGTGCAATTTCATGAGTGTAGTTGGTACAGTAGCTTATAATTAATTAGGATAGCTAGTAATGTATAGTAGCTAGGCCTAAGTAAGTCTTAGTAAGGCCTACTAGAGAGTAGGGTTAGGCTAGCTAGTAGGAGACCTATGACATGTAGGCCGGCGTAGGTAGGCCTACCTCTAGCCTAGGTTTAGTTAAGCCCTAGCCTAGTCAATATACTATACTATAGAGAGGTTACAGTACATTATAGAAGGCTAGTAGTAGGGAATGTAGAGAAACAGACAGTTGAGACCATGAACTAGGCCTATGCATATAATGATAATATCACGTCTCCTCTGGATATTTAATAAACTGTACAGACACACACAGGTCCTGGTACAGTACATTCGTTATGTTTTTGGACGCGCCCCTTCATCAATAATTATTGGAAAATGACATATTCATGACGCACCTCTCCCGGGGTCGTATAGTGGGTCATACAATTGACAAAGTGCATAATATGTTTCACTACAGTATATATAAAGTACCAATCAATAATTGCTTGATCAATAGTTTTTCAACCAATGACGTAAAAACCTCTATTTCATTTTTCTTATTGATTCTTATTTCATTCTATTAACACTTCATTAGCGAGATAGACACAGATATCCTTGAATTGACAGTATTTAACACTTATAACCCATACAGTATTATTAAAGGTTAAATAAAAAAAAATATGTACTTGGTTTATGTCCAGGGATGCACTACCCTTGATTTTTTTGCATAACGTTTGATAACATTTTCTTTTTCTTTTTACTAACACTAACAGAATACAAACCGTCTTAAAAAAAACCATGAACAAAAAACATTTTTTGGAATGGATCTAAAGATAGAATTTCACTTCCTTGCTGCTATTTAGCTGCTAATACTATTATTAGTGTTCTAGATTTTTCAAATTTTAAATAAAGATTGAAACTTTCAATATTCATGGATTGTTTGTAACATCATTTTATTGTTATTGCTGACAAACTGCTTAAACTTTTTTTGAAAACCAATTATTGATTGCCATAGTAATTAGTTTAAAATTTGGGTCACAAATTCAGCCAAATAGGCTTTGGTATAGGAATAATGTTCATCACAACACTAACTACCAACCAGCAACAACATTTACACTTTATAAAAAAAATTAATTTTAAAAAGTAATAAATTTATATAATAAAAGGTTACAATTGGAGATGTTTAAATTAAAAATGTGTAAGTGTACAATACTAACTACTAAAGAATAGTGATAATCTATGGTATGTTGAGTTTGTGCTAACTAATACAAAGAGGTAAGTTTTTGACATACAGGTAATACTGTAAACAGAAACTCTGTTATGTCTGTGCTAAAAGGCTTTAAATTTAATGTTAATTGTGGTTTTTTTTCAATACAGTAGTATTAGTAGGCCTACTGTTACTCAAAATTCCCGAGTTGTGTTTGAAGAATAAAGAGTAAATACTATAAAACTATAAACTGTAATGATTATTATTAGTATTGGGTTACTGTTAAAGTGATTTATTTAAACATTTTATAAATTTCCACTCTTATTTGAAATGAGATACTAATCTTTTTTAGTGTTTTACAATCCTATATTACTTGCACTTACTAGAGTAATAAAAGCAAGTTTCAATACAATTTATTAATTTATGCCTCCTTCCTTCTTCCCCAATGCACTTGATTACCTTGTCATACTGTACTGTAGTTCCAATGCATTAACTGTTATCTCATCTAGTTTTTATTAGGGAATTTAAGGACACAATAGGGGGCTTTCGATTTTCTGCAAACAACCTACTGTAGGACCTAGCTAAACAGTACATTCAGATAGATAGATATATACCTTACAGTATACTGTACAAATTCCTTTTATATAATCCAATATAATGGAAATTACAGCGCTCATATCTTGGCTTACCTTAAATAAATATAAAGGAAAAAAGAACTACTGTACAGTATCTTTTCTAAATTTTCATATCCCCTGGGTAAAACGAGTACTTGTAACGGTTTGCCTCCACATTCACTGTCCATAACTTCTAACGATAGAGTCGCTAATTTCGCCATGTTGATGAATTCCAATATGGCATGGAAACATCAGCAAGAAAGAGTCAAGCGTTTGCACAGAACCTTCTCAATTCGGTCTTTATTCCCCTTACCTACACTGATATTCCCAGTCCAACATACAATATCTTCAAATACAGTAGACTGGGATACTGCATTTATTATACGCATGCAGAATGGGCTTCTACATGGTTTTGGTGTATTCTCCTGTCGGATCCAGGCAAAAATCAATGACACAACATGCCTACAGTCCTAGCTCGTTGGCAGAGCGGTACATATGACAAAATATTATTGCTGATGTGATTGCATGCCATATCTCATCTGTGCATTGCTAGTTTAATATTAACTGTACACATACTATTGCAGCTACAGTACTATAGAGCAACCATAAAGTATTTTTATACAAAACAACCTCAGATTACAGTATGTTTACATCATTACAGTATAGCACTGTACAGTACGACTACAAAATAATGCTGATCATTTGATAAATAGCATACATTACTAATAATATGATCGTTCAAACCCTGTATATTGTATTTTTTATATTTGCAGTTTATTTTAGCTTACCTCAATAAACATTTGCCCTTACCGTATCTCATAATATGATTTAATCAAATCTTTTGTTTGTACCAGCTCAATGAATTTCCACGAATAGAAGGATGAATACATTAAATAAAGTCTTACTACTAATAGAATTGATTGTAAAACCAACATAATCAATGCACTGTTATTAAAACTAATCCAATAAACTGTTATAAAAATAAAGATTCACTGTATATTAAATTTAGATTGAATTTGTAATATATCATTATTACATTGCCTATGTAAATACATGAACGCCATTGGTTGAAATGCCATCACGTGAATATCGCTCAGAGGATCTTGTTATAGTTCTTTAAGCAGTATTATTTTGACTTGATGTTTGTGTCTGTAATTTTGTGTCCCTGTCATTAGATACAGTAGAATACTATATAAAATCCAGCGAATATTTTTCTCGCTAGTAATGTCTGTAGAAAACTGTACCGGCCCTGTGTGACGATATTTTATACTAGAAAAATGACCTTCAGTTCGGTAATTTTCATACAGTGTATTTGTCCAGGGATTGCATGGTGGTGGTATGGGGATACAGTAGTTGTTCTCTTGGGTTAGAAGGAATTAATTTTCCTACTGTAAGACTAGATGTATTAAACAGTATTGTCTGGAGAGTGAAATTGTCCAGTGGGTAAATCATTCAAACACATATTCCATTGAAACTACTGTATTAAATCATTGTAAACAAACTGCAGTCAGTGACTTAAGTCAATAGAAAAATGTTGGTGATCTTATTTTACTGAAAAAAAAGTACTGTACTGTACCTAGAAAGGATAAAAGACTTATTTTAAAAAGATGAATTATACTGTATACTGTACTACAGTAGCGATACATTTTAAACAAAGCTATCATTATTTTAAATATTATCGATCAAAGTATTGTATTAGTTAATATTTTACACAAAGCTATCATCATTAATATTGATCAAAGTAAATTGTCTTTGTGAAAATATTGTTTTGTTATACTGTATTGCATAGCAATTCAATGTGAGACTAACTGTCTCTTCAGATATTAAATGATAATGATGTTGATAATGGTAGAATGGTCATTGTGCATACAAATCACCTAATTATGCATACTATGCAGTCTCAAGTGCAGTGCCTGGATTCCAGAGTTTTGTATAGTAAAAGTAGTAAAGTACACAGTGCAAACTAGACATTATTAAGAGTACAAAAGTCTAGTTCAGACAAAAAAATATTATTACATAATGCTACTGTACCTAATAGTGCTGTTAGTCTATTTAAGAGAACGTGGATAAATTTGTAATAGTTGCCTAAATAAAAACGAAATTGGAACAGGGTGAAAAAAAATTCTTTTGACATGCAGTAGGTGTTGACACTTTTGTCGAGACCTTATCCCATTTCAAAGAGTCGAGAGGATGACACAAAAACTATCATTAGTTATCATCATTATTTTTAATTTTTCGATAATTAACCATGTACTGTACAGTACTGCACAGCATAATGTTCAATGGTATTGGTAAATCTCACTCAAACCAGCAGACAGTACTGTATCTCAAACTTGACATTGGTAGTGATACTATATTACCTTACTGTACAGTAGTTTTTGACTTTTCAAACTACTGTATATTGGTTTCAAATGCACTGTGTAGTAGTAGTTAAAACTAGTAGCAGATGTGCAGTACATCTTGAAGAACGAATTTGTCAAAACTGTTGTATTTTATTCAAAGCTGAGAACAGAAAAACACAGGGTTTAGTAACTGCCAATGTCAAGTTACCACATTGATCATATGATTTGAAAGGTCAACTGCAAGTCAGTTGCTTTTCCTTTATTTGATTACTTATGACAAACTATGCTAAACAATGATCATCCTCTCTACTGTATGGTTAAGATCAGGAAAGTTTCTTTGAATAAAGCTGCAGATTCACCAAGGCCTTGATTCTGCTGCAAACAAATAACCGCTTATAAACTGTGTGAATAAACTAACCCCAATTTCTTTTCAGTTTCCAGTTAAGATTGCGGACTAAGATAATTACAGTACCTTTACCTTTGCTGATAATATAGTGTTTTATTATAATACAGTAATGTAACACCCTGGATAATTTCACATTAAAGGCGTGTGGCTCAGTGTGCTGACTACTGATCATGAGGTTGTGAGTTTGAATCCAATGCTTGTTACATTACTTGTATCCTTATGCAAGACACTTTACGTACGTTTATCTCTCTCCACCCAGGTGTATAAATTGGTACCGTACCTTGTATTGGTCAAAACACAATTGCGCTAAATTACTACAGTAGCTGTGTTATGGGCGTATGTTTCCATTGTTTGATCCAAAAAGAGTAGGGTAATAATGCGAAGAGTTTAGAAGCTTTGTGCATTGGGGCTATATGTGAACAAGTTTGAGAGTTAAATCCAATTATGCATCAGTTTCTCACTCTATACAATACATTTGGATTTGTTTGTCGTTGTGGAAACTCATAATACAGTGAAATAAATGCTTGTTAATTTCTTGTTTACAGGGGCAGCAGCAAGCGTTGTTGATGTGGACTGGTTTGGCTTTTGTGCTCTTTCTTCTAACGTTTGGCTTCTTGGCACCCATTCTCCTTCTGGCTTATATTGCAGCATTTATAGGAGGGTAAGTTTGTTTGAGATGGTACTGTAAAAGTGTAATGTTCAGATTACAATTTTTAAACTACAGTATGTTTAAAATTATTAAACTACTAAAAGGAACTTTCAATTTTGTGAAAACTTGAATACTGTAGGAAATGCACTGTAAGAAATCATATCAGTAGGTGCAGTACATACTATTCTCTCATTTAATTGCAAGTTTAGAAATTTGTTGTTCAGTTGTCTACAGTATTACGTGACTAGCTTACCTGGATGAACCGACATACGCCTTTTCCCATTCAAGAGGAGAACATAACCCTATAGTTTAACCCAATTTTGTTGATCCTAGATCACAGACATGCGCATTTCAACATTTGTTGATGTTTTAATGACAAATTTGAAATGAGTTTTCAAGATCCTAACTTCAGCCTTTGAAACCGAAAAAGCTCCCTCAAACTGGATTACATCTTTAATGATGCCATAGCGATATTCTCATACTGTAGGTACATCAGTAAATATACTAAAAAAGGCTGTTTTTTTTGCAGCAGAAATCATTGTGATTGAGTTTAAATTCTATTAAAGTTTTGTACGATACTGATATCATCTTTTAAACATCAAAGAGGTGTTTACACATGTCAACTAAACTATTACAGTATTTCCCATTTAGAAATCTCATTTCCTTGATACTCTGTATGACATCAATGTCATTCTGTACATGGTGCAGTTATTAATTCTGAAGAACATGGAGATATGATCTAATTGCTAACCTTTGACCTCTAATAATCTTTGGTACATACTTATAAGACAGTAATTTTAATATTGAATTATTTATTCACACAGGTTTTTTTTATTATTATTTTCAAGAATTTCAATTCCAGATTTCAAAACATGTTATAATCATGACATGTAACATATTAATTTTTTTAAATATTTTTTTCTCCGTTTTACTCTTTTCAGAGCATTTTTAGTTGTTTACAAGCTGCATGCCATCAAAGAGTCGGAGACATTGTTACATCGTATAACACCAGTAACACAACTATACAGTGCAATCAATGGTATATCTCAGGTAAAGGTAATAACATATTAGTAATGAAATAGGGTTCATGTATTGTAAACCAGTAAAAACTTACTTAACACAACTATGCAATCAATGGTATACTGTACAGTATCTCAGGTAAAGGCAGTAAAATACCTTACTTAACTTGATAACTGTCAACTCGACCCAGAAACTCAACTCAAAATCAAATAACAGCTTGTATTTCCAACTAAATGTTGACACTTATACACATAATCTGATTTATTTCTAGAAGTGATTAAAAGAAACATTAAACAATTTGTTGCATTCTGCAAAATGCAGATTTGTATTAGACCTAGATTTTAGGTCCTACTGTACTGTAATATCTAAAAAGGCTTTTTAATTTAATTAATAATGGTAGTCTTATATAGTGTCTAATACATGATGTTTCTATAGCACTTTACACACAAAAATGATCCATACTGTATAATCTCCTAAGATAGCCGCAAAAAAAACCAGAAAAAAAAAACAAAGGAACCATTTACAGCACTCCTTTCTTCCACCAGAGCTACAATTTGTTCAACTGTATGAATATTTCAATAGCCGCTGGTATAATTAATAACTTTAGGTTGAACAATGCAAACACAAGAAAAACTCATGCCATATGTTAAAATTGTTATTTCAACATCTGGGAATAAAAACCATGATTGAAAAAATAAAGTTACCAATTTTATTACTGTATGTATAAAATCCATGCAAGCCTAGGTAAATATGGTAGTCTGTGAAATGTTTGTACTGTATAAGTTTGCTAGCTACAGTATTTTAATTTAAATACCATTAGAGAACTGCAGTGTTTTTCAGAGGTAATAATAGTATAAATAAATTATGAACGTTTATGAGTTGGATGGTGAGAATATTTCATTTGAAATAGAGCAGTCAATTTTTCATCGAATGAAATATTCTCCATTCAACGAATACAAACCATTCTTTATTTTTTTTATTCAATTTATCAATCGTAAATCATTAATGAATGCTAGGCCGGGAATCTAGGCCATTAAAAAGGCAGCTTTAGACATGGAGTAGCAATAGACAGCGCGCACAACAATTTGATTTTTCTGAATGTCATCAGTCATCAGTCAAAATCTCAAAATGTTTACTGAAAATGCATTAAGGTGCGTACAATCTGGTGTGTTATAATATAATACAGCATACAGTACAGGAGTTGCCATAATAATAGCTAGTTACAATAAACCCTAAAAACCTTTAACAGTAGGCCTACCATGTACCGTGATCATATATAAAAAAAATTTGCCTATTTGAAGTTTATAATTAAACTCCAAATATATTGGCACCTTTGCCAATATATTTTAAACCACAATCTCAATGTATACACAGCTTAACTGACTAAAGTCAATCATAAATGTTATTATTCACATTCTGTTTTCTCAATTATTCAATCGTTATTCATTATAAATAATCAGGATCATACTGTATTTTACATACTATTATTCTATAGATGAACCTGAATGATTTCCTGCTTTCTAATTGGTTGCATTGGTTAAATCAATAAGCCAGATCACCAGGCACTGCTAATAAATGACAGTTTAAATTATTTCTCTTTATCAAAATCAATGACTGGTTTCATTGCTATTGTACAGTACACTATCGTTTTTTTGTTTAAACTGTTGTTAGTTAGTTAGTAGTAAGGTAGTTGATTCTCAGTATCCGGTATAATTTGTTCTGTTGTACTATTCTGTAAATAGTGTCACATTGTGTATCACATGTGACGCCTGGTTCATAAGCCTACAGAAATACCCACTGTAACCTTTACATAATACAGGTACCACATGTGATGCTGTACATGTGACACTATATCATGAAATTTGCCATGATACAGTGCATATAATTCCATGTAAAGTAATGTGGAGATGCAGTTAGAGAATGAGTCTGTAATTGACAAGGATTGTTGATAACAAATTTAATCAACATCACAGTAGGGATTCTACTCTTGTTAAACATCCTCTATGCAAACATTTTTTTTTAGGGGAACATTTTGTCATGAGAAAATTTGATTGGATTTGAACCTGGGGTTAATGCAGGCACAAAATGATTTTTAAAAATATTTTAAAATACAGTCAATGGAATTTATATAATTAAATTTAAATCCTAAGCAAAATCTGATAATTGTTATTAAAATTTGCGCTATATTAATAATTTGACACTGATACATTAATGAACTGTAAAAATAGTGTAATCATCATTTATTACAAATAGTGAATTCTTTTTTTAACTAAAAACTATAATATCAATATAAAAACATGTTTGTATAATATCATGTTTTTAAAACTTTAAACATTTTAAAAATTATTCAAGGTTCTGGTATTTAGGGTTAAATTGTATAGAGTTATTAATATTAATAATTAATAGTATCATGCTTTACTAAGTTTTTAAATGTCAAATAATAAATCTTTATAATTTCCGTTCAATTGTAGCTCACAAGAGTGTAATTATATCTTGTGCTATATCGAATTACCGCACTTTATCCTTGCTTCATTAGTCTTGCCTTCCTAAATTCAATTTATGCCGCAGATTCCATGTGTCAATGGTTATGTTTTCGTTCTTAAGAACATACTTAGATGTTGATTATTGCATTAAAGAAAAAACATCACTGCATTCGATTTGCAAAGTAATTTTAGTTATGGTGATAATAGCATAATTATTACTTGGCATCATGCCTAGTACACATCTTATGTTAGTTTTGTATTGTACAATAACATCTCAAGTAATATCCATCTACTGTAACTGTTAATATGAGGAAAAATTTAAATATTATTAGTACGCTCTTTCATGTCCCAATTATTTTGTTAGGATTTTCTTTTTTATGGACCCATTACTGCTGCCAAGGAAAAAATCATTGAAAAGAATGATTTTGAATTTTTAGCTCTACAAAATAAGATTTAGTTTACTGCAGTAATTTATTATTATTTATTACGTGACCATATTCAAGTTCATTCTTGACTTTACCAACAATTATGTGTTGCTCATGCTTTGTCATTGCAGACAGTAGATCTACAGAAATACCAAAACCATTTTTTTAAAATTCTATTCTTCAACTAAACAGGATGTCCTTATGGTTTACACTAAAAACGTTTTAGTTTCCTTTTAAATCTTCAACTTTTTTTTCAATTTCATTTTCATAAGAATAAGAATCCATAATATTTTTCATGTAGTTTATTTTGTGCCTAGCTTGCCTGGACAAAACGACAAATTAGCCTTTCTCCTCGAAGAGCAAGATAAACTTGAAAAGCTCTTTGAGAAAAGAAATAATGGTGGTTTTTGGGAAGAGCATAGTTCATGGACTATACCATTTGTGGAGAAGGGTATTCAAGGGTCATTCAATCATGTACTACAGAACTGTAAATCATAATACATCACATCACATACACAGTATGTGTTTAACAAAAACAGAAACTTTGATATTTAATAGTATTGCACATGTATCCAATCAGTATGTTAAGTAGTCTCACTGGCGCAGATCACTTTTGACGAAAAACACATCAAATTTGTATAAATCAGCCCTTTCATCTTGTTCCTAATATCCCCTACCCCCAAACATATTAGAAATTTATCATCGCCCTTGAGTAGGCTTAATGTCTGGCAATACATCAAGTGATGATATTAATTATTACATTTATTTAATGATTTCAAAAATTGTTCAATACCCCAGCCATGCACATTTGTCAGTAATAATATCTATCTCCATTTGATGAATGATAATGAAAGTGAATCTTAACATTTTGCTTTTACGAAGGTCATTAAAATATGACCTTCGTTTTTTATACGCAAGCATTAGGTCTGAACATACCCTTATCGATGTATAGTATACAATTACTACCAACAATTATGAAGTGTGAAAGGAGGTCAACCTAAACTTGTTTCAAAGACTGACCACCAGCATATGTATTTTAATATCAATCTATTAATAAAATTATTGGGTACAAATTAAGATAGTGTTACTGTTCATGTTATGTGTGGTTTAATCCCTAGTATTACAGTAGATGGAATGAGAATTGAAACCATAGTAAAATATACTGTACAATGAAACATTGTTGGATGCAACTCCTTCAAAATACAATAGCCAGTGAATAATTCTTTGTTTCTTTTATTGTTTATAGTTTTATTTCCTTAGGACGATCAAAGCATATTGATCGAAACGTTGAGAAACTCAACAGTTTTTTTTTCAGAACTAATATACATGGTGTACCGCAAACTTTATTTCAAGTAGCACTATTATTATTATTATGTGTATTTTTTTTTAAAATAAATTAATTTGTATCTACTGTATAGGTTGTTAAGGGTCTTAGGAAAGCTGATAATGACTATAAGCGTGATAAGCGACTAACAGGATCAAATATAATTGATGAGCAATTACAAGAGGTAAGTTGATGCAGGGTTGTTTTCAACATCTTCCCAAACCATCAGCTGTGCCAACTATCAACTCATCAACATCTTCTTAAAGTCAACCATACTGTATCAACATCTTCCCAAACCATTGGTATCTTCTCCAATCACCAACCATTACAATATTTGCAAACCAACCATCAACCATATCATTGGTATCAACATTTTCCATTACCATTTGTTTCAACATCTTTCCAACACTTTTAATTATATCATTGTCAATATTTTCCCAACCCATCAACATTTTCTCCAACCATTAACCATACCATTGGCACCTTCTCCAATTATTAATCAAACCTAACATCTTTGCCAACCATTGTTATCAGCAACCTATCCAACTGATAATCTGTACCAGTTAATTAATATCTTTCCAAACCATTGGCATTTTCTCCAATCATATTAAACCACACTAAACATCTTCCCAATCCCTTAGAATCATCTCCAATCATCAGCCGTAACTCATAAATCTTTGCCAACCATTGTTGTCAATGGCTACCCAAACTATTGGTATTTTCTATAAATATTAATCATATTATTGCCAACCATAATGTTACATTAACAATTTATTTTCTCCCCAGGTTTTTGAGTTAGCGTTTAGAGATTACATTCACGACTGGTACTTCCAACTAAGTGATCACGAAGAATTTTTATACAATGTCAGACAAACAACACAAAGTGTTATTATAACATTTGCCAACAGGTACAGTATGCTATGGAATAATTTCTAAAGAATTTTGGTATAGTTCAGATATCCACTCTCCTTAAATTGCTCGCTGTTGAATGCATGATTTTTGTTGAATGCATGATTTTTGTTAAATGTATTTTCTACTAAAATTTGTTTGTTTATGATTTTTTTTAATGAAACATTGAAGAAATACATTCCTATTAGCCTAAAAGATCTCCAATTAAGAACCACTTAAAATATATTGAATGGTTCTAATGGTGTTATTAAATAAGAAAATAAACTGTAATTAAGCCAAGTGATTTAATGATAACCAGGACAGAGTTGAAACATTTTATATAATCAATATTTTCTAATTGGGTTAAGCAGTTGTTATAACCTACAAGAGGCAATTCAAGATTTCAATATTTTGTAATGAAATGTTTATAACTGTTCTGCTTGAACTTTGACATTTGCAATCTATAAAGTCCAATCTGTAAATCCAATCAGCTGAATGTAGACTTACAAATCCTGATGATAGCCCAAAAATATTAATTAGTTTGGATGAAAAGAGTATCTGCAGTTTTTTTAAACAATATTGTTATTTCACTTATGAATAATTTCATAATGGTAGCCAAATTGTATGTTTTTTTTTAAATGTTATAATAATTATAATTAGATATTACAATACGATAGATTTATTAATACAATTCAATAAATGCAAGTCTATATTATAGATGTAAAAAAAGAAATACTCTTTCCAAGTTGATCTTTGTTCTTATAGATTGTCTCACCAAGATTGCTTTATGATTAAAACAGTAGACCAGTTTATTAATTCCTCAATTATTCATAGATTTCAAAGTCTTAATCAGAAATATTTTAATTTTGCACAAATCATATTTGTTATTGGTAGACATACAGTACAGTCCTTTTTTAAATTGCTTGCAGGTCTAAAAACGTAGATTGGGTTGATTATACTACAAGAAAAATAGTGGATGATTTTGCGTCACATCTGAGGATTTTTCGCAAAGCACAAGATAGACTGAAACGACAAAGACATAACGAAGGTATGTTTAATCAGAATTTTAATCATAAATATCTTTTTAATTTTGCTCATAGCATCCTATTGGCAAAAGATATAGTGTAAGATAAATATCTGTCGATATTCTATAGATAGAAGAATGGAAATTTAACATTCTGTTTATGTACTGTATTATTACTTGTCGTATTTACTGTACTTTTGCTGTAAAATAACAAATGCTGTGTTGTCACCATACGGGTGGGTCCCATCTGGCAATTAGAATGCAAACAGACTACCACTCAGACTAAGCTCTGTCTACACATCAAACCTTATGTGATGTGCCCATATATGGACATGGTGATGTCATATCACTACCATATTTGGGTACATCACACTTTTTTAGTTTGATAGTGTAGACAGAGCTTCAGAATACAAACGGGCTACGAACAAAATCGCACAAATTATTATCTAAGGCTAGCCTAGGCCTAGACAAAGTACCTTCATGTAGTTGACTGTTGATGAGGGCACATATGGTCTATTATTCAGCATATACACTGTAAAATACAATAAACAAAATAATTGTGTTTATATTATATTAAAAGTACAATATTTTTAAGTGCTTACAAAAAAGATCTTAAGAAATAAAACATTTCATACAATCGATTATGTACAATAGAAAAATAAATAAAAAGCCTATTTATAGAAAAACTATACAATATAATGTAATTATAGAAATAGAAAATGGATTAAAATTAATCAATATTCTGCAAACTAAACTAATGCTCTTAAAATCTAGATTTTTACTGACATTTTTTGTGTATTTGCAATTTAATATGGTTGAACTTGAATGTAACTACTAAATGTAAAAAGCAAATTTTTTTTTCACTGATTTTTGCAGTCTGTTTTAATTTAATTTACTCACCATATGTGTATAAGATTTACAATCAATAAGTCAACGAATTAGTTTCCATAGCAACAGTTATATAAATTATGAGAAAACATGCACTATATTTAGTAAAGTTTTTTTAGTGCTTTTATCTCTTATTTTTAAAATATTTTTATGTCTGCAAACTATCAGCCTGTTTCCAAAAATAGATACAATATTTTTCAAGTGATTAAAAATTCTCTTCTCACTCAGATACATTTTCAGCATTCTCCACCAGAATTTGAATAGTGCAGATTGTACCTTTTATTCCTAGTAGTTCCTAATAGTTTATTTATTTTTTCACTGTGTGTACTATTATGAAATAAATGTTAAAAAGAAAATTATAGAAGTATTTAATGCTAGCGACATTAAACATCCTGCAGTATATTTAATGGTAAACATTAATTTGGGACCTTTTAATTAGTAAGCAAAAAAAAATTCTAGTTTTGGGAAAGTTTTTGTCCGGTTCTCTGAGAGCTGATGTAATTTGTTGTTCAATTTATTTTAAAAATAAACAAATATATTTTTATTTACAGATTCAGAAGATAAGGAAATTAGTATAGAAGACATCTTCTTTGATTTAGAATTAGAGATGGAGAAAGATCTATGTAGAGATCGGATATGTACCAAAGACGAACATGAAATAGGTAATTTTACAGTATTATCAGAAATATATTATTCACTAAAATGGCACTTAGAGCACGCAAACCACTGCCTAGGCATATGAAAATTTAATTTTGTGAGTAACTTTGTGAGTAATCCTGCTAACTAACAAAGATAGAAAGAAACACACACATACCTGATCAACCAAATAACCACTCGCCATTCTGGCGAATGAAACAATATTACTATCATATCAAACAGATGCATAGAATTTTATTATTTTGTTATGAAAATGTGCAAAGCACATGTTTGTAATGAAAGATAAGATAATGTATTACATGCAATCTATGCAAACAATTTGTAACATTAAAATTCAGAACAATGGAAAAAAAACAGTGATGATAAAATTGCAAATTTGTAATCATATTAAATTTCAATTTTAATTTAAAATTATATTACATAAGGTATGGTATTTATTATTCCATAATAATACAACTGGCCATGCATGGGAAGAGCTAAAGTTAACAAATCATCATTCTTGAAATGGTGTATGTTTATTGCGTAAATGCCCTACATCCTAGTAAACTAGAATAATAATCAGCAGAGATTGTTTAAGGCCCCGTTTCTGCTGCCAAAAATATACCGTATATATACGGTATATTTTATATACGGTATATTTTTTGGCAGCAGAAATGGGTCTCATAAAAAATATACCGTATATATTTGCGGTATATATACTGCATAAATATCCCCATCGTTTATGGATATTATACGGTATATTCCAAAATATACCATATATTTCGTTCCCCGTTTCTGCTGCACTCAAAATATACCGTAAATGTGACCCGATCCATGACACGAGGTCAAAAACTAACAGAGTGCGACGCGTTTGTTTTGGTTTTTCTGCTGCATTGAAAGTTGAAACACACGTGTAAAAGCAAGCAACAGATCAAAATGTCACTGTGGACCGAACAAATCACTATTTTTGCAATTCAATTGTGGGGGGAAGCGAAAGTTGGGGGGAGACTGCATGGCAACAGAAGAGATACCGAGATTTTAATTACAATAAATCGAATGTTCTTACACGACAATAACGTGATGTAAAATCATGGTAAAATACTGTATAATAGAAAATGGAAATTAAAACGGCAATATAGGATAATATAGCATAATATAAACTCAATTTGAATAACAGAGTTTATTTATAGTGACATTTCTAGATTGTGCTTGTATGTGCGGTGTAAATTCGTTGCCGCTTCTGCTCATTAGATTTAAAATAGAAAGCAATGCTACGACGTTTTGAGAAACCATCATTGTTTTGTTTTTGTCAGCATGTACCGGTAGGTAAAAACCTCACTACACGAGGTCAATCCATACTTCCGTCTCACGAAATGCATTTTGGGTAATGAAAGCCAACTTTTTTACAACCCACCCACGAAGTATGTGCAGCGGAAACGGTGCACGAATTTCATATACGGTATATATACGGTATATTTATACGGTATATTTTGGGTTGGCAGCAGAAACGGGCCCTTAGATTTAGTTTATGAATCTCAAAGTAGACATATTCATGCTAAAGTACGGTATACAGTACATATTTTCACATACATTCTTACACAGAAAAACTATTAAGAAAATTATTGAGCTTTGAAAATTACAAGAGGCAAGCCATGATTCAACGTTTCAATCTTTATTTGATCATCAGGAATGAAAATTACAAGATTTAGAATTTTTTTTTATGAGAGATATGATATATGTAATTATAATATGATTCTTTTTTATTTTGTCTTAAATACAACTGATTACTAATTAGTAACAGTACTATACAAGTAATAATAAATTGTGGAAAATAAAAACAATATTACTCAACCATGTCTCTACTGTAATAACAGGTTGTTTTTCATTATAAAGATGAGCATAACAAAAAAATCTTTATAATATTCTGTGATTTAATAGGCAAATATGCATTTAATATAGCTGCTACATTCATTCCATAGAGACATAAACTACTATTGCAATAAGTAGAATAATAATCAGAATTTTTTAGATTATATACACTAGTTTATGAATCTAATTCGGATATACTGCTTCTGATCTCTGACAAATGGCAGACATGCTAATGAATAGCAACATCATTGCGCCTTGAGCACCATGTGAATAATTGACTGGATTGAATATTAGAATTTATGATATCAATATATAAACTGAAATAATATTGACTTGGATATTGGCTATTAGTTGAGTTTGAAGTAATTTTCCGATTTCCAAGATAATGTTACTTTTAATTTTCTCTTTCTTTCAAAGTATAATAAAGGCCAACATATTATTTTGCTACTCAGACAGAAGGATATTAAGCCCTTTGTCTCTATCCTTTATTCTCTGTTCACTGGGCCTTATTTTAGTTTTATAACTTTCTTTAAGCTGTGTTTTTTTACAAACTATTTAAGCACCTGGGACATGTTCCATGCCACTTTTTCAAATATGGTGAGTCATTCACAGAAACCAAATATATTTTATTATATTAATAATAATATTATGTGAGTTCCTTTTTCACTTGGTTTGAAACAATAACTTACTTTGAAGTAGAGACCATCATTTATGATAAAAATTATTTCATTAAATCCTCCATTAGACCATTCGTTTAGACTGGGATAATCCAATCTAAGTGCTTATTATGAACTTGAAAGGTGCCATATCCATTCACACCTAAACTATAATACAGTATTACTTTACATTAATTAATTATTTGTAACATATACCAATAGTCTTATAATATCCATGTGACATCTTTCTATTAATTCTCGCTGTTCGTTGAACCTACAAAAATATTTAATGCTAAATTTCGACATATTCTTACTGTCCCCTTTTTATAAATAGTACCTATTGATTCCTGTGCTCTTTTTTAACATCCAGTCAACAGTTGATTTGCAAGCAGTTTTATTCACTCTGGAACATTTTTTTTTAATAAATTCAAAATGTCGACATATTTAGTTGTTTCATTGATGCCAGAATAGAATAGAACATTTATTGCTTGGTTTGTACAATATTTGGATTGGTTTTTGTGTGTGAACCAGAATCAAGGTTCACACACATGCTTATTATTAGTCAAGAGTTAATGTGCAGGGCAGGTTTTTTTGGTTAATTAAGCGTGGTTCCCACTAGCGACGCAACACAAGGACGTAACGCAACGCAAGTGAATTGACCAATCACAAGCGATGGCTTATTCGCTTGTGATTGCTAACTGTCTGTAACTTCGCTTGTCATTGGTTAAAACACTTTCATCCTTGCGTTATGTTCTAGTGGGAACCACGCTTTAAGTTTATCTACAGAATTACTGTATAGTATTAGCAATACTGTGCAGTAATGATGGGCTGTTTGAAATGCTAATTATAGACAGACGTAGTAGATATAATGGTTAAACAGTATCATCAATGTGGAACCGTTATGCTTACTTTGTTTAATAATGATTGACTGAATTTGTACATTGACATCTGTAATTATATCAAAATTATGTGGTTAGTATTTAAGCCTGGTCTACACTATCAAACTTTCAAAAAAATGTGATGTCATATCACTACCATATTTGGGCATATCACTACCATATATGGGCACATTATTTTGAATAAAGTTTGATAGTGTAGACAAGGCTTTAGTTGGTTAATTACAAACTTACACACCTCAAATTAAACTACATTTGACATTTTTAGCTTACCATTCTTTTATACTGATATTCGGCTGCTTACAACATTTAAATTAATTATTAATTATGTTTAAAAAATTAAAGTGTTTGACTTTGCTCTATGAAAAATATATAATTATAATATATCGACAGACAATTAATGAATTAGATACAGATACAGCTATATAATGAACATGAAATTTGATTTCTTGTAGCATAAAACTCCATTAAAAATTAACTACAAAGAAAAGACATAGTATGATTAGTCCATACTGTATATCTATTATATTGTAAGTGTTAAGTTCCCCTATAGTTAGAGGCAAAACACAATTCTATCGACTTATAGAACAAACAGATATTAGTATTCTTCTCATGTTGATTTATTTTTTCCTCTTGCATTCAAAATGTTTACAAACATGTTTTTCATCCTATCAGGGTGCGTTATCATTATAATATAAATTATGAATAAATTTAGCTGGAGGCAAAAAAGAATTCTATCAAATTTACAAACGTTTTTTTTATTTCAGTGTGTGTTTAGCATTATAAATTGAAATACATTTTTTACTATTTTTATGTAATACATTTCAGAAAGGATCAATAATGAAACAATTAATGTATGATATTTCAATTTTATGTTACGTTTGAAAGATACTGTATCTTTATAATAATTTACTAAGTATATTAATAATCCGTACTGTAATAATAAAGACGTGTACACTGTGTTGACGTTTTATTATTAGATAATACTAGTATGAAAACTATATTAGATTAAAAAAAAGGTAAATCCATGAAAATTATGATTACTGTATACAGTTACAATTAATTTAAGATCAATGAAGCAAACACCATTGTTAATGCCTAAATGATGATGGTGGTGTGTTGGGATATTCCCACTTGAGGGCAGGGTTCATGGAATGTACCATTTTCTGACAGGGGTGATTCATAAATATTTTATATATTTGAGTTATAGCTCTCTCAATGTCGGTTTATCCCGGTAAGCTAGCACTTATACTTATACTGTAGACTACCAACACCACTTTTGGTTTGTGTAATTATTTATTAGGTTATATGCATGATATGCATATAACCTCTTGATTCTGTCAAAATCTTTATTTATTTATTTATTTATTTATTTATTTATTTATTTATTCTTTCCTTAGCACTATTTGTCCGTGAATTATCTTGGCATCAGTTTCATCTATCTAAGTCAATTTTTCAGAGTATATTCCTTATGGCCAGGAATCGATGTGGTTATGTTTTCACGATGCGCAATCAAAAATTACGCGGTCTACGCGCGATTTAACGAAATCACGTTTGTAATCATATCTTCACAAACATGAATCACTTTTAAACAAAATTTGGTACTCATAAATTTCAGGTCATATTTCATCATATGGCAATACAATTACGTGCGTAGCGCATATAACGCATGCGTACGCGCGCTTAAAATGTTGAAAATTGTCAGAATTTATTTTCGATGAAATTAGAGTACGTTTCAGGCAATTTTAAGCGTTTAAAAAATTGCCATGAGTGCGCAGATTTTTGCACGCGCACTGCGCGTCAAACGTTAATGCGCACTGTTTGTGTCCGATTACTGTTGTATAACCTTTCTTTAATAATATCATCATATTTTATTCACTTTTCAACGCGAAACAGCGTTATACGAGCACGTCAAAAGTGACGGGCTACGCACGTGTAAGTTAACAAAATGGTGAAAATATGCTAAATTTTAAAATTAATATATATCGTTAGAATGCTCGGGAACACCTATTTTTTATTTAATTTTCTTGAAGTGTATGTATCATATGTATGATTTATTATGAAATTAGAAAAACAAAAGTTGATTAAGTCATCATTAATGGCATATTAAATTTAACAACATTAATTTCGACAATCAAACAAATTATAACATTTTCTTAGGCCAAAATAACAAACTTAACGTTAACTTTCTTCCTTAAGAAGTTCATATATTAAAGTTAAAAGTATATAGTTTGACAGTGCATCATTTTTTTAAATTTTTAAAGATGTCATCATAGTAAAACATTATAATTCATTGCGGTATGTAATAATCTATCTGCACCAAAGTGGTTACTGCATAGTAAATACACGGAGGAATTTTTCTCCAACTTTTAGTCAGTTGTGTATGGCTCGATGGTCTGTGCTCGTGTCAATGGCATTTAAGGTACCGAGTTCGAGTCTCACCTTGGGAAACGAAATAAGATTTTTTTTTTATTACCCGTATTGTTCAAATTTATTTCTTAGTGTATAGATTATACACATGATTTATAATGAAATCTAGATAAAAAGTTACTTTATGTCTTTATTATTATGTAACAACAAATGCGGTTTATGACAATATACGCAGAGGGATCTTTGATCGGATTGTGATACCGGCTATGGTGTTCGCGTTAGCAAGGTCCTATCATATATTATAAATAATTAAAGATTCTGAGAAAATCAATCAATCAATATATCTTTTAAAAATCAATTATCTTTATTTAAATCAATGCATATAACCTATAATTCGTCATAGTGACGAATTAAATCTAGTTTTGGTTATTTTTCTTTTCAGAATATCTTCAAAGTATCTGTGAGCTTCTTTTATTCTTACTTCTACCAGCTGATGACTTTCATAGCAAACATTTTAGGTTTATAATTCGCGAGGTGCTAGTATTTGGAGTCATTCGGCCGATTATAGAAATGGTCGTGGACCCTGATTATATAAATCAAACCATTGTCTGGTGGGTGAGTACAATTAGTTGTTTTTATTATTCTATATTATAGTAATAATAATAATAATAATAATAATAATAATAAGATTTATACAGCGCACATATCCACTAAAAAATTAAATTGCCAAAAATATTTAATTGACAATCCTATGGTTCCACCTAGGACAATCCAAAATACTGTACTTCACGCCAATACTAGAGACTTCAAGTTTATCATCGGACTCGGAACCAATCATTGTAGACTCTGGGTCAATTTTTAGAATCTATTTCAAATCACATTGTAGTACAGGTCATTCATGGGACGCTTGACTAATTTTGCAAGGTCAATCATTTACTGTACTTCATTTAAATTTCGGGTATTCCCAGGTCAATCCTGGGGACTCTAAGCCAATTCTAAGACTTCAAGCCAACATTGGAGTTTCCAAGCCAATGATGAGAAATCCAGACCATTTATGAACAATGCTGTTTTAGACATTCCAGGCCAACATGTATACTCAAAACTCAAATTGTAATTGATAGATCTTCCATTATTTCACAATCATTTGTATTCAAGTTTGCTCTATTTTATTTTAGTGTAAAGACAACACATTTACAACTGAGGCATTCCTAACAGTCATTAAGATGGCATCGACAATCGATGAACTACAAGCTGTCAATCAAATATTAGACACAGAAATTGCCAAGCAACGATCAAAAGATGCAAATAAAAAGACAGAAGATGGTATGATGGATATTACATTCATTTATATATCACAAATTCCATATACTTTATATTCAAATGATGCTTTCACTTTTCGGTTATTTTCAAACACGTATGAAAAGAACAGTATTTCATAATATTGGAACCAGTAATCAGCGCAGTTGGTGCTTTAACTTAACCCATAATGTACACTTGGGTGGAGAGAGGCAAACATAACATAATAGGCAATGTGACAAGGCATGCATTGGACTCAAACTCCCGATCATGTGATCAGAAATCCAACTTCCACTATACTCCAGCAACACTATTATAATGTTAAAATGATGGAAAAATTAGTACATGAATGAAAAAGAAAAGTTAAGAGACCCTGTCAACATTGTTATGCTGCAGTTACTCCAGTCAAATTTAGTTTACTCTTTAAACCTGATAAAGATAATAACAATCATTATTTTACAAACATTGTTTGGATATTAAAATATACACACAGTTTATTGAAGTGAATGCTTCATAAACTTCTTCATTGAAACATTTTTGCAACAGAAGATTGCTGCAGTAACTGCAGTAGAATACTTTGGTCTTTAAATGCTACCTTTTTACTCAAAAGTTGTTTTATTTGTGTGTAGGTTCAGAACCAGATGCTAAGCAACAATTAAACAGTCTACAGTTTGTTAAGAAACTTTGTCTGCAAACGATACAACGCAGGAATGATGGCGACGATTACGAACAGGCAATGGAGGTGGTATGTACTGCTACATAAAATTATTTAAAAAAAAGAAATTATAATGATAATAATAAGAAAAACAATAGGGAGGGTTCTTAACCTTACAAAATTCAATAATGAATGCGGATACATCACACATTTGGTAAACTTTTGAGCTGATCCCCATTTGATATATGTAACCCATTCGTGTTGTGTTTATCACCATCATATTTGGAAGTACAAAATGAATATATATTTGATCTATTTTATCACCTTTTTGATGAGTGTTATAATAGTAAATTTAACATGCGTTTTTTAATTTCTGATATTACGCTAGGCCTAGTCAATCAACATGTACCTACACTTAGTTCAAAATTTACCGCAGTCATATTTTAAACTGGCTTACGAAAACAAATGTTTTTGTAATGTATCCGTTTTAGTTATTATATTTAGAGGTTGTGAAACCTCCCTATTGGATGGATGAAAACCTCAGCATTTCCAACACAAAATTAAAAAAACAATATTGTTGGAAAGTTGAGTCTGTTGCTTTGGATACTTTTCACAACTTACATCTTTAAGCAAACTACGTATTCATTTTCAATTTTCTGTCTGTTCTTATCATTTTTAGGAGGTTGATGGAGAAGATGATGATTACTCCAACCTGTATTCATTACCATTCAATGTTGTGCTAGTAAATAATATAGCATTATCCCATTTTATAGGTAAGTTGGTTTTTTGTTGAAAATTCATATTAAAATAAAAAAAGTTATTTTTGTACAATAACATTTATTAGAAGTAAACTTTTGTTAGTATAATTTAAAATAAAGGACAATTTGAAAGATGTCCTAGAAATGTAAGTATTACATTTATTAGCTATTAATAAAATAGAAATAGAAACTTTTACAATGACATTTATTATAAAACTGATGTTCGTAATTTCCTGAACTGTTTACTGTTTCAAAATGCTTTTGTTATTTCCACCTGCTTCTTTGAATATATTTTAACTCTGTCAAGTTTCAAATGGATTGATCTAAAATGAGACAGTGTTCTTGAGTATTATAGGGAAAAATCACTTTAGAACTTTAAAAGATGGATTACCAGAATGAATGGACAATACAATCATCAAAGAGAAGCAAAAATGTTAATGATTTTTCTTATAGGCATGATCAACACACAAGAAAACAATTACTTACTCTTTCTAATAGATGTTCAATTAAATTTTATTCCAAATTTTGTTTTTTCAAAGTAAATGTATAGAATATATGAAAAATGTACAGGCCAAATACTGTGAAAGTAAAGTAATTAATTAATTGAAGCAACAAGGTACAAGATGACCCTATAATAATCTGTGTCTAGTTTTCTACTGGTCATCGCCTAATAATCTAATTTAAAGAAGTGTCTGTAATGTGTGTCTTAAAATTCAAATCACATTAGCTTGTTTCTGAATGTGATTTAGTCACGTTAGTTAACACATTTCCTAACATTAATTCTTAATCTATTTTCAAATAGTCTAATTACAATACACACTTATGTTCTCTTTCTCGCATTAACGTTCGCTGAGTCACCAGACAACATATCACTAATAACTTTATTATACTTTTTAATATAAGTTTAGTAGGAAATTATTTATTTCTTCTACCATTACACTGTACTGTACATTATTATTATTCAAGCCAATTATAAAATTAACTGTTTCACAAAATGATCTCATACTCTGCAGCAATATGACACATATGTTCTTTGTACATTAGTAAATGCTGATAATAAATTGATGTTCATTTACATTTTATGATTTATTGATTTCTGAATTATTATTATTATAATTTACAGGTTATATTGAGTAATCTATTGATTGTGTTTTCACAGAGTTTATGGGGTCAATTAATGCCCAATCTTACCTACATTTTTACCTCACTGTTGAAAGCTATAGAGTAACGGCAGAACAGAAAATATCCGCGATTCACTTACAGCGAAAGCATCCGTCCAAAATCGCATCATCGCACGAGTTAGAAATGTTACGGAATGAAGCTTGGAGTATCTTTGAACAATACCTAACTGAGGATGTGAGTAACATTTATTTGATCTATATTCATAATCAAAATTTCACAACAAAGTTTTAACATTTAGATTATATATCCGAGTTTTCTTGGTATACACATATATGTTGATATAGGTTTGTGGTACACCACGTATAATAATTCTGAAAAGAACTGTTGAATTTCTCAACGTTCCATCAATATGCTTTGATCGTTCTCAGGAGTGAGAATGCAGAAAGTCTAGAAACAATGCTCTTCTATAGCTAGTTTCAATCCCTCCCACTGTGTGAACTTGCTATTGTTTCTAGCTTCATACCAGTCCCACCCTTTTCCACTTTTATACCAGTTTCCTGGACTTTTTGCATTCTCACTCCTGAAAATGTTCAAAGTATAGTAATCGAAACGTCGAGAAACTCAACAGTTCTTTTCAGAAGTAGTACACGTGGTGTACTGCAAACTTTATATCAACATTTGATTTCGCCATGCAAACCTTCAAACAATATATTACACACATATATACATATCATATTAATTCTTCTGTATTGATACGTTTGTTTCTGACATAGTTTATTTTATTGTACATTAATAAAAACAAGTAATACTGTAGATATAAATTGAATAAAATGTATGAATTTATGAATAACGAAAGAATGCATGTGGGTTACAGAAAAAAGCAATATTGTATTTGTATTATTGATATTTGACAACAAATAGATAATAAAATTATATCTTTCTTGTGTAAGAAAGAATACATTACAAGTTGCTGTACAGTGTTATTACAAACCTGGACAAATCTTGTGTGAATAAATTTTGGTTTGAATTTTAATCATGTATATAAATGAATTGTTTTCAAATAGAATGCAGATTAAATTTATTATAATTTTTCTATTTTTTTTTTCTACTTCTAAATTAATTTAATACTGTTGAAACTTCAATTAAATGAATCTGGAGTTTGTGTAATTAGACTATACTATTATGTCTATTTATTTTAAATACAATTCTGATTGTTTCAGGCATCCCATCGAATAAATATAGGGGATGATACGGTGTTAAAGAGAACGCACCAAAGGATTAAATTAGGAGAACCCTCTGAGAAAGTGTTTGATGAGGCTCAGAAACTGGTAAGTTAAAGTTGCACTACTAAATTTAAAATCTTACCCATTTGCTTGTTCTAACTTCTAGCCAGATTGATGAAATTGAGATTGATGAACTATAGTACTGTAAGCTCAACATTTTACTTTAAATTGAATAATTTTATGGGGCAGAGTGGACTGTAGTGGGTGCAGTTGAATTATGTAAATTTGAGCTAGGCCCACATATACAGTAGGCCTCGCATCAGTGTGAGCTGATGATTTTGTCTGCTGTGGTGGTTGCAGATTAAGAGTGCTGCGGTGAGCTGAAGGCCTGAGACTGTACTTTACTGTACTCTCTTGATTGTTTTTTCTTGAAATCCATTAGGCCATTATTACCCATTATGTATTTTTACTTTCATGATTTGTTTTTCTCTGTTTATTTAGGTATATAGGATCCTTCAGGAAGACCATCACTACTTAGCATTCAAACAGAGCTCATCCTATCGCAGATGCCTGGCTGAGTTAGACCTTTTAACGTCTAAGACCAACGGCAAACTCGTTGACGATGACAATCAGTTTGACTCGTCCCCAGAGAGCAGTATAGCTGCGGTAATGTCTAATTAAATTTATGTTTATTGGTAAAGTTTAAGCCTTTAAAAGCATGACATTTTGCTTATAACAAAAATTGATTTCAAATTTTTGTAGTGTAAACATTATTGTTTTATTAAAACAAATTTTGTAAACTTCATACAGTATGTCATACAACTGTAAAATTATAAAATGTTAGGGCAAGAAGTTTCAACCAAAAAAATAATATTAGTGTTTTTTGTTTTGTTCAATATCTCTACAGTAACAAAGTGTATCCTTAATTGAGATGTGCACTGTGTGATATACCCAAATATAGTAGTGATATGCCCAAATATGGTAGTGATATGACATCATCATGTCCATATAGGCACATCACATTTTTTTTCCATAAAATTTGATAGTGTACAGCCTTTAAGAAATATTGGTTTCTATGATTTACAGTTTAATAGAATCTACTGTAAATGTTTTGTATTTTTTTTTTTCTTATTTTAAAATATTTTATTTCTTCTTTACAGTCATCTGAGGATCTGTCATCACTAGGCAGTGCTGACTCAATGGATAACATCTCAATGGAATCTGATCTTACACCAGATGCATCAGTTAATATCAATGCTGAAATATCAAATGCAAGTAAGTAACACGCATACATGAAAGATATATTTATTATATCCTGAAATTTACTATCAGTTTAGTATTCATATCATGTATAATAAATCAATATTATTTAAAGAGTATAGTAATGTTTTTAGTAGAGTCTGAGCCTGTAACTTAAAGTCAATATTTATAAGACACAAAACAGTCATGATATATAATCTAGGTTTTATGCAAAAGAAATATGTTTTTTTCTGTTGTGTATTCAAATTTTCACAATGATGTTTGTAATTGTTTATATTATAATTTTTTTTTCCATATTTACCACATTTTATATATTGTATTTCTATGAGAGTTTTAAGGCTCAAATTAATTTCTTGACAGATTTGGAATCCTTAGGACTAGTAGAATACATTCCATTTGGAGGCCATTTCTAGACTCTATTTTGGCCGACATTTTCAATTTTAAATTGGCGCGTATTTTTTAAACGACTTTTTAATTGCTCTTTCGTTGTTCTTCAGTACCCAGTAAAGACGTAACAGGAAAGGTGTACACCCTGTACGTGATTCGTGTAACGCGCACCGACTCAAACGAGCACACAGAGATTTGGGATGTGTATCGTCGATTCAGTGACTTCCACGACCTGCATATGCGACTTACGGATAAATTTGACAGCGTAGAGTCTTTACAATTACCAAGCAAACGAGCGTTCTTGAACACAAATAAAGCATTCTTGGATAAACGCTTTAAGTCATTGACATCGTACATTGAGGTTTGTAAAGAATTTTGAGTGCTGTTTCTGTTGTTATTGTTCAAAATTGTACAAGTATTTAAAATGTAAACTATTTATTTATATTTACAGGCATAATAAACTCTAAAAAACCCAGTGATATTCTATACTATTAATTAATATTTTAAGATGAGAAAATGCGACCCAATCCAGATTTGAACTTGGAACCTTCTGCTTGATATGCAGACATCAAGCCATTAGAGCACTTAGGCTTTCATGCTATAGTTCAAATTTGGTTATTGCATCTATTAACATATACTTTTCGATAAGATTTCTATATTTGGCAAACCATTTCTCATGATCCTCTGAAACAATTTCAACAACCTACTGTAGATTAAACATGTTATAATAATTATAATTTTTTTATTTGATGTAGAAATTATTATTACATGAAATGTGGCTGAAATATCCAGGGATGCTGAATATCATATTGAACTTCTTAGAACCTGGGGAGTACTCACGTGGGAAGAGCAAACTAGCTCGCAAGGTAAGGAAACATACAGCTATTGTGAAGTCTAATGATCTGCCATACTCTTAAGACCAATTCACACAGACGAGCGGTAACGGTAATATATAGAATCTATGTTATTCCTTATGACCATTACGGGTACACATTACGCGGAGTGGACGGGTGGTTTCTGGTCAGGATAGATACAGATTCTACATGGGACAAAATAGTCTTAGATCATCGAAAAATTGGAAACTCCCTATCTAGTATCAATGGTATATTCCTATTTTTGTTCTTATGATACAGGTATGGACCAAAAAATAATATGGAGACCAACAATCAAATGTCAAACTCTATATCAAACTAAAGCTCTGTCTACACTATCAAATTTATGTGTGACAAAAAAATGTGACGTGCCCATATATAGACATGATGATATCACATATTTCCATATAAATTATCACAACACATCACACTAGTTTGATAGTGTAGACAGAGCTTTAGGAAAAACCAAATATTTTACAATGTAGTTTTTGTCCCTATATCTGCATGTATACCGCTTTACAACATAAATAAATTTGTATTCATAATTATTACCTTACTTTGCCTCATCTTATTTATTCTATTAGAGTATACCACCTTCTCTTATGTCTAGTACTAAGTACTTGGTAGGTTCTATTTGGACATTTCTTTTTGCATGTCCAATCATTTTATTTTGGTTCAATCATTTTTAGTTAAGCTCTGTCTACACTATCATACTTTATGTGACATTATATGGACATGATGTCATCTCACTACCATATTTGGGCATATCACTACCATATTTGGGCACATCACATTTTTTTTTGTCAAACTTGTTTGATAGTGTAGACAGAGCTTTACATTCTGCTCAAAATTAACACTTTATGGCGTGACATTTAAACTTTGACATCTGACCAAATTCACATTCATTTAGAAAAAAATTGTTACTGCATGGTTTTCTTTACCTTTTGAAACAAATTTTTAATTCGAGGGATTTTCTCTGGTTTTTTGAGATTTTGTAGTACTTTAGATCCAATAATTAAAAAATCAAAAAAAAATCTCTTCAATAAAACTAAATTTAAACTAAATATTGTGTTATTTTAACAAATATTTTAACAACCTAAAATTAACAATTGTTAAATAATTTACATTAACTTTTTCAGTTAAATTTATGTTTGATTTATTTAATAGGTCCATTTCAATTTAATTTGGTTTCATTTGTTTAAATTTATTTTATTTTTTATATATTTTTATTGGAATAAATAATTTTATATTATACACAACACATGTATTAAGGGTCTTTTACACCTGCTTCAGTCCGACTCTGGTTCAGCTTCAGCGAATGAAATTGAATCTCAGTGACCCTCCACGTGTCTGTGTACCAATTATTTTACTCTATATGCACGTAGGTGCTAGTCAGGCCGTGAAAAAGAAAGTCACCAATGCTGTACACGCAACTGAAGGCAAACCAAGGCAGGTGTAAAAGACCCTTTATGCCAACAAAGCTTTAAACATAATATATAATATATAGAATTCTTTTTAGATTCATAATACAGTAGAACACATCTTTGGTACACCTCTTGTTAGGTGACATCCTACACTAAGGGGATACTGTCCTGTAAAACAAATGAGGAACAATATACAAATACTGAATGTTTATGAGTGCAATAGTACAAATAATTTCATTCGATGAAAGTAAAAATGTTCCATTTTCACTAGGCTTCATAAAATTATTTGTACCATTGCACTCGTAAACATTCATTATTTGTATAACAGCAAAGGCCTATACAGAAGACACTTTGTTGGGTCCCAAATTGTCCCTTTAATAGGAGTTCTACTGCATTTATCATAAAAACTTCATACAGTTGTTCATAGATTCGCATACCACTTGCACTAAGCTTGTATACTCAATAAAATCATAGGCCTGCTTTCATAAAAAAACAACATAAAAAACCTAAATTGTTCATAGATTCTCATACCACAAACACAAGCACCAACTTTTTTTCAGCTATATACTCATAAATCATAGATTACCTTATTTATCATAGACATTTATTTGACATTATTTTAAAATTTCACACTTTTAAATCTCTATCAACATCAATTTTCAGTATTGAAAAAAAATGTTGAAATTTCATGACAATAATATTGATCTCATATCCATAGTGAGACTATTCTAATTGTTGATAAAACATTCTTTTTTAAATTATATATAGATTCTAAGGTTGCTTTGAAAGTCCTGTAGAATTTTCTTAGAATTTTTGGATTTTTTATAAGTAGTTTTGAAGTACAATTTGCTATGGCAAAATCTTGGAGAGTTTTGATGCTATAAGTCTGAATTGTTGGGAAATATATTTAGAGTATTTTAAATTAGATTGGAAAACAATATTGTGGTATATTGCAGACCCTCATTTCAATAATGATGTACAAAAATGTGATCTGCTTATATATGGACATGATGATGTCTTATCACTACCATATTTGGTCATATTACTTTACTTTACTTTAAACATTAATTAATTTTTACTTGTCAGATGGACCATATTGTGAACCCTCTAAAGAACGTAGCCCATTCTGTGAAGTCAATGCCTGGCAACCTGGTGGATGGCGTGTCTGCAGTAGGAGACAAGATGTCTGACAGCCTAAACAAAGTCATCTTCAGCAAGGTAAGCAAACAATACCCTTGTTACAACCTTCAATTGTACTTTTGGATGACAGTTTTTTTTTACAGTAAACTATCCCAAATCTAAATTATAATACATGGGTCAGATTTATCATTCATGCTTCATGCCATAGCTGACTTGTCAATGTATTTTACAGCCTTGGTAGGATAAACATAAAAGTGTCTGGATGTATACGAGTCGGGTTTTGACGATCTAGTCTTACTTTATGTTTACATTTTGTTCCATCATAGATTTTTTTCCCAAAATTTATTTATGTGTAACTTGGTGTTATTTATTACAACCAGCATTGCAGAATGCTGTTTGGTGTTTTTCTGTTCTAATGACTGCAGCATTAATATGCTTTGCAATAAGTATATTTATGTTTTATTTTTGTTGCTTTTACTTTTCCTTCCTAGCCCCATCTGAAAAGAATCAAGAAGGTTTGTACAGTCTAGTCTGTGTGCAGCAATTTATATGCGTACCTCACATAAAATAATAATGCAAACATTTACAGTGCCATAATACTTATTTCTAGCAATACAGATAAGGTCAAAGGTTATGATTTATTCATCTCCTATGCTTTACTGCTACTATTGTATAATAACTAATATTAATTACAAATTTTATTTATATATAGTAGCTGTGTGTTTGTGAACTAACCTTTATGTTATTTTTAACTATTATAAATAATTATATTATTTTAATCTGCCTAAAACAAGCTTTTTAAATGTCTGCTTTATAGAAAAGTTTTGCTAACATTATTTGCTTAAACTTTATTTAGTCATAGTAACCAAAAAAGCATGCGAATTTAATGATTATTTAAATATAATAATTATTTAAGAGGTTTTTTAACATATATTTATTTATCATAAGAATCATGAATATTATCTAATCTCTCTCCAGATAATTTACAAAAAATGTGTAAACAATCCACATTATAGTGCAAAAAGTGCACTATCAATGGTTAACTAAAGATTTGGTCAGAAATCATGGGTATTGCTAAACACCGCAAACCCCGCAAACCTCCAAAAAAACATAGCAAACCCCACCGAACCAACATAAAAGTGATTGAATCATGTAGTGTACAACCCACTGGGTATATCAATGTAAAAAAAAAATTAAATTTCTACTGTTAACAACTTATTTTTGGGGTAAAACATCATTTTTTGGTCAAAAATGATTGGTAAACCCCGCAAACCTCCAAAAAACCATAGCAAACCCCACCGAACCAACATTAAAGTGATTGAATAATGTAGTGTACGACCCACTGGGTATATAAATATTAAATTTCTACTGTTAACTACTTTTTTGCGGATAAAACATCATTTTTTGGTTAAAAATTAGCAATCATTTTTGACCAAAAAATGATGTTTTACCCCAAAAATAAATAGTTAACAGTAGAAATTTAATATTTTTTTTACATGGATATACCCAGTGGGTTGTACACTACATGATTCAATCACTTTTATGTTGGTTCGGTGGGGTTTGCTATATTTTTTTGGAGGTTTGCGGGGTTTAGCAATCATTTTTGACCAAAAAATGATGTTTTACCCCAAAAATAAGTTGTTAACAGTAGAAATTTAATTTTTTTTTTACATGGATATACCCAGTAGGTTGTACACTACATGATTCTATCACTTTTATGTTGGTTCGATGGGGTTTGCTATGTTTTTTTGGAGGTTTGCGGGGGTTTGCGGTGTTTAGCAATACCCGAAATCATTAGTTCCAGACTCTTGTTTTATCTTGATTGATTCGCACCAGTATTGGTTGTACACTCAACATCATGACTTAATTAACATTGGGCATAAAACTAGCAACAGCATAATTTAGGTACTTAATTAAAAATGTCAGCCAAAAATGTAAAATAAAGATAAAAAAATCATACTTTGAATATAATCTGTTGTAGTTTTCATAATTTATTCACTTTGGCAAAAAAATAAACAGTAAATTTAACCAGAAACCCATTTACTTGACTATTTTGGTTTTATTATTATTATATTATAGGTAAATTAAGTTTTATGTAACATTAAAATGGCATCTTCAACAACAACATTTATTTTTTTATTTCTCCAGGAGGATAATATATTTTTAAATCATTTATTTTGTATTGTATATATATATATTAACACTTTCACAATGGCGGAAATATATATAGATATATTTCCTCAATGCTTTCACCAAATTTACAATATATTTATGCTATATTATATTATTCTGAGTGCTATAATGTAATTCAAATTTGTAATATACATCATTTGTTTGGTAAAATAATGTGGTGTACAGTTTAACACATACAAGATTGGTTCACACTAGGATGCATCAAAGGATAGATTTACCCTATAAGAAGCGACAAAGCTTTGTTTTTATGTGTGCGTGTGTGTGTGTCCTAGTGGGAACCAAGCTTCACTTGACATAGCTAACTGCTCAGTGCGTTTTACAATAACAACAAGGATAAACATTAGATTGTCTGAATGTATACGAGTAGGACATTGATGATCTAGTCTTACTTTCTGCTTATACTTATGTTCCATTATGGATTTTTTTCCAAATGAATCTTGTTGTGTAACTTGGTGTATTTATATTTAAAGTTTATTACAACCAACATTTCAAAGTGCTGTTCGCTGTTTGACCATAGGTTGAAATATAAACACAGTGGCCTAACGCTTAAACCTTTTATTCAATGACCCATAGTTCGAATTTCAGGTGTATTTCTCTCCATTGATATCTTTTTTGGGTGTGAAAGTATTTTGTGTGGACTATAAAGAAATGTAAATGGTAATGAATATATCGTATCAATCAATAATTATATTTTCAATATTATTTATTGTTTAACACTTTCATTTTATTGTTTTTCTTTACTATTTGTTTTGTTAATATTTATGTTTATTGTTTTTACACATTTCATTTGTATTTATGTTCACTGTGATCATTCTTTTCAATTTCATTGCAAAAGCCGAGTTTAGCGAGCTTCAGGAATCTGAGTTTCAGACGCAAACAGCAGGTTGGTTTTTGTTTTCACATTTTGATGCCAGCTTGAGGAGCTCAAAGACTCCTTAACTGCTTCAAAATGAAATGTTTTTGTTGGTATTGGTAGCTTAATGATAAACTCTTCAGTCATCTGTAATTTACTGTACTAAAGAGTTGGTAAATAGTGTGTGTGTGATTCTTTGTAGTTTATCTTAAGCTATTCTATACAAGGACTGTACATGGCAACATATTGCAGAAGAATCCGAGATTACACTTACATGGAGATTGAATAGTTTTCACTAGCTTTTCGAAATCTGCAGAGCCATAAAAATGTGAATCCTCTATTTTCTAAAGAAGCTGTGGTTTAGAAAGAAACTGTGCCTCTAACAATTTGCTCTTGTGCTACCATTCAATGTTTCTTTCTCTGTTTTTGTACAATCTTCTGTATTTTCACTATTTTTCAATACCTACTGTGCTACATTAGTGTTGCAGTATGCTATCCTACGTTGTGAGTTCACAAACACTGGTCTATTTTCACAGTAAAGTAGCTTCACGAAGCTTAAATTTAGCCAGACATCATCTTCACAGTTGCCAAAACCATCACCATAAACACAACACCAGCATAGTATTACTTCAAATAAAATACTATTGAGCGTTGATCTTTTTCTTGAGGAATTACTGATGATTGTAGACATGCTCCTAAAAAACAAAGTCTTGTCTTCCTCTATTTGCATCGTACTACAATAACACTTTTGCTAAACCACAATCTGAAATATATGCTGCTGACTTTTACTTTCTCTCACTTCCTTTGTTTCTATGTGTGCCAATTAGCTTTTTTACAGGTCAATGACTTATGACCTGGATACTAGTACTCTTTGTATCAATGACCTTTTCATCTTTCCATTATTCACTGTGATATTGTTTATGTATTCTGTAGTGAAAAGTGCAATATACTATATTATTTTTCATTTACACTAAATAAGGATGATAATACTTGGCACAAAGCCAACTTTAATAATCATTTACTTGATGTAATGGTTAATTCAATGCACTGGACGGCATATTATACATTGTATATAAGGGTTATTTTATTGTTGTACATTGTGATATGATCTTTGTGATACTGAAGTTTAGTAATTTACAATACTTTTAGTCTCTCTCTAAAATTGAGGACCTTTACTGTATTCATAAATCACCATTAAAATTTAAAATTCATTTTATAGGGAATACCACCTTAAGGGAAATCCTTAAACATTTGTTGACTTAAGTGAAATACTATAATTATATTAATTTAGGGTGATTAAAATAAGTGTGATTTGTGAATAGTGCCACATGTTCTTACCTATTACTATCAATTCTTGCTGTTGGTTTATTTATGACTAAAATAATTTTGTTAAGAGCATCACCGGGTATATGTTCATAATAATCAAAATCAGTAGGTCTAAACACACCACTGTTATCCTAGCTTTTGCACCCAATACCCTAATTATGTATGTAGGGATGCATCGTTCAATCATTTTACCTTTTAATAATGTAGTATTGCAAGAATATATATGCATGGTAGAATCATAGAGATATAGTACACTCATAAAATAATATTTCTATGGTAGAATTAAATATTGTAAGATGATGTTTGATATAAAAAACAGTCAATTATAATATTAAAATTATTATAATATTAGCAGCTTTGTTGTATTTCAAAGCACAGTAACGTTTTGCATGATATCAAAGACTATAGCAAGCAACAGATTCTTAACAATCATATGCTCATGTTTGCAAACCCATTGACACTGTAACAAGGCATTTGGAAGCTGAATTATTGATACACAGATGTAATGTTCTGGTGCACTGTGCTGGTGATAATCAATGGAATTATTAACACATCTGGTGAGATAGGGAACGGTTGGTCATTGTACATGTGCGTATTAAAGAACACAGTGCACGCACAGGAAGTTGGGATTGTACTGTATGCTGGTTCCCAATTTTTCATCAGAAGGATTCCAAGTCCGTGGATGGTCATTGGTGTTTTTGCACTGAATATATCCAATAATTCTAATAATACTTTTATTTCAGTTCACCCCAAGAAGCCCATTAATGGAAACAGGAAAGGTTTCGGAAGTCCTTGATATGGACGTAAGTTGAAATTATCATTCAGTTTTTGAAGGAGGTGTACAGTGATTGGGAATATGTTAGGGGATGGAAGGATAGGCCGTCGTTCGAACAAGAGATAGTGTCGTGCAAGGCTATGTTGTGGTTGAAAAGGGACAGTTGTTGATAAAAAGTAGAAGTGGTTTGCAAGATTAGATAGGCAGTGGCTACCAAAACATGGCATTGGTTTGCAAGATGGTCATTGGTTCCAAAAGAATGGCATTAGTCTGCAAGATGGTCAGTGGTTCCAAAAGAATGGCATTTGATTGCAAGGTGGTCAATGATTTAAAAAGAATGGTATTATTTTGTAAGATAGTCAGTGGTTCCAAAAGTAGTGATCTGAACAATAGCCAATGGCTGTTTTGAAACTGTGGAAAGAGATTGACCTTAAATTTATTGTATATGTAAATTGTTGGAGAGAAAATACTCAGTGACTGGAAATAGGAATGAATATGTGACGCATCAATTATAATCCCTTAGTCTTGCTGAAACTATATTTACTTTGTATTTTTAGGAAACTGAAAATATCCCACTTCGTATCATGTTGTTATTAATGGATGAAATCTTTGACCTTCGTTGCCGTGACCAGTGGTTGCGGCGTCGTGTTGTGGCATTCTTGCGACAGATAATTAAGGCAACACTTGGCAGCAAAATCAATGGGTTTGTATACATTTTTTGTGACATTTAGAAAGGATTGAAGGAGTTTACCATGCATTGTATTATTAGCTAGTAATGGATAGAAAAATAGTGTTACGGCAACAATAAGATTTGTGTTTTCTTGTGATAAATTAAGGATCACTTTATCATGCACTGTCTCTGTAAATCCGAAGTATATCGACAACAAATTAATTTTAAAAATTAAATCAATTTTAACTTCTAAACATAGTGGTAAAATTGCTTTAAAAAATGTTAATTTTATATAGAAAAATTGTTGAACAAGTTGAGAACTTAACTTCACCAGAGCAGCTAGCCTACTATGTAAAACACTTCAGGTAAGAAGAACAGATATATATATATATATGCAAATATTATTGGTTCCTTGGAACCTTCCATCCTACTGTAACTTCTTTACCTACCTTATTTTAGTTGGTTCCTTAGGTCTTCTACCCTACCTACCTGTAGCTTATTTCAGTTGGTTTCTTTGGTATTCCATCCTACCAACCTGTAGATTTTTTTAGCTGGTTCCTTAGGTCTTCCGCCAAACCTACATTGGGCTTTTTGTAGTTGGTTCATTAGGTTACGTCATCCGCATGTGAATTTAAACTTCTCCAGTAAACCAATCTCTATTTTCCTCTTCTCTGAAGCTGTAGTCCAGTTAGAAGTTCCAACATATTTCTTGATGCTCACCTTCTTCTACTTCCTCTTCATGTTATTGGATGCTATTCACTAATTCTTTTTGTCCACCAGTTGTCTGTTATTTTTGAACTGTCTTCTTTGATTGATGGGAACTATATTATAAATACAATTTATAGTATGTACAGTACTTTTAAAAACTTAATTTTGGTTGTTTTATTGTTGTTGATTTAGGGATTCATTTTGGCCAAATGGTATTTTGGCTGAAGAGCAGCCTGAACGAGATGAACTAACCAAACTGCGTACAAGAGTAGCCGCCAAGACAAAGCTACTAGGAAGTGTATCCGGTAAATGTTTATTCAATAAAAGTTATAACTACAGTTTGGTTTCAACAAATAGCAACTTAATTGTTTTTAACTATGGTTGTTGAACATAATATTGTAATGGATTTGCTGTTGGTTAGCATTCTAATTCTTAGTCTAAACCATGATAAAAAATATTGTGATTTTCTACAGAAATTGTGTTTTCTATGGATCGGAGTGAAACTTAATTGTATTACTGTATTTATATATAAATATAAACCTTATTTATTCGAAAAAACGCCCTGGTATATTATTTTTCTATAGAATATTTGTAAAGAATTTATATGGAAAAGTGAAATTTTCTATAGAAATTATATGATTTTTAGAATAAAAAATGTGTACCTTTCAAAGTTTTTATGTTTCTATAGACTCTATTCTATCTAATTCTATAGTACATGTTAATACAGTATTATACAATTCTCTCTTGTTTTGTGATCTCACTTTCTTTAACATTTTCTAATTTTTCAGATGATCTAAAGAGTTTCATTGGTGCTGAAACTACTCGACATGGAATTCTACGAATGTTTGAAATGTTACAAAACGAAACATTCAACAAACGATTTGTTTACGTTTGTCTTGAAGGCTACATTGAAACCGTTTTTCCTGAAAACAAATTTCCAGAGACATTTAGAAAATTACACTCTTTATCACAAAGAGTGCGTGATCGACCAAAAGAAACAATGAAACGTAGCGAATCTGCCAGGTCACGTGGGAACTGGTTAATGCGATCGTTTAAACGGAAACCAGAGGTTAGGTGACGAAAGCGAATGAACATTATTTAGAGAACTAAAGAACATTCTTTTTAGAAATGTGTATACATTTGCGTCATAACATACAAAACTTTTATTTGTAATATTTATCATGAAATAAATTATACAAACTAAAAGATAACGTAACTGAAGCAATATGGGAAAAGTTTTATAAAATCACATCAATTTAATTCACCAAATCTATTAGACCAAATTCAAGACAAAATCAATATTTTAAAGTATGTGTACTAAACCCATTAAGACTATTTTAAAAGGTTTTTTTTTATTCTAATAATTTTTATATCATCATCTATATTATTTTTGAATTAGATTTTTGAAGTAATGGAATATTATTTGTTGTTATTTATTTGATGAAACCCATTTAGTCAACAAGGCTCTTGTCTTGTCATTGATGCCAGACTTTTTTGTCTGCATACTGAAAATATACACTATATAAGATAAAATTACACAATACTGTTACTCAATTATTTAACTCCATTCTATGTAACATAATCAGCCAAGTAAGGGGAAAACATCTCTGAAAATGCTAAAAAAAAACAATTCTAATACCACCTAACAATTAAGTCATTTTAAAAGTACTGCAATATCTTATTCAATATTCTTTGATGATTTAGAAGGCTAGAGAAGTATAGACGCATCTCTGTGCAGTCAAGTGTATCACGTAAACAGCGATTGACAACAATGTGTATGATTTTTTAGAGAGTTTTTACAATTCCTGATTTTTTAACATTATGTTATCTTTTTTTAAATACTTTTTTGTGTTTTTTTTATGCATATTATAAATATAGTTTAATAATAACAATACATTTAAATTGCCTAACAGTAACCTTGTTTATTTCATTACCTTAATTTTAAATATATACAATATAAGTCGTAGTTATCATATTTGTTACCAAATTCTATAGATCTATTTATATTTGTATTCATATATTATTATATTCCACTAAAACAGATCAGCTATCAGCTACTGAATAGGAAAAAAGTTTAGCTATAAAAATGTAGTATAATTCAAAATATATATCATTGTGTTTAATTTTTATCTTCATGTTTCTCATTCCATTTATGTTGTGTAAATGTTTTTATTCTTCAGATCTTGTATTTTATTTTATAGCTATTTTTTCCCGCAGTCCTAAATTTACGTGATTTTGCAATTCATTTATAATCATAATATAATTGATGATCATTTGAAGAATAATTATTTGTAATTATTTTATTCACATTTTTGTTCATATCAACTGTTGAAGGTCTCTAATAGACCTTGCCTAGGGTTTATGAGTGACTGTGAATAAGCAAACTGAGCCTACATCATTCTAGCTAGGCTGAAGTGTCCAACATAGTTTGACAAAAAAAAGTGTGATATGCCCAAATATGGTAGCGATATGACATCAACATGTCACATTTTTTTGTCACATAAAGTTTGATAGTGTAGACAGAGATTAAGTTTCGTTTGCTTTTTAATTTTCAACAAAAAGGTCAAACTTTGAAATCGTTTTTGTATCGAAATGTTTCTGGAAATTCTCTGGAAGTTAACCCAACTCATTTTGTTTTATAATGACAAGCACTAAATCTCTCGATAATAATTTTAGGGAAAAACCTAGAACAAGAGCTGTTTAATACATATTTTGATAGTGCCGTCAATTTTGTTTTATGCATATCTTTATATTATAATTTAAAATTGAATTATCTATGCATTTTTTTTATATGAGCTATTATGTATGAGATTATGCATTAAGCGTATGTATTTATGATATATAGTCATATGCATTTATGTTAAATACATTAGCTATGTTAATCAGTATGCATAATTTATGATAATTTATAGGTTTACTTAAAGTTGCTATACGTTGAATATAATTTATATAGGAACATGTGCAATAAGATATATAATTTGTATATTATTTGTTTTATTTCAATGATCTTTGTACATAAAACTGAAAACACTGTTAGTAAAGTTGCCTATGTAAATATATTTATTCCATGTGTTTGTATGAGACGTTTTCTGTCAAGTTTTAGAATGGAAAAGGAGTTTTAGAAACTTTTCATTTATTTTTTATTTCAGACTCTTCGCCATATCCAAAACTTTCAGTACACAGGGCTAGCATTCAAGTATTTTACCTCTTTTCATATCACCTTACACACAATGTGGCACGCACCATACAAAATGCAGATGTTGACACATTGAGGTGTATGTAAACTATAGAGTTTTACTAGGCGATGTGAAAGTTAACAGTTAATAACTTTAAAGCAAAACTACACACTAAATCAAGTGTAATGCCCAGTGGCCATATTCACCATTCACACTTAGACTAAAAGAAACATTTCAATTTTAAACAAATCTAATAGAATATTAGATATATAATTAGGGAAATACTTGAATATTATTGAATTAAGTGAAATACTTAGTAATTAAGAGACATATTTTAATTCTCACTTAAATAGGATTGGTGTGGCCACTGGTCAATAATACAAGTTGATTACAGTATATATTTAACATTTTCCTGTGAGAAACAATTGAGGGGCAATTTTAACACTACAGCGAATGCCTATTCAGGAAACACCCCTATTTAGGGAAAGTGGGAATACTCTTTATATTCTATCTGGTAAACTCTACAATGTACACAAACTTCATAATGGTAATGTCATTTTAGATGCTAATATCATGTATATACAAATAAATTCCATTATGAGGATGTGAAAACAATTAAAATGTGAATAACGGGACGATTTCATTTTGGGAGAAAATATTGGTTATTGACAGTTCAAGTTCTCTTTAATTATTCTTCAATTAATTATTTACTTTTAATTGATTATCATTTCAATTAATGAATTTTCAGGAATAATATATCAGATTACTGCCATTCTCTCAAAGAATTTATTTTTAGATTTTTGTTTTCTGGAAACCAGATTGTGGGTTTGAAAATGGAATTTTTAAATAATGTTAAATCAGGGAAGAGTGTAATTTAACTCCCTGGTTAAATTCAATACATTTGGTGTGCTTAATTCTATAATTACTAATTATCAATTATATAATTAATAATTCTTAATAACAATTTATATGATAATGAAGACAAGCCTCAGGAAATTAATGTTCCAATTTACGTAGGCATCCGAGCGAGTAAGGGGTGAATCATCTTTTCATAGGGCTTGGTCCCACTATGTTACACGGCACCATAAAGCTGCAACAGTAGGCCTACATCTCTAATATTGGCTTAGGTTTCTTCATGTCAAACAAACTGCATGTCTTATTTGGTACATTTTTTTCACTCGTAAGATTTTTTTTCTTTTTTTCCCACATTCAATAATTTTCAAGAGCCTAGTTCCATAGTACCCAATATCAAAAATAGATAGCAATCATAATTGTAGACAATCTCAGACTGTACGCTAAAATAGGTAGTCTGCCATTTTTTGGTTATTTAGTTGTACTTAAATTTTCAGCGCTCATATTGTAAGTAAATTTCTATAATTTCCTTTTTTTTTTACTTGCTTTCAATCATCGTTGGATTTACCTAATTTTGGCTTTTGGTTTTTTTTTTTAAAAACTTTTCAAAGTCTTTTCAAATTTTTGTCTGTAACCGATTCCAGATCAAGTATACATATGACACGCCATGTGTGCCAAAATGTTTATCTTTCTATAAATATTAAGTTGAATCACCGTCTAGAGAACTAGTAGGTGTCTTCCTATTACCTTGATTTAAAAAAATAGGCATTCTGTTTTTTTTTTTTTTTAAAGCTGGTTGCATGTTATTGCTTGGTTTAGTATTTGCAACTAATATGTTTATTTTCAATTAAAATTTACTAGGAATAAACAATTCCATCTCAATTAATTTATATAGTAGATGCTTATATGAAAATTATTACATTTTTTGTAGTTTAAATATTATGTATTGTTGTGGCTCAATCTACTCATATGTTTATCCAAGTACATTTTGTAATCAAGATTTTTGCCAATTGCCAATATTTTGTTTTTAATTTATTTATAATTTAAAACATATTAATCAACATACCCATCATGTTGCATTGGTGTCATGACCAGAATCATTTGTTGTAGTAATAAAGATTTATTAAGAGCTTTTTAGAATGTGTATTTATGATTTCCTTAATATAAAAATGTTTAAATTATTGAAGCATAGCAATAATTGTATGTACTGTGTTCCAATCTATTACTGAATTAGAAGTTAATGCTGTATTGTAAATAAAAGTTAACTGTTGTGGTCATAGCGCCTTGTATATAAATCAAAGGAAAGAATGGTTAAATAAAATATTTAGGTTGTATAAACACTATTGTGGAATTATATTTTTATTGTAACATGATCCAACCACAAACTTTCCCAGTATATTTTGTATCATTTTGAGTGTATACAGATAAATAATATTACTGTAATAAAACAATTTTGTTTCTGATTTTTTTTCTCGATGCAGTTGTATTGTGAATTTATGTGCAAATCAATGTCACAAAAACTGTGTGGAGGGCTAGTCTAGTAGGTTCTAGATGGCAAATCAACTTTTTTTATAAAAAGAAAAACATCTGGCACAAATGGTATTACATGCAGTAGCTATACATTAGCTTGAAGGTCCAATTAAATCCTGTTTCTAAAATGAGAATTATTTGCCCAATTGCACTCTTTAACATTCATTATTATCACTATATAGTTATTCTATCCGGTCTTCGGTTGGTTTACACTCTTGCTGCCTAAAGATGGACACTCTTGGTTATATGCGGCTCCAACCTTTTCTAGCATTGCATAACATATTCTTACTTTTACAATTGTTTTATTCATTAAATTTTATCTGATCATTACGCCAGGATTTTCCCCATCATTTGTTGTAATAAATAAATCTATTATAACACGTAGGTATAAAAGCCATATTTCTTTTCACAAAAAGCCAAATCGCCACCTGGAACTAGACTACATCTGGCCTGTATGTGTGAATTGAGACAAGATATGCTTCATTTTTATTTTATAAGATAAAAAAATCAATTATATTTTGAATTTATTAAATTAGTTTATTGAAATCCTGCCAATGCATTACAAATAAACCTGTGGTACTGTATTTATCTATATATATTTACAAGTAATTTTTAAACACAACAGCAAAGCCTGGCTAATTATGGTACACTGCACCAATGTACAGTAACACCATACAGAATATCAGTATCAACTAGACAATAGAGTTTGTATCTTTTTCACAACCTTTTCTCCAAAATGTCTGCATAAGTTCCATGAGGACCACCTTGTTGAAAGTACTAAAACAATATGCATTTACTGTATTAATATTAATAATAATACTAATAAAACATTTACATAGTAGCATTGGCTTCACAAGAAAAACAGTGTAAAACCGTCTCGCCATACTGTACATAGCTAGCTGTGTGAATAAATTGTTATTGTGTGTTTCAATCATCTGCTATTCACTGAAGCGTAACATTACGTAATTAATAAGATCAAATTCAATCTATTTAAACAGCATTTTCCAGAGATCTTTCTCTCCATATTCATTCTCATTGAAACCTTTCTTATACATGTTGCCAGGAATCTGAGATAAAACAAAAAAATGGAATATTTTTTATATGTATTTCTTATTTCATACACATCTACAACTGCAAGCAATGCGCCAGTCTCACATTGAAAAGAGTGATATAGAAACAATCATGCGTTACAAACCCTTGACCTTTGGATTGAAGGGTAAAACATGGTTTCCACTAGCAACGCGTAGTAGCGATGCATCAATGCAAAGTGTTGTATTACCGTGCTACAAACAGTCTAGTTACTATGGGAAATTCACTTTAATTTCATGCAACAATGTGAGACAAATGCTCAAAAGAAACATAGTACAGCACGTAGTCAAGTACGCAGGCTAACTAAATCAAGGTCTACACAGCAACATTAACTCAACCAAGCAGGGTTGATCTCTCGCAGGCGTGGGAAAACACATTTATTGGAAGGGCATCTTCCTGCGTTTCGTCAGTTATGTCTGCATGGCGTCGCTAGTGGGAACCATGTTTTAACCACTAATAACAGCTCCACTATTTCTGTACTTCTACTTACTTGGACAAGGTGTATTTTTTTTAAAATTATTTTGGCTAATCATTTTCCAACATGAATGATGGACCAATAAAATATATCTTACTTACCTCTTTCCATTCCCGAGCAAGATCTGCTATTTCATGAGCACCGAATGTGACTTCTGGTAGATACTTCTCCATATCTAGACATCTTGCAACCTTACCTTTATGTGAAACACTGAAGAAGAAAAACTGATTTATTTAATTTATAAATCCAAAGGCAAATTACTGAAAAAAAAAACAATCTGTGAGTACTATCAGTGGCTGGATCTCAATAGATACAAAATAAATGTTAAAAAAGCTAAATCAAAATGATAAAGTAAAACACCTTGACAAATTTTCAGAGCTTTCGGGCAACAATAGCCTTTCATCAGTGCAAGAGAGAATACTTAAGATAGAATATATTTCAATTAATTATGAAAATATCTGTTCATAATAATAAAATTAATAATATAAAAACAGATTACAATATTATGATGGAAATTCATGAAGATTGAAAATTCCAAAAATAAACTTACAATCTATATAATCGGTCCAGAGTAGCGTTTGAGAGCCCAGTCCATGAAGTGTTGGCAAACTCTAACATTTCAATGTCTTCAATTATCTAAAATATTAATGTAAAAACAAAGTTTATTAGTGTGAATCTCTATCTACACTACCAAACTCAAAATTTGATGTGCCATTATATGGACATGATGATGCCATATTACTACCATATTTAGGCACATCACACTTTTTTGTCAAACTAGATATATGATATGTCTGATATATCATGATTGTATAGCTGACGTCATGTTTATGTCCAAAACTCATGGCTTGACTTATTTCTCATATGTCTCGTAACAAAACATTTCATAATGTCTTTTAATATTTGAATACCTAGGGTGCACAGTAAAACATTTCTCATTAGGGATGTGTCTTTAACATAGAACAAAATAAAAAACAAATACCCATCATTTGAGACACCCCTATTCAGGGGACACACACCAAGGGGACACTTTACTGAAATGTTCCATGCTAATAATATCTATGAATGTCAAAATATAATGCAATTTAACAACATAGAATATAGCATCCTTCAAACTCCCAGGGGGCATGCTGATTCCTGGTTGGTGTTTACCTGATCTACATCTCCATATATGCTCCAATCATACGTCAAAATCTCGCTTGTTTCTGCCATCTTTGGAAGAAACTGTTCTTTGTAAATTGTTTCTAAATGTTGTAAGTATTCTTCTGGAATATCTGGAATATTGTCCTTTATTAATAAATGAATAAAATGTAATTAATACTAATAAAATACATGAAGTGCCAGAAATACATACATTCTACAAAAAATCACTCTTATTACAAAGGGAACTAAAAGAAACATTTTATATAATGTATTACCTTCTGTTTTGAAAGAATGTACCAATATTAACTCGTTTAAATTTAATTTTAAAAAACACATTTTATCGTAATTGTTTAATTGAATTTTTATTATATAATTATTTTTTTATATAATAGTTTTAAATTTAAATGTATATAGTAGATTCGTATTAGTTAAGTATAGTTTTATATATTTTGTCATTTTCAAGAGGGCCCCTGAATATCAGCTGGCCTGCGGGTTCAGCTGGAAGGGTTACCCTCTATAAATAAAGTTGAAATAAAAAAAAAAAAAAAAACAGAGCAAGTATTGGTTATGCGGTTTAGGAGATAGAGCAACAAATTTTGGGTTAGGGTATATAGATTATTTATTTATTCATTTATTTTTTTTTTTAACAAGAAATTAAAAATGTTTCTTACTCCTTCACGTTCCTTGAGGCGTTTCTTAGCAATATCAACGGGCGTGTCTAGGTAAATCACTAGGTGTGGTTCACGAAGCCGATACAGTGATATTTGTTTGATTTCATTGTAGAAATCATAACCTGGAAAAATAAAAAATGTTAGTTTAAATGTTATTCATTTGCTACTCTCCCAATTCCAGACAACTTGGTCTAGCCAAAAATATCTTAATTTTAAAGAATGTTATGCCTTTGGAATGTTAAAAGTCTACATGAACTATTGATTCTCCTTATTACTGTTGCACAATTTCATTACTCAACTATGAATGCATGCCAACACTGAGGGCAGTAGAAGATATTACATATTATTACTGTATGTTAAGTTAAATTTGAATATGCAGTGTTTAAATGGTACTTACATTGTTTTCTAAAGTAACCCATCTTGTACATAGCTTCCATAAACACAAAGTCACTGTATACTGACCTATCCATTACGATACCTTGACCTACAAAACAAGAAACATTCAATGGAATAAAGAACAACTATGAATGCCTTTTGGTGGCCAAAAATGTTTTAAAAAATTTATCAAAACAGTTCTTATGGAATGGGCGTATAGTCATTTAAAATTTAAAGCCTTGTCTACACTATCAAACTTTATGTGTCAAAAAAGTTTGATGTGCCTATATATGGTAGTGCTATGCTTAAATATGGTAGTGATATGACATCATCATGTCCATATGGGCTGCGCACATCACATTTTTTTGACACATAAAGTTTGATAGTGTAGACAAAGCTTTAGAATATGTTGTTTTGACGGAAATTTCCGTCTTTGGCTTTTTATTGCACAATTTGTTAGAGCAGGTATATATGGACCGTATGTAGAAATTTCAACATCCAAATCGATCTGGACCGCAAATATTTTGATACTTTATTAACCCCTAGGTCAATTGACCCCAGCTGGCCTACATCGCGTCCTATCCGTAAACAACAAAATGTGCTTACTGCGGACGAAGCAATTGCAGAAATATTTGCCGACTCCGACTCTGAAAATGAGTATTTATTATCCCCAGATGATGTAGGTATATTTGTACCTAAATCTGGTTTATAAAATGTAATAAATAATTGGAGATAATTTAGCTAGCCTGGCCTAGGCTAGTTTGTAGAATTGGTTGAGAATCGTGACACTGACAGACGGTGCAGCAGTCCAGGCTAAAATCCTCATTATCTCTGCTTTGTTCTCCGATTGAGCCTAAAGTGCTAAAAGTGAGCCAAGTTCTTTGTACAGTTATGTGGTATTACAGTTTTATTTCAATAAAGTGTTTGGTACCATTGGAAAGTTTATTTCTATCTCATTATTTGAGTGTATATTGCATGTCTTTCTGATTACAAACACCTTTGCTATGAGCTTTGAAAAACAGGTAAAGTTATCTAAAATGGCTGGCGGTGAGGGGTACTTCCTTTATTGAATGCCTGGCGGGGAAAGTGTTAATAGAGGTCATACAATCACTTATGGTCTTTAGCTACATCTCTAAACAACTGTATGTCGCTCTAATACTATAGAAAATTAAAATTTGACATTTGCATAATCAAAAGGTTACCTGTATTAAACAAATGCTCAAGTACATCAGAATACATCATAAACCGAATACCATACATCATCATTTGCATACGAAATGAGTGTCCATCTTTTGCATATGGGTCCTTGTAAAACTGCTCCAAAGAAACATTTCCTAACAATAACAAATAAAATTCATTCAATCCAGGTTCCTATTGTCATATTGTGAATTCTCAAATACAAAAACTTCCATCTTTTTTAAAGATGTATTGTCCCCCAAAAACATGAAAAATGAAGATTAATTAAATCAGAATTTGAATATGTTATTTTGTAGTTTTAATAAAGTTAATCACTTCCATAGAAAAAAAACGAAAAAAATTATGTTTTCACTTATAATATGACAAAATAAATGGTTAAATTCAACCGAAAACCCATTGGCTGGCAGCCAATTTGACCATTTTTCCTTTTAATTACATTTTTTGTCAGGTAAATACATTTTTTTTCGATCCAATTTTTGGTCAAAGTGGATAACTATTATGTTACATTAAAATGGAATATTCAACAAAAATTTGTTTAAGAATTATTTTTTCAGGGAGACAATACATCTTTAAAGCTTTGTTTACACAATCAAACTTGTTTGACAAAAAAAAGTGTGATGTGGCACATGTGGCACATCACATTTTGTTGTCACATAAAGTTTGATAGTGCAGACAGAGCTTAAAGCCATATACTCAAACAAGGTTCTGCACAGTGAAGAGTTTTTCAAACCTGCTCTGGTACGTCCACCACCAGTTCAGATTAGCATAAGATTGCGCATACAGCATTAGACCATTTTCGTTTTCACGACACAGCAACAGTATGCATATATTGAGTAAAACAACTGGCACATAGCCGTGTGGATCGTCGTGAAAACGAAATATTTAGATGAGATTTTATTTGCTGGAGTTGGACTGCAGAAGGTGTGACAGACGCAATGAGCATAATTACCAATAAATTTTTTGTCCAGCTTCTTTCCCTCGCCTAGTAGTTGTTCATCAAGATAATGCAAATGCGCCTCCTTCATGTATTTCATTCCAAGTTTATCTGCTAATGTTTTAGCCAACTCAGACTTTCCAGACCCGATATTGCCATCAACGACAATTATCTTGCTTCCCTCATGGAACACATTGTCAAATTTAAATCCTGTGAAAAAGGTCCATGGCGTTTCACGCAGACCACGACTTGGTACCTAGATTTTTTAAATGGTAACAAATTCGCTAATTGTGAGTCTAATACTTTCTTATTTATTAACTGAGTGAGATCAGATTATCTTTATTATAAAATATAGGCCTACGCTAGCCTAAATTTACTACAATTATTTCTAGGCCTAGCCTAGCTAGTAGGCCCTATTTATTTAGTAGCCTAGAGTATTATAATATGGTTATTTATTAATTCAAAATTGTAATGTAGGCCTAGCTAGGCTATATATAATAAATTAAACAATAATAATTCATCTTCATGTGTTATTCGTCTTCAAGTCTTGTTTGTACAGGGCAATATGAACGAATGGGACTTTTAGGCCTAGGCCTACATACTTACCGATTGAGACGCCGGTACCACCAACCTGGACCTGCTAGAAAACTGGGATAATTTTGCTACAAGAACGTAACTCGAGCAAGCCTGCCTACAAGGCCGAAGCGTTCTATAGCCTAGCCTACAAAAAACCGTACTGGCCATATCTCAACAACTGTAGCCTAAACGGATAATTTATGTATATTTTTTAACAAGATTTATTTTTTAGAAATACAAAACACAAGAAAGTTTTGGGGTTTTATTTTGGATTCTGCTCCCTCGATTCTGATCCCGTCTCGTTTTCGCTCGACAACCTCGCCCTCTATAGTTACCGTAAAACTTTCACCCACCCCCCCCCCCTCCCCCTCTCTCCATGGTGGAGCAACAAAAAAGGAACCAAAAACATCCATGGACCAAGCATGGACCATGAATCAATCAATCAATTTTCTAAATTACAAAAGTGGTGCATTCATACTGACACAAATACATAAAAATGTGATAAATATTTAGGGAAATAATAATATTATTAGTATTACCCGAAAACTCTGCTAAAATTTCTTTGACGTTTTAGTTTATTATCGTTTGAATTAGGCTAGCTTTTTGCCTAATAGGCCTAATATGTATCTCTATATATGATACAGTACATCGACCCACAGCATTGTCGTTTTTTCAGTAATTTGCCGTTTAATAACATTTATATTGATGATTATTAATAAACAAGATGGTTACTCAAATTAATGCTTTGAATGTCATTTGAAAATCATTAACTTATTTTTTTTGGAAAACAATAAATATTAGAAATTTTTTTGAAAAACTATAGCTTACCGTGAAGTTCTGAAACGCATTTTATTGTTTATTAATGCACTCTTCCACACCAGTGTTTTAACAAAAAACAGTTTATTAAAATAAGCTGTTTTTTCCGTCGCGCTCGACTCCATTCTCTATCATCAATCTCTTTCATTATTTTAAAGAAATGAATACCTATATATGGAAACTTGAAGTAACAATGCAATGAGCAGAATAAATCCTTTACTAGTGTACCTTTCCAATTAAAAGTTTTGAAAGTCAAGCTTCAAGAATTGTGAAATATTTAAATGTAAGCAAACCTGATGCAATTATCAACTCTTCTTTCTTGCCGGCCTTCACATAGAATTATTATAAATTGTTTTGACCATTCCACTGGTTTATACAATGAACAAACATAGGTTCGCACCATTTTCTTTATTTTCTTTATTATAAAAAGTCACAATTTATTCAAGCAGTGGACATCGGAGACTTAGAAAATCACACCTTTGGGATTGGTTTCTTGTTATGTCTATCAAGGTTCTTATTTTAGGACTTGATCGTTATGTTCTTGCAAACTTAACTGATACTTTGAAGTCTGTCAAAGACTCCTAGTTTTGTATAGAGAAGTTTTAGCTGGTCATTTTGTCTATGATCACGTCCAGTGGCCGTCTGTATGTTTTGATTTGGTGTATTAACAAACCTCAGTAACTAAACTTTTGTCAAACGAGTGCAAGTAGGCCTATTCAGGTTGCCTTGCCGTTCAACTATACAAAACAAGCAATTTGATGAAGTAAGACGTGCATCATCTTAGTGTCAAACTTTGTTTTGTTTTCTCTCTTTACTTGAGTGTAATATTTTTCAATTTGTACTGTATTTATAGGCCCTATTAGTAATTATTATTATTTTTGTTTCTGGGCATCACCGTGATAGTGTCCGATGTGATTTCAATTAGTATTCAGTTTATTACCATCCCTATATAAAATAACTAAATTGAGACCTATTCGTGATATTTTTTTACATTTAAAAAAAATATAATTTTTGGGGGAGATTTATGCGAATTATTGATGCCAATTATGGATCATGTTTTTACGTTACGCATGGTGGCGCGCTACGTTATCAAATCTCTGTTGTGTTTCGCGACACGCCCACCACCTCTCCAATCAATCGACCAATCGTGGTTGTCAAGAAACACTGGACCGCTTCTTCGTGTATTTTTTTCGTGAATGAGCTACACATTGAAGATGGCGGGGAAAATATCTTGGTTTTGGAACGAACGTTTCTGGCTTCCTCCAAACATAACTTGGGCTGATATTAGATCTACCGATGAAGTACGTTATCCTGCATTAGAGGATCTCTATATTGTGTTTCCATATGCAGTCCTATTGCTTATTATAAGACTATGTTTTGAGAGGTGAGTTCGGCCAGGCAGGCCAGGCCAGTGATGTTATTGTTATTGTATGTGAACTGTTGGTGTTCAGCACCACCCCCATACCGCCTAGGCCTACTATTAATATTATAGATAGGCCTAGATAGGCATACTCCTGCTAGGCCTGGCCAGGCTTCTATAATATGGCCTAGGCCCTAGTGGTACTGTGTAGTTATTAATTTAAAGATTTCACCTTTGTTTTTCTTTCAGGAAATAAAATTGAGATTTTTGATACAAATATTATTATTGCGATTTATAAATTCTAGGCCTAGGCCTATTCCATTTTTTTGTCTTAAAAAAAAAATAAATTTAGAAAACAAAAGATTGACTTCAGTTAATTATTTGGTCTAGCCTGGCTAGCTAGAATAGGCCTAGATGTAGGCTATCTAGGCTAGGCCTAGAGGTAGGCCTACTATCTAGGCATAGGCTACGGTAGTGTACTATCTAGCCTACAGTAAATTCACACAATACTATTTATTGTATTGATCATAAATAGACGATTTTCGTGCTAAGGAAGCCATCTTGCAGAGATGACCAGCTGAGCGTCAAAACCAAAATAACATAGCGTTTTCATTGGATTTCAGGACACCTTTTTAACAATCATAAAACAAGTTACTGTAAATAAAATGTTCTTAAAAGATTGGACTACTGTACTGTACTTAAAATCCTTCGAAAAAAACACTACAATTATTACTTGAACTGATATAAGTCCCTCCTCATAAAATAATAACAGTGCTAGATTGCTGGTAGAAAATCCTTCAGAAAAATATACATAAATAAAGAAAATCAGCAACCAGTAGATTTTGGCAATTTTGTTTATATTATACTTTTTATAACATTTGTTTGACCATTGCATTTAAACAATTTATTGTACTATATGTGACTGAATTATTTGAACATCATTTTCATTACAAAGAATTTAGTTAAACAAGATTTGAATCCTCATCTTTATTGCTGTACCTATGCTGTACTGACCATAGTAATGTCACTCCCATCCCAAAACTATTATGTCAGAGGTCTGATACTAAAGTAACCAAAATCGGGTTGTACAGTAAGATGCCAAAGTTCAGTTTTACAGTTTTTTTTATTTCTACATCCATTCTCATCAGATAGTTCTTTGGTTATTTCTATAAAATGAATTGCTAACTGTGAAGTATGCAGTGATCATCAAACATTATTCATGGCGGCCAAAAGGCATCTGGTCTACAGTGTATTTTAACTGATGACTGTTGCATAAAGTTAAGCCTTAAATAATGATGCATTTTGTTTGAAAACAAATTATTATATGCTCAGATATTTAAATTAATGTTGGGGTAATACCCAAGGGTGCCTCATTGTCATTTATAACAAGAATTATATGAAAAGTAAAGGGATTTGTGTGCTGCTACCTGAGGATGGGCTTATGGGGGATTTCCCAGTTGGTGTGCTGAGGACAGGCTTATTATACCCATGTCGGTACACTAGTTGATTTCATCAGTAAAGCAATTTAAATTATTTGTTAATCATCATCTTTAGGACAGCATTGGTGACTTTTATTGTGTGATTGTCTCCTTGTTTTATGATTTATTACATGACTGTTGTTAATTTTACCAGACAACAGCTAAATTCATAGTCCATTATTGCTTCTCTACTGTGTCCATGTGCATAAAAGCAATTTCGTGTCTCTTGTATTTTGTACTATAGCGATATTTTAATTTTATCAGTAATTACATTTATCACATGTTAGTGATGTTAATCTCGGTCCATTATCTGTAGTATTACTACAGTAAAAAACATTAATTATAACATTTGTGTACATATTATCAATGAATCATAATTGTATTCTCTACTGCATTACAGTGTAAATTCGGTATAAACTATAATTAAAGATGTATTGTCCCCCAAAAACATGAAAAATGAAGATTAATTAAATCAGACTTTGAATACCTTATTTTGTAGTTAATATAAAGTTAATCACATACGTAGAAAAAAAAACGAAAAAAAATAATGTTTTCACTTGTAAAATGACAAAATAAATGGTTAAATTCAACCAAAAATCCATTGGCTGGCAGCCAATTTGACCATTTTTTGCTTTAAATTACATTTTTTCAGGTAAATACACTTTTTTAGACCCAATTTTTGGTCAAAGTGGATAACTATTATGTTACATTAAAATGGAATATTCAACAAAATTTGTTTTAAGAATTATTTTTTCAGGGGGACAATACATCTTTAATATGAATAATAGAAATATAAACTTTTGATTATCAATATTTAGCATAAAAAAGTAATAATTTCCTTGCTACTACTAGGCAATTGTCCTGTAGGCTTAATATTTAAAAAAATTTAGTTTATTATTAAAAAGGAAGCCGTCCTCCATTCTGTGAAATGTAACTTTAAAAAAGTCACTAAATTGTATTAACCAATGGTTTCCTACCAGTACCAGTTAGTGATTAGATAAAACATAGATGTACGATAATTGTTAAATTTCACCTGTAATGATAATGGAATATTCCAAAGAAACAAACTGTGTGTAAGAAGTGCATTGTCCATAATAATATTGAATGGTATTTGAGAGGGTATTGTTATTAAGATTCTTAATCAATCAAATTCCATTATGTACCAAACTACAGCAAACATTGCTACTTTGAATCTATTGACTCAGTGTTTCCAGTCTGGATAAATAGCTGGAATGCAATAATATTAGAAATTCAAATGAAACTAAAATATTAAATTTAAATATAAACATAATTTAAAAAAATTTTTTTTGTCTCAAACTACAGTACTGTAATAGTACAATACAACTATTACTATTCTCCGAAAGAAATCAAGTCCAGCAAATTAAGAGGAAATATACCAAATTATTGATACTATAGAAACTAATTTACTATACAAAGTCAAAAAATAATACTGTTACTTCCCCTATCCAATTGACAAAATATAGCCTTTGATTTGATTGCTGTTGGTCTATGTTTTTAATGGCTACTGTAGGTCCATAGTTTTAAGTTAAAACCTTGTGTTTTAATTATATTGACACCATCAAATTATGTCATGATCTATCATATCAATGGTATTAAAACTAACGACAGGTGTGAGATTTTTTTTTTTATGGAAATATCAACCATACATGAATTAATATTTAACAAGATCAAGCATATTAACCTATTGACCTTTAGCCATATTATTATGGATGTTCAATTTGTCATTTCTATCAATGACACATTAAAAGTGGCATTTTGATTTTAGATTTGCTATACACTTCAAAATTTAGTGAACATTAGCGGAAGGGATTGCAATAAAAATGGTTGTGTACAGTAGTAGTTGGGTGACTACGTAGGAGGTGTGATGAATGGTCGATTGTAGTTGCCATCTTGTTGGTTTCTCCATGAAGAATAACTTTGATAATAATATTGAAGTCCGTTTTCTAGCCAATCTCTTAGATTTAGCCTAAATTAGTGGACTATTAATGATTACTGTATACTTCAAAATTGGATATTATACTCTTGTCAGGATGAATTGTCATCAGTATCATGTAATAAACTATCATTATCTATGTGTTCTATATTTACACTTTTTACAGGAAGACTAACTACTGTTATTTTGATTTATTAGTCACTTTAATAAATGTCTAGGAATGTTATCATCAGTCTTTATGTGTAGTTTTCAGCAGTAAACATTTGTAGGGTTCTTATCATAAGAGGTCCTGAAGATACACTGATTTGTTGCCTCTTCCCAAAGCACATTATCATCTCATTAATATAACCTTCGCTGGTTATTATCTGTGCTTGAAGTTTTCATGACATAGTTTTGGATTCGGTATGTGAGGATGATAGTCCTTGACAATTTAGCCGAGAATCGGCAAAAAAAGAAGGGTACGACAAAACACAGATGTAGGGATGACATCACATCTTATTACAGAAACAACTTGGGCCAGGACAGCGCAGAACAGGAATGGCAGATGCTTGAGGAGGGCTACAGTACAACTGACAGGGGATTATGGAGCAGAGGTTGGTTACAGTAGTTGGTTATGATGATGGTTGTCCCAATGCTTCCAAATAATTATAACACTACAGTACAGTTCTAATGACAGTTGTCCCAATAGTTATCATTAACATTACAGACAGAACAGTAAACTAAAACATTTGTAATGGTGTCTACACTCTCTTTTAGTGTCATCTCTCGTTTTAACATTCTGGTCAAACATCGAATACATCCCCAATGGGTGGCACAGAATTGAATTCACATAAAGTGCTACAGTATAAGATGTCACCAAACGAAGGAGAAGGTTCATGGTTCCAGTCTCTGGTTATACTATAGTATACTGTACAGTAGTCTGAAGAAAAAAATCAAACTGATTTTCATCATTCATAAACATTTTCTAATTTATCAGAGAGTTTATTTTACTCTATTTTAGTTTAGAGTTTTTCTCTCATTCTTTCTCAATATTGTATATTTATTAATATTTTATATTGTTAATTTTTCAATTGAATTTTTTTTAAATAACTACTTAAATCAATCTGCTAGAAAATGCAGATTTTCAATTTTTGGGAATGTTCACATGAAATCCTCTTAAATAACACCTCCCATGAAAATAACTGTCAGTCAGTATTTCCATGGAGGTGTTTCAATATACTATACCCATTGAAAGGTTTGACTTCATATAACATACATAATCTACTACTATTCCCCAGATTGTACTTTAAAGGTTTTAAAAACAGATTTCGATTTTTCCTAAATTGTAATCATGATAGATGTGCAATGGCTACCATTTCTTTGTGACACTGTTCTCTTAGTTGACCCACTTCTTTCAGAGTTTCTTTCTGAAATCGAATATGGCTATTGTCAGTACTTATTATTTTCTGTAGTTTATATAATTTTTTCAGCAAGCTACATTTAGCTATTTCAGGTAATTTACACGTCCATGTATGTGTGTATCAAAAAATACAGTAACTAAACCTTCATCAATTCTGAAATTGTCTGTCGGTATACTGTATTGAGTTTCAACGACAACATTATTATAGCGTTGCCGTTAAATGTTAAAATTATGAATACTTAGTAGAATTGATCCTCAGAATGGCATTATTCAAATTAAAAATATAGCATGCATCACAATATGAAATGAAATCGAAGATCATTCAGATACTGTCGATTATACTGTGCACTACAGTATGTTGTATTTCATATTCAAATCTTAATACTGTAGTATTACGGTACTAACATTTAAAATTGTTATTCTTCCATCTCCTTCTTCTACTGTAACTTTTTATTAGCCTCATTCTTTCATTTTGTTTTACGCCAACTTTAGTTTACTCTTCCTCCATCTGATTTTTTGTTGGATGAAAGAAAAACAATTTACGCAGCACAAGGACGTAAGTGAAGTGCAAGTATTACTTGATTATTTAATTTGACCAATTCTGTCAACGTCGTGATTAGTAAAATAACTTTTATTGCGCTTGTGTTGTTGTGGGAACCATGCTTTAAAAGCGAGATCAAATGGGGGGAAAGAGAAAATGTACAGTAATGTACAGTGTAGCCTTTCTTTCCTACTACAGTGTACTTTGCCAACAACATTTAGGATTTCATGTGAACAGCATATTCCAACATACTGTAAGTGCATCAGTAAGATAAATATTAAAATTCCTGAAAATGAATTAAACTTTTCAGTTCGTCAAGGGGTGCCACAGACTGCGTGTTAGTATTGACAAATTTGAAGCATGGGTAAATTCATTGATTTCGTAATATGAAATGTATTGTTATTCTGTCAAATTTACCAGATACATTATCTTGAGTGAGTAATAGGGTTATCTGTCAGTATCAGAAGTACAGTGTTTGAAATACATACAGTAATCTGTGTTTGAATTCAACCAGCTAAGACCAGTTACTGTACACAAATAACAATCTTATTTATCATGTTTGTTAAAGATATAATATTATTTATAGAAGATTTAAATTGTTTTTACAATCGATTTTGTAACCTACAGTCATGAAAAAGAACATAGGGTCCAACACTTTGAATGCACAGTAAAAAGTCATAAAGACTGTTTTGTGCCAAGTATACTGCTGTAGAAACATTGTACAGTATTTCTCTTGTTATCCACAATACATTGCCTTATGATATAGAGAGAAAATCAGGTACTGTAATGTTGCTGTCCATTGGGATCATTCCTTTTCGTGTTGCCCTTACAATCACATGTCTGCTGTGCATTAAATACTTTTGAAGGAAATGGACTGCTCCTTGTAATATATACCACTGTTTAATCATTTTGAATTAAAAAAGAAGAAAAAAACAGTGTGTAGCTTTTGTAAGCTTTTGATGTCCTTATCAATCTTCCTGAAACTCAGTGCTGCTGCCCAACAAATATTTTCCAGGGAAAAAGCATTTGCCAAATAATATAGACGATTACATTATTAATATTTCATCAAAATTTCATTTCATTTCATTATTTATTTGGTCTATTTAAGTATACAAAACAAAAAAAACTGAAATTGGGGAGACCAGGGTCAACCTAAGTGAACTTAATCACTGTAGCTGAGCCGGTTGACCCAACCCCAAAGTCAGTTTACACATAAAAGACGTAAAGACAAAAAACAGTTACAGCGAATCAAAATGAATATGAACTTTTCTAATGAAGGCTGATGGGCTTTCTAGGACTGCAGCATCTGTCAACGGTCTGGGAAGCTGGTCCCAGACACGGGGTAACCTATTATACCTCATAGTATAATATGACAAAATTCTTGATTTACAAAAGCATTCATGCCAAAATCAATGTTAAATTGTTTGTCTGACTTTACTACTTTACTGTATTAATGTATGTTTAGTGTAGCTGAATTAGGTTTATTGCATACAGTGTGCCACTAGTTAGTTGATTATTACTATTATCGATGTACTGTATCCTATACCTCTCTTTCACTAATAAATCTATAGAAATAAACAATTAATGTGTAGTAGTAGTTTAGTAACATCCTAACCATAAGTAAATCATTTTTTTTCCATACAGGTATTATGTATTTTGATTTTGATATTTAATTGGGCCATGTTTTCCACCCAAATTATCATCACTATTATTATTCTCCAACAAATTACTCTCCCTGCTCTACAAATTTTATTGATTAACCTCTATTGGTTGCCATGCCAATGTGGTCAACACTTTTAAATAGACACATGAACAAACTGGTTACAATGATAAACAATTATTTGTTCTCTTGATACAACAAAGGAATTTGAAAGGAATATAAAGAAATGTGTATTTTTTTAATTTTAGAGAAAGAATAAATTAGGGTACTTTAAATGAAAAAAAAATTGTTTTTAAGATAAGATACTGTACTGTAGAACCTTCTTTAGGAATCTTGAGTGTGCACTTCATTTTGATGTATGTGGGCTTATTTTGTCCGAGATTTAGCAAACCAAGAAAGGAGCTTCTCTTCAATATGGGCTTCTTTTTGAAATTTAAAGTTTTACAGTAAAGATTTAGATACAAATTTAATTGAAATTCATCATCAAAAATTAAAGAGGCAAACTTGAATCTTGTTTCATTCAACAATCCTAAATAAACACAAATAAAACATGTGTCTGGTTAAACTAAAGACAAGTTGATTGTAGTACAGCAAAAACAACAAATTTTCAATGACTCTATTTTGGATGTTTGCCCTATTCTGATGTAATCTATTACTTCATACTACTGTAAGTACTGTAAATTGAGAACAAATTTGCAAATTCTTGGGCCCCACCTGAGAATTGGTATTCAAATTACACTAAACATGTGACCAATTACTCAACTCCCTGAGGTATAGTTCAGGTACTCCATAGTAGGTAAATACAATTATGACTATTATACTTTAATATTAGAATAGAGAACAATTTTGTATACTGCATGCAACCTAGTTATTAACAATTTAACATTGTTGAAATTAAATGAAAACATTTGTTGTGTCTTTTTGCAGGTTGATTGGTATGCCATTTGGCAGACTCCTTGGCATCAAACAGAGTGCCAATCGAAAACCTGAGCCAAACACCATTTTGGAAAAGGCGTATAATTCTGTCACCCATAATCCAGATGAAGCTAGACTAACTGGTCTTGCTAAACAACTAGATTGGTCCGAAAGACAAGTAGAAAGATGGTTCAGAGTTAGAAGGAATTATGGGCGGCCAAGTACATTAACAAAGTTTTCAGAGACAAGGTTAGTACAGTAGAATGTCTGTCAGACTTAATATGAAATACAATTTTCTTGCTTTTTACTCACTTTGATTGATATTGGGATTGATAACCAACCATGCCAACTTTCAAGGAAGTATAGTACCTGAGCGTTTATGACATAATTGCCAGCCATAATACCGGCAAGAGTTTCACAACTCGCTTACTTTGTTGTCCTTGTTAGAACAACAAGTATTCTTGGATAAGGACTACAAACTGTAGGTCCAGTGCACACAAAATAGTCGTGTTCTTTAAAGAACCTAGTACGTCTTTCGAGACGAGTGGGTGGCAGCACTGACATGAATTGCCCATTGGGAGATATCTGTAGTGTAAGCATGAGTGTCCATGAGCAATGATCCTTGGAATGGCGCTATATAGGCATTAATACATTGTTAAAGCAACATCACCCAATACAATGTACAGTATTCTATAATTGCTAATTGTTTTATGAATCTTGCAGTTGGAGGTTTTTATTCTACACTGTAGCATCCATTTATGGTTTGATGCATGTTCCATCTGAACCATGGTTCTGGGACACCAAGAAATGCTGGGAAGGATTCCCATATCACGTACGTATTATGTGTCCATTTCTCTCCGCAGATTTTTATTTATTTGTCGAGTTGGGCGTTGTTCACATTGAGCAGGAAATGTGATTTCCGGTGAGAAAATATTGAAGCTAGGCAAGCAAGTTTGTATTCATACTGTGATAGCAAATATAATTTCAAATTTAACTATATTAATTATAAGAAATGTTGTAAGTGTAAGCTACAGTACAGTACAAATAGGCCTTTGCTTTCTTGATGAGGAATTTCCTTGCATTCAGTGAAACGGACTGTTGGTTAGTCGCTGTCACACAACATACACACCTCAAATTTGATGAACATGTTCACATCCCTGATTAAGGGGACCACCTTCTGGACCCAACAACTAATAAGGCCAGGGTGTTAGAACATAGCTATTTTACAGGAAAGTTTCTCCTAAATAGGGGTGTCCCAAAGGAGGGGTTTTTGATGATATTAGTTTAATACATTGCAACACACCTTTGTGCTTCAATGATTTTACTGCCTACCCTTTGATTGTGGTTTTTACAATAAAAATGCAATATATCGTTATTATTAATTATGTCTATCCTGGTACAAGTACTATACATATTCCACATGATCACATCTTTTAAAAAATAGTATAGTAGTAGATAAAAAAGTTTATATAATGTTTATTAACACCTAAAATAGGACCTGTTTCTATTGAAGAGAATAAATATATTTTATATATCTAAGACCGTATTTTGAAAGAACTGTATTTTCTTCCAACAGAAATGGGTCCTTTCCAAAACCCACAAAAATGAGCCGACCTTAGATGGTTTTAAAAATCCAAATTGATTCTTGTCTCAATTGTCAAAACTGGTTATAAAAACGCTTTCTTTTAACTGCAATGCAAATACAGTATTTACTTGACCTGACCTCGGAAGGTCACTGATACAAGCATTTGACTATGAGTATATGTTTGGTTTGACAACATTGCACAACAAATAATTAAAAACCTAATTTTCCAATAAAACTATTCTTTTGGATTTTTTCTATAGAAACAGTTCCATAGTAACATCATTACTATTCTGTTGTTTGGTTGAAATATAATATACATAAATTCATATGATATTTTATTAGCAATGAATAATAATTGGCCACATTTCCCTCTGTCACTACCAACATTATAACGTTATTGTAGGCTTTAACAAACAATAAACATCCGTAAAGTAACAAAGCCTTTAATATCCTTAAGACCTGTATATTAGGCAATAATTGTGCAGCTTTTTTATGTAAAGCCTACACAATACAGCCTACACAGTACAGTACATTGAAAAATAAATCAGTCCCAACCAAATAAAACAAAGCAATGTACAGTAGCCTACTGAAACTGCTAATTCAATGCAACTATTTTATTTTAAAAAAAATGAATATTAAACAAAATATTACTTCATCAGACTGTAATATCAGGCACCACAACCTAAAATGCACCTCTAAAATCAATTTTTAAATTTAGTCACAAACGTACATTGTAATTCAAAATAATCCATCTATAACACTAATAAATGTTAATTTGTAAAACTATTTCATTACTGGTTGGTACGGTTACCCAGTAGAATTATTCATTTTTGTTTTAAAAAAAAAGCTGAAACCATAAAATATTCTCATAAATGAAAAATGATGGCAGATATTTATATACTCTACCATGATATTTTAAAGTTTTAAAATAGGAACATTACATAAGTAGAAGGAAACACATTCATACTATAATGCCCTGTTTAAATGCCCAAACGTTTCAAATTAAAATGGTACACAGTGCAATATAGTTTTGTTCATCGTATGCTTGTAGCAACCCATTTCTAGTATTATCCTAAAATATGCTAGAAGTTGTTTCTTTAACTTCTTCGGCTTGACCCAGGATGAAACTGAATGAAATAAATTCGCTTAATTTTTCAATGGGTTACAATAATTTTCTAGCTTGGGCAAAGAGTATAACTATAAAAAAAAAGCATGAAATTTGAGTTGTTGACACATAATCATAGAGAATAGAGAGAAATGGCGAACCGCGATGACGTCACTCAAATTTCACCGAGTGGGTATAGATTGTAAACAAACCATTTCGTCACATGTTTTTGTATGGGAAATTCCGATGGGTTGAGTTAAAAAGGTAGGTAGAAAAGAACGTTTAAAACACACATAATAGCAGTATCTTTTTTTTTTGCAACACCCTTAACAATTTTAATGTTATATGGGCAAATCTTAACATATTTTATTTTGATTTAGATTGAATTAAGACGCGTTTTTGTTATATACTGTACCCAGCTCTAGGCCCTAGATAGTTGGCCTGTATGCTGTAGTACCTCGAGTACTCGAGCCTAGCACGGATTATCGGTTATTATAATAATAATATTGGAAATTCGTTATTGCATACTGTACTACTACTAATACTTTAGCTAGGGTGCTGCTAGGCCTCTCCTAGCTAGGCCTAGCATTAGTTTCAGCTTGACAACTGCCATTCTGTTATGTGGCTAGTGATGCTACCTGCAGCAGGGGGCTACCGCCAGTAATGAATACTTGATAACACCATTCTACTATAATACTATAGGCCTAGTCTAATGTAGACCTACAGATATGAGATATTTTTAGGAATATGATTGTGAATGATGGATGACTTTTATACATATTTCATTGTTTTATTGGTTTATTTTCAGTTATATAATGCCACACTACTGTATTGCATTTGGTTGCAACAATGTGTCAACGCCATGATTCACGTGTATAAACATAGGAAATGTGCCGCCCTCAACGGTTTGTTATGATTTTATACCCACTCGGATTTTAGGCGTCGGTTCGCCATTTCTCTCTATTACACATACAGACAAATAAAAAGAACAAGTTACAGTAGTATGAACATATTCTATTATCTTTGGAATTTTGAGTTAAAAATATGGACTGAATAAATTTCCTGTATGTATTTGTTTTACACTACAGTAAATTGCTACTTAATGTTCGGCTAGAATTTTATTAAGATGATGACAATTTTTTTAATGACTAAACAATAGTAATTACATACAATTGGTCCCCGGATAACACATTATTTTCAAGTTTTTAGTAACGGTCTGTCCGGATTTTGCAGGGGTTAAAGCTCTGTCTACACTATCTAACTAGTTTGACAAAAAAAAGTGTAGTGCCCAAATATGGTAGTGATATGCCCAAATATTGTAGTGATATGATATCATCATGTCTACTGTATATGGGCACATCACATTTTGTTGAATGTCACAGAACTTTAGAGTGACAAGTCAAATTTGCAGGATATAGTACAGTGTCGGCCATTTGTGACTGTAATTGTAATGACCTCTCAAAAAATGTTATTTGATGTTATTATTCAGTTTTAGACTTTAGATTCAAGGATGCTCCAGTTCTCTGGTGTTCCAACTTGGAAAGGTGAAATTTTGGCAGCGAAACAAGAGAGAGTTCGCTATTTAAATTAAAGAATTTTTAAAACAATCTGGAGCATCAGCATCTAGGTGCTTTCCAAACATAGAAAACAGAAAATTGGTTGAGATGCCTTTTCGGAAACTATGGTACAGTACTGTAGTAGAACAATAATTTAATTTAGAAACAATAAATTAAAATATGTTTCTTCCATAAAAAATAATCAGGAAAAATTGGGCCAGTCTGCAAGTGCTTGAAATGTTGTATACCAAACCTTATTAAAAGTACAATGAATAAGTTGGGACGATTTACCATGGAAACTAATAATATGATATACGGCTTTGTAGTTATCTGTATTCAAAGCTTCACTGCTCTTTGTTGCTAGGTTACCATACATAATTATCCACAAACAATGCACACTTTGCCATAATTAGTATTAATTGTATTAATTATGTATAACAATAATTAATTGTTTTTTGGTGAAAGAAAGCCTGTGAGAATAAATGAAATTTGTTGGAGTGTGTCTAATTTTGTGTTTAAATTAATTTTCATTTTCAGTATTTTCCATCTAATTCAATTTTTATCATCAATAATGAGAATTTGTTATTTCCCCAGGATCTAAAATTGGTATTTATAATAATAATTTCTGTGGAAACGTAGAGATAAACCTCATTATTAATACTATTGAATTAATAATTACAGTATTAATTTGAATCAGGTCCTCCTAGGTAAGTTCTAAGGCCGGATTATCCCTATTGGAGCACTGTAATAAAACGGCAATCTTTTTTAAATGAATGTATTAGTATTAAGGAATAAAATTTTAGATTTGGAATTTCTATTAATAATAAAGACTCTAGACGGTTCCCTTCCATTGGATGGTTAAGGGCAATTAATAACCTTTATGTTACCTGATTGATTGAAGAACGAAAATGACAGAACGCAGCATTTCAGTCGTTTTGAATTTGTCAAAACAACAATTTTCCATTTTTAGATAAGAGTTGAATTAAAAGAAGCCCCAACTTAAACGGTGTTAGTATTGTCTTAAGTTTATGAGGAGATAAGGATGAGAGTAATAATAATTATAGTAGTGCTATAATGAATTACTGTATAATTACACTGTCCTTTCAAATTACATAACCAAACTAACCCCACAATAGAACAACTCATTTCTTCTGCTTCCTTTAAGACCATCAATACATCAGCCAAAATATCCATTCATTATTTAACACAAAGGGGCAACACTATCCAACATCTGTTGCTTTTATTAATATTCATTAAGAATTTATGACGTATCAATAATTCATTGTCTAAAATACCGAATTATGTTTTCATACCAATTTCAATATAAAATGTATGACAATAAAGAGATAAATAACAGTCATTTACTTTTCAATAAACGTTTATCAATTGTGACATTGTATTTATATCGTATTTGTTATTAATACAATGATGTAAACAAGCTAGTGACATTGACAATTTAATATGCAAAAAAACATTGTAAATGTAATACTAAGCTTTTGATGAGCGACGGCCGATGATCAAACTACGTCATCATTGTGCGCATCCAGATTGGGACGCGTGTCCTTGATCTCTTCCTCGACTCGTGTTTGATGGACTGGTTTAACCGACAGCCAGCGAGATGTAATAAGCCGAAGGCTAGTGGGTGTACTCCAGACTGAAAAGTGATTCCAAAAGGAGGGGAAACCAACAAGATGGCGGCAGTAAATGTGTTCAAAAACATTATTTAATATAAAAAATCATAATCTTTTATAATACATTAATACCACGTAAATTACAACACATATTTTTGTCAAAGGACAGTGAAGTTTTTATAAAATTATATATATTGTTAACCGCAATGGAATGAATAATTTCTTGGTAATCTAGCATTTTTTGGTATACAAGGATCATATAGTATGCTTTCGCGTTTATACGCTTAACATGCTGCATTGCGTATCGTTCTCATGCAGATATGCTCAACACAGGCATACTGTATAGCACTAGCAGTGGGTACTGCATGGGGCATATCTGATGGGTCGATTGCAGCCGTTATCTTCGGCTATACATCACTGCAAACAGCACATCAATCAAACCTAGGTCGGTCGTCGCATATCAAAATCTCGCTATTTGTTGTTACAAGTGGTGCTAAGAATAATTGACTTAGTCAATATTAAATATAATACCGGTATTGGTTATTACGATAATAACATTGTTGTTTTATACCAAAATCTTGGAAATATTATTTAATATCCTGGTGCTGTAGCTCATCAATCAATTTATTTTTTCAACTATAAATGTATTTAATAACTACTTTCTGAAACATAGTCAACTACGTAGTCATAATACACGTAATGCAAATGATTATCTTTTACCTAAAGTGTATAAACAATTTGATCAAGAACTCTATTAAATACCAAGGAGCTAAATTATGGAATTCAATCCATGTAGTTATTTAAATTGCATCTACAACTTCTAAATTTAAATTAGTATACAAGAACTATTTACTTTCAAGATATGATGAACGTTAAATATATATATTTTATAAGACCAGTTAAGATCGGATAATATGGTTTAAATAGAAATTGTAGCTTTGTTTTATTTTATTTTTTATTAGTTTATGTATTTTTTTTTTTTTTTTGTATATAATGTTATGTCTTTGGGTGGGTCAAACTTAAAGTCTTTATGACTCTCCCCACATAATCACTTCATTGCATTTATGTATGTATTTTATTATTGTGGGAAAAAAAGGAAATTGAAATTTAACTATAATTTCCTGGTATTTAGCATAGTTTTGTTCAATTTAAAATTCAAAACTTGTTAAATAATTCCAGCTATTGTTTATTGTGTAATTGTTTCAGCAACTGAGAGTTACATTTATTTGATTAATATTAAGTTGAAATTTTGTTTATCTTTTTTTAATGTGACTGCAAGTGGTTAGTTTCCATTGTTTTCAACACTGAATTTATTTTTATCACAAATTCTTGAAAAACGTAAGCCAACAATTATTGATGCTCTGTCTTTCGACAAGAAAGCAAAGAATTCAATAAAATGCCCTTTGACCTTATTAACAAAAACTATTATTTTAAGGCCAGTTTCTATTGCACAAGTTTTGTTGTACGGTAGTAGAAATTAGTTTATATTCAGAAGAAGAAGGCCCTACAATTATTTTAAGTGTTATTAAACTGTATAGTTTGTTTATGAACTATCTATTTGATGAAACCGTTGAAGTTACGCTATGTATTGTCCAATTCAACACTCTATTAACTTTCTAATAATCTACAGGTCTATTTCACAGAAATCCTAACGATTTTCCATTGGTTGATTTTTCATTAATATATTCATAACCACAGTAAAATATGTACATGGTTTGAAATTATTTTTGTTTGTTTAAAATCCACATTTTGTAAAATACAAACAAAACACATCATTTAAAAATAGAGATAAAATACCTAAAGTTTAAAATACAAATACAAGCAAGATTGGTGTGTGAAGATGGTATACAATAGCATAAAATGATCAACGTTTCCAAGTTTCATTGAATTGTCTAATAGGGAGAAACGAGTTTCTCATTCTATTGGTTTTCCATCTTGGATACACTAAACGCCCTGACTAATACTAAAGACAAGTGTAATGGTGGAGAGGGTGATTTGTGTTTTAATTATGAACAATTACAACCTTTTATATTATTTTAGGAATGACTACTTTAATAATTTGATTTTTCATTTGTTAATTATAATTTGTTTTTTCTTTACAGGCAATAGAACCTTTTATGTACAATTATTACTTTATGGAGTTGGTGTTCCATTGGTGTCTCATCATGTCTGTTCTGTTTGATATTAAAAGGAAAGTAAGTATTGTAATGCAAGTTCGTTAAAATCGGTGGGCAACATTAAATATGTTAGCGCCTTCTTATTTTGTAGCTTATTTTGATTTTAAATTGTTTAACAATAATTATCTATGTAAGCTACAAAAAATTATAACCAACCAACGCCTTGTTTTTAGGGCACCATAAAAATCAACTAACACTGGCTGAGTCAACCTGTTGAAGTATTGTGAAATAAATAAATAAAATTTAAAAAGCTAATAATATGAGACTCAAATGTCATATTAAAAACATACTAACTGTAAATCCTATCCTTGTTGAATTTAACCTTGCTTTTGGATTTCGTAACATTTGCATGTAAAAACAGTAATGATTGAAATTGCATGAAATGTTGTTAATATCTGAAGTGAACTGTAGTGTAATCACATCCTTCTCTTCTAAATAATGCTCATGAATAAATCATTCATATTATATTTCTTACACAACATTTAATAGTCATTTTTCTCATTATTAAAGCAGGGCAGTGTCCTAAGAAATGTGTTCAAAATTTAACTTAAATATTTTTAATATAAGTTTCAATTCATTTCCATAAAAATATTCAAACAAATATTAAATAATAATAGGTGCATTTTGTTTACTTATTTTTCTGTAATTTTGTTGTGCCGAAATTTAATATCAAATCAAGAACTACCATGAAGTATATAAAATGTCTGATAAATAATAAAAAATTCCAAATTGAATGCCAAATATCTACTGTACTGTAGGATACAGGAAACTAGGTATTGTAATACTTCAACAATCACAGCATGAACAATACAGTGTCTAAAGCCATTTTCTATAGAAAAATAACCATACAAGAATTAGGGTTTCCTACACAGCTATAGTACAGTATGTATACACATCCCACCAAATGAACAATGAATACAAAAAGAGTGGCATTTTTTCCTCTTTATTTTCAATAAAAGATCATTCCATGTTGAAAGCATTCTTCACATTATTGTGAACCGATCAATTCAAACCCGATGATTCATCATTTGGTAAATCAACATATAAACATGATTGAAACATTTATATTTAAGTGCATATTATATAAATCCATTTCGTCTTGCTTGGCATGGGGTAGTTCCAGAATTTTCCAACATATGTCCTCCAAAAATTGGTATTTCTCAGAATGCAACATTTTAATCTATTTATCAAATGAGAAAAGACAGCAAAACCGGATAATTGTTTGTAAAAAAAATAAAGCATATTTGTTAGGTATAATTTATATTCTACTGCAGTTATTGCAGTAACTACATTTTTAAACTGTAATGATATTATTTTGTTCCACATTATAGAGGTTTTTGAGTTTGAGTCCATAGTTTTGTGGTGTTTGTGGATTAGAAAGCCTGGATTACAGAATAAGCAATACATTACATGTTTTAGGTCCTAGCCACACCCTAAACATATTGTTATTTTAAAAGATAATGTGGTTTTAATATTCAAAATATCAATAAACATTGCTTGTTCTTGGAGCTCAGGTACAGGCAGGAATTTTAAATATAATATCTGGTTAATTGTACATAAATAAATTATTTGTAATAGAAATCAAGACAAAAAAAACATGAATTTCCCTTAAAATGGTCAAATACAAAATTTGGAAAAATTCTGCTATAAAAAACATATAAAATTCTGCATAAACAGTGTATAAACCTTGATAAATAATGTTAAAAGGTTCAATAGTAAAATTGTAGTTATACTGCAGTAACATGCTCCCTTACACAATGGAACGTAAAAATATGTTATTTTACCATCATCGGCAAAATGCTAATTGTAACCTTCGTTTTACAGGATTTTTTACCGAACATCATTCATCACTTCGTGACCGTTATGTTGATTAGCTTTTCGTGGGTGTGTAATTTTGTAAGAATAGGAGGACTTGTGTTGACCTGCCATGACCTGTCTGATGTCTTCCTTGAGGTAAATATGCAAATATGTTTGTCCAAAAAAAAATTACCATATTTTTACCCCTAAATTACAGTATTACCTTGCTACCTTAAAACCGACCTCAGGCTGTAAAAATTGCATCTATGTAACAGCAGTACATGTGCATGCCATTCATCTTGTGTTTTTTTTAAAAGCTGTATTGTCCCCCAAAAAATTATGAAAAATAAAGAGATTTGAAAAGTTATTCACTTCCATAGCTAAAAAAACAAACACAAATTCTGATTTAACTAGCCTGTAATTGACCGAGTATTGACTTGCATTAAAAAATAATAATTGTGTCTTTTTTTTATATTTTTCAGTCAGCCAAGATGGCCAAATACGCCAATCGAGAATCTTTAACAAATGTTCTATTTGCCATATTTGCTATTACATTCTTTTTTTCCAGAATTGTCATGTTACCTTATAGGTAAGTTTTGGGCAGTTATCCCAACAGGCTCTTTTAAACTAATAGGAAAGACCTGTATATAGAATGAAAACATTAACCCCTAAAATCTCTTTAGTGGAGAAATGGTCTAGCCCTGTGGAATGAGAGACAGAGTCAATGCCCTCATGTAAGAGGGAGAAGTGGAGAGATGGTGTAGCCCTGTGGAATGAGTGACAGTCAGTAACCTTTTGTAAGAGGGATAAGTGGAGAGACAGTCTTGCACTGTGGAATGAGTGACAGTTAGTAACCTTTTGTAAGAGCGAGAAGTTGAGAGATGGTGTAGCCCTGTGGAATGAGTGACAGTCAGTACTTTTGTAAGAGGGATAAGTGGAGAGATAGTGTAGCACTGTGGAATGAGTGACAATCAGTTACCTCTTTTAAGAGGGAGAAGTGGAGAGATGATGTAACCCCATGGAATGAGTGACAGTCAGTAGCCTCTTGTAAGAAGGAGAAGTGGGGAGATAGTGTAGCCTTGTGGAATGAGTAAAAGTCAATGACCTCTTGTAAGAAGGAGAAGTGGGGAGATGGCGTAGCAGTTCAAGTTCCAGCTCAATGCGATGCACGTCTGAGAATACAGTTAACTCTCCTAACTAATCCTGAAAACCAGACACTCTCCCAAAACCAGACTTATTTTGTTAAAAGTTTTCCTAATAAAGTATGTAAAAAAAAACAAAACACTTAAGCCTGTTTAGAATGCATATATGCTAGTTGTAAAGTCTTGTGTGCTAAAAATTTGTTTTCTTATTTGCAGAATCATCTATAGTTCTATGGTGGAGAGTCATGCGATAGTAGGCTTTTTCTATTCTCATATATTCTTAAATGGTTTGATGTGTGTGTTGCAAGTCCTTCATTTTTACTGGTTTTACTTAATCAGCTGCATGGTCTATAGTAGCGTTGTCAAGGGAAAGGTATTTATCGTCTTTTCAATAATTGTTTCTATTACTTTATTTCATAGAAAGAATTTAAGGACTTGCCTTGACCGTAAGATCAAAGGAAAATCTGATCTACCAGCCTATTCAAAAGCACTGCTGTCAATAAAGATATTCTCTTACCATTTCCATCTATGGAATTGTACCTTTGATCTAAGATCGTTGCAAGTCCTCTTTCCTTTCGGTGTTGAGGTTAACAATAAAAGTATTTTTAGACAGTGGAAACAGACCAATTAAACTAAAAACAACAGTGTTAATTTTGTATGTGTAACATGTACTGTTTTTTAAATGTAATTTTATTGAAAATTTAATTGGAATAGTAATTTACTTTGAGAGTATATGTATCACACTGCCCTCTACCAACCTATTCTTATTTGCCAGTATCTGATCATCATATATAAATAATTTGCAGGTATAATAAGTAAGGTTATTATTAGTTGTTGCTTGGTGGTTAAAATGCTCAGCTACTAATCCTAGATGACTTGTAAAAAGATTGTGTTTAAATAGTGTAGAGTATCTTGCCACCTTTGTGAAGGACAATGAATGAACTTGCTTATGGCTGTTCTTGGCAAGCAATATTCCTAAATAAATAATAATCACCTCATCCCACTACTCAACCACCATCTGACTTGCTACTTAAGCGGCTCTTCTGGCCCTCTACTCAACAATTTGCACGCAGGGTCAGTGGCCGTATTCACCAATCACACTTAAGTGAGAGATTTGAGTATTTCACTCAATTCAATAAATATTTAAGTAGTTTATTTAAGTTCCCTTAAATTGTATTCAATTTAATAGATTTTTTGTTGATTTGTTTAAATTTTTAAATGCAAGTGTTTCCCTTAGCCTACGTGTGAATGGTGAATACAGTCACAGAGCTGAGAGTCTTGTCGTCCTGCTCAATCTCTATTGCATTTAATTTACAATACCATTAAACAATTTGATTTACTTTTTCGCAGGTTGGTAAGGATAACCGAAGTGACGATGAAAGCTCTGGAGAATCGGACGAAATTGTCGAGAATCATTTAAATGGTAGTGCGAAAAAACATGCTAACAATGGTATGGAAATCAACAGCAACGTTTCTTAGATTGCTGTTGTCTGCCAAAATGCTCATTTCAATGCCTTGGCGAACTTTCTACCTGACATCCTTACAGATGTATTGTCCCCCAAAATCATGAAAAATAAAGATAAATCAAACTTTGAATAGGATATTTTGCATTTTTAAAGAAGTTATTCACTTCCATAGAAAAAAAATAATGATTTCACTTATAAAGACAAATAAACTGTTCAAATAAAACCAAAAACCCATGGTTTGACAGACAATTTGGTTTTAAATATTTTTCCGGTAAATAATTTTTTTGCTGATCCAATTTTTAGTGAAATTATTATTTTGTGGCATTAAAATGGCGTGTTCAACACAAATATTTTTGAAAAATTATTTTTTCGGGGAGACAATATATCTTTAAATATCTCTACTTGACAAAGAAGCATTTTTTTAGATTCTATGCAGTGTTTATTTTATCAAACGTAGTGTTTATTTGTTTGAGAAAAAAATAATTGTCAAATCTTTTTTAACATTGTAATTGTTGTATATTTGGTCCTATTCGTCAACGTATCAGGCTTCTTTTTTTCTCATGTAAAAATATTTTACACAGCAATATTTGATTGAAATTTAATTTTGTTTTTATTCCAATATATATATATACTTTTATTTCTATTCATTCATTTGTTTCAACTCTCCCAATTGAAACAACATAACATTGCACAGTACACTTTTCACTATAGTATATCCTAAATATACCAATGCAACAATATATTATGCAAAATTTACCATGTGTATGAAATACTAAATTATCTAACACCTTTCCACTTCCAAAAAGAAATAAAACATATTCAAAAAAGAATAATATAACATACAATATTAATTAAATATTAATATAATAATGGTAAAGGTTAATTCATCTCCTTTTTAATAATTAAGAATATACTCTAAATATAAAATTGTAAGGAATATACCTATATATAGATATACTGTATACTATTACTTATTAGATATTCATTTAACACATCACTGTACCTCAAATTGTCCTTAGATTAATAAACATCATAAGAATAAATTACATTTAGAAAAAGCAATATATGGTGTGAGACCGGGTATGAATGCTCATCAAAGTTTGAGTCCCTAAAATTGTTTCCCACTATACATCAAGACAAGTAAATTGACCAATCACTAGCATTTGATTTTCAAAACTGTGTCTTGTGATTGGTCAGATTACCTATGTTGCACATACGTCCTTGTGGGAAGTGTAACAAATTATGAGCAAAGAGTAACGATTACTATGCTTTTATATTCCAATACTCGACTGATTCAATATTTGTATTAGCATCAGTTTCACAATACCTTATTTGGTAATGTAATAACGACTGCATATGTACACAGAAGTATAAAACTATAATAATAATTATATGATAATATGATACTAGGATCTATATATAGTTTTATTATTATCATTTATATTGATATATCTTCCTTTGCATTCCTTTTATTTTTTTGTATTGAATACCATATTTCAAAATATTAATTTACAGTGAATCATATACATTAACCAACAATTATTTAATACTTATTATACTTGGATTATTATTTTTAGTACATTTAACAATTATTTATAGAGAAAAAACATTTGTAGACCATGTAGTATTAAGTTACTATACTATACACTAATGAAAACAATAGTGCCTTAAATAATTATTCAATGCCTGCATTTTAAATTATTTCAAATTGAATTATGGGACAAAAACTTTATTTTTAAAACCTTATTAGCGATGTCATCTTGTTGCGATATTGAGACATATATTAGGCCTACCGGTACCTAATAAATCTTATACAATAATCTACTATCATGAATACATTACATACATTTTTAAACATCCTTCCCAACCCATATCTTACATATGTACCCTATCTCTTATGTGAGATGAATAAATTGAGAGGGTTAATCACAAATTAAACTCCACAATTTCATTAGGAAAATATTATCATGTGCATACTACTTGCGTATACTAGGCTGAAAAGTCTACCTTGAATCATGGAGTTTCAAATATATTTGTTTTTGTTGTTTTCATCCATGTATGTCCTTGCTTTGTCAATTTCCTTGAAAACATAGGACGCCTTGATGTTTTGTCTTTGGCATTGAAAGGTAGTTGCTAGCACCAATGCTCATATTATGCAATCTTAAGATGTACCCCTTATACATCCTTACTGTTAATAACATACACCTTTGGCACTGCCGCAACAACAGGATTGAACTGGATATTATTTGACCCCGCCTTTTACTTAGTATTTTTAATTTTGCAAGGAGTTTTCTCCCCACCTCCCACTAAAGGAGCAAATTCTCCTGAAAGATTAAAAAGTTTATTTTATACTGTACTGCTAGACAGTACAGCTAGACAGTACAGTAGTTTGATAACTCAAGGCGAAAAACACATGCTTTTGTTTACCATTGCCAAGATTTCTTAAATAGCGCCCTCTATGGTTTCAAGTATTATCAAAATGTATACTGATTAGTCATGCTTGCTAAATGTTTGCAGATATCTTTTTTTTCCCACTCTAGATAGAAGTAGTATTAGTGACTGTAGCTTGGTGGTTAGCATACGTGCCTTCTGATCCTTGGGCCTGGATTCAATTCTGCACCTAAGTACCGGGATTGTCCAAATTGGTCACAACCAGTGCCACTACTTCCTTTCATAGTTTATATTAAAACACATCTTTTCTTCTTTAACTAGTGGGTTAATTGCTGTTAAATACATTGGCATTAAAGTGTCTCCTAGCCTCTAAAACATTCCAAATACTGTACCAAAGGGTACAGTACAATTAAAATATCACATAATTCCACTAAATTAGTGGTTTAGTCTTTCTTTGCCTGTATAGTGTGTGCATTGTCTGATCCTATGTTATGCCTACAAATGCAGTCTATTTGTGTCTTGATATTTGGTACCTTGTTATTTAGTTAATAATGCAGTAACATCTCTCAGTTGTTTATGTATGTAAATGGAAGGGCGTTCCTTGGCTTGTAACTTTTATTTTTACTGGGTAACCAAAAGAAGGTTAGATTACTATCGGAAGTAGATATAGGACAGATAGTTGTGCAATTCCATGATGCCTTAAGCTTGCGTTAATCCATCTTTTTGCTTAAGTCAAGATAGTATCAAACCAGTTATTGTTATCTTATAGTTTAGATTCAAGGAAAACACATATTCTGGAAACTTACTTAAGCAAAATTATTGACTTAAAACAAAGTTTTTGTCTTAAGCAAGTTTGAAAAATCTGACTCTGTTGTATCCTAGGATTGGCACTTGGAGACAAAGAAAACAATAATTTGGAATTGTCACTGTATAATAGATTTCAATGTATGCAGTTAGTATAGAATGGATTACAAATCTTTGTTTAGTTTGATTTCAGTAGAGCTGATTATTTTGTAGATATGCACCTATAGACTGGAAATAATTCTGCCTTTAAATAACAATCTCTTATGTGCTAGATACTGTGACATTTGCATAACCATCTGGAAAATGATAATGGAGGCTGCATCTAATTATGCAAATCATGACATATCTTGGTTTGTTATTGGTTGATATCATTTGATTATTATGCATCCTATGATAAAATCATTTTTGTTTTGATTGGTTAGATTATGCAACTAATTATAATTATGCACATTTCATGATACAAATCATTCTTTGATTGGTTGATTTTGCTATTAATATGCATACAAGGTATGAATCAGTCTGTGATTGGTTGATGTTCATCTGATTAGCATTTATTGGAGGATGTCTGAATGTTTTGTTTAAAAAAATGTCCTGGATGTTATTTAAATGAGCATTCCATGTTACAAATTGCTCTCTGATTGGTTGATTTTGAATTCGTTTTTAAATTCTTTTATTTGCAGTAATCTGTATTTTCATTTTATATGATTGTAGTTAGTTTTGAATTAGTACTGTTGAAGTATATTTGATTTAATATTATTTTATATGTATTTTCTTTTGATAATTGCAATTGTCTACTTAACATATCTTAATTTATAAATTTTTATTGTAATTTCTGTAAAATCAGCTATGGACAATCTTATTTTTAAAGCCTCGATCGCAATGGACCTATTTTGGTAAAATTAACCGAGTCGCCGGCTAAGTCCAATCTAAACACTGGGTACAGTTCCCTCATGGTTACTTGTACTGCCTTCCCATTAGAACTTACCATGGTCCCTGTTAAACTAACTACGCTCGCTAGAAATGTGCAACTCATGTAAACAAATGAACCAACAATCATAGCTTTCAATGTCACGGTTAAATGGTTTAAAACCATGGTAAAACTAGCTGCAATCAAGTTTACCGATGGCCTTGTGTAAAGTTACCTTGGTTAAATTTATCATTTTTAAAGTCAAACAAGATTTAAGACAAAAAACATAAATATAACAATTAATCGTCTGGTTGCAGTTTTACTTTTTCTGTTGGATGAAATATATTTTATTTTTAACAAGAAATTCTTTTTTATATATCAAAACCTTTCTATCACTAGCGTATTAACAAAAGTTAATACCACTTCCACCTTATAACAAATGTTACCTCCTGATTCCTACACGATTTTTGAATGTTTGAATCAAGTTCTCACCTGCTAAAAATATAGTATACCGCCCTCTATTATATTGTTTTTTAAACTGGACTATTGCTTTTTAATCCTTTAAACCATCGATCTATAATTATTCACAATTTCTAAATTTCTTAGATTTTTATATCGGTGACTAAAATAAAAAATGGCTTTCTATTAATTTTTAAAATATAGACATGAAATATAAATTTTCCTGCTTTCTGCCATAATTTACATACAAAAACTTTTTGTTCATATAAATCATATTTACTGAAATATTATATATACAGATAATCTATAAAAAACCATCTAACAAATCATTACTTACTGCAGTAAATGCAGTAGAAATACTGCAGTAATTGATACTCAGCCTTACTTAACTCTGTTAGTGCATATATAATTCCATAATCATCTTCCTCAGTATTAATGTTTATTTTTATGTAAGTTTATTTTGATATTTTTATTTTTATATATTATTTTATACATAGCAAAATCATAATCAATGTTTTTGTGATAATTCCAGCAAAACAAAAGCCAAAAACAACTGCAATCTTGGGATCATGTAAAAAGTATTCTACTAGAGTTACTGCAGTAACTACAGTACTAGATTTGTTTTACTGCAATAATGTATGATTTCAGTTTGTTTCATCTCAAAGTTTATGAAAAAGTTACTGTAATAAACAGATTTACAGGTTAAGCTTGGTTCCCACTAGGACGCAACCCAAGCGAGTTGACCAATATACAAGCAACTGTTTGAATAATCAATCACTTGTGACTCGCTTACGTTGCGTCCTTGTATTACGTCTCTAATGGGAACCAAGCATTAAAGAGTAGTTACTGCTGTAACTGCAGTAGAATAGTGTTGTGACAGTCCCTAAAGCATTCATTCCAAAATATGTTATCTCTCGAATTTCCAATTAAATATTGATTTTTTACATTTTTTTCCCCCGCTGCTTTGAGTTTTGAGTTTTATTTCGGGCTCTTTTTATGACAATACATATGTACATTAAATGTGTGTCTGTTTGTATATCAGTAGAGATTTGGGGAGGAGTGGTTATTCTTGGATAAGCTGACATTTCTCTTGTTTTTTTCTGTTTGATAATTTGTATGGTCTCGTCACAAGTGAGTCGCTTGGTTGGAAATAGTAAACATAATAAAAAAGAAGCTTTAGTGTTGTCTTTGATTATTTCAATTTTTTCATAATTAGATTTGAAATTTGAAATAGGTTACGGAGTTGAGGAAATCAACTTCAAAGCATGAAGGAAGTAAACAACATCTTACTATTTCGTTCAAATTAAGCTGACAACGAATAATAACATTAAACCTGAGCTTCTTGAAATGTGCCTAAATAACATTGTACTCTTGAAAATAATAATTCAGGACTCTGTCTTACACTATCGAACTTCATGTGACAACAAAAATGTGATGTACCTATACATGGGCATGATGATGTCACCTCACTACCATACAGTATTTGGGTATATAACTACCATATTTAGGCACATTACACTTTATTTGTCAAACTAGTTTGATAGTGTACCAATGAAGCGACTCATTTCGTGGCGAAACCTCAAATTTAGTAGTTAAAAGTTAATTTTTTCTTAGATAGCTAAGCTTATGAATTGTATACTGTTTGTGTATGTTTAATAAATATTCAATATTGATGACAATTATTGGAGTTTTTTTTCCCCAATGTCAATTTAAACAGAGATTTTACCGATCACATGATAAATTTTAATGTCACATATTGTCACGTTTTTGTCTTAAGGGAAAAAAAATTGTAAATTTTGTTGCTTAACAAATTAAAATGTGATTAAATGAAATGGAAATGCTACTCAGTCTTGTTTTTCGTCAAATTTTGTTCCTACTGTAATCATTTCTTCCACTGCTTATTAGTTTTGCTGTAAATATTAATAAATATAAATATTTTGGCACACATGGCGTTTCATACATATGATACTGGATTAAGGCCAAGCAGACAAGCAGTAAACAAAAAAAAAACAAAATATAGAATCTATGTAATTTCTTATGACCATTTACACAAAACAAGGAGCGGATGGGTTGGGTCAAGGTAGATACAGATTCTACGGTTTTCCGCATACCGTTACCTCTCGTCTCGTAAATTAGCTTTTGAAGACAAAAAATCGAAATGCGGACCAGAATACAAACATAGAAAAAATAACTACAACTATGACTGGTTAAGCGGTTGCAATTTTTTTATATTTTTTAGTATCATTATTATTAGAATAATATAACAATAACAAGAAAGAATAAGGAACTAAATGTTTCTATTGCCACAATAACATTTGTTCATTTAACAATAAACAGATACATTGTTTTTTTGCTGAATTGAAATGAAAGAATTATAAATATTGTACCAAGAAAAGTATGGGGAAATACTGATTTTATTTAGGTTGCCTAAACAATAGCAAACAGTTTGATGGTGGTTTTTCGACTTTTAAAATTTTTATTTTTTAGATAATATTAAAATATTAGTAAAAAGATAACATTTTGGTACATATGGTGTTTCATACATATATCTTGTAGTTTCCAGACAAAAATCGAAATGGACTACAAGACAAACTGCTTACTAATGCTTAATATTAAATGTGAAATACCAAAAAATGTATGAGGAAATAATTAAAATAATATTTATAAATGTTATTTCTGCATTCATTTCTTGTTATTTTGTATTATAGCCAACCTACAGTACCCTTTGGCTGGTCCAAAATAATTTTCCAATAGTAAGAAAGAGTTTATGAACTTGTGGACTGAAAACTCAGGTTTTCAGAGTGACTTTGAGACAATTGAATAGATATAAAATACCATGGAATAACCAAGGTAAACTCTCCCCAGGACAACTCCCACAAGACAGCCATCATACAAAGACAATACTAACATACCTAAACTTTATGGGGTGATATTTGTAATTGTACTAGGGAGTCCCAGATTGTGTTTTCTGCATGGGGGTAATTGTCCAAGGGGTAGTTTTCTTAGAACCCAATTCTCATTCAAATTCTTTGTTAGGCCCTCTTGGCCAAACTTGTATAATAATGTATTTATTTTGCTGATTAATCGTAGTAAGGTCTTATGTCACATGTGTGTGAGATTTATCATAATATGAACAGTAAGTTTTGCTGGTATATTTGCAGATGATGATTTACCATATACTGTAGATATATAAGCGAAATTTGTATGATATGAGGCCTTGTTTTACATACAGACTGCTTACACATAATACATTCTCCAACAGCTGTTGGGTATAACCACAGTATATCCCTATCCCCTTCCCAGGTCACAAATTAAACACTACAAATCTATATTTCAAAATTGTTGCCTCTTGTTTCTAACTTTTTATCCTAAAGTGAATTGTAGGATCCAGAAATCTTTTTTTCCACATGATACAACCTAGGTGGAACTCTACCTATCATTGTTCATGGTATTTTTATTTCTACTTCGGAAGTAGAAAAAAACAGTAACATGGAAATTGATACCGAAGTCCCACCCATTTTTCACCCTTAAATTTGTTAATCTATCTATAATCTAAGTATACAATTAATCTACTAGAGTGTTATGCAACAGAAAAAGTCCCCTAGAATACAACGCAGTAAGCCTACAATTGTTACTGGTACTTGTCCAGGAAGTAGAAAGCAGCGAAAGTCTAAAGAACATTGATAAGATAGGTATAACCCCCTATAATAATAATAATACCACATTTATATAGCGCCCTTTTCAGGAGTAATCATGCTCAAAGGCGCTTTACAAGCATTATTACCCCAGTATTTTTTGGGATCAAACACGTATGGAAACATACTCCCATAATGCAGCCGGTAACCAGCGCAAAGTTGTGTCTAGATCTAACTGGGTACCCATTTATACACCTGGGTGGAGAGAGGCAACGTAAGTAAAGCATCTTGCCTACGGATACAAGCAATGCGGCGAGAGTTGGATTCGAACCTAGGTCTGACGATCGGTAGTCCAACGTCCAACACACTGCGCCACGCGCCTATACATTTTCTGCATGGATGTAACTAACACACAAAACTTGTTTTACTGGTATGGCAAGATTTGTCCAGGAAGTAGATTATAATAAGGAAATAGAAAAACTATTTCATCATGCTTAATTTGTTTTTTTTAAGGGCATAAATATTTGTGTTTAAGTACTGAATAGGAATTTTGCTTGGAATTGTTTTTGTGAATTGGTTTTTCAAATAATCATGTGTTGTATAATATAAACATGTTACATTGTATGATAGAAATATAGATTAAGAATTTCGCCATTAAGCCATTTTTGATCGACATTTTCAATATATATATGAAACTCGATTGGATAATGATTGACAAACCATCGAGGGGAATTTCCCCTGTAATTTACAACCAGGGTTCTTGTAAAGTAAAGTAATGCCTTGTGCAATACTTGAACAGGAAATAAGCCTTTTGATACCTTGGTTGTAACATGCACCTCCAATGGTCCAGGGTTCAATCTTTTGTTAGAAAGAGGGACAGATTCTTCTAAAATAAAAGTTAATTTGTATTTATAGTGTATCATGATTCAAAATCATTACAGTGTCAAATCATAGGTTTCTTGATTCTTTTTTTTATGTTGTCAAAAGCAATAGGATTAATAGGCCCTACAGTTGAATACAAAATGTTTAATATCTTGAAATTCACCATTGTTACAACAAAAACCCAGCCTGTGGTTCATTAACCACTTATTTACTTTATATACACATTTTAGAATGCTTGATTTAGTAAAGTTGACTAGTAGCACCATACAAAATTGGTTTATTATTATTTATTTTTTTAAATTTAGTTTAGTTTTAATTTGGAATATAAATTTCATGTTATAAATTATTTGACCACTCTATTGTATATGTGTTCTATCTTAATATTACATTATTAAAATTGAATAAAAGAAAGAAAGAAATTATACCTGGCAAAAAAAAAAATAGATATTTGTCAATAAAATATGTGTAATAATGTTTATGTTGGCCTAATTATTATTTTTCTTCATATATTTACAATAAAGAGATAATGTCAATTTTTCCATGCTATAACCATGGACCTAAAAATGTATTAGGTCCATGGTCCCTATATGTCCCTATGTTTGCTATAACAAACATAGGCCTACTGTGAGTACAGAGTAATCTCATTCTGTATCTATATAGTGTGTAGGGTGCAGTTAAATGTTGTTTGCTCTGACCAAAGACCATACTTCCTGTGTGCTATTTGCCTAGCCTGTACATCGCCTTATATGTAAGCAAGAATATCTTGATAATTTCCTGAACAATCCAAAAATGAAAACTTGTGTAGAGATTGTTTTTGTCCATACATGGTGATATGAAACGTTCTTGACTTTATTATTAGTATCGGCGTTGTCAACAACTTTACTACGTTTTAATTACTGCACAACTAAGTTATTAATCATAGTTTTATTATATCAGTTATACACAGTAATGGACAAAGTTTAGCTATAATAATTGTGATTTGGGAGTGAAATTATTATTAATTAATTAATTAATAATTATTTTTATATCTGTTTCATTTTTATTTTACTTCTTTTATAATATGCACTGAATTTTGTTAAAACAAATTATTTTGTCTATTTTTTCAGGAATATTATAGCATTATATATAGCATTATTTCCGTTTCATTTTTATTTTACTTCTAACATACAGAATAAAAAAATGCATTTTGTCTATTTCATAAGGAATAATGAATATTGTAGCATTTTTTATATTGAAGGCTAGTACATAACAAATATTTAATATCTAAAAAGTAAGTGGTTTTGTTTTGTCTTGTCCTCTTTCTTACAAAGCTACAAATGAAAAGGTACAAAAGAGAGCATTGCGTATCATGCTAGGTAACAACTATTTGTGCTATGATCATGCATTGTCTGTTACTGGTTTACCTACTCTTGTTGAGAGAAGAAACAAACTTGTGTTGTCTTTCGGGGAAGGCTTATTAAAATCCGAGCTGTTTAGAGAAATACTTCCCCCTCTTCATAAGCCAGCTCGGTCTCTCAGAGTCAATCGCTTTCTAGAAGTACCTCATTGTAAAACCAGCAGACTTAGGTCGTCTCCAGTTCCCACCATGGTGGATATAATTAATAGGCACCACTAGCTCTTTTTTAGATATGTAATAAGTGAATGTTTTAAGGTTTTTTATTCATGTATGTTTTTAATTGTATGGTACGATATCTAATTTTATTAAGATGTTTCTATTTTTATAGCAATTTTAACTAATTTTTAGTCATTTGTAATACATTTCATTTCAGTCCTTGACTGTCGTTTTGTAATATATTTTTATATACCGAATAAATAAAAAAAAATAAATAAAAAAAATTAGAAAAAACTTTGTGCAGTGGACCATGACCAACAGAAATACAATGAACTGTCTGTATCAATCAAACATTCATTTCTTGTTTCAGTTTCTTTCTCATGACATATTATTACTGTATTTTCAATTGTTATTTGTTTGATATTTAGAGTATGAATTATCAGCCTTTCAATACATAGATTATGAATTTTCTAAATTTTTTTGATTTATCATTTTTACATAATAACTTCAAATTCTGTTTAAAAAAAACTTCCTTGTTGGCAATTATGCAGTTGCTTTGTTTAAAATATATATGATATTATTGATTGTTTTGCACAATAACGTCCATATGTAAATGTATGTATGTATATAAGGGAGTGTATTGATTTTCAAGAAAATCGATTTATCGATGACGTCACAAAAGCTTATTGCAATCTCGAGTTATCTGTATGTTTAATATGAGCCGAACTATTAAATCGCGCGCCCTCTGTCGTTTTTCCTTTTTTACAGGTTCGTGCATTTTCTGATCGCTTTACTACATACTTACTACCACTGTTATAGTAGTAAACTCCCTCCGCAAAGCTCATTCAATAATATACAATCCTATCAATTTAAAAGTAGTCATAAACAAGTGAATTAGTCAATAACTTCTAATACGGTACAAGGTTAAGCTATGCGTCGGCCCTGAAATTGTTCAATTTTAGCATTTTGATGTCGTTTTAAGGGGTTTACCCATTCAAATAATTAAAGGAAAGGAACAGATTTTGAAAATTCCCTAAACTCCTCCCCTTTTCTAGTAATTCTTATAATAAAGCTATAATCTGTTAATATACCATTCCATTTTTGGTAATAATACAAAGGTTCACTTCCCTGGATAGAATTTACCGCTATTGTTCGACAAGAGTGGAATAATAAGTATGTATCAACTGTACCGTGATGTACTCAAATACCAATACCTGGTGGGAAGTTATATAATTGTATTTGTATAGTAAAAGAATGTCGAAAGCTTTCACTTCAAACTACACTTTCAAATAAGCAAAATGATGAACGTTAAATATATATATTTTATAAGACCAGTTAAGATCGGATAATATGATTTAAATAGAAATTGTAGCTTTGTTTTTGATTATTTATTATTAGTTTATGTATATATAGGGCCTAGGCCTATATATTTTTTTACGTATTCGTATTTAATAATATTATATCTTAGGGTGGGTCAAACTTAAAGTCATTCTGACTCTCCCCCCACATGATTACTTCATTGCAATTATTATACTGTATGTATGTTATAATATTGTGGAAATAAATTGAATTGAATTGCATTATTTTTTCTAACGGTGTTCAGATTAAAGATTTGATATTTAGATTGTTTTCGTTGCAGAGGCTCCTCGAGACTGTGCCTTGTGAGGCGCCTCTGGGTGAAATATTGAATTAAAAAAAACTATTTTAATAAATAGATATACTGCTGCATGTTATTTAAAATCTCTTCTTAAACTTTGTTGCAAAAACTGTCTTCTCGATCTGCATAACTACACAATTAACACTATAGGCAAGGCAATCAACATAGGCCTTTAATAACTAAAGATTATTCCTCTATGTAGTTATAGGCCTACAGACAAATATTAAATTTAGTTGTACAGTAATATAAAATAATGTTCAATGGAAACTGAAAGTTTTCGTTTCAGCAGAACACTTGTTTTCTTTAAATTCCATAAAAGGTGATGCTATCCGGGGTTTCAGCGGTGATTAATGCCTTATATGGTAAATTTGCCAACAAGACGAGGTTACAAATCTGCAAAATTAAGTCATTTCTAAACTTATCTACACAAAATTCTGTTTGTCAATGTAGTCTTGTCCTTGGCCTTGCTTCAAAAAGCTGTGAATAGGACTGCGATTGAGGGAATTTCCCCTTACGCAATGTAATCTGATTTCCTTAATAAAATATAGGACAGTTGTGCACTTTTTTACGTTCACAGTTTTTCGTGAAAAATGTAAAGCCTCCTTCCTGGCCGATATCTTTCTAATTTTGTATAAAGATTAACAAAGTTACGGGGTCCATGTCTATCAATTCGAATATACGTGATCTTGAATATTCGAAATGATACTGTACTATGCCTATTCATAATTGGATTATTTTAAAAGCATTTTCTTTTCTAGTGCCAAGTCAGAATTAGCGCCAAAATCTATAAATTAGTTAGGCCTAGGAAAAAGTCCGATCATTCGCCAATTGACCTGATGGTTTTTACCTGTGCTAAGCATCGTAAAAGGTTCTCTTGCCAACCTTTTCGTCGAGAAACACCATGATCATCTTCATCATCATTTCCATCACCAGTTGTCAACTACTGTATTACACAACGTGATCGCTCGTCATTACCACTAGGCCTAGATAATTTCGTCCGTTACGTTATATTATTTAATTTTTATACATTTATTTATCAACAGTTATCAATATTATGTTGAACATGGCCTAAGCAATTAAAATCAATTTATCTGTTCATATGAGAAGTTTAATGACAAAACAAACGAAAATCAACAAAAGGTATATAATATGCAGAAGCACAATCTAAATACAGTAATAGTGACCACATGGCTTATTATAGGGTATACTGACTATACAATAGTATTAGTGACAAATTAACAATTTTTGAAAAGGGGCAGGATCATAATCCGAGCGGCTTCCCCATTTATCGTTTATTATCGTCATTAGCTTTGTTTTTTCTCATCAATTAATACCGTCACATGTGAACGCGTTAGCTGTCGTTGGTTGACGCGACTGAAACGAGACATAATTAATATTGTAGGCTACATTATTATCATCAAGAAGAACAAGACTTATTGTTTGCGAGATTTATGTCATTATGACGGCTTAGACGAACCTGAGTCATCGTCAGCCGAAATAAGCTGGCAGATGGCAGATCGACCAAACACGGTCGGCAATTTTTAGAAATATTCATTAGGCAAATGTTTATTGTGGAAAGAATTGTTTTACCAGGATCACAGCTAAATAAGATAGATAGAAATATTATCAGACTTGTTTAGCCCTGTTGATCGTTCATTGCCGTCTGAAATATATTTAACACATAGCCATTCCTATATTAAAATATAATTTATGTTATGTTATGTGAGTGAGTGTTCTATCTTCTCGAATGCGATTTTTGCTGTTTAGGCGCGCCTATTTTCAATGTGAATGATGATGTGATGTTGCCTCTCACCAAGATGAAGCATTGCAAAAACGATGTAAACCGTATCAACCGTTCACAATCCAGTCTCTGAAATAATATATCTATAGTATAATTATATAAGATGCTCTCCAAATGTTACTTTCCTGACCAGAGATTCCTAAATAAAATATTGAATTAAATAAAAACATATATCCCCGTTATGTATGTATATCTCAACCATTCCTGATTTTCTATTATGCTCGTGGTACTCGGCTCAGATTTGAACCCATAACTTTGGATGGAAGTCACACTTGCGACCAAGATTAGCTGTCATTTTTTTAGAATCCTAACATCATCTAACCAAGACAATCTAACAACTTGATCTAACATCATCTTTCATTGACTTGATTGAACGCGATCAATAAATGAGTCAACGTGAAATTGAACGTGAAACGTCTGCCGTTTGTATTCGGGGAATACCTTCGTATCGATTCTTTTAAATAGTAAACTAGCCTTTGAATTAAATTAATTAAATTGCATTAAATTAGGTGAATAATTGCTGCGGTTGGAATACCTGTGAAATAAATCATTACAAGCCGTTTCCACAATTAGTGTCGTACAGTATTAAATGATTCATAATTGTGGCGGTGGTTTGAATATTGTATCCATATTATCATAGGCGGATCCAGGCCTGGGTCCTCATCCCCTCTCACTTACTACATAGTACAAGATGCATTTTCTAGGTCATATAGTTATTATTTTATTATTATAGTATTTGTACTGTATGTGTATAACCTAATTAAAGATGTAAGCCTATTTTATCTAAAACAAACATGAAAAAGAAGATTAATAAAATCTTTTATAAGCCATTTTGCATCTTTTCTGAAGTAATTCTCATTTCACTTCCGTATAAAAAAACGAAACAAAAATATGATTTAACTTATAAAAAAATAAACTCATTGAAAAAAAGCCCCGCATTAATCGCAGTTTACAGTAGTGTATATATATATATATACATATTTATGTGACATTAAAATTCGGCCAAAAAATTTAAAATAATTTGTTCAGGGCTCTAAAGCAGACAAATTGGTTTGCTTATTGCAATGCGCAAACACAGTTCTTTTTCTATAGATCTCCTAAAAATCCTCCGAATCCACCCCTGGCCTGCATACATAAATGCCGAAACAGTGAAGCGAAGGAGTGATCGGGAGTGGTGGCGAGGGGTGACCATTTGGTTCCTACTTTCAATGGTTAAGACCATTCGCCCCACCCGAGATTCGAACTCTTCTGCAGAAAATAATAATATTTTGAAGAAAAATAAATACTTTAAATTTATTCAAACAGAGTTTGTATCTGTCGTTCAAAAAGTGCATCTTCCATCTCTTCGTATACTGTAATTACTATACAAGTGGAATTATACAGTAGTAGTCGGTAAAAAATATTCCAATACAGGTACTATACAGGCATATTATAAAGATCCTAGACCGAGTAGTATAAATTGTATGCTGGATTATAAGGCAACTCAAATTCAGTAACGATTTTATAGTTATTAATAGGATCATGGAGCAAAAGGAAATGCGGCAATTTCAAGCAAAGCAAAACAAATCATTTTATTGCTTCGTTTTTTTCTTTTCAATACAGTTGTTTTGTAAAGTCAGTAATACTGTATTCAGTCGCAACTGTGTGAAGTCAAGTCAGTAAAAGTTTGAAGTCGGTCAGTAAAAATCCACAACACCATCAACACTTCGAAACAAGTCAAAAATAAAAACAAGACAAAAGTATTTCAATTTTCTCTTGGTCCCAAAGGTGCCGTTTTAATTGCACTGTTAACTCTGGTGTTGCATATACAAATTAACAGAAATTCAAAAATTACAGAGTGACATTTGCTAGATTTTTTTATAAATAGAAAACTAACGACCATTCATTTGGGGCCATGCAACGTAATGAAAAATAAGGTCCTTTTTCATTATTGAATATTTTTCGTCTTATTTAGCAAGTACAGTATACAAAATTTGTTAATAACTAAATTTACACAGATAAGGATGGCTTCCATTAATAGCTTGAAAGCCCCGATGCAAGTTTTGTTAGAAAAAGAATCTAAAAATAGCCTACGAAGGAATGGTATTATTTGTGTTATAAATTTGAAGGCCCAAGTTAGGGCCCATTAGTGGCCAAAGATGTTACAGACCACGTATTGCCTGAGGTTGATATGAATCGAGTATAAAACTGTTGATACAATTTTAAGGTTAATTGTTGATCCATTAACCAGATGTTAAAAAATTAACCGATACATAATCTAGTTATCTAGGATAACCCTACAGTTCATATTCAATTGTTTTTTAATCAACTGAAGACTGGTTTGGTTGAGCTTTGATGTTATTAAGCCAAATTCCATGTGTCTTTGGTTTGGTCCAGTTTAGAAACATTTGCGATGGACAATTGATGGACCAGATTCATCGTACTCTTGCTTGCTGATCCACATCTGTTGGAAGGTGGAGAGGGAGGCAAGGATGGAGCCACCGATCCATACGGAGTATTTCCTCTCTGGTGGAGCAATGATCTTGATCTTCATGGTTGGTGGGGCAAGGGCAGTGATCTCCTTCTGCATTCTGTCGGCGATTCCTGGGAACATAGTTGAACCTCCAGACAATACAGTGTTAGCGTACAGATCCTTACGGATGTCAACGTCGCACTTCATGATTGAGTTGTATGTGGTTTCGTGGATACCAGCAGATTCCATTCCAAGGAAGGATGGCTGGAAGAGTGCCTCAGCGCACCTGAATCGCTCGTTTCCGATGGTGATGACTTGACCGTCGGGAAGTTCGTAGCTCTTTTCCAATGAGGAGCTGCTGGCAGCAGTCTGCATTTCTTGTTCGAAGTCTAGGGCAACATAGCAGAGTTTTTCCTTGATGTCACGGACAATTTCACGTTCAGCTACAAGATGAAATAAATTTGGGTTAAAAATTAAATTAAAAACAAGGAAATTTTGGTAAAGTATAGAAACACTTGTATGTAAAAAAAAAATTTTAGCCATTTCCTGAAAGTATAAATTATCTTACCTGTGGTTGTGAAAGAGTAGCCACGTTCTGTCAAGATCTTCATGAGGTAATCTGTAAGATCACGTCCAGCCAAATCCAGACGAAGGATGGCGTGTGGTAGAGCATATCCCTCGTAGATTGGTACTGTGTGGGAGACACCATCACCAGCATCAAAGACGATACCAGTTGTACGTCCGGAAGCGTACAGTGATAGGACAGCCTGGATTGCAACATAGAAAGCTGGTGTGTTGAAGGTTTCAAACATAATTTGTGTCATCTTTTCTCTGTTGGCTTTTGGGTTGAGTGGAGCTTCTGTGAGGAGTACTGGATGTTCTTCAGGTGCTACACGGAGTTCATTGTAGAAGGTGTGATGCCAGATCTTTTCCATATCATCCCAGTTGGTGACAATTCCGTGTTCAATGGGGTATTTTAGGGTGAGGATACCTCTCTTGCTCTGGGCTTCATCTCCAACGTAGCTGTCTTTCTGTCCCATACCGACCATTACGCCCTAAAAATATTTAACAATCATTAATATCTTTTTTGAATATTGTTTTGATCCACAACAAATCTGTTTATGCATTATGCGCTTAAAAGTTTAAAGTTATTAGTATTATTATAGCGTAATCAAACATTTTGTAGTTGCGCACATCTTAGTAAATCTGGCATTATTTAGCAAACAATAGGTATTTGTTGTTCATTGAATAAATATATTGTAATCTATATTGTATAATGCTAGCAACCTAAATAAAAAAATAGCGAAACTTGAACCTACCTGATGACGTGGTCTTCCTACAATGGAGGGGAAGACGGCTCTTGGTGCATCGTCTCCGGCGAAACCGGCTTTGCACATACCAGATCCATTGTCGATTACAAGGGCGGCTACATCATCATCACACATTTTGATTGATTTATTTAGTACTTGCTAAAGTAGACTGCAATTTAAAATAAAATAATTTAGTAACTTACTATGAACTAAAACTTAGCACAATTAATTTAGCGTACTTCCGGCTTACTGAAAAATCGGGTGTGTTCTCAACTAAAAAACAGCCGTACAAATTTCACGAATACAAGTACAAACTTTCAATTGAAACAAGCAGCTAGCTAGGCCTAGTCATGGGCTAGCATTGCAACTGTTAGACAGTACGATTGAATTCTAAGCACCTTTGAGCTAAATGTAGGCTCAAAGGAAGAAATAATTAACACTAAAAATGAAGGGTGTGACTGCTTACCGAAAAAGAGATGTATAATCAGGTCCGTTCGTTGAGAAGCTCAGCAACCGAATGATGCCACCTGTGAGAAAGCCGGGCTTTAAATTCAAGCAACGCATGCTGCAAGCAGCGCAAGAGACATTTCCTTATATGGTCATGAAAGTAACACTTGTCGATTCATTAGCATAACATTAACCCTTAATCATTCTCAGTCGACGACCTTTCATACCGAGCGAATAAACACGCCCACTTTATCTACACCACGTGAAATTGTATGGCGTTATACAAGATTGGTACTGCTACTGCTGTATGCTATATTGCAAAATACTACTGAAAAATTAAGGCGTGTGGAAGTAAAAAAACTTAAGTAAAGGGTGTAAGTAACTTAGTTTGAAACAACGTTTGTGGGTGTGCTATAGCATTAAATTGTATGACTGTATATGGGCCTAAAAACTCAATTTCAATCAAGCAAACCAATGAGTCTTTTTTTTTTGTAAATTAAGAGGTGTGAATCTCTGATTCAGAGAAATTTAGGCTTGTTTGCAGAATTAGTCCTACTGTAAATTATTATTATTTGGGAATATAGTAATAATTGGAGATTGAAATATGAATAATAGTGAGAAGTAGGAGGCCTAGTCTTTATTAAGAAATTCCAATGTGTTATTTATGCATATCAAAATGTACTGTATTTTTCATTTTTGTCAATATCAAAAGTGAAACCCCCGGTGAAACCAAACCCTAAGTTATATTTAGTAGCTTCTTATGTGTTAGTATACCCTTGTTCCTGTTCCTCTTTGCTACAGGCCTAACTATTGAAATAGGCATTTATTTGATCCCGAAAGAAGGCCGATTGAGTGATTTAGCCCCTCCGGTGGTGGGTAGGCAACGTAGCTTTTTTTGGCAATGGCGTTTTGGGGGAGACGGTGGTATCGAGTGGGCGTATATAGGTAAGACTGGTCCTCCAAACTTACATACGCCATGCATAAGTACGGTATTATTAATTTTGTTTAAACGAAGGTGGGGTAGGGTGCTATAATTGTTTATCACCCTATTATATACACAGTATATCATTATGTTAGTGAAGCTATTGCATTACACAGTAACCCTGCAGTGGTATTGGGATACAGTATCTACAACATTATTATCGTTGTTTTAACCTCTAAATGACCCGGTTTAAAAAGGCTGACAATCTACTAATTACGAGTTTCTCATTACTGTAGCCCTGCAAGTTAATTCATTACTTTTTTTATTTTAAATGAATATTAAATATTAATATTAATGTTATTAAATATATATGAGAATGTTGTAATATAGGGCTTTTAAAACGAGGAAGTGATAATCGACCTTTAACGTGACCCTCGTTTTCAGACGACCAGGAAGTTGATGTTTTAATACGTAACGTATGATTTTCAGTAAAAATATTTATAAGCTTAAAAACAGATAAAAAAAACTCATATACTTTTTAATTCTATATCGCATATTTGCTTTGTGATTATCAAATTAATTTTAACAGAACATCGTAGTCCGAAGTTCAGTCAAACCGCTGTATTTTATTGCACTGATTTATGAATATGTATGAGCTGTATTGCCATGAATGAAAATGGGAGGGGCTGACCGTAGATTTAAAATTTCAACGATCCTGTTCACTCGAGCTAGTAGTAGCTACTGTATATCATCAACTCGTAGGCCTACGTTTATCTCTGCTAGCCCAAGTTTCTACATGTTGTTATCGAATATCAAACTTAATGTATGATCAAACGTAATTTAGATAATAATTTGTGTTTTCCTGGCCTAGAAATGCGTAGGAACAGGATATTCTTGCTCTTCGACATCCGTTGGTTGCTGTAACTCTGTTGGGGAAAAATCGTGTTACCGGTCTCTTTCTATGCTTCAGTGTACTTTTAACAAAGCCATGCTCACACTGAGCCGACTACGCATCATTTGAAGTTATTTGAATTAAACCAATTCAGTTAATATTATGCCCTACCTAATTGTTAATTTAAAAGCTTTGTTGCTTAAAAAATTCAAGTACAGTGATATTAAGAATAAGAATATACGAGGCCCTGGGATAGTGGATTAATACCTGTAAGTCTATCCGATTATTGGCCCTGCTTTATAGCTGCTCACTATGGGAATTTTTGGTCTCTTTCAATACATGCTCGAATATTGCCAGACCATGAATTTACAATATCTACACCTAACCATTTAAAAACAAGGCCTGTGCAACAACTAATCTATAGAAATTCCCAATTCCCAATCTTTGTTGAAAAATTCTGCCATATTTGTTTCTGCTTCCGGGTCTGTATAATAATTTAACATGGTGAAAAACCATACTTTTCTAGCGTATACTAGAAAATTATTTTATAAGATGGACATACTTAAAAAGAATTTTAATACATGTTTCAAAAGAGAAAGATACTTGAGCCATCGCTCAGTGGTGATAATCTATCACCATTGATTTGTTGACCCAATTCTACCATCAAACAAATAAAATAAAATCTGAAAGAATGTTTTCGTCATCCCATCGTCTAAATCGTATCATCTTTATTCTCATTCATTTTGTTTGTATATATCACCTTACTTATACGTCAATTCGTAGGCCCTATAATGTCATTTTTATACCAGAAATGCGATATTCTTGGTTTAATTTCCTTATATTTCATACCGGTGTTTTCGTCACGACCCCTAGTTCTCGGAAGTGGTCGACCAACCCACTTTTCGGGGACCTTCTACAATTCTAATCCAAGAGCAAACCGGCTTCAAAGTTGGGGAATCGTGAAGGAATTAAACACTGTATTGTTTGTAATGACAATGATTGACAAAGAAGAGCGCCTGAACAAAAATACTGAACTTTAGTTATAGCAGGGAAGAGTTAAACTCTTCCCTGGTTATAGTCAGTAAATGGACAAAACGACTTCGACTGGCGTAGAAGAAAAAGAGACAAACTAAAGGAGAAATTGTTTGAGAAGTTGTGTGTCATGGAGATTTACTTTTCTGTTCGTCGAATGTTATTTTCAACAATTTCTGAAATTCCTATTCTATGGACATCCGTACGTAATTAAGCCAAAGAAAGTTCATTTTTTATTTCTTCCGTAGCAAATAAAATGATATTCCTATTGTATGTAGTGCCTAAACAAAAAGTTATTTTTCCCTGTACAATTTTGAAATTCAATTAGACCAGTATTATACATGACATATATTGTGGATTCTGCTCTTATTCAATTATACTTTAGAAAAAATATAATGAATAAATATTTTTTCTATTAGTTGTATTGTTTATATTAACAATGATGTACCCGCACATTGTTATTATTTGGATTTTCAGCGAAGTAAGTTCTTTAGAAATGTATATATGCCTGTATCCGATTGTATTTTCTGGTTACGTTTCCGGGAAGTAAAGTTCGGAATTTTGTTGAAACGATAATTAAATCAATGAGTTTATAATCAAAACCACTGTTTTTACACAATTCAAGGGGAAATCTGTCGTAAATCAATCCAACTTCAAGCTATGGATAAATTGTTTAGCCATGAATGGCAGTTTTGTATATAGCGAGCCAAGGACGACGAATTTACTAAACAAGTTTTGCAGTTCTAGCAACGACAGGAAGCTACAGCATTTCTCCATGGTAACAGTTACAGTACTGTACTAACAAAATTCCGATACAGATTAGTCTGAATCTATTAGTTTGATATCTAATTTAAAATAATATTTAATTGAATGTTTTGAAGAAATAATACTGTTTATAACATTCATCATTCATATCTTTTGTAAATAATAAAGCGTGTTTTTTATTGCATTAATCTCATTAAAGGTCAAAGATTAAGCCTACATTTATAGGCCTTGTGTGATGTGTTTAACAAGTTGTCAACATTTTTAAATGGCATATTTGTATCTGTATGCGACTCGTACAAATACCTTCCTATAGGTTGTCGTTTTAACCATGGATTTTTAGACAGTTTTTCCCATGCTGAAGTTTTTTCTTTTCAGTTAAAAAAATATTGGATTATACAGTACTAAGTAGTCTCAAGTCTATTCGTTTATTTTTCAAACCCGATTGTGTTTTTTTGTAATTCTACAATGGAAAGAGTTATATTATTTTAGACTTATGGACAGCTACCACGTTTACAGTTCCGGTTCATTGAATTCCCAGCACCTGATGTCGAGTGTCACACCCTTTTTCAAATCAGCTGATCACAAAACAACAATGCCTTTTTATACATACGATTCCTCTAAATCCGACCAGAAAGAGGCCCTTAATCTGCACGTCCCCTCTTAATCTGCACGTCCCCTCTTAATCTGAATGTGGTTATTTAAATAATATGATTCTAATGAAGGACTTACTAAACACTATAGTATAGCATTTCATTATTGTTTCAGAGATGGTCCGTTAATAAAGACATTAATTTAATGAAATCACCAACAACGACACTCTGATATGGACTCTTGTGTTTCAGTTTTAGAATACGAAATGTTGGTTTGTGGAGGTTTTACATGATATATTTCGCCATTTTCAAACATTAACCAAAAGCTGTCGTACCCGGAAGAAGGAAGCAACTATTTCAAGTCCATCCCTATGAAAACAGTCCCAATAACTTCCCTCGGCAATGGTTGTGTCCTGGCGTGAATCAAATCAAATCACCATATTTGGTTATTGATAACTGAGCCCAGAGGGCTTTAGATCAATGGGTGGGGCATATAGTGCGCAAAGTTCAAATATCAGGTGGTTTTGAAGTCGAGCGGATTCATAAACAAGTCAGAACAGCAAATAACATAACATCAACGTCAATTTTCTCGGTCAAATTGTAGCTTACTAGACACCTTGTTTTGGTTTTTTCCCCGTTTTTTTTAAACGTTTTTGTCTGTTTCAAAAGTGTTAACTTACACCTGTTTATCGTTTGGTTAGAATGACGTCAGCTGGATTATGCTTGGGTTAAAGTGGTTAGAACAAGTTATGATTTACTTTCAACCATCACCCCGCATTTTGTAATTTTTAAAGATTTATTTTCAGTGTAGACATAATGACAAATAAATTGAATCATCATGTACGTCTAAAATCACAAACGCACAAATTATGCAATCTTCGGTAAACTTATCGTGCAAATTACTAAACTAAAGCCGCATCTCCAACCCCATTTCAAAGACCGTACTCTTTAATTAAAGCTATTTGTAGGCGCGGCCTATTGATGAAGCAAATGAAGGCTTAATCATGAGACTATACCAGGCCTATACGATATTAATCAGTCGAGACAAAACAACGTCACGTGCACGTCCAAGGATCACTATCGCAAATGTGCCTCTCTATTTCTCTCTCTCCCCTAACAATAATCTTGAAACGCCTAATTTTGTTGTAAATCATGTTTTCATCTTGTTTAATAATAAGATCTCATTTGCATCCACCTCAATGACATAAAAATAGTAAGATTTTGCATTCTAATTTGAGTATCAAAACAAACCATTCTATTATTGTGTTCTTTATTATTATGAGGTATGCGTAATTGGCGTGTCACCATACTCAAAGTTATTACTAATTGTAGTGGGCGCACTTCATTGCATACGTCATCGGTATTTATATTGTTATCTCTTACTGATAATGATAAGGTATTCAAAAACAAATATCAATCATTCGACAAATCAATTATATCGCTCCTTAAAAGGTCAATAAATTTATCGATTAATGTCTGTTTTAAAATAGATATGAATATATTATGATAGGCCAGTATAGTAATTGTGTCAACTGTGGCTAGGGTGTCACACACTGACCTCCCATTTGAGTGTGCCCACTCGCACACTACCCATTGTGGGGTGTATATTTATGATAACTCATCCACGTTTTGAAAAATAAAAACATTTAAATAACAATGTATTAATCCATCTTGAGATTAGAATAATTTCCAAAAATCCAAATGCCCAACGTTCGTCGTTTCTGGAAACTTTCCGATCCTGGACTCCGGCCGCTACATTTTATTCCAATCGCATGATAAAGGTAAACATGACACGTGATTATAGCAGCTATTTATGATTGCGAATCGTAAAATATATCAAAGTAGGCCTATATCACGAAAGTGAAATGTTGTCGATGACTTTCCACTCGCATAATTTAATTTCTCTTTTTCTCTCTTCAAATATTAATAATAACCATAGTAGACCTATTCCCAAGTAAGTAGTCCTATACCCATGGCGGATTCAAGGATTTTGAAATAGGGGGCCGAGGGCCTAAAATTTATGAATGTTAGGTGCCGAACTGAAATTAGTGTCCTATCTTTTGAATTACACACAATGTAGGTGGGTCGGACCAAACCCCCTCCACTTGAATCCGCCTAGTATTACCAAGAGTTGTAGGCTACTTGTATTGCTCGTTAGCAATAGGGATATGGGTTTGGCTAACCAACATAGTACAGTACTTCGAGTAGGCCTAAACCTAAAAAGCGCGTTATTTATCTCAGGATCTCATAAATAAAATAATCTTGTATGAAAGGATTAACCAGAATCAAAGCACACCTTATGCATATTCATAGATCATTTACTAGATTGCCTTATATGGAAGGAAAAATACAGTACACACCGTAATCAATGGTAAACAAACAAATGTTTATAGATCCTTACGATCTTTGGTTCTTCTAGATAGGTAAACAATGACTGTACTGACGTTTATAGAAGCTGAGAACTGTATCTGTTCCCCAGCCCAGCTTAAGTAGGCCTACCCTCCCGATCACCGACAGCCCAATGGAGAACGGTACGGTATTCAAAGATAAAGTGGCATTTTCATGCCCGGGATTCTCTCGGCTCCCCCCAGGAATCGAATATGTAATATCATATTATTCAATTCAGACAATTGTCATGGTATAATACATTACACAAAAAGAAGATGAAGGAGAGAGGACGAAAACTTTTGTCTATTGGTATAATGCCTCTCTCCATTTGTAGTACATGTTTCAAGAATCCATCCATCAACAAATATTTATATATACAAATTAAAATTGTGTTTTCGCTTTTCATTATTCTTGTAAGAAATCGGTAAGTCGAAATCCTCAAATATTCATAAAATGAAGGAACATTTTTTTCCACAAAAAAATTCAAATCAAATCTGGGTTGTTGTCCCAACAACCTCCGGAAAGCATCATTATAACAAACTTTAAGTCGGTTGATATCTTCTTTTTAAATGGTTAGACCATAAAGGAGAACAGTACATACAATATGATCTGACCAAAAAACATTTGATTGATTTGGAGCAGTATGAAAATTTCCTACATAAAACATTACCTCTAATGCATAGAGATCTATATTGGCGTTTTATATCTGCCTCATCTCTTAGATTCGAAGTTAAAATATGGCATAAGTACGTAAAATGATCAACATACTCCAGCGCCTTATCACCCAATACTGTTTTAGGAGCCCCATTCTACGAATAGTGGGACAAAACAGCATGTAGTTAGACTTTTTATTATTATAAATAATATCATGCTTTAAATATGTAATGTTAAATACTTTTGTGGTACCTGCTCAGTTTTACTCACTATTTAGAATTTGTAGGGCAAATGTTCTGACGTTAAATTTGGTTCCACATAGGACCCAACGCAAGAATAAGCCGCAACGCAAGATTATTCCAAATGTCACTTTGATTGGTCAAATAGCTAGCGTTGTGGCTGCTTACGGCCGTTCTTATCTTGCGTCCTAGTGGGAAACCAACGCAACAAGAAGACGTATCACCAAGAGGACGTAGGCTACATTTGGTGTAGGAATGAATGGAAATTCGGCCTGTAAATGAAAACCTTAGGCCTATAAACTAAACGTTGTGTGCATTATAAGATCGACATAATTCGTAAAATTGAATCCAAATAACGAGAGGCAGGCCGGCCATGATTGATCTATTATTCTATTTGATCATCAGGGAACCAAGATCAGATGATGTACAAGCGCCTACATTATAATTTAGGCTTATTCGATTACATACAAAAAAAATGCAAACATTATTAATATTAATGTATTCTTAAAATTCTCAATATTCATTATGCCCAATTGCGCATGTACTTAAGAAAGTATTACCATATTTGGCTCGAAGATCCTTAGGCTTGAATCAACATAACAGGTCGTTGTCTGTCTGATGACGTCAGCAAAGCTCAAATTCCGTCGTAAAATTACTTTACAGTATAATGATAGGTATGTGGCCAATAAACGATGTTTCTGGTCAAGAAATTATTATTATACATAATTTAGCGATTTATGTGTTTCTAATGTTTTTTTATTTTGGTGCCACCAACTAAATCGCGCCAAACGTGCATGTGAGCGCGTGAATTCACGCCAATAATTATTTGTATTAGTAAAATAAAATAAATTCCCTGTTTGAAATACATTTAACGAAGAATTAATAGCTGTACAGTATTGTACAATGGTCAAATCCATTTACATTTCAATTGTCTATGTAGGTTATTATAAAACAAATCTGCAAAAATTAAATAGGCCCAATGAAAATTTAAAGTACTTATCTTATTAAATACATAGTGGTTTCTAGGATCGGATCCTTAGCCTCGTTTTTGTAATGAGACGTATATGGCGCGCCAAGCTGTCATTTATTCAAGCAATATAGATATCTTATGTTTTTAATAGAGATATCTTATTTGTTAATAGAGAAATCTTAGCTTTTAATAAAGATTATCTCTGTTAATATCAATCTATTGATATATACGGTTTAAAACTAATCATAACTTTATTTCCGAATAAAGAAGGCTTGGCGCGCCATAGGCGTAGATTGAAAACATGGGGACTGATGGCCGGATGTGTTTGAAATAAAAATGGTAACAAATGGTAAAAATAATACAAATTCTGATAGAATTACGCCAGACAGACCTACGTAACATTATCCGTTCGTAGGCCTATACACAGTAAAGTAATGCTGGATCGCCATTTTGACATCATTAATACTGAATAGTTTTCAATATGACTCATCACACGTCGATCACATTTAATGTGGAAGATTGTACAGTACTTGTAGTCGGGAAATACCTCTTCTATCAGATTTCTGTCTTGTCAAATGACGTCATAATTACGTTTCTCAGTCAAAAGGAGGTGGGTGAACAAACTAGATTATTTTCAAGTATTATAGAGGGCGCAATGTAGGTTTTTTAAAATAACATTTTAACACTACTATAAATGATGATAAAACCGGTTCATAAATATTTTACTTTTGTATGCAGTTTTTGTTATCAGCACTAAAAAAAGATCATCTACTTTATGAAAAGAAGAAGGAGAAGAAATGGTGAAACGTAATAAATTCTCAAGATGAACCACTATGGAAGTGAGTAGAAGAAGCGCGCCCTCATGCTTGTAAACAAGTTCGAAACTTTTCGCTACTCACAATGCCATAATGACAATAACATTATGAGTTACGTAGGCCATAAATTAGTGATGTTTCTAAAATTCAATTGCCCGGTATAATTCTGATATACTTATCAATGTACGGTATTAGCCAGAGCCTCGTTTGCCTTTATCATGTTAGATAAAGTTTCCCAGGGTGCACTGCGAGGAAGTGAGGTTGGCAAGTCAAGATGACTTTTTTACACCCCAATTTTTTTTTTTTATATTTTGGTTTTCGTAATTATTTTAAATATTTTTTTATACCATGGTAAAATTAAGTATTATTTTAAGATAATTTATATATCTATTGTTATATGTTTTCATGAAAAAATGTTGTATTATGTAATTATTATGTAATTATTATGTAATTATTATGTTATTATTGTTTTATTTTGCTGTATAATTTCAATCACTTAATTTTTCTATTTCACGAATGAAAACTATTTGAAATGTTATTTTGCGATAATTATTGATTTTAAAATATGTTGTTTAAATTAAATTATTGTAATTAGTTGTATTATTAATTCAATTCCATAACTTTATTTTTAATTTTACGATTGGATATAAATTGAATTATAAATTAACTATGAGGTTAGTATTTTTACGATTTAACTTTTAAATATTTGTAGTTGTTTTATGTTGGTATTATATTTCTTATTGTTTATACGTTACAATTATTTTCTTAATTTTTATTTAAAATGTTTAAAATTGTAGATTATCGTTTTACAATAAAAATAATGTATAGATTAATTTGTTTATATTGTTGATATTATTAAAACAAATTATGTTATTTGTTTTATTACATCATTTCCATCACCTACAATACCTTTCGTTTTAATAATTATAATTTAATAAATGATAAATAAATTGGAGAAATCTGTTGTAGAACTTAATTATTATACTGTGTTATGTATTAAATTACTTTTCACTATTGTATTTATCTATATTTTATACCATTATTATTCATTATCGTGTGCTATTAATAAACTATTCATTGTAGTGCAATATTAGGCCTATATTATCACATAAGTTATTCGTTACACGTTACGTTACATGTATTAGTATTTATTACCGTGTATTTATTGCAATATTAGGCCTATATTATCACATAAGTTTATTCGTTACACGTTACGTTACATGTATTAGTATTTATTACCGTGTATTTATTGCAATATTAGGCCTATATTATCACATAAGTTTATTCGTTACACGTTACGTTACATGTATTAGTATTTATTACCGTGTATTTATTGCAATATTAGGCCTATATTATCACATAAGTTATTCGTTACACGTTACGTTACATGTATTAGTATTTATTACCGTGTATTTATTGCAATATTAGGCCTATATTATCACATAAGTTATTCGTTACACGTTACGTTACATGTATTAGTATTTATTACCGTGTATTTATTGCAATATTAGGCCTATATTATCACATAAGTTATTCGTTACACGTTACGTTACATGTATTAGTATTTATTACCGTGTATTTATTGCAATATTAGGCCTATATTATCACATAAGTTTATTCGTTACACGTTACGTTACATGTATTAGTATTTATTACCGTGTATTTATTGCAATATTAGGCCTATATTATCACATAAGTTATTCGTTACACGTTACGTTACATGTATTAGTATTTATTACCGTGTATTTATTGCAATATTAGGCCTATATTATCACATAAGTTATTCGTTACACGTTACGTTACATGTATTAGTATTTATTACCGTGTATTTATTGCAATATTATGCCTATATTATCACATAAGTTATTCGTTACACGTTACGTTACATGTATTAGTATTTATTACCGTGTATTTATTGCAATATTAGGCCTATATTATCACATAAGTTATTCGTTACACGTTACGTTACATGTATTAGTATTTATTACCGTGTATTTATTGCAATATTAGGCCTATATTATCACATAAGTTATTCGTTACACGTTACGTTACATGTATTAGTATTTATTACCGTGTATTTATTGCAATATTATATTCACACAAGTTTATTATTACATTATTACTTTAGAGTACCGCACCATAATAAATATTTATAATTATTTAAAAAAATGTATTTGTTGTATCGTTGTATTTTATTACAGTTCTAAATCTATTATTTTCCATTTATATCAACTATATTTTGTACATATTGTTCATTTTACTACTATAACAATTATAATAAACTATTATATTTATTACTAGACCTTATTACATTGTCATTATATTTATTAAATTATTTATTATATAGCAAAATTGTATTTATTTTATTCATTAAACTAAACTATGATTTATATTACGTTACTACCATTATGTATAACTATATTACCCTCATTTCACAATTATATTTATTATAGTTATATATGATTATTATTTATTACACTACTACTGTATAACTTCCGTATTATTATTATTTGTACACTATATTGTGCCTAATGCCTACTAATTTATTACATTATTTTGTTGTATTCCACTATATTTAATATAATAATTATATTTATTATACTTTAGGCCTATTATGCTATTATCACACTACTCATTATGATATATTAACTATTCTATTTTATACACAGACATATTATTATCATTAAAATATATTACATTATTTCTTATATTACACTATATTACATTATTAGACAAATTCAACTAACCTATTCTACTGTTTTCTGAAGACAAATCTGAAAGAAAAGACTGAAAGTTGTGTTAGTAAACAAGTAATTTAATTACAATGAGAACTGTACACTGGCTTAGCTTTGTTACAAATTATGTTATCATGATGAACACTTCGGAACCAGTTCATTGAAACGTTAATCTCTCGTACTTCGTCAACAGAACAAGATATTTGAAGTTCTGGAAAGAGTTTACCAACGTTCTCTTTCATGAGGTCACAAGCAACCAGAATGGCTGCAGTGGCCAATCTTGATGCATAAGTCTGGGTCATTACAGTATAGCTGTTAGCAGCCTGTACGATTAACCTTTGCGCTTGGATCCCTACCTGATCCATAGAAAATAAAACATCTGGATGGTGATGTGGTCGAAGTACAACCCACTTTTTACAATGAGCATTAAGAACATCTAAAGCAGTCGGTGCTTCAAGACCGTTGATGCCTAGAGTGGAATCAATCAAATTAGTAAATCTTTTAATTTCTGGTATTTGTGTGTATCCTAAGCCTAGTAAAGTTCTGTATAATACATTTATTTCTCTTCCAAGTTGGGAGACAGCGGTCAAAACAAAAGCACCGATTGTCACAAGTCGGATATTTTCCGACGTCATAGCATGTGTCGTCTTTGACATGAAATTATCTAAGAGGCATACAGCATTGAATCCGAATCCATGACCATAGTTAAACTGACGAGACATGGTCATTAATAAATCTACTTGGTGTTTTCTGATGTTTTTAGAAATTAATGGATGTTTTTTCAGCCAATCATGTGGAGAAAGTTGCTCCTTCCTTAGCCGTTCAATGTGAACTAAACTTCCGTCACTGAATATCGATAATGGAACTGACTTACCTGTAGACTTACCTGCTGACGTCATGTTGTACGGATCTTTAGCCAGAAGTGGAGGGTAATCCTCGTACAGTTGTTTCTTAGGAGGCTCAAATTCTGCACTACTAAATGCAATATCCTCCCAATAATATGACTTCACTTTGAAGCCACGATTCCAGAAGTGATCATGTAACTTATTACCCCTTTCAAGACAAACTTTTTTCCGGCGTAGATATTCCTCTCTGCCAACACTAGGAGGCTGAGTGTCAGTCGGCAACCTAACTGACTTTGATGTTGATGGTGAGGTATCGTCAGGTTTACTATCAACAATTAAAAGAGGATCTTTCCTACCTGGAATGCGGCCACCATCCAAGCTGTACTTGGCGGGTTTTTTAAGTGCAGCGTCAAGAATCATTTTAGCCCTATATGTATGTAAAACATCTTTCATTTATCATTATTATCCTTCTCATAGTTCAGCCATACAATACAATCGGTAGGCTAGGCCTTTAATTTATTATAATATATTATTATTGAATGATGATTAATTTGTTTAAAAAGTAAATGTTTAATGGCCCCTACCTATTAAGAGGCTGTCGTTTCATTGAACTCCCGGGTACTACTCGTGTGTAGTTGGGTTTTGGTCTTCGGCAAATGTCAGTAGATGGACTCTTCTTAAGTCCAAACATCATTTGCCTTTCAAGCTTAGCTAAAACACTCAAAGTATCCTTAGCTTGCTTGGTGTTTGGTCTGGTAGGAGACATTCTTTGTAACAAATATATTACAAAATTGATGATCGAAGAAAATAAAACTCGGTGCGTGAGTAAAATGTTTGCTGAGTAAAAGCTTTATGAGAAAGCAGTTTGATATCAGAGTATCAATTTTTTCTCCGATATCGCATCCTTTTATACAATTTTTAAAGTGTGCGTAAGCCGTTGCTTGCGCGCTTCGTTCGAAAAGAACGTGACGCAGTACGCAGCATAACGTAAGTACGCGACTAAGTACAGTAGCACCACCAAAGATAAAAGCCACGTGGCCAAAGATCGTACAGCGCCACCGGCGTTGCGCTAGCATCTGTGCCCGTACGTAAGCCATATTTGCGCTAGATAGATCTGGCAGCACAACCAAAAAGAGCCGGAAACAGTATAAACTGTTTTTGTCGAATACGAATTTTTAAATATTGTGCAATTATATCGATATGCGTTATCATAGTTTGATTTTACGTTAGCTATCAGAGTTGCACAAAATATACAATATAATAATTTAAGAAAAAAGATTTAAAATGTAGCATAACTCAAGGATTTTAAGCGTAACATAACCCGTCCCCACCTCTAATCAATAATTATTATGATTGACCAAAAAAATCATGGAACAAAGGAGTATATTACAAAGTATTAACATTTTTTTAAATATAGAGGATTACGTAATTCAGAAATAAGGTAGTAAAAACTACTACAATTATGGTCCCGTTTGTAAAATACAAAATCTTAACTAAAAAAAGAGACGCAAGCTACAGAACAATGAGCTAAAATATCAATATTATATATAATAAAGTTTGAACTTTTAATGGAAGTGCATTTTTGTGTTCAATATAGGTATTTTCTTCAACGCCTAATATAAACTATTGAAAATAACGAACGCAGTTTGGGAATAATAGGCCTAATTATACCATTAACAATTTTTGTATATTATCATCATATTATCGTATAGGGCATAGCGATAGAAACTATAAATTACTATAAAAAAATGTTAAGAAAATCTTGCCAATATGGTGAAAGCTGTAGAAGTAGCTCGCATCTCCTACTGGTTGGTGTCAGGATCTTGGATGAGTTCCTTACATTGAAGCTGAGGTGATATTTCGTTCATTGCATTAGGCTATTTATTGTACAGTAGCTTTTAAACCTATACTATATCTACTCCTTAAAAAGTAATTTTTTAAAATAGTTTTTCTAAATGTGCAGTAGGCCTACTTTGCCACTTTTAGAAAAAAAATCCTAAAATTGAATACAGGATTTTGTCGAAAATATCTTTTTTGTATACGATCAATATGTGATATACATATACTGTGTATTGCGTTTCATGGAGTCCGCATAGTAATCCAATTGTGAACATTTTGGCCATTCCACGTATTTGTGTTATAGTCAATTTATGATTTAAGATAGGACATTATAATTATTCAATTTCTTAATTTACCCTTATTATAATGCATTGTTATTTATATTTTTATTTTATGAATCTTCTTTTCTTTGCCTTTCCCCTCATTGTTCATTCTCCATATTAACGGTTTCTGTCCCTCATGTGTGGCAGTAAGTTAGAACAAACCCTTAACTTTGACTAAACTAGTTAATACTATATTAATTTTGTCTTTATTTCGAAAGATGCGTTGTTATTTTGATAACGAAAGGTTCATGCACGACAGTGACAGTTTTTGTAAAATTCATAATAATTATAATTTTCATAATAAAAGTTCTAGTAATAGCGTCCTCTGTTGTTTTTGAGGGTCTTGTTTATTTCATTATTTGGCTATACCCTCTATGCCATCGAGGGATTCCACCAATCAGCCATTTTATCAGGAAGTCGAACTGCGAACGAACACACACAGCCGAGTGATTTTTGTCGATTTCCGGGTTTTGGGTGGACCATCAATGCATCCGTAGACGTTTAGCATGATATCATATCTAGGCTAGGCCTATGGTTAGCATCAATTTACTATACGAAGTCTATTTAAACAAAGTTCTATAGGTAAGGCATTGCTTATATGGATAAGAATTAAAGAAATAACCGACATTTGTAATTTCGTTCTATTTTCTGACGGAAAATCAGTCTTTTTGTAGGAATGATCTTTAAAAATATAAGGCTTGGCTAGGCCTAGGCCTAGCTCCTACTGGTCTAGTAGGCCTATCTAGAGGGCAGCACAGTCTCTAGTAGGTCTAGGCCTAAACGAGACACCTAGGCTAGGTGTCTCGTTTAGGCCTAGTCTTGTCAAGGTACTTAACCTTAGATAGCTGAGCGAGAGCTTAGGTCTTGTCTACTAGGCCTAGGCTAAACTAAAGTAGTATGCCTGGTAGCTTATCTCTCTCTGACCAATCCAATCCAGACCAAATGATAAAATAAAATAATTTTTTTATTACTCTGTACTTTTTATAAGAGTCTTTTGACAAAAATAATACTTAAACATTTATTAGGGTTAGGCCTAGCCTATCATTGTTTTGATTTAATGTGTGGATTATCTCCCAAGGGATACGAAGTAGTACTGTTCAGTAGCCTCAATATATACTGTAAGCCTGATCCAGGGATGGGTTGTTATATAGGCCTTCACTAGGTAAACAAAAGGAGTGTCCTTGTCACTACCAATTGTTAATTGCTAGTCACCAGTGTCCAGTATTAACGAAAATGGAATTCTCTTTAATTTTTTTTAATTTTTAATGCCAGTGTGTTGAAATTATATTGTTCTTGATGTTCCTGCTGTGTATTCTACTTTTTGAATGTTTTTTTATTTTCTACAGTTAGTAAAATTAGTGTTACTGTGGGTTTAGTGAAGATGGGACTGGTACCTAGAGCATAACAGTTGGGAGGATATCTGCTTGAATGTGGGTGGATACTGTACTTACAATATACTGTGTATGAGTGGTACTATATGAAGCTTATTGACACTACTTAACTGGTGTATTGTTTTTGCAGGCTTTTATTTTAGTAAACAAAATGAGAATTCATTAATTTGAATTAAAGTAAATTGTTTAGTTTCTCTAAAACTGTTCAACCCCATAGCCAGAGTGGTGTCGGGAGAAAACTTTTGTGGAAAACGAACCTTTCTTTAAAAATCTTTGCTACTGTACGTGCTTGGAGCACTGCTTTCTCAGTGTGTTTCGATTGGGTAAAATGTTTAACAGTATGTCTTACAGTATTGATATTCTGACAACTAAATATGTGTGTTGATGTGTACATTAGGAATGCAATGGTTTTTACCTACCATTGGTTGGCACTAGGTATCGTACACTGATTTCATATAAACATCTAAAATATTCTGTTGATTGAATACAGTTAGTAGAAAAAGGTCAACTTGTGGAAACAGATGATGAACCTGATTAATTACAGAAACAGAAAGAAACATGGATAACTTAGAGAAACATGGTTACCTACAGAAACATATTGATACCTTACACTTACAGCAAAAGGACACTTTGCAGAAACCGACCTAATTTGCAGAAACAGATCTTGAACGGATGGATACCTTGCAACATGGATACCTACTGTAAGTTGCAGGAAGAGATCTTAAACACATAGATACCTTGCAGAAACAGATCTTGAACAGATGGATACAGATCCTGCAAACAGATCTTTAACAGGTTGATACTTGACAGAAACATATCTTGAACAGATGGATACAGTACCTTGCAGAAACAGATCTTTAACAGATGGATACAGTACCTTGCAGAAACAGATCTTTAACAGATGGATACAGTACCTTGCAGAAACAGATCTTTAACAGATGGATACAGTACCTTGCAGAAACAGATCTTTAACAGATGGATACAGTACCTTGCAGAACAGATCTTTAACAGTTGGATACAGTACCTTGAAGAAACAGATCTTTAACAGATGGATACAGTACCTTGCAGAAACAGATCTTTAACAGATTGATACAGTACCTTGCAGAACAGATCTTTAACAGATGGATACAGTACCTTGCAGAACAGATCTTTAACAGATGGATACAGTACCTTGCAGAAACAGATCTTTAACAGTTGGATACAGTACCTTGCAGAAACAGATCTTTAACAGATGGATACAGTACCTTGCAGAAACAGATCTTTAACAGATGGATACAGTACCTTGCAGAAACAGATCTTGAACAGATGGATACAGATCCTGCAAACAGATCTTTAACAGGTTGATACTTGACAGAAACATATCTTGAACAGATGGATACAGTACCTTGAAGAAACAGATCTTTAACAGATGGATACAGTACCTTGCAGAAACAGATCTTTAACAGATGGATACAGTACCTTGCAGAAACAGATCTTTAACAGATGGATACAGTACCTTGCAGAAACAGATCTTGAACAGATGGATACAGATCCTGCAAACAGATCTTTAACAGGTTGATACTTGACAGAAACATATCTTGAACAGATGGATACAGTACCTTGAAGAAACAGATCTTTAACAGATGGATACAGTACCTTGCAGAAACAGATCTTTAACAGATGGATACAGTACCTTGCAGAAACAGATCTTTAACAGATGGATACAGTACCTTGCAGAAACAGATCTTTAACAGATGGATACAGTACCTTGCAGAAACAGATCTTGAACAGATGGATACAGATCCTGCAAACAGATCTTTAACAGGTTGATACTTGACAGAAACATATCTTGAACAGATGGATACAGTACCTTGAAGAAACAGATCTTTAACAGATGGATACAGTACCTTGCAGAAACAGATCTTTAACAGATGGATACAGTACCTTGCAGAAACAGATCTTTAACAGATGGATACCTAAGTTGAAAGAATAGCTCTGGCATAAACCGATACATTTTATAAATAAATTTTGAAAAAAGCAGAAATTAAAGGTAATTTAGTAAATTAGATGGAAGATGGACATTCCAGTACTTGTTTACAGATGGATATGGTGTAAATGTACTTTTTACAATGTTCAGAACAACTGGTAGAGCATTTCAGTAAACATGCTACTGTACTAATAAATGGATAACTACCTTATATTTCGGTGTATAAGTCGCACTTTTGACACGCAAATTTGACCTCTAAATTAAGGGTGCGTCTTATACACCGAACATAAATGCCTCACTACACAGAGTGTACATATCGTCACCTCGTTGGCTAGGCTAGGCCTAGCTACAGTGTACTAACGTAATGGCAACCTGCTTCTGCCTAGTTTTCAAGGCATTTTAGCGTGATGTTATACTAAATATGATGAAAAGATTTGTTTATTATGGAGCTGTTTTAGGCGCTCCGATAAAATTTCATTTGTAAACGTTTACGATTGGAATAGTATTTATTTATAGTTATACGCACGATCGCCGACCGCCGTACCCCCAGCGCAAGCCCTTCTTGGCGGCCACATCTTGTACGGTATTCGACTAGTATATTCTCCAGATGATTATAGCATGGACCTAGCGTACACACTTCTCGAATAAATAGATACTAATCGAATACGATTGTCCGTGAAAACGTGCGCCCTCTTGAAATGATCGAGCGTTACACACACGGTCATGCACTCGATGTTGCGGGTGCGAAACTCATGAATAACAAGTTAGAAACAACTTGTTGAGGCTGGCCGCGGCCGAGCCTAGGTAAGAAAAACCCTAAATAAAGGACGCTGTTGTAGATATAACAAAATATATTATTACAATAAGATTGATTACAATATAAAAAAAACATTGTTTTGATGAAATATAAGGTGCGTCTTATACATCGACGATATAAAAAATACCGATATTTTACTCTCAGTTAGGGGGTGCGTCTTATACACAGGTGCGACTTATACAGTACACCGAAATATACGGTACAGTATTTGCCAAACAACATTTTTATGATTTAATTTATTTTCTGTTTTTGCACTGTCAAGTTAGTACAGGAATATTTTAAAAATGTGAATTTCATGGTGGTTTGTTTCAGCAAATGGTTCATTAGGCAAGGAGATTTAAATATTGTCTGCTACATAGCTGCACGCTACACCAGAGATCAGATCACAATGGGGTCAACAATATTTGATTGTTTAAACTGTTTTGGTTGCTAAATGTCCATTATGTTATTGTTAATGATGGATATTTAAGTGTTTACCACGCATGATGTTAATCCTACTGTAGCAATCAGAGGGGGTGGGTGCTACTGTATACAGTAAGACAAACAGTAGGGTTGATGCTAGCTATGAATTTGTGTGGGTGCTTAAAATTATGAGTGAGTACAGTGTTGAAAGGTTTTAAGAGTTTGGGTTGTGCTTGAAAAAACATGGTATGCATACAGACTATTCCATAAGAGTACAGTACACATTGCAATTTAAACATTGTTTTTGGTAAATTAGAATGTTTTACAGTAGGTCACCTTTTGAGATTTTAACAATTGCAAATTTATTGTTTGTCATGTTTCAACCAGGCAATAAACAGTCCTACCAAAACTTTCTAAGGAACATGGGGCCTGTTCGTAGGGGTTGAAAATACCAGCTTATTCCCGATTTCCGTTCGCGTGATCCAATTAACTTTTGCCTCAGGCTACAAAAAATTCGAGGTAAAATGTTCACCAAATTTGCAGGTTATTTCAGCGTTAATCCAATTATACTAGGCCTTCGAGGATAATAAATCTCCGATAGAGGCAATGTGTCAAATTTTGACAAACGTTCGCTGCCTAGGCCCGTTATTTCTCCTACGAAGCTCTTCCATACACGCTTCGAGAGCGATCGTCAGCTGGTGCTGTCCTTGTTGGTGTAGACAGACCGCTTAGTAGGCCTAGCTGGTCGGGGAGCCGCTGGTCGGTGGTGTTTCCGTCGTGTAACATTGGGCTCAAATTCTTCGTCAATGAGTAAAATAATGGTCGTCAGGAGAAGGCATATTTCGGCAGGATTATCGGCGTTAAGAGGCATAAGGTTTGTCGCAAGGATAAGCAGTGTAAAAGGTAGTAAGTAATTGTTATTGTAAAGAAAGATCGCGAGTAAAAAATATACAACACGAAACTAGCGTGCGAAAATGGGGTCGTAGGTTGTAAAGACAACTGACCTTAAAACGTAATTTCCGGTTTGTGATTCGTCGATTAAGCATTTAAGCGGTTAAATATTTCAAGTACGAACAACGCTCAATTTATAACCCGAGGCATGGGTGAAATTAAGCGCTTATTTTAACCACCGTACGAACACGACCATGGAGCCTGATACCGACAATAGTCTCCTCCTGTCAACAATAGTCTCCTCCTGTCACATGTGTTAATTGGTTCACTTGATGTGGCAACTTAAATTCTATAAGTCCAACCTCAAGCAACAAACAAATTAGCATTATATTATAATGATGTATCTTCACAGTACAGTGTATGTTACAGGGTGGAGTTTGATTACTTCCTGAGACTAACTAACTGTTGTATTTTATTGTTTATTTTAGAATGGTCTGTCATCTAACATAGTGGATTGTTGACATTGAGTTGTGTAAGAAGTCAAAGGTATAGTAAGCTTTATAAATATTGTTATGTATTTGAGCACAGTAAATGTAAAGATACTGTAGGGGAATTTATTACGATACACTATATTCGGCTTATCATTTCTCTTTTCTTTACGGCATTGTTATAAGACAGCAACACAATTTCCAAAAATGGGATGAATAACGTTTCCTTGTATCCTTGTAATTTGGTCGCATTAAATTTACAGACCAATGTGTGCGTTTTCTTATGCTTTATAGTCCTAACTAACAGTACACTATTTTTAAAATGAAATGCATCATTTTAATGCATTAAACATACTGTACAGTACTTAAACAAGTTTATAAAGGTCAGCGAAATCCTCTGAACAGCGGCTATTTTTTTAACCAATTCCCTACTCGTCTCGAATAAAGAACTGGTTTATAATATCCAAGAAAAACCACCTCCAAAATTAAAAGCGCATCCACCTCGAAACCATGCCGATATTTTTGGCTCTTTAAAGGCCAGGTACTGGCAAAAAATTTCTATTGATCATACATTCCAATAATTATCGATCTATAGTTTCCCCTATGTTTCATAATTTTTGGGATTTTATTTGTGTTAACAGGAGCTTTTTGAAAATTAGCACTTTCATATCAGTGGGGGGATAGTTCAAATTACACAGTAAAATCTCTATTCTTTTGTACACAAATTTTGAAAATAGAGAGGCATTTTAAAAAGCTATGAAAAATAAACTGTGTGGTAAAAAATGTTATCAGATGACTAAATATAGGTAATATAACTTGAATTTTACATTTCTGGTATTTTTATTCAACTTCAGAATTTTATTTTCATGCTATAGCAAAAATTATCCACCGTATATCCACCATCTTTTTTTCACCTTCTAGGGAGTCACCAGACATGTTATTACATTATGCTAACTACCTAACTACTGAAAAAAAGTCTTTCCTGTTTTTTTTTGGCAGAATTTTGCCAAATTTTGTATTTGACCATATTAGGGAAAATTCATGGTTTTTCGTCTTGATTTCTGTTACAAATATTTGATTTATGTACAATTAACCAGATATTATATTTAAAATTCATGCCTGTACCTGAGCTTTAAGTATGGTAACCAGTGCCCCTGCCTTAATCGCTCGGCGATTTTACTCGCATTGTGGTTGCAACATATTTCTCATATAATTCAAAGGAATCCAACAAAGTCTCTCCTTATTTGTACAGTAGATGTGTAGGTGTTAACTATACAGTAGGTTAAAATATATTACACTTTGTATTCATGGAAAAGTATAGGGGTTTCCTCTGAATAGAGGTACAGTATCGGTCTTTCTATAAGTATTTAATACACAATACGTATGTTGTTATTGTTAATTAATGTTTTCAACAGTGAGGAAATGTAAGAGTTTGAAATAACCAAATGTATATAAAGGGACCTTTGTTATATATTGTTTACAAGTTAGTATTATTATTAAGGCAGTTTGATATTAGTATTACAGGAAGTGATTATTAGTATTGTGTACTGTACTGTAGTTATTTTCTTTTAAAAAAAATTTAGTTTTGTTTAAATTTATAAACTAGAAAGCCACTCCGAGAGTGCATACCTCTGCCTACTGTAAAATTCTCCTACATAAGATTTCTCCGGTAAAAAAAAAAATATATATATTTGTGTGTGTCTTAATGCTGTTTGTGATTTAGGCTAATTTCACTACAAGCATGTGTATGCGAGTTTGGTGTAATGGTTATGTAACAAGCCTTTCAATTAACAATAGCTTCAGTTGACTAACAATAGAACAGCAACGCGAAAATCAAACGAGTAAATTTGAAAAGAAAATAGGTTTCTTAAACTACTGGGGCATAAAAAAACTTGAACATTAAATCAAATTATGTTTTAAAATTACAAATCACAAATTATAACTCTTGCCTCTTGTACAAAAATGAAGTTTTTTGGACAAGTAGTTCTCGAGAAAATGCAATTTCAGTATACTTGTTACTTTAAGACTGCTCGCCGGCTTTTGAAAAATTCTGTCCTATCTTTTAACACTAGCAGGTCTGAAAAGTATACTAAAAAGTGGTCCAGAATTGGGACAATGGTCCCAAAATTTAATGGAATGGTCCTTGACCACATATCTATCTGTATATTCATTTTGGTAAAGATCTTGTAATTACTTTTTGAGTAATCCTGCAAACAAACAAACAAACACACGCTACCGATTACATATACCTCCTTGGCGGAGGTAAATTATTATTGGTTTTAAACAAGAGCACAACAATCAATATACTTAACTTAGGATTCAAGAACTATCTACATTTGCTCGCCACTGCTGGACGGCAAGGAAATCAAAATATTACAGAAACCAAGTATTGTCGATGATATTAACAATAACATTATTAATATAATTTTTTTAATGTAAAAATATGTGACTAATAATAATATTAAGGCAATTAATATTAAAACGGGAACTTTGGCATTTTTTGCTTATTGTCACCCAAGCTACAGTACAACAAGTTGTCTACTTTACCATGACAATCTGTTGCACTGCTTTTCAAAAAGAATTTTATTTTTAGGCAGAAATGTGTTTTAAAACACTAGTACTACTGTATACTAGTACAGATATAAATTCAAATTTGATAATTATATGAATGATACGATAGTACAGTATTTATTGTAATTTGATTGAAAACACAAACTCAAATCACAACATTCACGGTCAGTGTAAAGTAAGCTAAATGTGAACTTCAATATAGTTACGGTAAAGTTATTTCCTGGTTTCAGCCTATACTGTAGACTAACCACTTACTACTACTGTACTACAGTAGGTAGTTTTAGTTTACAATGGTTATCTGTTTGCTAGTCTTTTGTCGCTAACAGTAACACTTACAGTTTTTGTATGCTGCTTCATTGATCATGATTATAACTTGCATTGATGTTCTGACTGCGATTAAATTCAAAATCTTCTTCTTTTCATTCAAGGCAAAACACAAAGTACTGATACCAATGAACCTAATAATTGGTAATTCATTGTGGTATATAACTTTTTTGTATTTTGCATTTAAATAATAAAACTTCCATTTACAGATACTTAACTTCGTAGGAATACGATAGCTTTTCCACAATCTCCATGGACTTGTTCCCAGTTGGTATTGTTTTGAGAAAGCAATATCCAGGAGACAATATTTTGCAATGAGTGTTCTGTACTGTGCTCTATTAACAATGTAACAAGCATATGACATGAATCGACCGACGGCTAAACTTCTTAATTGAAGGACTATTTACTCATGTTTCATAAAGGAGTTTAAGGAGTTGATTCCTCAAATTTCATTTATTAGCAAATTCAAACTTTCAAAAGGTTCTATGATGTTCTAGGATTTTTGAATGCAATTTTGATGACTTAAATTTTTGATTGTACAACATGGTTACTGTACAGTTAGTGATACAAGTCGTACTGTTACAATTCTGAAAATAGAAACTACATTGTACTTTTGTTATATTCAGTTATGATCTTCTGTTGATACATCAATATACAGTAGTACTGATAGCGAGTTGTATTGAAAGGAAATATTAAAAACCTTTCTAATCCAGTCTAGGCTGCTATTTTACCATCATGTACTCTAGACAAGTCAAGATGTGAGAGGATTATTGTACCACAAGAAATCTAATAACAATTATAATCTTTAGAATCAAAAAGGCTTGGACATTGAAACAATCTGTGCCTTGACAAAAAATTGTCATTGATTCAAAATCAGAACAACGATTTCATGTGAATTAATAAAATTTTAACGACATCCATTGAAGTTAGGTTTACAGTTTTTGGCCGAAAACACTTTATTGAATGCTATCAGCACTTTATTCCATTACCAGTAATCACAAATAAATATTTGATAATGTTGAATATTGAATTCAAGTGTGCATACTGTACATTAAATAGCGTTTGTTCAGATTAGTTTTTTCTAAAATTTAGATGACATTAATTTCATCTTCAATCCGTGATGAATTGGACATTGCTGTTAGTGTTAAAATTCTTACAGTAGTTGACGTCAGTAAGCAATCCGTTAAGGATGATCTGTTTAGAAGAAGTGCTTTACTTAGTTACAAGTACTCACTTAGTATTAAGTTCCATTTTTGATAACATTTTTAATGTTCCAGATAGCATTAATTTATTATAGAAACTAGTTTCCTTGGGAGGAGGTTTGTAGAACAAAGCTAAATGGTCGTCGTACTGTACTGTACAAATCTGTTCAAAATATTATTTAGTAAGAGTAAGACCACATGAATCAGAAAACATTTTTGTTATTGTTTGTTTATCTCAATAACAATAATTTTATGGGATGTCTAGCAATGTAGAATCCTAGAAATTACGTTCTTGCATACAGTACTCTCTATATGATGAAATTTAGGTGTAGTAGTGCGAGTAGGACTACAGTAGCATATCAAATGGTCAATTTCTGCGGCCATATTCCTTGTTGACCTACCGTATATTTCGGTGTATAAGTCGCACTTTTGACACGCAAATTTGACCTCTAAATTAAGGGTGCGTCTTATACACCGAACATAAATGCCTCACCACACAGATTGTACATACTTTATAGGCCTAGGCTATCGTCACCTCGTTTGCTAGGCCTGAGTAGGCTAGTCCTAGCTACAGTAACTAACTAACGTAACGGCAACCTGCTTCTGCCTAGGCCTAGTTTTCAAGTTATTTTAGCATGATGTTATACTAAATATGATGAAAAGATTTGTTCATTATGGCGCTCCGATAAAATTTCATTTGTAAACGTTTACGTCGTACGATTGGAATTTACTGTATTTATACAGTAGTTATACGCACGATCGCCGTACCCCAAGCGCAAGCCCTTCTTTTGGTGGCACATGGTGTACGGTATTCAACTAGTATATTCTCCAGGTGATTATAGCATGGACCTAGCGTACACACTTCTCGGATACATAGATACTAATCGAATACGATTGTCCGTGAAAACGTGCGCCCTCTCGAAATGATCGAGCGAGGCTAGCCCACACACGTGCGTGTTACACACACGGTCATGCACTCGATGTTGCGGCGAAACTCATGAATAACAAGTTAGAAAGAACTTGTTGAGGCTGGGCGCGGCCGAGCCTAGGTAAGAAAAAACCTAAATAAAGGACGCCGTTGTAGATATAACAAAATATATTATTACAATAATATTGATTACAATTTAAAAAAACATTGTTTTGATGAAATATAAGGTGCGTCTTATACATCGACGATATAAAAAATACCGATATTTTACTCTCAGTTGGGGGTGCGTCTTATACACAGGTGCGACTTGTACACCGAAATATACGGTACATGCAAAATTGAACTGTGTTGGAGTCCACTTTTATCCCATCTATTAAAGATAACGATTTAAAAGCAACAGTCCATTTCACAGTATTCTTGTTGGCTTCTCAACTTGATGTGGTCACTTGAATGAAGTATAAAAAGCTATTGCAACAATCACGGGTGAGCTGATTAAGGTACCTGTACTGTAAAGTCAAGCAAAGGCTTACAGTACAGTTAGTACTCTGCCTGTACAGTAGCGTCAAAATGTTCAAGGTACACCGGTAAAAGCATAGGAAATTACTGGTAACAGTTTTCCTGTAATTGTTTCTTTCTACCTGTTTAGTTTTAGCATATATTACATGACAATTCATTATGGAGTATTCTTCTACCTACCTTTATGACAATTAAATTACAATTAGGCCTTGTCTGCACTATCAAACTTTTATGTGAAAAATTTGATGTGCTGATATTGACATCATGATATCATATCACTATCAGTATCATACAGTATTTAGGGATATCACTACCATATTTGGGACATCACATTTATTTTGTCTAACTAGTTTGATAGTGTTGACAGAGCTTTTGAACTGCTCATTTGTCCCTTCATTTACATCATACTGTAAAGTTTCATCTAACAATTGTTCATTCACATATTGTGATTAAACTTAAATGGTGCAAGTCACTACTAATACCATGAATTTAGCTTGACTGCTTTGAATTTATTCTCGATTAGTACATTATATGATTATTTGAATTGATAAAATCAGCATGATCGGATAAGTCAAGCAAACCCACTCGTCTACCCAGCCGATTACAGTTACTGTTTAAGCTTACTGTATGTGTTTGGCTTATTTCGCAGTGTTATCATTAAATATGCATCATTCATTACAGATAACAATTGAATTATTTTTATTGATGAATTAATAATTTGTAGCTCTGTAAAATTACTACTACTGTATTGGGAGTTGATAAGAGTGATTGTTCATCTTACTAAATGAACTTTGAACCTCGTACAGGCTTACAGTTTACACAAAGAATATCCATTCTAAGATCTTTATACAGTCTCTCCTCCCATGAGTAGTACAGTCTGAGATATTAAACCTGATGGAGAGAGATTAGTTCGCTAATATCTTATAGGTGACCAAACCTTCTAATCTATTGTCTTTCCTGTATGGCCAACTAAGCAATATATTCTCAACAATAGATTAATAATTAGTACTTGAATGTAATATTCTCAACATTTTAGTGCGAACTTTGTTCCAATAAGACTTAATATACTATACAATTAAAAATCTCACAAAAAAAATAAAATATTGAATGCAATTGTTTCCAACACCACTCCTATCCCTTATCCATGTTAGCTTCATGTTTGTTATTATCCTGGCCATTTTTTGAATCAATCATGTATGGAAACATACTTCCATAATGCAGCTAATATACAGTAGTATTAATCAGCGTTGTGTCTTGACCTACATAACCGGGTACCCATTTATACACCTAGGTGGAGAGAGGCAATGTAAGGATACAAGCCATGTGGCAAAAGTTGAATTCAAACTCACAATCTTAGTAATCCAATAAGTATGCAGTAAACAATTTAAAAGGGAAAGATAGAAACTGGAAAGATAGAAAACAGCAATAATAATTTTAATAAAAAGTGCAAATGTACTATAGTATATTGTCAATAGATTAAAATTACATTTACATAAAATGAATTGATTGTAAAGTATTATGACTAAAGGGAAGTAGTCATAACACCTAAACCAGTACTGTACCATTAAAAGCATACTGGTATAAACAAATACATCCATTTTTAAAGTGTTTGATCTTGATACAACTCTCTTATTAATGCTGTAAATTAATTTCACTTAATAACCTATACTTGTTGAGTAGGTGGTTTGCATAGTTGCCGATGATGATTTTATTTTCTAATAGAGATGTTTATTTTGATATGCACTTTAAAGTCACAAACGCTGACATGTTGTCAATTCAACGCTCTCCCAGCTAAATTATTTTAACTGTGGTGATGTACAGTATTGTGGTTGGAAATACTGTATAGTATGGCTATGATTTGTCCATTTTGTTTGGTCATTGTCTTGAAATCCAGCTTTACAACATTTATTTACTGTACCTACAATGAAAAATACTGCCCTCAATAGTTTCTTATGATTCTACAATGAGTACGATTCTAGACGTCCTTTCACCATTTCCATCAGTCTATTCATGAATTGTGGCACATGCGGCATTCCATACATTCAATTGTGTTTTAGTCGGTGGCAGTTTCAGTTAAAGATTATACAGTTTTCTATTTATCTCACAGGATGTGTAATGACCCACAGGAAGTAAATCAGTAAGAATTTGACCCAGAGGAAATATTAAACATGTTGGATTACATGTCTGTATTGATAGTGTAATTACAGTTTCTACAATCCAAAACTATTTTCACATTGATTACTAAATGTTTTAAGTTTCAATTAACATGTAACTGTATTTATACATTTTTAGAAATAGAGAGTGAAATGCGAAGATAATTAGACATAAATAGCATAACATATATTACAGTATTGAGTAAAATATTATTTAAGCTAAGATATGCTGATGGTCACACTTTTAAAATAAATTGAGATAATATCTTTTCACATTTCAACTCATAATATTTTAATCTGAAAAGCTATGTTATTGTTTTCACACAATTTTATTGAATTCTGGCTGAAGATGTTGTCTACAGTATCATTCTCTGATATTATTGGTTAGTCCAATACAAGAGTGATCTCACACACTCGGGCAACGACCCGGAATATCTCAAATTTACCTCATAACACTGAATGTTTGTCAGTTGACGAAAATTACGATGACATAACCACCAACCGATTTTATTTTGAGCAATAATTAGGATGCAACATTGTCATTGTTTACTAACAACCATTTTTCGAAGAATAGGCCTACAGTATTATTCTTTATATACAGGTAGTTACTGTTTAGAAATAATATAATATAATATAATACAAATAAACAAAACCAATACCAGATAAATTATTCTATACATAAATATATTAATATTTGTTATAGTCTACTGTATTGTACAATAGGGTCAATTATAATTTGAAATAGTATACCTAGGTAGTAGTATCCCTATTAAGGGCATACTTTTGAGAGCCAACAAAAGTGTCTCCTTATTACAAGCATCCCATGCTTAGGGGTGTCCCCTGAATTGGAATTGGCTGTTACGTATTGTTAAAAAAATATTTCCCCTCATTTCTTTCATGGAAAACCCTACCTAGGGTGTCCCAAAGGAGGGGTTCTAGTGATACTAGTTAAATTACATTGCAACACCCTGTACTCGAAGCCTTGTCTTTAAGGCGCGCGAGTGCGATCACTCACTTAACACTCCTCCTAAACTGCCCTTGAGGAGTGCAATTTACAACACGCTTAATTTTGGTAAACTTCTACTACACACCAAAATATAAAGAGCACACCTACAGCACCCCTGAATATATTAAGGAGCGCAATTTGTAGCACACCTATAATTTTCAAAAGACAAGGCCTGTACTTGAGCAAGTGTACATACAGTATGAGTATGACAACTGTTCAAAAGACAAGGCCTGTACTTGAGCAAGTGTACATACAGTATGAGTATGACAACTGTTCAAAAGACAAGGCCTGTACTTGAGCAATTGTACATACAGTATGAGTATGACAACTGTTCAAAAGACAAGGCCTGTACTTGAGCAAGTGTACATACAGTATGAGTATGACAACTGTTCAAAAGACAAGGCCTGTACTTGAGCAAGTGTACATACAGTATGAGTATGACAACTGTTCAAAAGACAAGGCCTGTACTTGAGCAAGTGTACATACAGTATGAGTATGACAACTGTTCAAAAGACAAGGCCTGTACTTGAGCAATTGTACATACAGTATGAGTATGACAACTGTTCAAAAGACAAGGCCTGTACTTGAGCAATTGTACATACAGTATGAGTATGACAACTGTTCAAAAGACAAGGCCTGTACTTGAGCAATTGTACATACAGTATGAGTATGACAACTGTTCTGCTTCAATAATTTATTATTAATTATTCTCCTAATCTTCTGTACAACAAAAATAGAAAAAAAAAATCAATAATTTGCATATTATTAGTTGGTTCCTGTAACAACTTGTGGTTATTACTCAACATTATCCACACTTGTATTTCCTGCTTTTCCTACTGATTATAAGCTTAGGTCATGTTTTTTATTAGGATTAAACAACTGACATTAAATAGCTTATTATTAAAGTTGGTAGCACCTTATGTAATTAGGATTGTCGTGACAGGTCGCTTGGCTGAATAAACAGTAGCAAGGTAAATACAACTAATATCGGTGTTAGTCTGAATTAATTTACCTACCCTTCTTGAAAAGTAAGTGTACTAGGTTTCAAATGAAAGTGAAAGATAAAAAAACTTGTTCTATTGCAACCAATTTTTTGTTAAAATAAAACTGGCGTTGACATTGAGTTGACCTCAAATTCTACCTTCAAATTGAGATTGTTATTTTGATGGAAATTGTTTAGTGATGATACTAAATAAATTTGGGGTTTTAAAAACACTTTTTTAGAGGACATACAGTATCAATTTGCAAAAAGTATGTTTTTAAAGGATTTTGCCAAGGATTAGAGACTCTACTTCAGTGGTTTGGTATTAAACAATAATTTGTTTGGTTTTATCAACTGTAAATATAGGCATGTCAATACAACACAAATTCACCTGTAGGCCCATAAGTTTGAAATTTTAAAGGACTTTATTTACTTTACTATATTGTATAGTAATTTTAATTTCTGAAAATGCGTTATGTTGTGTCGTTTTTTATTAGCAATATAAATCACATTTAACAAAATCCTATTTTATTTATTCTTTCAGATACACCAACAGGGCTGTATCAAGTGAAATCATTGAGGCAAAGGTGACCGCTGGACGTGGACTATGCCACCACCTCCTCCGCCCCCTCCTGGACCTCCTCCGCCCCCAACTTTCAAGTCGGCAAATACAACTCCCCCTGTATTAAATAAAAATGAAGCAAAAAGCAGAAATAATTTATTAGGTGAAATACACAAAGGAGCAAGATTGAAAAAGACGGTGACAGTGGACAAAAGTAAACCAGTGTTAGGTAGGGCAACTTTGAGCTTGTTCAAATCACAGTTAGTATTCTACACGGCATATATCAACTGACTGACTATTTTGCAGAGGTCGATTCGTCCCAAAACAGCATTTATTTGTCAAGCAAAGCAAAATTTTAATTGTGGGATTATTACAAACTGGGCTAGCTTTACACAAGTATACATAATGAAAACAATAATTAACCAAGGCCTACAATATATTAATTGTTTTCACATTGGATCGTGGGACTGTAAGTTTTCTAGTCTAACATTCATCGCATTACTTGTGTTCATAAGCAAGACAATATTTGTCTCTCAGGGGTAAATGGTTACCTCTTAGGTTACTAGCTACACGTGTATGTGAGCCATGTTTGATCCAATACATAATTATTTAGTCTAGTTTTAAAAAAATACTACAGTACCTTAAGTTTAAAATATTAACAATAGAGAGCACTATTGAAATGTTCTCATGCATTATCATGCAATTCCCTGAATTGATTGGTCGATTTTTAAAGGGCTTAACAACATTAACATGTTTCTTTTTATCTATACAGATAAATAAATGTTCCTCCTGTTAACATGTTGTGTAATAATATTTTATAATGTTTTTTTAAAGAGCTTTTCCTCTTGTTAAGATTGAGTCCTCAAACAATCATTGCTTTAATTTTAAAAATCATTTTTCAGGAAATGCAAAACCTTCAGGAGGAGGCGGTGGAGGCGGCGGTGGTGGTTTTGGAGGCAGTTCAGGCAGTAGTGGTGGAGGCGGAGGCGGAGGTGGTTTTGGAGGCGGTGGTGGAGGCTTAGGTGGTCTATTTGCAGGAGGCATGCCACAGTTAAGAAAAACGGGTAATTTACCAGCAAATAGACAAAGTAATTTATGTTTTCTGTTTATATTATTTTTGTTTATCAATTATAGATTTAATTTTACAGAATTTTTATTTTTGGTTTATGTATTATTTTCTGTTTACATTTTATGTTATGTTACTTAATCTTATGTTTATATATTGTTTTTTATTTTAATTTTATTAAATCAAAACTAGCTACAGTCAAAATTTTAAAGCAGTCAAAAGAAAGAATAGATTTTTAAAATTGTTGCAAAATAATTGTTAATTTTTTCAGGTCCAGGCAGTTCTCCAAGGTCAAGAGGGCCACCTTCAGTTCCACGGTCAAACAGTAATGCTAGTACTGGGCCACCTGTTCCACGGTTCAACAGTAATACTAGTGCTGGGCCACCTTCAGTTCCACGGTCAAACAGTAGTGCTAGTACTGGGCCACCTTCAGTTCCACGATTCAACAGTAATAGTGGGCCAGCAGCACCAAAAATGGCTAATGGTCCACCACCTCCTCCTCCCAGCAGTCGTAGACCAGTGCAGAATGGAGCTAGGAATACAGGACCAGCTCGTCCTCCTCCAACAAACCGAATAAATAACTCTGCACCTCCACCACCACCTCCACAATCAAATAAAAATTTCCCACCTCCCCCACCCCCAGATAGACGCCCTATTTCAACGCATAATCAACCATTACCCCCACCACCTCCGCCCCAGGACAAAAAAAGACCAGTGAATGGTATAGGAAGGCCGCCACCACCACCTAGTAATCGAGGTCAGCCACCTCCCCCTCCATCAAGAGGATCATCAGTTTTAACAAATGGACCAGAAGTACCAAAAAGAGACACAAATAGGGGGCCTGAGAGGAGGCCGCCTCCAACGCCATCAAGAGCAAATGGACCCCCTCCTCCACCTCCACCATCAAGAACAGTGTCTACGGCGCCTAGGCCAGTAAACATGCCTCCACCCCCTCCCCCTCAATCGGCACGCCCGCCACCTCCCCCTAGCAGAGGCAGATCATCATCAACGTCTGGTCCTCCGCCACCCCCTAGAGCTAGGCCCAATTCTATAGCTGGACATCCAAATACAGCACCCCCACCTCCACCAAGTAGGGATAGTCGACCGCCTTTGACGCCTGCAACAAATAATGTAATGAATAATAATCGTGAGTATATTTATTTTGCTAGTTATACAATAGTCACAGATTCAATTAATAATGTACATGCATATTTTTTTAAGTCTTTATTTGGTCATTTTTATGAACACTATATTGACCAATCAGAGCTGAGATAATGTGATGATTCATGAAGATTTACAATGTACTGTAATACCATACTTTAAATTTTTATACCAGATTTATTCTTTCTAGTCATTTTATCAAGTGTCATGAAATAAACCTTTTTAAAGAAAATTGGACTATAAGACTATAAGTCTATTAGACATGTGTTAGGAATTTTTGTATCAAGTTACTGTAACTCTAAATTATATGGAAAGAAAGAAATTGTCCGGCCAATAACAACATAAAAAAAAGACAAACATTAATTAAAATATAACTGTGTCACTAAGTCTAAGAATTTGGATTTTAAACAATGCAATACTTTTATATGCAATCACTATAATGTTCCTTAGTATTTTGTAAATTGTAATAAAATGTTAAAAAAGAAATACTGTATGTTAAATGTAGATTTCAATGCTGTTTTACTTTAAAAACATGATTGTAACGAATAAAGTTTGATTTGAAAATGTGATTTTCTTAATACATTTACATTTTTTTTTTCCAGATCCTTTTGAAAGTCGTTTTAAATTCCGCTCTATAAAAGATTTACCACAACCAGAAGTTTACAAAAGTGCAGCAAAGACCTATCCTAGCAAATCAAGTAGACAAAGTTAGTATTGCATGCATGATTGTTTTATAATAAATGCTTCTATAGCCTATTTTACTGGATGAGGTAAAATAATATATATATATATATACATATGCATACATAGTATTACTTAAATTTAAACCATCTTTAAATTAATCGTCTAAAAATATAGAGCTAGCAGTAGAAATTAGTTTTATTTAAATTGTTAAATAGCTGCACCATAGTTAATTCTGACCAGTTACATACTTATAATCGGTAAACGTTTTCCCTATGAAATCTGCAACCAGCTTAGGGTTGGGCTATGTTTATTAAAAGGGATAAAGATATACAGTTAAACATGCTGTAAAGTGGACACACTCAGGGGCCCTGAAAAAGTGGCATCCTGAGAGTTTGCAGCTTACAAAAAGTTTGGTGGGAGTTCAAAGGTCAAATTTAGTTTCAAGTAAAATTTTTGCAAAACACAGTGGAAACTAGTCTTAGAATGATTCGATTGAACCGTGTTTGAATTCCAATTAATTGTCAATAATAGTTCTATCTGAAAGGTCAGTAAGAATAAGGTTACCCCTGAGTTTAAAATTATATCAATATGAAATGCAAGCATTTCAAAACTAAATTGATAAAACTTCTTTAACCCTTGGTAAATGGTAATAAGTAGAGGGTATTATAGCCTAGGATGTTAATTCCCCCATCTTAAGATTATAAAAAGACTAAAAGTCCTTCATTTATTTGTCCGGAACTTCAGAAGAAACAATGCTCTTGCCTATTTTAGTAGTAGCAGCACTGTACCTGGTTTCTAGGTTTCTCTAAGTCATAGCACTCTCTATACCACTACTAGCCTCATCAAGACTTAAAGCTCTATCTACACTATCAAACTTTATGTGACAAAATAATATGATGTGCCCATATATGGACATGATGATGCTATATTACTACCATATAAGCATATCACTACCATATCTGGGCACATCACACTTGTTTTGTCAAACTTGTTTGATAGTGTAGACAGAGCTTAATGAGAATGCATACGCTTATATTAGTGCTAGTCCTACAATCACTGTATACTATATACTAAATGATTGAAGTTTAGACTAACATTTCATACCATGTATTGTACAATAAAAAGTACTTCATACTATACATACTATTAGTGCTTCCTATACAGTATGTAGACTAACTACATTATATACATATTAAATAACCATTTAGTGCACATTAATTACTTACAAAATACGAGAGTAAATTTATTTCATTACAAGAAATATATATATCAGAATCTGTGCATATTATTATATTCTTTTAATTCAATATTTTACTAATTTACTTTATTTTGCTATTTACAATTTAAATATTTTTTTAACCATCTGTCTATTTAGCCGTTTCAGGATTAACGGTCAGCCGGGTTTGAACTTTGACATGGTTAACTGAACAATTGTAAAGCAAATTGTTTTAATTTATTATTTAAATATTTTTATTCAATTTAATTTTTTGTTTTTATTTCAACTAATTATTATTTTAAAATTTAATTTTATTTAAAACTTATTTTTTATTTTTGAAAACAAATTATTTGGCATGATTGCTTACTTTCACAAATTTTAAATTTGTTTCTGCTCAATTTGTGTTTAATAATACAATAAGTAATTCTATAAATATTTTCATATTATTTTGTTTGGGTTTTACCTTGCACCCATCAGAACCTCCCAATGAATTCCTAATAGATTATTATAGCTACCGTACTTGTTTGAATATGGGCATTTTGTGGGCTTCTGTTACTTTTATTCCATGAAAATCACAACACAAATTCACTCTAAAAGCTATCTAAAAAACTATTATTTATTAAATGGTATTCAAATAATGAATGTTATTACGAATATAAAACATTATTTGCGTTTCAGCTGCTCATGATCTGGGCCCTAGGTTTAGCCAGTGAGTGGTCATAGCCATTAGGCTACAAAACTAAATTAGACTAAAACAAAATTAACCAATCAGATAGTTCAGATACACAGTGTGTTATAATAGTTATCAGCACCCTTTAAACAAGCTTTTTAGTAATACAGTATAAGCTTCACAACAATTTGCTCGATATTCTTCAAGTGGGTAGGGTACGTTGCTAACTAAGGTAATGGTTTTTTAAAAATGAATTTATTTCTTGCTCATCTATGGTGCTCTTCTCAAAACATTGCATACATTTGTGGGATGACATTTCCTTCTTGTTGACTGGGAATCACTTTTTATCAATGTGTTAGGCGTTATGAGTGATGAGTATATGCCTTCTGAACTTGATATGAACGGTGAGTTTTACGTCGTCTATGTGCATGCTTTTACAATAATTGATATTTTTTTTTTGAGCTCTCATTGTAAAATTAGTCACATCTTTTTAAAAGGAGGGTCAAATCTTCGGTCGATGCCATGGAATACAGATGCATCATTTAGGAGTGGAGTTGTGGCTTGGTGGTTATGATGCTTGGCTACCACTCCATCACAAAAAAAAGCTGTTTGCTGTCCCAACAAGACGGTGATTCGCGGATTAAAATCTCTATTAATTATTTAAGATTTAAAAATCAGGCAAGCCAAAGCCATTACACAATCGAAAAAAAAAATTGTTACAAACACCTCAGTAGGCTATGTATTGCTGAATAGGTGTTCGACTCTAGCTCTACAATGTAGAAGAGGAGAATCCCATATGATGTAATGTTGTATGCGTCTTTATTTATTATTCTATGAGTTTGTTAATTGCCGAAGTCTCCGAGTAGCCAAATGATATATGTAGTTTGTTCGTATTTACCGTTTCACACACCGTTGAGTAAAAAACAACTTTATAGTACTTTCTCCTGATAATTTGTGTACTATCAATCTATGCGACAAAAACGATTGGTTCGAATAATCTTCTGCTTTGAACCAATCAGACCTAGAATCTATGTATGCCATGATAATTATTATTGTTTGTGATGTGACTTAATTTGCAATGAGGCCTCCTATACAGTAACCCATACAGTATGTTGCATGCATCTATATTTTTCTTAGTGTTTGTGCATCCATTGCATGTATAATAGTAAGTTTGCATGCTTTTCCACATGTTTTGTTGATTTTACTTTATCAGTCCATCTATTTGCTAAATTAGTTTTAATGTTGACATTTTATTGTACAGTATTTTTAACTCAATGTAAAAAGTTTACTGTAAAGACCTGTGAACTACGGTAAACATTCATTCTTACAGAAAATTCTTAGAAAAGTTTTCATCATGAACAGTAGAATAGATAAAATGTATAACAAAACAATTGATATGATACGGTTTTATTATTTATCAACTTATTGTTGATCCTTATCTGTAGTATAAACAGGTCCCCAAAAGACATCTACACATCCCTATCCATTGGTTCATAAACCCAATTTGTACCACAGGGTGAAAAGCACTTTCTGCCTAATAGCCATGCCATTGGAACGTCCATAAAAATAGATCATCGACATATTAAGCAGAATATGTGTGTCTTGATTGGAGTGAAATTTTTTAAAGAGTAATACTAGAATCACTTGTTGATGTTAGTTTGCTTGCCCTTAAGCTCTATATGCACTATGAAACTTAATGCGACAACAAATATGATGTGCCCATATATGGCCACGATGACGTCATATCACTATCACGTCATATCACTATCACTATATTAGGGCACATCACACTTTTTTTGAAAACTAGTGTCAACAGAGCTTTATGCAATGTACACATGTATTTACAATGTTGCCATACCTTCACATACAGCCAATGGCAAGGCAAATATTGCTTTTCCCACCAAGAGTAAATATATTCAAATCAAAGTGTTATCACTGTATTACATACTGTAACATTAGCTTTGACATAACATGTTTGTACAAGTATACTGTAGTATCGCGTGACTATGATAGCGTTTAGTTAAGGGAAAAAATAAACAACCTGGGCCATTTATTCAAGGGTGTGGGGGGGAGGGGGGGTGTATGTTCCAAACAATATTCCATGAGGAAGAAGAATTTTTTCAATGCAGAACATTTATGACAGAGGACTTTTGTATGACCGAAACAAAATTTAAATTTGTTTACAATTGCAACACAATAAGCCGCGATCTTAAGAAACTAAATATCCAGACAGCGACTTATAACAGTACACACAGATTTAGAGAACCTAAAAGAAATTGCAATGAATAGGAATCATTGGAAAACCCACATTGGGGAAATAAGCGGAGCAGCTGAAGGGGAGATGTCTGATATGAGGACTTCTCAGCGGAACTTATTAAGTCAAGTCACTAAGTCATTACATAAATTGGAGAAAAGAAAACCGCTGTAGCCCCCTCTATAATTTTCTCCTTTAATAACTTTGTTTATGAAATACAGACTTTGTCAAAGCATTATGAAATAATTTTTAGATATAATAATTAGTTTCATTAATATATCCTTATTTTACTAATGATAAACATAAACAAATTTCTTATGGCTTATAATTTTTTATCTAAATTCACTTCTATTTTAACATGTTTTTTTAAAGTTTTAATTTATATAATATAACAAACTAAAAAGGTACAACTGTACTTACAACTAATAGTAATACATATAATTGTAGATGGGTATTATTTCCAATCAATATTTGAACTAACTTAGTTTTTAAAGTTTTAATCTAAAAATTCATTAACTGTTGAAAAAATTTCCTGATAAAAATAACAATTACTCTGTTCTCATTATCAAGTTGCTATCATGACCAGCTGTGACATTTGACCTGTTTTTTAATCATGTGACTTGGATTTACAAGGGTGGCTACTGTTTCTTGGGATCTAAAACATGATTTATGTGTTTGCCATGGAAAAGTAAGGGCGATGATCTACATCTATGTTGGTGGACATGTTTCTCCCATCCCTGGATCAGACATGTTTCTCCATCCCTGGATCTGCTCCAACTGGTTGAAAGCACTTGCTTTGTAAACAACAAATTTCTGATCAGTAGGCTAAAGTTACTGATTAGTGTACCTAAAATAAAGTTCAATAAACTCAACAATATATTTATTAAAGGGCAATAAATCAATAATATGAGTAGTATTAAAACCTAAATATTTTTTGATTACATTTAAAAAAGAGGCAAAAAACTCTTTCTTTGTAATTTTAATTTACACACAAGTGAGATAACTATCTATTAAGAGGTAGTAAAGGTTGTGATTTAGCTTATTAATTATAAAGACAAGCATATTGGCACATATGGCATGTCATACCCCTAAATCAGAGGATAGATTTTTTTTCCACAATTTGATCCTTCAATTGACATACAATTCTCTGTTGACCCACAGCAAGTTATTCTTATTTTGTATCAGAAATTGATCACTTACCCTCGTTTTTTTTCTTCATAATAGTATATTGTAAATGATATTAAAGTAATACTGTTTTATTTTAGGTGTAAGACGAGGTCCTCCACCACAGCCACCAGTTCACTAGATAGTCGAGCCTGGTGTATGTTGGCCGTAGTGAAGTCTGACGTCACTCAAAAGCTTTTAGAATGAACTTTGAACTTTGAAGGGGAGCTGGCATATTTGATGCATGTGTCTGATGGACTAATGGTGGAAATGGTTGCTTCAAATTGCAGTTTGGTTCTTGACTATGCAGGTTTAAAACTATATCACTGTGACCTGCCATATCCAAAACTTATTTTCTACTGAGCTAAAACGATTCAACGAGGGAACTATTTGCTGCAAATGTTAAAAGATTCACTACTAGACGTTTTCGTCGATGGATTGGAAGTAAAATTAGGAAAACATTGTTTCGTTGCAACTTCTATCCATCGTGTAAAGATACAGCCACGCCCGCGGAATTTTCTACCGTGAAATAGTGTATACTACTGCAGCCTAGTTGCACATTTTGTATACGAGCGTAAGATGACGCAAGTCTTAAATACGTAGATCAATCACGTGATGCGGTTGTCAACTGCTCTGTCGTCATAACACTGGACAACAGAGCGTGCTTCAAATCAAAAATTTTGCTCAAAAGTTAGAATAATATATAACACGTTTTGAAAATCATTATTTTTGAATTGATTTTTTTGTAGAAATATATATAATAAAAATACATAATTATATATAATTAAAATATATAAAGAAAGAGAATATTTCTCTTACTAGCCTGCATTATATGTAAATATTTTTGGAAAATCACTGTATATTATTTACTAAATTTCTGTTTTCTTTTGGTTATAATTATTATATATATTTTGTTTCTTCAGTTTGTAGATGGGACAGTTTTGTTGGATTTAACAGTTTTATGATTATTTTTAATTTATTTTGGTAAACACTTAAAAACACTAATATTATGGACCAAAGTTACACAAATACCGTAAAACATGAATTAGTAAATCCAATGGGTTTTTTTTTTATTGATAAAATCACTTACAGTCTAGTGTCCTTTATATTTTATATTGATTTATGTAATATAAATATTATTATTTTTCTTGAAAAAAGGTTTCTTAGGCTTTTTGAAATTGTAGGTTATCAGATTGAAGGGCTTCTTTCCAAGATTAGCCCCACTGGGCTACTTACCGAGCTTAACCCCACAGGACTCCAACATGAACCCCATTAAACTTAATGCTGAATGCAGTCCAGTCCACTTACCTGAGTGGTTCAGTGATCTGGGTTGATTTTTATGCTATTTACAGTCCAATTCCACATTTCTGTGTATCCTGGTATGTCCTGTGTTACACAGTTCCAGATCAACTCCACTTTTTTGCTGGTAGTGTAAAAGGGGTTAAAATGTCTTTTTGGGCTTCTTTTGAAGGTTTTAAAATAATATACTTGTTAAACCTTTAGACTATTTTTGTGAGCTAAGAAAGTGAAAAGTAATACCAGCAGCCAATGCATGTTGTGAGTGTACGAATAAAATACAATTTTACACAGTATAGTGCAAGGTAGTATTTTATTGTACATTATTGTAGTGTACTTATAATTATGTCTGACATTAAAGGATTATAAAAAAATGTTATCGCTCACAACAAATTTCACAAAGTAACACATGTTTTTAAATCAAGGGTGACTTTTATTTTGATAGATTGCATTTCTATAGAATTAAAGGTAAAAGAAAAGAATAAACTATGTAGGACTTGTCACAACGACTTTAGATAGTGACTGATATCAATACAATATTAAAATAATAGATATACATAACATATTTTCATGGAGATTTTCCAATTAGGGTATGAAGGTAAAATGAAGTTAAAAAAGTTAAATTTATAAATGAATAATAAAACTATATTTGCCCTCTAAAAGTTAGAGCAGGAAGTCAAATTATTAGTAATAAATAATCTATATATTTTATCTTTATTATTTTAAGCCAATTTCATAAGTAGCTCTTAGTTACTACTTACTATTAAAAGTTAATAATATTCTATAGTGTTATTTTTTCAATCATGAAGCCAACTTAATTTAATGGGAGTATTTTATTATTCCTTAACACAACACAAACCACTCTGTAACAGATTTGTTTTGAGTGAGGCGGCCCGAGTTCAAATTCTTTCTCAAGACAAAAACAACTCCCAAACAAGCTCCGCAGCCACTGGAGACCAGCAGCGCACATTCTAGTAAGTAGGCTAAGCTTGCATAACAATTTGGCCAATCCTAACAGCATATTTCATCTACTAGGCTAAGCCTAAAGCAGTAGCATCCCCTTTTTTCCACCTAGTCCATAGTGCTAGTAACCCTGTAGAATTCTTGGCTACAGACTTGCTCAAAATCTTGTTACAAAAAGTTGTTATCTTTTGTAATGCCTAAAAAATAATAATTAGATGTCTGCTGTCTGTTTCATAATGTCACATGCAACCACAGTCCCGAATATGAATTGTGGGGGAGTAAGGTTTAATTATGTGTGTAATGTTTTTACTATGGGCTTCCAATTTCTGGTCTTCAAACTTGCTACAACTGCTTATACTCACTTAGATTTTTAAACTACTCTGTATTTTTCCATGTTTATTTACTGGAGTGAAATTGGTGGAACATTTATTGAAACTGAAAGAAATTGGTTAATACCGCACTAATGTCAGTATAATCAACAATTGTAGGAATTGCAAAGATTTGTCTATTTCGTTCATTGATTTGCTGTCAGAGGGTGCAAATTTTACTCAAGAACATATTTAAAATGTCTTTCACACTTGCTCTGGTCCGTCTTCAGTTCGCATCAGTTTGTGCGGACGGCATTAGAATTTTCGTTGTCCTGACGTGCATATCGAGCAGAAGGATTGGCACATAGACATGTTTAGTGTCATGAAAACGAAACACCGATATGGGATTTTATTTGCCAGAGTCGGAGGGGAGCAAGTGCCAGAGACACTTTTTACAGAGTACTGGTGTTGAGACAGTTGACAATAAACTTGTTGACAGTGAACATGTTGACAATGTTGAATATGTTGACAGTGAACATGTTGACAATGTTGAACATGCTGACAATGTTGAACATGTTGACAATGTTGACAGTGAACATGTTGACAATGTTGAATATTCAACAAAAATTTAATGAGTATGTTTGGATATAGAAAAACACTGAGCCTTTAACGGAAACATGTAATTAATTCATTCTTCACATTGAAAAATAATTTCAAAATAAATAGTATTGTCAACCATTGTTTCTAAAATAAAAATCTGTTTATAACTGTCATTTTGAAACTTGCATGTTTAATCTTATTTAAAGGATATGCAATTTGGTTGCAAGTTCTGGTGGTGAGAATTGCAATGGCCTGGTTCATACTAGACCATTGGGGTAACTTTTAACCTGACAGTTAATCATTACATTTCAATGCCGTGGTTCACACTAGATTCTGAAGTAGATGTTAACAACAGTTAATTGGGTAACTGTTAACCAAACAGTTAATCAGGTAACTGTTAACACAACAGTTAATCGGGTAACTGTTAACACAACAGTTAATTGGGTAACTGTTAACCCAACAGTTAATCATTATGTTTTGATGGCCTGGTTCACAAGATCCTTGGGTAGTTAATGTGACAGTAGACCATTATTAATTTTCACATTTTGGAGTTTGCGTTTATTAAAAATTATTAAGAAATAAAAACAAATGTATATGTACAGTTCATGGATTGATTATTATTATTTTTATGAACTGTTGAAATTATTTTTTAAGTACTTATAATAATTTATTTGCAATTATGTTGAATAAAAATAAATTGCACTTTGATCTCCTACAAAGTCTAGTTTGTTGTGATCAGTAGTGTTTTAATGTATATATAAATAAATTAGTACATTGGTCTAAAATAGTGACCTTGTTGCCATGGCGAGGGAGATTTCAACTCAAGTTTAATTAAATTCAATACAATTGAACAGTTGCTTTTATTGTTGTATTATTATATTTAAACATTTTATGTAGCAATTTTATAAAAATGCAAGAATCTACAGAACGCCTAAACGTTTTCTTTTTTTAAAATGTATTTATTTTTTTTTATTTCCACATCATCCAACAGCGACAAGGTCGCCCATAACAGGATTAATACATAGAAAGACAAAATAATACAATGTATGTATATAATATATACAATAATAATAATAAAAAAAAAAAACCATTAACAAGTGATATTAAAAATAACAGATACTTTTTACGAAAATAATACATGGAAAGGGGATGGAAACAAGTTTGTTTGATTACATTTTCCACACACATCAAATAATACAGTTGTACATTCTAATTTTAACCCTTCACGGCGGAACCCAAAGGGAGGTCTCCTGAGACTATGCAAATGGCAGTAAACACAATGAACCTGGGTTGTTAAAATGTTTTTATTCAATCATTTTTTCAATAAACCTGTCCAACACCCTAACATTAATATACATTTTACATATTTTATTAAATTTCATATGCTAATTTTTTTTGGTTGTACAGTTTTTTTTGTATTCATATGTGACAGTACAATAAACTGTTCTTCACTCTTATTACATTAATTTATCTGCACATCAATGGAAAGCTCCAATCTGAATACTGTAGTTTATGAACAAAATAAGACCCTATTTTTAATTTTTTTTCTATTACTAAATACATAGTTTCTTGTTTATGAGTATAAATAACACATTTTATGCCCAGATTCTTAATTTGAAGGCTTTTCATATTTGCCACAAACTTTTCAAATAACCGGGTGTGAATATTTGTCATTTTTCTACAAGGAATATGTAGGGCCTGTTTCTGCTGAGAAAAATAACCAGTTAATAATCGGTGAATAAATAAACAATGGTTATTTGATTGACCTTTAGTCAACTACTTTAAGATCTTCAACCTTTGACCACCACCACATCGAATGTTGGTTTTGATGTTACCTTTTTTCGTCAACCACCACCTACCAAATCACGAGCAGAAATTAAGCAATAATGGGGTTGATGCAGCATGTCACACAAAAACACACTAGGTATAAACTTCAGTTATGTCAAAATCTATGTACAATTTATACATATATAACAATGTACAATGAAATAGCTCCTAGCAGTGAAGGATAGACGCATGCAGATTTTATGTGAATAGTACTTAATCAGCTAGGGCCAGCGACTTCAGGTGACAGTCAGAAAATGTTTAAAGCTTTTTTTTGTCGTGAGGTGGTTTCCCGAATGATCGTAAAATCAAAACGGTACTGGGTATGACCAACTAGCGTTATTGTCACCGGCTAGTCATCCATTCATAGAAGTACTAATGTAGTAGCCTACCTGTACGGTGACCCGAGGCATGACTAACTACGACTTTTAGATGATAGAAAGTTGAGAAAAAATGTTACGAGTAGTTGTACGTCATGAAGAGTTGAGTTAAACACTTTTTTTTTTTACATTCTTGTAAATAATCTAGACTGCCCGAAGAAAAAAAAAACCAAACATACAGCGAGATGCTATTTCTGAATGATACATTCTTTGGGGTAAGTACTGTAGGCCAAATTGGGTCTTATGAATGGTTGCAATTGTCATGAAACTGACTTTGGCTAAGAACTTTAGCGCAGACCAATATAATAAAATAAAGCGGGCATTGCATGGATTCAAATGGTGTCGTTTACGATGCAAACTCGCACTGGATCAAGGTAATGTATTTAACAGTGTTATTGAATACATTCCGACTTCTAATAATAGGCTGAATTAGCTCCAGCAGCTCTAGTCGTATTCATACCAAGCTCTGATTGGCTGCGAAATGTTTCTAGTTCGTCTAGTACGGCATCATGCTGAATATTATAGCCTTTCATTCTCTCTTTTGATCTTTGGATAATTTCTGTTGAGGTTTGAAACAAATCTGAAATAAAAAATTAATACTACTAGTTCAAAAATAGATTTCAATTTCTGTTGAGGTTTGAAACAAATCTGAAATAAAAAATAAATACTACTACTATAGTTCAAAATAGATTTCAATTTCTTCCTTTAAAAAATGTCATCTTTCACCTCATGAATTTATTTGTACCATCGCACTCATAAAAATGCATTATTTGTTGTATAATATAAACATCTAGTCTTACCGTTTGAATCACCTGATAATTGAAGATTTCCAACATAAACCTGTAATTCTTCATCTTCAGTCTCTTCTTCATCACTACTTGACACCTCAATACCAACATCTTGTTTTTCTTGTTTGCTAATTTCAACATTATCTAGTTGTTTTAAGTTTCTTAGTGACTTGATAGTGTTCGGCCTATTAAGACAAACAGAATTTGAATGACAGGTTTATCAGAGAAGGCTCCTAATTCTGAAGCGAAGGCATATTTGTGAATAAAGTCTAAAGCTCTGCCTGCACTATAAGAATAGTTTGACAAAAAAAGTGATGTGCCCAAATATGGTAGTGATATGCCCAAATATGGTAGTGATATGACATCACCATGTCCATACAGTATATGGGAACATCACATTTTTATGTCGCATAAAGTTTGATAATGTAGACAGAGCTTAAAAACTTCTATTTTCAAATCTGTCAAACAATTAAAAGAAAACCTACTTCATCTTACAAGGGATAATGTGAAGGCTAAATCATTTCAGTTTGTGTTCCAATTATTAAGAAATAAAAACCATGGAAACTGTGGAAATTATTTTATAAGTACCACTTATAATTTATTTGCCATTATAATTTAAATTATAAATATATTAGTATATTGCTCTAAAATAGTAACATGGGGAGGGAGAAGTCAACTAATTAAATCCAACCCAATTTAATAATCGCCTTTCTTTCTTTACTCTTAAGAGTTTATTAAAACCATGGTAATCTCTACTGGGCAGAAAAATGGTCGGTAAATGTAACCGACGTGGTTAATCAAATCTTGAGGGAACTGTAACCAGCTTTCAGATTGGAATTTTCTTGGTCAATTTAGCTGGTTAATTTGACCAAGTGCTACTGAGGCTTAATGGCTAACTGTCATTCCCAAAAACATGGTAAGCAATTGCGTTTAAAACAAAAACACCATATTACTTAGAGAACACCTTCTGAAACAAGCATTCCAGCTTAAAAAGGGTTCTGCTATGTCATTTTTGTGTTTTTTTTCCTGGTGTTAAATGTTTATCAGTATCAGTATAACATAGCATTAATAAATATTAAAAACAAATGCTATTACTATTAGTATTATATTACAATTGGTATTTTTTTCATTATGAAAATACTACCTGTAATTATTTTCTTTTGTGCATTCATTTCCAGACATGTTTAAAATGATCAAAGAAGGCGGCAGTTCATCTAGAAATAAAGAAATATATCATTTTAAATGTTATTCTATGCGTACAACTGGTTGATGGTATCACTCACCTTCAAGGTAGGCTTAAGTTGACTTGGAACTAAAAGTAACTAGTCGAGAGCATTCATACAGTATCAACTGAATAGAACTGAAATTTGAGATCCTTGCCATTTTAATTTAATTCCCAAGGTGAATTTCAAATGTTATAATACCCCGATAAAAAAGCAGTCAATATCTGTATAATAACACCCTTACTCTTCAAAGTAAATTGTTGTTGCAACGACGCAATTCAATGGTCAGGTCATCAGTTGGTTATCGTTATAACCGACTGATCAGTCTGTAATAAGTGATGTGATTCCATTTCGACCAATCACGTTCTTAAATAAATTACCTATGTCCAGATGAACTATGAGGTTTTCAGATAAATCCAGAAACATGAGACTTTTGATTGAATGCAAATTCTTTACCTTCTCAATTTTATTTCCAGATAAAACAAGGAAACGAAGATGACAAAGAGATTCCAAGTTTTCAATTCTTTGAATCATATTCTAAAAGGCAAAAAGGAATTTAACATTATATAATAATAATAATATTTATTTCCACAAATAATAGAGCAAGATACAGAGTAACATAATAAATAAACAACCGATAATGAACATATATAATGCAAGAAAAGAAATATATAAGTGGAAAAGGGACACCACGGCCAGCAAGCTTTAAATTGGGCGCCCTGTCAATATTGAAACAATTAGAACTTTAACATTTTAAAAACAATTTATAATTGAATTATATGTGATTACAAATTATACAATTTTCAGATAAACACATATTTACATTGTTCTTATAAGTTATATTCAATAATATAAAACCTGTTTTTCTTTTTAAATTATACAAATTATTACTTGATCTAATTACGTTACTGATATTATTCCATATTCTTGGTCCTTCATAAAATATTCCTCTTTGTCCAATGTTTGTGTTTTTTGGCAATGTACAAATTATTTTTGTTTCTCGTATCATGTACCTGTACAGAGTCATATGTTTGGAAAAGGGAATTAAAATTTGATATACAGTACCAAAACGATTTCCTATTTCTGCAACTTGAATTCCTTAACCTCGAAGGAAACTGCCATAGCTTAAACTTAAAGTTGGTATGTATGATGCAATTTAATATAGGTATAAACCTTATGTTATTGTGAAAGGTATAAACGGCCTTACCATGTTTAAACACCAAAGTTACAGTAAGCAACGTCGGGCATGATTAGAGGTTGGATGGGAGACCATCTGGGAATATCGGGAGCTGGGGTCCCATTAAGCATTGGAAATCAGCATTGATTACATTTATGGCAGCTAAAATCTGCCTCAGACATATTGGCGTATGCCTCGCCTATGGTCAAGGTTGGCACTGGACGAGAGAACCCTTCGTCACTAGGACCAGCAAAAAGGTTTTTAAAAATAGAACAGTCAATTTTTCAACTAATGAAATAACCACCCATAACATTCAATATTTGTATTCCAATTTATATGCATGTGTTATGCGCGATTTGCGCAATTTAAAATTGCGCAAAGACTTCCTTGCGCAATTTGAATTGAAACATCTGTTTCAAATTGCGCAAGCAACGTATTAAATTGCGCAAGTAATCTGCAAATTGTGCAAGGTTTTTCGACAGATTGTGAAATCATGCACACACATATTTTCATAGTAATTTCTAAGAATGATTCAAAATTAAAGATAATATCGCATTTCCTTATTTTAGTAGTGAAAATATTGTTATTGTTAGCATACCGTCGAAGACCCGACAAAGGTACCACAAAGGTGGTGTTCCCGGCGGGCGGCTAATACTACTCTAGCCTACTGATGGCTATGTTTTGATAGCAAGTCTAAACGTTGGTGGCGGTAGACTATGTTGTGTATTACTACATTAATTTTTGTTATTTTTACATTTATTTTGATTTATTTTAAGTTGCAATGAGTGATAATATTATTTAATTGTGTATGCCATTGATGTTGTGTATTATACACATGTTATCTTCGCATTTATTATGTTTCATTTTGAGTTATTAGTTTCTAATAAATTATCATTGTTAACCGATCGTCGACGTTAGCACATGGTTAGCATGCACGCGCATTCTGAAGAATTCTGCTGCGCAATTTGACAATTTTACAAACTGTGCAGCGCAATTTGAAATTGCGCATGGATTTTCTTGCGCAATTTCAAATTGCGCAAGAATCCTTTTCGCAATTTCAAATTGCGCAAGAAATTTTGTGCGCAATTTCAAATTGCGCAAGGAATTTTTTGCAAAAATTGCATAGTCGACTGTGCCTATATAAAACTTTAAATTACATGCACAGTTGACTGTCCACCACTGAGAGCGACCACGCTTAAGTGGCTATAGACACTCACCTGCTGTAAATACAGATTGGTTACTGGTCCTAGCATCTCCAAGTTGTCTATATGCTCAATGTTTTCTCTATCCAATCGTACATGGCTAATTTTTGTTAGCGATTCAATACTGTGTGAACAAATAAATTACAGATTATTAGTAGAAATATTACAAAAAAAAGGGTAGTAACAAAGTGCGAGGCAGCGAGGCAGGGAAGGCATGCGAGGCAAGTCAGAAATTTATGCGAGGCATCGTTTTACCATCATCAAAAAATGCGAGGCATCATTTTATCCTTTCTCAAAATTGCAAGGCAGGAAATCACCGAAATTGAAGTAGCCTAGGCCTAGGCCCGCTAGGCTAGTTTCCTTTTGCACCTGCCTTGTATTTTAACCAACTTTATCCTGAATACCACAGCTTAGAATTAGTAGGCCTACTTTAATGAAGAAAAATCACATAAAAGTAACAATAAATCCATTAAATTGGTGATTTTACAGACGATGTTTTTCTTGCATTTCGCACACTCAATGTTCAATATTTTGGTTTCTATGGAACGCCAAAAGAGCAAAATTAATTAGAGGGCTAAAAACTCTGTGGAATCCATTTATATTTAACGCATTATTTGGTGAAAATCAAGTACAATTTCAATAGATTTTGTCACTGTCAGTAAGGAAAAATGTTACTGTTGATAATGTACACGGTTTCGTTAACATTTTAAAGAATAAAATAGAAAAATTCATCATAATATCCTTAGTAGGATGTCCTAGGTCTAGACTAGGTAGTGATGTTGATTTAGGATCGATTATTATTCTTTGAAAACAGAACAGTATCAGCAGTAACATATTACAGCATTTTTATTGACAAATTAACAAATATATTGAAATAAAATGTGTTTTTCACCAATAAATGCATGAGAAATTGACGCATTCCACTGAGTTTTAGTCCTCTATTATCGTTGCTCTTTTGGCGCTCCATAGAAACAAAAATATTGAACATTGAATAAGTGAAATTCGCGAACAGTGTGCGAGAAACACGCCTGTAAAATCATTAATTTAAGGATTTATTTGTTACTTTTTATGTGATTCTTTCATTAAAGTACTCATGAGGTATACTTCTAAGGTGTGGTATTCACACGATAAAGTTAGCGAAGGAAACTAGCGCCAGGTTTATTAATACGTACATGGACAACAATAAATAAAAATCGTTCGTAATATACCTAGCTTACTAAAACAGGAATAGTGTATCATTATTAAATATTACACCAATTATTATTATATCAAAATTGATTAAATTATTTTCTACATAGGCCTCTTATCTAGGTTAGGGCTAAGCATATTAGCTAAAGTTTAATGTTAGGCCTAGTATTACAATTGTCGGACGTAAGTCTTTTTTCACACGCGCTCCAGAATTCTGTCGCAATTTTTTTCTTTGCGGCATGTTATTGGATCGCCATATCAGTTACCTTTTATTCACCGCCAGTTATTGAACTTGTCCTGGCAATCGCTGTTCACCTTATTTGCGAGAGAGGTACACGTGTTGTTCCTAGAGAATGGAATGTCAAAAATGTCTTTGGCACGCCGCTCAGAGAGAAGTCTGTGCGTTGCTGCTGAAACCACGTGCTATAGGAGGGGAATGCACCACAATCCTCTGAGCTGAGGGCTGAATCATTCCGCTACCTGCTAAATAGTAAAGAGGGATTTTCCATCTCTCGGGTCTACCGGATCTAGGCGCAGGGGTGTGACAAAATATTATTTTCACTCTGCTATGTTCGAGAGACATGTGAGTGAACACGCTCGAAATGCCAACAAACATTGCAATCATTTGATGAGTGTGTCGCTATAACAATTATTGTTTATCGAAAGTTAGAGACTGTCGTTCAGATTTTTGAACCGTAGTTTGGGCACTTTTGACACGATATGACTTGAATGAAAAAACAATCGTTACATAAAAATAAACAACATGATGAGTGTATACACGAATCTATTTAGATACGCTTGTATCGATTGATTATTAGGCCTATAATATAGCATAATAGCACGTTAAGATATGCCTCGCACCTTTTTGAAATTGTAAACTATATGCCTCGCACTTTTGGAAATGATAAAATGATGCCTCGCACAAATATTTGGCATGCCTCGCTGCCTCGCACTTTGTCAACACTCCAAAAAAAAACGAAGTTACAGGCCTACACTGCAAGCAAATTAAATTTTCGCATGAGAATTTTAATGGCCATATGCTCGTAAAATGTGTAACAAAAGTTTTTTTGTATCTATAATTAATGTAATTCTTGCAAATGTTCATATTTAATCAGTTTAAGATGGAATTGTTGTTGTTATAGTTTTTTTTATTTTTGATTTCATGTACTTTTACTATTATATATTTATATTTTAGTCTACTCTGTAGCAATGTTAGTATACTTATAGGCATACGGGGGTCACGACTTAAAGTTCAGTGAACTTACTGTGACCTCCATTCACCCACATTTAATATGTTGTGTAAATTATATATATATATATATAAGTGAGTGGAAAAAATAAATAAACGAAACGAAACCAAACCAGTACTACTACTTCTACTAGGCTCTAGGCCTACTGAGCATTAAGTCATTGTTGTTGTTTGCAGCTACAATAATATTTAAGACCTCCTTACCTAGGGAGTGTTGACAAAGTGCGAGGCAGCGAGGCACGCGAGGCATGCCAAATATTTGTGCGAGGTATCATTTTATCATTTCCAAAAGTGCGAGGCGTGCGAGGCATATAGTTTACAATTTCAAAAAGGTGCGAGGCATATCTTAACATGCTATTATGCTATATTATAGGCCTAATAATCAATCGATACAAGCGTATCTAAATAGATTCGTGTATACACTCATCATGTTGTTTATTTTTATGTAACGATTGTTTTTTCATTCAAGTCATATCGTGTCAAATTTTACTTTTACAAAAGTGCCCAAACTACGGTTCAAAAATCTGAACGACAGTCTTCAACTTTCGATAAACAATAATTGTTATAGCGACACACTCATCAAATTACTGCAATGTTTGTTGGCATTTCGAGCGTGTTCACTCACATGTCTCTCGAACATAGCAGAGTGAAAATAATATTTTGTCACACCCCTGCGCCTAGATCCGGTAGACCCGAGAGATGGAAAATCCATCTTTACTATTTAGCAGGTAGCGGAATGATTCAGCCCTCAGCTCAGAGGATTGTGGTGCATTCCCCTCCTATAGCACGTGGTTTCAGCAGCAACGCACAGACTTCTCTCTGAGCGGCGTGCCAAAGACATTTTTGACATTCCATTCTCTAGGAACAACACGTGTACCTCTCTCGCAAATAAGGTGAACAGCGATTGCCAGGACAAGTTCAATAACTGGCGGTGAATAAAAGGTAACTGATATGCCGATCCAATAACATGCCGCAAAGAAAAAAATTGCGACAGAATTCTGGAGCGCGTGTGAAAAAAGACTTACGTCCGACAATTGTAATACTAGGCCTAAAATTAAACTTTAGCTAATATGCTTAGCCCTAACCTAGATAAGAGGCCTATGTAGAAAATAATTTAATCAATTTTGATATAATAATAATTGGTGTAATATTTAATAATGATACACTATTCCTGTTTTAGTAAGCTAGGTATATTATTATTACGAACGATTTTTATTTATTGTTGTCCATGTACGTACTAATAAACCTGGCGCTAGTTTCCTTCGCTTGTATTTTTACTCCAAATTTGATAACTAACTTTATCGTGTGAATACCACACCTTAGAAGTATACCTCATGAGTACTTTAATGAAAGAATCACATAAAAAGTAACAAATAAATCCTTAAATTAATGATTTTACAGGCGTGTTTCTCGCACACTGTTCGCGAATTTCACTTATTCAATGTTCAATATTTTTGTTTCTATGGAGCGCCAAAAGAGCAACGATAAAACTCAGTGGAATGCGTCAATTTCTCATGCATTTATTGGTGAAAAACACGTTTCATTTCAATATATTTGTTAATTTGTCAATAAAAATGTTGTAATATGTTACTGCTGATACTGTTCTGTTTTCAAAGAATAATAATCGATCCTAAATCAACATCACTACCTAGTCTAGACCTAGGACATCCTACTAAGGATATTATGATGAATTTTTCTATTTTATTCTTTAAAAGGTTAACGAAACCGTGTACATTATCAACAGTAACATTTTTCCTTACTGACAGTGACAAAATCTATTGAAATTGTACTTGATTTTCACCAAATAATGCGTTAAATATAAATGGATTCTACAGAGTTTTTAGCCCTCTAATTAATTTTGCTCTTTTGGCGTTCCATAGAAACCAAAATATTGAACATTGAGTGTGCGAAATGCGAGAAAAACAACGTCTGTAAAATCACCAATTTAATGGATTTATTGTTACTTTTATGTGATTTTTCTTCATTAAAGTAGGCCTAGTAATTCTAAGCTGTGGTATTCAGGATAAAGTTGGTTAAAATACAAGGCAGGTGCAAAAGGAAACTAGCCTAGCGGGCCTAGGCCTAGGCTACTTCAATTTCGGTGATTTCCTGCCTTGCAATTTTGAGAAATGATAAAATGATGCCTCGCATTTTTTGATGATGGTAAAACGATGCCTCGCATAAATTTCTGACTTGCCTCGCATGCCTTCCCTGCCTCGCACTTTGTTACTACCCTTACCTAGGCTAGGTCTAGCCTAGCTATGCCACAGTACTTACAGTTTTTCGTGTGGTCCATTGGCTACACTTGCAGCAAGGTTCCGTTTTGCTATCAGAGAAAATGAAATTCTGGCTGGGTTTGAAACATTTTCTTTGAGATCCATGTGGTGGGCCAAAATGTAAAAAAAAAAAAAATTTTAATGACAATGTTAGTAGGGAGGTAGAGGCTCAAGTTGTGTAGGCCTAGCCTACTTAGCTAGGGCTTCTTCATAGCTAGGGCCTAGCCTAGGGGTGTGAGATGAAATCGGTCGCGTTTGAAAATCGGTCGCGATAAAATCAACTTCTGGTATTTTGTATGGCGCGCCGCTACAGCTATACTTTTGGTGATATCGGTCGCGCTATTTTGTATGGATCGAGCGGGATGCATCCTAGAGCGGGATATACATTTTTCGTTTATATAGATTTAATTGATATTTGTTAGGAACTATATTATTTATATGGATATTTTTTACTTGGTTAATAAATATTTATTATCAATCATTAAATTAATTTTTTTTTGTATTTCACAGGTCTCGGAGACTAGACTGTGTCTTTTCAAAATTGCCATTTCTAAACACGTTTAAATATTATATTAGGCATATTGTTATATTAGGCATATAATAATTTACCTCTATTTATATGTACTGTAATTAATATATTCTATAGAGAATAAACGTCTGTCGTGTCTTTTATTATGCAAACAATTACGTATGGTTTTAGGATATTAATAAAATATATAGATAATATGCCGTTATAAATCATTCTACCGGCCTACAGTAGGACTATGATGTACAATGATAGATGTGAGAATAATAATGTATGGATAAAGGACACGATTCTCAAAAGAGGTAATCTGCACCGATATTTAAACATTTAGATTTACGAACGGCGTATGAATGTGAGACACTGAGTTGCAGTTGCAACTTAATTATTTACATTAATTGATTATTATAAATGAAGAAATAAAAGATATTTAAATTAAAATCTATGGTATAGTATCACCGACATATATGTAAATTATATACTGTATAAATCATACTGTCAAATTATAGAAACAGTACTTTATTCGGAATTATTATGGATAAGCAAGCCTGTGAGCTACAGCGACTTTAATTGCTTTTGCTTATCCTTGCCTCCTTAGATTTCCACGTGTCTTTATTTTGTTACCTATGTTTTAATATTTTGATTTTAGAGGCTAAATAAAGAATGAATGAATGAATGAACATGATCTGGGGTTTATTTCAGTAACTCGCCTTTTAACCATCCACATTATAATGATCATTTTACTAAAAACTATTTTAAACATTAGAAATAAAAATATACACGTGATTTGCCTCAACAATAATCATTATAAATACATAATAGAAAAATAACGCTTAAAAAAGAACGACGTTTCGACTCCATCATGGGGTAATTTTCAAGTCCAATGAATAAAATTTAAATAAACAACTAATTAAATAACAAAAGCCAAGGGTCAAAGTTTAAATAACAAAAGACCTATAATCATTACACTTAATATTATCCTACATAACGGATAGAAATAAAAATAAGGTGATCGAATAGTATATTGTTAACGACATGGATATGATATAATCTGCCACAGTATGCATAAGTATAAAAATAAATGGATACGTGGCTTTACGGGCTATATTGTAAAAATTATTGTTTTAAAATAAATTGTTCTCTTTTACGTAGGTCTAGTTGTTTGCATAATAAAAGACACGACAGACGTATATTCTCTATATAATATATTAATTACAGTACATATAAATAGAGGTAAATTATTATATGCCTAATATAACATTATGCCTAATATAATATTTAAACTTGTTTAGAAAATGGCCATTTTGAAAAGACACAGTCCTTCTCCGAGACCTGTGAAATACAAAAAAAAAAATAATTTAATGATTGATAATAAATATTTATTAACCAATTCAAAAATATCCACATAGTATAGGCCTAAATAATAATATAATAGGCCTAGTTCCTAAAAAATATCAATTAAATCTATATAAACGAAAAATGTATATCCCGCTGTAGCATGCATCCCGCTCGGTCCATACACAAAGAAGCGCGACCGATTTCAAACGCGACCGATATCATCAAAAGTATAGCTCTAGCTAGGCCTAGCGGCGCGCCATACAAATTACCGGAAGTTGATTTTATCACGACCGATTTCATCGTAAACCAGCCAAGGCCGCCTCCCTACTACTGTAGGCCTATCTACTCTAACCTACTAGCCTAGGCCTAGCGCTACGTACCTACATAGACTAGAGGCCTACCACACTGCACTACTGCCGGCCTAGCCTACCTACTACTAGCTACTAGGCCTAGGCAGGCTAGTCCTAGCTAGTAGGCCTCGTAGTCCTAGCTATAGGCGCGCCTATCTTCTTAGTTAGTAAATTCAAATTAAATACATTTACCAGCTGTACCAAACGTCAATCCTTCATACTGATTTATGTACTCTTCTTCTAATTTCTTGTTATTTATAATCTGTTGTTTTTTAATTTCTTTAATACTACTTTTGGAGCGTCGATTAGCCATGACAACTGTTACAGTAATAACGCCCTCTATAACTGATTTACTTACCAGAGCCATATAAAGAGTTACGACATTGAAAATTAGAAGCCATTTTTGTGTCAAAGAATTCGCACGCTGAGGGCGCGCGCGTCTCTTTTGTATAGCGTTTTCCTGTAGTTCCATGCATTATTTTTAGATTTTTTTGTCAATGAAATAACGCTTAGATTCCGTTTTTATTTTAGTAATTTATTTTATTACTTGTATTAATTTGGTAACATATATATATTGTGTCTATAATAACAAAAGAATAAATGCTAGGGCCTACATGCAAGTCAGGATACATCAAAGCATGAACCAATACAAAAAACACACAAATTCACCCCTCTTTTTATACATTATGCTCTCCGTGTGTTTTTGACACAAACTTTCAGAGACTCGTTCATCATTTCATTTGTAATAATTTGCCTTTATTATTTTAATATTGTTCATACCCTATTCAATATATTAACAAATATATCCACGACACTTTATTATTTTATTTAGTCATCAAAGCATGCATTATGAATTGAAAATATTACATAATTGTTATTAATAGGACGTAGTTATGGGATGTTTCGTTCCAAAATCAATCAATCGAACTTTATAATGTACTAGCGCACGCGCGCGCAATATTCTTTGCAGCAAGTACTTCTGTACGCTGTGCACATCGATATTTCACCGTAAAATGTGTAATTACATTTTTTTAAATATAAGAAAAAGTTTAAAGTATTTTCTTGCTCCTGTACTTTACATGCAATAACGGAGACAAGTTTGATACAAATTGATCTGCATATCACGTGACTATAATCCAATGTCGTAACTCTTTATATATATGGCTCTGCCCCCCCCCCCCCCACACGTCGTGCACCCCCTCTATCTCTCTCTAGCATGCAGCTCTCCGCGTTCGCGCTCTGCGACGGAAATTATCCTTAGGCTATTTTATGTATACCCCTTTATGATGAATGGATTAACCCACAACTTTTCACAAAATTGTACCACACTTGTCAGCGACCTCCTCTCTCTGTGTTTTATCAATATTTAAAGCATGCTGGTTATAAAAAAACCCATGTTGTCAAATTTCTAAAAATAATTCATCTTTGACCTCTGACCTCAATTTGAATATTTTGACCCATTGAAACAAAATGGCCATATCTTTGCAACTAATAATAGTGTCAAATTATTTGGAAGATGCATATTAATATTCGTTTTAATGGAACAGTCCAAAAATGGCCAGAAGTATGATTTTGGTATTTTTAACCTTTGACCTACATATCATAACTCGGTAGCTAACAGTTGGACAAACTTTAAAAAGGGCTCAAATTAATCTGAAGGTATAATATGTTTCTATTTAGTCTAATAAGAACTTTTTCAAGATTGCGATAGTAAAACCGAATTTTCTCACAATCGCTTATCAAAACAATAACAACAAAAAAGGCATAGGCTTATAGGGCCTACAAACACCTCACTATTCAACTTTTGTTGTGAAGTGCTGATCAAAATGAGTTAATAACATACGTTGTAGTCTGATGACACCAGTCTTTTTGTAGTGTGCCATTTGTAATTAAAATAAAGTATTTAGAGTTGTGAACAATTTAAGTGGATGGCGCCTGACATTACAAAACATTCATATCCAATGATAAAATGAAAGGAAGTAGGCCTAGCCCCCTATATATGCTTCAATTCAAAATCAATAATTCATTTCACGGTCTCGGTCGCAAACTTGTTATTCACCCATAATATGACTATTATTCGTTTTAACTGAAATCTATATTGACAATTTCTTTTTCACAAAATTTAAATTTCCTTTGAAATTTTATAATTACAATTCCAAACACCGTCGTTGCTAAACACCCAATGTGACATAAACAGCGAGTTTTTAGAAATGAATTAATTTATAGAAATCTCACGAAGAGAACACAGCTGATTTTCCGGAGATGAATATTAATTATAGAATTCCTGGCGCTCTTTATTCATTATTTTCAACATATTGATTAATAAAGAGTAATAGAATAAATAAGAGTTACTAATATTTATGTTTCAAATAACAAGCAATAACATGAGAAACATGAGTCTTGCCTGATTATGAGTAATCATCTTATTATCTATTTATTGTGAAAATTGTTAATAAATGCTGAATAAATACTTCTGATATTAAGTTCAGTTTTTTCCTATGAACTTTTTACTTTGTCTTTAAAAAAATATATCTATCTATTTATTTTTTAATAGATTGGGAAAATATAATGTATATCGGTCTTGTGGTTTAGGAGGACCCAACGAACACCATGGGTTAGTGTTCAATTATACAGTAATATGATGAATATAATATGTAGTAGGGCCTAGCCTAAAATGAGGTTAAAAAAGAAGAAAAAGCTGAAAAAGAAATAAAGATTAAAACTTATTATACAATAATAACGAAAAAACAAAGAACCATTCAAGGTATAACGGTACAACAATTTCCGTAAGGCGTCAGGATATGACAATTACCAAAACAAAGATTCTGAATAAATACTTTTAATTAGATTTACCCAAACTATTAATACAATTTCCTCAAGTTAAATGGGGAGTAATTGGGCCTATTATTGTTAACACTCTCTTATACACTTGTTAAAACGACCTAAGTTTAAAGAACCAGAGTGCATCTTTCGAAGCAGTAATAGTTAGGCCTACCTGTACTGGCCCATCTCAGTCCCTGCCACTGTGGGTGGTGATGAGCGCCGTTGGTCATGGTCAATTATTTTCATTTTAATATCAACTTGAGAGCTGCCTAATTAAATATTGATAATTTTATATATCATTGAATCATGTTTTTTGAATGAAGTGAAATCAGCGAATTTCTATTCATCAAAGGACAAATACAGAGATTGTTGGTACATAAACTGATAAAAAGACACCCCTGCTATTATGTGTTATGAATATATTTTGATACAAATCTCTAAAATGTACAAGTCTAAAGCTCTGTCTACACTATGAAACTAGTTAGGACAAAAAAAAAATGTGTAAGCGAAGAATATCATCAAGTAATACAAGAAGAAACTGACATCTCGAATTAAATTTACATTTACATTGATGAACTTAAGATAAACAACAACAACTTTTTTACTATAGGCCTACATTGAAATTAAATTCGCTTTCTCTCATTCATTATGAACGCGTAGCTTTGTCCTTAAAATGCTATTTCTAGTTTACCTACGTAATACGACTTTCAGATTTTCGAATATACAGATGTAGACTATAATTATAGAGTATATAAGCAATTTAATGTTTATTGTGCGAGCGTTTTGATGTGTATCCGGCCTATTTAGACCTATCCATATCCTTCCCGTGCACTTCAGTTAGTCATCTTCCTTGGCGTATAATGTGACTGATTGAAATGTATATTGGGCTTGAAAAAAGGTAAGTGCGGCTATAAACTTATACACATTTTTAATTGGATCATTACGATGGTTGAGAAAACATTGTGACGGTACAGGGCGTGGAAAAGTTTTGTTTTTTTCTGGTTTACAAAAAGCAATTATAACTGTAAATTATTAGTTAGGTAGGCAGGCAGGTAAACAAGTATTTATATACTGTAGTATACAGTTTGGAATCCCATTAATTCTCCTGAAAGGATGTAGGCCTATAGCGTACAGTTGTTCAGGTCTAGGCCTAATTTTGTTCAAACGTTCGTACAACAGCAGTTGTGCTCAGTAAACAATAGTCAGAATCTTCAGCAGCAATTAATATAAGCTGGTAGGTTATGATCACAGTTGACATAAACCATAATGGCAGTATTAAAGGCTCGCATTTTAGCTTGTAAAAACAATCACCTTGGTGGAAAAGTACGCATTAGAAATCTTTATTCGGGCCTATGATTCATATTATTAACAGGTAGATTTAGTCATTTATACTGGTTGATGTTAGGAGATACACTTAATTATTATATTATTCGTATATTATCACATATTATACTATTACTGTTTTGTATATTGGTATCAGATAAAGTTCAGTAACCAGGTTGCACCTAAGTTGTTCCTCATGCTCATAAATCGAGGTGGTAAGATCTGTCTAGACTATCAAACTTTATGTGACAAAAAATGTGATGTGATGTGTCCAAATATGGTAGTGGTATGCCCAAAGATGGTAGTGATATGACATCATCATGTCCATATATGGGCAGTTTGATAGTGTAGACACAAGACTTTATAAGTGTCATATTAATGTAAAATAATCTACTTACAATGTAGTAAAACATCCAGCTAATGTACAGTAGAAACACCAACAGCTTATGTATAGTAAAATAAAACCACCACCTAATAGGCCTAAACCTGATTTTAACCACCTGGTGTAACCCTGTTTACTAATAAAATTGAGTTAGAAAATTAGTTATTGACAAATTAAAGCGAACTTAGGTTCAATATTTGCCCCAAATAGGAGTGTTTTCCGATCGTGGTATACACTGTCTAATGGATGTCCATCTTGAAAAATAGCCGCACACAATAATACAAAGATGTTCCGCATTTACCTAATATCTCCTTCTACGATAATTGTTTTTAGTAGCTGAAACCGTTTGAACAGCTCGAGTAGGCCTACATCATCATAATGTTGAAGACAGACCGATTTCTTAAAAAATACTATTGATAGATAAAAATATAAACGTTGTAGTGCTGTATCGTTACACTAGCTTACTATTTCAATCGACTATGAGACAGTTTTAAAAAATCAAATCGCAAATTTATAGGCCTAACCATGAACAAAATATTTCGTTTCGAGTGGATAAAGAATATATTTAAAAATTGTTCTTCTTTGTATCCATCCTCTTCTCCATCCCTCAACCCTATGTTACATACAAAGCAAAAATTGTGGATTATAATTGTGTTTTAAATTAAGTTTCTATTATATAATTCATTTATTTAAAACAGGTGGGCTCGTTTTGTAAGTAAAAAAAGACCGGCATGCCCCCGGCATGACCATGGCTATTCGATTTTTAAAAATTATTTTATGTGCGCTTTCATTGGGGATACCTGGTGTGTACGACGCTGGTTACGTACGTAAATGCGTGACGCGTGACAGTGGAAAACTGTTTACACTACGAAAGTGTAAACGACAGCCGCTCGATCTTACAGCAGTCAGATATTCTCACATGATCTTCTCCCTCTAGGCTTTGACCAGGCAAGAACCGATGTTTCAACCTGGTAAGGCCATAAACAGGACATTAAATCCGTTCAAAATAGGTAAATATTTTTTTCCTGTAACATGTGAGTGAATGGCCTATTTGGTACATCATAATACAGTACTAGCCTAGGCCTACTAGCCTAGTAACTACTGATACTAATACCTTCAACCGTACTAGACTAGGGCCTACTACTCTAGGTTTAGGCCTGGCCCTAGCTAGCTAGTAGTAGTAGTAGGCTAGGCCTATACTACTACTCCTACTACTAATAGTTAACTACTATTAGTATTAGGCCTAGTGTTTAGCCTAGGCCTAATACCATTGATATGACTTGGCAAAGTGTTATTAATTATCATTCCTAATTATTGTTTCAGCGCCACATAATAGTCCCAATATTCCGCATGCGCGGCCTACGTACTAACACGAACAAAAAAAACTATTGTCCAAAATAAAAACGTAAATTGTTATTTCAATTTACAAGATGTATTGTTATACATGGTTTAGTACGAATTATTGCTTAACTAAACATCTTTAACTAACTATATATATATGCTATTCATTGTATATTCATCTGGTTTCGAATACCCCAATAGGCCTAATTATTAATAATTATACTATGTCCCAATATTCCCCGCGTGCGCCCAAGGCCTACTAACACGAAAAAACTATTGTTCAAAATGGAAACGCAAATTATTATTAGTTCAATGTATGAGATAGATGTTTTGTTATACACTGTTTATAACGAATTATTCTTTCCATTTCCTTTTTTCTAACGATTTTTTTTAGTCCAATTTTAAGATACAGTAGATGTTTATTATAATTTTATACTGTTATCAAACGAATTATATTTTATCTAACGATATTCCATTGTTTGTAAATATTCATCTGGTTTTGAATACTATAAATAATTTTTGACATTAATCCAATTTACAGGATAGCCAGTATATTTTTCATTATAATTTTATCGACATTTACCCTAGACCTTGAACGAATTATGTTTCAACTAACGATGTTTCATTGTAGGCCTAATTGTTCATCTGGTTTCGAAGAGTACTCCAATTATTAGTTTAATTTACAAGTAGCCTTTATCACTTTATTGATATTGAGAGCGAATTTTAATTTAAATAATTAGCCTATATTCCATTGTAAATATTATAATATGGTATCCGTATAGTAATTTGGAAGGCTAGGACGAAAAACCTTAACAGAGACGAAGGTGAGCACCAGGTAGCCAAACTGTATTAAATGATCCTTATTATTAGACACCCAGAGCTCAGCTGTTAATTAAAAGCTGTTCGTGTAAGAAACAACGAATTTACTGTCACGGTAACTTTTTGCTATTACATAGCACTGTGGCTATCAAGGTTTTAATACGTTATCCCATAGAGATGATTATCCACACTAGGCGGATAACCTGCTGTGTAGTGTCCAATCATCAACATGTTTTGTTTGGAGTGTTCAATAATCTTAAAACTAAACCAGAGAAGAGTGAAATTATACTCTTCTCTAAACAGAACATTTGTGTAATTTGCCCATTATCAGAATCACGCGGAGTAGTTACAATAGATTGTTAGAAAATCTACAGTAAGATTATCCATAAATATTTTTGAAAACCAAACGACAGTTTTCAGTTAAACGTAACATAATTATAATTATATAAAAGTAAATTTTCATGTTACACAATAAACGTCACTCACACTCAATTAAAAAAAAACTCCCGCACAATTAATATTAATATCAAATTAGTATAGAGGTTTCGGGCAAGTTTATAAAACTAACTTTGGAAGCTGTTGCATTGACGTGGCCTATGAATGTGCCTGAAGAATGACGTCATCATATGGTGGGTTTCCTAAAAATATATTTTATATATATAAAATATATTCATTTTCATCGCGTGCAAGATACCGCGCATCTCGCTTTTACGTGCCCGATTTTCTTCCAAATGTTAATATGTTCTTCCAAACATTCTTCCAAACATGTTATCTTTTATTTTGATGAAGTTATCGTGTTAGAAATTTAGGATATAAATGGGTCTCGTCACATACATTGATGTACTAAAGACGGATACTGGTATGCAGAGTCACAAGGGCAGATAGAAAGTTATTGATAAATCTAGTCATATAAGTTCGGGACGGTATGTCCCGAACTAAGTAAGTAAGTAAGTAAATAAGTAAGTAAGTAAGTAAGTAAGTAAATAAATAAGTAAGTATGTAAGTAAGAAGTAAGTAAGTGAAGTCGGTATACGCAAAATAGTAGACAGCCTGGCGCACAATATAATTCTGCTGTAATAGGTGCTTTAGGTCATAGAATGGAAGAAAATAACTTTCCGCGCTCAAATTTTAACGTACGTGGATGCTGCGATAACCTATAACTTACGTGTTTTAATTCAAATTCAAATAAATCTTTTATTTTGGTATCATACTACAGTATAGAAAATAGCATAATTACGTCTAAAGTAAGAAAAAATAAGACGGCACTGACTATTTATAATAAGACTGCTCTCATCTCATGATGCCAATCCAACTGGGAAGCATATTTGACTTAGTTATACAATGCTTAATATGTAGATAATAACGTCTTATAAGACGTTATTATCTACATATATTAGTAGGTCTCAAAGAAATAGTGGTTTTTTTATTGTAATGTTACCAATTTCCATTTAAAAGAGCTGATTAACATATTGATTTCCTTCGCTACAGGATGCAATGAAAACAAACAACAATACAAAAATAATTACGTTTCATTGGAGCAACTATATATTAAAGTATATTAAATATTGCTGATTCAGGTTTCATCAGTAGTTTTTACTATTATTACTATTTAAAGATGTTTTATTGTCCCACTGAAAAAACTTAAACTTGAATATGTATGTATATTAAACTTGAATATGCCAGCTTCCGCTGGCTGGGTCACCCTCGTGAAATATGGTTGAATAAATAAATAAATAAATAATGTCACATAATAGTTATCCACTTTGACCAAAAAGTGGATCTAAAAAGATTATTTAGGCCTACCTGAAAAAACTGTAAATTAAAGCAAAAAATCGTCAAATTCATGGGTGCCATCCAATGGGGTTTAGGTTTATTTCCACAATTTATTTTGTCATTTTATAGGTGAGTGCATACTTTTATTAAAGCTACAAATTAACCTATTAAAACTAATTTGATCAGTTTACTTGCCAATACGTAATTTTTTTCAAACGTGCTTTTCTAATTACGACTTCGGGGCTGCTTATGCTGTGCGTTCGATAAGAGGACCATTTCGTAAAACCCCCGATGGTTTACGATGCCACAATATTGCACATCATCGCATTTGATTATTTTTATTCAAAAATTGAACATTTGGTAGCATAATTGTTATGTTTTATTATATAATATTAAATAATTTAAGTGTTTGGAAAAACTATTTGGTATCAAATGAAAGCCCATCAAATATTCCTTTTTTCCTCGTTTTTAGTCGCGTGGACGCGACTCTATAGTTCACTATGTCGGTCGGTCGGTCGGTCTGTCGGTCCGGTATCACTATGCGTTTTATCGCTTTCTGACCTTATCTTGATATCAGTTTAATCTAGCTAAGTCAGTATATTCCTTATGGCCAGGAATCGATGTGGTTATGTTTTCACGGTGCGCAATAAAAAATTTCGCGGTCTACGCAAGATTTAAAAAAATCACGTTTGTAATCATATCTTGTGTGATAAGTGAAAGATTAACTAATTTCATTAGCACTGGAACTATTACAGGAGCGCAATCCCTTAAAAGCTAAGTTGGAATAGGATCTAGCTCACAAGATATAATCGGGATGCCTTGATCAATTTCTCGATCTCCTCATCTGTGGTTGGTTCAAGAATAGACAGTTGACAGCTTAAAGGAGCACTTGTACTTGCACGCATGTAACGCATGCGTACGCGCACTTAAAATTTTCAAAATTTATTTTCGATGAAATAAGAGTACGTTTCAGGCAATTTTAAGCGTTTACAAAATTGCCATGAGTGCGCACTCTTTTTGCCCGATTTCTGTTTTCTTGACTTACTTTTCAACTCGAAATTTCGGTCAGTTGGTAGGTTGGTCGGTCGGTCGGTCGGTAAACACTAATGAGCACGCGACTGCAGCCATCTATATGGCCTTGTTTTTCTACAGAAGTGTATAATTTTATTAAAGCTATAAATTAACCTATTAAAACCAATTTGATCAATGCTAGCCAGTTTACTTGCCAATACGTAATTTTTTTCAAACGTGCTTTTTTAATTATGACTTCAGGGCTGTTTATGCTGTGCGTTCGTTAGGAGGACCATTTCGTAAAACCCCCGATGGTTTACGATTGCACATCATCGCTTAACCATTGTATTATCGCTGGAAACTTCAATTTCGTTCTTTTACGATCGACTTATAAATCGCACAGATGCAAAACGAATAATATATCAATCTCAAGCCATAGGCATAATTCATAGCTTTAACCAATCTGCCCTAACCTTAATATAGGCCTAGACCAACAATGCAGGGAATTTTTATCGGAACGGGCACCACCTAATATTATTATTGAATTATGGTAACCCCTCTGGATCTGATTCTCGTCCAAAAACACATTTTTTTTTGCAATTGCAATTCTAAGATGGTGCCACAGCTCGAATAAATGTCGTGTTTGTTGTTTTAGTCTAAGACCTGGGTCAGATTTGTATGCATTTAATTTAGGAGAGAATATCTCAACTGTTATAGGATAATTTGACCCCAACAAACAACATGGAATGTGTGTCAAATTGTTCAGAATATACATATTTATATTCGGTCTAACACAACTTTTAGCGAAAAAATGACCGGAAATGCTTTTACTGACCTTTGACCCAAAAATGACCCAAAACACATTTTCGGGTTAAATTATTCTTTGAAATTCCAATGGACAAACTGTATGGTATTAAATGAAAGCATACACAATATGCTACCCATTGATACCCAACTTGTATTGACAATTTTTAATTATGAATTGTATGGAAAATGTGCATATTTTGATTATTTTTATACAAAAATTGAACATTTGGTAGCATAATTGTTATGTTTATTATATAATATTAAATAATTTAAGTGTTTGGAAAAACTATTTAGTATCAAATGAAAGCCCATAAAATATTCTATCCATTGCTACCCAACTTGTATTAAAAATCTTTAATTATGATGCTAATTTTGTGAAAAATGTGCATATTTTATTGATTTTTGAAAAAATGAGTATACTAGATAGTGTAAATTTATTTTGGTTTATTTATAATATTAAATAATTCAAGTGTTCTTTTGGTGTCAAATTGTTCAGAATATACATATTTATATTTGGTCTAACACAACTTTTAGCGAAGAAAATGACCGGAAATGCTTTTACTGACCTTTGACCCAAAAATGACCCAAAAACACATTTTCAGGTTAAATTATTCTTTAAAATGCCAAACTGTATGGTATCAAATGAAAGGATACACAATATGCTACCCATTGCTACCCAACTTGTATTGAAAATTTTTAATTATGAAGCTAATTGTATGGAAAATGTGCATATTTTGATTATTTTTAAACAAAAAATGAATATTTTGTAGCGTAATTGTTATGTTTATTAATATAATATTAAATAATTTAAGTGTTTGGAAAAATTTATTTGGTATCAAATGAAAGCCCATAAAATATTCTATTCATTACTACCCAACTTGTATTAAAAATCTGTAATTATGATGCTAATTTTGTTAAAATTGTGCATATTTTATAATTTTTTTTACTAAAATGAGTATATTAAATAGTGTAAATTTATTCTGGTTTATTTATATTTTTTTTGTTTTTTTTTTGTATTTTGTATTAATATTTGTCCTCAGTGAGGAAATTCGGATTAGGCCCTCCACGGACCCACGGCAGCCAGCAGTGCAGCGCCTACCAGATTAGGCAATGAGAGTTAAAGCATCTTGCCTAAGGATGCAATTAGTATGGTACAGATAACCTCGAACCCATGCCTATCACATGCTAGTCCGATATTACCATTACACCATCACTCTCCAGTATATACAGCACCCGCCACGATTTCTAGACGGTCTCCCATCCAGAACGCAACCGGGCCCAACGTTGCTTAACTTCGGTGATCTGACGAGAACCGGTGTTTCAACGCAGTATGGCCGTATCTAATATTAACTAATTCAAGTGTTCTTTTGGTGTCAAATTGTTCAGAATATACATTATTTATATTCGGTCTAACACCGAACAAATGTTTAATTATGAAGCTAATTGTATGGAAAAAAGGTAGCATATTGTGTATCATTTTTTAGTCAAAGGTCAGTAAAAGCATTTCCGGTCATTTTTTCGCTAAAAGTTGTGTTAGACCGAATATAAATATGTATATTCTGAACAATTTGACACCAAAAGAACACTTGAATTAGTTAATATTATAAATAAACCAGAATAAATTTACACTATTTAATATACTCATTTTAGTAAATAAAATTATAAAATATGCACAATTTTAACAAAATTAGCATCATAATTACAGATTTTTAATACAAGTTGGGTAGTAATGGATAGAATATTTAATGGGCTTTCATTTGATACCAAATAAATTTTTCCAAACACTTAAATTATTTAATATTATATTAATAAACATAACAATTACGCTACAAAATATTCATTTTTTGTTTAAAAATAATCAAAATATGCACATTTTCCATACAATTAGCTTCATAATTAAACATTTTCAATACAAGTTGGGTAGCAATGGGTAGCATATTGTGTATCCTTTCATTTGATACCATACAGTTTGTCTATTGCCATTTTAAAGAATAATTCAAAGGAGATTGTCGAGATATAAGAACCACACATTTTTAACCATTGACCCCGATTTTGGGCATGTTCGTCCAGGATAGCGAATTTGGCACACATTCCATGTTGTTCGTTGGGGTCAAATTATCCTATAACAGTTGAGATATTCTCTCCTAAATTAAATGCATACAAATCTGACCCAGGTCCTAGACTATTTTTATTCTTCATTTAGGCTTAGGCCTAAGGCAAATTTGGAAAAGATAACCAAGTGAATGTACTGATTCACTATCCTTCTTTAGTACTCGAAAAATGTAAATATACGTACAACTGTTACATTGCATTCGGAACTACTTTAACACCATTTAAACCAATTTACATTGCATACGATCAATAGTAAATAATTAACATACGGATTCTGGTAAAAGGAATGTATTATTAAAACTTGCCTGTTCAAGTTGGTGACAGATGTAGAGGTGCTTACCGTATACAAGTAGGCCTATACGTTTGTTTTATACACAGCTAGCATAACGGGTCGGTGGAATGGGAGAGGTGAGTATAGACGCAAATTATATTTTAAAAAGATCATAGTATTTTAGGATTAAGATCTGGCCTATTACAGGTTTGCTTTTGGAAAGTTCAGTCTTTCTATTTTCTTTACACCACATGATACTAGGGCTGTCGTCGGGTGGTGTATAATGTGCATTGATCTCCAAATCACCTCTATATCTGCTTCTCTTCTTTTCGTTATTAAACACTTAATTAATAATAATAAGTATATGGGCAATTTCACAGTAACCTAGGCCGCAAGTGTCTCACAGGGTCAAAAATTCGAAGTCCTTTTTTTACACATTTTCAATTAATTTTGAAACATACAGGTTTATATTTAATAAAAAATAATATTATAAAGCTACAACTATCCGGACATTTTCACAGTAATAGTAGGAATTTAGTAACTGGAAGAATTTTATTGAAAAATTTGGAAATCTACATCTCAATATTTTTTATTATAACACAAAAGTCACTGCTTATTTGGCTAATATTTAATTACTAGTACAGAGTATCAATTAAAAAAATATACTCGCGCTTTATTTATATAAACATCATATGAGTGGAAAAATTGAATTTGTCTGAGAATTTTAACAATAAATGTTGAATAATTAGCCAACATTAGACTCAAATAAAAAATTTGTGGTATTATATAGCTACAAACACCATAAAACCAACTAATTGCCACTTCTACAACTTACTGTGTTAACATTTTGTACTTTTTAAGCTTTACCATGATATAAACTGTAGTTTAACAAGGATTGTTCATTTGTGTCGGAGTGGACATTTTTGGACATGAATAACAGTATAAATAACTTAAAAATTTGTTATTATATTAAGCATGAATTCAATTTGCTATTTTATGCATAAGTACATGACACCAATTGACACAAAACCAAAATGTACAACTATAACACTCATGACCACGCCTAAAACATCATCTGAGTAAGACAAAATTTAATTTGTCAGAGAATTTAACAAACGTTTTATCCAAATGAAAAAAATAATGGTCCTACTATTCCATAAAGACATTAAAACCAACCAGTTGGCACTTCTAAAGTGTACAGTGTTAACATTTTGTACTTTTTAAGCTTTACCATGAAAAAAACTGTCTTTTAATAAGAATTGTTAATTTGTGTCGGAGTGGACATTTTTTGGACATGAATAAACAGTATAAATAATTAAAAACTTGTTAATTTTAAGCATGTTCAATAAATTCAATTTGCTATTTTATGCATTAGTACATGTCACAAAAAAAATGTACAACCATAACACTCATGACCATGTCCAAAACATCATCTGAGTAAAACAAAATTGAATTTGTCAGAGAGTTTTAACAAACGTTCTATCCAAATATAAAAAATAATGGTCTTATCATAGCCAAACACCATAAAACCATCAGTTGGCATTTATCCATAAAGACATTAAAACCAACCAGTTGGCACTTCTAAAGTGTACAGTGTTAACATTTTGTACTTTTTAAGCTTTACCATGAAAAAAACTGTCTTTTAATAAGAATTGTTAATATGTGTCGGAGTGGACAATTTTTGGACATATTAAACAGGACATGAAAAACTTCAATATTAAACATGTTAAATTTTTTTGGTGTTTTTTTTGCATTAAATACTTAAATTGATCACCTATAACAACCAGTATTATTAGTAATTCATAACTTTTGCCATGGTGGCTTCAACTAGTTTAAAATTATTTTCTGAGAGGCTAAAATGCCACCTCGAAGCAGGTGCCGGTGGCTCGTTAATAATACTAAAAACACACTTAAACAAGATTATTTTCACTTAAATAGCAATGACACAAACAGATAGAAATAAAATAACAATAACATTGTCTCATAGTTGTTACAAAATCAGCCATTTTACTTTGATCAAATATGTGTGTCGGAGTGGACATTATGTGAACACCATATTAGAGTGCATTACAGTGAATTACTTGGGTTTAGAGACATTATATGTGCATTATATTAATTGTAGTATGTCAGCTTATAATTTTTGCTGTGAATATTCAACTTTTTATATTATTAACATAAAAATTGATAATAGTTTATGAGGTGTCGGAGTGGACTTTTTTTTGGACGGACAGATTTCGATTCCCCGGCATTCAGCCAAATTGTCAGTTAAATATATTATTTAAGTTTTAATGTATGGTCAATCTTATTAGTGTTGTATATAGATGAAAAACAGTAGACTTGCTTACTTATTTGCTCTGGATATAAGCCAACGTGTCGGAGTGGACATTTTGGACGGACAGAATTACAATAATGAAAACAACAAAAAAGTTAAACATGTATACATTTCACACTCATTGTTTATACCTTATACGTTTGGGGGTAGATCAACCAATTTAAATGTACATAATTCATATAAATATATATACATACAAACAACAACAATGCATTTCATAAAAATGATTTTTTGCAATGAGACACTCAATTTTGTTAAAAAACATGACATTTTTGGCCGCTGTAACAAAAGTTTTCATCGTAGCTCAATAAAATTTTTTTTGTAGTTTGCCCATCAGGTGCTTTATCAAAAATTACAAACTAAATTAGACAAATACAACCTGATGAAGAGCTATTTGCTTATTTCTCAGTTATTACCGACGGCCTAGGTTACTGTGAAATTGCCCATATGTTATATATATGGGTTACCAATACAGTAATAGGTTCATGGTTAGGCTGCTTCTTCTTTCGTGAAAGGTTGAGAAAAAGCCTTCAGCCGTGTACTATTGTACACATGCACAATAGGCCTACAAATATCTCTGACGCCATATTTTATGCCTAACTAATGTGTTTTTGTTTTCATTTCAATTCATTTAGCTGTTATACTTATGCATACAAAAAATATGAAACAATAACAAATCTTTAATATTTACGATTACCACGCTCCCGTAAAATAGTCAAATGAGCTTGTACGTGTATATATTTTTCATTACGAACATTTTAAGCATATTAATAGTATAGGTTCAATGCCATTTTTAAAGGATTTATTTGTTACTTTTTATGTGATTCTTTTTCATAAAGGTTCTGATGAGGCCTAATTCTAAGGTGTGGTATTCACGATAATTTGCTTTTACAAATTTTGAGTGGAAATAAAAGATAGATACGTACGAAAGGCAACTAGTGCCGTATTTTGTATCAATAATATAATAAAGAAATATGAAAATTTGACTTGTAGTTTTGTTAATACACTGTGCTCAAGTGGACTCAATTTGGCGACAGGGGAGCACAGTTATATGAAATAGAAATAAGTCACTGAATTTTAATATCTTTTTGTACTTCACTGGTGTCAAATTTGGTTCACTGGACCGGTTACCGTAGTACTATTTCCTCTGCCATGAGTACTACGTGTTGTTGTCTTAAAAATGTATCTCTACATATTGTCGATTTTAATTCTCCTAATCGAACACTTTTTTCCTTTTTCCTGAACTTTTTTTTTGTCTGTGATTTCCTCTACCACCGGAAGGAAATATGAACACAGGCCTAATACAAACGTTTCAAATTAGAATACAATCAATTACACAAACGTTAGAAAAGGATTTATGGAATTGTATTTAACTGTATTTTTGTTTTATTGCTACTGAAAACATCATATACATAAGGGATCATGTCAAAATGATTACATTGTAGTTACTGCAGTAACTATTTTGTTTTTTTTACTGCAATCGTATTATTTTAGTTTGTTCCAATTTTTGGGAATCAGTCACTGCATCAATGTATGTTTATCCCCAACAGATTGCTTATTTTGTAATCTTATTTCAATGAATTGTGTAGATACTTGGGTTAATTTTATTTCCGGTGACCTATCTATTAATTAAGATTCAGTATGTCCTAGGAAGCATGTTATTTCATAAAAATAACTCAGATTTATGCTGTGCTTGACAGTTATTGTAACATTTATACAAGCCGTTCCTTGAAACGAAGAAATGCAATTCTATCACAACTTTTTACTGTTTTATTTTAAAATGTGTTTTTTTTCTTTTCAATTGCTGTTGCAAAGTTAGTACTTGTTTTTGTTTAAAAATAAGGTTTGTAATAGCGTTGAGTCAAAACACTGTTAAAAAAGTGTTGTTCCAAATAAATATGATTATTATTATTATAAATAGTGTTTTATAAAGACTACAGTTATTACCGCGTAAACATGGTAACGAAAAAAACACGGTAATTTGTTTCTATTGATTGTCGTTGTATTTGTATTAACCAATGCATTAATGACAACTATAAAGCAGAAATAAACCACTTTTGAAAATAAGGCTTAACGATCATCGTTCATACTTTATCGCAAATATCAAAAAACATAATATCTAATTCTTTTTTCAATCTCTTCCCAACAGATGTTACGGATAAAAAGAAACCTGCCACTGCTCATGCATTTAAATTAAATAAATCAATAATCCGTCCGCCACATGACGCCTGATTGAGTGAACCATTATTATCAAAAAATGGCCTGGAAATCGAAAATTGTTGTTGTATTGATCATAGTTTGGTTTGCATTAATTGTCCAATACGTAAGTATGGTTACATCGATAAAACATTATTAATAGGCCTATTATAATTGTTTTCTAATTCTTAATTAAAGTAATAAAATGTAACACTGTGTGCCCACTATTCCGTCCCTATCCACTTCAACTGTTCATTTCAAGAATAATAAGTAATGATACGGTAATCAATTTCGTCTTGCCAGATTTTCTTTATTTTATATATTCATGTTTGGTTTATAAACCGAGGTAAACATTGTTGTCAAAATTAAATTTGGTTTTTCCGGTTCCTGAAAGAGTGACTGAATGTTATTTTAAAGATAACTTATTGTAAATACTTCTTAAAACGCCAGTAAATTACGGAGAGGTTAGAAACAATAACAGTTTAGACAACAATGGTCAACGCTTTAATATTATATTTGTCCAATTGCATGTTAACTTCAACCAATCGAATTTAATTTTTACCTTATTTAAGAATGATATATTATACCATTTCATAATTATAGTTTTATTATTTTGATTAGAATACCAACTTCATTATACCAGGGCACATATCATACATCATTCCAAAACCAAAGCATTACAATAGTAACAGAGTAAGTAGTTTAAACACATGTTTATTTGTGTAGTAGTACTAGTAATTAATAATTAATAATTAGAAAATCGAAATTAATAACCGCTATGATGTCAAATCGGATCTCCCTGTGTTTTTGTATAGAGTTAAAAAAAAAGTAGGACCTACATGGGCCTAAAGTGTTGAATTATTAACCATGTACACAATAGCAGTAAGACAATTGTTTATAATTTCACTTAAATCTTAAAGCTCAGGTAGAGGCATGAATTTTAAATATAATATCTGGTCAAATGTACTTAAATCAATATGTGTCACAGAAATCAAGACAAAAAACACATGAATTTCCCTTAAAATTACCAAATACACAATTTTGGCAAAATTCTGTTATAAACGCCAGACAGACTTTTTTATGATAAATATAATATAATTATGTTTTTAAAACATAAAAAATACAACATTTAAAAGTACGAAAATTAGTAAAATAACAAGACACGAGTCTTTGAAACCTCTAAAAACTACATCTGATGCTAATTACATTTTATTAATTAAACAGATCATTTCAGAATCAACTTTGAAGAATTATTCTGCGACGGAAGTGTATACAAATAGGTCTGAGTTTAAACATGCAGTACTAACAACAAATAAACCCAGAAGTACTATTCGTAACCTTATAGTATCCCTGACAGAGAACGTAGGAATGATTGATCTTATTAAAACCACCTTTCAGCTGAAGAATCCAAATAGAACTGTTAAAGTCGGTGATTACTTTAATGTGACTATCGAGGCCCGTGATAGAAATGGTCGCCATCGCAAGAAGGGAGGAGATTTCTTGTTTGCAAGTATCAAAAGTAATAAAGGCAACTCGGCAGGAAAAGTAACAGACTTCAACAACGGGACATATGAAATAGTTTTCTTTGCCGGTTGGCCTGGCATTATCAGTATCGCGGTTGTCCTTGTACACCCGTCTGAGGCGGTAGATTATATCGAACAAGAAGTGTGGCCTATGAAGGAAAGAATTGTATGGCAAGGGCGTTTCCAGACCGCCAATGCCAGTCAAATAACAACGTGCAGATTTCGTGATGATGTCTTGCTGAATTCATGTAATTATAGCTACCCATTGGCTATTGGAAAGACGGCTTTCTACTGTGATAAGCCAGATCAAATTCCGTGTAACAAACTGATCAATCTTAAATCAGATGGCGATTACGTTAATAAAAAGTTTTCCAAATTCTATAACTCTCATCAAACTCTTTTCAACGGGTAAGTATGATATATTGTCGCTTCGTTAAATATAACAGTCAATCTTTCAACTCATAACATATTTTCAACAATCCACCTCATAAATATTCATTATTTGTATATTAATGTATGGTCATGATATGGGACCGGTTTAGACTTCGTTATTTATACGGATAAGTCCGTTTCTACCAACCAAAGGTAGCGTTAATGATGTCCAAAGGCAATCTAAAAACAGGATGCTGAGCTCCAGAGATAAAAGAGTTTATCAGTTTATCTTGCAAAGAGAGGAACTCTTAACAGTCCTTTGTTCTTATATCCGGCTGCGACAGTACTATGTACATATTCTCCGTGGCGCGCGGTGCCTGTTGTGGTGTTGGTGTGTAACTGATCGTGTCACAGCCAGATATAAGATCAAATGACTGTTACGAGTTCCTATCTTGGCAAGGCAAACTGAAATGTCCTATTTTTACAATATCTTGATGAAACCCATCAATATGCTGATATATAAAATGGAATGCTATGGCATACGTGGTATTGTGTTAGACTGGTTCAGGAGTTACCTAAACCACAGAACTCAGTATGTTACTATTGAATCACACAAATCAATAAAAAGAGAAGTAAAAGTTGGTGTTTCACAGGGATCTATCATTGGCCCATTGCTATTTTTGTTATTTATAAATGACATATTTTGTGTAAGCAAAGTTGTCGAACTTATTATATTCGCGGACGATACAAACCTATTCCTCAAACATAATGACCCCATAGTTGCATGTAATATACTAAACTGCGAATTACAACGACTAACCACTTGGTTTAGAGCTAACAAACTCTCAATTAATACAAATAAAACTAAATATATAATCTTTAGAGGGCGCCAGAATTTAACCGACTTCACAGACATGCAACTATACGTAAATAACACCACACTCGAAGAAGTAACCCATATCAAATTCTTAGGAGTTACCTTAGACAAATTTTTGTCCTTCTGTACCCATATTGATGGCATTGCAAACAAAGTTTCAAAGATAATAGGAATTCTGAATAAATTAAAGTATTTTTTACCATATATGACTCTATTGCAAATTTATAAATCTATAATCCTTCCCCATTTAACGTATGCAATAGTAGTATGGGGCTCCTTCGGACCAAGTAAATTAAACCGACTTCACATCCTCCAGAAAAAAGCACTACGAATTATATGCAAAGTCCACTATCAACATCCTTCCCAACCGCTATTTATACAAACCAACACATTAAATATATTCGATCTTTATGAAAAACATATGGCAATACTACTCTTCCAATTTCATAATAAACAGCTCCCAATTACGTTTGACACTTACTTTCAAACAATTGAATCAACACATAATTATGATACCAGGAATAAAAAAAACTATACCACTGTACTAAAAAGAACCAAAATAGGACAACAGAGTATATGCTATAGGGGTGCCAAGACATGGAATAGCCTTGAAAACTCAGTAAGAGAAATCAGGAGTATAGGACTATTTAAAAAAACAATTCATACTAATCTCCTCAAAAAATATTCTAATACCTAAAATCACAACGTATTATGAACAAAATATTTATCATTATCGATTTTTTTGGTGATTTTTTATGAATGATCTATTCTGGTCATATTTTTGAAATTGTTATTACATGTATAATAATATATATATTTTTTTATTCAACTGTCATTTATGATTATTGCTTATTGTCTCTATTGTTTACATATATATTTACTAATTGTTATTTTTTTTATTGTAATTTATTTATTTATTTATTTTTTCCAATTTTTAATTGTTAAATAGGACATAACATTTTAAAGCTTTGCTTATAGTGATGCTCGATTCAATCAATCAATATATAACTTTTGCTTAAAACCATGTTCAACTGTAGGCCGTTGCCAATATACAGTAATCTTCCTAAACACTGCTACTTTTAATACTTACATAATTATATGTTTTCATCTTTTCCATTGATTGTAAACCTCTAATTAAACTTTCCAGTATTTTATTATTCAACTTCTGTTTCAAATAATAGTCAATATAAACAATTAATTTTTATTATTATCATTACTGTAAATAATCATTGTATATATTTTATAATTAATATTTATATTGGTCTTGTTTTTTTGTAAAAATCTACTGTAATATTATACCTTATTGTGTTTACCATTATAACAAATGTACGATTGATTGAATAAAGTTCACAAAGTTCATAAAGTTGCGGTACACCACGCATATTAGTTCTAAAAAGAAAGAGTTTCTCGACGTTTCAATCAATATGCTTTGATCGTCCACCTACGTGGTGTACCGCTACTTTATATCAACTTAGAAGACAATGGTTGTAATAGAAAACATTTTAAACTTCGTTTGTTTGTTGTAGGAAAAATTGACATATCTATCATCTATTTTCTTTTTTAAATATATTTTTGTCAATTACCGGTACAGTATATATCATATTTACCATTCAGACGTACCTACAAAAATTGATTGCTTGATATCATAAGCATAACGTATATTTTTTGTTTGTTTTTATTAGAGACGTGGCGTACAAACTTTTGATCAATGGAACGACTTCAGTCAATATAAGTCTTGCCGGTAAGAAAACTATACAATATTGTATACTTAAGCTCTGTCTACACTATCAAACTAGTTTGACAAAAATGAGATATGCCCAAATATGATAGTGATATGCCCAAATATGGTAGTGGTATGACATCATTTAATTTAATCATTTAATTTTTTATTCTAAATTGTTTGTGCTTTATTTTATCTTTATAAATTACATTTATTTTAATGTTATTTTGATTGTTACATGTTTACGTCTCATCATGATGTATTTTTGTGAGGGTCCCTAATGATCAGCTTCGGTTGGATGGACCACCCTCGTAAAATATTGTTGAAATAAAATAAAAATAAAATCATCATGTCTATATATGGGCACATCACATTTTGTTGTTACATATACTTTGATAGACAGACAGGCAGAGTTTTAAGTGTATTATTCAAAAAGATCATACCATCAATGTGACATGAGTACTTGTTGCCTTATAGTAAACCAACAGAACATAAGTAGGGTGGGTGAACTAAAAAACGTAGATTTTATTCTCGAAATACGTCCATAAAGCAATATAAAATACGCTAATCTGTCCAAAAATTAAGGACGGAAAGCTTTTTCAAAATATTCTCCCCATTCAACGGTAACAGAATATTCATTATATGTTTTATAACACATTTACTGTTCTTAAGTAATTGTTTTATTCAATCTATCAGCCGCTTCCTTCTATTGCGTTGTTCAATAATTTAAAACAAAAGTTGACCGTGCAATAGTAACTTCAGTCGTTAAAATGGAAGAATATAAGGCAAAATACACGGCACGTTTATACGAAATCAACCAATCTATAATAAACTTAGGTGTTGTCAAATGCTGTTAATAATAGGATTATTTGAATTGCGACGACCCACGACCAAATTACGTCATGTTAGTACAGCATGCTGTAATTTTGTGCCTTCGTTCCTCACTTCGACAAAAGTTTGATGGTTTCTGGATCCAGGCGACGACTGACGAAACATCTATTGATATCTGACATATCGCAAATCGAAAGCTTCCTATTGACTTTCTAGATGTGTGCCTAACTGTACAGCAAACTCATTACATTTGGGACTTCACAACTTGCAATTATATTTGTACAAAAGGTTTACACAGATTAACCAAAATATTTTTCTAACACAAAACTAGTTACTGAGTAGCTATTTATATTGTTATTATTAATTTCGTCTTAATATCCATACAACAGATAACCAAACATCTTTGTTTGCAAACATACCTGAGTGCAAGGCTGATTTACCCATTCCTCCTAGTGATGGATTCTGGACTGGAGCCACATGGAATTCCTTAAAGTGCAAAACAAAACAATGGACAAAACCCGAAATTATCGAATGTATAAAAGGAAAACATATTATATTAATGGGCGATTCTACGACAAGACAATGGGCTGAGGGATTGCTGGAAATCATGAAAGTCTCAACTAATGAAAACACGAGTAGACCCTCTGTCAAGCATTATCTACACCATAGTGATATTATGAATTTGGACTTTTATTTCCATCCATATACAATTGGTAAAGCTGGAATGCCATACAGACTTGGAAAATGGGAGTATGAAATTCTAGACAATCTTAACTATACTTCGTGTAATTACGTCATTATGGCGAGTCCGTGGGCTCATTATAGTCAATGGACAAAAAATAATGTTCTTAAGAGACTACAGTTGTTGCGGGAAACGCTCTTGAGATTTAAGAAACGCTGTCCCAACGCACCAGTACTCATGAAAACACCACACCCACGGGAACATAAAAACCAAGCTACACGAATTTACATGAGTGATAGATTGTTGTATGATATACATGAACTTTATTTTAATATTTTCTCCGGTTTAGGTATACATATAATCGACATCTGGGATATGAACCTATCCTATCCACGTATAAATAATGTACATATGCCTATGCAAGTTATTTATCAGGAACTTTTTATGATGTTTTCTCATATATGTCCTGTAACTTGAAAATTACTGACGTTAATTACATTTATTTTAATTAGAAAATAAATTATAAGAAATTGCAATCGATCGCGTGTTAAGTTATTTCATATACAGGAGTTTCTAAATTTGGTAATTCGGATCGAAACGGCACACTCTCGTCCATGCTTACCTTAAGTGAAAGAGCAATCGATCGCGTGCTAAAGTTATTTCCGATACAAGAGTTTCTAAATTTCGTAATTCGGATCGAAACAGCACACTCTCGTCCATATACGTACTAATTATTTATAAAATAACGAGGCTGATTGTCAATGTTTTATTCCAGCTATCTAGGATTTAGAAATCTTATTCTTGAAGAAAATAACAAGATCTGTTGTCACAAACAACTAGAATTATAGATTGTACAATTTCACTAAAATACTTGTTGTGATCAATATTTTGAAACTTAAAACTTTTACATTTGTTCATTAGAACATAAACCCAGTTAAAGGAATTTTGGAACCTTTTGACCTTTTGACCTTTTGACCTTAAGCTTAACCACTTACATTGAATGGATTTTACGAATAATATATCATCACGTTTATTGCATATTCCGTGGACCTCCTGTCACAAAATTCCGTTATTTTTAATCTACAGGTAGTAGGCCTAAACTATGATTTATTTGTAATTAGTATAAATTAAAAGAGAGATACCTAAATAAAGGAAATAGATTATAATTATTTCAATAATTTCTGCACATTGCTTTCAAATATATGGGTTTTATCAGGTAAAATCAAAGCAGGAACATAGAGTTATAATTAAATTAAACAAAAAACACAAGGACACAATTTTGTTACACATTGTCTTTAATTATTTTAAGGGTATTAAATTAAAACAAATATTGTTTAGGTTTTTATGCAACTGAGCGCCACGACGATTAAAAAAATACTGTATTTAGTAAGATATGAATTCCGTATGAACAAACATTTAATAGCCATCAAATGAATATTGTTGAATCAAATATTTTTTTAAAAGAAAGTATGGTTATATAGGCTATAGGTAGGTGTCCAAAAATGTCTAAATATAAATCATTCCATATTTCAAAGGTCAGTTTTTCTCGACAGCAGTGGAATACGTTTCGTAATAAAATATTTCTGGGTAGGACTGGTTTTATAAGCATGGATCTAACTAAACTTTGTAAACGAGTTAAATTGAAAGGAGAGGTTTAGTAACATGACAAAATAAACACAAGAGTAAAAGTTTTTTTTTTCTCTTTTGTGGTTAACCACCACCTTTATTCATTCAATATTTCATACATATTTCGTTCACATTTCATTTTCATACATTACATTTCCGTTTTCTACTTTTTTCGTTTTTTTCTGATTTTTACTCTTTTAACCTTTATACATTATAGTGTTTTGATTATATGCATACAAAAACCATAACAATCTACACTTCATTTTGTACGTGATATAATACTGTACATTTTAAAATACAAATATGGATGCCACTTATAAGTTACAACATGCCTAGTGTATTCATATCTTTTAAAATAGATTTAAACTGAATCCAGGGATTCTGGCATACAGGTTTTTTAAGTTCAGTTTTAATTTTAATTATGTATATGACGTACACAGCTATTGGATACAATTGATTTTTTAATTCCTAACAGGAGTTCTTTGAACAAGCTACTGCTGTTATCTAGCTTTTTAAATATATTGTCAATTTTTTTTCCACAGTATTTGATTACGTCTACAATAGGCTAGTCAATCTAGCATTTTGAGTGAAACAAATTGCAAACAGAGATTTTTTTTTTTTAAATGGTTACATATGATAAGGTGATTATTTTTTGAGCATCACACCTCTGACACTCATCTCGAAGGTATGCAAATTAGCTTAAATATGCAAATTAGGGTGAAATTACAGGGTTACCATATCTTAAAAACTACTAATCGTAGAGAGTTCATTTTTGCACAGTCTGGTTCAGAATATATACATCTATATTTGCTCTAATGAGACATTTTACATAAAAATGTCCGGAAGTACCAAATTTTGACCCTTGACCCCATTTCTCAATATTTACATAAATATGTGATTAAAATGTCTGTAGAGACTTTATTTTGGACTCAATGACTTGGATATTGTTTTTCAATACCCACCATAGAACTGTATTATAATTCCTAAAATCACAACTTCGTCATGCACCTCGAAAGTATGCAAATTAGTAGTACAAGTAATATTAAATATGCAAATTAGGGAGTGAAATTACAGCGTTGCCATATCTCAAAAACCGCTAATGCTAGATTGTTGATTTTTTCACTAAAATATTTAAAATGTATATATTTATATTTGCTGTAATGAGACATTTTACAAAAAAATTCCGGGAACTATGACATTTGACCCTCGATCCCATTTCTCAATATTGCATATATAATGAAAACTAAAATGTCTGTAGAGACTTTGTTTTGCCCTCAAATGACTCGGATACAGGTTTCTAATAGCCAACATAGAAATGTTTAGTAAATCTCAAAATCACACCTGTATCACTCACCTTCAAAGTATGCAAATTATTAGTACAAGTTACATGAAATATGCAAATTAAGGGGTGAAATTACAGGTTCCTATATGTATCGAAAACCGCTAAGGTAGAGATTTGATTTTTTCAAAAATTTGTTCAGAATGTACATATTTATATTTGCTCTAATGAAACATTTTACGAAAAAATGACCGGAAATACAACAATTGACCCTTGACCCTATTTATCAATGTTTGCATACATAATGTGACTAAAATGTCTGTAGATAACTTTTTTGGACTCAAATGACTCGGATACAGTTTTCCTTTTGTCAGCATAGGACCGCTTTGTAATTCCCAAAATCACATCTTTGTCACATACCTTGAAAGTATGCAAATTATTAGTACAAGTTACATGAAATATGCAAATTAGGGGTGAAATTACAGTCTTCCCATATCTCGAAAACCATTAATGCTAGAGAGTTGATTTGAATTCAGAGTTGATTCAGAATGTACATATTATTTATATTCGCTGTAATGAAACATTTTACGCAAAAATTGTCATGATTGAATTATGACATTTGACCCTTGACCCTATTTCTCAATATTTTCATATAATTCAAATAAAATATCTGTACAGACTGTTTTGGCCTCAAATGACTCAGATACAGCTTTTCTATAGCCAGCATAGAACTGTTAGTAATTCTCAAAATCACACCTTTGTTACTTCCCTAGAAAATATGCAAATTAGTAGTACAAGAGGTGAAAGTTGCCATATCTCTATCGGTATTAGCGTTTTTCGAGATACGTAAGGCTGTAATTTGCATATTTCATATAACTTGTACTAATAATTTGCATACTTTTGAGTTGCTTGACTTTTTGGAATTACTAAACGATCCTATACTGGCTATATCAAACCTGTATCCAAGTCATTTGAGGCCAAAACAAAGTCTGTACATACATTTTAGTTACATTATATGCAAATATTGAGAAATAGGTTCGAGGGTCAAATGTCATACTTTCGATAATTTTTTTTTCAATAATGACCCAGATACAGGTTTTCTATAGCCAGCATAGAACTGTTTAGTAATTCTCAAAATCACACCTCTGTTACTTCGCTCGAAAGTATGCAAATCAGTAGTACTAGAAAGTTGCCATATCTCTCTCTCTCTCTCGGTCATTAGCGTTTTCGAGATACATAAGGCAATTCACTGTAATTTGCATATTTCATATAGCTTGTACTACTAATTTGCATCCTTTCGAGGTGCTTGACTTATACTGGCTATATAAAACCTGTATCCGAGTCATTTGAGGCTAAAACAATGTCTGTACATACATTTTAGTTGCATTATGCAAATATTGAGAAATAATAATAATAATATCCTGGATTTATATAGCGCCTAATGTTGTGAAACCTCTAAGCGCTGTACATAAATTAATACGAAAAAAGGGAATTCCAACCATGCCAAAATGAAGGCGTGATTTTGGGAATTACAAAGCGGTCCTATGCTGACTATAGGAAACATGTATCCGAGTTATTTGAGTCCAAAACAAAGTCTCTACAGACATTTTAGTCGCATTATATATGCAAACATTGATAAATGGGGTCAAGGGTCAATTGTTGTATTTCCGGTCATTTTTTTGTAAAATGTTTCATTAGAGTAAATATAAATATGTACATTCTGAACAAGTTATTGAAAAATCAACTCTCTAGCCTTAGTGGTTTTCGATATATAGGAACCTTTAACTTCACCCTCTAATTTGCATATTTCATGTAACTTGTACTAATAATTTGCATACTTTGGAGGTGAGTGATACAGGTGTGATTTTGAGATCTACTAAACAGTCCTATGTTGGCTATTAGAAACCTGTATCGGAGTCATTTGAGGGCAAAACAAAGTCTCTACAGACATTTTAGTTTCATTTATATATGCAATATTGAGAAATGGGGTCGAGGGTCAAATGTCATACTTCCGGTCAATTTTTTGTAAAATGTTTCATTGGAGCAAATAGAAATATGTACATTTTGAATACGACTGTGAAAAAATCAGCTCTCTAGCATTAGTGGTTTTTGAGATATAGGACAACTGTAATTTTCCCCCCTTATTTGCATATTTTATTTAAATTGTACTACTAATTTGCATACTTTCGAGGTGTGTGACAACGGTGTGATTTTGGGAATTACAAAGTGATCCTATGCTGGTTATTAAGAACCTATGTCTGGGTCATTTGAGGGCAAAATAAAGTCTCTACAGACATTTTAGTCACATTGTATATGCAAACATTGGGAAATGGGGTCGAAGGTCAAATGTTGTACTTCCGGTCATTTTTTCGTAAAATGTTTCATTAGAGTAAATATAAATATATACATTTTGAATAGATCAGTGAAAATATCAACTCTCTCGGACTAGTAGTTTTTGAGATATGGTAACCCTGTAATTTCACCCTAATTTGCATATTTAAGCTAATTTGCATATCATCGGGATGAGTGACAGAGGTGTGATGCTCAAATTTTGATCTCCTCATCATATATGACCATTTAAAAAAGAAAAATCTCTGTTTGCAATTTTTTTCACTTTGGGCTGTTTTTTTTTGCTAGATTGACTAGCCTACAATAATAAAACATATGTTTTTCGTCTTCAATGACTCCACAATTGTAACATATGTTATTATTTTTAAGTTTCTAGTTATACAGTTTTAGATTTGTAGGTACAATTCTATTTAGTAATTTGTAATTCAATTGGCCAAATTTCTTAATTTTTTCTTTTTCAATTTTCTTTTCCAGACATCACACCACTTAATTATATTGTTGATATTGTATTCCAGATCCACATTCATATATTGGTTCATATTTGGCACATTATGTTTAATTATACTTAGAGTAAAAGTTTGAATATGTTTAGCTGTTGTTGGGGGGGGGGGGGCTGCAAGGGGGTCCATGTGCAAACCTTTAAAGCCTTCAAATCACTACCGTATCGTCTGCATAAAGCATTCTTTCCAGAAAAAAGAGTCCTAGTAGCCCTAAGTTTGGGACACCTCGTGAAATGTTAAAGATTTTTTATCTATGGCTGTAGTAAAACAAGAGAAGAAGAATTATTTATCTTCATCGTCATAAATTTCCACAATTATTTTGTTGATTAATCACGGTCCGAACTTGTCAAACAACAAAAGTATAGCAATGAACTAGCAGGCCCATACCACAATGAATTAGCAGCCCCATACCACAATTTAAGATACAAATGATGAATGTTTGAGTTGAAAGATTGACTGTATAATAATACCTACATAATTCCTGTCATTTGATTGGATGGTAGGTCACATGACATGTATTAGTAGGCCTACGCACTATTTAACAATAGTTTGAACTATGGAATATTATATTTTTACTCGGCTGTCGCCTTTCATCATTCACCTCATGCCATTATTTGTACCATTCCACTCACACACATTCATTATTTGTATGCTATTTCGCACGGCATTTCAGTTTGAAAAACGAGTTTAAAATCAAGGCTGAATATGGTAGATATAAAAACAATTATAATCCCTTATGTAAATGAAATGAAAACACGAAGTAACGTAACCATATTGCATTCGCCGCAAAATCAGAATATCAGATAATACTATAAGATTAGAAAACACAAACACCCACAATAAACAATAATAAAGATATAAATCTTACGAAGCATAACAATATTTTTATGAAAATATTATTATTCGTCTTAAAAACAAAATTGTAAAAATGAGATTCTCTTGGAAAAAAGGTTGTTTCAATCAGTATGAGTACATTAATATAGCCACCTACGTAAGAAGTTAATTGTTGGGAGACGCCCATTCTCTACAACTAAAAGTGAAAGATATTAAGGCAGTTTTAAGCCTATCACTATTAAACATTGTTTTCAGATTTTAAATTATATTGTATTATCCTTGTGGAAAACATGTTACTAGCACTACACTTTAGGTAAGCCTAGCAACATTATCAATCAGTTGTTATAGCACACCTCCACAGATGTAATAGTTTTTACAGTGTGGTTAGACCATAACATACAGCAGTACCGGTACAGATTAGTACAAAAAGACCTGAACAAATGATGTTTTGTTTCTTTGTTTAATTGTTTCAATATGGTATTTAAATCTTCTTAAAATTTATATAATGTACACTTATTAAATAAAAAGTGTGTCGATGCATGCAACCAACGCAATCTATGAGTCAAATGGCCAAGCGGTTAAGGCAGGGGCGCCGTTTACCGTACCTAAAGAGCCAACAACATCGGCAAGGGTTCGAGGCCGACTCGCTCCTAGTTCTGGTGGTGGAACAAGTCTTCTCGGATAAGAACTATAAATCGTAGGTCCAGTGTACACAGTTATAACCTGTGTGCACTTTAAAGAACCCAGTTCATTATTCGAAAAGAGTAGGAGGTTACCCCGGTGAACTGGTTCACAAAATAGCCCCTGTATCAGGGGGATTACCACCTATCTCATAGGACAGTGATTAATTCACTATTGGTAATCCTTGGCCACATTGCCTAAAGACATAAAATAAATAAATAAAAATAAATAAAAACAACAGGACACTGAGCCCGTGTTGTCAATATAGAAACTCGTAACAGTCCTTTGATCTTAATGTATGGCTGCGACAAATACCAAAGTTCTGTACACTACGTACATATTCTCCGAGGCGCGCAGTGTCTGTTAAGGGGCGTGGAACTGATTTTGTCACAGCCACAGCAGATCAAACCGAAGATCAAACAACTTTTAGCAACACGCATTGAATCATTTGATCTTAACGCTACATGAATGAATCTAATCAAGGATTATCGTTACGTGTATTTTCCAAAAAAAAAAAAACAACCCCAAAACTTCGCTATATATCTCGGATTCTTAATGATGTATTTTTTCTCCTGAATATGCAATTTTAGTATCACATAATAATTATCCACTTTCAAGTTTATATATGTGACATTAAGATGGCACATTCAACAAAAATATTTGAAACATTCTTCTCAGATATAATATATCTTTAAGTTAATATAATGTAAAGATCCAAAAACAGTAGGAAAACATCACATTAATTTGTTTAACATTAATATATATTTTTTTTAGGTATATTTATTCATAAAAAGACATCAAAATACAACGGCAGCCAAAAGGCTGAAAAGTAGTATTTTACAAAATTTGATAAAAATATATAAATACATTATGTATAAAAGGTAAAACTAGTTTTAAAAAATTAACACATTAAAATTGGTCCACCTGTAAGTTAAAATAGTGCCAGCCTATTCAATATTCATCATTAATGAGTCGGACTAAAAAAGAGACTGGTGAAGATCTAAATCTTTCTGTACGACCAAACGGGATTTCGAGTAGAGGCTTAATAACAATTAGAAGTTTGATGTTGTTTATGGATTATTTTTACATCATTTCATATAACGTCTCGAAGATGGTACCGTATAGCCGTACTTGGTAGAGAGGTTATTGATGTGTATGTGACGTCACATCCCGTCTTATGACGACTGATAGGCCGAAAACGCGACCGAAATTACTGGAACCCTACCCTAGCCTACTAGGCCTTGACAGTAGTGATCCGTAGTACCATGGAACTATAATGGTAGTACTGTGTAGTATAGGCTAACACGTCTGGCTCTACGAGGCCTTCTTATGTTCATAGGATGGCTTTTTTGGGCGTCCGTCCCAATGTAGGCCTATGCCTATAGCTATGCCAGATTTCCCATTCCTGCAGGCCTATAGCCTATGTTCTAGTAGGGCGGCTAGTGGGTGTACCCTGGTAGATTCACCCCTGGTCGACTCGTACCCATGCCATACTTCCCACCCTAAACTCGTACCAACCAAATAGTTGGTTGATTTCCCGCTAGACTAGTAGGCCAAGCCTAGCTACAATATTCATTATGCCCTGCTGAAAAGGTAGATGAGCTACTAAACTAATTACGTAATTCGTTTAATCAATAACAATAATTGACTAGAAGACCTAAAAGCGGCGGAAAACACCTAGGCCTATCTATTCTTGCATGGCAGTACGAAAACATGCCTATGGTTGTACATCATTTTAAATTGTCAACAGACACTGTGATACAGGACAGTGTTTTAAAAGTACAGCATTTATGCAGACAGCAACGTGTATGACTTGCTATAGTTTTACAGATACCACCTATTGACAGTAACAGAATCGGGTGTCAGAAAACAATTTTGGTTGTGCTTTGCCATTGCGATTCCCATTTTTCGTTATCGTCAATCCATACTCATCGTGAGAGGCGCCCTATCTCGAATCTTTGCTACAGTGTTATTGCTTACTCAGTTTATATTGTACAGCAAGAATTCAGGGACGTCATCGTCGTTGTTCGACAACACTCATTTGCACGTCGCAGAATAGAGCATTTGACGCGAATGTTGGTAAGTTTCACATTTATTTACAAACAGCTCAGTTTATTACAAACTGCAACAGCTCAGTTTACTACAAACTACGACAGCTCAGTTCATTACAAAGTGCGACAGGTATGAGAAATTTCGACAACGTTGTTACAAAGTGCGACGATTATTACAAAGTGTGACATAACCAGCGTTCTAGTGGATTTTGAAAAATAGTTTTGTCAATGGTTATGGTACATTTTCCAAATGGACATATTCCAACTGTCCCTCTGTTGGCATAATTGTTCCGCTTGTTGATGTTGTGTTCAAAAATTTCCCCCCTTATTTGTTATATTGCTATTTGAAATAATTTCCCTTGAAAAAAGGTTAAATATATTTAACTAACAAAAGTGTAACTGCCAGCAAATTGGGGTATGGTTGAATTGAACCGTTTTTGTTTTTTTTTGTGAAAACATTTTTTATCCTGCGGAAGTGATTAACTTCCGTGGAATTATCTGCAGGATATTAAAAATCAGATTTTACAATATTTTTCTTTCTTCAACATTTTTTAATTTCATTTCCACAACAAATTCCTGTGCTCAATGAACACAAATTTTATAAATCTTAATATTTCATGTTTTTGGGGTTGTTTGGTTGTTGTTGATTTGGCATACATGTTGTATCGAATGTATAGGGGGGATTGAGCTGACTTCTATTTGACAGACTTTTTCTTTTTCTTTTCTTTTTTCTTCAGATGTATACATTTTTTGATGGGCTTGAAAATCAAAATTCATAAAGATAAAAAAAACAAAAAACAATAGGCCACATTGAAACTTGTAGCAATGTTGGGCCCATTGGCTAAAATACTAATTGATAATCATTATGCCTACTCTACAATCAATCATTATATATATTAATATTTACTACCTTTTAAAAAAAAAGGCAGATTCTTTTTTATTACTATAAATATTACAAACAACAAAATATATAAAAAAAATATGAAGGCTATTTTGACATCGGTTGCCACACCCCCTTATAATGAAAATATGGTTGGGTCGCCTCTTAATTCTTCTATTTTATGTCATAGGACAAATGTCTACCACATTTGGTGCCTTTATCAAAAAGTGAACGATCGACGTGACTTGTTTTTTAAAAGTTTTTTTAAGAACCCCTACTATACAGTTAACAATGAAACTCTAACGTAATCCAGTGTTTATACTGAAAGTTGGGCTGGGACGGTGTAGTGGGGTTTAAAAAGGACCGAGATTGAATCACCCTGGGAATAGTTTTCTAGTGTTAATACGGCACACAATCGAAATCAAAATCGTAATATTATTGTGTACTGTAAGTGTAATGTAATGAAAACAATATTGTATATAATTATGTATAGGACCTATGTTTTATTTTTGTACTTAACAGGTGTTCCGCCATTGAAGATTTTAGGAAAATGATGAAATATAAAAGGACAACTTTGTTTTGCTTGATTGGTTTTGTTTCTGTAGTTCTATGGGTTGTAAGTGTTTTTTTAAATTAACATTATTACCTATAGTAGGCCTACGGGTAAATTTTTTCCAACATTATATTCCAAAATGTTACAAATAGTAACTATAGGCCTAAACTGATTTAATGGCCAATCATAATTAGGCCTCTAACAATTATTAAAAAAAGAAACACCATTGCTGGGGCTGAGGTGGTACGATTTAGTGAATATGTTGTAATTGTCTGGAAATTTCATTGTAGCAATATTTAAATGTTTAAAAAAGTAAATAAATTGATGTTCTGGCTAAATGAATTTAAATTTAGAATAATGATGATTGAACGCGGAAAATATCCGATGTCTTTTTCTGATTCCCAAACATGTCATGTCATAGAGAACGATTGCATTGTGTTTCTCCCGCCGCCGTGATAATAGGGAGCGGCAGTGTACGACCCACAAAAGTCATCCTTCCCAGGAAACGCTTAGTCGGACAAAACGCGTTGCCTGTTCAACGGTCCGCGGAAGTTTATTTGTATCCGTATAATCCGATCCGCCGCACTGTAAAGTTCACGCTTGGTTGCGCTTCGCACACTGCCACATTGCCTGTTTCGAGGGCTCCCTATTAACATGGAAACCTCTAAAATATTGTCATGGAAAATAAAAACTAATTCTAGTTGTTTGGAATGCTTTCATATTTTAAGAATAGAAGAATGGTAGCATTGTCAGTGAAAAGCACCTATGCGTCTACATCTTTAAACCGACCACCAGTACCGATGATTCATTATAATATAGTGCAGAGTACAAGAATAACAGATCAAGTGGGAATTGTCAATACATTATCGTCAGCTATAAAACGAACGACCGTTCCTGCAGTTCCTGTAGTAGCAGATAATGTAGGAATGATAAATGCATCAACATCTTCAGTTCGTTTGATGAATCCTGATAGGTCTATCAATGTTGGTGACTACTTTAGTGTTATAATAGATGCTCGAGACAGCAATGGTAATAATCGTACAAAAGGAGGCGATTTAATCTTTGCAAATATAAGAAGTAAGAAAGCAAGTACCACTGGAAAGGTAAAAGACTTCAACAATGGAACATATGAAGTGATTTTCTTTGCTGGTTGGCAAGGAGTTGTTACTACTGAGATTATTCTAGAACATCCATCAGAGGCAGTAGATTACATCGAACAGGAATTGTGGCCAATGGAAGAAAGAGCTACGTGGTTAGCTAATTACCAAGTATCTAAAGTCGCGGAAATAAGAAATTGCAGATTTCATGTTGGTGTTTTACTTGATAAATGTAATTACAGCCAACCATTGGCAATGGGAAACGCCACTTTCTATTGCGATAAACCAAACCACATATCTTGCGATTCGTTGAGCTGGATTTCAATTGGCCAAAAAATCATTGTAGCAAAATTTCAGAAAATGTATGGTTATCATCAAACACTTTTTGCTGAGTAAGTATTATATTATCCTTTTTATAAAAACACTTCATAACACATAAAGAAGTATCTTAGATTATATCAAAGAATATATATCACAAGAATGAGTATTCCGCGATTTTTGCACGAGAAATTTGTAACAGAGAGCTCCAGTGAGTGATGCCCGCCCTCATAAGGGCGGATGTATACATACTAAATAAGACTTGATTTAATAGATATTATACATGTCACATTAAATAGAATTATGATAATAGTTTTTGCAATTGTAAACTATTTTATAATACATATTTATTAACAAACTAGTGTACATTCACTTTTACAGACAATTATTTACTAACATGCTAAGTTAGTTCACAAAAAAGGCCTAACACAGCAACACCAAAATCAACGAATCGTTACTCAGCACGGCCTATTCTTTACCATTGCCGTGTACTACTCTACGCCCGGTAAATTAAGTATTGTTTTTATGATATCAATTAGTATAAAATACATATTATTAATAGGACAAAATGTTAAATGTTATTAACATTTATTTGTTTTACCAGAAACAAGTTAAATATAGGAATATTATTAAACTATCCTTCGTGAAAACGCGTAAACAGCAACACGCCCGCTCACGCTATCGTAGCGTCCGGTTGATAAAGCAAACTGTTTATACGGCAGTTTTTACTAAATAAATTGCATAAAACGAACAATTAAATATCCAAATAGTATTTAACATGATGTTGGCATGTAGTTGATAACATTTTTTATCATGAAAATACTCACCGGTGGTCCAGCCTTTGATTAGTGAAACCGTCACAAAAAGTTGTATACATCCCAGATACATCCACACTTATGGCGGCGCCCTACCACATGGACAATATTACTGTTACAGGGAAAATCGCGGATTACTCATTCTTGTGATATATATTCTTTGATTATATGTATAGCCTATTTAATAATGCAATATAAATTTGAGAACATTACAGTCACGTGCTTTGTTACTAATAATTTATGGTGCATACGAATACCCAGTTGACTAGTTTCAGTCGCATGAAATTGGCTCCTCACTCGAAATATTTTAGTATTCATTTATGGAAATTTAAGGAAAAACCAAAATTACCTCTTTTTTATTGGTTGATTCGAAATTCATATTGCATACCAATCCGTCCCATTTAGCATCGACGTCTTTCTTATAAGACGTTTGCGAAGTATGGGTTTTACAAGTTAGTTTACGGACAAAAATCGAAACGGCTAATGGAACGTAAACAAGACCAACTACCGACTTGGTGAAAATGTAATGATGAGGTGGTACTTTCATATTCGCGACAAACAACCACCCGGAATTTGTCATTATAACCATTACGTCTGAATCAGGAACAATAAAAGCACTCCGAGTGTACATACCTCCGCCTATTGTAAAATTCCTGTGCAATTGTCCAATTTCAGTTTACTTTACGTTAAGACTGCTCAGTACCAGCCAGCTTTTGAAAATGTTTTCCTATCTTTTAACACTAGCAGATCTGAAAATAATAATAAAAAGTGTTCTAGAATTAGGATTCTGCTCTAGACTGCCTCCAAAATTTAATGGAGTGGTCCTCGACTACATTGTAGTACAGATCTGGCAATAATTGTAAATTGTAATTTCGCTTTTCCCTGGTTTAATCAAAAGCTGTTTTAATCGTCAATAATGTGGAACGTTCTGCTTAATATGCAGATGTCCTAACCATTAGACCACTGGGGCTTTCATGGTATTGTCAATACATCCTATTTTTCTTCTTCAAAACATTTGCACAGTACTTAACAATAAAACATTACTTCCCAATAGGTCTTTAGTAAGCCAACGACTGACCAATACTATAACAATCAACATCGGAAATAACGGTAAGTATTGTTTATTTTTGTTTAGGCCTAGGCCTTAAACCATTATCGTTAACCAGATTCATAACTTAAGATAAACGACATTCATTAGCTGTAAACAACTTGATAGAACAATAGAAAACTATTTATTCGTGGTATATTTGTATATATAATATTTGTTGAAACCTATAATAGAACACATCAATTAATACAATATATTATTAATATATAATAATTTTCTATTTCAGGTAAAAAACCAGCGCCAATTTCAAATATTTCATGCACGTCAGATTTGCCAATACATAGTATTAGCAATGGATACTGGATTGGAAACATCTGGTATTCTTTAAAGTGTAAAACTAAGCAGTGGACAAAACCCGAAATAATGCAATGCATTCAAGGAAAGCACATCATATTATTGGGTGATTCCACAACAAGGCAATGGACTGAGGGACTGTTGAAAATAATGGATGTTACAAAAAGCAAATATACGACTAAACCCAATTCTATGCACATTCAACATCATAGTGAGAACATGACTCTGGACTTTTATTTTAATCCGTACATGGTTAGCAAAGCTAAAACCGTTTTCAGAGTTGGGAAATGGGAATACGAAGTTCTGGACAATCTTAACTTCAGTTCGTGTAATTACGTCATTGTGGCGAGTCCATGGGCTCACTATAGTCAATGGACAAAAAATAGTGTTATTGAAAGGCTGCAATTGTTGCGAGAAACGCTATTAAGGTTTAAGAAGCGGTGTCCCCACGCGCCAGTAATGGTGAAAACACCGCACCCACGGGAACATGGCACGTGGGATATATTTTTTAAGAGTAATCGACTCCTTTTAGACATATATAATCTTTATCTAAATATGTTCTCAGGATTAGGTATACATATCATTGACATCTGGGATATGAACGTAGCACACCCTGCAAACTTTATACACATGCCTATGCCAGTTATTTATCAAGAGCTTTATATGATGTTTTCGCATATATGCCCAGTAAATTGATTGACAGAAATTACAAATATAAATGTAACATATTGTAAGTTTACACGTCTACAAGCGTCCATGCGTTACCTGGAATACTCACTTTCTCTCTACATGTATTTCCCCCAACATAAGACAAACTACAAAGGGCGCTATAATTCTCCGTACCTTATTTGCATAATTAATTAATATGCAATAACGCGCGACGAATACAACTAAAATTCCATCGAAAATCGATAGGTAATCTCATCAAACCAATTGGATTAAACGGTAAACGGTAAGTTACTTCATGACAATTGTTTCTTCTTCAGAAAAGAATGTCTATCTGTAACATACTGACTTCTATATAGCCAATTCTGCCAGGATCATCTGACTCAGTTGGTGTGTGATTGGTTCATTGGAAAGAAATGTGCTGCTTTATTAGTATTATTATTTTAGGCCTGGGGGCGTACTGTATATATATAATTTATTTATTCCCTAATGATCAGCAATTGCTGGATGGATCACCCTCATTAAATATGGTGTAAAAAAAATTTGGATCATGTATTATTCATTTTCTCACCTAGAGGCCAGATAGCCACATAACCGTTACTAAACGTCAAGTGACGAATTTAATTAATTAAAACTGTTATTTGGGGTATTTTGGAAAAAAAAAATTTATAATAATTTTTGTCTCTCTTTACTGTATTATGTATGTATGTTTAATAATAATATTTTATATCGGTTATATTCAATGAATGTTCAACTGCATTTGTTTTAAAATTTGGATCATGTATCATTCATTTTCTTTTCAAGTCTCACATAGAGACCAGATAGCCACATAATCATTACTAAACTTTAAGTGACGAATTTAATTCTCGTTAAAAATGTTATTTTAGTTAGTAAAGATAAGTTTATTATTATCTATACTATATTATTTATAGTAGAAAAAGAAATAAATTTACTATAATAATTTTTGTCTCTCTTTACTACGTTTTAAGGGTAGTTGTTTGGGGTATTTACTTAGTGGGTAAACTATTTTGTGAAAGGTGCTTGTTGTCCTTCCAATTTAGTGAAAACTTCAGACTTGAAGGCTATTAGGACTTTTGTTGGACATGGTGCGAGTGAGTTAGTTTTTGTAAAGAACCCCTCCCCCTCCCACAAAATCATTCATTCGTTATGGAAAGGTATCAAACATTAATTCTAGATTAAAGTTAAAGATGTTTAAATAATTTTTCCCGTTTATGCTTGCTTAAATGTTATGTTTTCTGATTTGAATGGCACATTAGATCCGATATCTTTATTCAAACAACTATCTAGTTTCTGGTTGCTAAAGGTACGAATAAAGGTGACGTCATCGACTTAAGGTACGAATAAAGTTGACGTCATCGACTTAAGTGGTTGGCGTTGGCGTAGTGTGTAGTGCCAGAGATTTCCAACATTACATGGTACGTGGTAATTTACTTTGCAGGCATTGATCAAACAGCTAAATTCCGAACAGGTATGGCTATATTTATTAAACCTCTATTCTACTAATGTATTTCTACGTTTCATACAAGCACGTAATTATATTGAGTTATTAAATGTTGATAACATTTTTGTTCTGTTAAAATTTACTGTTGTATATGAATTGTATATTAAATTATAAACATCTAACATATTGTATAAACATTAACATTAAAACAGAAATTGTATATTTAGATTTATACATTACATTTAGATTATCAAAGTAAAAGATATAATATAGTTATAGCAGCTTTGCATTAAGTATTTGTTATTTATATTTATATAAGAAATTAACTGCAAAATATTACTTCTGAGCCAGTAACTGATCATTATGAGCATACCGAGGAAAGGATTTAGGCCATCAGCTGTAGCCTGTATTGTTTCATCCCGTTCCAGTGGAAATGGCACTACATAATTTCACTTGAAACATAATATTGTAAATAAAATAGGTAAATAAAATATAAAAGTTCTTTTTACGATAATAATAATTATTGTAGTAAATCACTAATCACTTTTTGTTTTAATGAAGAAGATCCCTTGTTTAGTTAAAATTTGAATTTCTTGCATGGTTAAGAAGGTCCCCTTTTTTCTTATATTAAGACTTCTTTTGTTCTTGTTCCATTGTTTTCATCCACCTGTACAAAATATGCATAGCCAAGTACTCTAGGTTAGCAAGGCCTGTCTGGGAGAGTAGTACTGTATAAGGAAGGAGCTCAGCTTGTTATATATACCAGGGAAGAGTTAATCCGTGGATACCTTGTTAAATACTACTGTAGGCCTACCTTGTTGAATAATACCTTTTTGAATAATACCTTGTTGAATAATACCTTGTTGGATGCTTATATACAAAGCCAGCAATGCAAGTTTATTGTATTGTTATCATTATTTTAGTTGTACATACCGTAGGCGTATCCCTTATTGTTTATACTGTTGATATGTATTTGCTGTTTTGTTTACTAGGAATGTTCCTATTTTGATTTCATATATAGTAATTTAAACTATCTTTTCGTCATATCGCCTACGTCATAGAGAAATGCAGTTGCACGCGATTTAGACATAGCTTTGTCAAAATATATTTTGACAAAGTATTTTTTTATATTAGCTGGCGATTGTAACTACATGTAAACTGTTGGTGTGTTTCTACATTAGCTGGTTTTTTTTTTACCACATTAGCGGTGGATTGTTAACGGTTGTTTCGACATTAGCGGTTGTAACGTATTTTTGTTTCCATACTTTTACAATGAAATTCCATAAGTAATAAAGCCAATATTTTACTCTACCAATTAGTGACGATGATTCGCTGTTGGTATGGAATGAAATAAAAATAAATAAATGAATGCGATTACAGTAGTTTTGGTTAATTATAAATTGTGTTAGTAAGATCGACCAATGAATAAGTTTTACAAGCTTCTATATAATTTATGCTTAAGTCTGACATAGGCTAGCACAATGGAAAAACTTTGGGAAAGATCTCAGCCTTAGATACCTACCTCATCTATCTTGGATGTACCGCGAAACGTAGATTTGATAACATTAATTCTCACTATTACGATATTGTTCAATTTTTTACTTTTGCAATGACAAAATTTAGCGTTTCCGATCGAATATTCTGGATATCACATGGTTATTTTTATATAGGCCTACTCGCGCGGTACACTTGGCTTCCGGGTTCCCTGACTTTCGGTAAAATGGTCGTTGGTGGCGACATTCAATATTTTTAATCCTCGATATGTTCGGAAAATAAGGATATAGGCACAATGAATATCTCATTGCGGGGCTGAAATGACTGGCTTTTACTTTACGTGCTAATTACAATTTGATGTTAGTGATTCAACTAATTATTTATTTAAATTATTTAAGGCCGTTACTTTTTACGAACTACTATGTGCTTTTAGTGATTAAACTAATTATAATTGTTAATTGTGACATCCTTTAACAAGGCCATATACATGGCTGCAGTCACGTGGTCAAGTTAGTATTTTACCGACCAACCGACCGACCAACCAACCGACCGACATAGTAAACTGTAGAATGTAGAGAAAATGGCACAAACAATGGCATGCTTCCATACATCAGGAAATCATTCGGTAGAAATAGTTAAATCAAATATTTTTTTTTAATGGAACATAAATGGGAGCTTTGTGTAAATATAACTTGCTAATATGAACTGCATCAGACAGCTACCGATGAGAGATTGTCCAAGGGATACTCAGGAAGATCAAAAGCATCAGAGTTATACGTCTGGAAAGAATCTTTATAAAATGAATTAAAATAAGTACCAACATCACTAGCTGTATTCAGAGGCGTATAAACATGGTCATTATAACTTTGTATATGCTTCCAAGAAGCCCTGATCCACGCCCAGAATCTTTTAGGATTAATGGTAATAGGGAGTGAGTGGCCGAGCGGTTAAGACAGTGGAACCGTAATTACGTAGCCATAACATCGGCAGGGGTTCGAGGCTCACTCACTCCATGGTTCTGGTGGTAGAACGAGTCTTCTCGGATAAGGACTATAAACCGTAGGTCCAGTGTACACATCTAGCTCGTGTGCACTTTAAAGATCCTAGTACATCTTTCGAGACGAGTAGGGGGTTACCCCGGTGTATTAGTACATTACAGCCACTGATCACCAACTGGGCCCTCTGGGAGACCAGTCTTTGACTGAAGAGGTTACCCAGTATAAATATATATTCAATCAATTCAATCAATCAATATCGTTGGACAAAGCTCTGATTACAAAGCTTTTGAAACTTGTTCTGGCCAACCTGAAATTGTCCACAACAATCCTAGTATTTAATTCTAAATACTTTCTACTTACTACTTACTACTTATGAGCATTATCTGTCATGTCAAGCATGTTCCAGGGAATATAATTGAGAATATTTACAATATCATTATAATTGAGTATTACAAAATTATATAAAATTCTATTATTACTATTTATAAAAAAAAACTGAAATAGATTCATGGTCAGATTTAAACCACTTTATCTTCTTCTTAACGTTTTCCGTCTTCCGACATTACGCTTTTCTCAATTTGTTTCCATTTTTGTCTGTTTATGGCAGGATGGTGTGTTATTGTGTTAGTGTCTACATGTCCTTGTAAGTCTTTATTTGATTCATCAAGTTATTTCTGGGTCTTCCTACGGGTCGTTTTACTTTCCTGTTAGTTTCCTTCATTGTTTGTTTGATTGGGGTATCATCCGGTAATCTAATTATGTGTCCATACCATTTTAGTCTCCTTCGTTTAATTCTTTTACTCCATTCTTCTTGTTTTGTTATCTCGTATATTTACATGTTACACACTCTATCTGTTAATTTAATATTTATTATCTTTCGCAACATTTTCCTGTGATATATATCTATACTATAAACCAGTTTAATCCAGTAGTAAAACTTTATGAGCCCAACAATTGTATTAAATAATCTCAAAATCTAATATTTTATTGTTGCACTGGATCGAATGATTGCACTTATAGAGACAGTTACTATTTAGAACGGTATCAATAAATAGCTAATTCATATTGCCTATATTATCATTAAAATATGGTTGTTTGCATGTCAAAAGAAGCCCAACTGATTCCTGTAATATTAATAATAATAATAATATTTGCATAATAATTTTGTAGGTCTACAAAAATATGTATTCTGTGCAGATCAACGTTGTTTAAAAAAAAAATACTTGATTAATTCTCGGAAATCTAGTTTATTGGGCTACGACTAGAAATTGAGTAATTGTTCATCATACCTAATAATAGTTTTTTAATATTTCTATAGCATTCCACTTCTGAATTGTCCTTTAGTATTGGAATGTAATGCATGACTTCTTTGACCGTTGAATAAAAGTTCTACTTTATACTTTAACAAAAGCATATTGTAATGAATCAAAACTAGATGTAGGCTTAAAGTTCATACCTAACTATTACTTAAATTTACCATTTCCTGCAACAGCAACAGCAACACGTACCTAGGCCCTACGTTTACGTTAAAACAGTTGCACATTGTTTTGAAGATAAATTGCAAAATGTTTATTCTTTGTAGTGCAAAAACATGTTGATTGTTTTCGAACATCTAAGTTTGCCTTAAGCTGAATCTATCGCCTAATCTTGCATTGTTTGGAGCGTACAAATATTGTTTTAGATCAATAATGTCACCATTATTTTTAACTGTGTTATTTGGATTTGTTAATCTTGTCAATTCACAAAGTGAGTATATTTTTCCTTGTTAGCTTCTACACCCGACACTGGTACTGTATTATGTCTACAGACAATAAACTGCGGAAATCTGCAATTTCTATCCTGACTATAACAGGTGGTAGTTGTTAGGGCACCTGTAACGCTTGTAACCCGTGTCAATTTCTAGAGAATAATAATAAAATAAATCAATGTTGTTGTCAGTATAACTTACTAAATCATTAAAGGTCTCCCAAAAACATGAACAAGTTTGCAGTTTTAATAAATTTAATCACTTGCGTAGATAAAAATTCGAAAAAAGTGATTAACTAAGTGGCAACAAATCTGGCTATTTTTTGGTTTAAATTTCAGTCTTCAGGTAAATATTTTTCCATCAAATATATTAGGCCTATGTGACATTACAATTCCATATTTAACAATACAAAACATTTTTTCAGAAGGATAAAATATCCGTATTAAATAAATTATACAATAAACCTCCACTTTACAGTTGAAATATGTAAATCTATAGTTTAAGCGGTTGTATCACCAGCAAAATACATGTGCAGAATAGTCGGGAGATTTTATTGCTCAAATTGAGTTCCTGAAAGATTTTGAATCCTTAGAACTAGTAGAATTCATTACTCTTACTCTTTACTTACTTTAATTTAAGCACTATACTACAGTATTATCCAATATAACAACTCTTAACAATAAAGCAACACATAAGCCATTCTTTGTAATACCTATTCATGGAATTCAATCAAAAGGTACTGTAGGAGTCTTGTTACTGACGATTAATCATATTTGATACAGTTATTGGCTGCCGATAAAGTATATATAATTTTGTATGAATGAGTGACAAGTAACAACAAAGAAACTCATCTGTATTTTACATGTGAGCGTGGGTCTGACTGAATGAATGGTACTGACTTGTGCTGACTTTTATTTGAATTATTAAACAATGCATTTTGTTTAAATTATTAAACAATGCATTTTGTTTAAATTGTTAAACAATGCATTTTTTTAAATCAAACTATGTTTCTAATGATATACTGTACTTTGGGTGACTTGGGTCGCTTTTGGATGCTCAATTATGTTATCATCATCTACATGCACGTCCACTATTGGACTTGATTTGAAATAAAATCAGGGGTGTGTTAAAGCGGGTGTAACATTAGATGCATTGCCTCACATTTAATGGTGGCAACCCTTAAAAGGCGCTACATAATTTCCCCCGATTGATAGTGGTAGTGCATTTTTTACGTAAACAGTATGTTTCTAATGGAAATGCTTCATGGAGTGCCTTCAGTTTTAATGTCCTAAATTTGATTTTGCCAAGCATTCGAGATATTATCATTTTAACATTCAATTGAGAGTACTACTAGTAATACTAGGCCAATATATTAAATACAATTGTGTATTATAATTACAACTACAGACAATTTTTCCTATGTAAGAGCCATGTTTTATTGGAATAAAACGTGTGCACTTGAATTGAATTAAAATTGTATATAATTATTATAATTGTGAATAACTAGATGGTACGCGAGCGAAGCGAGCGTACCATCTAGGTCGTGCCCACAGATGGTTCTCGAATACATAATATTAATTTCAGCGTTAAAAAACTGACGATTTCAAATGTACAATAATGCAGGACAATAAGACACTGTGATTTATGTACTCAACTAAAATTATCACCCTGGGAATTACTTCCGAAAGGGAAACTTGTCGCAAAATGAGACCAATTGTTTAAGTCAAATTTAAACAAACTTAATTTGTGTTTTGTATGTAACATTATGGTTCAGGGATGTTGATATTGGAATATACGGTAGTTAAACAAACAATACTCAATTACGTTACCATCTCCATGCATGTCTACGACTTGATTTGAAATAAATTCACGATTGATTTTGCCAAGCATTCGAAATATTATATCATTTCAATTGAGAGTATATATTTGATATACTAAATAATACAATTGTGTATTATAATTACAACTACAGAAAATTCATTTTTCCTGTGTAAGAGCCATGTTTCTTTTTTAATGAATCGTGTGCACTTGAATTGAATTAAAATTGTATATAGTTGTTATAATAATATAATTGTAATGCTTACACATTTTAGTATATTTTGCAATGTATTTATGTGGAGACATTTTTCTATTAGAACCAGTCCATGATTTACCTTCTTCTGTCTTCTTTTGTGTATCTTATTAAAATGTTAGGATGGTCCCTGAAAATCATCTAATTGTTTAGAAGGCTTATTACAAATAGGCAAACCATTAATACATTATTTCACCCAACCACACCTTATTTTAAATAATACTACGTCAATAAATTACACACACTCTTCTCTCCAAATGTCTGGTTTTCATTATGAGTAGGAAACAATTTAGAGATTTGAAACTGTTAATTTTTAATTGGTCAATATTTATAAAATGATACAAATATCTCTTTTAAACGTAGCATCATGGATGCCAACAACTATTACACCAGATACAACACCATCGACTACAGAGATGTCATCAATTACACCAGGTATATCACCAAGTGATTATTGTTTTTTCCTTATTAATAGCTTCAATAATCTATCCTAGTAGCAAATTATAGTATATATACAGTAGTTAGTAGCAAATTATAGTATATATACAGTAGTTATTTCATTGTGTTTTCATCATTTTGGTTGCCATTTAATAACGGTTTTAAAAATTAAAATTGCATCTAAACGTTGAGATTCATTTAATATTTTTGATTTTATTTATGTTCTTAGGTGGTCCATGTGATACTGATCTTGTGCTTACAGAGTGGCAACGTAGTATTCTATATGACCTTGGGTCTGAGTCTCCAATATCTGATGATTTTATAATAGATGGCTGGTACAAGCTGAGAAATGAGGGTGATAGGATTGATATTAGAATGCCAACCTCAACACCAGGAAGTTTTAAATGTGGAACTTTATTCCCAGTTTGGATTGATGGTTTGTTAACTGACTTTCAAATATTGTTATCCATAACAAACTAAATAAAGATGTAGGCCTATAACTATGTGAAGCACATTTGAGTATGTATTAGTATTTATTAAAGAGCGCTATATAAATATAGTAAAATAAATGACAATAATGATTCTTTTATTGAATCAATTCTATAGATACATATCCAGAACTTGGAGATCCAATCAAAAGTGTTACTGGCTGCATAGATGTCAATGGAGATCCGTGTGCCCTCACTGTTCCAATTTCCCTTCTTGCTTGTTCAACTGTAAACAATGATCTATATTTTGTTCATTATTTCGTTGACACTCCTGGAACCTTAATTGGATATTGTACAGGTAAGAATATATTCATCTGGTTCTGAATATAATTAACTGGAAGATTATTGTTTTTTGTTGAACCAAATACATAGACAGTTGTTATAAATATTACGTTTCGTTACTGTCACCTTCTTTAAACTACAGTTTCAAATCGTATATTAGAAAAGAGATGGAAATATAATCAATATTTTAAAACTACGTTATTTATCACATATTTAATTTGGGAAATGAGAGCCATAGGCTACGATATTATGACTAATTTACGTATAGTGCACATTGAAGTTCGTTACGTTTAACCTGCATTTTGTTTACTTTGTACAACACCAGAAATGCTTTATTTTATACTCATCAGCAGAATATTATATAGTATACACACTACTAATTTGAAACTAGAATTTAATTCGTCACTTTGACGATTTACTGGTGATAATTGTGATAAAAGATAAATTTACCGACATTATTTAAAAAAACCCACGCAAACGCAACATGCACGTACGTTAATATACGAGCGCAAACAGTTGATGTATGCCATTCTATGACCTGATGCATACGCTTATTATAGTGCTGAGTTTTGCCTATTATGTGTCATATAGAATAATATATACAGTATATTATAATGCAGTGTAGCATAGGTGAAATTACGGGGCCCACATGTTATTAAATGAACATTTCCATTTTCAGATTCTCTTTTACCTTGTGAAACTAACGTGACGTCATCACTTGAGTTCCCACCATGTGGTAAGTTCTACATACCCTTTGATAACAGCAACAAAGAAAAATATTGAACAAAAATAGTAAAGCACCTGGCAATGATGATATTAACCAGTATATTATTAAACAACTTATCCTTTTCATTTCTGAACCCCTCTGCTACATTTTCAATCTACCGCACTTCTTCAATTAACAAATGAAATTGTCGGGGCTTTCGAGAGGGGTGAATTTGCCAGTGGTATTTTCATTGATCTCTCGAAGGCCTTTGATACATTTGATCACGATATTTTATTATATAAGTTACATAATTATGGCCCTGTATATAATTTATTCAAAAGCTACCTTTCAAACCGCAAGCAATGCACTAAATTTAAACACACCGTTTCTGATTTTCTTCCTATTATTTGTGGAGTCCCTCAAGGTTCCCTGCTTGGGCCTCTATTATTTTTATTATACATAAATGATATCTATAATGCCTCGAATATGTTTTCGTTTCTCTTGTATGCTGATGACACAACCGTAATTTACACTGATAAAAATGTAGATTCCCTTTTTAAAATATCAACTGAAAATCTACCCAAAATGTTAACATCATTTTTTGCAAACAAACTGTCTGTTAATCTAAAGAAGTGCTGTTGTATGGTGTTCAAAAATTCACAAATACCACTAAATACCAGTACTTTCAAATTAAAAATGAAAGATCAATTAATACCTATTGTTGAGAAAACTAAATTTCTTTGTGTTTATCTGGACAGTAAACTAAATTGGAAACATCAGATTACTGAAGTCGAAAACAAAATATCCAAAAGTTCTGGTATCATATATAGATTATTATATTTCATCCCTCAAAACATACTCCGCATTCTTTACTGTTCATTAATCCTCTCTTACCTTACTTATTGTAATATTATTTGGGGCAATATCTACCCGTCCTACTTAAACAAACTGATCCAAAAGAAAACCGTAAGATACATAGCAAATGCTCCTCCGTATCCCATTCCAATCCTTTATTTTCTTCATTTGGTCTTCTTAAAATGCAGGATATTAACCATCTTCAACAAAGTGTTTTTCTTTATTCATGGCTAAACTCGATCCTGCCATCACACTTGATTTATTTAGTTTCAATCTTAATTTTCATAACCACAAAACTCGGAGCGCAAATCAAATACGTATTCCTTTTTTTAAAACTACTTCTTTTAAACATACTGTAGCATTAAGTTCACTGGTCCTAAACTCTGGAATAGCGTACCAGTTCCTATAAAAAGTGCTTTGTCTAAGAAGAGTTTTTCTTTTAAATTGAAACGACACCTTTTATCCAGTTATGTGTAATTATCCTTTCACTCATTGTAGTTTTTATATTTAGTTTTTTTCGGTACCCGGAAACTAAAAGTCTTCATTACTGTTTTTGTCTTGTTTCCGGTTCCCGCGTTGTCCTGTTTTCTTTTTCAGGTTTTATGGGATGCCTTATACAAGCTTCGCTTTTTTGGAATGTTGCCCCTCTTATTTTAATCATATTTACTGTTAATTTTTATATTCTATGAAAGAGAAGAAGATAAATAAGTGTTACTTTGATTGATTGATTGATTGATTGAGTATCGTGATCTTTGTTTTTCCAACATTACATCCAAATTATCTATACCGGTAGTTTACAAATATTAATGTATAACATGGTTATAAATATACTGTAATTATGATTCATAATTTGTCTTTCATATTCATTTCTTTTATTCTCAGCATAATATAACAAATGGTAACATAATAACAAATTGTATTGTGGTTTTTTGTACACAATGCAAAAAAACATGTTTTCAGTAAGTCATTCAAGTCATTCTTTAAAAGTCATTCCGTTTAACAAATTGTTCACAACTCTCTTTATATCAAGATCAATTAAATTGAAATACGAATAATCATTACTTAAGCATAGTGACATGTACTTTTGAGTACAGATATTGAGGCTCCATTTTTTTATAGTAACTTTATCGTTGGTTGATTTTGACATATTATTCTTAGTCATTTCTATGCGCTAGTTATTAACTATCACCAAAAATTTTTCGAAAAAACAAAAATTTAACTGAAATACAGACGTTTTTTTGTTAAAAAAATAACTTTGACTTCCAGTCAAAGTTTTCAATCAAAACATATCCCATAATGAAACGCGCTTGTTTGGCTACTCTGTATGCATAATCATAAAACTTCCCCATGATCTGTGTGAAAATACCTTCTTAACCGTGACGAGTTGTAAACAATCATAATTTTAGCATATGCATAATGCGTACTCATGGTTTGAAATCTTTGTTTACTTTCGCTCGTGACGATTTTTCAGATGAAATGTAATCAAACTAATTTACCTGTTAATTACGTAAACTTGTTGTTTTTGGCTCAAATTTTCGACTTAAAGTGAATAACTTTAATATTACTTTGATATGGCCACTTTAAATTTAGAATATTTTGGCCTTCATTTTTTTGTGTTTCAAGGGACAATACATCTTTAATAATGTATTCATAGAATAGAATATACTCATATTTCATAATAACTAAGACTAGAATACACATTGTTGTCTCAGTTATTAATGAGGACAGTTTTGAACGGTGTTCTTAGAAATTGGAACAATCCAACAACGATATCTCGAATGACTATCCATATATTATTATCAACATTGTTTAGATCAAGAATCTCCAGATATTTTCAATTGCCCAATGGATATGATTGTTTACACAACAACTGGTGAGGCATTTGCAATCAATGTTACATGGATGGAACCGACAGCTACTGATAACTCTGGAGAGACCCTTATACCAGTAGCAGACTGCACTTCTGGTGATAATATGTTTGTAATTGGTGACACAACAGTTCAGTACAATGTCTCAGATTCAGCTGGTAACTTTAATGATAGCTGTAGTTTTGTTGTCACCGTTGAAGGTAAGTGAATGTACTTTCTGGAAGGAAATTATTACCCATTCAGTCACATGACTTTTATAAGTTCGTTGTTAATATAATCCTTGAAGTACTACTTTTTGGCAGACTTTCTGGCAACATGCCTTTATGTTATTAACATAACAATTATTCTATATATATATTATATATATTTCTTGTCAAATGTGATCTAGTTTTACCTTTCAAAGGAGAAGCAGGATGTACAATAATTTAAAACTCAGTAAATTAGCATTAAAAAGGTAAAACAGTAGATCCCCTATTAAAAGACGCTAAAGACAAATTATGCTGTGTTAATATGAATCTAGGGTGCGCATCAGAAAGTGACAACGTGCATGAGAGGGACATTGAAGGGACGTTGAACTCTGCCTGTCAATCTGTCGGCAGTTTATAAATATTTTAATGATAAATGAATTGGTAATTCATAGAATTATTAAGATGTGAAGTATAGTAAAACTACAGCTAATTACGGACTTGAAATCAACACAAAAAGTGCACATGGTAATCGAAAACACTTTTAATTCAGAGAGCGCGCGTTGAGCAAATGAAACATATTTTCGCGGGCCGGCATGGTTTATATATCCGGCCATGGCGGTACACAACAGATAAGGTTGCATAGTTAATACGTGACGTAACAACAACAACAACAATTCTGGAAAGTGATATATCCTATCCTATCCCATCATGGAAGATTAGTGTGCCAAATGTGAGCACGTACCATTCAGATGTTTCGGATGAAATGCGTACGCGACAAATTTAGTAGCATTAATATATAGAGTATTTAGTTTCTTTGTACTACATACATACTTTCTGTTTTTGTCTTATTTTCTTTTTAGAGCAGCCTAACATACTTTAAAATGTGTTTTTATATTAGATAATGAACGCCCAATTATTGACTGCCCAACAAATGTTACTTCAAACAATTACAACCAAACAAGGTTTGGTTTAATAGTTATTAGCAAGGATGAAGGAAATTCACTTGCCACGGTGACCTGGAACCCTCCTGTGACAAGTGACAATAGCAATGGAATAGTGACTGTAGTGTCATCACCTTATGAATCAGGTGACATAATACCAAGTGGTGTTCACACAATCACCTTTACAGCAACTGACCCTACTGGAAATAGTGAGAACTGTGATTTAAGTTTCCGGGTCCAAGGTACAAGGTTTTCAAGAATTTAGTAAATGTAATAATAATAATAATAATTCAACATTTATTAGTTTCTATCAATGGTAAAGCAATACAATAAAAAGAGTGGTAATTTATAATGAGACAATACAAAAATACCATTAATAGAGGATCTTGCAAGAAGAGATTTCTTGTCACGCAAGACCCATAAACAAAAATTAAAAAAATACATTTGTATATAATTATATATAAAATAAAAAGTCATGACAAAGTTTGAAGGTCTAGTTTGAGTACAATGATAATAAATGTTTTTTACTGTATTTTACAGGAGATTTCATGTTTGTGGCCAACCGTTTTCCTCCAGGAATTTATATGTCAAGTATAGGTTCCGGTGATGCCACAGCTTTAACCTTTACTCCAGCAATTCAAAATGTTCAACTAACCAGACCAGTGGCTATTGATTATGATGTCACCACCTCAGCGCTATACTGGTCTGACATCGGCACGTCTTCAATTGAATATTATTCATTTGTCACAAAACAACACAACGTTTTAGTTTCTTTTGAAACCGGAGGTAAGAGCAAATTATTATTTTCTATCTAGTAGGATAATTCATTTATAGTGTGGATTCCTTAAAAAAATAGGGTTCCTTACCTAGTTATAATTGGTTAAACTTTAGTTATTAGGCTAAAATAGCACAATCAACACATTTATGATTTTGGCCTACTTGTGACCATCAGCAAATTTACAATTGTTATATGATACAGTCTGTTGATTTTGATCTTATATTTTTGCTAAAATATTTCCCTAAACTACTCACTACAACGCATAGGCCTGGACGTCTTTGTGTACATCTTCTTTAGTTGTAATAATACAAAACACTCTAGTTCCATACTACATTTATTGTACTAGAGGGTGCTCATGCTTTAGTAAGTTGAGACGATGATTATTGAAATTCTTTGCAATGATAAACATTTATAATAGGCATACACAATAAAGAATCTTTATTGATCAGATAGAAAATGTGTTTAAATTCGCAAAATTACGAGACGCTCGACTAACTGTATAATTAGTATTGAAGTGCTTTGTAACGATGTCCATTTTTTTATAAACTAGAGGCGCGCCCTCTATGAAGTTACTTCATTTACATTTACTTCTGTCATCCACAGATACTGTATGTGATTTCCTAGTTTACTGGCAGCCATTTTGGATTTTTCCCACTATCTTTGCAACGAGTGACCTATATTATTATTATGTACCATGTCTAAAATATGTTTCAATGGCCATGATTAGGCCTACTCCATGTTTTCCAACTTCGTTTGATTCCTATATGCGATTTCTGCAACCAGAATGATATTCCAGTTTAGACTACTGGCAGCCATGTTGGATTTTGGCCACTATCTTAACAACGAATGACCCATGTCATTCAACATGTCTAAAATATGTTTCAATGACCATAAATACTTATGTTTTGATAGTTCATTTGCCTATATGCGACTTCTGCAACAAATGAAATGTGATTTTCCAATTTATTGGCGGCCATTTTGGATTTTGCCCGCCATCTTGAAAAATAAATTACGACCAGAGTGGCTCCTAGGCAAAAATCAATTGGTAAGTCCCAACGAAGCTCCATGCCAAATTTGGCGCTTTTGTCCACCGTGTAACGATTTCCTCATTTTTTGTTGTTAAGCCACCTGACTATAACCAATACATTATTTAGTTTAAATCTGGTAAAACGACCAAACACGACACATGACATGGGCCAACGCGCACCCCGGATCTAACGGCGGTACACCTGTATTCGTTATTTTTTGCAGTATGTTTTCATTTTGCATAAACTTCACGCGTGGCCTGTGAAAAAAGAACAATATGTATGTCATCGCCAATGGCAAACTTTGGAGGGGAGCAAAAACTCGGAAGTCGCAAAGTGATTATATCAACCCGGAACTCAGTTACCGCGGACGGTTGAAAATCTACCGATGAAATCAGACGTTTTCTTTTAAAACCCTTTATAATATCTTCCTAAGAGAGAACAATATCGTAATAGTAAACATTAATGTTATCAACTGTACGTTTCGCGGTACATCTGAGATAGATAAGAACAAGGTCAGACTGTATGGAGTAAATTTAGTAAAGGTACTGTGAACTCATAGAGCCTTTATATTAATAACGGGTTACGGTAAGCTACTGAAGTTACCTAGTTAGGCCCTATAGCAAAAGCATGATCTTTGTTACGAATAACGTTCCCTCATTTTATGAATATTGCAGAATTCATGACACTTATAATGGTCTAATTGAAACCATAGTTGATATACTTCCACAATCCAACTTGCATCAGCGTTTGTGCAAATTGATATTTTACTGTAGGATATTTAGGTTGTTTTTGTGAAAGGTGCTATTGTTAATTTCCTGGTGAATTTTTTTCTTTTTCTGTTTTGTTTGTTTTGTATAAAGAATATACTATCCGAAATAAAGGAAATGAATCGATGAATTGTGTTCAACTTTCTAACTATTATGGTCAACATGATCCAACCATTTAAGCTTATAGTCGAACAACACTCCTAGATACTTATTATTAACAATCTCTACTTCCTTTCCTTTAACGTATACCGGAACCACAGTCAGCAGACCTATTATTTTTTCGAAAATCAATCCGCATTTCTTTTTATGTAATCGGTAAATCGAATAATCTCAGAAAAGTATAGAGAAGAATTGTTAATAATAAGTCTAACCATAGCTGAGTCGTCCGCAGGTGTTATCATTGGAAAACTCGAGGATATTGACCTAATATCTGACGTGTACTGAGTAAACAAAAAAGGTTCCAATACGGTACCTTGTAAGTTATGTGAATTAAGGTCACTACAGATTGTCTGTGATGTGTTATTAATAGTGATCTCTGGCCGAACCAGAGTATTAAGTGTATCGTAACTGTTTCTCATGTATATTTTTAGGTAAGTTTATTAAATAATGATTTCCTAATTTTATTTAATTTAGGCGTGGATGGTTTAGCTATTGATGGAATTGGAAATAAACTTTATTGGACAAGTACTTCAGAAGACAGAATTGAAGTAATAAATTTGGATGGAACGGACAGAACAGTTCTTTTTGACATGAAATTGGCTGAGCCACGTGCAATTAAAATAGACAAAGTAAACGAGTATGTAATGGAACTAATAAAAACTGGTTCGTTTTGTATCTTGTTTAACTCAACTTGGAGATAAACTGTTTCAATAAAAATTCCACTACGTTCTGAATGTCATAACATAACCATTGTTGTAGATGCATCAACACGGCTCATTTACTATTGAAGAATGTTAATGGGTTTCTCTGAATGTCATTAGTGATAAAACATTGACATCTTTCAGTATAAAATAAAATAAAATAAAACAACAACAATAGTAGTAAGTAAGTAACAAATAGTATAGATCAACTTAGATCTTCATAAAGTAATTAGTAATTTAATTTGTTAATTATATAAAAAGATACTTGTATTGGACTGGAAATGAGATGATAGAGCGTGCGAAGCTAAATGACTTGAATGCCACTAGAACCGCCTTGGTGACAGGACTTACACATCCAAACGGACTTGTTTTATCAGTTCCAGGTAAGTTATGAGAAACTATACATAATTATTGCATTGAGTCCAAGTGAAAAATTAATTTAAAATATGTTTTCAAGAACAATTAATTTAGTAATGGTAATAATAGCAATAGACGATGGTTTAAACTATTTGTTTAAAGATTTTATTTGTGTAAACAGTTTAGTTTAGTTTGAGTAACAGACAAACAGAGAGACAAATAGATAGATAGATATTTTGTATAATTATATGCTTGTTGAAAAAAAATACCGAGATACAAACTATTTTGTACAACATGCCACCGTTCTATTATTTTCAAGATGGAAAGATGTATTGGTTTTACGGAGGAACAGATAAAATTGAAGAAGCTAATCTTGATGGAACCAGCCGAACAACAATATTAGATGTAACTGAACAACACCCGTTTGCTTTCGACATTTATAAAAACTATCTATACTGGTCAGATTGGACTGGAGGTGTGTATAAAGTTAATATAAGGACTGGAATATCATCAATTCAAAGTAACGATGGCCGACTTAATCTTCCAGAAGGTTTATACATTTTCACTGGTAATACTTGTATTTGATAAATATTTTAAAATAACTATTTCCCACTGCAAGTTCCAATATAATAGCATAAAGAGTATATTAAACCGAGTTAAAATATTCTATATTTTGTTCTAAACATTACTCTTTGGACTAAAAATACGTTATGAAAATATTTGCTTTGATATTAGGATTGACACCAAGTAATATAAAACTGATATTCTGACTTCAACACTTGCTATAGTTTATGTAGACTACCTACAGCCACAGATTCTGGTATGAGTATGGGGAGAATGTATAGCCATACTAACCGCATGTGATTTATGTTGATGTTCCGGTTCATAACTTTTGCATCTAAACCATATAAAAACAATTGCTATTATTCATTAAAAACGATAAAGGTTAATGGTTAATACTGAATTCAAGCATCTTATTATGTAAATATACCTGTATTTTAACTACTTTAAACACCTACTTTTAATTGTCACAAATGTACTTATACTGTATGTATATAATATACCGGTATTCACCAATGAGAATTTAAATAAACGTGAGATGAACTCACACAAGACAAAAAAAACCCGATAAAGATGAGGAGATCTGTAAGAATGAGAAAAAGTTGCCACAATCGAGATTCTGAACCTTCTGCGTGATATGCAGATGTCCTAACCATTATACCATTAGGCTGTCATGGTATTGTTCAAACTCTTTAACACTCTCGGCGGGGTATGGCGGAACTGAATAGTCTATCAAATATACGCACGCGCACCAGAGATCAAATTAATACGCCCTCATCTTTTCAGTATTTTTATTCACGAATCGGGATCTCTAAACAGAGGAGGAGGGACTGAGAGATTGGAATGTTCCATCCATGGACATCCATTAGACAGTATATACCACGATCGGAAAAATACCCTATTTGGTTGGGGCAAATCGTTGAACCTAAATTTGTTTTATTTGTCAATAACTAATTATCCAACGCGATTTAATTAGTAAACAGGGTTACAACAGGTAGTTAAAATCAGTACCGAAAATACAAACCAACTTTTTATACCATCGAGTAAAAATTCTAAAAGTAAAGCCTGATTTACCGAATTTTGGCCTTACGTAAATTTAAATATAGATTTATAAAACAACAGGTACAGAACAGAATTCTAAACCGCCCAGTGATATACTGAAATTTAATTAATTAATTTTAAAACGATGAAGATGAGAAAATCTATTAGAATGAGAAAAAGTCGCCCCAACTGAGATGTCTTTGTTACACTCACACACACAAGGCCTCATGCACTTGAAACAAGCCTCTACAATACATTCGAGGGCTCTCAAACTCTCAATCATTCCTTAAAACAATATTGACATTTCTAACAGAGTATATTATTAGGATGAAAGGACGTTCCAACCAAGTTTAATGCTGTCAAGAGAAATTTTATTAGTTTTTATTTCTTATGTTCAGTATCATAACAATATTGTGATTTCTTTTCTATAGATAATGTATTGACTATTGACTGCCCGACAAACGTCACTTCAGAAAATTATATCGGAGAAGAATTTGGTTTAATACAAATTACCACAGATGAAGGGAGTCCAACTGCCACAGTCACGTGGGATCCTCCTGTGACAAGTGACAATGGAACAGTGACTGTAGTGTCATCACCATATGAGTCAGGTGACATGATACCAATCGGTACTCACGCAATCACCTTTACAGCAATTGGTTCTGCTGGCAATATTGAAACTTGTGACTTTTATATCAAGGTTGAAGGTAAATATCTGAAAAATTTGTTCAATAATTTATATATTGTATCCTTAAGTGAAAAACACATCAATATGAATAATCTTGCAAACTAAAAACTATATACAGTTTAATATATCAAACCATATTTTAATTACATAATGTATGTGGATAATCTCAGTTGTATCTTGTGACCTTACCAACAACTGTCAACTAATTGATTAACTGTCAAATATCACCTGCTGACACAATTAAATCTCTTCGCTAATGAGCATTACAATTATGCAAAGCAATTTGGCTTTTGGCGTTTTAAATCCCATCCTAAGATTAGCGGTCTGTTTATGCTATTTGTGAAAATCATGGTATAATGGGGTTACTCCAATGTAAACATTAATGAGAACACGACCTAAAATATCTAATAGACTTCCATTATCTGCCTTTGCTTGTCCAAGTACCTTTTCTATACTTCTTGATTTCATAAACTTGTTATTTTTGCGAAACTTTTAGAAATTAATGAAATATGAGCACCACTATCAATTAATTCACTGACTTTGTGACCTTCTACATGTACAATAATTTGAGAATTAAAACGTTCTGGAAGACTACTAGAAACATTATCAGAAAAACTATCAGTAACATCGTCTACTATAAACATCCGTGAGGATTTCAAAAGCGATATTAGTCCCTTCAGAAGCTGAAAATCTAATAATAAAAATTATTCTTGTTGTATTAATAAATAGATAATGAGGATCCAGTCTTGGTCTGTTCATCTAATATTACAACTACTACAGCAGATGGATCAGATCAAGCAGTCAATGTGAACTGGACTGACCCAATAGTAAATGACAATTCTGGTGAAGGTATAACACCAACGTCCAAGTACAATTCTGGAAACAATCTATTTAATATTGGCAGCACTGATGTTATATATGACGCAATTGATAGTTCAGGCAATGCAGCAACATGCACCTTTACAATTACAGTTACTGGTAAGAACATTGTCTCTTCTTTCCCGTTTCTCCTTCCTGCTGAAGTATCTTATACTTAATAATATGTTAATTATTGTATAATGCATTTGAACCATGAAGTTCTTCAATCACTGAGTATCATTTATACTATAGATAACATTAATTATAATTATTATCTTCATGGTTTAGATTCAGAAAATCCGGATATTATAGATTGTCCAATTGGTATGATTGTTAACACAACAACTGGTGAGGCTTTTGCAATCAATGTCACATGGATGGAACCGACAGCTACTGATAACTCTGGAGATACTTCTGTACCAGTAGCAGACTACACTTCTGGTGATAATATGTTTTTAATTGGCATCACAACAGTTCAGTACAATGTCTCAGATTCAGCTGGTAACTTTGATGATAGCTGCAGTTTTGTTATCACTGTTGAAGGTAAGACTGTTTCATAGAGGAGGAAATGAAATTTGAGTTATAGTTTTTTTAATGTGTTTTTATCAAATTCAATTTTTTTTTGTTTCTGTTAATTTTGTGTAGATAATGAAAGTCCATTGATTGACTGCCCGACAAATGTCACTTCAAACAATTACATCGGAGAAAGGTATGGACTAAATGTCAGCACAGATATAGGAAGTCCAAATGCTACTGTCACCTGGAATCCTCCTGAGACAAGTGACAATAGTGGTGGACTTGTTACTGTAATGTCGTCATCTTTTGAGTCTGGTAACATGATACCATATGGTACTAACACAATCACTTTTACAGCAACTGATCCTTATGGCAATATTGACACCTGTGACTTTGGCCTCAATGTTGAAGGTAAAATATAAACCTCTTTGTAATTTTGATAATTTACAAAATACAGGAATTATAATAGTTTTAAACAACGTTATGAGCATATTATAAGATTTACCTTCAACACACAACACAAAAAAGAATATATTTTTTATTGCATAAGTAAATCCAAGTAATTACTAACTGATGATTAATTCTTTGGCTTTTATACAAATTTTAAATCTTTACTGATGAACCCATAGTCATTTTCATCAATAATTGTTCACTAAATTTGAAGCGCACTATAATTGTAATAACTACCATTATTATTACTTTGCATATATGTAACGGCTTGTTTATTATCTGTTTATATGGTAAGTTTGAGAAAATAAATATATACTGTATCAAAATGTTATTTCGCAACCAGGAATCGACTATTACGTGGAAGATAGGAGATTTTTGTTCCATTCTACCATTAAAAATGTGTAATATGATTATAACATTAGTCATTATTGTTTCTTCCTTTTGTATTTTTAGATAATGAGGATCCAGTCTTAGTTTGTCCACCTGATATTACAACTACTACTGCAGATGGTTCAAATCAAGCACTCAATGTCAGCTGGACTGATCCAATAGTAATTGACAATTCTGATGAAGATATAACACCATGGTTCAATCACATTCCTGGGAATAATGAATTCGATATTGGTAGAACTGATGTTATATATGATGCAGTTGACAGTTCAGGCAATGCAGGAACATGTACCTTTACAGTTACTGTTAATGGTAAGCACAGATGGCTTTCTATCTTTCCTCTGACGTATTTAAATTAATTAATATAGAAATATTTGCATAAAAGCATTATTACCTTAATCTTCTTTCCTGAGTATTTTTTAGTATTATTTATTATAAGTTATAATTACCTCATGTTTTAGATCCAGAAGCTCCAGATATTATAGATTGTCCAATGGATATGATTGTTAACACAACAACTGGTGAGGTATTTGCCATCAATGTTACATGGATGGAACCGACAGCTATTGATAACTCTGGAGAGGCTCCGGTACCAGTAGCAGACTCCACTTCTGGTGATAATATGTTTTTAATTGGCATCACAAATGTCCAGTACAATGTCTCAGATTCAGCTGGTAACTTTGATGATAGCTGCAGTTTTGTTATCACTGTTGAAGGTAAGACTGTTTCATATAGGAGGAAATTAAATTTGAGTTATAGTTTTTTTAATGTGGTTTTGTCAAATTCAAATTTTTTTTGTTTCTGTTATTTTTGTGTAGATAATGAAAGTCCATTGATTGACTGCCCGACAAATGTCACTTCAAACAATTACATCGGAGAAGGGTATGGACTAGTAAATGTCAGCACAGATATAGGAAGTCCAAATGCCACTGTCACATGGAATCCTCCTGAGACAAGTGACAATACTGGTGGACTTGTTACTGTAATGTCGTCATCTTTTCAGTCTGGTGACATGATACCATATGGTACTCACACAATCACTTTTACAGCAACTGATCTTTATGGCAATATTGACACCTGTGAATTTGGTATCAATGTTGAAGGTAAATTAATAAAAAGCTCGCTTGAAATTGTATAATTTAGAAAAAACAAGAATTAATTTAAAATACAACTTATATGAACAACATCCAATCAGTGATGATTCCTTGGCCTTACAATCATCATTTTCATTAATAATTCTTCACCAATTTCAAAGAAGACTATAATTGTAATATGTATCATTAATTATTTAGTTTGTTTATACTTTTCATATAGTAATTATTATGATAATAATGTAATGACTTGTTTACTTTTAGTTTATACGGTAAGTTTGAGAAAATGTATGTCAAAATATGTTTTTCGCAACCAGAAATCAACTATTTTAGGTGGAAAGAAGGACATTTTTTGTTCCATTCTATAATTAAAAATATGTAATAATATTATTTTAGTATTAGTAATTATTAATGTTTTATGTTGTATTATTAAATAGATAATGAGGATCCAGTCTTGATCTGTTCACCTAATATTACAACTACTACTGCAGAAGGTTTAGATCAAGCAGTCAATGTTAACTGGACTTATCCAATAGTATTTGACAATTCTGGTGAAGATATAACACCAACGTCCAAGTACAATCCTGGAAATAATGAATTTGATATTGGTAGAACTGGTGTTATATATGATGCAGTTGACAGTTCAGGCAATGCAGGAACATGTACCTTTACAGTTATTGTTACTGGTAAGCACAGATGGCTTTCATTCTTTCCTCTGACGTATTTAAATTAAATAATATAGAAATGTTTGCATAAAAGAATTATTACCTTGATCTTCTTTCCTGAGTATTTTTTACTATTATTTATTATAAGTTATAATTACCTCATGTTTTAGATCCAGAAGCTCCAGATATTATAGATTGTCCAATGGATATGATGGTTAACACAACAACTGGTGAAGCATTTGCCATCAATGTTACATGGATGGAACCGACAGCTATGGATAACTCTGGAGAGACTCCTGTACCAGTAGCAGACTACACTTCTGGTGATAATATGTTTTCAGTTGGCAACACAACAGTTCAGTACAATGTTTCAGATTCAGCTGGTAACTTTAATGATAGCTGCAGTTTTGTTATCACTGTTGAAGGTAAGACTGTTTCATAGAGAAGGAAATGAAATTTGAGTTATAGTTTTTTTAATGTGGTTTTGTCAAATTAAATTTTTTTTGGTTTCTGTTATTTTTGTGTAGATAATGAAAGTCCATTGATTGACTGCCCAACAAATGTCACTTCAAACAATTACATCGGAGAAGGGTATGAACTAGTAAATGTCAGCACAGATATAGGAAGTCCAAATGCCACTGTCACCTGGAATCCTCCTGAGACAAGTGACAATACTGGTGGACTTGTTACTGTAATGTCGTCATCTTTTGAGTCTGGTGACATGATACCATATGGTACTCACACAATCACTTTTACAGCAACTGATCCTTTTGGCAATATTGACACCTGTGACTTTGGTATCAATGTTGAAGGTAACATATAAACCTCTTTGTAATTTTGACAATTATTTACAAAATACAGGAATTATAATTTTTATAAACAACATTATGAACATATTATAATATTTACCTTCAACACACAACAAAAACGAGAATATATTTTATATTGCATAGGCAAATCCAAGTAATTAATTACTGATGATTAATTCTTTGGCCTTTGTACAAATTTTAAATCTTTACTGATGAACCAATAGTCATTTTCATCAATAATTGTTCACCAATTTTGAAGCGCACTATAATTGTAATAATTACCATTATTATTACTTTGCATATATGTAACGGCTTGTTTATTATCTGTTTATATGGTAAGTTTGAGAAAATAAATATATACCGTATCAAAATGTTATTTCGCAACCAGGAATCGACTAATACGTGGCAGATAGGACATTTTTGTTCCATTCTACCATTAAAAATGTGTAATATGATTATAACATTAGTCATTATTGTTTCTTCCTTTTGTATTATTAGATAATGAGGATCCAGTCTTGGTTTGTCCACCTGATATTACAAATACGACTGCAGATGGTTCAAATCAAGCACTCAATGTCAGCTGGACTGATCCAATAGTAATTGACAATTCTGATGAAGATATAACATCAAGGTCTAATCACATTCCTGAAAATAATGAATTCGATATAGGTAGAACTGATGTTATATATGACGCAGTTGACAGTTCAGGCAATGCAGGAACATGTACCTTTAAAGTTACTGTTACTGGTAAGCACAGATGGCTTTCATTCTTTCCTCTGATGTATTTAAATTAATTAATATAGAAATGTTAGCATAAATGCATTATTACCTTGATCTTCTTTTCTGAGTAATTTTTACTATTATTTTTTATAAGTTATAATTACCTCATGTTTTAGATCCAGAAGCACCAGATATTATAGATTGTCCAATGGATATGATGGTTAACACAACAACTGGTGAGGCATTTGCCATCAATGTTACATGGATGGAACCGACAGCTACTGATAACTCTGGAGAGACTCCTGTACCAGTAGCAGACTACACTTCTGGTGATAATATGTTTTTAATTGGCAATACAACAGTTCAGTACAATGTCTCAGATTCAGCTGGTAACTTTGATGATAGCTGCAGTTTTGTTATCACTGTTGAAGGTAAGAGTGTTTCATGAAATGAAATTTGAGTTATAGTTTTTTTAATGTGGTTTTGTCAAAGTCAAATTTTTTTTTGTTTCTGTTATTTTTGTGTAGATAATGAAAGTCCATTGATTGACTGCCCGACAAATGTCACTTCAAACAATTACATCGGAGAAGGGTATGGACTAGTAAATGTCAGCACAGATATAGGAAGTCCAAATGCCACTGTCACCTGGAATCCTCCTGAGACTAGTGAAAATACTGGTGGACTTGTTACTGTAATGTCGTCATCTTTTGAGTCTGGTGACATGATACCATATGGTACTCACACAATCACTTTTACAGCAACTGATCCTTATGGCAATATTGACACCTGTGACTTTGGCCTCAATGTTGAAGGTAAAATATAAACCTCTTTGTAATTTTGATAATTATTTACAAAGTACAGGAATTATATTTTTTATAAACAACATTATGAACATACTATAATATTTACCTTCAACACACAACACAAAGAGAATATATTTTATATTTCATTTTTACCTTACCTTGATTTACCTTGACCTTTAGACTATAAACCTGTTAAGGTTTGTGAGTCCCTCTTTGAACATCTTGGTTATATGGCTCAAACTTTAGGTTGTGGGTTTTCCAGTGTGTTTCAAGATGGGTTTTAAAATTATTTATAGAGGATGCATTTACTATATGATATGGCAAACTATTCCAATCATTTACTGCAGATATTGAAAAGAATTTCTGTCTGTGTTTCGATTTACTATGAACTTTTTTAATTTTAAAATTGTGGCCTCTAGTTACAGTAGATGGTGCTAATTCAAAAAAGACACCCGGATTAACATTATCATACTTTTGTATCATTCTAAAAATCTGTAAGCAGCAAGACCTCTTTCTTCGAAATGCTAATGATGGCAGTTTCATAAATTTCATTCGGTCACTATATGGTTGAGTTTTAATTTCCACAGCAAGTTTTGTGGCTCTTTGCTGAACCTTTTCTAAGAGAATAGAATCACCAACAAACTGAGGAAGACAAGCCGTACTAGAATATTCTAAAATCGGTCTAACCATTGATTTATAAAGGATAGACACTGAATGACTGTCTAAATATTCAAAGGTTCTCTTAATTAAACCAAGTCTAGAGTTAGCCTTTTTAACTACTTCAACGATATGATCATGAAAATTCAATTTATTATCAACTAAAACACCAAGATCTCTCATCTGAGTTACAACTCCTAACTGAATTCTATCTGAACCTGTTCCCATAAAGTATGTTGTGTTCAAGGATTTTTTACCGAGATGCATAACCTTACATTTATTAATATTAAAGGGCAACTGCCACTTTACTGACCATTTATACATCTTATCAATGTCCGCCTGAAAATCAAGAGCATCTATGTCTGAATCAACAGCTTTGTATGTCTTTGAATCATCAGCAAACAAAAAAAGAGGTGACTTAACTAATTGAGGCAGATCGTTGATAAATATTGTAAAGCAGATTACACCATATACACTCCCTTGAGGAATACCACTCTGGACCGATATCCAATCCGAAACTTCGCCATTTACCACCACTCGCTGGACACGATTTGACAAGTATATTTTAGTCCATTTCAACAGTTCACCACGAATACCATATGTATGCATTTTATGGAGAAGTCTTTCATGTGGAACAGAGTCAAAAGCTTTTTGAAAATCACAGTACAAGATATCGACAGAGTGTCCTTCATCTATCATTGAAGACCATTTCTCAGTGGCCTCAAGCAGTTGCGTGTTGCAGGATCTTCCCTTGCGAAACCCATGTTGTTCGTTACAAAATAGTTTATTATCTTCCATATGTTTCGATATTTCATTCTTGATGAATGTCTCCATGGTTTTACATAGTATTGACGTTAAACTCACTGGCCTATAGTTTAGAGGATTAGTTTTACAGCCTTTCTTATAGATTGGTGAAACATTAGCTTGCCTCCATTGTTCAGGAATAGTTCCCTCATGTAAAAGCTTGGAAAATAAAGTGCTGAGAATTGGACTAATTTCATTTGCCGTTTCTTTTAAAAGTCGAGAGTGCACACCATCTGGTCCTGGAGACTTACAAATGTCTAATGCTAATAGGTGCTTTCGAATTTCATTCTCCGGAAATGCAACAGTATACAAAGGTTCGACTTCATGATCAAGGTTAAGTTTAAGCACGGGAATGTCAGAAATATTTTCTTTAGTAAAAACTGTTGCAAATGCTTGGTTTAAGAGTGCAGCTTTTTGTCTATCATCTACAATCAGTTCTCCTCTCTCGTCTTTTAATGCAGAAATGCCCGTCTTTTTGCCAGTTTTCTCCTTATAATATTTCCAGAAACTCTTAGGATTCACTTTTATCTCGGATGCCAACTTGCATTCAAAACTTTTCTTCGCTTTTTTTATTGCCTTATTTGTCTCATTTCTAACTTTAATATAAGCATTCCATCTTTCCGGTGTTCTTCTACTCTGATATCTATTCCATGCTTTATGTTTCTGTTTAACTATAGACACTGTTTCGACGTTCATCCACTGCTTCTTATACCTTTTAGTTTTAGACCTTAAAGGAACATACTGTAAAATACAGAAATCTAACAGGGAATAGAGAGAATTAGCAATAGAAACACCATCAAGTTCATACATATCAATATTTAGTTTCGATTCTTTTATTTTAGTTCTAATAGCTTCGTAGTTGGCTTTGTAGTAATTTCTTGTAGGAGTGACATTTTCTTTTTCTATAAAACTTAAAGCAAGATTAAAGGTTAAAACAACATGGTCACTCTTTCCCAATGGTGCACTACTAATAAGATCACAGACATCAAACTCTTCCCTTGAAAGTACTAAATCTAGTATATTAGATTCTTCTCCAGTACGATGTCTTGTCGGACAGTCTACATGTTGATGCCACATTAAATCATCGATTAAATCGGTAAATTTGTAGTTCACATTATGTGATAACCCTTTGCTACTCCAGTTTATCCCTTTAAAATTAAAATCGCTAGCAACAATCATATGATCAGCCCTGTACTTGTCTGCTGCAACCAAAATATCTTTTAAATCCATATCCATAAATCATAAGTAAATCCAAGTAATTACTAACTGATTATTAATTCTTTGTCCTTTGTACAAATTTGAAATCTTTACTGATGAAACCATAGTAATTTTCATCAATAATTCTTCACCAATTTGGAAGCGCACTATAATGGTAATAATTACGATTATTATTACTTTGCATTTATGCAACGGCTTGTTTATTATCTCTTTATGTGGTAAGTTTGAGAAAATAAATATATACTGTATCAAAATGTTATTTCGCAACCAGGAATCGACTATTACGTGGCATATAGGACATTTTTGTTTCATTCTACCATTAAAAATGTGTAATATGATTATAGCATTAATCATGCTTGTTTCTTCCTTTTGTATTATTAGATAATGAGGATCCAGTCTTGGTTTGTCCGCTTAATATTACAACTACTACAGCAGATGGATCAGATCAAGCAGTTAATGTCAGCTGGACTGATCCAATAGTAATTGACAATTCCGATGAAGATATAACACCAAGGTCTAATCACATTCCTGGAAATAATGAATTCGATATTGATAGAACTGATGTTATATATGATGCAGTTGACAGTTCAGGCAATACAGGAACATGTACCTTTACAGTTACTGTTACTGGTAAGCACAGATGACTTTCATTCTTTCCTCTGACGTATTTAAATTAATTAATATAGAAATGTTTGCATAAAAGCATTATTACCTTGATCTTCTTTCCTGAGTATGTTTTATTATTTTTATTATAAGTTATAATTACCTCATGTTTTAGATCCAGAAGCACCAGATATTATAGATTGTCCAATGGATATGATTGTTAACACAACAACTGGTGAGGTATTTGCCATCAATGTTACATGGATGGAACCGACAGCTACTGATAACTCTGGAGAGGCTCAGGTACCAGTAGCAGACTACACTTCTGGTGATAATGTGCTTTTAATTGGTGACACCACAGTCCAGTACAATGTCTCAGATTCAGCTGGTAACTTTGATGATAGCTGCAGTTTTGTTATCACTGTTGAAGGTAAGACTGTTTCATATAGCAAGAAATGAAATTTGAGTTAGAGTTTTCTTAATGTGGTTTTGTCAAAGTCAATTTTTTTTTGTTTCTGTTATTTTTTTTGTAGATAATGAAAGTCCATTGATTGACTGCCCGACAAATGTCACTTCAAACAATTACATCGGAGAAGGGTATGGACTAGTACATGTCAGCGCAGATATAGGAAGTCCAAATGCCACTGTCACCTGGAATCCTCCTGAGACAAGTGACAATACTGATGGACTTGTTACTGTAATTTCGTCATCTTTTGAGTCTGGTGGCATGATACCATATGGTACTCATACAATCACTTTTACAGCAACTGATCCTTATGGCAATATTGACACCTGTGATTTTGGCCTTAATGTTGAAGGTAAATTAATAAAAAGCTCGCTTGAAATTGTATAATTTAGAAAAAACAAGAATTAATTTAAAATACAACTTATATGAACAACATCCAATCAGTGATTGGTCCTCGGCCTTACAATCATCATTTTCGTTAATAATTCTTCACCAATTTCAAAGAAGACTATAATTGTAACAGGTATCTTTAATTATTTAGTTTGTTTATACTTTTTATATAGTAATTATTATGATAATAATGTAATGACTTGTTTACTTTTAGTTTATACGGTAAGTTTGAGAAAATGTATGTCAAAATATGTTTTTAAAAACCAGAAATCAACTATTTTAGGTGGAAAAAAGGACATTTTTTTCCATTCTACAATTAAAAATATGTAATAATTTTATTTTAGTATTAGTAATTATTAATGTTTTATGTTGTATTATTAAATAGATAATGAGGATCCAGTCTTGATCTGTTCACCTAATATTACAACTACTACTGCAGATGGTTTAGATCAAGCAGTCAATGTTAACTGGACTTATCCAATAGTATTTGACAATTCTGGTGAAGATATAACACCAACGTCCAAGTACAATCCTGGAAATAATGAATTTGATATTGGTAGAACTGGTGTTATATATGATGCAGTTGAAAGTTCAGGCAATGCAGGAACATGTACCTTTACAGTTACTGTTACTGGTAAGCACAGATGGCTTTCTATCTTTCCTCTGACGTATTTAAATTAATTAATATAGAAATATTTGCATAAAAGCATTATTACCTTAATCTTCTTTCCTGAGTATTTTTTAGTATTATTTATTATAAGTTATAATTACCTCATGTTTTAGATCCAGAAGCTCCAGATATTATAGATTGTCCAATGGATATGATTGTTATTACAACAACTGGTGAGGCATTTGCCATCAATGTTACATGGATGGAACCGACAGCTACTGATAACTCTGGAGAGACTCCGGTACCAGTAGCAGACTACACTTCTGGTGATAATATGTTTTCAGTTGGCAACACAACAGTTCATTACAATGTCTCAGATTCAGCTGGTAACTTTGATGATTGCTGCAGTTTTGTTATCACTGTTGAAGGTAAGACTGTTTCATATAGGAGGAAATTAAATTTGAGTTATAGTTGTTTTAATGTGGTTTTGTCAAATTCAATTTTTTTTTGTTTCTGTTATTTTTGTGTAGATAATGAAAGTCCAATGATTGACTGCCCGACAAATGTCACTTCAAACAATTACATCGGAGAAGGGTATGGACTAGTAAATGTCAGCACAGATATAGGAAGTCCAAATGCCACTGTCACCTGGAATCCTCCTGAGACTAGTGACAATACCGGTAGACTTATTACTGTAATGTCGTCATCTTTTGAGTCTGGTGACATGATACCATATGGTACTCACACAATCACTTTTACAGCAACTGATCCTTATGGCAATATTGACACCTGTGACTTTGGTCTCAATGTTGAAGGTAAAATATAAACCTCTTTGTAATTTTGATAATTATTTACAAAATACAGGAATTATATGTTTTATAAACAACATTATGAACATATTATAAGATTTACCTTTTATATAAATTTTAAATCTTTACTGATGAACCCATAGTCATTTTCATCAAAAATTGTTCACGAATTTTGAAGCGCACTATAATTGTAATAATTAGCATTATTATTACTTTGCATATATGTAACGGCTTGTTTATTATCTGTTTATATGGTAAGTTTGAGAAAATAAATATATACTGTATCAAAATGTTATTTCGCAACCAGGAATCGGCTATTACGTGGAAGATAGGAGATTTTTGTTCCATTCTACCATTAAAAATGTGTAATATGATTATAACATTAGTCATTATTGTTTCTTCCTTTTGTATTATTAGATAATGAGGATCCAGTCTTGGTTTGTCCACCTGATATTACAAATACGACTGCAGATGGTTCAAATCAAGCACTCAATGTCAGCTGGACTGATCCAATAGTAATTGACAATTCTGATGAAGATATAACATCAAGGTCTAATCACATTCCTGGAAATAATGAATTCGATATTGGTAGAACTGACGTTATATATGATGCAGTTGACAGTTCAGGCAATGCAGGAACATGTACCTTTACAGTTACTGTTACTGGTAAGCACAGATGGCTTTCTATCTTTCCTCTGACGTATTTAAATTAATTAATATAGAAATATTTGCATAAAAGCATTATTACCTTAATCTTCTTTCCTGAGTATTTTTTACTATTATTTATTATAAGTTATAATTACCTCATGTTTTAGATCCAGAAGCTCCAGATATTATAGATTGTCCAATGGATATGATTGTTAACACAACAACTGGTGAGGTATTTGCCATCAATGTTACATGGATGAAACCGACAGCTACTGATAACTCTGGAGAGGCTCCGGTACCAGTAGCAGACTACACTTCTGGTGATAATATGTTTTCAATTGGCAACACAACAGTTCAGTACAATGTCTCAGATTCAGCTGGTAACTTTGATGATAGCTGCAGTTTTGTTATCACTGTTGAAGGTAAGACTGTTTCATATAGGAGGAAATTAAATTTGAGTTATAGTTTTCTTAATGTGGTTTTGTCAAATTGATTTTTTTTTGTTTCTGTTATTTTTGTGTAGATAATGAAAGTCCAATGATTTACTGCCCGACAAATGTCACTTCAAACAATTACATCGGAGAAGGGTATGGACTAGTAAATGTCAGCACAGATATAGGAAGTCCAAATGCAACTGTCACCTGGAGTCCTACTGAGACTAGTGACAATACTGGTGGACTTGTTACTGTAATGTCGTCATCTTTTGAGTCTGGTGACATGATACCATATGGTACTCACACAATCACTTTTACAGCAACTGATCCTTATGGCAATATTGACACCTGTGACTTTGGCCTCAATGTTGAAGGTAAAATATAAACCTCTTTGTAATTTTGATAATTTACACCTGTGACTTTGGTATCAATGTTGAAGGTAAATTAAAAAAAAGCTCACTTGAAATTGTATAATTTAGAAAAAACAAGAATTAATTAAAAATATAACTTTATGAACAACATCCAATCAGTGATGATTCCTCGGCCTTACAATCATCATTTTCGTTAATAATTCTTCACCAATTTCAAAGAAGACTATAATTGTAACAGGTATCATTAATTATTTAGTTTGTTTATACTTTTTATATAGTAATTATTATGATAATAATGTAATGACTTGTTTACTTTTAGTTTATACGGTAAGTTTGAGAAAATGTATGTCAAAATATGTTTTTCGCAACCAGAAATCAACTATTTTAGGTGGAAAGAAGGACATTTTTTGTTCCATTCTACAATTAAAAATATGTAACAATATTATTTTAGTATTAGTAATTATTAATGTTTTATGTTGTATTATTAAATAGATAATGAGGATCCAGTCTTGATCTGTTCACCTAATATTACAACTACTACTGCAGATGGTTTAGATCAAGCAGTCAATGTTAACTGGACTTATCCAATAGTATTTGACAATTCTGGTGAAGATATAACACCAACGTCCAAGTACAATCCTGGAAATAATGAATTTAATATTGGTAGAACTGGTGTTATATATGATGCAGTTGACAGTTCAGGCAATGCAGGAACATGTACCTTTACAGTTACTGTTACTGGTAAGCACAGTTGGCTTTCATTCTTTCCTCTGACGTATTTAAATTAATTAATATAGAATTGTTTGCATAAAAGCATTATTACCTTGATCTTCTTTCCTGAGTATTATTACTATTTTTTATTATATGTTATAATTACCTCATGTTTTAGATCCAGAAGCTCCAGATATTATAGATTGTCCAATGGATATGATTGTTAACACAACAACTGGTGAGGCATTTGCCATAAATGTTACATGGATGGAACCGACAGCTACTGATAACTCTGGAGAGACTCCGGTACCAGTAGCAGACTACACTTCTGGTGATAATATGTTTTCAGTTGGCAACACAACAGTTCAGTACAATGTCTCAGATTCAGCTGGTAACTTTGATGATAGCTGCAGTTTTGTTATCACTGTTGAAGGTAAGACTGTTTCATATAGGAGGAAATTAAATTTGAGTTATAGTTTTTTTAATGTGGTTTTGTCAAATTGATTTTTTTTTGTTTCTGTTATTTTTGTGTAGATAATGAAAGTCCAATGATTTACTGCCCGACAAATGTCACTTCAAACAATTACATCGGAGAAGGGTATGGACTAGTAAATGTCAGCACAGATATAGAAAGTCCAAATGCAACTGTCACCTGGAGTCCTCCTGAGACAAGTGACAATACTGGTGGACTTGTTACTGTAATGTCGTCATCTTTTGAGTCTGGTGACATGATACCATATGGTACTCACACAATCACTTTTACAGCAACTGATCCTTATGGCAATATTGACACCTGTGACTTTGGTATCAATGTTGAAGGTAAATTAAAAAAAAGCTCGCTTGAAATTGTATAATTTAGAAAAAACAAGAATTAATTAAAAATATAACTTTATGAACAACATCCAATCAGTGATGATTCCTCGGCCTTACAATCATCATTTTCGTTAATAATTCTTTACCAATTTCAAAGAAGACTAAAGTTGTAACAGGTATCATTAATTATTTAGTTTGTTTATACTTTTTATATAGTAACTATTATGATAATAATGTAATGACTTGTTTACTTTTAGTTTATACGGTAAGTTTGAGAAAATGTATGTCAAAATATGTTTTTCGAAACCAGAAATCAACTATTTTAGGTGGAAAGAAGGACATTTTTTGTTCCATTCTACAATTAAAAATATTTAATGATATTATTTTAGTATTAGTAATTATTAATGTTTTATGTTGTATTATTAAATAGATAATGAGGATCCAGTCTTGATCTGTTCACCTAATATTACAGCTACTACTGCAGATGGTTTAGATCAAGCAGTCAATGTTAACTGGACTTATCCAATAGTATTTGACAATTCTGGTGAAGATATAACACCAACGTCCAAGTACAATCCTGGAAATAATGAATTTGATATTGGTAGAACTGGTGTTAGATATGATGCAGTTGATAGTTCAGGCAATGCAGCAACATGCAACTTTTCATTAACTGTTACTGGTAAGAATTTTTGGGCTTTTTTTCCTTCCGACTTAAATATCAAAATGAAATCGAGAATATAGAAATTATTGTTATTATCGCATTCTCCTTCATCTTCTTCAGTGGGTATTATTATTATTATTACTATAAATTACAATTCCTTTCCTGTTTAGATCCAGAAGGCCCAGATATTATAGATTGTCCAATGAATATGATTGTTAACACAACAACCGGTGAGGCATTTGCCATCAATGTAACATGGATAGAACCGATAGCTACTGATAACTCTGGAGAGATTCCTGTACCAGTAGCAGACTACACCTCTGATGATAATCAGTTTGAAATTGGTGACACAACAGTCCAGTACAATGTCTCAGATTCAGCTGGTAACTTCAATGATAGCTGTAGTTTTGTTATCACTGTTGAAGGTAAGACTATACCTCATTGAAGGAAATTAAATTTGAGCTACAGTAATGTCGTTATTTCATACTTACTTTTTTAATACCTTATTCATTTGTTTAAACATTTTTTTGATTGAAAGAAAGAAAATAAATGTTTACGTTGAATTGAATTGAATTGAATGTTATTTGTATTCCTATTATGTATTTTATTAATAGTTGATTATAAGTCAACTCAGTAACTGCTCATCAAATGTCACTTAAAAAACATAGGAAAGGGGTCTCGAATACTAAAGACATGATACCAATCCGTACTCACACCATTACAATTACAGAAACGGATCCGGCGCCATTGTTGTCATTACAATCATAGTGTTTCAATGATAACATTGTAAATGTATAGATTTTGTTTCTGATCTATTGATTTATAATTATACATAATATATTAATTTTAAGACACTGAGCATCTTAAATACATAGGATGTCCTACCGATTCAATAATTGTCATGAACCCTGTTGGAATGGCAAATAGATCCGTTTCTTGGATAGAACCAATAGCCACTGATAATGCTGAAATATTCAATGAAACATCCAGTCATATACCTGGTGATATATTTGAAATTGGCACAGTTACAGTGACTTACACAGCATTTGATACTGCAGGATTAAAAACAACTTGTGCATTTGAAGTAACAGTTCAAGGTATTTGTTTTGTAAAAGTAATTAAGCACTTTTAATTCTTACTCTTTTAAGACGCTTATTTTATTGGGAAGCTGCAAGTAGAGTAAACACATATTCACTTTAGGTTTTGAAAAAAGCCACAATACATTAACAGTACGTTTTTAGTGCATTTAACCAGATTAGTTTATGTTTATTCAGAAGCTTGATAACATGTGAAGACTAACTATCTTCAATGAATCTCAATATTTATAAGTTGTAAGAAGTAACTTTATTGAACATCACTTTCAGATTGAAGACTGATGTTATTAAAATGACGGTGCATTTCTAAATAAACATTACAAAAAGCTAACTATTTATTTTAAATCAAATACAACAAACATGTTATTCCTAACAACATTACTAAGCCGAGTGTCACAGCAAGTACCCACACAGTAGTGTGTACTTTAATTTTATTCAAAACGTTGTCTTTCATTACAACCTTGTAAATATGTATTAATTGTAGAATAACGATTTTTGTGGAATATATAGATACAGAAGATCCTGTGTTTCTCAACTGCCCAATGTCTCCAATAGAAGTAGTCACTGATGAAGGCTTTGCATATGCCAACGTGTCATGGGAAGACCCCCAACCTATGGACAATTCTGGCACGTTAACAGTTACTCAAGTGAATTATCCTGGTGATAGTTTTTATGTTGGAACTCATTCTGTTAACATAACAGCTGAAGATGAAGATGGTAACATTGGTATCTGCACTTTTGTGATAATTGTCAAAGGTAATACTGGTGCTGTGTACATCTTTTTGTAAATAAGGATGAAGCATATTGTTGCCAACGGAACATCCCATTTGAAGATCCTGTAACCGCTTTGTTGTTTGTAATTACAACGACCACATTATACCAGATGTGTGTGCGTGTTTACAGGACCATCAGCGCAACCTCACATAAAACGATTGATAGTAAAGTAATAATCTTCCCAAGAACATAATATTATAAAAAAGTTCATCAACTTAACCTTTTCACATGTCATTTCCTTTCTTTCAGATGAAGAAGATCCTGTACTAATTGGTTGTCCAATGGACATTATTTTGAATACTACAAGAATGCTTTCATATGCTAATGCAACTTGGATTAGTCCAAATGCTTCAGATAATTCAGGCAATGTTGCCTTAATCTCTACACATAAGCCAGGTGATGGCTTTGCAGCAACTACCACTGAAGTAACTTACACAGCAAGTGATCCGTATGGAAACGAAGACATTTGTACATTCAATGTTACTGTAATTGGTAAGAATAATTGTTATTAAACAATTAATATAAAACATTTCAATTTAATTTTATTTAATGAGTACTTTTTATAAAGAGAAAGATAAACTGTATTACAAAATGTACTTTAGATAATGTAATTTTTCAATTTATTAAACAGATGCTGAGTCTCCTACTTTGAACTGTGTGTCCAATGTGACCGTGTACACCGATTTCAATTCAGCAACAGCTAATGTATCTTGGCCAATACCAGAAACAACAGACAACAGTGGTTTAGAAGGTACATTAACCTCTAACTATGAACCCTATACACTGTTTGATATTGGAACAACTCTAGTAATGTACACATCAACAGATGCATCAAATAATGTGCAAACTTGCATGTTCAATGTCACTGTAATTGGTAAGTACAATTTATATGATAAAGAAAATACATGAACATTTGCTAAATTTGCAGATAGGCTTTTCATTTTATTTATTTTATTGCAGATAATGAAGATCCTGTATTTGATTGCCCTAGTGGCAATATTATGGCATATACAGATGAGTCCCAATCATACTCAACTGTTTATTGGAATGTATCAGTTACTGATAATTCAGGTAATGTTACATATGATTGTACGAGTGAATCAGGTGACCAGTTTGATGCTATTTGGCCAATAATACAACAAAATGTAAGCTGCATGGCACAGGATCCATCGGGAAATGACGCATCTTGCTTTTTCTCACTAACAATTGAGGGTGAGCATATTGTGATTTTTGATTTATATATTATTTTACATTTTTAAGATTATAGATTTTTTACACAAATGATTTGGAAAATCACAAATAAAGTATAGAATAGCAGATTTTAATGTTTCAAAAAAGACTAAAAAGTCAATATTATAAATAATTGAATGCATAAACATAATAATGTAATAAACATAATATGTTATAAAACCAGATGGATTATGTTTATATACAATTCCGTCGGATTTTACAATGACAAATTTCATAGGTTTAATATTAGATTGTCAATATTAAACCATACAATGAGTACCAACGAATTCAGTAATACATACATACTTAACATTCAATAAATGTATATTCAACATTTTAAAGTAACAGAAATTATTGGGTTTTTTAATTTGTAGATAATGAGAACCCAAGTATAGAATGTCCAAATGACTTCAATGTGACAACAGATAATGGACAACCAACAGCTTGGATTCAATGGGATGTTGAATACACAGACAACACACACTCTCTATATGATCTCAGCCTAACAGGATCAGGTTCAAGTTATAATCAATCTGGTGAAAACTTTCTTATTGGAACAACAGCACTTGAATATACAGTAACGGATGTATTTGGAAACAGTGATAACTGCACATTTATTGTCTTTATACGAGGTGAATATACACTAGTATTGCTTTTAATTATTATTTTAAAAAATGTTTTACACACCAAGCTCTTTTGCATAATCGCCTTCCGTACGAAATTTGAATCCAAAAAAGACTACTTCTAAACCTATAAATACCGAAAGTTAGCAAAAAATCGTTTTAGAACATGCAATGTTGTCTTTTGAATTCAATATAGTAAATTGTTATCCACACATTCTCTTACGTTTGTTGAGTATAGAAATTCAAAATTAACTCACTAACCAAATGTTTATTACATCATCATGTAGATACTGAGAAGCCAATGCTGAATTGTCCAGATGACATTGTAAACGTGACTTTAATTGGTGAAGCATACGGTATTGCCAATTGGGTTGAACCAGACATTACAGACAACTCTGGCTTCCTTCATGTGAACATTTCAAATTACTTTTCTGGTGATCGCTTCTATCCAGGCAACACAACAGTTTATTATTTTGCTGAGGATCCATATGGAAACTCTGTTAATTGTACATTTATTGTTACAATCTTTGGTAAGATTAATTACCGTTTCAATAGTTTGTCTTATGTATAACTACAAAGTTAGTCACATGTTTAATAAATATGTATAATTCTGAAACGTAAATTATAATTTTTCCTAAAACTCTTTCTGCCATTTTGCTAAAATTAAACTAATTAATTTGTATTGGTTTTAAAATGGCTTTGGCTGTGCAGAAAATAATTTTTTTTAAAGATCTAGTAAAGAAATGTCCTTATGCTCAATGATAATGAATTTTGGAGGTTTAGGAATAAATAACTATCTTTAGACCACGTTCTCATAAAAGAAGAACAAATTTCATTTATTTGTTTACAAATCTACCCAAAAAGAATAAGACCGTAATATAATTAAATTTTTTTTATCCTTAAACAATGAATACAAGCTGACTATTGATGTGTGTTTCTCCCTCAGATGTTGAGATACCGATATTTGATCCATGTCCCAGTAATATAGACGTAAACACAGATCCCAGACTGCCGTATACAGTAGTAAATTGGAATATTTCAGTATATGATAACGTTGGTGTTATTGAACTTGATAGCAACTATGTCCCATTTGATACATTTAATATCACAGTTACAGAGGTAAAATATGTTGCTACAGACTCTGAGGGCAATAAAGCAGAGTGTACATTTAATGTCACAGTAATGGGTAAGAATGATTTGGTCAGGTTATCAAATTATTTAAAATTGTAATGTCTTCCTACAAATGTTCAGGTGGTCGTACATAACCACAACTAGCTAAAAAAAGTAAAATCATTGAGATATACCAATGTCCAAACAGTCAGATACCTGTAAACCGAACATGCTGTAATGTTATTGGACATGGCCAGTTAAAAATAACACATTTTGGACATATGATTTCCATAAAGACACCAGTGAAATCAACGTTTCTCAAACATTATGGTTAAATGAAACCCGACATGTTATGTTGGTTTTTCTGACTCTGGGTCAGACATAGGCTACACAAGACTTTGCTCTGTTTTGTCAATGGATTAGATAGACAGAACACCTCTCATGATTCTGTTTTGTCCATGGTCTAGATATTTTCACAGCTTCTTTCAACCAGAACTTGAGAAAAGCTTTTTTTTTAATAATCGTAATCTTCTACTGCAACGCTTACAAACTTAAATATTATCTCTTAATAATATTGTTTATATTTGTCGAATATTAATATCCAGCACACTTTTTCAGATACTGAGCCTCCTGCATACATTGGATGTCCTACTAATATAATTGTCATGGTTCCTGTTGGAATGGCCAATAGATCTGTAACATGGATAGAACCAGTAGCTACTGATAATGCCGGAGTATACAATGTGACATCTACTCACACACCTGGTGATACATTTGAAATTGGCACAGTTACAGTGAAATACACAACATTTGATACTGCCGGATTAAAAACAACTTGTGTATTTGAAGTAACAGTTCAAGGTATTTGGTTTATAAAATGTACAACTGTGTAAAACGTGAAGACATGTTCAACTAAACCTTGATTTCTGAAATATAATGTATTTATGTATACATGAGGTGTATGGGTTTGTTTTTTCATTGATATATTTATATTCATTATTGTATGTATTGCATATATATATATATAACATTTTACAGGCAATTTGATTTTCAAATTCCTCCCCCATCTGCTATTGTTTATATATCATCGTCCCGTAAATGTGTAGGTTGGATCACACAGACTAATATTTTATTTCCGATTAGCAAGCTTTCTTACAGAGAGATCAATCCAGCTTAATGTGTGTTTACTTAGAGGGCTTTTAATAACCTCTAAACATTTTAATGGTTTTATCTGCAATATCATCATCACCATCATTAAGGAGTAACTAATTGTCGCGTAATGATTTCTTTTGAATCTATAGATACGGAAGATCCAGTGTTTACCAACTGTCCAAATTCTCCAATAGAAGTTGTCACTGATGAGGGCTTTGCATATGCCAACGTGTCATGGGATGACCCCCAACCTATGGACAATTCTGGCATGTTTACAGTTACTCAAGTGAATTATCCTGGTGATAGTTTTTATGTTGGAATTCATTCAGTTAACATAACAGCTGAAGATGAAGATGGTAACATTGGTATCTGCACTTTTGTGATAACTGTCAAAGGTAATACGGCTACTGTGTACATGTTGCGTAAATAAGGGATGAAGCACTGTAGTCTACATAATTTACCTTGAATAAATTGAACCATACTAATGTTTGCAATTAACACCCTCACAGTAAATACCAGATGTGTGTGGGTTTATGAAGACAGGACCATCAGCGCAACCTCACATCAAATGACTGAGAGTAAAGTAACATCTTCCTAAGAAAATAATATTCTAACAAAATTCATAACTTTAACCTTCTCACATGTCATTTCCTTTCTTTCAGATGAAGAAGAACCTGTACTAACTGGATGTCCAATGGACATTATTTTGAATACTACAAGTATGCTTTCATATGCTAATGCTACTTGGATGACTCCAAATGCTTCAGATAATTCAGGCAATGTAACCTTAGTTTCTACACATAACCCAGGTGATGGCTTTGCAGCAACAACCACTGAAGTCACTTACACAGCAAGTGATCCGTATGGAAACGAAGACATCTGTATATTCAATGTTACTGTAATTGGTAAGATTAACATTTAATTTGTATTAAACAATTACTATAAAACATGTTAATGTATTTAAAAAGTTTCTTTAAAAAATAGTATTACTTAAAGAGAAAGATAAACTGCATTTTAAAATGTACTTTAGATAATGTATTTTTTCGATTTATTAAACAGATGCCGAGTCTCCTACTTTGAACTGCGTGTCCAATGTGACTGTGTACACCGATTTAAATTCAGCAACAGCTAATGTGTCCTGGCCAATACCAGAAACAACAGACAACAGTGGTTTAGAACCTACATTAACCTCTAACTATGAACCATATACTCTGTTTAATATTGGAACAACTCTAGTAATGTACACATCAACAGATGCATCAAATAATGTGCAAACTTGCATGTTCAATGTCACTGTAATTGGTAAGTATACTTGATATGATAAAGAAAATACATGAACATTTGCTAAAATTTGCAGATAGATTTTTCATTTTATTTATTTTATTGCAGATAATGAAGATCCTGTATTTGATTGCCCTAGTGGCAATATTATGGCATATACAGATGAGTCCCAATCATACTCAACTGTTTATTGGAATGTATCAGTTACTGATAATTCAGGTAATGTTACATATGATTGTACGAGTGAATCTGGTGACCAGTTTGATGCTGTTTGGCCAATTATACAACAAAATGTAAGCTGCATGGCACAGGATCCATCGGGAAATGACGCATCTTGCTTTTTCTCACTAACAATTGAGGGTGAGCATATTGTGATTATTTATTCATATTTATTGATTCATTTTACATTTTAAAGATTTTTTTACACAAATGATTTTGTAAAATCTCAAATCAACTATAGAGTAGCAGATTTAAATGATGCAAAAAAATCAATGTTATAAATAATTGAATGCATAAACATAATAATGTAATAAACATAATATGTTATAAAACCAGATGGATTATATGAAAACATATTATGTTTACATACAATTCCGTCGGATTTTACACTGACAAAAATTCATAAGTTTAATATTAGATTGTTAATATTAAACCATACAATGAGTACCAACGAATACATACATACTTAACATTCAATAAATGTATATTCAACATTTTAAAGTAACAGGAATTGTGGGGTTTTTTAATTTGTAGATAATGAGAACCCAAGTATAGAATGTCCAAATGACTTCAATGTGACAACAGATAATGGACAACCAACAGCTTGGATTCAATGGGATGTTGAATACACAGACAACACACACTCTCTATATGATCTCAGACTAACAGGATCAGGTTCAATTTATAATCAATCTGGTGAAAACTTCCTTATTGGAACAACAGCACTTGAATATACAGTAACTGATGTATTTGGAAACAGTGATAACTGCACATTTATTGTCTTTATACGAGGTGAATATACACTAGTATTGCTTTTAATTATTATTTTAAATAATGTTTTACACACCAAGCTCTATTGCATAATCGCCCTCAGTACGAAATTTGAATCCAACAAAGACTACTTCTAAACCTATAAATACCGAAAGTTAGCAAAAAATCGTTTTAGAACATGCAATGTTGTCTTTTGAATTCAATATAGTACATTGTTATCCACACATTTTCTTACGTTTGTTGAGTATAGAAATTCAAAATTAACTCATTAACCTAATGTTTATTACATCATCATGTAGATACTGAGAAGCCAATGCTGAATTGTCCAGATGGCATTGTAAACGTGACTTTAATTGGTGAAGCATACGGTATTGCCAATTGGGTTGAACCAGACATTACAGACAACTCTGGCATCATTCATGTGAACATGTCAAATTACTTTTCTGGTGATCGCTTCTATCCAGGCAACACAACAGTTTATTATTTTGCTGAGGATCCATATGGAAACTCGGTTAATTGTACATTTATTGTTACAATCTTTGGTAAGATTAATTACCGTTTCGATAGTTTGTCTTATGTATATAACTACAAAGTTAGTCAGATGTTTAATAAATATGTATAATTCTGAAACGTAAATTATAATCTTTCCTAAAAGTCTTTCTGCCATTTTGCTTAAATTAAACTAATTAATTTGTATTGGTTTTAAAATGGATTTTGCTGCGCAGAAAATTAATTCTTTTAAAGATCTAGTAAAGAAATGTCCTTATGCTCAATGATATGAATTTTGGAGGTTGAGGAATAAATAACTATCTATAGACCACGTTGTCATAGAAGTCATTTATTAGTTTACAAATCTACCAAAAAGAATAAGACCGTAATATAATTTAATTTTGATATTTTTAAAAAATCTGATGAAACCTCATTATTTCCTTTTTTCTTCAAAATGAATAAAAGCTGACTATGATGTCTGTTTTTCCCTCAGATGATGAGATACCGACATTTGATCCATGTCCCAGTAATATAGACGTAAACACAGATCCCAGACTGCCATATGCTGTAGTAAATTGGAATATTTCAGTATATGATAACGTTGGTGTTATTGAACTTGATAGCAACTATGTCCCATTTGATACATTTAATATCACAGTAACAGAGGTAAAATATGTTGCTACAGACTTTGAGGGCAATGAAGCACAGTGTACATTTAATGTCACAGTAACAGGTAAGAATGATTTGGTCAGGTTATCAAATTATTTAAAATTGTAATGTCTACAAATGTTCAGGTGGTCGTACATAACCACAACTAGCTAAAAAATTAAATTCATTGAGATTACCAATTGTTTTAATAAGTAGATGTAACACTACTACATTTTTACAACATGTCCAAACATTCAGATACCTGTAAACCCAACATGCTGTAATGTTATTGGACGTGACCAGGTAAAAATAACATATGACATTGGACATATGATCTCCATAAAGTCACCAGTGAAATCAACGTTTCTCAAACATTATGGTTAAATGAAACCTGACATATTATGTTAGTTTTTCTGACTCTGGGTCAGACATAGGCTACACAAGACTTGTCATTGCTCTGTTTTGTCAATAGACTAGATATACAGAACACCTCTCATGATTCTGTTTTGTCCATGGGCTAGATATTTTCACAACTTCTTTAAATCAAAAACTATTTTTAAAATAATTGTAATGTTCTACTGCAACGCTTAAAACTTAAATCTTATCTCTTAATAATATTTGTTTATATTTGTCGAAAATTAATATCCAGCACACTTTTTCAGATACCGAGCCTCCTGAATACATTGGATGTCCTTCTAATATAATTGTCATGGTTCCTGTTGGAATAGCCAATAGATCTGTAACATGGATAGAACCAGCAGCTACTGATAATGCCGGAGTATACAATGTAACATCTACTCACAGACCTGGTGATACATTTGAAATTGGCACAGTTACAGTGACATACACAACATTTGATACTGCCGGACTAAACACAACTTGTGTATTTGAAGTAACAGTTCAAGGTATTTGGTTTATAAAATGTACAACTGTGTAAAACGTGCAGACGTTCAACTAAACCTTGATTTCTGAAATATAATGTTTTGAATGTATATATGTATACATGAGCTGTATGGGTTTGTTTTTTCATTGATATATTTATATTCATTATTGTATGTATTGCAAGGTATAACATTTTACAGGCAATTTGATTTTCATTGTAACTCCCCCATCTGCCTATTGTTTATATACCATGATAACGTATATGTGTAGGTTAGATCACACAGCCTAATATTTCCGATTATAGAGCTTTTTTACAGTTAGATCAATCCAGCTTAAGGTGTGTTTACCTAGAGGGCTTTTCATAACCTCTTTATCTGCACTATCATCATCACCATCAGTGAGGAGTAAATAATTGTCACGTAATGATTTCTTTTGAATCTATAGATACGGAAGATCCAGTGTTTACCAACTGTCCAAATTCTCCAATAGAAGTAGTCACTGATGAGGGCTTTGCATATGCGAACGTGTCATGGGATGACCCCCAACCTATGGACAATTCTGGCATGTTTACAGTTACTCAAGTGAATTATCCTGGTGATAGTTTTTATGTTGGAACTCATTCTGTTAACATAACAGCTGAAGATGAAGATGGTAACATTGGTATCTGCACTTTTGTGATAACTGTCAAAGGTAATACGGCTACTGTGTACATGTTGCGTAAATAAGGGATGAAGCACTGTAGTCTACATAATTTACCTTGAATAAATTGAACCATACTAATGTTTGCAATTAACACCCTCACACAGTAAATACCAGATGTGTGTGGGTTTATGAAGACAGGACCATCAGCGCAACCTCACATCAAATGACTGAGAGTAAAGTAACATCTTCCTAAGAAAATAATATTCTAAAAAAATTCATAACTTTAACCTTCTCACATGTCATTTCCTTTCTTTCAGATGAAGAAGAACCTGTACTAACTGGATGTCCAATGGACATTATTTTAAATACTACAAGTATGCTTTCATATGCTAATGCTACTTGGATGACTCCAAATGCTTCAGATAATTCAGGCAATGTAACCTTAGTTTCTACACATAACCCAGGTGATGGCTTTGCAGCAACAACCACTGAAGTCACTTACACAGCAAGTGATCCGTATGGAAACGAAGCAATTTGTACATTCAATGTTACTGTAATTGGTAAGAATAACGTTTAATTTTTAACAATTACTATAAAATATTTCAATTAATTTTTTTTAAAGAGTACTTTTTATAAAGAGAAAGATAAACTGTATAACAGAATGTACTTTAGATAATGTACTTTTCCAATTTATTAAACAGATGCCGAGTCTCCTACTTTGAACTGTGTGTCCAATGTGACTGTGTACACTGATTTTAATTCAGCAACAGCTAATGTATCGTGGCTAGTACCAGAAACAACAGACAACAGTGGTTTAGAAGCTACATTAACCTCTAACTACGAACCAAATACACTGTTTAATATTGGAATAACTCTAGTAATGTACACATCAACAGATGCATCAAATAATGTGCAAACGTGCATGTTCAATGTAACTGTAATTGGTAAGTTAACTTTATATGACAAAATACATTAACATAAATACTAAAATATATAGAAAGTTAAAAGTTCCTTTGTCGTATTTATTATTTTATTGTAGATAATGAAGATCCAGTATTTTATTGTCTTGACAACATTATGGCATATACAGATGAGTCACAATATTTTTCAACTGTGTATTGGAATGTGTCAGTTACTGATAATTCAGGTAATGTTACATATAATTGTACAAGTGAGTCTGGTGACCAGTTTGATGCTTTTTGGCCAATTATACAACAAAATGTAAGCTGTATGGCACAGGATCCTTCTGGAAATGACGCATCTTGCTTTTTCACCGTAACGGTCGATGGTGAGTTTATCATGATTGTGAAGATTGTCTTGCACACAAACATGTTTCTTTTAAAATTAAAGTCTACAATGTTAAATCAAATACAAAGACAACAAATAATTTTTTTCAATATTTACCTATGATATCATGGTGTATTTAATTATTGTTCTATAGATTTTACAAAATCTTAAAAATGTTATTACATTTACATTATTAACTTGTCACTCTGTTATTTATAGAGTAAGTATCAGTCAGCAATAAATAGATTTTTGAACAATTTGTGTTGTCACAAATTCTGTTTTTCTTATAGATAATGAGAATCCAAATATAACATGTCCCAGTGACTTCAACAAGACAACAGATAATGGACAACCAACAGCTTGGATTCAATGGGATGTTGAATACACAGAAAACACAGAATCTTTATATGATGTCAGCCTAACAGGACCAGGCTCAAGTTATAATCAGTCTGGTGAACACTTCCCCATTGGAACAACAACACTTGAATATACAGTAACTGATGCATTTGGAAACAGTGATAACTGTACATTTTATGTCACTGTACGAGGTGAATATTAGTTGTAAATATTTTTGGATAATTTTAACGATTTTCAGTAAAACAGTTAATGTTTGCATGAAATTGGTTATAAATAAATATATTGCCTAAGACTGCAAACAACCCACGAACCTCATACCTTCTAACTTAAAATTGTAATTGCTTAACATTGTGCGATTACTTATTCATTTTTGAATTATTAATTCCCTTTCTTTTTAAACAGATGAAGAAGACCCTGTGATATCGAGCTGTTCAATGAACATTGCTTTGAATACTACACGTAAGTTACCATTCACTAATGCTACTTGGATGACTCCAAATGCTTCAGATAATTCAGGCAATGTTACATTAATCTCTACACATAAGCCTGGTGATGGCTTTGCAGCAACAACAACTGAAGTCACTTACACAGCAACTGATCCGTATGGAAACGAAGACATCTGTATATTCAATGTTACTGTAATTGGTAAGATTAACATTTAATTTGTATTAAACAATTACTATAAAACATGTTAATGTATTTACAAAGTTTCTTTAAAAAATAGTATTACTTAAAGAGAAAGATAAACTGCATTTTAAAATGTACTTTAGATAATGTATTTTTTCGATTTATTAAACAGATGCCGAGTCTCCTACTTTGAACTGCGTGTCCAATGTGACTGTGTACACCGATTTAAATTCAGCAACAGCTAATGTGTCCTGGCCAATACCAGAAACAACAGACAACAGTGGTTTAGAACCTACATTAACCTCTAACTATGAACCATATACACTGTTTAATATTGGAACAATTCTAGTAATGTACACATCAACAGATGCATCAAATAATGTGCAAACTTGCATATTCAATGTCACTGTAATTGGTAAGTATAATTGATATGATAAAGAAAATACATGAACATTTGCTAAAATTTGCAGATAGGTTTTTCATTTTATTTATTTTATTGCAGATAATGAAGATCCTGTATTTGATTGCCCTAGTGGCAATATTATGGCATATACAGATGAGTCCCAATCATACTCAACTGTTTATTGGAATGTGTCAGTTACTGATAATTCAGGTAACGTTACATATGATTGTACGAGTGAATCAGGTGATCAGTTTAATGCTGTTTGGCCAATAATACAACAAAATGTAAGCTGCATGGCACAGGATCCATCGGGAAATGACGAATCTTGCTTTTTCTCAATAACAATTGAGGGTGAGCATATTGTGATTATTTATTCATATTTATTGATTTATTTTACATTTTAAAGATTTTTTTACACAAATGATTTTGTAAAATCTCAAATAAAGTATAGAATAGCAGATTTTAATGATGCAAAAAAATCAATGTTATAAATAATTGAATGCATAAACATAATAATGTAATAAACATAATATGTTATAAAACCAGATGGATTAAATGCAAACATATTATGTTTACATACAATTCCGTCGGATTTTACACTGACAAAAATTCATAGGTTTAATATTAGATTGTCAATATTAAACCATACAATGAGTACCAACGAAGACATACATACTTAACATTCAATAAATGTATATTCAACATTTTAAAGTACCAGGAATTATTGGGATTTTAATTTGTAGATAATGAGAACCCAAGTATAGAATGTCCAAGTGACTTCAATGTGACAACAGACAATGGACAACCAACAGCTTGGATTCAATGGGATGTTGAATACACAGACAACACACAATCTCTATATGATCTCAGCTTAACAGGATCAGGTTCAAGTTATAATCAATCTGGTGAAAACTTCCTTATTGGAACAACAGCACTTGAATATACAGTAACTGATGTATTTGGAAACAGTGATAACTGCACATTTATTGTCTTTATACGAGGTGAATATACACTAGTATTGCTTTTAATTATTATTTTAAATAATGTTTTACACACCAAGCTCTTTTGCATAATCGCCCTCAGTACGAAATAGGAATCCAACAAAGACTACTTCTAAACCTATAAATACCGAAAGTTAGCAAAAAATCGTTTTAGAACATGCAATGTTGTCTTTTGAATTCAATATAGTAACTTGTTATCCACACATTTTCTTACGTTTGTTGAGTATAGAAATTCAAAATTAACTCACTAACCTAATGTTTATTACATCATCATGTAGATATTGAGAAGCCAATGCTGAATTGTCCAGATGGCATTGTAAACGTGACTTTAATTGGTGAAGCATACGGTATTGCCAATTGGGTTGAACCAGACATTACAGACAACTCTGGCTTCCTTCATGTGAACATGTCAAATTACTTTTCTGGTGATCGCTTTTACCCAGGCAACACAACAGTTTATTATTTTGCTGAGGATCCATATGGAAACTCGGTTAATTGTACATTTATTGTTACAATATTTGGTAAGATTAATTACCGTTTCGATAGTTTGTCTTATGTATAACTACAAAGTAAGTCAGATGTTTAATAAATATGTATAATTCTGAAATGTAAATTATAATTTTTCCTAAAAGTCTTTCTGCCATTTTGTTCAAATTAAACTAATTAATTTGTATTGGTTTTAAAATGGCTTTGGCTGCGCAGAAAATTAATTCTTTTACAGATCTAGTAAAGAAATGTCATTATGCTCAATGATATGAATTTTGGAGGTTTAGGAATAAATAACTATATAATATAGGCCACGTTGTCATAGAAGAAGAAATTAGTAAAATTGTATAATTTTGTATTGTTATATTCTAAGATTTATATATGTTTTTATATGGTATAGTTTATTCCATTCTGTAAGGGGCGGGTTTTCCCGCTGTTGAATGAGTTTGAATAAAATAAAAAAATAAAATAAAGAACAAATTTCATCATTCAAATCTACCAAAAAGAATAATACCGTAATAGAATTTAATTTTTTTTTATCTTTTTGATATTTTTCAAAAATCTGATGAAACCTCATTATTTCCTTTTTTCTTAAAAATGAATAAAAGCTGACTATTGATATCTATTTCTCCCTCAGATGCTGAGATACCGATATTTGATCCATGTCCCAGTAATATAGAGGTAAACACAGATTCCAGACTGCCGTATGCAGAAGTAAATTGGAATATTTCAGTATATGATAACGTTGGTGTTATTGAACTTGATAGCAACTATGCCCCATTTGATAAATTTAATATCACAGTAACAGAGGTAAAATATGTTGCAACAGACTCTGAGGGCAATGAAGCAGAGTGTACATTTAATGTCACAGTAACAGGTAACAATAATTTGGTCAGGTTATCAAATTATTTAAAATTGTAATGTCTACTTACAAATGTTCAGGTGGTCGTATATAACCACAACTAGCTAAAAAAGTAAAATCATTGAGATATACCAATGTCCAAACAGTCAGATACCTGTAAACCCAACATGCTGTAATTTTATTGGACATGACCAGTTAAAAATAACACATTTTGGACATATGATCTCCATAAAGACACCAGTGAAATCAACGTTTCTCAAACATTATGGTTAAATGAAACCCGATATGTTATGTTGGTTTTTTCTGACTCTGGGTCAGACATAGGCTACACAAGACTTTGCTCTGTTTTGTCAATAGACTAGATAGAGAGAACACCTCTCATAATTCTGTTTTGTCCATGGGCTAGATATTTTCACAACTTCTTTCAACCTGAACTTGAGAAAAGCTTTTTTTAATAATCGTAATCTTCTACTGCAACGCTTACAAACTTAAATCTTATCTCTTAATAATATTTGTTTATAATTATTTGTCGCATATTAATATCCAGCACACTTTTTCAGATACTGAGCCTCCTGTATACATTGGATGTCTTACTAATATAATTGTCATGGTTCCTGTTGGAATGGCCAATAGATCTGTAACATGGATAGAACCAGCAGCTACTGATAATGCCGGAGTATACAATGCAACATCTACTCACAGACCTGGTGATACATTTGAAATTGGCACAGTTACAGTGACATACACAACATTTGATACTGCCGGACTAAACACAACGTGTGTATTTGAAGTAACAGTTCAAGGTATTTGATTTATAAAATATACAACTGTGTAAAACGTGCAGACATGTTCAACTAAACCTTGATTTCTGAAATATAATGTATATATGTATACATGAGGTGTATGGGTTTGTTTTTTCATTGATATATTTATATTCATTATTGTATGTATTGCAAGGTATAACATTTTACAGGCAATTTGATTTTCATTGTAACTTTCCTACCAGCTATTGTTTATATATCATAATACCCTATGTGTAGGTTGGATCACACAGCCCTATATTATTATTTATCAAGCTTTTTTAAAGTGAGATCAATCTAGCTTAAGTTGTGTTTACCTAGACGGCTTTTGATAACCTCTAAACATTGTAATGGTTTTTTTCTGCACTATCATCATCACCATCATTGTAATGGTTTTTTTCTGCACTATCATTACCATCATTGTAATGGTTTTATCTGCACTATCATCACCATCATTGTAATGGTTTTATCTGTACTATCATCACCATCATTGTAATGGTTTTTATCTGCACTATCATCATCACCATCATTGTAATGGTTTTATCTGCACTATCATCATCACCATCATTGTAATGGTTTTTATCTGCACTATCATCATCACCATCATTGTAATGGTTTTTATCTGCACTATCATCATCACCATCATTGTAATGGTTTTATCTGCACTATCATCATCACCATCATTGTAATGGTTTTTATCTGCACTATCATCATCACCATCATTGTAATGGTTTTATCTGCACTATCATCATCACCATCATTATAATGGTTTCATCTGCACTATCATCATCACCATCATTGTATTGGTTTTTTTCTGCACTATCATCACCATCATTGTAATGGTTTTTATCTGCACTATCATCATCACCATTATTGTAATGGTTTTTTTCTGCACTATCATCACCATCATTGTAATGGTTTTATCTGCACTATCATCATCACCATCATTGTAATGGTTTTTTTCTGCACTATCATCATCATTATTGTAATGGTTTTTCTCTGCACTATCATCATCATCATTGTAATGGTTTTTATCTGCACTATCATCACCATCATTGTATTGGTTTTTATCTGCACTATCATCATCACCATCATTGTAATGGTTTTTTTCTGCACTATCATCACCATCATTGTAATGGTTTTATCTGCACTATCATCATCATCATTGTAATGGTTTTATCTGCACTATCATCATCACCATCATTGTAATGGTTTTTTTCTGCACTATCATCACCATCATTGTAATGGTTTTATCTGCACTATCATCACCATCATTGTAATGGTTTTATCTGCACTATCATCATCATCATCATCATTGTAATGGTTTTTATCTGCACTATCATCATCATCATTGTAATGGTTTTTTACTGCACTATCATCACCATCATTGTAATGGTTTTATCTGCACTATCATCATCACCATCATTGTAATGGTTTTTTTCTGCACTATCATCATCATCATTGTAATGGTTTTTATCTGCACTATCATCATCACCATCATTGTAATGGTTTTTATCTGCACTATCATCATCACCATCATTGTAATGGTTTTTTCTGCACTATCATCACCATCATTGTAATGGTTTTTTTCTGCACTATCATCATCACCATCATTGTAATGGTTTTTATCTGCACTATCATCATCACCATCATTGTAATGGTTTTTATCTGCACTATCATCATCACCATCATTGTAATGGTTTTATCTGCACTATCATCACCATCATTGTAATGGTTTTTTCCTGCACTATCATCACCATCATTGTAATGGTTTTATCTGCACTATCATCATCATCATTGTAATGGTTTTATCTGCACTATCATCACCATCATTGTAATGGTTTTTATCTGCACTATCATCATCACCATCATTGTAATGGTTTTATCTGCACTATCATCATCACCATCATTGTAATGGTTTTATCTGCACTATCATCATCATCATTTTAATGGTTTTTATCTGCACTATCATCACCATCATTGTAATGGTTTTATCTGCACTATCATCATCACCATCATTGTAATGGTTTTATCTGCACTATCATCATCATCATTGTAATGGTTTTTATCTGCACTATCATCATCACTATCATTGTAATGGTTTTATCTGCACTATCATCACCATCATTGTAATGGTTTTATCTGCACTATCATCATCACCATCATTGTAATGGTTTTATCTGCACTATCATCATCATCATTGTAATGATTTTTATCTGCACTATCATCACCATCATTGTAATGGTTTTATCTGCACTATCATCATCATCATTGTAATGGTTTTTATCTGCACTATCATCACCATCATTGTAATGGTTTTATCTGCACTATCATCACCATCATTGTAATGGTTTTTATCTGCACTATCATCACCATCATTGTAATGGTTTTATCTGCACTATCATCATCACCATCATTGTAATGGTTTTATCTGCACTATCATCACCATCATTGTAATGGTTTTTATCTGCACTATCATCACCATCATTGTAATGGTTTTATCTGCACTATCATCATCACCATCATTGTAATGGTTTTATCTGCACTATCATCATCATCATTGTAATGGTTTTTATCTGCACTATCATCACCATCATTGTAATGGTTTTATCTGCACTATCATCACCATCATTGTAATGGTTTTATCTGCACTATCATCATCATCATCATTGTAATGGTTTTTATCTGCACTATCATCATCACCATCATTGTAATGGTGTTTATCTGCACTATCATCATAACCATCATTGAGGACTAAATAATTGTCACGTAATGATTTCTTTTGAATCTATAGATACGGAAGATCCTGTGTTTCTCAACTGCCCAATGTCTCCAATAGAAGTAGTCACTGATGAAGGCTTTGCATATGCCAACGTGTCATGGGATGACCCTCAACCTATGGACAATTCTGGCATGTTAACAGTTACTCAAGGGAATTATCCTAGTGATAGTTTTTATGTTGGAACTCATTCTGTTAACATAACAGCTGAAGATGAAGATGGTAACATTGGTATCTGCACTTTTGTGATAACTGTCAAAGGTAATACTGATTCTGTGTACATGTTGCGTAAATAAGGGGTGAAGCACTGTAGTCTACATAATTTACTTTGAATAAATTGAAACGTACTAATGTTTGCAATTAACACCATCGCAGTAAATACCAGATGTGTGTGGGTTTATAGATACAGGACCATCAGCTCAACCTCACATCAAATGACTGAGAGTAAAGTAACATCTTCCTTTGAAAATAATATTATAAAAACTATAACTGTAGTCTACATAATTTACTTTGAATAAATTGAACCGTACTAATGTTTGCAATTAACACCATCACAGTAAATACCAGATGTTTGTGGGTTTATAGAGACAGGACCATCAGCGCAACCTCACATCAAATGACTGAGAGTAAAGTAACATCTTCCTAAGAAAATAATATTATAAAAAAAGGTGACCAACTTAACCTTCTCACGTGTCATTTCCTTTCTTTCAGATGAAGAAGATCCTGTACTAACTGGCTGCCCAATGAACATTATTTTGAATACCAAAAGTATGCTTTCATATGGTAATGCTACTTGGATGAGTCCAAATGCTTCAGATAATTCAGGCAATGTTACCTTAGTTTCTACACATAAGCCTGGTGATGGCTTTGCCGCAACAACAACTGAAGTTACTTACACAGCAACTGATCCGTATGGAAACGAAGACATGTGTACATTCAATGTTACTGTAATTGGTAAGAATAGCATTTAATTTTTATTAAACAATTACTATAAAACATTTCAGTTTAATTTTTTTTTTTAATAGAGTACTTTTTATAAAGAGAAAGATAAACTGTATTACAAAATGTACTTGAGATAATGTACTTTTTCACTTTATTAACCAGATGCCGAGTCTCCTACTTTGAACTGTGTGTCCAATGTGACTGTGTACACCGATTTAAATTCAGCAACAGCTAATGTATCCTGGCCAATACCAGAAACAACAGACAACAGTGGTTTAGAAGCTACATTAACCTCTAACTATGAACCCTATACACTGTTTAATATTGGAACAACTCTAGTAATGTACACATCAACAGATGTATCAAATAATGTACAAACGTGCATGTTCAATGTAACTGTAATTGGTAAGTACGATTAATGGGTATAAATATTACAACTAAAATGTATATAAAACATTTTAAACTGGCTTATTTGGTATTTCTTTAATCTATTAAAGATAATGAAGATCCGGTATTTGATTGCCCCAATGGCAACATTATGGCATATACAGATGAGTCCCAATCATACTCAACTGTTTACTGGAATGTGTCAGTTACTGATAATTCAGGTAATGTTACATATAATTGTACAAGTGAATCAGGTGACCAGTTTGATGCTATTTGGCCAACAATACAACAAAATGTAAGCTGCATGGCACAGGATCCATCTGGAAATGACGCATCTTGCTTTTTCTCTGTTACTGTTGATGGTGAGTTTATAAAAATTGTATTATATTGATTTTTGTGTACAAAATGTTTTTTTTATTTTGAATCTTATTTCTACAGTACACAAACACACTACTACAACAAAATTACTGATTCTCATTAGTTGGTTGTTTTATTATTGCAACTACACAATCCTACATGATCCTGTTACACAGTAAGTTATTATTGTATTTGACGTAGGCTACTACCATTCCATAGATTTGACTCTTAGTAGGCAAACAATAATCTTGTAAAACTTACTCTTATTAAACCATTGAAATTAATATCAAACAGTTGGATAATACATTGGTTGGTTTAAACATTCAACAGTTAAATATTAAAGAGTTGTAATTTTTTTCTTATAGATAATGAAAATCCAAATATAACATGTCCCAGTAACTTCAATGTGACAACAGACAATGGACAAGCAACAGCTTGGATTCAATGGGATGTTGAATACACAGACAACACAAAATCTCTATATAATCTCAGCCTAACAGGATCTGGTTTAAATTATAATCAATCTGGTGAACACTTCCCCATTGGAACAACAACACTTGAATATACAGTAACTGATGTATTTGGAAACAGTGATAACTGTACATTTTATGTCACTGTACGAGGTGAATTTTTTTAGATGGTTTTAATGATTTTCAGTAAAAAAGTTTATGTTTGAATGGAATGAAAATAAATATCTTGTCCAATAATAATAATAACCCACGAACATCATACCTTCTTACTTGCAGTTTTAATTTCTTAACATTATGCAATTACTTATTAATTGTTGAATTATTAATTTGCTTTTTAAACAGATGAAGAAGACCCTGTGATATCGAGCTGTTCAGTGAACATTGTTTTGAATACTACAAGTATGTTACCATTCACTAATGCTACTTGGATGACTCCAAATGCTACAGATAATTCAGGCAATGTTTCCTTAATCTCTACACATAGCCCTGGTGATGGCTTTGCAGCAACAACAACTCAGGTCACTTACACAGCAACTGATCCGTATGGAAACGAAGACATCTGTATATTCAATGTTACTGTAATTGGTAAGATTAACATTTAATTTGTATTAAACAATTACTATAAACATGTTAATGTCTTTACAAAGTTTCTTTAAAAAATAGTATTACATAAAGAGAAAGATAAACTGCATTTAAAAATGTACTTTAGATAATGTATTTTTTCAATTTATTAAACAGATGCCGAGTCTCCTACTTTGAACTGTGTGTCCAATGTGACTGTGTACACCGATTTAAAATCAGCAACAGCTAATGTATCCTGGCCAATACCAGAAACAAAAGACAACAGTGGTTTAGAACCTACATTAACCTCTAACTATGAACCATATACACTGTTTAATATTGGAACAACTCTAGCAATGTACACATCAACAGATGCATCAAATAATGTGCAAACTTGCATGTTCAATGTCACTGTAATTGGTAAGTATAATTGATATGATAAAGAAAATACATGAGCATTTACTAACATTTGCCGATAGGTTTTTCATTTCATTTATTTTATTACAGATAATGAAAATCCTGTATTTGATTGTCCTAGTGGCAACATTATGTCATATACAGATGAGTCCCAAACATACTCAACTATTTATTGGAATGTATCAGTTACTGATAATTCAGGTAACGTTACATATAATTGTACAAGTGAATCAGGTGACCAGTTTAATGCCGTTTGGCCAATAATACAACAAAATGTAAGCTGCATGGCAAAGGATCCATCTGGAAATGACGCATCTTGCTTTTTCTCAATAACAATTGCAGGTGAGCATATTGTGATTATTGATTCATATTTATTGATTTATTTTACATTTTAAAGATTTTTTTACACAAATGATTTTGTAAAATCTCAAATCAAGTATAGAATAGCAGATTTTAATGATGCAAAAAATCAATATTATAAATAATTGAATGCATAAACATAATAATGTAATAAACATAATATGTTATAAAACCAGATGGATTATATGCAAACGTATTATGTTTACATACAATTCCGTCGGATTTTACATTGACCAAAATTCATAGGTTTAATATTAGATTGTCAATATTAAACCATACAATGAGTACCAACGAATTCAGTAATACATACATACTTAACATTCAATAAATGTATATTCAACATTTTAAAGTAATATAAATTATTGGGTTTTTTAATTTGTAGATAATGAGAACCCAAGTATAGAATGTCCAAATGACTTCAATGTGACAACAGGCAATGGAAAACCAACAGCTTGGATTCAATGGGATGTTGAATACACAGACAACACAGAATATTTATATGATCTCAGCCTAACAGGATCAGGTTCAAGTTATAATCAATCTGGTGAAAACTTCCTTATTGGAACAACAACACTTGAATATATAGTAACTGATGTATTTGGAAACAGTGATAACTGCACATTTATTGTCTTTATTCGAGGTGAATATACACTAGTATTGCTTTTAATTATTATTTAAATATTGTTTTTATTTTTACACAAGTTCTATTGCATAATCTTCCTGAATACAAAATTGGAATCCAACAAAGACTACTTCTAAACCTATAAATACCGAAAGTTGGCCAAAAATCGTTTTAGAACATGCAATGTTGTCTTTTGATTTCAATATAGTAAATTGTTATCCACACATTATCTTACGTTTATTGATTATAGAAATTAAAAATTAACTCAATAACCTAATTAGTATTACATCATAATGTAGATATTGAGAATCCAATGCTGAATTGTCCAGATGGCATTGTAAACGTGACTTTAATTGGTGAAGCATACGGTATTGCCAATTGGGTTGAACCAGACATTACAGACAACTCTGACATCATTCATGTGAACATGTCAAATTACGTTTCTGGTGATCGCTTCTATCCAGGCAACACAACAGTTTATTATTTTGCTGAAGATCCATATGGAAACTCTGTTAATTGTACATTTATTGTTACAATCTTTGGTAAGATTAATTACCGTTTCGATAGTTTGTCTTATGTATAACTACAAAGTTAGTCACATTCTTAATAAATATGTATAATTCTGAAACGTAAATTTTAATTTTTCATTTCTGCCATTTTACTCAAATTAAACTCATTAATTTGTATTGGTCTTAAAAAAACAATTCTTTTAAAGATCTAGTAAAGAATTGTCCGTATGCTCAATAATATGAATTTTGGAGGTTTAGGAATAAATAACTATATATAGACCACGTTGTCATAGAAGAAGAACACATTTCATTTATTAATTTACAAATCTACCAAAAATAATAATACCGTAACAGAATCTATTTGATATTTTTCAAAAATCTGATGAAACCTCATTATTTCCTTATTCCTTAAACAATGAATACAAGCTGACTATTGATGTCTGTTTCTCCCTCAGATGTTGAGATACCGATATTTGATCCATGTCCCAGTAATATAGACGTAAACACAGATCCCAGACTGCCGTATGCTGTAGTAAATTGGAACATTACAGTATATGATAATGTTGGTGTTATTGAACTTGATAGCAACTATGTCCCATTTGATACATTTAATATCACAGTAACAGAGGTAAAATATGTTGCAACAGACTCTGAGGGCAATGAAGCAGAGTGTACATTTAATGTCACAGTAACAGGTAACAATGATTTTGTCAGGTTATCAAATTATTTAAAATTGTAATGTCTACTTAGAAATGTTCAGGTGGCCGAACATAACCCCAGCTAAAAAAGGTAACATGACTGAGATATACCAATTGTTTTAATAATTGGATGTGACAATACTACATTTTTACAACATGTCCAAACAGTCAGATAACTGTGAACCCTACATTGCTGTAATGTTATTTGACGTGACCAGGTAAAAATAGCACATTTGGGACATATGATCTCCATACAGTCACCAGTTAAATCAACGTTTTTCAAACATTATGGTTAAATGAAACCCGACTTGTTATGGAGGTCTTCTGACTCTGGGACAGACATAAGCTACATAAGACTTGTTATTGTTCTGTTTTGTCAATAGACTAGATAGACAGAACACCTGTCATGAATCTATTTTTTTTATGGGCTAGATATTTTCACAACCAGAACTTGAGAAAAGCTTTTTTTTAAATAATCGTAATTTTCTACTGCAACGCTTACAAACTTAAATCTTATCTCTTAATAATATTTGTTTATATTTTTCGAATATTAATATCCAGCACACTTTTTCAGATACTGAGCTTCCCGAATACATTGGATGTCCTCCTAATATAATTGTCCTGGTTCCTGTTGGAATGGCCAATAGATCTGTAACATGGATAGAACCAGCAGCTACTGATAATGCCGGTGTATACAATGTAACATCTACTCACACACCTGGCGATACATTTGAAATTGGCACAGTTACAGTGACATACACAACATTTGATACTGCCGGACTAAACACAACTTGTGTATTTGAAGTAACAGTTCAAGGTATTTGGTTTATAATGTACAACTGTAATACAAAAACGTGCAGATGTCCAACTAAACCTTGATTTATGAAATATAATGTTTTGAATGTATATATGTATACATGAGGTGTATGGGTTTGTTTTTTCATTGATATATTTATATACATTATTGTATGTATTGCAAGGTATAACATTTTACAGGCAATTTGATTTTCATTGTAACTCCCCCATCTGCTTTTGTTTATATATCATCGTCCCGTATATGTGTAGGTTGGATCACACAGACTAATATTTTAGTTTCGATTATCAAGCTTTCTTACAGTGAGATCAATCCAGCTTAAGGTGTGTTTACCTAGATGGCTTTTAATAACCTCTAAACATTTTAATGGTTTTATCTGCACTATCATCATCACCATCATTGAGGAGTAAATAATTGTCGCGTAATGATTTCTTTTGAATCTATAGATACGGAAAATCCTGTGTTTACCAACTGTCCAAATTCCCCAATAGAAGTATTGACTGATGAAGGCCTTGCATATGCCAACGTGTCATGGGATGACCCCCAACCTATGGACAATTCTGGCACGTTAACAGTTACTCAAGTGAATTATCCTGGTGATAGTTTTTATGTTGGAACTCATTCTGTTAACATAACAGCTGAAGATGAAGATGGTAACATTGGTGTCTGCACTTTTGTGATAATTGTCAAAGGTAATACTGCTACTGTGTACATCTTTTGTAAATAAGGATGAAGCATATTGTAGCCAACGGAACATCCCATTTGAAGATCCTGTAACCGTTTTCATGTTTTTAATTACAACCACCACATTGTATCAGATGTTTGTGCGTGTTTACAGGACCATCAGCGCAACCTCACATAAAACGATTGATAGTAAAGTAATAATCTTCCTAAGAACATAATATTATAAAAATTCAACTTAACCTTTTCACATGTCATTTCCTTTCTTTCAGATGAAGAAGATCCTGTACTAATTGGATGTCCAATGGACATTATTTTGAATACTACAAGTATGCTTTCATATTCTAATGCTACTTGGATGACCCCAAATGCTTCAGATAATTCAGGCAATGTTGCCTTAATCTCTACACATAAGCCAGGTGATGGCTTTGCAGCAACAACCACTGAAGTCACTTACACAGCAACTGATCCGTATGGAAACGAAGCAATGTGTACATTCAATGTTACTGTAATTGGTAAGAATAACGTTTAATTTGTCTTAAACAAGTACTATAACACATTTCAATGTATTTTCTTTCAAAAAGATACTTTTCATAAAGAGAAAGATAAACTGTACAACAAAATGTACTTTAGATAATGTACTTTTATTAATTTATTAAACAGATGCCGAGTCTCCTACTTTGCACTGTGTGTCCAATGTGACTGTGTACACCTACTTCAATTCAGCAACAGCTAATGTAACTTGGCCAATACCAGAAACAACAGACAACAGTGGGTTAAAACCTACATTAACCTCTAACTATGAACCAAATACACTGTTCGATATTGGAACAACTCTAGTAATGTACACATCAACAGATGCATCAGAAAATGTGCAAACTTGCATGTTCAATGTCACTGTAATTGGTAAGTACACTTGATATGATGAAGAAAATACATGAAAAAATACAAAAATATGTATGTATTTATTTTGTATTTACTTTTTTTTGCAGATAATGAAAATCCTGTATTTGATTGTCCTAGTGGCAACATTATGACATATACAGATGAGTCACAATATTATTCAACTGTTTATTGGAATGTGTCAGTTATTGATAATTCAGGTAATGTTACATATAATTGTACAAGTGAATCAGGTGACCAGTTTAAGGCGATTTGGCCAATTATACAACAAAATGTAAGCTGTATGGCACAGGATCCTTCAGGAAATGACGTATCTTGCTTTTTCACCGTAACGGTCGATGGTGAGTTTATCATGGTTGTGAAGATTGTCTTGCACACAAATATGTTTCTTTTACAATTAAAGTCTACAATGTTAAATCAAAATACAAAGACAACAAATAATTGTTTTCAATATTAATCTATAAGTTCAGTAAAAACAATTTATCATGGTGTATTTAATTATTGTTCTATATATTTTAAAAAATCTTATCTTAAAAATATTATTACATTAATATTATTAACTTGTCCCTCTGTTATTTTTTTATCTTATGTGGGTTCATCCCACTTTTATTTCCATACATATGTTCTCTTTACATATATTTTTCTATGAACATTTTCATTTCAATACACTATACATATTATTATATTAACAATGTTAGTTTTGTTCATTTGTTTACATATTATCACATTGATTTTTGTATTTATATTTTCTCTTCATAGTTTCCTCTTTATATACATATTATCGATTATCTATAATACATTTTCATTAACAAGATTATTTTTTCATATCTACATGCATATTTATTTCCTAAAATTATAATATATTTTATGTTTAATAAATCCATCTAATTTAGCATCTCCTCTCCACTCTGTTGTTTATAGAGTATCAGTCAGCAAGAAATTGTTTAAAATAATTCTGTTTTTCTTATAGATAATGAGAATCCAAATATAACATGTCTCAGTGACGTTAATAAGACAACAGACAATGGACAACCAACAGCTTGGATTCAATGGGATGTTGAATACACAGACAACACAGAATCTCTATATAATCTCAGCCTAACAGGATTAGGTTTAAATTATAATCCATCTGGTGAAAACTTTCCTATTGGAACAACAACAATTGAATATACAGCAACTGATGCATTTGAAAACAATGCTAGCTGTACCTTTTATGTCACTGTGCGAGGTGAATACAAAATGATTTGGTTTACAACTATTATTTCTTCTGATTATCCTATGTTCTATCTGCCTATTAATGTCTGCAATATTTCTAAAAGTTAATATTGTTGAATTGCATTTATAACTCAAAACCAAATCTGAAATAAATCTAGATATCCCATAATAGTGATGATTTATTTTGAGAAATGTACACTGTTTGCGTTTTCAATTGTTAAAGAAATCTGGAGAATTGCTAAACTTGAGTATAACTTATTTTAATAAATTTTTCTCAGCACAAATATAAAATATAATGATTTGATAAAATAATGTATTTTATCAAATTGCATTTTTCTTTTATTCTAAATGAACAGACGAAGAAGCTCCATATATGGCTGGTTGTCCAATGGACATTATTTTGAATACTACAAGTATGTTACCATTCACTAATGCTACTTGGATGACTCCAAAAGCTACAGATAATTCAGGCAATGTTACCTTAATCTCTACACATGTACCTGGTGATGGCTTTGCAGCAACAACAACTCAAGTTACTTACACAGCAACTGATCCGTATGGAAACGAAGACATCTGTATATTTAATGTTACTGTAATCGGTAAGTAATATTAAATGTATAACAAACATATATACTTAAAATTAACAGTGCATGTAATTAACCATGTTTTTATGCACAATGTACATGTTAAACTCTTATTTCAAAGTATGAATAAGGTATTTTTTCAATTATTTACACAGATACAGAGTCTCCTACTTTGGACTGTGTGTCCAATGTTTCCGCGTACACCGATTTAAATTCAGCAACAGCTAATGTATCCTGGCCAATACCAGAAACAACAGACAACAGTGGTTTAAAACCTTCATTAACCTCTAACTATGAACCATATACTCTCTTTAATATCGGAACAACTTTAGTAATGTACACGTCAACCGATGCATCAAATAATATGAAAACTTGCATTTTCAATGTTACTGTAATTGGTAAGTAAAATTGATACGATAAAGAAAATATATGAAAAAAATACTAAAATATGAAGATATGTTTTTTATTTTGTATTTATTTTATTGCAGATAAAGAATATCCTGTATTTGAATGCCCTAGTGGTAACATTATGTCATATACAGATGAGTCCCAATCATACTCAACTGTTTATTGGAATGTACCAGTTACTGATAATTCAGGTAATGTTACATATGGTTGTACGAGTGAATCAGGTGACCAGTTTAATGCCGTTTGGCCAATAATACAACAAAATGTAAGCTGCATGGCACAGGATCCATCTGGAAATGACGCATCTTGCTTTTTCGCAATTACAATTGAGGGTGAGAATATTGTGATTATTGATTTATATTTATTTATTTTTAATAATATAAATATTTGTAAAATCTCAAATCTGAAGTGTAGAATAGCAGATTTTAATGTTTAAAAAAAAACATCAATATTATAAATAATTGAATGCATAAACATAATAATGTTATAAACATAATATGTTATAAAATCAGATGGAATTGTATACAAACATATTATGTTTGCATACAATTCCGTCGGATTTTACATTGACCAAAATTCATAGGTTTAATAATATTCAATATTACACCATACAAATATATTCAACATTTTCAAGTAACAGAAATTATTGTTCTTTTTTTAATTCATAGATAATGAAAACCCAATCATAAAATGTCCAAGTGACTTCAATGTGACAACAGACAATGGAAAAGCAACAGCTTGGATTCAATGGGATTTTGAATACACAGACAACACAGAATCTTTGTATGAGCTCAGCCTAACAGGATCAGGTTCAAGTTATAATCAATCTGGTGAAAACTTCCTTATTGGAACAACAACACTTGAATATACAGTAACTGATGTATTTGGAAACAGTGATAACTGCACATTTATTGTCTTTATACGAGGTGAATATACACTAGCATTGCTTTTAAAGATTATTTTAAATAATATTTTTATTTTTACACAAGCTATATTGCATAATCGTCCTCTGTACGAAATTTGAATCCAACAAAGACTACTTCTAAACCTATAAATACCGAAAGTTAGCAAAAACTCATTTTAGAACATGAACTGTTGTCTTTTGAATTCAATATAGTAAATTGTTATCCACACATTGTCTTACGTTTATTGATTATAGAAATTAAAAATTAACTGAATAACCTAATTAGTATTACATCATCATGCAGATATTGAGAAGCCAATGCTGAATTGTCCAGATGGCATTGTAAACGTGACTTTGATTGGTGAGGCATATGGTATTGCCAATTGGGTTGAACCAGACATTACAGACAACTCTGGCATCATTCATGTGAACATGTCAAATTACTTTTCTGGTGATCGCTTCTACCCAGGCAACACAACAGTTTATTATTTTGCTGAGGATCCATATGGAAACTCTGTTAATTGTACATTTATTGTTACAATCTTTGGTAAGATTAATTACCGTTTCGATTGTTTGTCTTATGTATAACTACAAAGTCAGTCACATGTTTAATAAATATTTAAATTAAATTATAATTTTTCCTTTCTGCTATTTCGCTCAAATTAAACTAATTAATTGTATTAGTTTAAAATGGCTTTGGCTGCGCAGAAAAATAATTCTAGATCTAGTAAAGAAATGTCCTTATTCTCAATGATATAAATTTTGGAGGTTTAGGAATAAATAACCAACTATAGACCACGTTGTCATAAAAGAAGGGCACATTTCATTTATTAGTTTACAAATCTACCAAAAGAAATCTCATTATTTCCTTATTTCTTAAAAAAATGAATAAAAGCTGACTATTGATGTCTGTTTCTCCCTCAGATGTTGAGATACCGATATTTGATCCATGTCCCAGTAATATAGACGTAAACACAGATCCCAGACTGCCATATGCTGTAGTAAATTGGAATATTTCAGTATATGATAACGTTGGTGTTATTGAACTTAATAGCAACTATGCCCCATTTGATACATTTAATATCACAGTTACAGAGGTAAAATATGTTGCAACAGACTCTGAGGGCAACGAAGCAGAGTGTACATTTAATGTCACAGTAACAGGTAATAATGATTTGGTCAGGTTATCAAATTATTTAAAATTGTAATGTCTACTTACAAATGTTCAGGTGGCCGTACATAACCCTAGCTAAAAAAGGTAACATGACTGAGATATACAGTCCAAACAGTCAGATATCTGTGAACCCAACATTGCTGTAATGTTATTTGACGTGACCAGGTAAAAAATAGCACATTTGGGACATATGATCTCCATACAGTCACCAGTTAAATCAACGTTTCTCAAACATTATGGTTAAATGAAACCCGACTTGTTATGGATATCTTCTGACTCTGGGACAGACATAGGCTACATAAGACTTGTTATTGCTCTGTTTTGTCAATAGACTAGATAGACAGAACACCTAATTTGTTTATGGGCTAGATATTTTCACAACCAGAACTTGAGAAAAGCTTCTTTAACATAATAGTAATGTTCTAATGCAACTACAAACTTAAATCTTATCTCTTAATAATATTTGTTTATATTTGTCGAATATTAATATTTAGCACACTTTTTCAGATACTGAGCCTCCTAAATACATTGGATGTCCTACTAATATGATTGTCATGGTTCCTGTTGGAATGGCCAATAGATCTGTAACATGGATAGAACCAGCAGCTACTGATAATGCCGGAGTATACAATGTAACATCAACTCACAATCCTGGTGATACATTTGAAATTGGCACAGTTACAGTGACATACACCGCATTTGATACTGCCGGATTAAAAACAACATGTGTGTTTGAAGTAACAGTTCAAGGTATTTGTTTGTTGGTGTACACTTTCTACCACTTACATTTAAACTAATAAGTGGTACAGTTAAGGTTATCCCTATAATTGCGTTGTACTGTAGGTGTGCTCATATACCCTAATGATTTATTTCCGATTATCAAGCTTGCGTATAGTGCAATCAATCAAGATTGAGTTTTGCTTATCTAGACGCCTTTTGATAAACTATACATACAGTAATCATCTTCGTCCTCCTCTATGTGGACTAATTGTACTGATTTATTTTGAATATAATATAGATACAGAAGATCCTGTGTTTATCAACTGCCCAATGTCTCCAATAGAAGTAGTCACTGATGAAGGCCTTGCATATGCCAACGTGTCATGGGATGAACCCCAACCTATGGACAATTCTGGCATGTTAACAGTTACTCAAGTGAATTATCCTGGTGATGGATTTTATGTTGGAACTCACTCCGTTAACATTACAGCTGTAGATGAAGATGGTAACATTGGCATCTGCTCTTTTACTGTAATTGTCCAAGGTAATCAATGTTTGTGTTGAGCGTGTAGCAGCCTAATGCTTGCTTATTATCATGCACTTTATTCTGCCACATGTAGTTTTACACCAGTGCATTATTTATTTCTCATTATACTGCCGTTTTTTATGCTATTCCTAAAGTATGCAACATTTTAAGTCATCACAACATATTTCTTTTCTAATTTCAGATAATGAAAATCCGGAATTCAATTGCAGCATTGGCAATGTATTAGTGGAAGTAGATATGAACAGTCCTACTGCACAGGCTGATTGGACATTACCAGACGCTACTGATAACGTAGATGTCGTCAGAATGACACAAAGTCATAACCAGTCATATTATTTTGATATAGGCATGACACTGGTGACTTACATGGCATGGGATGATGCTGACAATCAAGATTCATGCTCATTTTATGTTATTGTAATAGGTAATATTTGTTTAAGTTTCATTTTTACAGAGACCATCCAATCAAATACGATTATATAAATATTATATCATATAGTTACCTGCTCCGATAATTTAATGTTAATTTCTGCTATAATAAATGTAGAATTCGGTTCTGAATATGACAAATTCACAATATCTTTTACTTTAACAAAACCCTTGATAAATTGATCATTTACATTTGAATTGATCATTTACATTTTAATTGATCACATACAATATTTATTATACAGATAAATATCCACCAGTAATTTCAGACTGTCCTGATTACCCTGTTATGTCATACACTGACCCTGGTCAAGCTACTGGCACTGCCAACTGGACTGAACCAATAGCTTCTGACAATTCAGGTTACCTCAACTGGTATAAATCCAATCTACCATTTTCATTATTCCCAATTGGTGAAACATTGGTGTCCTACAACGCAACAGACAACAGTAGTAACACTGCTATCTGTTTGTTTTCGGTTGATATTGTTGGTAAGTTTGCTTTAAGTTTGGCTCTATGGTTCATGGTTTCATGCAGATTACATATTGTTTTCGCATCTTAGTAATAGTATAATCTTTGTTGGCCACTTGCTGACTCTCATCTTCTTGCAAATAATATAAACTTTTAGTATGTATAGAGTGTTATAAAAACATTTTAGTTACAGTTAAAGGTTTTTTTCCTAAAGTAAAATTTAGAAAGTACCTTCACTCTTAGATTAAACGAAAAAAAAAAAAAATCCTTCAATCCACGTATTGTTGTATGTTGTCTTTAACAAAAGTGGAAGAATTTGCTTTCTTACGATGAAAACAAATAAATTACATAATTCTTTTTCTTGTTATTTTTTTCCGACAAACTTAGACTACGAGGCTCCCATTTTTTATACTTGTCCATCAAATATTACTATGGCTACTGATCCTAATCTAGCATCAGCAATAGTGAACTGGAGTGACCCAAGTGTGTCGGACAACAGTGGAGAGATCTTGTTGAGTGTTCAGTCTCATATGTCTGGTGACATGTTTAGAATAGGGCAAACATTAGTTGTATATAATGCAACTGATTCTTACAACAACATAGCAGTTTGTTCTTTCATTATTCATATTTATGGTAAGTGCTGATTTTGTTTTATGATACATATGTTGATGTCCTGTAAGATAAGATAACAACCACAGAAGAATTCAGCCCTCTTTATTTAGTATACGTATAGTTTGAAAATGACTTGGCGTGACCGAGTTATTTTCCATAATGTTACCTGTGTTGAAAATCATGATAGTGTGTTAAACATAGAAACACTTTTATTTGTAATGATAGTATCTAAATTTTGGTTTCAAGTTGATTTTGTTCACTCGAAATGTTTTACATTACATTTAGTATTTCTTCAATTTACTATTGGTAATTTTCAATAGATGATGATGATCCAAACTTGCAGTGCCCATCTGATATTACAACTAATACAACATATGGCCAACATGACACATACAATGTCACCTGGAGTGATCCGATTGTAAATGACAATTCTGGTGAAGTTATAAAACCAACGTCCAAGTACACATCTGGAAACAATGCTTTTAACATTGGAAGTACTGTTGTTATATATGATGCAGTTGATAGCTCAGGTAATGCAGCAATGTGCAACTTTACAATTACAGTTACTGGTAAGTATTCTTTCATTGTTTGTTGTATTTCAATTGAATATAATTTAAAATCAAAGCATTGTATGTACCTTTGCAAAGATGAAAACAAAACACGAGGCAGAAATAAGTTATTTATCGGGAACCAATGTAATTTCCCGGTATTTTTAAAACATACGCCACAGTTTTTAAACCTTAGTTTATTGTAGTTCTTATAGTAACCCAGTTTTAGATTAGTATTTAAATATACTTTGATATTTACATTAATTTATTTACATAGAAATATTACAGTGCTCTATTTTATTTTAGATAAGGAAAATCCAGTAATCAATAACTGTCCAATTGATACGACAGTAAACACTACTACGGGACTACCGACTGCTAATATCTCTTGGATAGAACCAACAGCAATTGACAATTCTGGGTATTGGGGTCTCACAGCAGACATAGGACCAGGAAGTGAGTTCCCAATTGGCAATATTGTGGTGACATACACTGCTGAAGATCCATATGAAAATACTGCTACGTGTTCATTTACTGTCACTGTAGAAGGTATGTTAATACTTATTTTGACCAAAGTGATTATGAAGTAGTCAGTAGCTTTGCTATTATATATAATTGAAATAAGTACGCTCTCAAAAGGAAAAAAAACAATCAAGTACATCTAATCTGGTACATATACTGTACATGTTTATTTACTTGTTTATATGTATAAAGATTTGTGTTATCTTTTTATAATTATAGACATCGAAGCACCAGTGTTTACATTCTGTCCTGATAGTCAGTCAGTAAACACTACTAACGGAGAATATATCGGTGTTGCTACATGGAACACACCAACAGCTAGCGACAATTCAGAAACTTTACCAATTATCGTTGGCTCACACAACACCACATTTAAATTCCCAGCTGGGAATACACTGGTACAATACACTGCAACTGATCCATACGATAATGTTAATACGACGTGTACTTTTACCATTACAGTTGAAGGTATTCTTTTGAGTAATTTCTCTTGTTGATTCATTTCATAGTTATTATTACAATAACATTGATACTGTTTTTCCGTTATTTTCTTATAACTTGTTTTATGATATTCTATATCAGTACACTATGTAAAATACGATATTAAATACACGTGGATCTGAACTTTTCTCTGCCATGAGCCATCTGAATAAACATTGAAGCTATTTCATTTTACAATTATGATAATATATGTTGTCATCATTTGTAATGTATACGTTATAAGCCTATGCCCCTGTGGCCGTTTTTTCACATGTATATATTCTGAGATACCTCTCCATTTCTTTTTTCTCCATGTTCTTCATATATATACATATATATATATATATTTAAAGAATGCAAATAAAGAAAGAATGCATTACTGTACTTGTTTCATTAAGTTATAATAATATCTAAAAAAACTTGAAATCACAGATAATGAAGCACCAATTATTACGTCTTGCCCTGACAATATTGAGACAACTACTGATACTATAACAGATTCTACCACTGTGACTTGGACACCTATTACTACAGCTACCGACAACTCGGGTGTAGCACCAAACATCACTACTACTATTGAGCAAGGAGCAACATTGGCCATTGGGAATCATACCGTTGATGTAACTGCAACCGACAGTTCTGGAAACATCAACACCACATGTTTTTTTAATATTGAAGTTTTAGGTAATAAATTACATAATGTACTCATCCTTTGTATTGAAACTGCATGTAAATGTATTCTAATTTATTAACCCTTTAAATTAATTATTTTGGCCTTCAATATCTAATTATAATCTAACTCAACCTGATTAGAGTATACTGGATTTCCCTATGGTAAAAATCAGTATCGAAATCAGTATCAGTATCAGTACATATACCAGTTTACTGTATTTGACATTATGTAAATTTATATATTTTTGCAGCTAAAACTATCCAAATAATCATCTTAATTTCCTTCTTGTAGATGATGTACCTCCTGTACTTACATGTCCAAATGATATATTTGTTATGCTTGGAAATACAAGTTCTACCGTTGTTGTCAACTGGACACCAGCTAGTGTTTTTGATAATTCTGGGCTGGCTATAGTGCTTTATTCTTCACCAAAGATGAGTGGTGACAAGTTTAATATTGGGACTTTTGTTATAACTTATACTGCCATTGATGCTTTTCACAATATAGCTACGTGTACCTTTACAATAACTGTTAGAGGTAAATGAAAATCAACTCAATTTTTGTAATTTTATAGCGATTTAAACTTTACTGGTATAATAAGTACTTGGCTGTAGGCGACGCAATTAGCATAATACATTCCACTGGCTGCATAAAAAAGATTTATAATTCAAAGGTGCATGACCAAGTAGCCTGTCATATGATGCCAAATTGTAGAATGGTTATAAGGTATGATATATCTGCTGACCCATATAAAATATCTAAAACTGTATTGATTTTTTTTATAGATTTGGAATTACCATATTTTGAAAAATGTCCGGAATCGTTTACCGTAGGAACAGATCCTGGATTAGCAACAGCTAATGTGTCATGGGTTGAACCAGTTGCTATTGACAATAATGGTATAAACAGAACAGTGCAGAATTATTATCCCAATCAGATGTACAATATTTCAACATACACTTTGATGTATGTTGCTTATGATAACTCAAATAACAATGCAACCTGTGAATTTGTCATTTCAGTGGAAGGTAGGTTTAACGCAAGCATTTGAATACGCAATCATTTGAATACCTAAATATATTTTGAGACTGGTGAATTGATTCCTTATTTTTAAACATCTTTTTATAATTTGCACTTTATAAATTCAAAACCATTACCCATTCACACGTACAATACAAATGTAACAGAGCTTTCAGATGCTAGTTTTGTCATGGTCGGTATTATGTAAAATAAACGCCTAGATTGTTTCTGTCGTCTTGAAAATACTCGATTTGAGCTCAGGTATTATACGTAAGAAATATTAAGTTGAAACACTGTCTAGAACCTGGACTATATATAAACTCCATTTAAAAAAACTCATGACTCATTGGTGTCGAAGATACCGACCGTACATTTGTTTTAAGAGTTGACACAGAAACATTTTTACACGTTTGTATCAAAGTTATCTGTAAATCGAGTATTAGTTATAGCCTACTTAGTTACTTAAATGCATATAATGGCAGGTTTACATCTTTCATACCCGGCTAACTTATCTACCAGTACAACCGCAGTGTGTTTTAACCTAAAGTATAACACATGTTGTAGACTTATATAATATCAAAATGAAACATTGTTTTTTGTTCTTTCCAGATAAAGAACTTCCAAATATTATATGTCCTGATAATATAACAAAGGAAACAGATCCTGGAATAGCCTTGACATTAGTAACTTGGAATGTACCTGTACCAACTGATAATGTAGCAATTTTGCCAACCAGCGCAGTGGCTATTCCTCTCGTTTCTCCTCCTGTACAAATTTCTATTACTGGTAATGTGGCATATGAGCAAGGTTACACAGCAGAAGATACTTCAGGGAACATTGCTTCCTGTACATTCTATATCACGGTTGAAGGTATTGTACATTCTTCAGTTTCTGAATCTCATGGTTTACACTATTGTTTTAGAAAAACATGAGTATGTTGAAATCGACATCTTACAAGTATTAATATGTTGAAATTTACCAGGGACGACGTTGAATTGTTGCATTAAAATATACATTGGGTAATGGTAATATCTGTCAATCATGTGAGAGGTTGGGTTCAAAACCGTTACCATTTGTTTGTATCTCCAGTCAATGTTCTTTATACTCATTGCCTCGTATCTCGTGCTTGATCTGTGTGTGTAAATTCTTCGTGGTACCATAAACGGTATGGTACATGATTAAAAAACCTATGGGATTATCTTCCATTTTGCTGATCGTGGTCCTATACACTAAGCCTACTGCGAGAGCAGTCTTTTACCGAAGAGGTCACCTCTGAATACACGATAGACAAGTCAGTAAAAGTGAGATTTCTGTGGATACAATTTTAAGATAATCTGATTGCTGGTACAAAAGAAAAAAGAAATTCTAATAAATAATTTTCAACATGGTGTATAAATATTTTTTTAACAGATAAAGAACCACCTGTGATTACTGACTGTCCTCCGGATATGAATTTGACAACATCTTCAGGTATACACTATACTACTGCTACCTGGACAGAACCAACGGCAGAAGATAATGCAGGAACTCCAAAACTTGTAACAACACACAGTAGTGGAAGCAAGTTTTACACAGGTGACACGATTGTAACATACACAGCCGAAGATGGTTTTATGAATACTGCTACGTGTAATTTTACAATAAATGTACAAGGTTAGTGTTAAATTTTAATTAGTTACTACTTCTACTTTTTTTATATTTTATATAATTCTTTAAAAAAATATTTCCAAAAATAAAAAACAAACAGGCATCACATAACAATTGTAATAAGATATCAAATGATGTAAAGAAATAATCTGGTATGTCATCGTAAAATTAAAATGAAGAGTTCACAAAAAATGAACACAATTTAAGAGCATGTTATTCTTCTACAAGTGAAAATTAATAATTAATTGATGATTAATATGCTTACGATATTACTTTACTTTATTGCCAACAAAAACATAAACAATCATCATTAACAAAAGGAGATTATTAACTTCATATCCCAAAATGATGGTTTGATCATTTAAACAAAAGTTATAAATCCTCATATTCTAACGATATCTCATATTGTTATTTATTAAGTTACACTCTTATAATAAATGTTTCACTGTATCACTTTTACAATAGGAGAATGATTTATATATATATATATGTATAATTTGTTTAGATATTGAACCACCAGAGGCGTTGACCTGCCCAGAGAATGATACCTATAGTACAGACCCTGGAGTTCCTTACAAAAAAGACATTAATTGGACAGTACCTGTATTCCAGGATAATGTACCTGGACTCTTAGATTACAGCAGTAATATAAATCCGTCATCAAATACATTTCAACTCGGAACTACAATGGTGACGTATGAATCTACAGACACATCAATGAACACTGGGTATTGTATTTTCTACATAACAGTCATTGGTAAGAAATTACATTGCTATATTTTTAAAATCCCTCCTCACTCCATAATGACCGCTATATTGGAGCCATTGATACCCATGTGCCTGCAGTGTGAACATGTGTATAATGAACAAAAATGTACAAAATCTCTCTTCTTTTATAATAATAGATGATGAAAACCCACAAATATCCTGTCCTGACAATGTGAATATCCATGCTGGTGACGGGTCATCTGGAGCGGTGGTCAAATGGTCACTGAATATCACCGATAACACCGATGACTTACGAGTGTCTGGGACCGGTACACAGTACAACCAATCTGAACATGAGTTTCCAATTGGCGTTACAACATTAGAGTATGTGGTAACAGATGGATTTGGAAACATGGATAACTGCACTTTTACAGTAATTGTTATAGGTACTACTTTTTATTCATTTGTTACGGTATACCATGAGACTGTTATGCATCAAACCGCCACTTTCTTAACATAGCAAGCATTAAATACTGTTATGTTGTAATACCTAATAATTATTTGAATTGATACTTTCTATAGATGAGCAAGATCCAGTATTTAAAACATGTCCAGATAGTATTATTACAGAAACTGATCCGAGGGCATCAACTACACGTGTAAGTTGGGACACTCCTGACATTGAAGATAACTCAGGTCAAGTGTCACTAGTTGCGTCAACGAGTCCTGATAGTTCGTTTAATATTGGAACCACTTCTGTTGTATACATTGCTAGTGATAACAGCAATAACATTGCAATATGTTCATTTAATGTCACTGTTGAAGGTAATTCAGATAAAAGAATGTTTACAATAATAATGTATTCGAAATGTTACAATATTACACAAAACCTAATTTATATGTATGTGCTGGACAAAAATAATTATTAACACAATTGTTGTTCTAATAGATAACGAAGCGCCTGTTTTAGAGTGTCCTCGTGACATCATTGATGTAGCAACCACCACATTGGGAATCCGCATTACTTGGCCAGATCCCAGATATACTGATAATTCGGAAAAATCTGTGAATATAAGTTCAACACGAACATCAGGAGATGTATTTACTTTTGGGACACATACTGTAACGTACACTGGAATTGACCAATCAGAAAACAGCGGTACATGTCAATTTGAAATCAAAATAGGAGGCAAGTATTATGAATGTTCAAAAGATTTTAATCTTTTGAACAGAAATTGATTGACACAGAAATTGGAAAGAAGTATTGTCTGAAAATTGTTTTCATTGAATCTTCACTAGTCAAGCCTGCTACATCAATGAAAAACCATTTTTAGACAATACTTTTTTCCGCTTTCTGTGTCAACATAGTTATAATAGTATCTAAGTGTGACGTAGTAAATGTACTGTACAATAAACCTCAAATAACCCAATTCAAGGTTGGTTTAATTTGTAATTCTCTGAATATTAAATAAGAATCAGATACAAAACTGGCACATTTGTATTATATTTAAGTTTGTTTGCTATTAAACAAATCAAAAGCGTCTTGTATAGGTTATAATTGATGTTGCAATATTTATTTTCACAGATTCGTGTACTTCTTCACCTTGTCAAAATGGAGGAACCTGTGCACAGTTAGAGACAGACTTTGAATGCAACTGTCCTGTATTATATGAAGGCAACTTATGTCAAATACCACCAGGTATCTATAATAACCAAGTTGGTAATCTCGTAGTACTAGACCGAATTGTATCCTATTTGTCATTTTGCATTTTATCTAAAACTTATATAGACACTATAGAAGTGTTTCCCATTGTTATTTAGGAACGAGGGGCCATTATTTTGAATGTTTTCTTATTATTTACTAGCAGTAAAAACAAGCTCTTGTAGAATAATACATTTGTAATGATGATTCATGATGCACGTTTTGCTTCACTGATGTTTAGTGAGGTTAATAATAAACAATAGGAATTTGAAACCAATATATCAGACCAATTTCATACAACTAATATACATATATTACATAATATTTAGGTGAGCCAACAGCAGAAATTCAACCTTTATCGAAGAGTGTTAATTTGCAAAGTACAGTCACATTTGAATGTATTATAACTTACTCAATTGATTGGCGTTGGTATAAAGACGACGTTGAACTCTCATCTGAAACACAAAGTCTAAAGTTCCTCACAATTAATGAAGTTGGTCTGGAAAATCAAGGCTATTATTACTGCAAAGCGTTTGGAGTATCACCACATGTTGGCGTAACAGATAATTCAATGAAAGCAGTTCTTGTTGTTAAAGGTACGCTTATTACAGTACTTACTTCAAAGCTACTACAAAATAGACACATAGTGTAATTTAAAAAGGGATCATTATAAAGATACTGTCTGTTCAGAGGTGCATTATGAAATAATGTTATATCCTCAAAAGGAATATTTTTCTGTCGGTTTAAATTTTCATAAAAATAGTCCAGAAAAAAAAAAGATATAGATATAAACTTGTAACTCTAGAAAAGGCAATGCCATGTCGACCAATCAAGTTCTGGTATTTACATAAGCCAATATAATACAGATATACCGAGGGGTTTTCTTTGTCTTGGCTGTCAAATTGTACAACGATAGAAAAGGCAGTATGTGTTATATTACATTTTCCCAGTGCAGTACTTTAGGTAAAAAAAGACTGTTTCCAGTTACTTAGATCAAATATGCACTGGAAACTTACCCTTATGCCTTTGTTTTAACATAGAATGTGTAGTATAAAAACACATATAAGTTAAGTAACATCAATTGAAGTTTATTTATGCATTCAACGAAAGGGTATAATTAAAATCTTTTTTCACATGTTATAGATTTTAACATTCATTATCATTATAGATTGCATTATATGAAACATAGATATATTTAGTATTCTTTAGAAATAGCTATTGCTATTGAATAATATGGTTCAGTACTATATTATTTACAATTCTTACTAGCTTTGTATCTATTATTATACAGATGCTATTGCTGTGCCAACAGTGTTAACTTTCCTCAATTTTCAATTTACTTCGGCAATGAACAACCCTTCCTCTGAAGAATTCAAAAACACTTCTACTATAATTGCAAATTTGGTAGGTTTTTATTAGTTTATTCTTTTTGAAAATGGCTAAAACATTATTTATTATAGCCTGAGCATATTATCGCCTTCTCTGATTATTTTACCTCTACAGTTTTCACATTATTTTAGTTTTTCAGTTTATTCATCTCTATTGATTGATTTTTATTCCATATTCAATCAAAATGGTAATGGATACAACATATACATAATAAAAAATAGACTGTTATTATCTTTTGATATATAGGCTTGAAAGAAATGTTCATGTGCGTGTCTTCCTAAATGTCCTGATGTCATACTTCCTTTTATGTTTACAGTTAACTGAGAGCATAAGTATAAGTAATATATTTGTTCAAGTTCGTACTCTAAGATCTGGAAGCGTGATTGCTAATATCAACATATACACACCAAGTTCGGATGTATCGTATGACAATTTCAGCAACAGTTTATCAGAAGAGTTTACCAAGTTAGGAAATGAAGGAACTATAGATGCTGATAATATTGCCATATTTAGCACAGGTAAGAACTTGCAATTATATTTTTGTTTTACGTTTTGTATAAAAATGCATTTGAAATGAGGAAAATCATGGACCGTTATGTTGTTGTGTTTATATAATCCATTTAAAAAAAAATAAATGGGTTCATTCATTTATTTATTAAAGAGAGTTGTGAAAAGGAGATAATAGATGACTTAACATTCGAAACTACTGATGCTGGTCAAAATGCATCCTCCAAGGAAGTTTGTCCAGAATCTAAAATTAATTGTAAGTTTGAATTTTTCTCTATAATTTATATAATATTATGTTTGGTAAAATAATTGCATGGATGAATGATTTTAACTAATGCATTATTTTCCTAATATACAAATCAAGTGAATTGTATCGTTTGTGTAAAGCAGCAGATTAAATGATTGTACAAAATTTACTTTGGACTGAGCACCAAACACTTGGAATTAGTGATCAACTACTGACTTATTACAAGACTGTAGTGAGTATATTTCTGTTCACACCCGGAAGAGCCGATTGTAGTGATCATTCATTTTAAGACTAAAATATTCTATCTTATTTCCACAAATAGATGGTATGCCTCTAGGCTTGTGTACATGCTATAGTGATGGCCTGTCAGCTGCTGTGTGGCAGGATGTAATATTACAAGACTGTGGTAGAGATGCTACAGCCGATGAACTTTTAGAAAGGTTAACTATGGTGAGTTAAACATTTGTAGTGGATTTAGATTGAATCGAAGAAATTGATAAAATAGTTTGCATTATTAACTACTTATTAATCTATTGAAACAAGTGCCTGGAGTAAGAATACTGTTTACCATTTCTCTTACCTACTAACATCTGTTTTATTAGCAGGAATGATATTCCAACTTAAAGCTCAGGTGCAGACATGAATTTTAAATATAATATTTTGTTAATTGTACATAAATCAAATATTTGTAACAGAAATCGAGACGAAAAAACATGAATTTCCCATAATATGGTCAAATACAAAATTTGGCAACATTCTTCCATAAAAACCAGGAAGACTTTTTTTCAGTAGTTAGGTAGTTAACCTAATGTAATAACATGTCTGGTGATTCCCTAGACGGTGAAAAAAGATGGTGGATATACAGTGGATAATGTTTGCTGAAAATCTGAAGTTGAATAAAAATATCAGAAATGTAATATTCAAGTTATATTACCTATATTTAGTCATCTGATAACATTTTTTACCACACCATTTATTTTTCATAGCTTTTTAAAAATGCCTCTCTATTTACAAAATTTGTGTACAAAAGAATAGAGATTTTACTGTGTAATTTGAACTAACTAACTAACTGATATGAAAGTGCTTATTTTCAACAAGCTCGTGTAACACAAATAAAATCCCAAAAATTATGAAACATAGGGGAAACTATAGATCGATAATTATTGGAATGTATGATCAATAGACATTTTTTGCCCGCACCCGGCCTTTAATGTTTTGAAATTAGAGATATTTCAAGTTTACTGCTCTGATATTTTAAATATTAGTACAAATTCACCATTATTTTAATATTGATTAATAATTGATGTTGATGGTACAGTTTTGTGTATTACAAATTAATTTCTAATTTTTGTTTCTAATTATAAATATATCTGAAAAATGTTTAGTAGTCCCTTGAAACATACTTACATTCCATTATTTATCAACACCTTTTTCATACTATTATTTTTCTGTCGTGTATTATTGTTTACTTTATTTAGTGATTCTAGTACAGTTCTTTAGATTTTATTAGCGTGTTTAACAGTAGCGTGTTAGCATGTAGCCCTACCCAGTGGCTAAAATCACAGTATAAATACAGGAACCCAATATGTATTTTATATTTGTGCAGGTGACAGTTACTGAAGAAAATGCAGAGAAAGTAATTACAGCAGTCAACAACATTACAACAAGTGAATCAGACACTATTACACCAGATGGTTTGGAAGCAACTGCAGAAATTATTGAAAGTGTTACTTCTGTAAATTCAACATCTGCTGAAGTGAGTTTATTCACACTTAAAGAAAATATATTCTTCTACGATTTAAATTGTTGATTAGAGTAGGGATAATAGTTTAAAAACACAAATTGTTATTTAATTTTAAAATTCCATTACAGGTGACATCAACTTTAGTTGACACTGTTGCTAGTCTTTTTAAAGTGGATGAGGAGGTTCTTTTGGAGAGTCAGATGGAAACACAAGCTCCAAGTAGAATTGTTGAATCTCTTGAAGAACAATTAGCAGTTGTTGATCTTGAAAATGATAAATATGAATTTGTAACGAGCAGTGTAGCAGTACAAGCTCAGAATGTAAAAACCAATGAACTCGAAAACACTGGGATTGGATTTGCATCTTATCAATCGGCAGATACTAGTGTAATAGTAAATGTGACAGGATTTAGTGAGGAGGATGAACTAGATAATTCCGCATCTGTCAGTATCTACATTCCTTCGACAATTACTGAAATGTTTGCAACATCTAATGGTATGTTGTTAACAGTCTAGTAATATTTCTTTTGTGACCGTGTAAATGTCATTATAATTATCTTATCAACATCATTGGTTTTCGAAAATAGGAGTGTACTGTACATTAAAGCCCAATGCAAAATTATGTCAATTGAACAACGTGAGTTTATAAAAGAACAGAAAATATATTTATTTAGTATTACTCGCCAGAAAATGTATCTTTTTTTTAACAGGATCAAGTGCTGCTTTTCGTATTGTTACAGTAGTATATAATGATAGTTCACTCTTTCCGACAAACCAGTTTAATACTGACAGGCGACCCAATGGTCAAGTAATTTCATTGTCAATACCTGGAGTAGAATTGAACAATTTATCAGATCCAATTATTACAACATTTATACCTGCTGAGGTAAGTAGACAACCTGTTTCTAGAGTCTAGTATTTTACATTTAAATTACAGAATACATAAAGCATGATATTCTTCCTTATCTTCTATACATATCTTGAATAGAAATATTACCTAGGAACGTCATAAATGTAAGATCATAATAGTAAACTTCTCTAATTAGACTATGAATTTATTGTTTTAGAAATGTTACATTTAAGATACACACATATTGTTAATCTCCCAATAAACACTCTAGTTGTAATAAGTACTTTGTGTATAGAGATTTTACATTTAAGATCCTAATAAATATAATGGAATATGAATATTATTTGTGGGGATATTACATTTCTTATTGAATGTAAACTTCTCTCACTTGACTAATGCATATCATATGATGTTACATTGAAAATCATAATGATACACTTTTTTTTAACTGGAAGTACCTCTTCTGAAAGAATCACAAACTGGTGCAGAGGTATTTTAATATTATACCATATACAAAAAAACATCGCAGTACATGTAATATGGTTAGACAAACTAATGTATAATGACTGTAACGTGTGATGTCTGGTTTACCTTGAATGTATATACAGTTTGTATAATTTGATTTTCCTACTTCTAGATATCCGCAAATAATAACGAGACAGCCTGTGTGTTCTGGGATTTTGAACTTGATGGTAATGGTGGATGGTCAAGTGCTGGATGTTACTTAGCTAATGGATCATTGGATGGCAGTGACAGACAAATTTGTCATTGCGACCATTTAACCAATTTTGCAATTCTTATGGTAAGTTATGGGAGGATATAAATTCTTATAGCATAACACTCAATTTGTTTTACTTAGTACGTGACACATTTTTTATTAAATAAGTATGCACCAGCATGGCAAACATTTTAAAATAATAGCATATTGATTTGAGTTGACCTTTTATTCCACGCTCATTTATATAGCACACACTCTTTGGGAAATATGAGTAAACCAACTACAAAAACGTATTAGGCCTACGTATTGAAAAAGAAGAGAATTGTAAACAAAAACACATTTTGTTTTCATTTAGAATTTTTATGGAGATGATAAGGTTCCTTCACCGGAATTAGCAAAGTACATAACATACATTGGTCTTGGTGTTTCAATTGTTTGTTTAATTGCAACCATATTTACCTTTACAACAAACAGGTAAGTTATTACTACAAGTTTGAGTTTGTATACAAATGTACTTTATTTCTAAAAATTCAAATTTGCTCAATTGAGCTCAGATCTTAACACTGGTCATCAGACACAATTTTGATTACCTATATGTATGATCCTAGTGATCATTGTATCACCAGGAGTATTCAGTAATGTAATGTAACTTTATTGCTGCAATACAAATTTACTTATAACAATGCAGTATAAACAGTAAAGCATTTCTTTTATTAAGAATAAATTGTGTATTCCAAAAATCAGAATTTTGATGATTTGTATTATTAATTAATTATGAAAAAAATGATGCATTGTTTTGTTTCAAAACAACTGAAATTCCAAAGCTCTAATAATGAATTGACCGAGTTCTATCATCTACAAAGTCTTGTAACAAGTATTTTGATTTTTTTTGTCACAAGGAAAATCCTGAAATCTCTTAAGCATCAACCTACAACTGTACTCTCCAAATGCTTAATTCAATTTTGTGATGTTCCTTTTAAATTTTCAGGAAGCTACGAAGGAGTAAACCACAGCAGATCTTATGCCACTTATGTGTATCATTACTCTTCTTGTATTTTATCTTTCTTGTTGGAATTGACAAAACAAAAAAAGAGAGCACTTGTACGGCCATCGCTGGACTGATTCACTATTTTTTGCTCACATCTATCTTTTGGATGTCTGTGCAGGCTATTAATATGTATTATTCATTTGTTAAAGTTTATAACACACATGTTTCTAGATTTTTTGTGAAAGCCTGTCTTTTTGCTTGGGGTAAGTAGCTCATCACCCTTACTGTGTTATTAACTTACTAATGCCACATTTATTAATGTACACACACATTATAAGCATGCTTAAAGATCAATTACATACTTCTTATTTTCTTTCAGATATATTATAATACAGTGATTTAAAATTTACACGACAAAGAAACACACATGTTTTCTTAAAATGTTCAAACAAAATGCTATGAACAATATTAAAGTAGTTAGGTAGTTCAACCTTATGTTACCATATTTTGTGACTACTAAAACAATGAACATTAAACGTTCAATAAACGTTGGTGGATAATTTATGGTATACTGTAGCATGAAATAAAATCTGGAAGTCAATGTATACACCAAAAACATACATAATGTTTAATGCCTAATACAAAGTTATGAAATTATTAGATCAATAATTATTTTAACGTATAATGATATAGAAATGCTTTACTCTTGCACCTTTTATTTAAATTCTTGGGAAAATTAGTTTAGGCAATGCTTCATATGTTACATTTTGAAACCATCATTATACCAATATTTAATCATTGGGCCGCATCTTTGTACGCAGTGGGAAATGATAAATATATGCTTTATTTATTACTACTTTAAACCACAGGACATATCAAACCATTAAAATTAATATTCAAAGAAGGGAAAAAGTGGTGAAAAAAAAAATTATGAACAAAATGATGCAAAATTCTCGTCGTAATACAGTTGGTTTTTAATATGTAATGATGACTGTTTGTTAATTATAGTTTATATAGCTTTTAAAATGTATTGATTACAGGTCTACCATCGGTGATTGTTGCGATAACTGTTGGTGTTGACGTCGACAATTATGCCAATACAAAGCATTAGTAAGTGACAAGACCATTTAAAAAAAGAATCCCTCTTTATTCTTCTTAATTCAAGCTTCTGACTGTGCTTATTCATGCTTTGCATCTGTAGTATTTATTATGATCGAGGCTCATTTGACGGATTTCCTTTACGGTTTTATATTATATATGTTTTCATTGTCTTATATTGTAACTTTATAGTTGCCTCCAAATAAATATTGTTGTTTTTAGGCATATGCAGTACTATATTCTTTAATGTACTACAATACAGAATAAACCACTTTTATTTATATCCAACATTTTTTTTTCAGTTGCTTTCTTTTTGTAACCCGTATGTATTACAGCGTAGCATTACCTATTGCCATCTTGTTACTCTTCAACTTGGTTGTATTTACTATGGTAATGTACAGTCTAAGTAAACTTGGTAACGTTGCAAAACAAGCTCACCGAATTCGGAAAAAAAACAAAGGCATGCATTTACTACAGAATGCTGTGTGTATATCGGTAGTGATGGGAATGACGTGGCTTATTGGATTCTTTGCAATTGGTAGTGCCTCCGGGATGATCCAGATACTCTTCTGTATTTTGAATTCCTTTCAAGGATTTTTTATATTTCTGATGTATTGTTTAAGAAGTAAAGATATTCGTAAATTTTGGGTAGAAAAAACTCGTAATAGATTGAAATCAATGTCGTCAACTTTTAAAGGAACCAAAAACAGCACTCTGTATTCCAGTGGACGTAAAAGTAATTCAACGGGTTTGAACACATCTAAAAAAGTTCCCGAGTTTTTATCGAACCAAAGAAGTTCAGATTTTAGAAACTATACAAATAGCAACCAGGTATCCTTTGCCAAATCTTCAAATGTTTCTAATGACTTAAGTTATCGGAGATAGCAATTCATTTTGAATTATATTTTATAAAGCCGATTTTTGTTTTTGTCCTTTTCAAAGTATATTGAATAATGCACAAAAGTCTCCATTCCCTTCTCCATAATTTGTATTTATAATTGACAATTCCTCCTTTTCTCCTTAAAGTATCCCTCATTAAGTGTTTTTTGTTGTTGTGGTTAATATATAATAATCAATATTTTTTGCTTTTAAAAAATATTATAATGAACATTTGTATATGCACTTATTACGTTATTATTACTATTGTAATAGATTATGATATGAATATATAAACATTATTTTACAATTATGTTCGGTATATCTTTATTAAAAAAAAGTCAAATGACACAAACAGCCGATGGCTGAAACTGTAGTCGTACATTATAAATATAAATATACAATCATGATAAAAACAGGTAAAATATAACATATTTTAAAAAGTAGATCATCAAAATAACATTACAAAACATTAACTTCATTTAACAGTCTAACCATAGTAGGAACAGGTGATTTCTTAAATCGCTCAGTTCGCTTTTCTAATATTTTAGTTAAATTAAATATTAGTATCATTAATACGTCTCAGTATAATAGCGTAATGTCTATGTACATGCTCCTATAATTATATATCTGTATATACAATTACTATAAAATAATATTTTACCAAAAAATGTTTAAACTATATATTCAGATTAGCCCAATATTAGCCAATATTGTACAAAAATTGTATTAATAATGTATTATTCTGTATTACAGATACATTGTTTTGATAATCAATTTTAATTAGAATTATAGAATATAATGCTGTTTTGATGACCTCCTGATAATGTGTTTGTTGTTTTTGCTTTTTTAAATATGGATTATAAGATATATAAGATATTAAGACATGGATTAGACAGACATGCAGAGGTAATACTGTATAGCCTAACAATGTACTATATGGCAATATAATAATCTATTTTTTCATTTATGTTCGACACAAAAGGTATGCAATGGATGATCTAGTTTTAAACATTCTAAAATACACCATACACCATCTTATCTTATCTTATTTGAAATCAGCTTCCCCTTTCTTATACGTCATTAAATATATCAAGCAATTTATTTCCAATTTCAATGTACTGTATTTCTTTAAAAAAAAATTGCATTTTGTAGTACTCGCGAACGTTGTTTTTCTGTCGTTTTTGTAAATAATTATTCGATTTATGCTGGTACCGTTTCGTACTTTTGTTTTGTAACCGGTTACGTCACTGTTTTTATGGTTTGATGTGGGGCTCAGCCTTAAAGTTCATTAACGCGTTTGACCTCCATCTACACACATGTATCTTTTAATTTAATTTATCTATGATTTATTAGAATGAACAACTGTATTATTTGATGTGTGTGTGTGGAAAATTTAATAAACGAACAAACAAACAATGTGCTGTTTGGTGATATGTTTGATTTTGTTTTGTAGTCTTTGTACTTGTCTCGTTCGTTACACCTGAAATAAAATTAGCGCCGCGGGTAACTAGCCAATTGTGGCATTGTAAATAAATTATCACGTATTAAGGCAGCTACACTGAAAGTGAAACATGTCGCCGTACATGTACAAAAACTACAGATACGAATTACATCTTCTTTATTCGTATTGGAAACAAAACCTTATAAGAATTTTACATCTACTGAAGATGAGTGTTCATGATTTGTTTGTGCAATGATGTGGTGTTTCAATAAATCGTTGGGTGACGATTTGGAAGACACTACCAGTGTTCAAATCGTACTCGACTTGCATGTCATGTTTACCTTTATATTTCATAAGTCGCCTACAACTAACAAACCAGTTCAGCTGTGAGCGAATTAAGACAGTGAACTTCATCGTCATCAAACTCGTTTTCTTGGATTAAAGGACTAAACCAGTCTATTTGCATGAACAATGTTCGCTGCACAAAAAACATGGTACATTAAAAAAAAAAGGTAACTACCTACTGTAGTAATGGTGCACATGCAGCCACTGTCTTGGGCAGAGGCGAGGACGTCATAAGAGCAGAATAAATAAAGAAGAATAAACCCAACGGCTATATGTAGTTTGCTTTGGTGGAGTAAAAGAAAAGCTTTAAATTGGAATAAAATTGATAATTTAAATTGATAGTAATAAATAAGAAAGCTCTTCCTTGGCTCTTCCTGGTCTTCATTACATAAAGAATAAATTGTACCATTATCCAAATGCATACAATCAGTGATATGTATAAATACAAAATTGCTCCCCTTTGATTATTGTAATGTTTTATTGTAATAACCAAACACTTAAAAAAAAGGGCTTTGTTAAAATCACAGCAATTAATTACAAGATATGATTCAAGTTATAGCAATGTGGTAAAACGAGTATTAAAAAAAACATTTTATAAAATGTGTAACTCCGAGTAACCCTTTGATGTTGCATGACTTCCTTGTACATATCGACTTTCTATTTTCTATTTTATGATGTTTTCTACAGAATATTCAAAAGAATAAAAAGGAAGCTACAGGAAGTTCATAAGGAAGTAATAGGTTTATATTATCTATTTAGTATTTCTAGGTTCAAATTGAATCCTACATATCCAATAAGTATTATACACTATTCCTTTGTACTTTCAAAGAAGAAATGTAAGATACACAATGTGACCCCTTGAGCATATTAATCCTTTCAACCCCCTGGTACTGGCTAAACAAATCAAATCAAGGTAAGGATTTATAAAAGAGTATACATTACTTTATTATTTCCTGGTTCAAACAACGTTCTGTTCATCTCAAAAGTGTCAAACTATGTTGAAGATATTATCTTCTTTGCATTTATATGAAATTTTACTAACCTTTCTGAATTTTTAATTCTGTCAATTCCCAAAGTGAGTATTTTTCTTTTTTAAAGCTTTTATTTCGGAATGTCTGGTTCATAGAAAATAATTATAATACGCTCGCCTACCATCTAGGTCGTGTCCACAGCTGACGGTGCTCACCTATTAAGTGGATACATTTTGGGACCCAACAAATTGCCACTGGATAGAGATTTTAGCAGAAAAAATAATATAACAAAATGATAAATAATCGATCCGGACTCAAGAAATTGAGAACAATTAAACATTTAGCAATCAACGCGGTATCACTCACAGTTTATATATATTTAGTATTTCTTGGTGGTTCAAATTGAATCCTACATTATTCAAAGGTGTTTTGAAAGGCTACGATTCAAAATAAACACGTCACAATGCAAACTATAATGCATTATTCTTTGTAACTGTCTACGTTCGTCTACAAAACAGCAACATAAAACCATTTGAGCATATTAATCCTTTGAACCTCCTGGTACCTATTTAAACATTTCAGATCAAGATAAACGTATATAAAGCACTATTTCTACATTTTATTTATTAGTTCCTCGTACATACAACTTTGTATACATTCAACATACACACACACACACATCAAAACTATGTTGAAGATATTGTTTTGAGTAAAACAATTTTAGTTTTATTGTATCAGACGATTAGTTTACCTACATCTATATTTACAGGAAAATGTTACTAACATTTCTGATTTTGATACTTGGAATTTCTAATCTTGTTCATTCACAAAGTGAGTATTTTCTTTCTAGTTAGACTTTAATCAATATCTTGATCTGGTCGTGAGCATTTTAATGTTTGTAGTCATGTTCCAGAACACTTTATAATGTTTGTAAACAAACATTTGTAATGCAAGCCAATGAACAAAAGTAGTTAGTTTTCATGGCGGTCACCTATGTTAAGTCAAACAAACCTTTATTTTTAGTGAGTCAAAATGTCAAAATTCAATAACATGTAACCGTTCTACACGTAAAACGAAAGAAATACAGCATCGACTTAGTGTTTGGAGTAGATGGCTGCAGACAGATAATATAGAGAGTTCAAATGAAATAGTTGGCTTATATAGATATGTTACTATCATTCCTATTAACGTTGGAATAAAAATAAAATAATAAACTTAGTTTTTTAAAAACTGGCAGTGGTCGAGCCTGATCTTCCCTTTTTGGTATAGTAACTCAGTTTGAAGTTAGGCACTTTATTGATTCCCTCGACTGGCTGTGGATAATAACACACAGATTAAAAAACTTGGGGAATCTTCAACCTGAATTGAATAGATTTGAAGTTAAGTTGTATCTAAATCTGAAATATCTGAATTTGCAAGGAATAAGTTTAAATACAATTTATTTCGGAACGTACAAGGAGGACCTGCCTGCACTTAATAGGTTGAGAGTTAAGTCAAGTCAAGTCAAATAAATTTATTGTCATATAAAAACATTTACATTGAAATGAATTGAATGGTTTCGGCTAACAACAAATAAATATTACTTAAACTACATTATTTATAGAAATTCTTGATTTTCGTAAAAACTAAACCTACTCTGTTTCACACTGTCTCAGATGATTAATACAATTTTAAAGTATACTATGTATTGTTTGTCAGGGCCCGTATAGGAGGAGGTGAGGAGGCGGAGTTCATTTAAGGGAGGTGCTTATTCGAGGATACGTTTAATTTTTTAGTTGTAATAATAGGGTAACATTTATAATCAAATAGAATCCTCTAATAGATATGAAATTGGTAAAAAGAATAACAAATGCTTGGTAAATTGTAAATAACAGTCCGATGAATTCTATAGTATAATTGTGTTATAAATATAATACAATATTGTGTTTTTGTTGTGTGTATAAATGTGGATGGGCGGTTCTAAGTGATATTTTATTGGAGAGGTGTTGGCTGCTTATTCAAATAAATACCATCCTAATTGGTATAATTAAAACATTATTTAGTTAGTTAGAAACTAACTTCCGCGGCACAGTGAGCCGTTTCGTTTCGGCCTAAGAAAGAAGACGTTAAACGGCTTGTAATGGGGGAGGGCCGTACGCGTGAAAGAGGGGTGGGTTTGGGAGGGGGTGGGTTTGGGAGTGGGTGTCCCCCCCCCCATCGTGTCCCCCTCCCGAGCCTCAGAAAATTTTGAAAAAAATAGATGCTTACACACTGTTTAATAGGCTAGAGCAACTGTTTCCATTACATTTAATAACAATGTCACATAATGTAAATTTAAATAAATCCTTCCTAAATACTCTAATACGGATCTTTTTCGACGAACTAATAATAAACTTTGATCGAAAAACACTTCATTTGGTAATGCGGCACTCCGAAAATGCCTCGATAGTGCATGTGTTTAGTGTACGACTGTGCTTTGGTGGTCTGTTTAACCTCAGATATATACCCTATAGCCGGGTGAATAACTCAATGTAATTTAGTATACAATGATTGCCGTAATCGCCGTGTCTATAACACAAATCAATAAAATGCCAAATACGCCACACACGTTTTTTCGGCCGTGTACATAGAACAAGACATTTCATGTTTATGTCATGCCTATGAAATAATAATAAAAAAAGAACATCATGTTTCTCATATTTGTTATCGTTTATACTGCATACCATTATATAAAAAACCTTCATACCCGAGAAAAAAGTTCACGATATTACACTCTACTCTGTACAGGGGTGTAAATATACAGGTCCACGCTAACGCTTGCACACGGACCAGGGCGGAAAATGGTGTATATTTGGAGAGTGATGACGTCAGAATTCACACGAGGAGCGCGCTAAGACAACGTGATGCTGGTAGTGGGAGCATGCATGTGTTTTGAAAATAACTCAGTTGTGTGTATTTTCCAAAGATTTTAAATCGCGTTTTCTTTTTAAACTCTTGAATTCATAAATAGTAATTAAACTCTTACCTCTTTCACTATGTAGGCCTATTTACAGAACTATAGCTCTAGCCTAGTCTTCTTAATTAAAATAGTCAAGTGCGTCGAATCCGCGTCTAGCGACGGTCGCGGGTTTGGTGCATCTTTTTTTCCCTTTAGAATTAAAGTGGGTGGCTAGCCACCATATTCACCCCCTAGATCGAGATTTATGCGCGAAAAGAAACGTGACCATACCCTGTTTTATGGTTAGGGCCAACCGCTTCCTTTTTCCCAATCGAACCCCCACCCAAACCCCTTTAATCGACAGCGAACATATACGCGGTACACCAACCGTGAGAACCTAACTCGTACCTTTATCCCTGTATGAATGTACGTCGATGCGTAGTTGCAAATGAATTTCCGATTTTCGCCTGGAATCTGAAAAATACACATTTTGGTTTCATTTTGTTTAGCCCTTCTACTGTACCTTCACATGCGCGGTCCGAAAATAAAAAAAAAACTTAAATGGCTATCGCCATCAACGGCAAACTTAAAACCTGGAAATTGCAAGGTGATGACTCAACGTGAACCCGGAAATGACTTCTACCACGTACGATTGAAAATTTACCGATGAAATCAGAAATGTTGTTTTAAAACATTTTATAATATCTTCCTAAGATAGAAATATGCAACAATATCGTAATAGTGAGAACTAATGTTATCAAATCTACGTTTCGCAGTACATCTGAGATAGATGAGGTAGGTAACCTAGACGGACATTTGTCCCGAAGTTTTTCCATTACAGTAGTGGTCTGGTACCAAAAAGCAGATTGTTCTTCATTTTCTCTTACTTTCTTTGTGTTAATTTTGTTTTTCCTTTTTTTGTTATTAGATAATGAACGTTCAATTATTGACTGCCCCACAAATGTCACTTCAAATAATTACATCGGAGGAGTATCTGGACTAATAAATATCCAAACAGACCAAAAAAGTCCAAATGCAACAGTTACGTGGGATCCTCCTGTGACAAGTGGCAATGGAACAGTGACTGTGGTGTCATCACCATATGAGTCTGGTGACATGATTCCAATTGGAACTCACACAATCACCTTTACAGCAACTGATCTCTTTGGCAATAATGGAACATGTGACTTTGTTATCAAGGTAGAAGGTAAATTATTAAAAACCTATAAAAGTATTTATCGTAATATAGAACAAAAATAGTAATACAAGATAAACTAAACATCAATTATAAATGTGATTAAACCACGATAATACAGTTTTTTTTATAACCTAATAACAATGTTACTATGTAAAAATTAAATGGAAAAATAACATATAACATTAATCTACAGACAGAAAGTTGTAAAATTATGTCATTAAACGCTTCTGTTTTCCATACTTCAGGAAGTATTGGCCGGCCGGCAGTCTTGTTCGTTTTAAGGCCTTTAATTAAGAACTATTTTGAGTTCAGCTTCTGTGAAGTTTCCTAGTTTTATTTGGAGGTTTTCTTCTATTATCGTTTTTATTGGTTCGTCTGACACTGTAGGAGTTTTGCCAAGGAGATTAGAGAAATATGTCTTCTATTTATCAAGGCGTTCCTGTTGACTATCTGCTTTGAGTTTTGCTTTATTTGATTTCTTTCTTCCACTAATGTCGTTTATTATTTTCCAAACCAGGGAGGATTGTCTATTTGCATGGGCATTGTTTATATCGTCGATTCTATCTTGGACATATTTAGATTGTTCAGATTCGTAAGTGTCAACAAGGTCTTTTTGAGCATCAGCAAAAGACTTTTCGCTATCCCTCGTCGGGAAGGCGTTTTTTCTGATAGTGGCAGATAGTGTCTCGAGTATTTTGGTTGGATAGAGCTGACCAGTCGTAAGATAGTGATGTTGATTTTGTTGCTTTGTTAGCTAAGACTAAGGCGTATTTTTGTTGAAACAATCCTGTGATCTGAGCTCACTCCTTCAAACGTATTATATGCCTCACTATTGACGATGCTGTTAATCCATTTCTTATTTACAAGCATATAATCGAGTTGGGCTTTCATTCCGTGAGGGTATGTATGTGTCCACAGCTTTGATGGTTTCTTTTGGAAATTGGTGTTTAGACTGATGAGATCATTTTCATCGGCGAAGTCTTGTAGATATTGACCGTTTCGATTTGTTTCATAGTGGTAAGTAAACAGATGATTTTCTTTTCCAAGTTGTACATTCATAACACCTCCCATTACCAAAACATTATGTTTAGGGATATTTCGAACAAGTGAAGAGAGGGCTTTGTAAAAGTCCTCAACATCATCCTCAAGGCTAGTGTTGGTTGGACTGTAGCACGAAATAACGGTTGTTGCAGGATTTCCGTTAAAAGAAGCAATGATTATTCGAGGGAGGATCATTTCGATATTACTCAAAGATCTCTGGGCGTTGGGACTTAGAAGGATTCCAACACCACCGATGGAAGCAGTCATATTGTTCTTCCAAGCAGAAGCTGAGATAAATGTCCAGCCTTTGCCAACATCGTGGTTTTTAAGTGTCAAGTCATCGTGAAAGAAGCGGTGTTCCTGTATGCAGAAAATTTCGATGTGAAAAGAATTGCAGAGGCAACGAGTTCATGAAGTTGATTTATGGTGTTCAGAGTTCGAACGTTGAACTTTGAGAAGGTTGTCGTCCTCTTACATTTTATAAAGTGTTATTGTGACTTTGTAGTTGATTTTTCGAGCACTGAGTCAAAGTCGTACCATCAGTAGAACGCGCCCCCTGGTAACCCGCGCGACTGGGGATGCGGTATGTTGTGGGGTTTCGAGTACAAGTCATCATATTACTTTCGGTGGCTATGTACTACTAGGATACGCCAGGTCTCTAGCAGTGCAGTACTTCCTTTACAAAGTTGTTTTGCCTTTGCCGTTGTGCATGAAGCATCCGCCGCCAACGCAAAATGGAAACTTGGCCAGAATAACTATTTGTTGTTATCTGCCAAAAGAATCCAACCATCATCCTGCGGCCAATGACTTCACCTTAACCCTGACAGGGCAGCTGCCGGGTGCTACGCCTTGCTGAAGGGCAACCCGTGATTTTCTCCGGGACTGCTTATCTTATATTCGCAGCTAACCTCCATATCTGAAGTCCGTAATCCCCAATCGGCAACATGGGGACCCGGTGGATGGGAGTCTTTTCCGCACCACAAATAATAATATGTTAATATGTCTATTTTGTGCCTTATAGTATATCCATATAATACTGTATATATCTACAGTGTAGCATAGTTGAAATTACTGGACCCACCTTTTATTCAAATTGTTTAAAGAACAGTTTCGGAAGATAATTGTTTAGCAACAACACATTAAAATGTTTAAGGAATGATGATACATAGTATCTAGATGCGCGCTCTTTTAAATGTGATGAACTATGACGTAAAAGATGAAAATCCGACTTTTTTTTTATTAAACTGGCCATATGATGACGTCACAACATCCGATTGGTAAAATGTTTACATGAATTCTACAATTCAACAGCTTCCAGAAGACTATCACTTTTTATTCTGACAAGTTAAAACATGTTGAAATTTACTGTAAAGATGAAAATAAGTGATCCACGTTATTCAATGCTAGTATTTAAGCATATATCCACAAACTTTATTAAGATTAGGCCTATATGTTTAAGAATATTTGCTACATTTTGTATTCTCTCTTATAAGATTGATATGATTTATGCTACGGTAGACCTAAGGTAAAATAAGCTTTCGTCACTGACATGAACATCCTAAATTTAATTGTAGATGCAACAGCAGAATTACAATCAGAGACTACTAACTCAACGATGGAAAATGGTAAGTACAATCTTACAGCATTTGTATATTTCATAAATTAATCACATTAGTGTAATGATTTTCAATAGAGAGGTTTCGCAATCTTACGAATACGATAACGAAAACGGATACGTCACGCACACGTATTCGTTTTCGTAAGCCATAAAAAAATCTGTTTCGCATGGCAACGAAATATTGAGGCGCGTCCAAAATATGACTGCGGTAAATTTGAGCGAAGCGCAGGTACGTGTTGCTTGGTGCTTGGCTGCCTAGGCCTAGCGTAACATCAAAGCGAGTGAGGACTTTAAAAACTGTTATTTATCTAAATTGACCTGGCATTTTAGTAAATTACTTTAGTAAATTACTTTCAATAAATCTATAATTATATTATAATCATGAATCATTCCTAATTCAAATGCAAAATGTACAAAATAGATCAAAAACTATACTCGTTTTGTAGTTACGAATATGACTGGTGATATTCGTCAACACGAATACGCTTTACAAATATGAAATGGGGATCAGCTCAAAAGTTTCACAAATGTATGACGTATCCGTTTTCGTTATCGTATTCGTAAGGTTGCGAAACCTCCCTATTGTGTGTTAATAGGGAGGTTTTGCAACACTACGAATACGATAACGGAAACGGAAACGTCACGCACACGTATTCGTTTTCGTAGGCCAGTAAAAATCTGTTTCGCATGGCAACGAATATTGAGGGCGCCGTTCAAATATTATGACTGCGGTAAATTTGAACGAAGCGCATGTACATGTTTCTTGACTGCCTAGGCCTAGCGTAACATCAAAGCGTAGTAGTTACAAATATGACTACTGATATTCGTCAACACGAAAACGCTTTACGAATATGAAATGGGGATCAGCTCAAAAGTTTCACAAATATATGACGTATCCGTTTTTGTTATCGTATTCGTAAGCTTGCGAAACCTCCCTAATAACATTACCAAACGTATATATAAACTTTCTATACCATTAAGTAAACATTTTAGAAGTTAACAACCGATTTACCGAAATGTGTCTTTTATATATTGATACGTTTCTATTTGAAGGTAGCTGTGTAGGCAAATGTGGTAGGTGGGACAAAAACTGTTATTGTGATAACGCCTGTGAAGGACTTAACGACTGTTGTCCGGACTATTTATTGCTGTGTCAAAGTAAGTATTTACATTTATATATCCTTATATAATGTAATATGTAAATTCTTTTATTAAATTTCAAACCGCCTGGTCATATAGTGAAAATTAATTAATTATTCAATTTGAAACGATAAGAAAACTACAGTTTCTATATATAAATTTACGTAAGGGCAAAATTCGGTAAATCGCGCCTTACTTCTAGAATGTTTACTCGATGGTATATAAAGTTGGTTCGTACTTTCGGTACTGATTTTAAGCACCTGATGAAACCCTGTTTACTAATTGAATTAAGTTAGATAATTAGTTATTGACGATTAAAACGAATTTAGGTTCAACGATTTGCCCCAAATAGGGGTGTTTTCCGATCGTGGTATACACTGTCTAATGGATGTCCATCTTGAAAAATACCCGCCACATAAATGCGAGGAGGCTTCGCATTTTTCCTATTTTGGAATTTGTGTTTTGTATGTAACATTAGGGTTGAGGGATGGGAAAGTGGATAGGTGCAAAGAGGAACAAATTTTAAATATATTCTTTATCCACTCAGTAACGAAATATTTTTTTCATGTTTTATAGGCCTATAAATAATATACCTCTAAATACAGTAAAACATTTGCGATTTAATACTTTGTTAAAACTGTCACATCGATTGAAATATTAAAGTCACGATACACCACTACGACGTTTATATTTTTGGTAATTATGAATTAATACAAACGTTGAGAAGGAACTGTCAGTATAAAGTTTATTTGTATATAATAATGTGTTTATATATTTAACAGTAGAGCCTATCCACAATCTCATTAATAAGTTTATTTGTAAATATTTTTATATTACATCTAACAGTACGAACATTCACAGTAAGAAATGTTCGATTCAAATGAGGACCAAAAATAGTATTTACAGTATTGTTCAAGTTTATTCTCAAAGGGCCCATATATTTACCTACCGTATGTGTTAAACCAAGGGCTCATAAATTTACCTACTTGTGTTAAACCAAACTCTACCAGACTGAGAGATTGGGATGTTCCATTCATCGCAATCAATACATTTGTATAATCGTATATTAAATCTATCAAAATAGTATTTTTTAAAGAAAATCGGCCTGTCTTCAACATTATGATGCTGTACTCTAGCTGTTCAACCGGTTTTCAGCTATTAAAAACAATTATCGTAGGAGGAGATAGGAAAATGCGAAGCCTCCTCGCATTTTTGTGGCGGGTATTTTTCAAGATGGACATCCATTAGACAGTGTATACCACGATCGGAAAACACCCCTATTTGAGGCAAATCGTTGAACCTAAATTCGTGTTAATCGTCAATAACTAATTATCTAACTCAATTTAATTAGTAAACAGGGTTACATCAGGTGGTTAAAATTAGTACCAAAAGTACGAACCAACTTTATATACCATCGAGTAAACATTCTAGAAGTAACGCGCGATTTACCAAATTTTGCCCTTACGTAAATTTATATATAGATGTCCCTTGCTAAAAACTGGATATAATATGGACAACTCATTACTAATTAAATTATTATATGTTAGATTAAATAAATAATTATGAAATCAATTTACATTAAAATGTAATCGATTGTCTTATTAAATATAAGTAAATTGTTGAGACCTAAATAATTACTATTTTAATTTTCAAACATACCTTAATAATAATCGACTACGATAGGTGATAAGTCAACTTAAAGTCACATCCATGTTTTTTTAAATACTGAAACCTTTTGAAGTATAGTAGGTTGGTTTAATGCTATTCTTAATCTAATCATGAAGATTAGTAGTTGTTTTTTCCCGTAGATTATTTTGCTTACTACATTTGTTGTTTATCACCCTTTTTTACTTTAGATATTTCTTTGGGGACAGAAATAGTAACTAAATGGGTTACCATAACCGGTAAGTTTAATTGTCTTTAACGTCATATCAAAATGCTAGTATTTAAGCATATATCCACAAACTATTAAGATTAGGCCTATGTTTAAGAATATTGTTACATTTTGTATTCTCTCTTGTAAGATTGATATAATTTTTGCTACGGTAGACCTACAATAAAATAAGTTTTCGTCACTCACTTGATATCATAAATGTAATTGTAGATGCAACAGCGGACTTTCAAAGAGAGAGTAGTATGTCAACGATAGTAAATGGTAGGTACAATCATGTACCATGACATTTTAAACATTAAAAATGTATTATATTTAATAAAGTATCTATATATTCATTCTACTAAAGTGGTCGCTGAATGGCACGTGCTCAAATTTTGCACACTAATGTTTCTTAATGGGCCGCACATGATAGGCTATATCACTTTCCCAAAAATGTTAAGGACAAACACTAAAAAAGGCCAAAAAATAGCAGAGGCCATGTTTCGCGAGTTTTTACGTTACGTATCAACTGCGCAACTTTATCTGTTATGTACCGCAATGGCCGGATCTACAAATACCGTGCCTCCAAATTAAAACAGTGGTTAGTCTCGGCAGCCGCCGCCGGACAACCGTATCGACTCATCGCATCGTTAGAATTGCACGTAGCTCTCTATACAGTTCTAAATGTAAATAACAGAGACATACAATTATAGTGTTACTTATTAAAATAGTGAACATAAAATAAATATTTACAAATAGAAACGTAAAATCATTGTATAAGTCAAGGTATTAGTTTATGTCTAAAATAAGATTTACTTGATTCAACAGCTTGTTTTGAAAATATTTATTTAACCAAAAGCGAGGTTGTAAACCTAACATCTCCAAATTATCCTTTGAACCACGATGACAACCACAACTGTGAATGGATTGTGTATAGTCCGAAAAATACAGGAATTCTACTCACCTTTTATGACATAGACCTAGAGAGATGCTGTGACTTTTTGACGATCACTTATGTTGACGCCATCGATAACATGGAAGTGACGGAAATTTTCACTGGAAGAAGTATTAACACAACTATTCGAGCTAAAGAAAATGTGAAGATAAGATTTCAAACAGATTTTTCAATTGTGAATAGAGGGTTTGCTCTAGAACTTGAAGTCATTGAACTATTAGGTTAGTATTCTATACCTTTTTACACAGTGTAATAATTTAAAGTTATGGACAACTCATTACTAATTAAATTATTATATGTTAGATTAAATAAATATAAACAACTATGAAATCAACTTACATTAAGTTTAATCGATTGTCTTATTCAATATAAGTAAATTGTTGTTGTTTTGAAGTATAGTAGGTTGGTTTAATGCTATTCTTAATATAATCATGAAGATTAGTAGTTGTTTTTTCCCGTAGATTATCTTACTTACTACATTTGTTGTTTATCACCGTTTTTACTTTAGAAATTTCTTTGGGCACAGAAATAGTAACTGAATGGGTTACCATAACCGGTAAGATTAATTGTCTTTAACGTTATATAAAAATGCTAGTATTTAAGTCCACACACTTTATTAAGATTAGGCCTATGTTTAAGAATATTTGCTACATTTTGTATTCTCTCTTGTAAGATTGATATGGTTTATGCTACAGTAGACCTAAAGTAAAATAAGCTTTCATCACTGACTAAATTTATTTGTAGATGCAAAAGCAGGTTTACAATCAGAGACTACTAACTCAACGATGGTAAATGGTAAGTACAATCTTACAGCATTTGTATATTTCATAAATTAATCACATTAGTGTAATTGTTTTTATTGTGTGTTAAAATCATTATCAAACGTATACCATTAAGTAAACATTTTAGAAGTTAACAACCGATTTACCGAAATGTGTCCATTTTATATTGATACGTTTCTATTTGAAGGTAGTTGTTTAGGCAAATGTGGTAGGTGGGACAAAAACTGTTATTGCGATAACATCTGTGAAGAACTTACTGACTGTTGTCCGGACTATCTATTGCTGTGTCAAAGTAAGATTTAAATTGTTCAAACAATTTTCTAATTTTAAATTACTTGTAATTGCTCGGTACCGTACCGTTTATATCTAAACTATAGTTATTATTTATATATCGTTATATAATGTAATATATAAATTATTTTATTAAATTTTAAACCGTCCGGTGATATAGTGAATATTAATTAATTATTCAATTTGAAAAGATAAGAAAACTACAGTTTTAATATAATTATGTTAACGTCCCTTGCTAAAAACTAGATATAATATGGACAACTCATTACTAATTAAATTATTATATGTTAGATTAAATAAATTTAAACAAATATGAAATCAATTTACATTAAAATGTAATCGATTGTCTTATTAAATATAAGTAAATTGTTGAGACCTAGATAATTACTATTTTAATTTTCAAACATACCTTAATAATAATCGACTACGATAGGTGGTAAGTCAACTTAAAGTCACATCCATGTTTTTTTAAATACTGAAACCTTTTGAAGTATAGTAGGTTGGTTTAATGCTATTTCTTAATCTAATCATGAAGATTAGTAGTTGTTTTTTCCCGTAGATTATTTTTCTTACTACATTTGTTGTTTATCACCCTTTTGACTTTAGATATTTCTTTGGGGACAGAAATAGTAACTAAATGGGTTACCATAACCGGTAAGTTTAATTGTCTTTAACGTTATATAAAAATGCTAGTATTTAAGCATATATCCACAAACTATTAAGATTAGGCCTATGTTTAAGAATATTGTTACATTTTGTATTCTCTCTTGTAAGATTTATATAATTTTTGCTACGGTAGACCTACAATAAAATAAGTTTTCGTCACTCACTTGATATCATAAATGTATTTGTAGATGCAACAGCGGACTTTCAAAGAGAGAGTAGTATGTCAACGATAGTAAATGGTAGGTACAATCATGTACCATGACATTTTAAACATTAAAAATGTATTATATTTAATAAAGTATCTATATATTAATTCTACTAAAGTGGTCGCTGAATGGCACGTGCTCAAATTTTGCACACTAATGTTTCTTAATGGGCCGCACATGATAGGCTATATCACTTTCCTAAAAATGTTAAGGACAAACACTAAAAAAGGCCGAAAAATAACAGAGGCCATGTTTCGCGAGTTTTTACGTTACGTATCAACTGCGCAACCTTATCTGTTGTGTACCGCAATGGCCGGATCTACAGATACCGTGCCTCCAAATTAAAACAGTGTTTAGTCTCGGCAGCCGCCGCCGGACAACCGTATCGACTCATCGCATCGTTAGAATTGCACGTATCTCTCTATACAGTTCTAAATGTAAATAACAGAGACATACAATTATAGTGTTACTTATTAAAATCGTGAACATAAAATAAATATTTACAAATAGAAACGTAAAATCATTGTATAAGTCAAGGTATTAGTTTATGTCTAAAATAAGATTTACTTGATTCAACAGCTTGTTTTGAAAATATTTATTTAACCAAAAGCGAGGTTGTAAACATAACATCTCCAAATTATCCTTTGAACCACGATGACAACCACAACTGTGAATGGATTGTGTATAGTCCGAAAAATACAGGAATTCTACTCACCTTTTATGACATAGACCTAGAGAGATGCTGTGACTTTTTGACGATCACTTATGTTGACGCCATCGATAACATGGAAGTGACGGAAATTTTCACTGGAAGAAGTATTAACACAACTATTCGAGCTAAAGAAAATGTGAAGATAAGATTTCAAACAGATTTTTCAATTGTGAATAGAGGGTTTGCTCTAGAACTTGAAGTCATTGAACTATTAGGTTAGTATTCTATACCTTTTTACACAGTGTAATAATTTAAAGTTATGGACAACTCATTACTAATTAAATTATTATATGTTAGATTAAATAAATATAAACAACTATGAAATCAACTTACATTAAGTTTAATCGATTGTCTTATTCAATATAAGTAAATTGTTGAGGCCTAAATAATTACTATTTTAATTTTCAAACATACCTTAATAATAATCGACTACGATAGGTGGTAAGTCAACTTAAAGTCAAATCCATGTTTTTTTAATACTAAAACCTTTTGAAGTATAGTAGGTTGGTTTAATGCTATTCTTAATCTAATCATGAAGATTAGTAGTTGTTTTTTCCCGTAGGTTATTTTGATTACTACATTTGTTGTTTATCACCTTTTTTACTTTAGATATTTCTTTGGGCACAGAAATAGTAACTGAATGGGTTACCATAACCGGTAAGATTAATTGTCTTTAACGTTATATAAAAATGCTAGTATTTAATTTCACAAACTTTATTAAGATTAGGCCTATGTTTAAGAATATTTGCTACATTTTGTATTCTCTCTTGTAAGATTGATATGGTTTATGCTACAGTAGACCTAAAGTAAAATAAGCTTTCATCACTGACTAAATTTATTTGTAGATGCAAAAGCAGATTTACAATCAGAGACTACTAACTCAACGATGGTAAATGGTAAGTACAATCTTACAACATTTGTATATTTCATAAATTAATCACATTAGTGTAATTGTTTTTATTGTGTGTTAAAATCATTATCAAACGTATACCATTAAGTAAACATTTTAGAAGTTAACAACCGATTTACCGAAATGTGTCCATTTTATATTGATACGTTTCTATTTGAAGGTAGTTGTTTAGGCAAATGTGGTAGGTGGGACAAAAACTGTTATTGTGATAACATCTGTGAAGAACTTACTGACTGTTGTCCGGACTATCTATTGCTGTGTCAAAGTAAGATTTAAATTGTTCAAACAATTTTCTAATTTTAAATTACTTGTAATTGCCCGGTACCGTACCGTTTATATCTAAACTATAGTTATTATTTATATATCGTTATATAATGTAATATATAAATTATTTTATTAAATTTTAAACCGTCCGGTGATATAGTGAATATTAATTAATTATTCAATTTGAAACGATAAGAAAACTACAGTTTTAATATAATTATGTTAACGTCCCTTGCTAAAAACTGGATATAATAATAGACAACTCATTACTAATTAAATTATTATGTGTTAGATTAAATAAATATAAACAAATATGAAATCAATTTACATTAAGTTTAATCGATTGTCTATAAGTAAATTGTTTAAATAATTACTATTTTAATTTTCTAATGGAATTACAAACATACCATAATAATATATCGACTACGATAGGTGGTAAGTCAACTTAAAGTCAAATCCATGTTTTTTTAATATTGAAACCTTTTGAAGTATAGTAGGTTGGTTTAATGCTATTCTTAATCTAATCATGAAGATTAGTAGTTGTTTTTTCCCGTAGATTATTTTTCTTACTACATTTGTTGTTTATCACCTTTTTTACTTTAGATATTTCTTTGGGCACAGAAATAGTAACTGAATGGGTTACCATAACCGGTAAGTTTAATTGTCTTTAACGTCATTTCAAAATGCTAGTGTTTAAGCATATATCCACAAAATGTATTAAAATTAGGCCTATGTTTAAGAATTTTGTATTCTCTCTTGTAAGATTGATATAATTTTTGCTACGGTAGACCTAAAGTAAAATAACATCACTTACATGATATCATCAATTTAATTGTAGATGCAACAACGGACTTTCAAAAAGAGAGTAGTATCTCAACGATAGTAAATGGTAGGTACAATCATACAGCATGAAATTTTAAACATTTCTTTAAAAATGTATTTTATTTAATAAAGTATCTATATATTAATGTTATTGTTTTAGACCAAAATGAGGGAACAATCAAAGAGAGTATATAATTAAAAACCAGATACAATGGTACAATACAACTACAATCTAAATAAGTTAAAGTATAAAGTTAACTTATTGTGATTACATTACTAGAAATGCGACTGATTATTTTAGCAATATACTATAACAATTTAATCAGCTTCATTACACAACATAGAGATGCACCGAAAAGCTATAAAAAAACAGGTGTAACTAGCCTAATACTACTACTACCAATAATTAGCAATATCCACATAAGCTTACAGCTATATATTATTTTTAATTATTGCTTAATCAGTAACAAATCTTGTCTTATTACCTCACCAGATTGTGTTGAAAATATTTATCTAAACAGTAATGATGTTATCAACATAACTTCTTCAAATTATCCTGACAACTACGATAACAATGAAAACTGCGAATGGATCGTAGAAAGCCCTCAAAATACTGGAATTCTACTCACGTTTTATGATATAGAGCTAGAGAGCTGTTGTGACTTTTTGATTATAACCTATGTTGACGTCAATGGCGATACATTACTTATAGAGTGGAATAGTAACAACTCTCTTCTGGTTACAACACACTTGAATATAACTTTTCAAACTGACTTGTCAGTTGTTAACAGAGGGTTTGCTCTAGGACTGAAGATTATTAACATAGGTATGTTGACATTTTTTATTCAAGTATTTTATGCAATTTCTCAACTTAGACTTAACTGTTGATACTGAACAAATATTGATATGTTTATTTTTAAATATAAATTGAAAATGTAGAATATTCTTGCTTTACTCGAAAAACTGATATCCATACAAATTGATATTTTACTGATTATGTGTTTTGTATTAAGGGGGTTAAATTCTCATATATTATTAATGTTCAATTCCACTCATTATTTTCTCATACATGATTATGAACTGAGCTTTTAGGAGAGTTTCAAAACTGTCTTCAAAACATTTTATGTAATAAGAAAGATTTTCATTTCAATTTTTAACTTGTTTATATACTACTTTTGAAAGTGGATTAAATAATTTGTTTGAAGAGAAAACACGATGGATAACCCCACCGTAGATCTGACCAGCTTTATGTTGACTAAGATTGAAGAACGTGCTTGTATTGAGTGATCTTGCATTAAAATATTCTCTTTTAGACTATCAAATTATTAAACAAACCCCCTGCCTAGAAACATATTTACTTGAGCCATTAGACTTCGAAAGCGCAAGCATAAAATTTAAATTGCGACCTAATACGTTACCATTAAAGAGACGTACCTCAAGCTGGTCAGATAAAAGCAAAAATGACGGTCTATATACCCTATGTATCTCTAAATCCACCAAAGATCTTAGGAATTTCCTTTTTTCATGTCCTGCGCTCCAGAATATTAGACTGGAGTAATTGGCAATACTCGAGCAAAATCTATCGAATGCAATTGACGTTTGGAACCAATTTAATAATGGAACCAAATTAATAATGGAACAATAGACCAAAAATTCATGTATGTTTTTGGTTCACCTGTACTTGATCTTCCTATATTGAAGTTGCATTCGATAGATTTTGTAAAGGTTTCACCAAACGGGCATGGAAAAAGAGAAGGGAAATCAACAATGAAAATAATTAGTTATTTGCTTTTTAATTCCTGTATTACTTTTAATCTTGTACATAATTTATTTCAGGTTTCCTTGTACTGTAAATAGGCCTATTGTTATCATTTTTTAAAACTTTTATTTTACTTACTGTATTATGGACGCACTTTCATTCAAGAAGTGTGACACTGTTTCAAAACTATTACTTTTGTTAATGTTATTTTTTTTATAACATAATTTAGTTTAAGTTTCCTTGTACTGTAAATAGGCCTATTGTTAAATCATTTTTTCCCTCTAACTTTTATTTTACTTACTCTGGACGCACCTACATTCAAGAAGAGTGCCACTGTTTCAAAAGTGTAGCTTCCAAATAAATTATTATATGTTGGCATTTTTTTCCTACTAATTAGAAAAACAATTAATAAGGTTCGGTTTGCGATACATCATGTGTTTCCAAACGTTAGAGGTGTCGGGCAACACTAGCCCTTCATCAGTGCAAGTGAAGGAATTTGGATAACGTCATAGTATAAGAACTGGCTGGACAGGAATAAAAGAAATACAACAAAAGGAGACGGGGTGGAGTCTGAATAAGAGTAGAAAACAAAGAAGGTAGCTTGGTAGAGATATAAACAATTTTGGAATGAAACTAAAAAACAGTTTAATGGTGGTTAATATTGAAACTTACATTTTGGTAGTCAATGGAATAATTTGAACGATCTGGGAGTATGTTCCTAATGTTACGTCCAAAAGGTTTTGTGGTTTTAAGTTGTAATTCCGAGTGGTTTTCTTTGTCTTTGCGAGTTTTGTCGCTCCATTTGACATCGTGGTCTATTGCAATAACTCTGAAATTTGCAATCGAGTAAATAGCTGAATTAAAATGTTCGGCTACAGGTTGATCAAGCTTTAATGTTTTGATAGCTGATCTGTGTTGTGTCATTCCCCCCCATACGGAGAGTGTTTTTTGTTTCCCCGACGTACTGTTTGCCACATATATTACAGTATATGAGATAAATGACGTTTTTTGTTAGACAATTAATTGATTGTCTTTTCCGAAAAATGCGGCCAGTTTGGTTGCTCTGAAATTTTTCAGTAGAATCAACCAATGAACAAGTTTTGCAAGATTTTTCTGTCATGAGAGTTAATTTCACTCTTAAATAATATGGATCTGACTAATATATCACGAAGGGTGGTTCCGGAAAAACAGTCCTGAGACGTTCTGTGGACTGTAGAATGGGCATATGTTTCTCAATAATAGCCCGTAATGGAGGCAACCTAGGGTGATAGGTTGTGACCAATGGCACTCTGGTCGAATTTGGCTGACGTGGTTTATACCTCAGTGTTTGACATCGAGGAATATCTTTTGCTTTCTTTATAGCAGTTTTGATGTATTCCTTCTTGTAATTTCTATTTCGGAGATGTCCGGTTAGTTCTTCGGTACGATTCTGAAACTCTAAATCTGAAGAACAGATACGTCTGATACGTAATGCTTGACTGTACGGTATGTTTTTAGTACAGTGTCGGGGATGACAACGGCTAGGGAGCAGGTACATATTTTTATCCGTGGGTTTACGGAATAGGTCAGTTTTGAGTTACCATTTTCTATGGTCACTATAGTGTCCAAAAAATCAACGCTACTAGTGGATTTGGTAGCTGTAAATGTGATAGTTGGGTGCGCTGAATTAATATTGAGAAGAAAGATTCCAAATTATCTTCACCATGGGTCCAGGTCATGAAGATGTCGTCAATGTATCTAAACCAAACAAGTGGTTTATTAGGTTGGAGGGACAGAAAATTGGCCTCAAATTGTCCCATAAATAAATTTGCAAAAGATGGCGCCATTTTTGTGCCCATCGCTGTGCTATGAATTTGAAGGTAATGGTCATATATATATACTATATTATACAAATAATGTATATCTCACAGATCAAGAAGCTCCAGATATTATCAATTGTCCATGGGATTTGACAGTTAACACGTCTGTTGAGGCATTTGCAATCAATGTCACATGGGTTGAACCTACAGCTACTGATAACTCTGGAGAGACTCCTGTACCAGTAGCAGACTACACTTCTGGTGATAATATGTTTGGAATTGGGAACACAACAATCCAGTACAATGTCTCAGATTCAGCTGGTAACTTTAATGATAGCTGCACTTTTGTTATCCATGTTGAAGGTAAGGGTGTACCTTATATGACAACATTAGATTTTATTTATTTATTTTTCATTTATTCAGGTATAAACACATTTACATTCCAATATGCAGCAACAGCTAAATCGATTGGATTACAATAAAAAAAAAAAAAAAAAGCATAAAACAAGCAAATTATAAGATTCGTGCTAAGTACGGGATTGTTGATTTTCTATACCTGCATCAATCCAATTGTGCAAGTATTGTTCCTTAATCTGAAATTCCTATTAGACTTATATTGAGGTAACATATTATCCCAAAATTGTACAGACTTTAAAAGGCTCTCTCAAAACTTGTGAAGAAGATGTTGTTGTCATTGTTGTGACATTAGAATAATGAAATATTCATTCACAACCCATGAGTACATTAGTTTGTTTATATTTAGTCTTAACTAACTTTTTATTATCATCAATCAAAAATATCCTTAATAATTCGTTTCCACTAAATTTGTATTGCCTTAATATACAAATACTCATTTTAACCAGTTTTACATTTCAATAGTATTTCGTTCGATGTTAAAAATTTGTTCTCATTAACAATGCCATTAATACAAATAATGTCACTGGCAATCCAATGGTTGTAGAAAAGCGTTTTTTTAGTTTAACGAAGTGCTTTCCCAAAAGGTGCTCATTCATTATTATAAGTTTAAAGTTATTTTTAGAGAATATATAATCTATGTAAGCTTTTATCATATATTTTTTTTGTAAAACAGTGGAATATCATCGGAATAAACATAAATAATACTAGAACATTAAATATTAAGTAAAATATTAACATCACATATTTTTTTTAAATAATAATACATTGAAATGCTTCTCCATTGAGCACCATCATTGTTCCTAATTCTTTTTAACCAGCCATGTAGTGGATGGCTTGCCTTGTTACAATTTGAGCTACAGTAATGTGGTTAACTTAGTCAAATGCAATTTATTTTGGTAATAGATAAGATAAGTCCAACGATTGACTGCCCAGCAAATGTCACTTCTAACAATTACATCGGAGAAGGGTATGGACTAGTAAATGTCAGCACAGATATAGGAAGTCCAAATGCCACTGTTACCTGGGATCCTCCTGAGACAAGTGACAATACTGGTGGACTTGTGACTGTAATGTCCTCATCTTTTGAGTCTGGTGACATGATACCAATTGGTACTAACACAATCACATATATAGCAACTGATCCTTCTGGTAATAGTGACACCTGTGTCTTTGGCCTCAAGGTTGAAGGTAAATTATATATCTTTTAAATTTGAGCAATTAGAAATTCAGGACGAATTTTATTTCATTGTTATACTATTACATATCGTAAATGTAATTGTGAATTGTGAATAAATGTCTAACTGTTACCAATATCTACTTTTTTTTAAAACCAGGGTAGCCCAATCGGTCAAAACGACTCTTTTGCCTTTGGTTGTTATGTACAAACAAAGAGTACTAAACAGAAAGTGGTCTATATTTTTATTTACATTATGAAACTTACGTGTGCCGCTCTGTACAACATAAACATTCTTATTTATTTTGATGTTCAATATAATAAAAGATGACAAGATTATATATATTTTTTTGTAATATTTGTTACCTTGATTTTCAGTGTTGCTCTTTTTATATGGTGACATAATATACACCTATTTTTGTATCTGTTAAATTAATTGTTTCTCTGCAAAATTGTTTATTTATATGGAATATATAATATTACTATAAATGAATTTCAGCATTAATTGTACTAAATACGTCAGTACTACACTAAGTTTTTTTTTTTACATATAATAATATTTTTTCATGTATTCAACTAGTGCTGGAGAGTTTGTTCAATCCCAACATGATAAATATGTTCAATAAGATTTTCAATATTTATTAATTCTTGTATTTCATTTCCATTTTATTACTAAATAGACAATGAGGATCCTGTCTTGGTTTGTGCACCTAATATTACAACTACTACAGCAGATGATTCAAATCAAGCACTCAATGTCAGCTGGACTGATCCAATAGTAATTGACAATTCTGGTGAAGATATAAAACCAACGTCCAAGTACTATCCTGGAAATAATGAATTCGATATTGGTAGAACTGATGTTATATATGATTCAGTTGATAGTTCACGCAATTCAGCAACTTGTACCTTTACTGTAACTGTTATTGGTAAGTTTGACATGTATACTCCTAATGTAACTCGATTATCTGAATATGATTGTATATTATTACTAATAAATAAAATAAATTTATTGTCATATAAAAACATTTACATTGAAATGAATTGAATGGTTTCGGCTAACAACAAATAAATAGGACTTAAACTACATTATTTATTGAAATTCTTGATTTTAGTAAAAACTAAACCTACTCTGTTTCACACTGTCTCAGATGATTAACAACATTATAAAGTATACTATTTATTGTTTGTCAGGGCCCGCCCGTATAGGAGGAGGTGAGGAGGCGGAGTTCCTTTAAGGGAGGTGCTTATTCGAGGATACTTTAATTTTTTAGTTGTAATAATAGGGTAACATTTATAATCAAATAGAATCCTCTAATAGATATGAAATTGGTAAAAAGAATAACAAATGCTTGGTAAATTGTAAATAACAGTCCGATGAATTCTATAGTATAATTGTGTTATAAATATAATACAATATTGTGTTTTTGTTGTGTGTATAAATGTGGATGGGCGGTTCTAAGTGATATTTTATTGGAGAGGTATTGGCTGTTTATTCAAATAAATACCATCCTAATTGGTATAGTTAAAACATTATTTAGTTAGTTAGAAACTAACTTCCGTGGCACAGTGAGCCGTTTCGTTTCGGCCTAAGAAAGAAGACGTTAAAAGGCTTGTAATGCGGGGAGGGGCGTACGCACGAAAGAGGGGTGGGTTTGGGAGGGGACTGGATTTGGGAGTGGGTGTCCCCCCCCCCCATCGTGTCCCCCTCCCGAGCCTCAGTTTCCATTACATGTAATAACAATGTCACATAATGTAAATTTAAATAAATCCTTCCTAAATACTCTAATACGGATCTTTTTCGACGAACTAATAATAAACTTTGATCGAAAAACACTTCATTTGGTATTGCGGCACTCCGAAAATGCCTCGATAGTGCATGTGTTTAGTGTACGACTGTGCTTTGGTGGTCTGTTTAACCTCAGATATATACCCTATAGCCGGGTGAATAACTCAATGTAATTTAGTATACAATGATTGCCGTAATCGCCGTGTCTATAACACAAATCAATAAAATGCCAAATACGCCACACGCGTTTTTTCGGCCGTGTACATAGAACAAGACATTTCATGTTTATGTTATGCCTATGAAATAATAATAAAAAAAGAACATCATGTTTCTCGTATTTTTTATCGTTTATACGGCAAACCATTATATAAAAAACCTTCATACGCAAGAAAAAAGTTCACGATATTACACTCTACTCCGTACAGGGGTGTAAATATACAGGTCCGCGCTAACGCTTGCACACGGACCAGGGCGGAAAATGGTGTATATTTGGAGAGTGATGACGTCAGCATTCACACGAGGAGCGAGCTAAGACAACGTGATGCTGGTAGTGGGACTCGAGCATGCATGTGTTTTGAAAATAACTCAGTTGTGGGTATTTTCCGAAGATTTTAAATCGCGTTTTTTTTTTAACTCTTGAATTCATAAATAGTAATTAAACTCTTACCTCTTTCACTATATAAGTTTTCATTTATTATTATTATTACTATGTAGGCCTATTTACAGAACTATAGCTCTAGCCTATTCTTCTTAATTAAAATAGTCAAGTGCGTCGAATCCGCGTCTAGTGACGGTCGCGGGTTTGGTGCATCTTTTTTTCCCTTTAGAATTAAAGGGGGTGGCTAGCCACCATATTCACCCCCTAGATCCAGTTTTATGCGCGAAAAGAAACGTGACCAGACCCTGTTTTATGGTTAGGGCCAACCGCTTCCTTTTTCCCAATCGAACCCCCACCCAAACCAATTTAATCGACAACATGAACCCGGAAATGACTTCTACCACGTACGATTGAAAATTTACCGATGAAATCAGAAATGTTGTTTTAAAACATTTTATAATATCTTCATAAGATAGAAATATGCAACAATATCATAATATTGAGAACTAATGTTATCAAATCATTTAAACTTTCAATTGAGAGTAGATAATTATATTTGATATACTAGGCCAATGTATTAAATACAATTGTGTATTATGATTACAACTACAGAAAATTCATTTTCCTGTGTAAGAGCCATGTTTTTTTTTATTGAAACGTGTGCACTTGAATTCTTGTATATACTGTAATTCTGATTCATAATTTGTCTTTTATATTCATTTCTTTTATTCGCAGCATAATATAACAAATGGTAACAGAATAACAAATTGTATTGTGTTTTTTGTACATAATGCAAACTAAAAAAAGTTAAAGTCACTCAAGCCATTCTTTAAAAGTCATTCCGTTTAACAATTTGTTGACATGTGTTCACAAATCTCCTTATATCAAGATCAATTCAATTGAAATACGAATAATCAGTACTTAAGCATAGTTACATGTACTTTTCATAGATATTGAGGCTCCATTTTTTTATGGTAACTCTACCGTTGGTTGATTTCGACATATTATTCTTAGCCATATCTATACGCTTCAAATCAGTGCAGACAAGTAACACTCATGGGGTGATCCAACTTTCTTCAGATATTTTTACTACAGATAATGTATCAGATACTTAAAACCCGTTGTTCGCTTAAATGTAGAAATACACTAATCTAAGAAGTAATATAAAGTAGTAGTTTCTGAATCAGGATCGAGGGTTGCATCGTATTGGAGGCACAGACAATTGCACGAGGATAATAATCTAACTTATCAGCCTGCACATTCTAGACGTTACAAAATGTAACTGATATAAAATAGGTGTTACTATAGTTTAATAATATATTCATAGAATAGAATAATTTATACTCATATTCCATAATAACTGAGACAAGAATGAACATTGTTGTCTCAGTTAATAATGAGGGAGGGTTTGAATTGGAATAATCCAATATATCGAAAGACTATCCATATATTATTATCAACATTGTTTAGATCAAGAAGCTCCAGATATTTTCAATTGCCCAATGGATTTGATTGTTGACACAGCAACTGGTGAGGCATTTGCCATCAATGTCACATGGGTTGAACCGACAGCTACTGACAACTCTGATGAGACTCCTATACCAGTATCAGACTACACTTCTGGTGATATGTTTGCACTTGGTAACACAACAGTCCAGTACAATGTCTCAGATTCAGCTGGTAACTTTAATGATAGCTGTAGTTTTTTCGTCACTGTTAAAGGTAAGAAAAGAAGAAATTAAACTTTAGCTTAAGTAATGTGAATATGTCAAATGTGATCTAGTTTTAGGAGAAGGAGGATATACAATAATTTAAATTCAGTAAATTAGCATAAAATGTTGAAAAGGTAATACAGTAGATCTTCTATTAATGGGACACCCTCGAGACCCCACACATTTTCCTCTCAAAATGCATATTCGTACCCATTCTATCTTGTCTGCATTGTTATTATAGATTTGGAGACACCATCTTTTAATGGTACATGCCCATCCAGTCCTTTGGAGGTACCAACTGATCCTCCAACCGGCAACAGACTCATTGGGGAAATGTTTGCAACTGTGATCTGGACAATTCCATCAGCAACTGATAATGTAGGTGTTGTCATGGTTACAAACAACAGCTACCCTGGATCTCCAGTATATTTCAATATATCTTCTGATTATGACATGAATGTGGCATATGCTGCACAAGATGCAGCAGGCAATGTGGCGATATGTTCATTTTTAGTAAAAGTTGTGGGTAAGAATTAATTAAAAATAATATATAATCATTACGAAACAAGCCTGTAGAGACCAAACTGTAGTTTTTACTTATTTTCCAGACTTAACGTATATTTTAGCTCTACTTTACCGTATTGAGCACTTTCTAGACGGTTACATTGAACCGAACATTTATATAATCATTATATATATTACAATAACTTATATCGTTCGAACAAATATTACCATACCATAAAAACATTAATTTTCTTCGGTGAATGTTAGTATATTTATATATAAAGTAAATGATGGATGAAACTAAGCCAGGACTGTTTAATGCCTAATGTGACCACCATCTCCATATACACCACTATATTCCCTTCCACGCTCTAACCAGGCCCTACATTGCTTAACTTCAGTGATCTGACGAGAACCGGTGTTTCAACGTGGTAAAGCCGTATAATTCTCACATTGATCAATAGTAATAATCTAGTCTGTAGATTAACATGGCCATAACTGTTTGCAACTCATATCTGTTTATTTCATTATTAATATTATTATATATTATTATATATTATTAATATTTTATTTCAGACGAAGAACCTCCTGTCTTCTATGTTTGTGACAACTCAACTGTTTATATCAACAACACTGCTGGTGAAAACTTTGCACCATACACATGGATGGAGCCAGCTAATGCTGACAACATTTTAGTAGATTCAGAGAGATCAACACCTAATTTTGCTCCAGGTCAAGACTTTACCATCGGAGAAAATTATATTATTTATATAAACTATGATACATCAGGAAACCAAAACAGTTGTAACTTTACACTTGTGGTTGTAGGTATGTTTCTGTTTCCGTTATTCCTTTACTTTTAATTAATTAATATTTTAAAGATATATAATTTTTTAAATACCTTGAATTAAATAGAGTTTAGTGGGATACGATAAAACAACATACTTGACGCAATTCATAGCGAAAGTACCCCTCTTGATTAATTATAATACAAGCCGAACTAATCCCTATTGCTTGTAATTAGGACGTCATCCGTTGACACACTAACGCGTTTTACAATAACCAACCATTTTAATTTCTCAAATTATACTAAGATTCTTGGTGAATAATTTTACATTTGCCAGGTTAAAAAACATATTGGCACAGTTAAGTAAAGCTCAGTCACGATGTCCAGTTTTCCAAAAATTATAATTTTCAAAGAATCTTTGAAATATTACAAAAGAAATTAAACTAATTTATTCTTGCTTGTATGTTTATTATATTTCAATAAAGTATTTTTTTTTTTTGTATTTCTGTTTAAAAAATTTTAAAATTAAGTTTTTAGATTATACTCATCAAACACAGTCCTGTTATAATTAAGGGACGGGATATATTTACTCTTTTCTACTCATTTTGTGTGTAGATATTGAAGATCCAGCTATTGCCAATTGTCCAAACAATACTGCAAGCATAACAGATAATGGCAAAAATTACAGTAATATTACCTGGACTCCGGAGCCTACAGCTACAGATAATGATGGTGTTGTAAGTTTTGAAAAGACACATAATTCAGGAGATTTATTCTATCTTGGTGTTACAACTGTTAACTATACTGCTGTTGACCCTTCCGGAAATGTAGCCATATGTTTATTCAATATTACCCTTACAGGTAAGATTTTTTCCTGCTATTAAATAGTCATGTCTTGCTCAAGCATACTGTATTGCACTGTATTGCACTGTAAGTGTTATGCTTACTGGAAGTAAAGCTTTGTGCTACAGAAAGTAATTCTCTGATATCTGTAACTAAGTAGTTCTATACTGCATAACTTAATATTAAAGACTACTACTATTATTATTATTATCATTTTTAGATCTAGAATCACCTGAGATAATTGATTGTCCAATGGATTCGATTGTGAACACAACTGGTGAGGCATCTGTCTTCAATGTCACATGGATTGTACCGACAGCTACTGATAACTCTGGAGAGACTCCTGTACCAGTAGCAGACTACACGTCTGGTGATAATATGTTTGGAATTGGGACCACAACAGTCCAGTACAATGTCTCAGATTCAGCTGGTAACTTTAATGATAGCTGCACTTTTGTTATCCATGTTGAAGGTAAGAGTGTACCTTATATGACAAAATTAGATGTTATTTATTTATTTTTCATTTATTCAGGTATAAACACATTTACATTCCAATATGCAGCAACAGCTAAATCGGTTGGATTACAATAAAAAAAAAACAAGGCATAAAACAAAGCAAATTATAAGATTCGTGCTAAGTACGGGATTGTTGATTTTCTATACCTCTCAATACGGCATCAAATTGGTGGTTCAAAATGAATCCTACATTATTCAAAGGTGTTTTGAAAGGCTACGATTCAAAATAAATACGTCACAATGTATTGCAAACTATAATGCATTATTCTTTGTACATACAACTGTCTACGTTCGTCTACAAAACACCAATATAAAACCATTTGAGCATATTAATCCTTTGAACCTCCTGGTACCTATTTAAACATTTCAGATCAAGATAAACGTATATAAAGCACTATTTCTACATTTTATTTATTAGTTCCTCGTACATACAACTTTGTATACATTCAACATACACACACACACACATCAAAACGATGTTGAAGATATTGCTTTGAATAAAACAATTTTAGTTTTTATTGTATCAGACGATTAGTTTACCTACATCTACATTTACAGGAAAATGTTACTAATATTTCTGATTTTGATACTTGGAATTTCTAATCTTTTTAATTCACAAAGTGAGTTTTTTCTTCCTAGTTAGACTTTAATCAATATCTTGATCTGGTCCTGAGCATTTTAATGTTTGTAGTCATGTTCCAGAACACTTTATAATGTTTTGTAAACAAACATTTCTAATGCAAGCCAATGAACAAAAGTAGTTAGTTTTCATGGCGGTCACCTATGTTAAGTCAAACAAACCTTTATTTTTAGTGAGTCAAAATGTCAAAATGTAATAACATGTAACCGTTCTACACGTAACACGAAAGAAATACAGCATCGACTTAGTGTTTGGAGTTGATGGCTGCAGACAGATAATATAGAGAGTTCAAATGAAATAGTTGGCTTATATATACTATCATTCCTATTAACGTTGGAATAAAAATAAAATAATAAACTTAGTTTTTTAAAAACTGGTAGTGGTCGAGCCTGATCTTCCCTTTTTGGTATAGTAACTCAGTTTGAAGTTAGGCACTTTATTGATTCCCTCGACTGGCTGTGGATAATAACACACAGATTAAAAAACTTGGGGAATCTTCAACCTGAATTGAATAGATTTGAAGTTAAGTTGTATCTAAATCTGAAATATCTGAATTTGTTTAGCAAGGAATAAGTTTAAATACAATTTATTTCGGAACGTACAAGGAGGACCTGCCTGCACTTAATAGGTTGAGAGTTAAGTCAAGTCAAGTCAAATAAATTTATTGTCATATAAAAACATTTACATTGAAATGAATTGAATGGTTTCGGCTAACAACAAATAAATATTACTTAAACTACATTATTTATTGAAATTCTTGATTTTCGTAAAAACTAAACCTACTCTGTTTCACACTGTCTCAGATGATTAATAACATTTTAAAGTATACTATTTATTGTTTGTCAGGGCCCGTATAGGAGGAGGTGAGGAGGCGGAGTTCATTTAAGGGAGGTGCTTATTCGAGGATACGTTTAATTTTTTAGTTGTAATAATAGGGTAACATTTATAATCAAATAGAATCCTCTAATAGATATGAAATTGGTAAAAAGAATAACAAATGCTTGGTAAATTGTAAATAACAGTCCGATGAATTCTATAGTATAATTGTGTTATAAATATAATACAATATTGTGTTTTTGTTGTGTGTATAAATGTGGATGGGCGGTTCTAAGTGATATTTTATTGGAGAGGTGTTGGCTGTTTATTCAAATAAATACCATCCTAATTGGTATAATTAAAACATTATTTAGTTAGTTAGAAACTAACTTCCGCGGGACAGTGAGCCGTTTCGTTTCGGCCTAAGAAAGAAGACGTTAAACGGCTTGTAATGGGGGAGGGGCGTACGCGCGAAAGAGGAGTGGGTTTGGGACGGGGTGGGTTTGGGAGTGGGTGTCCCCCCCCCCATCGTGTCCCCCTTCCGAGCCTCAGAAAATTTTGAAAAAAATAGATGCTTACACACTGTTTAATAGGCTAGAGCAACTGTTTCCATTACATTTAATAACAATGTCACATAATGTAAATTTAAATAAATCCTTCCTGTAATTTAGTTTACAATTATTGCCGTAATCGCCGTGTCTATAACACAAATCAATAAAATGCCAAATACGCCACACACGTTTTTTCGGCCGTGTACATAGAACAAGACATTTCATGTTTATGTCATGCCTATGAAATAATAATAAAAAAAGAACATCATGTTTCTCGTATTTTTTATCGTTTATACTGCATACCATTATATAAAAAACCTTCATACCCGGGAAAAAAGTTCACGATATTACACTCTACTCTGTACAGGGGTGTAAATATACAGGTCCACGCTAACGCTTGCACACGGACCAGGGCGGAAAAGGGTGTATATTTGGAGAGTGATGACGTCAGCATTCACACGAGGAGCGCGCTAAGACAACGTGATGCTGGTAGTGGGAGCATGCATGTGTTTTGAAAATAACTCAGTTGTGTGTATTTTCCGAAGATTTTAAATCGCGTTTTCTTTTTAAACTCTTGAATTCATAAATAGTAATTAAACTCTTACCTATTTCACTATGTAGGCCTATTTACAGAACTATAGCTCTAGCCTAGTCTTCTTAATTAAAATAGTTAAGTGCGTCGAATCCGCGTCTAGCGACGGTCGCGGGTTTGGTGCATCTTTTTTTCCTTTAGAATTAAAGTGGGTGGCTAGCCACCCTATTCACCCCCCTAGATCGAGATTTATGCGCGAAAAGAAACGTGACCATACCCTGTTTTATGGTTAGGGCCAACCGCTTCTTTTTTCCCAATCGAACCCCCACCCAAACCCCTTTAATCGACAGCGAACATAATACGCGGTACACCAACCGTGAGAACCTAACTCGTACCTTTATCCCTGTATGAATGTACGTCGATGCGTAGTTGCAAATGAATTTCCGATTTTCGCCTGGAATCTGAAAAATACACATTTTGGTTTCATTTTGTTTAGCCCTTCCACTGTACCTTCACATGCGCGGTCCGAAAAAAAAAAAAAAAACTTAAATGGCTATCGCCATCAACTGCAAATTTAAAACCTGGAAATTGCAAGGTGATGACTCAACGTGAACCCGGAAATGACTTCTACCACGTACGATTGAAAATTTACCGATGAAATCAGAAATGTTGTTTTAAAACATTTTATAATATCTTCCTAAGATAGAAATATGCAACAATATCGTAATAGTGAGAACTAATGTTATCAAATCTACGTTTCGCAGTACATCTGAGATAGATGAGGTAGGTAACCTAGACGGACATTTGTCCCAAAGTTTTTCCATTACAGTAGTGGTCTGGTACCAAAAAGCAGATTGTTCTTCATTTTCTCTTACTTTCTTTGTGTTAATTTTGTTTTTCCTTTTTTTGTTATTAGATAATGAACGTTCAATTATTGACTGCCCCACAAATGTCACTTCAAATAATTACATCGGAGGAGTATCTGGACTAATAAATATCCAAACAGACCAAAAAAGTCCAAATGCAACAGTCACGTGGGATCCTCCTGTGACAAGTGGCAATGGAACAGTGACTGTGGTGTCATCACCATATGAGTCTGGTGACATGATTCCAATTGGAACTCACACAATCACCTTTACAGCAACTGATCTCTTTGGCAATAATGGAACATGTGACTTTGTTATCAAGGTGGAAGGTAAATTATTAAAAACCTATAAAAGTATTTATCGTAATATAGAACAAAAATAGTAATACAAGATAAACTAAACATCAATTATAAATGTGATTAAACCACGATAATACAGTTTTTTTTATAACCTAATAACAATGTTACTATGTAAAAACTAAATGGAAAAATAACATATAACATTAATCTACAGACAGAAAGTTATAAAATTATGTCATTAAACGCTTCTGTTTTCCATACTTCAGGAAGTATTGGCCGGCCGGCAGCCTTGTTCGTTTAAAGGCCTTTAATTAAGAACTATTTTGAGTTCAGCTTCTGTGAAGTTTCCTAGTTTTATTTGGAGGTTTTCTTCTATGATCGTTTTTATTGGTTCGTCTGACACTGTAGGAGTTTTGCCAAGGAGATTAGAGAAATATGTCTTCCATTTATCAAGGCGTTCCTGTTGACTATCTGCTTTGAGTTTTGCTTTATTTGATTTCTTTCTTCCACTAATGTCGTTTATTATTTTCCAAACCAGGGAGGATTGTCTATTTGCATGGGCATTGTTTATATCGTCGATTCTATCTTGGACATATTTAGATTGTTCAGATTCGTAAGTGTCAACAAGGTCTTTTTGAGCATCAGCAAAAGACTTTTCGCTATCCCTCGTCGGGAAGGCGTTTTTTCTGATAGTGGCAGATAGTGTCTCGAGTATTTTGGTTGGATAGAGCTGACCAGTCGTAAGATAGTGATGTTGATTTTGTTGCTTTGTTAGCTAAGACTAAGGCGTATTTTTGTTGAAACAATCCTGTGATCTGAGCTCACTCCTTCAAACGTATTATATGCCTCACTATTGACGATGCTGTTAATCCATTTCTTATTTACAAGCATATAATCGAGTTGGGCTTTCATTCCGTGAGGGTATGTATGTGTCCACAGCTTTGATGGTTTCTTTTGGAAATTGGTGTTTAGACTGATGAGATCATTTTCATCGGCGAAGTCTTGTAGATATTGACCGTTTCGATTTGTTTCATAGTGGTAAGTAAACAGATGATTTTCTTTTCCAAGTTGTACATTCATAACACCTCCCATTACCAAAACATTATGTTTAGGGATATTTCGAACAAGTGAAGAGAGGGCTTTGTAAAAGTCCTCAACATCATCCTCAAGGCTAGTGTTGGTTGGACTGTAGCACGAAATAACGGTTGTTGCAGGATTTCCGTTAAAAGAAGCAATGATTATTCGAGGGAGGATCATTTCGATATTACTCAAAGATCTCTGGGCGTTGGGACTTAGAAGGATTCCAACACCACCGATGGAAGCAGTCATATTGTTCTTCCAAGCAGAAGCTGAGATAAATGTCCAGCCTTTGCCAACATCGTGGTTTTTAAGTGTCAAGTCATCGTGAAAGAAGCGGTGTTCCTGTATGCAGAAAATTTCGATGTGAAAAGAATTGCAGAGGCAACGAGTTCATGAAGTTGATTTATGGTGTTCAGAGTTCGAACGTTGAACTTTGAGAAGGTTGTCGTCCTCTTACATTTTATAAAGTGTTATTGTGACTTTGTAGTTGATTTTTCGAGCACTGAGTCAAAGTCGTACCATCAGTAGAACGCGCCCCCTGGTAACCCGCGCGACTGGGGATGCGGTATGTTGTGGGGTTTCGAGTACGAGTCATCATATTACTTTCGGTGGCTATGTACTACTAGGATACGCCAGGTCTCTAGCAGTGCAGTACTTCCTTTACAAAGTTGTTTTGCCTTTGCCGTTGTGCATGAAGCATCCGCCGCCAACGCAAAATGGAAACTTGGCCAGAATAACTATTTGTTGTTATCTACCAAAAGAATCCAACCATCATCCTGCGGCCAATGACTTCACCTTAACCCTGACAGGGCAGCTGCCGGGTGCTACGCCTTGCTGAAGGGCAACCCGTGATTTTCTCCGGGACTGCTTATCTTATATTCGCAGCTAACCTCCATATCTGAAGTCCGTAATCCCCAATCGGCAACATGGGGACCCGGTGGATGGGAGTCTTCTCCGCACCACAAATAATAATATGTTAATATGTCTATTTTGTGCCTTATAGTATATCCATATAATACTGTATATATCTACAGTGTAGCATAGTTGAAATTACTGGACCCACCTTTTATTCAAATTGTTTAAAGAACAGTTTCGGAAGATAATTGTTTAGCAACAACACATTAAAATGTTTAAGGAATGATGATACATAGTATCTAGATGCGCGCTCTTTTAAATGTGATGAACTATGACGTAAAAGATGAAAATCCGACTTTTTTTTTATTAAACTGGCCATATGATGACGTCACAACATCCGATTGGTAAAATGTTTACATGAATTCTACAATTCAACAGCTTCCAGAAGACTATCACTTTTTATTCTGACAAGTTAAAACATGTTGAAATTTAATGTAAAGATGAAAATAAGTGATCCACGTTATTCAATGCTAGTATTTAAGCATATATCCACAAACTTTATTAAGATTAGGCCTATATGTTTAAGAATATTTGCTACATTTTGTATTCTCTCTTATAAGATTGATATGATTTATGCTACGGTAGACCTAAGGTAAAATAAGCTTTCGTCACTGACATGAACATCCTAAATTTAATTGTAGATGCAACAGCAGAATTACAATCAGAGACTACTAACTCAACGATGGAAAATGGTAAGTACAATCTTACAGCATTTGTATATTTCATAAATTAATCACATTAGTGTAATGATTTTCAATAGAGAGGTTTCGCAATCTTACGAATACGATAACGAAAACGGATACGTCACGCACACGTATTCGTTTTCGTAAGCCATAAAAAAATCTGTTTCGCATGGCAACGAAATATTGAGGCGCGTCCAAAATATGACTGCGGTAAATTTGAGCGAAGCGCAGGTACGTGTTGCTTGGTGCTTGGCTGCCTAGGCCTAGCGTAACATCAAAGCGAGTGAGGACTTTAAAAACTGTTATTTATCTAAATTGACCTGGCATTTTAGTAAATTACTTAGTAAATTACTTTCAATAAATCTATAATTATATTATAATCATGAATCATTCCTAATTCAAATGCAAAATGTACAAAATAGATCAAAAACTATACTCGTTTTGTAGTTACGAATATGACTGGTGATATTCGTCAACACGAATACGCTTTACAAATATGAAATGGGGATCAGCTCAAAAGTTTCACAAATGTATGACGTATCCGTTTTCGTTATCGTATTCGTAAGGTTGCGAAACCTCCCTATTGTGTGTTAATAGGGAGGTTTTGCAACACTACGAATACGATAACGGAAACGGAAACGTCACGCACACGTATTCGTTTTCGTAGGCCAGTAAAAATCTGTTTCGCATGGCAACGAATATTGAGGGCGCCGTTCAAATATTATGACTGCGGTAAATTTGAACGAAGCGCATGTACATGTTTCTTGACTGCCTAGGCCTAGCGTAACATCAAAGCGTAGTAGTTACAAATATGACTACTGATATTCGTCAACACGAAAACGCTTTACGAATATGAAATGGGGATCAGCTCAAAAGTTTCACAAATATATGACGTATCCGTTTTTGTTATCGTATTCGTAAGCTTGCGAAACCTCCCTAATAACATTACCAAACGTATATATAAACTTTCTATACCATTAAGTAAACATTTTAGAAGTTAACAACCGATTTACCGAAATGTGTCTTTTATATATTGATACGTTTCTATTTGAAGGTAGCTGTGTAGGCAAATGTGGTAGGTGGGACAAAAACTGTTATTGTGATAACGCCTGTGAAGGACTTAACGACTGTTGTCCGGACTATTTATTGCTGTGTCAAAGTAAGTATTTACATTTATATATCCTTATATAATGTAATATGTAAATTCTTTTATTAAATTTCAAACCGCCTGGTCATATAGTGAAAATTAATTAATTATTCAATTTGAAACGATAAGAAAACTACAGTTTCTATATATAAATTTACGTAAGGGCAAAATTCGGTAAATCGCGCCTTACTTCTAGAATGTTTACTCGATGGTATATAAAGTTGGTTCGTACTTTCGGTACTGATTTTAAGCACCTGATGAAACCCTGTTTACTAATTGAATTAAGTTAGATAATTAGTTATTGACGATTAAAACGAATTTAGGTTCAACGATTTGCCCCAAATAGGGGTGTTTTCCGATCGTGGTATACACTGTCTAATGGATGTCCATCTTGAAAAATACCCGCCACATAAATGCGAGGAGGCTTCGCATTTTTCCTATTTTGGAATTTGTGTTTTGTATGTAACATTAGGGTTGAGGGATGGGAAAGTGGATAGGTGCAAAGAGGAACAAATTTTAAATATATTCTTTATCCACTCAGTAACGAAATATTTTTTTCATGTTTTATAGGCCTATAAATAATATACCTCTAAATACAGTAAAACATTTGCGATTTAATACTTTGTTAAAACTGTCACATCGATTGAAATATTAAAGTCACGATACACCACTACGACGTTTATATTTTTGGTAGTTATGAATTAATACAAACGTTGAGAAGGAACTGTCAGTATAAAGTTTATTTGTATATAATAATGTGTTTATATATTTAACAGTAGAGCCTATCCACAATCTCATTAATAAGTTTATTTGTAAATATTTTTATATTACATCTAACAGTACGAACATTCACAGTAAGAAATGTTCGATTCAAATGAGGACCAAAAATAGTATTTACAGTATTGTTCAAGTTTATTCTCAAAGGGCCCATATATTTACCTACCGTATGTGTTAAACCAAGGGCTCATAAATTTACCTACTTGTGTTAAACCAAACTCTACCAGACTGAGAGATTGGGATGTTCCATTCATCGCAATCAATACATTTGTATAATCGTATATTAAATCTATCAAAATAGTATTTTTTAAAGAAAATCGGCCTGTCTTCAACATTATGATGCTGTACTCTAGCTGTTCAACCGGTTTTCAGCTATTAAAAACAATTATCGTAGGAGGAGATAGGAAAATGCGAAGCCTCCTCGCATTTTTGTGGCGGGTATTTTTCAAGATGGACATCCATTAGACAGTGTATACCACGATCGGAAAACACCCCTATTTGGGGCAAATCGTTGAACCTAAATTCGTGTTAATCGTCAATAACTAATTATCTAACTCAATTTAATTAGTAAACAGGGTTACATCAGGTGGTTAAAATTAGTACCAAAAGTACGAACCAACTTTATATACCATCGAGTAAACATTCTAGAAGTAACGCGCGATTTACCAAATTTTGCCCTTACGTAAATTTATATATAGATGTCCCTTGCTAAAAACTGGATATAATATGGACAACTCATTACTAATTAAATTATTATATGTTAGATTAAATAAATAAATATGAAATCAATTTACATTAAAATGTAATCGATTGTCTTATTAAATATAAGTAAATTGTTGAGACCTAAATAATTACTTTTTTAATTTTCAAACATACCTTAATAATAATCGACTACGATAGGTGATAAGTCAACTTAAAGTCACATTCATGTTTTTTTAAATACTGAAACCTTTTGAAGTATAGTAGGTTGGTTTAATGCTATTCTTAATCTAATCATGAAGATTAGTAGTTGTTTTTTCCCGTAGATTATTTTGCTTACCACATTTGTTGTTTATCACCCTTTTTTACTTTAGATATTTCTTTGGGGACAGAAATAGTAACTAAATGGGTTACCATAACCGGTAAGTTTAATTGTCTTTAACGTCATATCAAAATGCTAGTATTTAAGCATATATCCACAAACTATTAAGATTAGGCCTATGTTTAAGAATATTGTTACATTTTGTATTCTCTCTTGTAAGATTGATATAATTTTTGCTACGGTAGACCTACAATAAAATAAGTTTTCGTCACTCACTTGATATCATAAATGTAATTGTAGATGCAACAGCGGACTTTCAAAGAGAGAGTAGTATGTCAACGATAGTAAATGGTAGGTACAATCATGTACCATGACATTTTAAACATTAAAAATGTATTATATTTAATAAAGTATCTATATATTAATTCTACTAAAGTGGTCGCTGAATGGCACGTGCTCAAATTTTGCACACTAATGTTTCTTAATGGGCCGCACATGATAGGCTATATCACTTTCCCAAAAATGTTAAGGACAAACACTAAAAAAGGCCAAAAAATAGCAGAGGCCATGTTTCGCGAGTTTTTACGTTACGTATCAACTGCGCAACCTTATCTGTTATGTACCGCAATGGCCGGATCTACAAATACCGTGCCTCCAAATTAAAACAGTGGTTAGTCTCGGCAGCCGCCGCCGGACAACCGTATCGACTCATCGCATCGTTAGAATTGCACGTAGCTCTCTATACAGTTCTAAATGTAAATAACAGAGACATACAATTATAGTGTTACTTATTAAAATAGTGAACATAAAATAAATATTTACAAATAGAAACGTAAAATCATTGTATAAGTCAAGGTATTAGTTTATGTCTAAAATAAGATTTACTTGATTCAACAGCTTGTTTTGAAAATATTTATTTAAACAAAAGCGAGGTTGTAAACCTAACATCTCCAAATTATCCTTTGAACCACGATGACAACCACAACTGTGAATGGATTGTGTATAGTCCGAAAAATACAGGAATTCTACTCACCTTTTATGACATAGACCTAGAGAGATGCTGTGACTTTTTGACGATCACTTATGTTGACGCCATCGATAACATGGAAGTGACGGAAATTTTCACTGGAAGAAGTATTAACACAACTATTCGAGCTAAAGAAAATGTGAAGATAAGATTTCAAACAGATTTTTCAATTGTGAATAGAGGGTTTGCTCTAGAACTTGAAGTCATTGAACTATTAGGTTAGTATTCTATACCTTTTTACACAGTGTAATAATTTAAAGTTATGGACAACTCATTACTAATTAAATTATTATATGTTAGATTAAATAAATATAAACAACTATGAAATCAACTTACATTAAGTTTAATCGATTGTCTTATTCAATATAAGTAAATTGTTGTTGTTTTGAAGTATAGTAGGTTGGTTTAATGCTATTCTTAATATAATCATGAAGATTAGTAGTTGTTTTTTCCCGTAGATTATCTTACTTACTACATTTGTTGTTTATCACCGTTTTTACTTTAGAAATTTCTTTGGGCACAGAAATAGTAACTGAATGGGTTACCATAACCGGTAAGATTAATTGTCTTTAACGTTATATAAAAATGCTAGTATTTAAGTCCACACACTTTATTAAGATTAGGCCTATGTTTAAGAATATTTGCTACATTTTGTATTCTCTCTTGTAAGATTGATATGGTTTATGCTACAGTAGACCTAAAGTAAAATAAGCTTTCATCACTGACTAAATTTATTTGTAGATGCAAAAGCAGGTTTACAATCAGAGACTACTAACTCAACGATGGTAAATGGTAAGTACAATCTTACAGCATTTGTATATTTCATAAATTAATCACATTAGTGTAATTGTTTTTATTGTGTGTTAAAATCATTATCAAACGTATACCATTAAGTAAACATTTTAGAAGTTAACAACCGATTTACCGAAATGTGTCCATTTTATATTGATACGTTTCTATTTGAAGGTAGTTGTTTAGGCAAATGTGGTAGGTGGGACAAAAACTGTTATTGCGATAACATCTGTGAAGAACTTACTGACTGTTGTCCGGACTATCTATTGCTGTGTCAAAGTAAGATTTAAATTGTTCAAACAATTTTCTAATTTTAAATTACTTGTAATTGCTCGGTACCGTACCGTTTATATCTAAACTATAGTTATTATTTATATATCGTTATATAATGTAATATATAAATTATTTTATTAAATTTTAAACCGTCCGGTGATATAGTGAATATTAATTAATTATTCAATTTGAAAAGATAAGAAAACTACAGTTTTAATATAATTATGTTAACGTCCCTTGCTAAAAACTAGATATAATATGGACAACTCATTACTAATTAAATTATTATATGTTAGATTAAATAAATTTAAACAAATATGAAATCAATTTACATTAAAATGTAATCGATTGTCTTATTAAATATAAGTAAATTGTTGAGACCTAGATAATTACTATTTTAATTTTCAAACATACCTTAATAATAATCGACTACGATAGGTGGTAAGTCAACTTAAAGTCACATCCATGTTTTTTTAAATACTGAAACCTTTTGAAGTATAGTAGGTTGGTTTAATGCTATTTCTTAATCTAATCATGAAGATTAGTAGTTGTTTTTTCCCGTAGATTATTTTTCTTACTACATTTGTTGTTTATCACCCTTTTGACTTTAGATATTTCTTTGGGGACAGAAATAGTAACTAAATGGGTTACCATAACCGGTAAGTTTAATTGTCTTTAACGTTATATAAAAATGCTAGTATTTAAGCATATATCCACAAACTATTAAGATTAGGCCTATGTTTAAGAATATTGTTACATTTTGTATTCTCTCTTGTAAGATTTATATAATTTTTGCTACGGTAGACCTACAATAAAATAAGTTTTCGTCACTCACTTGATATCATAAATGTATTTGTAGATGCAACAGCGGACTTTCAAAGAGAGAGTAGTATGTCAACGATAGTAAATGGTAGGTACAATCATGTACCATGACATTTTAAACATTAAAAATGTATTATATTTAATAAAGTATCTATATATTAATTCTACTAAAGTGGTCGCTGAATGGCACGTGCTCAAATTTTGCACACTAATGTTTCTTAATGGGCCGCACATGATAGGCTATATCACTTTCCTAAAAATGTTAAGGACAAACACTAAAAAAGGCCGAAAAATAACAGAGGCCATGTTTCGCGAGTTTTTACGTTACGTATCAACTGCGCAACCTTATCTGTTGTGTACCGCAATGGCCGGATCTACAGATACCGTGCCTCCAAATTAAAACAGTGTTTAGTCTCGGCAGCCGCCGCCGGACAACCGTATCGACTCATCGCATCGTTAGAATTGCACGTATCTCTCTATACAGTTCTAAATGTAAATAACAGAGACATACAATTATAGTATTACTTATTAAAATCGTGAACATAAAATAAATATTTACAAATAGAAACGTAAAATCATTGTATAAGTCAAGGTATTAGTTTATGTCTAAAATAAGATTTACTTGATTCAACAGCTTGTTTTGAAAATATTTATTTAACCAAAAGCGAGGTTGTAAACATAACATCTCCAAATTATCCTTTGAACCACGATGACAACCACAACTGTGAATGGATTGTGTATAGTCCGAAAAATACAGGAATTCTACTCACCTTTTATGACATAGACCTAGAGAGATGCTGTGACTTTTTGACGATCACTTATGTTGACGCCATCGATAACATGGAAGTGACGGAAATTTTCACTGGAAGAAGTATTAACACAACTATTCGAGCTAAAGAAAATGTGAAGATAAGATTTCAAACAGATTTTTCAATTGTGAATAGAGGGTTTGCTCTAGAACTTGAAGTCATTGAACTATTAGGTTAGTATTCTATACCTTTTTACACAGTGTAATAATTTAAAGTTATGGACAACTCATTACTAATTAAATTATTATATGTTAGATTAAATAAATATAAACAACTATGAAATCAACTTACATTAAGTTTAATCGATTGTCTTATTAAATATAAGTAAATTGTTGAGGCCTAAATAATTACTATTTTAATTTTCAAACATACCTTAATAATAATCGACTACGATAGGTGGTAAGTCAACTTAAAGTCAAATCCATGTTTTTTTAATACTAAAACCTTTTGAAGTATAGTAGGTTGGTTTAATGCTATTCTTAATCTAATCATGAAGATTAGTAGTTGTTTTTTCCCGTAGGTTATTTTGATTACTACATTTGTTGTTTATCACCTTTTTTACTTTAGATATTTCTTTGGGCACAGAAATAGTAACTGAATGGGTTACCATAACCGGTAAGATTAATTGTCTTTAACGTTATATAAAAATGCTAGTATTTAATTTCACAAACTTTATTAAGATTAGGCCTATGTTTAAGAATATTTGCTACATTTTGTATTCTCTCTTGTAAGATTGATATGGTTTATGCTACAGTAGACCTAAAGTAAAATAAGCTTTCATCACTGACTAAATTTATTTGTAGATGCAAAAGCAGATTTACAATCAGAGACTACTAACTCAACGATGGTAAATGGTAAGTACAATCTTACAGCATTTGTATATTTCATAAATTAATCACATTAGTGTAATTGTTTTTATTGTGTGTTAAAATCATTATCAAACGTATACCATTAAGTAAACATTTTAGAAGTTAACAACCGATTTACCGAAATGTGTCCATTTTATATTGATACGTTTCTATTTGAAGGTAGTTGTTTAGGCAAATGTGGTAGGTGGGACAAAAACTGTTATTGTGATAACATCTGTGAAGAACTTACTGACTGTTGTCCGGACTATCTATTGCTGTGTCAAAGTAAGATTTAAATTGTTCAAACAATTTTCTAATTTTAAATTACTTGTAATTGCCCGGTACCGTACCGTTTATATCTAAACTATAGTTATTATTTATATATCGTTATATAATGTAATATATAAATTATTTTATTAAATTTTAAACCGTCCGGTGATATAGTGAATATTAATTAATTATTCAATTTGAAACGATAAGAAAACTACAGTTTTAATATAATTATGTTAACGTCCCTTGCTAAAAACTGGATATAATAATAGACAACTCATTACTAATTAAATTATTATGTGTTAGATTAAATAAATATAAACAAATATGAAATCAATTTACATTAAGTTTAATCGATTGTCTATAAGTAAATTGTTTAAATAATTACTATTTTAATTTTCTAATGGAATTACAAACATACCATAATAATATATCGACTACGATAGGTGGTAAGTCAACTTAAAGTCAAATCCATGTTTTTTTAATATTGAAACCTTTTGAAGTATAGTAGGTTGGTTTAATGCTATTCTTAATCTAATCATGAAGATTAGTAGTTGTTTTTTCCCGTAGATTATTTTTCTTACTACATTTGTTGTTTATCACCTTTTTTACTTTAGATATTTCTTTGGGCACAGAAATAGTAACTGAATGGGTTACCATAACCGGTAAGTTTAATTGTCTTTAACGTCATTTCAAAATGCTAGTGTTTAAGCATATATCCACAAAATGTATTAAAATTAGGCCTATGTTTAAGAATTTTATATTCTCTCTTGTAAGATTGATATAATTTTTGCTACGGTAGACCTAAAGTAAAATAACATCACTTACATGATATCATAAATTTAATTGTAGATGCAACAACGGACTTTCAAAAAGAGAGTAGTATCTCAACGATAGTAAATGGTAGGTACAATCATACAGCATGAAATTTTAAACATTTCTTTAAAAATGTATTTTATTTAATAAAGTATCTATATATTAATGTTATTGTTTTAGACCAAAATGAGGGAACAATCAAAGAGAGTATATAATTAAAAACCAGATACAATGGTACAATACAACTACAATCTAAATAAGTTAAAGTATAAAGTTAACTTATTGTGATTACATTACTAGAAATGCGACTGATTATTTTAGCAATATACTATAACAATTTAATCAGCTTCATTACACAACATAGAGATGCACCGAAAAGCTATAAAAAAACAGGTGTAACTAGCCTAATACTACTACTACCAATAATTAGCAATATCCACATAAGCTTACAGCTATATATTATTTTTAATTATTGCTTAATCAGTAACAAATCTTGTCTTATTACCTCACCAGATTGTGTTGAAAATATTTATCTAAACAGTAATGATGTTATCAACATAACTTCTTCAAATTATCCTGACAACTACGATAACAATGAAAACTGCGAATGGATCGTAGAAAGCCCTCAAAATACTGGAATTCTACTCACGTTTTATGATATAGAGCTAGAGAGCTGTTGTGACTTTTTGATTATAACCTATGTTGACGTCAATGGCGATACATTACTTATAGAGTGGAATAGTAACAACTCTCTTCTGGTTACAACACACTTGAATATAACTTTTCAAACTGACTTGTCAGTTGTTAACAGAGGGTTTGCTCTAGGACTGAAGATTATTAACATAGGTATGTTGACATTTTTTATGCAAGTATTTTATGCAATTTCTCAACTTAGACTTAACTGTTGATACTGAACAAATATTGATATGTTTATTTTTAAATATAAATTGAAAATGTAGAATATTCTTGCTTTACTCGAAAAACTGATATCCATACAAATTGATATTTTACTGATTATGTGTTTTGTATTAAGGGGGTTAAATTCTCATATATTATTAATGTTCAATTCCACTCATTATTTTCTCATACATGATTATGAACTGAGCTTTTAGGAGAGTTTCAAAACTGTCTTCAAAACATTTTATGTAATAAGAAAGATTTTCATTTCAATTTTTAACTTGTTTATATACTACTTTTGAAAGTGGATTAAATAATTTGTTTGAAGAGAAAACACGATGGATAACCCCACCGTAGATCTGACCAGCTTTATGTTGACTAAGATTGAAGAACGTGCTTGTATTGAGTGATCTTGCATTAAAATATTCTCTTTTAGACTATCAAATTATTAAACAAACCCCCTGCCTAGAAACATATTTACTTGAGCCATTAGACTTCGAAAGCGCAAGCATAAAATTTAAATTGCGACCTAATACGTTACCATTAAAGAGACGTACCTCAAGCTGGTCAGATAAAAGCAAAAATGACGGTCTATATACCCTATGTATCTCTAAATCCACCAAAGATCTTAGGAATTTCCTTTTTTCATGTCCTGCGCTCCAGAATATTAGACTGGAGTAATTGGCAATACTCGAGCAAAATCTATCGAATGCAATTGACGTTTGGAACCAATTTAATAATGGAACCAAATTAATAATGGAACAATAGACCAAAAATTCATGTATGTTTTTGGTTCACCTGTACTTGATCTTCCTATATTGAAGTTGCATTCGATAGATTTTGTAAAGGTTTCACCAAACGGGCATGGAAAAAGAGAAGGGAAATCAACAATGAAAATAATTAGTTATTTGCTTTTTAATTCCTGTATTACTTTTAATCTTGTACATAATTTATTTCAGGTTTCCTTGTACTGTAAATAGGCCTATTGTTATCATTTTTTAAAACTTTTATTTTACTTACTGTATTATGGACGCACTTTCATTCAAGAAGTGTGACACTGTTTCAAAACTATTACTTTTGTTAATGTTATTTTTTTTATAACATAATTTAGTTTAAGTTTCCTTGTACTGTAAATAGGCCTATTGTTAAATCATTTTTTCCCTCTAACTTTTATTTTACTTACTCTGGACGCACCTACATTCAAGAAGAGTGCCACTGTTTCAAAAGTGTAGCTTCCAAATAAATTATTATATGTTGGCATTTTTTTCCTACTAATTAGAAAAACAATTAATAAGGTTCGGTTTGCGATACATCATGTGTTTCCAAACGTTAGAGGTGTCGGGCAACACTAGCCCTTCATCAGTGCAAGTGAAGGAATTTGGATAACGTCATAGTATAAGAACTGGCTGGACAGGAATAAAAGAAATACAACAAAAGGAGACGGGGTGGAGTCTGAATAAGAGTAGAAAACAAAGAAGGTAGCTTGGTAGAGATATAAACAATTTTGGAATGAAACTAAAAAACAGTTTAATGGTGGTTAATATTGAAACTTACATTTTGGTAGTCAATGGAATAATTTGAACGATCTGGGAGTATGTTCCTAATGTTACGTCCAAAAGGTTTTGTGGTTTTAAGTTGTAATTCCGAGTGGTTTTCTTTGTCTTTGCGAGTTTTGTCGCTCCATTTGACATCGTGGTCTATTGCAATAACTCTGAAATTTGCAATCGAGTAAATAGCTGAATTAAAATGTTCGGCTACAGGTTGATCAAGCTTTAATGTTTTGATAGCTGATCTGTGTTGTGTCATTCCCCCCCCATACGGAGAGTGTTTTTTGTTTCCCCGACGTACTGTTTGCCACATATATTACAGTATATGAGATAAATGACGTTTTTTGTTAGACAATTAATTGATTGTCTTTTCCGAAAAATGCGGCCAGTTTGGTTGCTCTGAAATTTTTCAGTAGAATCAACCAATGAACAAGTTTTGCAAGATTTTTCTGTCATGAGAGTTAATTTCACTCTTAAATATGGATCTGACTAATATATCACGAAGGGTGGTTCCGGAAAAACAGTCCTGAGACGTTCTGTGGACTGTAGAATGGGCATATGTTTCTCAATAATAGCCCGTAATGGAGGCAACCTAGGGTGATAGGTTGTGACCAATGGCACTCTGGTCGAATTTGGCTGACGTGGTTTATACCTCAGTGTTTGACATCGAGGAATATCTTTTGCTTTCTTTATAGCAGTTTTGATGTATTCCTTCTTGTAATTTCTATTTCGGAGATGTCCGGTTAGTTCTTCGGTACGATTCTGAAACTCTAAATCTGAAGAACAGATACGTCTGATACGTAATGCTTGACTGTACGGTATGTTTTTAGTACAGTGTCGGGGATGACAACGGCTAGGGAGCAGGTACATATTTTTATCCGTGGGTTTACGGAATAGGTCAGTTTTGAGTTACCATTTTCTATGGTCACTATAGTGTCCAAAAAATCAACGCTACTAGTGGATTTGGTAGCTGTAAATGTGATAGTTGGGTGCGCTGAATTAATATTGAGAAGAAAGATTCCAAATTATCTTCACCATGGGTCCAGGTCATGAAGATGTCGTCAATGTATCTAAACCAAACAAGTGGTTTATTAGGTTGGAGGGACAGAAAATTGGCCTCAAATTGTCCCATAAATAAATTTGCAAAAGATGGCGCCATTTTTGTGCCCATCGCTGTGCTATGAATTTGAAGGTAATGGTCATATATATATACTATATTATACAAATAATGTATATCCCACAGATCAAGAAGCTCCAGATATTATCAATTGTCCATGGGATTTGACAGTTAACACGTCTGTTGAGGCATTTGCAATCAATGTCACATGGGTTGAACCTACAGCTACTGATAACTCTGGAGAGACTCCTGTACCAGTAGCAGACTACACTTCTGGTGATAATATGTTTGGAATTGGGAACACAACAATCCAGTACAATGTCTCAGATTCAGCTGGTAACTTTAATGATAGCTGCACTTTTGTTATCCATGTTGAAGGTAAGAGTGTACCTTATATGACAACATTAGATTTTATTTATTTATTTTTCATTTATTCAGGTATAAACACATTTACATTCCAATATGCAGCAACAGCTAAATCGATTGGATTACAATAAAAAAAAAAAAAAAAAGCATAAAACAAGCAAATTATAAGATTCGTGCTAAGTACGGGATTGTTGATTTTCTATACCTGCATCAATCCAATTGTGCAAGTATTGTTCCTTAATCTGAAATTCCTATTAGACTTATATTGAGGTAACATATTATCCCAAAATTGTACAGACTTTAAAAGGCTCTCTCAAAACTTGTGAAGAAGATGTTGTTGTCATTGTTGTGACATTAGAATAATGAAATATTCATTCACAACCCATGAGTACATTAGTTTGTTTATATTTAGTCTTAACTAACTTTTTATTATCATCAATCAAAAATATCCTTAATAATTCGTTTCCACTAAATTTGTATTGCCAATTAATATACAAATACTCATTTTAACCAGTTTTACATTTCAATAGTATTTCGTTCGATGTTAAAAATTTGTTCTCATTAACAATGCCATTAATACAAATAATGTCACTGGCAATCCAATGGTTGTAGAAAAGCGTTTTTTTAGTTTAACGAAGTGCTTTCCCAAAAGGTGCTCATTCATTATTATAAGTTTAAAGTTATTTTTAGAGAATATATAATCTATGTAAGCTTTTATCATATATTTTTTTTGTAAAACAGTGGAATATCATCGGAATAAACATAAATAATACTAGAACATTAAATATTAAGTAAAATATTAACATCACATATTTTTTTTAAATAATAATACATTGAAATGCTTCTCCATTGAGCACCATCATTGTTCCTAATTCTTTTTAACCAGCCATGTAGTGGATGGCTAGCCTTGTTACAATTTGAGCTACAGTAATGTGGTTAACTTAGTCAAATGCAATTTATTTTGGTAATAGATAAGATTCAGATTTAGATTCAGAAAATCTGGATATTATAGAGTGTCCAATTGGTATGATTGTTAACACAACAACTGAAGAAAAGGTACAGTTATATGGTTATGTCAAATTTAATTTAATCATACCTTTTATTTATTTTGTGAACAGATAATGAAAGTCCAACGATTGACTGCCCAGCAAATGTCACTTCTAACAATTACATCGGAGAAGGGTATGGACTAGTAAATGTCAGCACAGATATAGGAAGTCCAAATGCCACTGTCACCTGGGATCCTCCTGTGACAAGTGAAAATAGTGGTGGACTTGTTACTATAATGTCGTCATCTTTTGATTCTGGTGACATGATACCATATGGTACTCACACAATCACTTTTACAGCAACTGATCCTTATGGCAATAGTGACACCTGTGTCTTTGGCCTCAAGGTTGAAGGTAAATTATATATCTTTTAAATTTGAGCAATTAGAAATTCAGGACGAATTTTATTTCATTGTTATACTATTACATATCGTAAATGTAATTGTGAATTGTGAATAAATGTCTAACTGTTACCAATATCTACTTTTTTTTAAACCAGGGTAGCCCAATCGGTCAAAACGACTCTTTTGCCTTTGGTTGTTATGTACAAACAAAGAGTACTAAACAGAAAGTGGTCTATATTTATTTACATTATGAAACTTACGTGTGCCGCTCTGTACAACATAAATATTCTTATTTATTTTGATGTTCAATATAATAAAAGATGACAAGATTATATATATTTTTTTGTAATATTTATTACCTTGATTTTCAGTGTTGCTCTTTTTATATGGTGACATAATATACACCTATTTTTGTATCTGTTAAATTAATTGTTTCTCTGCAAAATTGTTTATTTATATGGAATATATAATATTACTTTAAATGAATTTCAGCATTAATTGTACTAAATACGTCAGTACTACACTAAGTTTTTTTGTTGCTTATAATAATATTTTTTCATGTATTCAACTAGTGCTGGAGAGTTTGTTCAATCCCAACATGATAAATATGTTTAATAAGATTTTCAATATTTATTAATTCTTGTATTTCATTTCCATTTTATTACTAAATAGACAATGAGGATCCTGTCTTGGTTTGTGCACCTAATATTACAACTACTACAGCAGATGGTTCAAATCAAGCACTCAATGTCAGCTGGACTGATCCAATAGTAATTGACAATTCTGGTGAAGATATAAAACCAACGTCCAAGTACTATCCTGGAAATAATGAATTCGATATTGGTAGAACTGATGTTATATATGATTCAGTTGATAGTTCACGCAATTCAGCAACTTGTACCTTTACTGTAACTGTTATTGGTAAGTTTGACATGTATACTCCTAATGTAACTCGATTATCTGAATATGATTGTATATTATTACTAACTACTACTTGGTATTATTATATTATCACTAAAATCATTATAAATTATATTTATTTTCTTCATCTTTTAGATCCCGAAGCTCCAGATATTATAGGTTGTACAATTGGTATGATTTTTAACACAACAACTGGTGAGGCATTTGCAATCAATGTCACATGGATGGAACCAACAGCTATTGATAACTCTGGAGAGACTCCTGTCCCAGTAGCAGACTACAGTTCTGATGATAATATGTTTCCAATTGGTGACACAACAGTCCAGTACAATGTCTCAGATTCAGCTGGTAACTTTAATGATAGCTGCAATTTTGTAATCATTGTTGAGGGTAAGTGGCTGTACTTTCTAGAAGAAAATGTACAGTTATGTGGTTATGTTAAATTTAATTTCATCATACCTTTTATTTATTTTGTGAATAGATAATGAAAGTCCAATGATTTACTGCCCAACAAATGTCACTTCAAACAATTACATCAGAGTAGGGTATGAACTAGTAAATGTTAGCACAGATATAGGAAGTCCAAATGCCACTGTCACGTGGGATCCTCCTGAGACAAGTGACAATAGTGGTAGACTTGTGACTGTAATGTCTTCATCTTTCGAGTCTGGTGACATGATACCATATGGTACTCACACAATCACTTTTACAGCAACTGATCCTTATGGAAATATTGACACCTGTGACTTTGGCCTCAATGTTGAAGGTAAATTAATAGAATCCTAGCTTGAAAGTTGAATAATTTAGAAAACACAGGAATTAATTTGAAATACAACTTAAATGAACAACAGCCAATCAGTGATGATGCCTTGGCCTTACAATCATCATTAACGGATGAACTCACAATCGTGCTCGTTAATAATTCTTCAGCAGTTTCAAAGAAAACTATAATTGTAATGCGTATCATTAATTATTTTGTTTGTTTACACTTTTCATATAGTAATTATGATAATAATGTAATGACTTGTTTAATTTTTCTTTATATAGTAATTTGAGAAAACGTATGCCAACATTGTTTTTCGCAACCAGGAATCAACTATATTATGTGGAAAGAAGGACATTTTTATTCCATTCTATAATTAAAAATATTATGTAATATGATTTTAGCATTAGTAATTATTGTTTATTTATATTTTATTATTAAATAGATAATGAGGATCCAGTTTTGGTTTGTCCACCTAATATTGCAACTATTACAGCAGATGGATCAGATCAAGCAGTCAATGTTACCTGGACTGACCCAATAGTAAATGACAATTCTGGTGAAGATATAACACCAACGTCCAAGTACAATCCTGGAAATAATGAATTTTATATTGGCATCATTGATGTTATGTATGATGCAGTTGATAGTTCAGGCAATGCAGCAACATGTACCTTTACAATTACAGTTACTGGTAAGTATACATTGTCTCTTCTTGCTCCCTTCTCCTTCCTGCTGAAGTATCAACACTTAATAATATGTTAATTATTGTATAATGCATTTTAACCATGATCTTCTTCAATCATTGGGTATCATTTTTACTATAGATATAATTAATCATAATTATTATCTTCATGGTTTAGATTCAGAAAATCTGGATATTATAGAGTGTCCAATTGGTATGATTGTTAACACAACAACTGAAGAAAAGGTACAGTTATATGGTTATGTCAAATTTAATTTCATCATACCTTTTATTTATTTTGTGAACAGATAATGAAAGTCCAACGATTGACTGCCCATCAAATGTCACTTCTAACAATTACATCGGAGAAAGGTATGGACTAGTAAATGTCAGCACAGATATAGGAAGTCCAAATGCCACTGTCACCTGGGATCCTCTAGTGACAAGTGACAATAGTGGTGGACTTGTTACTGTAATTTCGTCATCTTTCGAGTCTGGTGACATGATACCATATGGAACTCACACTATCAAATTTACAGCAAGTGATTCTTTTGGCAATATTGACACATGTGACTTTGGTCTCCAAGTAGAAGGTAAATATAAACCTCATTATTTAGTTTGAACTACTTTTCTTGAACATCAGGATTTGTATTATGGTAAATGTAATACAAAAGGTTTAATTTTGCATTTAAAAATAAATTATATTTTTTTTTGCAAATTACTTGCCTTTATAATGATATATAACTGTGACTATTCTGTATGTACAACTGGCGCTGGAGTGGTTCCGTCCTACTCCAATAAAAGTGTAATGTTCTTAAATTATAATAATTACTAAGTATGATAAGCTTTAATTTTTGTGTGTTTTACTTAATTATTAAATAGATAATGAGGATCCTGTCTTGGTCTGTCCACCTGATATTAAAACTAATACAGCAGATGGTTCAAATCATGCGTTATATGTCAACTGGACTTATCCAATAGTAATTGACAATTCTGGTGAAGATATAACACCAACGTCCAAGTACAATCCTGGAAATAATGAATTTGATATTGGCAGCACTTATGTTATATATGATTCAGTTGATAGTTCAGGCAATGCAGCAACATGTACCTTTATTGTTACTGTTACTGGTAATTATAACTAGTCTCTCCTCTTCCCTGCCACTGAGAAGTGTCAAATTTAACTCAATAATATTGAAATTATGGTATAAATACATGTTTTACCCTGATCTTCTTCACTGGGTATTATTATTATCATTGTTAGGCATAACATAAATTATACATTTAAATTAATATCATCATGTTTTAGATCCAGAAGCTCCAGATATTATAGATTGTCCAATTGGTGGGATTGTTAATACAACAACTGGTGCGGCATTTGCCATCAATGTCACATGGGTGGAACCGACAGCTACTGATAACTCTGGAGAGACTCCTGTACCAGTAGCAGACTACACTTCTAGTGATAATATGTTTGCAATTGGCAAAACAACAGTCCAGTACAATGTCTCAGATTCAGCTGGTAACGTTAATGCTAGCTGCAGTTTTGTTATCACTGTTCAAGGTAAGAATGCACCTTATAATAATACTGCCCATATGGAACTATAGTAATAATTTAAAACATATGACTCGATAACTCATATAATATATAATGAACAATAGCATGCAGAAACTGATTTCTTTGTAAAATATTTTCTGATATTTATTTCTATTATTAACATAATTAGTTATAAAATGTATGAACAGTTGTAGTTCTATTTACGATTATAAATTCTTGTTTTTGCTGTTGTATTTTGAAATATATAATGAGGATCTATTCTTTATCTCTTTATATTAGGTCAGTACCTAATCCTAATTCACCATCACCATCATGTTTCATTGCCTGTCATATCCGAAAGTGTATTATTCTTCTACAAAGCATTGGCCTAAGACTGTCTAGACCAAAAGCGTATGGCTTTCGCTCTCTGCGGGTACAATCAATTATTCCAGGCTACGATTGTGTACTGCATAGTTGACGGGAGGTCTTTTGATATCCATATTTGATGCTTTCTAATATAGGAACTCGGTTTAGGAGAGCCCGCGTCATCAAAACTACATTATGTTAGGCATTATAGATCTGCTCTAGTCATTATAGTTTAATCTGTATAATTTTAATGTTGTTTTAATCAAATAAATACATACATAAATACATTGACAGATCGATCAAGAAACTGCATAAAAGTGTGGTTTGAAATTAATCATTCTTTGTATATGACATTTTTTTATTTTACATTATTCTCTTCTCACCTGTATTTGTTTGTTGACGAATCCAGACTACCTTTTGCATTTTGAATGTTCTATTATTTTATTTAATTAATTCTACCTCAATTTCCAGTTTCACGTGATACTGCGCGCGGTACATTCAGATATTATATCATGGCTCTGGGACGATAGAGCATAAAGCATAGCACTAGAATACTTTTACGTTATAAGTTATGAATATGAATATGAACAGTTACTACATGGTTTGTTTTCATTAGATGAGCAAGATCCAGAATTCATATTTTGTCCTGATAGCATTTTCACAGAAACTGGTCATAGGTCATCTACTGCACGTGTAAGTTGGGACACTCCTGAAATTGAAGATAACTCGGGTCAAGTGTCACTAGTTGCTTCAACGAGTCCTGGTAGTTCGTTTAATATTGGTACCACTTCTGTTGTATACACTGCTAGTGATAACAGCAATAACATGAACAAATGTGAATTTAATGTCACGGTTGAAGGTAATAATCTGGAAATCTTGGAACAATCTGTTTTTATTCTATTTTATTTTATATTTGGTTAATAAAAGATTACAAGTAACTGTACTTAATATTTAATCTGTCCAGATAAAACTACGATGATCTAGAATGCAAATAACTTTAGTTGATTAGTTTTGGATTTCCACAGTCAAACAAGGACAACCTATAAACATCGCGCCAACTACTTTATCAACAGTCTCTTCCTAAATATAACAAACCGGAAACAAATAATAATAGAAGGCTTAAAGTCGGTAGACGTAATATTATTTTATATTAAATAATATTATTTCTCAATTTCAGGTGAAGATATTTTATAAATGTATGTTTTTTTTGTTGCAGATAATGAACCACCGGTTTTAGAGTGTCCTGATGACATCATTGATATAGCAACTACCACATCTGGAATTGCCATTACTTGGCCAGACGCTAGGTATATTGATAATTCTGGGAAATCTGTTTTATTAAATTCAACAAGTAATTCTGGAGATATATTTACCTTTGGGACGCATACCGTAATTTATACTGGATTTGACCAATCAGAAAACAGCGGTACATGTCAATTTGAAATAAAAATAGGAGGCAAGTATTTGTTTAATGATTAATTTGACGTGAATGTGAAATGTATCAAACAATACTACTACTTAAATAATTACCTTTACACGTAGCATAGTATGGATAAAATAGAGCACAAAAAAACAAAAAATCAACCTGAAGAATGGAAATAAAGAGTTTTTTCTAATATAACTAAATGAATGTGTTGCTTTCGTAGAGTGAGTACTACTAGCTTTATTGGACATATTAGAACTTTTCTTTCATTACAGATTCGTGTACTTCTTCACCATGTCAAAATGGAGGAACTTGTGTACAGTTAGAAACGAGCTTTGCATGTAACTGTCCTGTATTATATGAAGGCAACTTATGTCAAATACTACCAGGTATGTGCATTTTATTAATTTATCAAAGTCAGACCTTGGCTCAATATTGTATTAGGAGATGCATGACCTACAAGTTGGCAAAAAAAATAAATGTTAAAATTAATAAATCAAATGTTGTTACATTAATCATATTATATGTATTATACTGTATAATTTAGGTGAACCAACAGCAGAAATTCAACCTTTTTCACTGAGTGCTAATTTACAAAATACAGTCACTTTCCAGTGTACTGTAACTTACTCAATTAATTGGCGTTGGTATAAAGACGACATCGAACTCCCATCTGAAACACAAAGCCTAAAGTTCCTCACAATTAATGAAGTTGGTCTGGAAAACCAAGGCTATTATTACTGCAAAGCATTTGGAGTATCGCCACATGATGACGTAAAAGACATGTCAATGAAGGCAGTCCTTGTTGTTGCAGGTAAACCTATTTTAATAGTAATACGTAAATGAATAGTGATCAAATTGCAAAATAGACACGGTTACATGAATTGTGGAATTAAAAGATCTCTAAACCAATTTTCTGCACTGAACTCAATTGACTTACTTTATACTTCCATCCAATCGTTATGTCCATGAAGAATTTATGACTAGCCTAGTGCTGCTACTGTATCTGTATTCATTTTACTGTGATGCATTAACTAGACTTCGTATCAGAAAAGCTGATATTTTATGTATGTGTATATGGAACATGCTGATTTCAATGTTACATTAAATAATTTATTTTAATAATGTGTTTCCAATTATCCTTAGATGCATTTACTGTACCAACAGTATTAACTTTCAAGAATTTACAATTTACGTCTGCATTAAACAACCCTTCCTCGAAAGAATTCAAAAACACTTCAACTGAAATTGAAAACCTGGTAGGTTTTGTTCAACAATTTATAATTATATGAATATGTTATTTAAAAATATGTATACCACTAAACCTGGACTATTTCATTTTCTTTTCGAGTGGTGTCAATATTTTGTAATAATGGCATATAATATGAAAAAGACTTTGTATTTTGACAATTCATGGTGTACAAAAAGCTATTGAAAATCATTTTTAATAAATTTGGAATAAACTGGAACGTTTCAATTTCAACTGTGTTGGTAGGACACTCCAATAATTATAGTATTGTTAGTAGTGTTAGTGTCAACATAAATCCATACTCATAAACAATTACAATATTGGTTATTTTTGTGTGCAGTTATTCACCATAACTTTTTTTTTTCTTGTTTTCAGTTAACTGAGAGTATAAGTATAACTGATATATTTGTTCAAGTTCGTGCACTACGTTCTGGGAGTGTGATTGCTAACATAAACATATATAAACCAAGTGCAGACCAAAGTTATAATAATTTCAGCAAAAGTTTAGCAGGAGAATTTAAAAAGATAGGAGATAAAGGAGTTATAGATGCTGATAATATTGTCATATTTAGCACCGGTAAAACTTGTTTAAACTAGATTTTAGATTACTAGCATGTAACTTCTCGTTTCCATCCTGATTTGGAATCCTTTCCCAATTGATAGATAACATTTTATAAGATAAAAAAAATGTTATGTTAACATTTATTTCGTATCTTCTTCCTTTGTATCCTCCATCTGTATACATTAAACACGTTCATTAATTGTTTATTTTTGTTTTTGTAAATTATTTTAATCAATAATAAGCATGTATACATTGTTTTTATTCATTAGAGAGTTGCAATATAGAGATAATAGATGGATTAACATTCGGTCCTGCTGATGTCGGTCAGAATACACAATCTGAAGAAATTTGTCCAGAATCTAAAATCAACTGTAAGTTGTATGATCGTTTGTGGATTGATCTCTTTTATATAATATGAAATAAAATGTTGATAAAAAGTGAGGTCCTTGAGGATGAGATGGCACGTTCCTATTACTTCCTGATATTTGTGATGCCGTACTTTGACAGCTTGCATGGGATTAAAATAAGGACACAATAGGCTTAGCGTCTTTTAGTTCATATTAAAAATATTCAGATAAAAGATATTACAAAATTTATTACATGGCTGCGGTGAGTTATTAAATTGTTACTGTATACCTCACAAAAGTCTGTATTCATCATTGAGCAATATAAATAGTATATTTTGTCATAAACAGATGGTATGCCTCTAGGCTTGTGTACATGCTATAGTGATGGTCTGTCAGCTGCTGTGTGGCAGAATGTGATTTTGCAAGACTGTGGTAGAGATGCTACATCTGATGAACTTCTAGAAAGGTTAAACATGGTCAGTGAAGAAAGAGTTACATTGACTATTACAATTGCTGAAATCTAATTGTAAAAAGCTAATTAATAATGAGTTAATAATTTATTTGATTTATTTGATCTACTTACTTTTATTTCAACGTGTTTTACTATCTTATTATTATATTGTAATTCATTTTAGATCACAGTTACTGAAGAAAATGCAGAGGAAGTAATTACAGCAGTCAACAACATTACAACAACTGAATCAGACACTATTACACCAGAAGGTTTGGAAGCAACTGCAGAAATTATTGAAAGTGTTACTTCTGTAAATTCAACATCTGCTGAAGTAAGTTTATATTTTTTTAATATACATTGCAGTATAAAATATTACCTTTGTAAACGAGGGTTGTCCATGTGTATTATTATTTCTTTGTTTTAATCTCCGTACAGGTAACATCAACGTTAGTTGGCACTGTTGCTAGTCTTTTTGAAGTAGACGATGATGTTCTCCTTGAGAGTCAGATGCAAACACAAGCTCCTAGTAGAATTGTTGAATCCCTTGAAGAACAATTAGCAGTTGTTGATCTTAAAAACGATAAATATGAATTTGTAACCAGCAGCGTAGCAGTGCAAGCTCAAAGTGTTAAAACAAATGAACTTGATTACACTGGGATTGGAATCGCATCTTATCAGTCTGCAGATACTAATGCAATAGTAAAATGTGACAGGATTTAGTAAGAAGGATGAGCTGAATAATGCCGCATCTGTCAGTATTTACATTCCTCCAACAATTACTAAAATGTTTGCAGCCTCCAATGGTAAGTGGTCAAATTGACGATTATTTTGAAATACAACATGATCAGGATCATCATTAACGTACTCGTTATTCATAATGAATAATCAACACACAAGCATGACATGACTGTTCCAAATGTTTAAAAGAAATAAAAGTTTACAAAATACATTGTAATTATAATGTATGTTCAGATTTTTATCAGAAAACATCCCTAATAATGATTTATTTGATTTTTTTTTAAACAGGAACATCTGATTTTCGTGTGGTTACAGTAATATATAATGACAGTTCACTATTTCCAACAAACCAGTCAAATAATGCAACAAGAACCAATGGTCAGATTATTTCATTGTCAATACCTGGAGTTAAACTGAACAATTTATCATATCCAATTGTCACAACATTTATACCTGCTGAGGTACGTTTTATTATTATAACCGGCCGGTACATATCTGTCATTGGGACATGAGCTTAGTGGTACGCATAGCCTTGTTGATTGTATCCTATAGAGTGCGGTTCTCTACTTTCTTGAAAGTTGAGATAATATGCTTACAATTATGAAAAGTTTGATCCGACTCTTTCTATGTTACCATGTTTTATTACAAAATAAAAATGTTGATAAATATATTGTATTTCAAGTCTCATTCTGTAGTCAGCAGATATACTTTTAGTACATCGTAACTAGTTGAAAGCAGGAACATTAGTCGGCCAAGAATTGTTAACATTACCTCATTCATTTTCTAATCATTCTAATTTCTTTTTATTTAGATATCTAAAAATAATAATGAGACAGCCTGTGTGTTTTGGGATTTTGAACTTGATGATGGTAATGGTGGCTGGTCAAGTGCTGGATGCTACTTAGCTAATGGATCGTTGGATGGCAGTGACAGACAAATTTGTCATTGTGACCATTTAACCAATTTTGCAATTCTTATGGCAAGTTATGAAAGTTCTATAGCAAACGTAGCATACATATAATGCATTTTTATGAGTGCTATGATTCAAATAAATTCATGAGGTGAAAGATGAAAGGTGAAGCCAAGATAAAATAGAACAAATGTTCATCTGTCACCGAATGAATTTTGTTCGAATTGCTATTCAACAATTCTTGAGAGTGTAGAACAAAAGACGACATTAGATTTTAATAGAATATTTATTGAACATCATTAATCATCCAATCAAATTTTTATGTACTTGTTTTGTTCATCTTTTTTTTATTTAACTTCTCATTAACTCTGTTAGTGAAGGATCTGGACCAACAGGTAAACACCTCTAAAACGGTCAAGTCGGTCCAGTCCCAATTGCACAGTTGCTGTGTGTGACAGTGGCTGTGTTTGTGTGGACTAGTACACTACTCGTCTCGAAAGATATACTAGGTTCTTTAAAGTGCACATGAGCTGTGTGTACACTGGACATACGGTTTATATCCGAGAAGTTCTCCATGGTTCTTCCACCAGAACCATGGAGCGAGTGAGTGAACCATTGCCGATGTTATGGCTAGGTATTATGGACCGCTCGGCCACTCACTCGCCTGTTATTTGACACTACAGTATATTAGTAAACATATTATAAATCCTTCAATAGTTATACAATGATGAAGTATATTATGATTTTAATAGAATATTCATTGAACATCATCAATCAAGTTATTAGGTGCTTGTAAATATTTTTTATAGTGTGACACTACAGCGTATTAGTGAAAATAGTATTATGAATCCTTCAATAGGTATACAAAATGCAGTCCAGAAAGGATTGAATTATAACAATATTATGGTTTCTCAGCACCAGACTGAACTATAGACAATAGCCCAACTCATATCAAGGCTAGTCAGTAATGGTACCGCTTTATATAAAATAATTGTATTTTTCCATTTAGAATTTTTATCCAGGTCAAGAAGATACACAGATTCCAAGGTACATCACAAATATTGGTCTTGGTGTTTCAATCGTTTGTTTACTTGCAACTTTAGTCTCTTTTACAATCAACAGGTAGGATCGAAATTAATTCATAACATTTATCATTACAAGTTGGATTTTGTTTTTTAAAAATTACAATGATAATTGGATTTTAATTAGGTAATGACCATACAAAAAGTAGCCAAAACAATAATATTTATGTTTATTAACTTAGGGAAACTTGTTTTCACAATAATGTATAATATAGCTAATTATAGTGATCTGCCAATCTTGGTTTTACTCAGAAACAACTCATATACTTACTAAGTATTCAATACTTTTGGTAGCTAGGTTGGTTTAAATTAAAATACACATTTTTATTGAACTGCATTTTTTTGTATTAATCCCTACTATAGAATAAATCGCAGACTACATCTTAGATTAGGGACAAAATGGTAATCGTTCTTCATTCGTAAATTTCAACTAATGAAGTTGACTCTATGTTTATAAAAATGAGTTTATATTCTAAAATGATGAGAGCTCCTCCGTGTTTACAAACATATAATTTTTTCACAAAAAGTTTTTTGAAATGTTTTGAAATATATTAAATTTATGATTAACTAATTTTTTTTTCAATTTAATTGTTCAAAACTGTTCATTCTTCTTATCTTGTTATAAACAGTTCAGTTCAATGTGATGCCAAAACAATATTATACATTTTCAACCTCACAATTCAATCAGGTTAAATTACAGATGCTGTTTCATTTTTTTTTTTTCAGAAAGCTACGAAAGAGTAAACCAAAACAAATATTATGCCACCTGTGTGTATCACTACTCTGCTTGTATCTGATCTTTCTGGTTGGGATTGACAGTAAAGATAAAAAAGGTCCTTGTACGGTCATTGCTGGACTGATTCACTACTTTTTGTTGACGTCTATGTTTTGGATGTCTGTGCAGGCTATTAACCTGTATTACTTGATCGTGAAAGTTTATAATACACACGTTTCTAGGTTTTTCTTAAAAGCCTGTCTTTTTGCTTGGGGTAAGTGTACAAACATACAAAATGACAACTATTAGCTAATCTAAACTAACTACATAATAAAAAAGAAGTAATTGATTATGGCAGTTTGTTGTCAAAGCATGTTTTCAAATGGAAAACAAGCGTCTCACGCGCTACTCGGTAAATTGATTCACTGGACTTACTTTTTAAGTTATGCATTAGGATGTGTGATTATCACTATATATACATTTATTGTTTACAGGTCTACCAGCTGTGATTGTTGCTATTACTGTTGGTATTGATGTTGACAATTATGCAAATAAAGAATAGTAAGTTACAACATTTATTTAGAAACAATTCAAGAAATAAAAGCAGCATACATTAATTAAAATAACTTAAATGGTAAAATTAAATTGTAATCTATTAATATTTATTAAATATTGAGTAAACCAACTCGCAGTTTTCCGATAATTCGACTAACCTCATAATTAAAAACGGTTTGATTTATCTGTTAAGTGTACACAACCTTTAACTACAACATATTTTTGAGAACATAATATATTGAGTTTCATTTATGGCAAACTCATTTCTCATTTCCTTTTCATATATTTTCATTGTTTGTTACTTCATATTTTCTTTAAAATAAACATATATATATTAAATTTAATGTTTTAGTTGTTCTATAATAATAATAATAGAATATACCACTTTAAAACTGCGTGTATTTTGTTTACAGCTGTTTCCTTGTTGTAACCCGTATGTATTACAGCGTAGCATTACCTATTGCAATCGTATTACTCTTTAATACGATTGTGTTTATTATGGTGTTACGCAGCATAAGTAAACTTGGTAAAATAACAGCACAAGCTCACGAAAACAACAAAAGCAGGCACTTACTGCAGAATGCAGCGTGCATATCAGTAATTATGGGATTGACATGGGTTATTGGATTCTTTGCAATTGGTAGTGCCTCCAATGTGATTCAGATACTCTTCTGTATCCTGAATTCTCTTCAAGGTTTTGCTATCTTCGTTCTGTATTGTTTAAGAAGTAAGGATGTTCGTATTTTCTGGACAGAAGAGGTGCGTAAAAGATTTAACGGGGTGTCTTCAACACTTAGAGGAACCAAAAGTAGCTCTATCAATTCCAGTGCAGGTAAAACTACTTCATTTGGTTTGAGTTCGTCTAAAGGGATGCAAACAAATTCGGATTCTAAGATCAATTCAAGTAACAACCAAGAATCAGTTGCTTGATTTGCGCATGTTTCTAAATTATTATTGGGACCGCCCAATCTCTGTAACGGTGATGGTTTCTGTGATTTTAGGTAACGTTCTGTTCTATATATTATAATCATCTAAGGTAAACACAAATCAATTTGATTTAGATACACGAGTATAATTGTATCTGGGACCCCGATGTAAACAAACTACTTTTGCTTTAATACTTAATATTAAATATTATTAACAATAATAGTTTGCTGTTGTGGTTTATTATGGTCGATTATTACTAATAATTAATATTTTACATCGAATATAATTTATATAGAACTAGATAGTGTATATTTTAATATTTTTTCGAATATCATCCTTAATTTGAAACTTAATTTTTCCTTTGGATATTTTTGAAATAAATAAAACAAAAATAAATATTAAACACTCCGCAAAAAGTGAAGAAAGCCCTTATGGTTTTATAATTCGAACTTTTTGTTTTGTATAATATTATTATGCTCATTATTGTAAATTGTGAATGGTTTATAAAAACACTAGAGATTTTTAATTATGTATTCAGATTTTAGGTACATTTGTTTGAACAATCTAATGTCATATTATTATCATTATTTCAAATAATTTGATAGATTAAATAGATAGATTACTAAATCGATATATTACTAACAGCTTATTCCTCAAGGAATCCCGTAATGGATTGCTACTGTAATTAGCATACCAAACATTTAAAGTAATAATACAAATATATATCTTACAGTATGATTTATATATATATATCGTTTCAAATTAATTAATTAAATTTCAGTATATTACCGGGCGGTTTAGAATTAATGTTCTATGCCTGATTTGTTTATATATATATATATATATATATATATATATAAATCAATGATGTTGCGTAGCACTGTGTAAATTATATATAAATCATACTGTAAATTATAGAAACAGTGCTCATATTCCGAACATGATCTCATAATCGCGTCGAGCATAGCTCATTGGCGAAAGTTCCGTATTTTTTAGTTGTATGAAAAAATGTCTCTGGCGGGATTCGAACCTGCAACCTCTCGCTTACAGGGCGAGTATCATACCACTAGACCACAGAGCCATGTATGGTATTATCACAGATTTTCACCCACCAGATACATTCTCTCATACAACAAACGCCCTCACAATCAGTGGAGGCTTAACAAGTCAGAATAAATTCCAACTTTAATTCGCAACGGTTTTTAAAATAATATTGTGTATATGTAAATCAATGATGTTGCGTAGCACTGTGTAAATTATATATAAATCATACTGTAAATTATAGAAACAGTGCTCATATTCGGAACATGATCTCATAATCGCGTCGAGCATAGCTCATTGGCGAAAGTTCCGTATTTTTTAGTTGTATGAAAAAATGTCTCTGGCGGGATTCGAACCTGCAACCTCTCGCTTACAGGGCGAGTATCATACCACTATACCACAGAGCCATGTATGGTAATATCACAGATTTTCACCCACCAGATACATTCTCTCATACAACAAACGCCCTCACAATCAGTGGAGGCTTAACAAGTCAGAATAAATTCCAACTTTAATTCGCAACGGTTTTTTAAATAATATTGTGTATATGTAAATCAATGAATTGCGAATTAAAGTTGGTTTCAGTAGACTTTTCTTTGGCTATCACATATTTGTTGTGTGCGTTAATTACTTTGTCTACGCTGGGCATGCAACTGTAGCTTAGTTTCAAGGTATTTTTGTTAAATATTTTTCTGAGCTTGTTGCCGGCAGGAAAACAATCTTCTACTATAGCTAAAAACTTGTGGCCGATGTTGGTTGCTACGTTTTTGCTGAATGGTGGGTTAAACCAAATTATGTTTCTGGTACGTGATTTTTTGGGCTTCTGCTGTTCAGCATTGAACTCAAGTTGATGATTGTATCCACTTTCTTTGAGGGCTTCCTGGTATAGGGGTGCAGATGCATGAAATGTATCTTTGTCTGATGAGATGTCAGAAAGGCGTCTATTTATAGCAAGTGGGATGTTTCGGATAATAGATGGAGGATGGTTGCTGTCATGGTGCACGTAGGTTGGTTTGTTATTAGGCTTAGTGAAAGGTCGGAAGATCCCTGTCCTTAGGTCGAACGTTAAATCCAAATAATTGACTATTTTCTTGTTAGCATCAATTGTTAGCTTGAGGTTGTTCTCCTGGAAAACCTTCAAAGCTTCCCATTGTGACGTCAAACACAGGTTGGTTTTCAGTTCCTTTTTTGCACCATGTAGCGTTATCATGGAAAAGGAGTGACTTTTTCGCTTGGATAATAAAATTTGTTTCTTCTTCGGAGATTGCTTCAAACTCGGAGGCGAATTTAAGGGCTTTTTTAAGTAGGTCACTGGTTATTGACGGATAGAAATCAACTATGTCGAAGCAAATAAACGAGTGCTTCTCCTTGTTTTGAATGTTCTTATACCATTCGATAATAGAATTAGTGTTCTTCAGATAATATTCAGATAATATTTATTTAGATAATAATGAATGAATATATACAAAATAGAAAAAAGATATTAAAGTGAACATAGCTAAAGCAGTAATTGGTAGTCATTATTATCATGGAACCCTTCTAGAAGTTAAAAACTTGTCTCGTAGGGACCCATAACAAAACACATTACTAAAAAAATAAAAATAACCTAGAATATATAATTATATAATTTAGGATAAAAAATTACAGTATAATAACATAACTAACATCTTCTTTATAAAAATTATTTAAATTATATTTCAATAGTTTCATGATAATTATAAATGAAATAACTACCGATATTGGTAAATGAAAAAAAAATATGTATACATAAATTATAATTCCAGTATATATATAGTATATACTATATATACATTATATATAGTATAGATTAAAGATTGCAATAATAAACAACAACTAATATTTTGTGTAAGACATAAATAGTATATGAGTATAAATAATGATAATAAGCATATTAACTAAGCAGTATAATATTTAAATATATAATGATTCTTTAACTTTTTTCGGAAAGTAAATAATGATATTGACGTTTTGATATTTGGTGGGATATGATTCCACAAATTAGGACCTGATATAGTTATAAAAAATTTAGTTTTTGTAAGTCTAGCAAAAGGAATGTTTAAATGAGAAGTTCTTAAATTGTAATTGTGAAATTTGGTACGTTTACAGAGCATATCAATCATAGAAATAGGAAGTTGGTTTTTAAAATAATTAAACATAAAACTGGCAACTTGAACATTGTGGATATCCGTTAATTTTAATATACCAAGACGTTTAAAAAGGGGTTCAGATGAGGTTCTATATGGTGAAAAAGTAATAATTCTAGCTGCACGTTTTTGTAATTTAGTTAATCTAGCAATATTAGAAGAGTAATCTGCAGCCCAAATAATGTTACAATACTGGAAATAAGGAAGTACAAGTGTGTTATAAAGAGAAATTAAAATATTTAGAGGGAAGAAGTGCTTAAGTCTGTTAATAATACTAATAGATCTTGATATTTTTTTCGAAACGTAATTTTGATGACTGGTCCATTTGAGGTTTTCATGAATATATACACCTAAAAAAAGTGTTTCAGTTTTGCGTTCAATTTGAATTCCGCCAAGAAGTATATTTAGGTCATCAACTTTTAGTTTACGTTGAGAATTGTGAAAAATTAAATAATTTGTTTTAAGAGTATTAATAAGTAATTTGTTTGAAATAAACCAGTCACAAAATTTTGTTAATTCATCATTGAATGTAGTAAATAATAAATCAATATTGGAATTAGAGTAAAATAAGGTGGTGTCGTCGGCGAAGGATATTACTTGCAATTTGTTACTGACATTAGCCAGATCATTAACATAAATAAGGAAGAGCAATGGCCCAAGCACAGATCCCTGTGGCACTCCGCAAGTAATATCCATCGTCGACGATGTACAAGATCCTAATGCAACATATTGTTTTCTATCTTTCAAATAACTATTAAACCAATTCAATGAAATACCTCTAATTCCATAGCACTCAAGTTTTTTAATTAAATTATCGTGATTAATAACATCGAAGGCCTTTGAAAGATCAATAAATAAACTTAATAAATTTTCTTTTGATTCAAATGAATTTGTAATATTATTAATAAGATCTAAAACGGCATGGGATGTAGAGTGATTTTTTCGAAAACCATATTGGCGTTTATTAAGTATATCAAATTTTGTGAGATAATCAGAAAGTTTAGAATACATGAGTTTTTCAATAATTTTGGAAAACACTGAAAGTAGTGATATTGGCCGGTAATTAGATAATTGACTTCGTTCACCTTTCTTGAAAATGGGCACAACTTTAGCTAGTTTTAAGTGTGTTGGAAAAGTGCCAGATAAAAAAGATGAATTTATACAATGGGTAAGTTGGTGAATGATTAAGGGAGATACAGATTTTAAGACACGAGCAGTAATACCGTCAGATCCAGACCCTTTATTAGAATTTAGATTGTATATAGTTAGGTTAACATCATCAATTGAAACTGGGCTAATATAAAATGAATTGGCAAACGCAGAATGAAGATAAGATAATGGATCAGTTATATTAGTTGGCATACTATTAATAAGATTAGGACCAATTGTAGAAAAATAGTTGTTAAACGATTCACATATCTCTTTTTGAGTTTTGTAAATATTATCACCGTCTTTAATTAGATTCGGGTGCTTGTTATTATTATTACCTTTATTTAAAACAGAATTTATTACAAGCCATGTGTTCTTCAGATTACCTTTATATCTATCAAACTGGGAAGTATAATAATTCTTTTTAGCAGTGCGACAAAGATTAGTGAAAATATTATTATATTTTGTATAGTTTAATTTGTCAATATTACTACGTGTGTGCATATATTTGTTATAAAGTTTATGTTTCCGAGAACTACATTTTAAGAGAGCAGATGACATCCATGGTTGTTTAAACGTTTTATTTGATTTTATACTACTTTTAACCAAGTGTCTGGAGTGGATATTTGTAAATTTTTCAATAAATATATCAAAACTCAATCTTGGGTCACAATCAAATATCATAGACCAGTCTTCACCTTCTAAATCAATCGATAAGGCATTTAGGTCGTTTATACGAAATGAATAGTTGGCGCTATTATCATCAAGGTTTTGATCATTAATTTCTTGATCAATGAACTGAAATATAGGAAGGTGGTCGGAGATATCATTAAGTAAAACACCAGCAACTATTTTATAGTTAGATTGTTTGGAATAAAAATGATCAATCAAGGTGGCCGAAGTTGAGGTAATCCTAGTTGGTTTTGAAATAGTTGGAAAAAAAAGAATGGGAAATTAAGGTATTTAGGTAGGTGTTTGTTAATTTATGGTTATGGAATTTTAATAAATCAATATTGAAGTCTCCCATGAGATGACAATTTTTGTTTTCATTGTTAATTTGGGTTAATACATTATCGACGGATTTAGTAAAAGAATCTAGCCCTCCACAGGGGGCTCTGTAAATAATGCCTATAATATCATTTTTTGTCTTTGAATTTTCAATCTCAACAAAAAGTGATTCGGAAAGGTCGTCTGGTAATTTTAAGTCATTTCGAATTGTAATGCTAATATCATTACGTATAAAAAATGCAACTCCTCCGCCAATTTGATTATTGCTTCTATTGCTTGCAAAGAAGGAGTAGTTATTAATGAAAGGAATAGGGGAGTTTTCATTAAGCCATGTTTCACTGATACCGATTATGGAAAATTTGTTATTAATTGAATTCAAAAGGCATTCGAGATCATTAACTTTATGCGTAATACTTCTAATATTAAGATGCAGGAGAGATAGTTTAGTATTAAAGGATGTATTAAACTTAGAATTAAATTGTGAATAATCATAAAAGCTGCATTCATCTAGGGTAACTGACTGTGAATTGAGATTATTAATTAGTTGATCAAAAGATTCATCATATTTGTCATTTTCATTGTAATTAACTGGATTAAAGGTTATGTTAGAAATATCATTGTTGTTAGTAAGTTCAGAGTTCACATTAAAGTCATAAAAAGGAAGTAAGTGAAGATAATTAACATTCATTAACAATAGCTGCGTATAGCGTTATCTAAAAAAGAAATACAGCAATAAGCATGCATGAGACTGTATACATTAATACATAATTAATGAGAAGCAAAATAAACAATTCTTGAAATAAAAATATATTATAGGTAATATTTCGGTTGACGGTAAGTAGAGTCAAAGTAAAGTTAAATTATTGCGACGACTAGAATTACTCAGTAGCTACGGGGGCATGTGCTTCCTTGAGGTTCGGGTAGTATTTGGCAAGATGATCCATGTCGATGAATGTGCGAACATAACCATTTGCATCTATGTAACGCAATTTGTCAAGGTGGAGCCAGGCCTTTACTTTGTTGGAATGCAGGTATTTCATCGATGAGTATAATGCCTTTCTTCTGCTTATCACTCTGCTGGTAAAATCATTATTTACGTAGATGTTATTATCTTTAAATTTAGGTCTCACTTTTGGAGCTGCCTTGCGTACTCTTTCTTTAGTGGAATATCTGAGAAAGTATGCAACAAGTGGTCTCGGTTTATCCCTGGTGGTATTACGTGGTCCAACTCGATGGGCTCGTTGTATATCATCATTAGCGATTTTGATGCCGGTGGTATTGGAAATAAATGAGGAAAGGAAATTAACAGTACCTTCACTATCCTCCGCTTGTTCGGGTATGCCAGTAAACCTCAGATTGTTACGGCGTTGACGTCCTTCTAGGTTGTCGATTTTGTCGCGTATCTCTTCTATGCATTCCGTAGTGGATTGCTGTGTATCCTCGGCAATATCCTTCAGCTTAACATCCATGAAATCAGAATTTTCCTGCATATCGGCGTGCAAATTCCTCAGTTCTTTTTGTAAACCGGTGATTTCAAGATTGAGGATGGTAATGTCTTTTTCCAAGGAGACAATCTTGGTGACTGCGTCGCATAATGTAGATTTAATATCAGCAATGGTTTTGCAGCCCATGATTGACTTGATGAGAGTCGACAGCCAGGTGTTCGGTTCAGCGGCGCTAATATTTAAATTAGAAATATTTGGCTCTTTGTTTTCCACGTTGGCCATTGTAGATGTTTAGTTAGAATAAATAACAAAAGTGTACCTATATTTAATGCAACCGATACGTTCACTATCCAGGTAGGTATACAGGTCTCATGCAGTTAGTAGCTTATCCTTGCAACATGCTATCACAGGTAAGCGAGTACTGTATCTAAAAACGTATACGTGTGAGAGCTCCGCTCAAACACGTCTGCACTCGACGAAGGACAGTCAAATAATTGATTTAATCCTGTAGACGCTATTATTTTCTTATTTATTCTTTCAAGGATTTGTTTACTTACGATGCCAATTTCTGATTTCGATGGGTTGATCAATCTACATGTCGGGTTGTTCTCGAAGTTGGGTTTGTGGTCTTTTAGTGTTATAAAAGCTTCCTTCTCGGCTAAACGCTCGATTCTGCTTTCCAATTTTAGTTTTGCGGCGGTTTCATATTCATCTCTGGCTAATTTAGAAGTTGTGCTTTTGTTCGTCTTCTTATAAGATTTTGTAACATTGTTGTTGAGTAGATTGTTGTATACTGGGGTATCGACTCGATAAAAATTCGTTGTTTTGTCGGCGGGTATTATTAGCTTGTTGTCTTTTTTGATTTTGTTGACATCTTCTAGCAATTTATCTTGGAATTCGCTGTTGCAATTCTTGAAATGAACATTTCTGACAAAGATTTAACATTTTTTCTTCAAATTCACAAAGCTCCACTACGGGTTTCGGAGATGTAGATGTTTTAAATCCATACGTTTAATTCTTTGTTGATGTTTGCGGTTGCGGGTTAAGGAAAAAATATGCTTTCCAGCGAACTCTTCTAAGGAACGACTCAGTCTTCTCGACTAAACACTTCAAATAATCCTGTGGTTGTGCCAGTGGGATGTTTTTAGTGGAATATCCAAGGTTAATGCGTTCCATATTGATCTGGAGAGTGCTCGACAATTAAGGAGCGTAATATTCAGGTTGAAATTTTCAGACCGTTTGGATAGAGTGCTCAATACCAAGGTAGAGCATAAATAAATAAAATAACAGCATACAACTTGGTTACTTCATTGTTTTAATCACTACAAATTTGTTTCGTACGACCAGCATGTAGCTGGCCGCACTCTTCAGGTGAAATATAAAACATAAGTGACACAGTTGCCTCATAGTGCTTAATAGAAGTGAGTCATCAGGAAGTCGTATACAATAGCCTATTGTTATATATATATAAGTAGTATATGAGGGAAACCAGGCCAAAATATAATTTTATACCCCCAGGGCAGAAGTATTCCAGACCCGAATAGAAGGTCATACCCCCAGGGAATATTTCATATTTCTATTGTTTAATTTCCAGGTATTGTAATAATAATTAGTGAAAGGTCACTCTTTGTACCAGACCCGAATGGAATGTCATATCCCTAGGGTGTATATTATATTTTCTATTGTTTAATTTCCTGTTATTGTAATATTAATTAGCGAAAGGTCATTCTTTGTTAGAGAAGGGGGTTTGTTATTTTGGCGGGGTTTTCGTTTTGGCCTGGGTTAAAATATATTAGTGAAGGTAGTTCTTTGTTTGAGGATTGCTATTGTTATTTTTAGGCGGTTTGACCATTGCATAGGTCACCTTTGTTTAGTATTTCCTAATTTCTTTTGTTCATTGTTCTTTTTGTTTGGTACAATAGTTTTGTTTTTTATATTTTAGAGCCGTTTCTTTTTAGACATTGTAAGAAGAGGGACTGCTTTTTGTGACCTTTCCAGTTGTTTCGTCTATTTTATCGTAGAGTTACAGTATTTCGCTATGTCTGGAAGTATAGATTTTTCGTTAGGTGGCTGTGTAGATACAGTTATAATTATTAACGATGATGAGGAGACTGTTGTTACAGGTAACGATATCGGTGATCGGTACATGCGGACCAATGAGGGTGTACCCACCGGTGTTGATGAAGGAGATGAGAGGGGTAGCCGGGCTACAAGTTGTATATTTACGTACGTAGATGAGGTGGAGAGAGAATTTTTATTGAAATTGGAATATTTAACCAGAGAAGTGTTTGTTTCTCAAATGTTAAACATGTGTTGGATGTTAAGTAAAGCGGCTTGTTATGGTTGCGAATTTGATAGGCCTGGTCAAAAAGATCATGACTTCTGTTTAATGAAATCTCCAGAAGAACAGATTGATTATTTTTATCGGGAGGTTCTGGATAAAGAGTATGTTACAGACGATACCGTGTACAGCGAGATGAATAAGTACGAGGAATATTCATTACCACGGTATAGACATTTTGTTTACTTTCTCGTAAATACCTTGACTAATTCAGAGAACCTGTATAAGTTATTGTGTGAGGATATCTAAAACGTGTTTCGCACGTGCCACGGAAAAACGATTGACCGGAAAACAAACAGTTAACAATGCTTTAAGCCGCACGCGTTGTAGGGAGACAATTGATAGGAAAAACAATTAACAACGCTTTAGGCTAATTACTTTTAAAAAGGTACTTCCGTACTCAACTGTATATATATCGGAGCTGATTCAAACGAAATCATTCAGAACTATCAACCATCATTCGTTTTACTCTCTCTGTACATCACTCTACATACAATCGCTCAACATGAGTTTCAAAAACGTACCTGCTCCAAAATTAGCAATTGGTGAGAAGGCTCGTAGGACTATGAAAAGAGTTATGGGAAGCTCTAAATCTGACGAGTTAAGCAGTTTTAAAGTACCAACGATGACTTCTAACTCCTCGAAATTATTGGATCCTAGAAAATTTTTCAACAGTCAATCTAACGATTTGAGTAAAGCAACGAAGCCGTCAACAAGTAAAAAAACATTTCACTCTGCCTCAGGAATGAGCGCCAAGGATTATACCGAAATGACCGGTGCTGAACCAAAGATTACAATAACCTCAACAAACAGGATTTTTCTGTCTGAAAAACGCCATGTAGTGGCCCAGCGCTGGGGTGAAGTTGTTTATGTTTGCCTCAGAGAATTTTATCAAACGGAAGAAAATGGTGCCTTCAAACCTGGACCTGTAGGTATTAATTTACCCGTTCTGTTGTGGCAAAAACCTTTTACCAATATTGATTTAATTCTTCAAGCCCTAGACGATTTGCAAAGAGACATTAACTTGGTGGAGGCAGTAAGAATCCCTCTTTCGGACACACCTATAATACATGTGATAGTTAGTAACTGGAAAGAAGAGCAGTTTGTATGTATTCGCCGTTGTTACCAGGCCGAAGAAGGAGGCGAGTTTAAACCCGGCAAAAAGGGTATAAACCTTCCAAAAAAAACAGTGGTACAAGTTAATCGAACAACACGGTGAAATACAAAAGATGATTGAAGAGGTTGATAAAGCAGTTACCGTCGACGGTGGTGTTGACGAAAACGATAACGGAGGACGCAGGCCTACATCAATGTTGAAATAACTTTCTTAACAATGAACTCTAAATCAAATTATTTGTTTACCGACGTCATTTACAATTTATTTGTATTCTTTTATTTTCACGATTATTCTAATTACTTGCAATTATTTTTAAAAGTATTTGTATTCCGAATGTATGTAAACTATATTTCCAATTGTACTATATTTGATTCGTGCGGTGTGTTAATAAAAAATATTGTTTGATAATTTACAAAAAAATGTTGTTGTTCTTTTTTTAAAAGTAATGTTTTATGTGTGAGTGTTTCATTTCAACGAGTGAGAGAGTTATGGACAGACTATTAAGTTCTACGTACTACGACCCAAAAAACCCTGGTAGTTTCGGGGGTGTCGATCGACTTTATACAAACGTGAAAAATGAGTCTAATATTTCAAAGACTGACGTTCAAGACTGGTTAGAAAAACAAGATACGTACACTCTTCATAAACCTATTCAAAGACGTTTTCAGAGAAACAGGGTGTTTGTTACAGCTATTGACGAGCAGTGGGAATTGGATCTCGTTGACTTGTCTTCTTTAAAAAAGTATAATAAACAAAACACGTTTCTTATTACGTGTATAGACGTACTTAGTAAATATGCATGGGCCGGGTTTTACCTATAAAGAATAAATCTGCCGATTCTATGCTTACTGCTATGAAAAAACTATTATCTGGAAAAAGAAAGCCATTAAAAATTCACACTGATAAAGGTACAGAGTTTACTAATCGTAAAGTTCAAGCGCTCCTAAAATCGTTGAATATACATTTTTTCACTACCAATAACGAAACAAAAGCTAGCATCGTGGAAAGATTCAATAGATCGTTGAAAACTAGGATGTGGAGATACTTTACATCAAAAGCTACTCGAAAATATATAGACGTACTTCCAAAATTGGTATCGAGTTACAATAATTCTAAACACAGATCAATCGGTATGGCGCCCTCACAGGTTACAAAAGATAACGAACATGAAGTTTGGGAAAATCTGTATAAAATGAAGCAAAAGAAACAAGTTCGGCCCAAGTTCAAAGAGGGTAATAAAGTACGAATAAGTAGATACAAAATGCCTTTCGAGAAAGGTTACCTGGCAAACTGGACGGAGGAGATATTTAGGATACGTAAGCGTACCGGTTCGACCGTTCCCACATATAAACTGGAGGATTGGGACGGCGAAATCATAGAAGGTACTTTTTACGAAAAGGAATTGCAAAAAGTATCCAAAAGCGACAAGGATACGTATCGCGTGGAAGAAGTAATAAAGAAAAGAAAACGAGGAGGGAAAACGGAATATTTCGTTAAGTGGTTAGGTTATCCGGCCAAGTTCAACAGTTGGGTTCAGAATATTGCCCGGTAAACATCATGACGGCTCAGTTTTACGTCCTCTTACCTAGCAACAGTTCCATGAACTGTTTTCCCGAAAATACTCTTACGAGATACACGACCAAGCTGGCGGAGCCTATTCATTTGTACGGTGAATGGGAGGTTGGTTTAAGCGAAATTTATTATCCCCACACGTGGTATAACGTCGACGATACCAACAATAAATTGCTGGTGAATATAAGCGATAACGAATTAGAAGAAGAAGACTCGTCGATCGAAATAGCTATAGCCCCAGGGTTTTATTCAACCGGAGGTAAAGTGATTGATGCTCTTAACGAGGTTTTGGTTTCAAAGTCGTTACAGTCCAAAGTGAGATTTCGGTTCAGCTCAATTAAAGAAGTGATTAACGTGGAAACCGCCAAAGAAGCATCAGTTACGCTATTAAATGGATTACCCATATTACTCGGTATGGACGAATCATCGATTCCCCGAGGATCTATTACACACGGTTCTAGACCCGCGTACATTCATCACAGAGTGCCGACGTTGTTTTTGTACACCGATATAATCGAATCTCAACGAGTTGGAGACGCGAGCGTCCCTATTTTGAAAGCGCTACAAACCAGAGAATCAAACATGAAGAAAAATGTCGGACATACGTTTGCTAGTCCTCAATACAAAAGGGTGGTGAAAAAAGATATCGATACCATCCTTATAGATATAAGAAACGACACGGGAGAAAAGGTATCATTTCAACGAGGAAGGGTTCTCGCTAAACTACATTTCAGACAGGCCAGATCGTCGTACCTCGTTTAAAAAAAACAACAACAAATAAATAAAGATGGGGGCAGATGATTACGAAGATTACTACGTCAGACAGGCTGGAGGTATCGATATACCGGTGTTCCAAGGGTCGTACAATCAAAGAGGGTTCGGGTTGGGAGGTATCTTGTCCGGTCTCTTTAAACAGGCTGTACCGCTGCTAAAGAAAGGTGCAAAGGCTCTCGGAAAACAAGCATTGCGCACGGGTGGCGAATTAGTGGGAGATGTTCTGAGCGGTAAAAGCGTTAAACAAGCTGCAAAACGCAGATTTACTCAGGCGGGTCAACGTATCGTTTCCCAAAATGGTAACGGTAGGGTGAATAAAAAGAGAAAACGTAAGCGTAAAGGCATCAGTCGATCGAACGCAAAGAGAGTAAGAAGATCCTCCGATATATTCGATATCTAAAAAATGGCTTTTGTACACAATCACTCGTGCGAGTGTTTAAAATCGGAATTGGACTTGTTTTCTGTACCACCGACACAGACTAGTATAACCAAAGGACAATGGGTGCAATATCACCCTTTCAACAGCATCACCGACGTGGGCCCCTTGCAATTCAACATACAAGGGTCCAGCGAGGAATACATGGATTTGTCGCAGACGATGCTTAATGTTAAACTAAAAATTACTAAACAAGACGGAACCGATCTCCAGCCCGCCGATCCGGTAGGCCCTGCCAATTTACTTTTGCAATCATTGTTTAGCGAAGTTGACGTTTCTTTGAACGAGAGGTTGATTACCCCTTCGACAAATACTTATTCGTATAGGGCATTAATTGAAACATTACTGACTTATGGATCCGATGCCAAGAATACACACCTCACGGGTGGGTTGTTTCATAAAGACACGGCAGGTAAAATGGATGTAGCTGACCCTACGCTAGCCGAAAATGCGGTGAATAAAGGTCTTAAAAAACGGGCTCAATACATTGGTGGTAGTCGTTTTGTCGACTTGATTGGACCTATTCATTGCGATATATTTTTCCAAGATCGGATGATGCTCAACGGTGTAGATGTCAAAATTAAACTGCATCGAAGTAAAAACGCATTTAGTCTCATGTCTTCAGATGCCGCGGCCGGTTTTAAGATCCGCCTGGAAGACGCGTCCTTGTTTGTTCGCAAGGTCCGCCTGAACCCGTCTATCGCGCTAGCCCACGCAAAAGCTCTGGAACGCGGTCCGGCCAAATACCCGCTGCGTCGCGTTGAGGTCAAGACATTAACTATACCGCGCGGGAATCTATCGTTTACGAGGGAATCGCTGTACAACGGTAATCTACCGAAACGTCTGGTTGTAGGACTGGTGACCACCGAAGCATTCAACGGTAGCTACGAGAAGAATCCCTACAATTTTCAACATTTCAACACCAATTTCCTGGCTCTATATATTGACGGTGAGCAAGTACCGTGGAAACCGTTAAAACCAACGTTCGAAGACGGAGGCAACTACATGCTGGCGTATCAGAGTCTATTTTCGGGTTCTAACACGTTGTTCCAGGATACCGGAAATCAGATTTCTAGAGACGATTATCCTAAAGGCTATTCGTTGTTTGCTTTTGACCTGACTCCCGATTTGGCAAATGCCGGACATTTTAATCTAATTCGGCAAGGAAATATACGTTTAGAAATTCAGTTTTCTACGGCTTTGACCGAGACCATCAACATTTTAGTTTATTCAGAATTTGATTCAATCATAAAAATTGACAAGTCTCGTAACGTAATTATAGATTTTTAATTATGAACACGATACAACTATTGAGGTTAATTAAATCAGATCCGTTGGCTAGTGGATACTTTCGAGGGGTGTACCCGTCTGACTTGTTACCTTTAGGGCATACGGGATATCCTAGAGCTTACATAGCAAACGTTGAGCCTAGCAATCAAAACGGTTCGCATTGGGTAGCTTTCTTTTTTAACAACTTAAACAAAGGTGAATTTTTCGATTCTTTTGGGAACCCTCCAAATTACTATAGTAATCATTTTGTTAATTTTCTCGATAACTCTGTAGAAAGTTGGACATTTAACGATAAAGCGTTACAAGCGCCCTTGTCTACGGTATGCGGACAGTATTGTATTTTTTATATTCTTCATAATGTAGAAGAGTGGATACGTCCACGATAGTAAATATGTTTGGTAAAGATAAACCATCCAATGATTGGTTCGTCAATGATTTTGTAAAACGTCGATACGATGTTAACTTACCCGTATACGATAGTGAATATATTAAAGTACAATTTGTCAAAATGTTATTGAATGCGTAGTAAATAAAAATTGTTTTTTTAAAATGGATATGTTTTGGACGTTTTATTTATCGAGTGACTACAACAACAAATTCGAGTCTATTTTATTTATTTCCTTTTTATTCTATTCCTTTCCTCATTATAGTACATAAAGATTAATGTTTTTTAAAAATTTAACCATTTAGGTTTAGGTTGTCTAGTTGAACGCCTCTTAGCAAGCGCTCGAAAGGTAAGTTTTTCATCCTCATCATCATCTTCACTGAAGTCATAGTCCTCCTCATTCTTTCGTTTAGGTAGTGCGTGAGGGGGTGTACCGCTCGATTTAATTCTTTGTAAGGTACGACGTCTTGTAGGATTCCCAATCAAACTTTCTGGGGTGTTCAATTTCGCCAATACCGTTATAAAATCCCTCCAGCCTATAGGTTCAAATCCTTTCTTTTCTTGTATTATATCTTTTGTCAAATCGAGTAAATTACTCCCCTTTACCATTTGTCCTTCGATTAGTAGTTCACCGTATCTTGACCAATCAATTACACCCATCTTCCGGTAACGGTCTAGCCGGTCCAGAAATGTTTTTGTTTTGGATTTCAACGATGAGGGCATACTTTGTAGTATTTCTTTAGATATAGAGTCCGTATAATCTTCTTTAGATTCTGCGCCATTTTCGTTTATTTCAACGTTTCCTGTTTGTTGTACGTTCAAGCTCATAGGTGAAGGGTTATTTACGGGTTTCTCTTTATTTAAATATCGTTGAAGTACTTGATTGTACATGGTAATTTTATCGTAATCGTGCAAGTCATCCCTTTCGAGTATACCCTTCATAGAATTATCTAACCCAGAAGTGATTGTCTCGTGATTTTTCTCGTAACGTTTACTGTACAAAGCCGTATTTGCCAGTTCTTGAGGTATCAATATCATTTTCTTGGTATGCTGCATTATTTCAATAGTAAACTACCCAATGTTTGTAGAATCGGTTGTAATATAAGACCGAGGAAGCCGCCCTTTTGAATAAGTAAACGTTTTCTCTTGAGAGGCGAAATGCTTTTATTGGTAATATCACGCATGTGTTTCTTGTACCGAACCAACTTCTTCTTGTGAGCGTTGGATACTTGCACTCGACCTTTTAAAACATTCATTGCGCATTCGCACAAAGCCGTCACCAGTTGATCGTCCGCGTTTTCCAAGATAATTTTTCTTTGACGCGGTGAACAGTGGGCTAGGAAACGAATAGTTTCAGCGTTCTTTTTGATACGTTTCGACATGATGTTGGTAAATAGGTAAATGAATAAATAGAACGGTACAGGCTGCGTTTTATATTCTAGGCACGTAAACAAAGTGATTGGTTTTTGAAAATATGTTACTTCTAACCCTCATTTCCTCAGGGGTATTTGCTTTTAGATCGATTAAAAGAAAACCGTACGGTACGCGGGTAGCGTCTTCAAAAGCCTCCTGTAAAAAACGTCCTTTACCGGGGTACATTTGTTTAGATAGATTAGCTATTTGTGATTTATCCCGAGGGTTTTTAAATAGTATTATGTAGTGAGCGTTTAAAGTAATGGTGCGGATTTCTTTAGAACCGTAAAAAAAGTTTTGCATAATGAATATAACCGAAATGTTTCTATGATGCGATCCCTTTGTAAACATGTTTACTACTCTTTTATCGCGGCTACACTCGGTCATTAAATCATCGATGATTACTAAATGGTTTTTTGACGGTTCCATCGTTTCTATCGAATCCATAGGTATCCCCTCTATAAATTGAATGTTGTTAATAGACCCGCTCAGTTTGGTGAAAAGGGGCTGATATTCCCCATAACACCACGTGATGTCATCGAACGGCTTGTCGAAATAATTACTTTCCAATAACTGCTTCACGAAATATGATTTTCCCGATGAGGTCGGTCCGCTAATTACGGCGGTGAAGGGGGTTACCAGTACACACGTCATCTTCAGTTTCAATGAGTCATAGCTTTTGTATATCGGTATTTTATAACGAGGGGGGTTCCTTATCCACATCACTCTATTTTAAAAACTGTCAACTAATGAAAGAGAGAGAGAGAGGGCCGATATTATAAACCAATAGGAGCTTAATAATGATAATTACGTTAACAAATGATTGTATATCAAAACCTAAAAAATCAATTCCAACGTCATTAGCGTCTGTATACTAGTAGAGAGAGAAATGGCAGATTTGGAAAAACTGACTTTATCGTACATTGAATATAAATTAACGGGGGTAGTTGTGTGGGACTCCCCAATCCTTTATAGTACTATTCGCCTTTGTAACGAGGTGGAGAAAAAGTATGGTTTGATTGCATTGTGTAAAGACATTACTACGGAGACGTTGGATAGTGTGTTGAAAGAAATGATGATAGACCAAAATATACACGTCGGTAGACTCGTGACAGGAATTTCAGTGTGCGCACGTGTTGCGATACAGTGTGATACTGATTTAGAATTAGAAATCGTTAAACGCATATCCTGCGAATTTGTGAAGGAAAAGTTTTCTTTATTGGAACTTTGTAACGACAGTGATTTGGTAAGTAAATTTCTTTTTCTTGTTATTCTCATTTTAGTAATTAAGTGTTTTTTTTTTTTACATTATCTTTTATTTATTATTATTATTATTATTATTTATAGGAACTTGTTCTGTGTAGTAAGAAGCTAGGAATTAACAGAGCATGGTACTTGATCGACTGACTAGTAGGCATTTGTATAGCCTTGCTGGAACAAACTGTTTGGTGACATTGGATAAATAAAATATTTAAACAAGGAAGAGGAGAGATTACAATATTTATATTGGATAGGATAAAATAAAAATACAGTCAACACTACGCATGTCTTTTGTTGTTGTTGTTGTCGTCGTCATCGTCGTCGTCTACGTTAAGAAACAGACAAGTATATAATATTATAAACAAGTACGGTGTATACATTTATTTCTCGTAAAACAAAATTATGATAAAGAAAATAATTATTTACAAAAATAAATTTGAAACGGTAACGATATAAGAATTCAAAAGGAAAAAATATTTAAATTAAAATTACAAAATATATTTACTTTATCTACAAAAATAGAAACGGTATCGACTTTATAAACTTTATAAACAAAATTGAAAATGTATAAAAAATATTTACATTAAAACTTAAAATATAATTTGCTTAAACTACAAAAAAAAAAGGAAACGGTAACGACATAAGAATTCAAATGTAAAAAATATTTAAATTAAAATTACAAAATATATTTACTTAATCTACTAACAGAGAAACGGTACCGACTTTATAAACAAAATTAAAAGAAAATTTGATTAAAAACATGTATAAAAATATTTACATTAAAACTACAAATATATTTTGCTTAAGCTACAAAAAAGAAAACGAATTTATAAAGGAAATTGAGTGCATGAAATTACATAAAAAGTAACAATTAATTATTTATATATAAAAAAAAAAAAAGTAAGTTATATTTTAAAAGAAAAAGAGATGAAATTTATTGCAGTGATTTACCAAACATAACCGTAAGGAACTGTACGATAATTTTCGATAATAATTCTTTTATCGTACACGATTCGATAGTCTTTAGTCGATGTTTCGTTGACTATCTTACGTGTTTTTGGCTTGCGCGTTATGCGATTCTTCTCAACTGTCTTAATTGTATTAGGACCAATACCTCTTACCATATTGGAGACGGTGACAAAGTTAATTTTCTGAGCGTTTGTAAAATTAAGGGTAAAACCTTTAACTTTACAAACGGTCTTCCCTGTATCCAATTTATAGGCGTAGTTCTTAGCCCCCCCAGAAACAAAGGACTCGATGTACTTACCGTCTTTAGGGTCGACCTCGGTCGTTAACTGACCCAAGTAGTCGCCCAGGGGAGGGTCCCAAACCCCGGGTTTTGACACGTAGATTACGCTGTCGGTATCGTAATACAGGACACGTTCCTGTAATTTCTCCAACAGCTCGTATAATTTTAAACGCGCTAGCGCAGTGGTAAATGCGGCAATGACAACGTTAACCTTTCGGTTAACTTCAACAAATTGTTCCTCGTCTTCGTATTTTATTTCAGCCAAATCATCATTAACAAAATTTAGATCATGAACGACTACCCGTGGGTTCGATAAAATATCGTAAACCTCGTTAGGATCTTGCGTATATTTAATTCTCGTGAGATTTTCACGCTGACCAAATTTACCCCAAAAACTATTTAGCATTAATTTGGCCAGAGATCGAAGCCCAGGATTGTACGCAATGTCGTCATGATTCAAGTCGATACCTTCTACGGTTCGATAGTCCGAAATATATTTTTGTTTATCTTCGGGCGTTTTACACCATTCAGGCCAACCCGAAGCTTCTTGTTTCAATTTTAAAAATGTGTTAATGTAAGAGGCAAATAGACCGGACGAGGAAGAATCTGCAGAGTACGCGCTTTTATTTTTAAAGTGCCATACTACGTGAACTTTACGTATCTCGTACCCAACCTCCACGGCTTTAGCGACCTCGATCGTTGCCCAAGAACCTGTAAATTCTCTATCTGTACCAGAATGATTGCAAGCGGTTTGTTGTTGAGAATCGACGCATGTTCTACAGAGAGCAAACATTAATTTACCGTTTGATCTATAAGGTAAGACTGGATGGAATAAATTTTTAGGCGCTTCGATAGTACACTTTATCAAACCGAAATATTCGTTGATATCTGTGGACATGTCTTTGCGATCATCGATTTCAGGATGTCCTACGGGGTAGGTACCGTATTTATTTACATAAGGGTACAAGGAAGTATAATCGATGTAATTAATTTCTTCACCCGGTTTTACCTTATAGAACAAACAACTGGCATTAGTCCTCCCACCAAAAAACGCGTCTCTTGGATTCAAAGTTTTCCTAATGAAAGGAACTTTGGAGACGATAGATTTAATGTTAGGGGCCAGCGATTGTTTGATCCGTTTCCATTCGTGTCCCCAAATTTCGACGTAATCAAAATCTGGAAATTGCTCCTTCAGAAACCGTGTTTTCTTGCTTGTCTTGACAAAGCATTCCAACATGGTTTCGTTAGTGAAGGGGTTAATGGAATCGGATCTATAACAATCTTGGCACCCGTGGAACAAACAACCCATAAATTCAAAAATAATTTTGTTTTCTAAACATGCGCCGTCGACAAAGTAAGGCCCAAACATTTTTTCCCCTCCATTTCTCGCATGATGGATAAAGACCCCCCTTTTATGCGACTCGTAGCACAACCATTCCATGCTAGAGTGAGAATGGTTAACGGTTGTTAGATACCCTGATGGAGGAAATAAAGCGATGGTGGATGGTTTTAAAAAATTTCTAGAAAAGACGTGATTACACGCCGAGGCAATTGTCATTAAATTATTTGAAAAGGGGTCAACGCCTCCGAGTAGAGGGTTTTTCGGCGATGTAGTTACTTTCAAAAAAAGATGCCTAAAAGTAAGACAACACTTTCTGAGAATATCCACATCGCTGATGCAATACTCGACGAGTTCTTTTTGGAGATTGAAAATTTGATTAGTTACAATTTTCTGATTATACCATTTAAAGAACGAATCTCGGCCTGAAGTAGTCATTTTATCGGGGGAATAGGTGGAAGAATCGGGATAAGGACCTACGTAATTTTTATTTTCTAAAGTATTGAAATAATGAGGAAAGTAACCTTTTTTTAGCTCGGAGATGCCAAAAGTTTTGGGTAATTTGGATAGAGACATGGGTAGAAATGAAAGGGAATCAATGAATCGGATACTCGTTTCTTTAACCTTAATTGAAATAGGTTTACCACCGCGTGCAATCATATCTGGTACAATACAGTTTTTGTATAGGTACTCGAGCACGAAGTAACTATCGTAGCCCTGGAGGTTGTGAGCGATACACGTAATGTTATGATTATATTTGTATTCGTTAAAAATGTAATTGCAGAAATCTACGCATGCAGTCTCCCCGTGAAAAGTCATTGATTTCTCCCCACACACGTCACACTCGGCAGAGTCATTAGCACCATCGATACAATTAAGACAAGTTTTTTGAAGAACGCATAAATTTGGTTTGTGTTCGCCAGTTTCTTGCGTGCATTCAAAATCAAAAAAGAAATATTTAGCGACAGCCTTTTTTTGGTCCTCCTGATTCTTAAACTTTTTTTCAGCATGTTTAGGGGCTACAACCGGTTCCATGTAGCATTGATGATCGTATGAAACGAAAGTCCGACAAATTCTACAAAAACGGTTTTGACAATTGTGATCTTTTTGAATGATCCTATCACAAGTTGAACAATTTTTAATTTTGTCACATACTGAAACTTTTTTAGAATCAGGAGATTTTTTATGATTGGTGAAACATTGCTGGTTTTTAAAAAATCTATTGCACTCTTTACACTCTACAGTATTATTTACAGATACGTTAATAGAAGGGTCACATTCGTGATGCTTACAGAGTACGCACGTGTATTGACACTTGTGAGAATACTTGTGTATATAACCTGTAAAACATCTATCACAAAAATAAAAAACTTTTAAAAAGCCTGTCATAGTCGTTATAAGATCATAATGATTAGAATGATGGTAAAGATATATCTGCTTCTTACGATAATCGCCGCTAAAAATTACAGAATTTAAATTGTCTTTAGAAAGGACAATAATTTGATAATTTGGTAATTTGGATTGCATCTTTTTTAATTCCTCGATGCCGCAAGTTTGCTCCCTAACCCCCGAATCTCTTAGTAAATGAAGGGCGGCTGTTTTTTGCTCACCTTTACCCTGTCTAACATTATTCCACCTAGTAACGTTATTAATTTTGTCTTCGAGCATAGAAATACCCGTGACAATTGCGCGTGCGCAGCAGATAGTTTCGTTACCATCATTCTTAATCTTAATTATGCTTTTAGCATTAAGCAGTTTGTCGATACCGTTTCTTCTATAACCCCCACCCCTAGGCATTCTCATATGGAGAACATTAAACTTAAATTTTTTATTAATAAATATATCCGTTTTGGACTGAAGGACCTTCATGATGGCTGCAAAAATAACATCAGCTGTCAGATGGGCCCTCCGTCCAAAAGGAATAGAGATGGGTGTATCCAACCCCTCAGCTTGAATAACTATCCGAAGCATGTCGTCGACATGCACGTTAATGCAAAGATTATCGACGACATGTTCGAAAATTCTATACAGAGTGGGAAGGAACACCTCTAAACTTAAATGATCTACATTAAAAAATTTAACCGTAAAATCGCTAATCGTGGCGTTAAAACGCTGGTTAATCCTATCAGCTAAGCGGTTAATACTACAAAAATGACTCAAATCTACCTCGTCAAGGTTCAATTCATCGCTGTCATTATCGTCAACTTCTTCTTCTTCGGCTATCCTTGGTCTTTTCCTGTTGGCTCCTTTCCCGTATTGTACCGGTACAGGCTGAAATAAAAAAGTAAAACGGTAAAAAAATAGAAATAAACGATGTAATACAGCAACACCAATAGCAAAGAAAATAAAATGATAGTTACCTCAATAACCGAAGACTCCTGAGAATCACTATCCTCAACACATTCCCTCATTTTCAAACATTTGGTGTGTGCACCAATACCATACTAAAGAAAACAAACAAAAAATAAATAAAATAAATAAATAAATAAATAAAAATTAGAAAGGAAACGCGGTGGTACTGTAAACGCAGAAGCACATTCGTTTACACATTAGCTACTCTACGAGTTATATACGGTAATGAAAAAAATTATTACGTTAAAAATATAATAAACAAAAAACACTTACTTCTACGTGATCAATTATTAAACTTTCCGATAGATCTTGAACAATCTCTATGGCGTTATCACATATATCCGTAAGAGAAAGACTACCGGTTTCAGAAATACTTTGACTGACCGGTAAATCAAAGTCCTGGTCTCCAAACACAAAATCCTCTAGTAAACCCACATCTGGGATATTATCGTCAGATAAATTAGCGCGCGATAGATTAACTATAGCGTCAACAGCTCTTTGACACTCGATAAATAAACTATCGTTAGAATCAGTTGAGGAAGAAGCGAATTGAGACATTGTGAAACTTTGAAGAAAAAAATCGGTACCGAAACTTTGAAGAATTAGTAAATGAATGATGAACTAAACAAGTAACACACGGTTATTAAAACCTTCCCGCGACGATTACGATTGGTCAGACATTCTTTAGTAATTAGGAAGCCCCGCCCACAATAGTGACCAATAGCTTAATTAATAACAGTAATAAACCTTCTCGAGACGATTACGCTTGGTCAGACGTTCTTTAATAATTAGGAAGCTCCGCCCACAATAGTGACCAATAGATTTAGCCTTCACCCGAAAACACTGAGACGGATTAATTAATACTAAACAAAGGTGATCATTGTAATGGATAAATCGTCAAAATAATAACAATAGTACTCCCCAAACAAAGAATTACCTTCACTAATTAAAAACAAATTACATTATTTTTAAACCTTCCAATGAACTTTACACTATTATGACTGGTCAGACATTCTTTAATAATTAGGAAACTCCGTCCATAACAGTGACCATTAGAGCTAGCCTTCAACCGTAAATACGGGGGTCGGTAAACGGATTAATTAATAACAGTTGGGAGAGTTGTTAAGGATTATTCAAGGCCTTGTAGTGGTCAAACAATATATACACGATTGGAAATTAATTAACAATACCTATTCAAGTAACACTGAAACACTAAATTATAAACAAAATTTGAAATAAAACTACAACAGCTTTTAATCAAAAACCCCTTTCTCTAACAAAGAATGACCTTTCACTATTTTTTTTTTTTTTTTTTTTTTTTTTAATACAAATTCTTTACTAATTACGAATATAACACAGGCCCAAAACAAAACAAAAACCCCGCAAAAAAATAACAAAACTCCTCCCCTTACAAAGAATGACCTTTCACTAATTTTTTAAAATACAAATTCTTTACTAATTACGAATATAACACAGGCCAAAACGGAAACCCCGCCAAAATAACAAACCCCCTTCTCTAACAAAGAATGACCTTTCGCTAATTAATATTACAATAACAGGAAATTAAACAATAGAAAATATAATATATACCCTAGGGATATGACATTCCTTTCGGGTCTGGTACAAAGAGTGACCTTTCACTAATTATTATTACAATACCTGGAAATTAAACAATAGAAATATGAAATATGCCCTGGGGGGTATGACATTCCATTCGGGTCTGAAGTCCTACATATACTACTTATATATATATATATATATATATATGACGTTATCCAAATTCCTTCACTTGCACTGATGAAGGGCTAGTGTTGCCCGAAAGCTCTGCTAACTTTTCTGGCTGTTTACTTTATCGTTTTGATTTAGCTTTTCGCTTTTATTTTTGTATCTCCATTGAGATCCAGCCACTGATACCCACAGCATTGTCATTTATTTCAGTAATTTGCCTTTGGATTTATATATATATATATATATATATATATATATAAAAACACAAGAGGCAATGAACATTAATTCTAAACCGCCCGGTGATATACTGAAATTTAATTAATTAATTTGAAACGATAAAGATGAGGAAATCTGTGAGAATGAGAAAAAGTCGCCCCAACCGAGACTCGAACTCGGACCGCCTGCTTGATATGCAGATGTCCTAACCATTAGACCACTGGGGCTTTCATGGTATTGTTCAAACTCGATTGGATAGCGACTCTTTAACATTCTCGGCGTGGTACGGCGGAACAGCACTAGTCCTCAGTTGTACGCACGCACAACAGAGATCAAATTGATACGCCCTCATCTTTCAGTATTTTTATTCACGAGGCGGGATCTCCGAAGAGATACTTTTATATATATAAACACATTAGGCAATGAACAGTAATTCGAAACCGCCCGGTGATATACTGAAATTTAATTAATTAATTTGAAACGATAAAGATGAGGAAATCTGTGAGAATGAGAAAAAGTCGCCCCAACCGAGACTCGAACTCGGACCGCCTGCTTGATATGCAGATGTCCTAACCATTAGACCACTGGGGCTTTCATGGTATTGTTCAAACTCGATTGGATAGCGACTCTTTAACATTCTCGGCGTGGTACGGCGGAACAGCACTAGTCCTCAGTTGTACGCACGCGCAACAGAGATCAAATTGATACGCCCTCATCTTTCAGTATTTTTATTCACGAGGCGGGATCTCCGAAGAGATACTTTTATATATATAAACACATTAGGCAATGAACAGTAATTCGAAACCGCCCGGTGATATACTGAAATTTAATTAATTAATTTGAAATATATATATATATATATATATATATATATCTATATATATATATATATATATATATATATATATACTATATATACTATACTATACTATATCTATTATTATTATTACTATTATACTATTATTTATTAGTAATTAAATTCTATCTTAATATGATTTGTTTGGATTTGAATAAAATCGAAATCTTTTAGTTATACAGGGAGTAGAGCTAGATAGGCATGAAGTTGCCTTTTCTCTTCTTCTTTTTTATCCAATTATTTTAATGTTTTATATTATAATGTTATGTTTATGGGTTTTTTTTGGATGAATAAAGAAAGAAATCAGTTATATAAACAAAAAAAAATATTTTAATAATAATAAATAACATGTTTAAAAACAAGATAATGGATACTATAGCATTATTACACAGTGCATTATTACACAGTGATATAAAGAATACCCAATGAATGTAACTAGTATAGAATACTATAATAAAATACTTATAGAAGCTATTGTGTCTGAAGATTCTTGTTTTAAATCGATATGTTTGCCTTATGATTGTAATTTATTTTTTATATGACATTTATGATATCACATTATATTTCTCTTTGAACGTATTCAAATATTACAAAAAGACAAAAAAACATAAGATTATAGATAAACAAAACAATAGGTAACAGCCGTAACTTTATTGTGTTATATTCCACTTTCTTTTAATTTACTACAATAACCACTATCACTTATTTCTTTCCACACTTTCGTTTTTTTTTTTGGTGTAGATACTAATACATTTTAATAATACCGTATGTATATGTGATACATTAAATTCTTGCCGTCTTGTTGTTAAATAATACAAAAAATAATTTAAAATTAGTTTAAAATGTGAGTTAAAATATTCCAGGAAATTTATATCAGCGTCTACATTTGCTTTTCTTGTTGAGTCGTTCAAAACGTCTACATTATTCGTTGGTTTCCGACTAGTCAGGGTAAAGGCATAAACTTGCTTACCAAACTTTTGAGCAGCAGAAATGAAAGAACGATTACAGCACTTAGGATGTGCTTGAACAGTGTATTTTCGTGTTAACTTTGTATTCTTTAGCTAAATTATAAATCAGGTGGTATATGTATATGCAAATTAATCATGCTTGATTTAGTTTGCTTGTTACGTAAGAACAAAGAGATATATTTAGAAGCATGGAGTGAACTGAGCTGAGTCTAGAGGGTTACTTCAAAGCCTAAAGTTAGCTGATGCCTAGAGTTTAGAGGCTTATCCAGAGAGATATACTTACTCTAGTAGAATACACAGGACGATGTTGGTAAGCACTTTATTTATAATACTCTTTTATTTTATATATTATTATTAATTGTCTACAACTAGTTGTTGTCCCAGCCTACATGTAAAATTACAAAAAATCAGTAAGGATACCTACCTACAAGTAAACCCTATGATTAACCGATATTGATATAGGTAGGCCTATTGGTAGGCTAGCGAATCTTACGTGTAGTAGCTACAAGGCTGTAATCACGATCTATATACTCACCTTCTTGTGGGAATAATAATGAACAAGGTACTTAATCCACGCTTCGTTTGTTTATGACTTAGTAGAGTCAGTGACGTATCGCAACTATATATAGCCAGCCAATTCCGGATCAGGGATCGCAGTTTTGATTCGATTAGACCCGGTGATTGGCTGTGATGTGGATGGCATAACCACTAGCCAATCATCAGGCAATTATAGCAATACAGTATATTGTTGTCAATTAATCATCGACGCAAACATTTCAATAGAAAAATCAAACTGCGCATACAATTTCTACGTGGTTACGTTTTGTTCTAAAAAATGTAACAGTTGATTCGCAGCGTCCTAAAGAGGGTCGCGGTTAGAGACACAGAGTTCAAATAGCGTGTTTGTTTGATTGGCAGCAGTGCTTTAGTATAGAAAAATAGTAGGAAAATCGTTTGATGTCACCGTCGATACGAATCCTTCTATTCCTTAATCCATGATGTGATGTAATCAAATAATCTATCTCAAATCATTTGAGGTACTGTATAGTAAACTATAAACCACGATGTAAACTGCTTTAAAAACATTCAATTCTCGGTGCTTGATAATACAACAACACATTTGTTTCACTTATATCTCCTAGTATAATACCAAACCTAGCTCTTAACCTAACATTACATGATACAGACAAAACACTTGCTAAAAATAAGTTACTATATCACTGGGCATATATTTGAGTGTGTGGAGTAACAGCGCCGAGTATCTCATAGAATGTTACTCCGAGTAACCCTTCGAAATAAACATATTGTTGCATGACTTTGTTATAAATATCGACTTTCTATTTTCTATTTTGTTTTGTACAGAATTTTCAAAAGAAACTCCTGAATAAACAAGGAAGCTATAAGTTCATAAAGCAGCAATATTTTTATATTTATTTAGCATTCTTGCTTCAAATAGTATTCTACATTATCCAAAAAGTGTTTTGAAAGACTAAAGATTCAAAATAAACACAATGTATTGTAAACTATTATGCATGAATTATATATACCTACACTGTGTACGTACGTATAAAAAATATATACACAATATAAAATTATTGGAGCATATTAATTCTTTAAACCCTAGTATTTCAACATATTAGATCAAGATAAACGTATATAGAACTATCTCTACATTTATTTATTAGTTCCTGGTACATACCACGTTGTGTAAATTCCACATTTTTAAACCATGTTGAAGATATTATTTTGAGTGAACATTTTGGTTTTAACGATTAGTGTACCTACAGAAAAATGTTACTAACATTTCTGATTTTGATACTTGGACTTGGAATTTCTAATCTTGTCAATTCACAAAGTGAGTATTTTTGTCCAAGTTAGCTTTATAACTGACAGTTGTTTCTCAATGGTTTGTGTTGATTGATAAAATTACAAATAATATAAACGTCGTAAGTGGTGTATCGTCACATGCTACTGTACTACAATCGACTATGACAGTGACAGTTTCAACATCGCAAAAATGGTATATACATTATACACTAAAACTAGACATAGAATCGGCTGGCTTCTACATACAATTTGAATTTCCTAACTTTTGGTTTGTTGTTTCAATGCCAAATTTCAGAAACGAAAACTGGAATTTAATATTTTGATTAAGTGATCCAAGTAAAACTCTTCCTCATTCCAGTCTGCTTAGGTGGTATTTGTTAGGGTACGTGTAACGTTTGTAATCAATTTCTAGAGATTAATAATAAAATAAATATATTTTGTCATCAGTATAACTTACTAAATCATTAAAGGTCTCCCAAAAACATGAAAAAATGAAAATTAATAAAATCAGACTTTGAATAGACAAGTTTGCAGTTTAATAACGTTAATCACTTGCGTAGAAAAAAACTCGAACCAAAATGATTAACAAAGTGGCAACCAATCTGACTATTTTTTGGTTTCAATTTCCATCAAATATATTAGGCCTATGTGACATTACAATTCCATATTTAACAATACAAAACATTTTTTCAGAAGGATAAAATATCCGTATTAAATATTTCATACAATAAACCTCCACTTTACAGTTGAAATATGTAAATCTATAGTTTAAGCGGTTGCATCACCAGCAAAATACATGTGCAGAATAGTCGGGAGATTCTATTGCTCAAATTGAGTTCCTGAAAGATTTTGAATCCTTAGAACTAGTAGAATTCATTACTCCTTTGGCCTAATTTAAGCACTATATAACTGTAGTATTATCCAATATAACAACTTTTAACAATAAAGCAACACATAAGCCATTCTTTGTAATACCTATTCATGGAATTCAATCAAAAGGTACTGTAGGAGTCTTGTTACTGATACATCATATTAGATACAGTTATTGGCTGCTGATAAAGTATATATAATTTTGTATGATTGAGTGACAAGTAACAACAAAGAAACTCATCTGTATTTTGCATGTATGCGTGTGTTTGTCTGACTGAATGAATGGTACTGACTTTTGCTGACTTTTATTTGAATTAAACAATGCATTTTGTTTAAATCAAACTGTGTTTCTATTGACATACTGTACTTTGGGTAACTTGGGTCGCTTTTGGATGCTTAATTATGTTATCATCATCTACATGCACGTCCACTATTGGACTTGATTTGAAATAAAATCAGGGGTGTGTTAAAGCGGGTGTAACATTAGATGCATTGCCTCGCATTTAATGGTGGCAACCCTTAATAGGCGCTACATAATTGCCCCCGATTGATAGTGGTAGTGCATCTTTTACGTAAACAGTATGTTTCTAATGGAAATGCTTCATGGAGTGCCTTCAGTTTTAATGTCCTAAATTTGATTTTGCCAAGCATTCAAGATATTATATCATTTTAACATTCCATTGAGAGTACATATTTGAAATACTAGGCCAATATATTAAATACAATTGTGTATTATAATTGCAACTACAGAAAATTTTTCCTATGTAAGAGCCATGTTTTATTGGAATAAAACGTGTGCACTTGAATTGAATTAAAATTGTATATAATTATTATAATTGTGAATAATGCTTACACATTTTAGTATATTTTGTAATGTATTTATGTGGAGACATTTTTCTATTAGAACCAGTCCATGATTTACCTTCTTCTGTCTTTTTTTGTGTATCTTATTAAAATGTTAGGATGGTCCCTGAAAATCATCTAATTGTTTAGAAGGCTTATGACAAATAGGCAAACCATTAATACATTATTTCACCCAACCACACCTTTTTTTAGATAATACTACGTCAATAAATTACACACACTCTTCTCTCCAAATGTCTGGTTTTCATTATGAGTAGGAAACAATTTAGAGATTTGAAACTGCTAATTTTTAATTGGTCACTTTTTATAAAATGATCCAAATATCTCTTTTAAACTTAGCATCTATTGCACCAGATACAACAGCATTGACTACATCAGAGACGACACCAGCAATTTCACCGAATATGCCACAAAGTAATTATTGTTTTTTCCTTATTAATAGCTTCAATAATCTATCCTAGTAGCATTTTAATATATACAGTAGTTATTTCAATGTATTTTCATTATTTTGGTTTCCATTTAAACACGGTGTAATTAAATTTATCTTTCAGTAACATTTGACAATTGTCCGGCAGATGAGACAATACATAACACTGGTGCATTTCCTTATGGATATACTGTCCCAACGATTACAGCAACAGTAAATCCAGCTAATTTACCAGTAGATGTCCAGGTGACATCACAACCTGCATATACTCCAGGTGTTACTATAAACTTTGGAGTAAATGTAGGTTTTACTTTTCAATATACAGCGTCAGCGACTGGTGCAATGGATGTTGTGTGTGAGTTTTATATAAGAGTTGTCGGTAAGTGTTTCTATTTTTCATCATCATCGACCGTCATATACAATCATCACCATACATTGTTGTCATTTTACATTATTACCATCAACAAATAGCCTAGCATTACTTTCTTCAATATTATTACTGTCTGTTTCTTTCTTGTTACTATTAAGAAAACCAATTTTAATAATTTGTTATGTAATCCGGGGTTTCTTTCATACAAACATTCATGGTTAAAACATTTATTTAAAAATCAAACATTGTACATATCATTATTTTCACATTATGATTTGATGAACTTATTTGTATAATCAAAAAATGTAATTACATTTCGCGGTATAATGAAATAATCAAGATGTAATATCATAGTAAATCATTTTCACAGTACATTATCTTTTTTTTTCTTCAAATTTCTCTCTGTTGCCATCTCTTCTTCTGATAAATCTTTGGATTTGTTAATACAATTTATCGTGGTTAATCTATCAACGGCTCCGCTTTTCCCAAATTTGAACCCCTCCATACAAATACGGGCCTGTATAACGTTGGTGATATTTATTTACTATTTTACTACTACAATGTACAGTTTATATGAAAATGTTTCTTTTTATGAATGATAGATAGCAATTCCTAAAGCATGATATGCATGCCACTTACTTCCGTTGGTGAAACTTTGCGATCTACAAAAATGTTCTGTTTGGGAATACATTATTGTGTATTTGATTTTGAAATATATATAATATATTAGGATAGAAGAAATGATCTAATTATAAAGTATAATCATTTTTGATATGGAGAACCCCTATAGAGAGCTTTCACTACCTTGGTCGGGTTCCGGTGTCTGTACACGGTTCAGATAATGTTGTATGTAGCTTACATATTTTGACATTTTTTACAACAAACTGTTTGAGTTTCGTTATCTCGATAAGGAACCATATACCGACAACAACTTTGACTTATCTGTGCATGACGTCACGTGCTTTTTATCAGTTATTCACAATCAACACAATATGTATTTAACTGCATTATTTTTTCCCCCAAACTTTTGGACTTAATTACCCAAAATAAAAACTTAGATCAGATTTGAAATGGATAGTTAATTAATTTAGTATAAAAAAAATAATGTTAATATGTTTGTAATAATAGCAACCACTTTATCTAGTTACATAGCTATTTTTAAACAGCTGTAATAACGACCTATTAGCAAATATTTTATACTTGTAGATAAACAAGCTCCCTATATTATTGATTGTCCGATGGATATGATTGTTAACACAACAACTGGTGAGGCATTTGCAATCAATGTCACATGGATGGAACCGTCAGCTACTGATAACTCTGGAGAGACTCCTGTGCCAGTAGCAGACTACACCTCCGGTGATAACATGTTTCCAATCGGTGAAACAACAGTGCAGTACAATGTTTTTGACTCATCTGGGAACTTTAATGGTAGTTGCAATTATGTTGTCACTGTTGAAGGTAAGTTCTCTCATTGCATAGTAAATGATGTATCTATTTTCAAACAACAAAAGATTGTAATATTACGCAGCTGTGATTGACGAAACTTTAAATTCAGTAGGCCTAGTGTACCTAAATTCGGTATTTGTTACTTCTAATTATGCCTTTGTTTAATATTAAAAACATTGCTGTAGAATTTTATTCGGTTGTGTTTATGTATTTTTAAAGTTATATAGTTATTTTTCTTTTGTTTATTATACAGTACTTTGTTTGTGCTTCATGTTTTTATACGTGCATTATAATATCATCAGTATATCTTAACTTATCTTGTTTTTGTACTATATAACGAACGTACATTAATTGACTGCCCACATGCCACTTTATACAACTTGATTTGAGAAAAAACATTTTAAAATGTTTAATTTCTACACGGATCAGGGAAGTCTTAATTAAAATTGCATTTTAAATAGATAATGAAAATCCAATGATTGGCTGCCCAGCAAATGTCACTTCAACCAATTACATTGGAGAGGGATTTGGACTAGTAAGTGTCCGGACGGATCAAGGAAGTCCAAATTCAACAGTTACATGGGATCCTCCTGTGGCAAGTGATAATAGTAATGGAACTGTGACAGTAGTTTCATCCCCATATGAGTCAGGTGACATCCTACCAATTGGTATTCACACACTCACATTTACAGCAACTGATCCTTATGGAAATAATGACACTTGTGAATTTTATATCGAGGTTGAAGGTAAATTAAAATAAGGGTTTCAATAATAAATTTGTAATAGTTTAGAAATTATATTAACTTCTCATACACAGAATTCAAAACGATGTAAGTAAACTCGACACTGATCACATTTGAATATTTACAATTTAAAACATTATATTCTAAAGTAAATTCTATACATAATATTAATAGTATCAACATATTTTACAGTACCAGTTTTTTTTAAAATTCATTTGTTGTTTTATTAGTAATATCCTGGATTTATATAGCGCCTAAGTGTTGATTATTATTTATTTATAAATAAGTATACTTATTGTATTCTTTTATTCTATATTTAGATGTGGAGCCGCCGAATCCAACATGTCCTTCCATTGCGTATGGTGTGGCTGATCCTGAAAGTCCCAATGGCACTGTCAGTTTCAACATTACTGTTGTGGATAATGTTCTTGTTGCTACATTTTATACCAACCATACATTAGTCAGTTCAAGTGCTATTGACATGGTTTCTTATACATTTAAAAGTACTGGTGTATTTCCAATTGGAGAAACTATAGTTGAATACACATTCCATGACAATGCTTCACCAACAGCCAATCAAGCCTCGTGTTATGTTAAAGTACAAATAACAGGTATGTTTACTTTTTTCTCATTTCTTTATATTTTATCTGTGGGATACTTTACTTATATTAATATTTGATTGTAATTATAATCTTCATATATATATGCTATATTTTTTCATGTGTTATGTGTTTATGTGCTAATACCTTTTGTAATTGCGCGCTGTACATTTTCGTTTTAACACTTTCACGTAAAGAGAGAAAAAAGGTGTTATAAATGCGTTGGAGATCAACGAAAAAAAATATATACTAAAGTAAATCAATAGAAAACCAATTAGATGAAATTTCTAATAGAAGCACAGGCAAGATGAAACCAACTGAAATTTCTAAATAGTGAGAGGCTGTAAGATTTAAGCAACACTTATGGAGAATGCTATAATCAAGATTCAAAGAAAGAATCAAAACCTTGTTGTTAGAAAAGAAAGAAAAGTCTATTGTGTTTGGAAAAAAATGTGGAGCAGTGTATTTTACATGACACAGAAGAGTCAGTGAATAGAACCTTGATTATTTAAATATCAAAAATCAATAACAAGCAGTGTGAAATTGGAAAAATATGAAGACAGATACTGTACATGACAAAAAAATGACCATCAAGGAAAAGAGAGATGAAAAGATGGAAAGAAACAACAAAGTAGTAGTTGAAACATGTTTAATATTGGATTGAAGTACACCGAAGCATGATGATGATGATATTTTTGTTGTAATTACTGTTTAATTAATTTTGATAGCAGCTTATTCTTATAGACAACAATAACTACTCAAATAACCCATTAACTAGATCCTTTCCATATTAACATATATTAAATCCACAGTAATATATACTATACTATACAAATAATGTTTATCCCACAGATCAAGAAGCTCCAGATATTATCAATTGTCCAAAACAAGTGTAATAACGACCTATTAACAAATATTTTATACTTGTAGATAAACAAGCTCCCTATATTATTGATTGTTTAATGGATATGATTGTTAACACAACAACTGGTGAGGTATTTGCAATCAATGTCACATGGGTTGAACCGACAGCTACTGATAACTCTGGAGAGACTCCTGCACCAGTAGCAGACTACACTTCTGGTGATAACATGTTTCAAATTGGTAGTACAACAGTCCAGTACAATGTATCAGATTCAGTTGGTAACTTTAATGATAGCTGCAGTTTTGTTATCCATGTTGAAGGTAAGACTGTACCTTATATAACAAGATTAGATTTGAGCTACATTAATGTGGTTTGGTCAAATGTAATTTCAATATACCTTTTGTTTATTTTGGTAATAGATAATGAAAGTCCAATGATTGACTGCCCAACAAATGTCACTTCAAATAATTACATTGGAGAGACATTTGGACTAGTAAGTGTCCGGACGGATCAAGAAAGTCCGAATTCAACAGTCACGTGGAATCTTCCTGTGACAAGTGACAATAGTAATGGAACAGTGACTGTAGTGTCATCGCCTTTTGAATCAGGTGACATGATACCAATTGGTACTCACACAATCACCTTTACAGCAACTGATCCTTATGGAAATAATGACACTTGTGAATTTTATATCGAGGTTGAAGGTAAATTAAAATAAGGGTTTCAATAATAAATTTTTAATAATTTAGAAATTATATTAACTTCTCATACACAGAATTCAAAACGATGTAAATTCGACACTGATCACATTTGAATATTTACAATTTAAAACATTGTATTCTAAAGTAAATTCTATATATAATATTAATAGTATCAACATATTTTACAGTACTAGTTTTTTTTTAAATTCATTTGTTGTTTTATTAGTAATATCCTGTATTTATATAACGCCTAAGTGCTGATTATTATTTATTTATAAATAAGTATACTTATTGTATTCTTTTATTCTATATTTAGACGTGGAGCCGCCGAATCCGACATGTCCTTCCATTGCGTATGGTGTGGCTGATCCTGAAAGTCCCAATGGCACTGTCAGTTTCAACATTACTGTTGTGGATAATGTTCTTGTTGCTACATTTTATACCAACCATACATTAGTCAGTCCAAGTTCTATTGACATGGTTTCTTATACATTTAAAAGTACTGGTGTATTTCCAATTGGAGAAACTATAGTTGAATACACATTCCATGACAATGCTTCACCAACTGCCAATCAAGCCTCGTGTTATGTTAAAGTACAAATAACAGGTATGTTTACTTTTTTCTCATTTCTTTATATTTTATCTGTGGGATACTTTACTTATATTAATATTTGATTGTAATTATAATCTTCATATATATATGCTATATTTATTCATGTGTTATGTGTTTATGTGCTAATACCTTTCGTAATTGCGCGCTGTACATTTTCGTATTAACACTTTCACGTAAAGAGAGAAAAAAAAGTGTTATAAATGCGTTGGAGATCCACGAACAAAAATATATACTAAAGTAAATCAATAGAAAACCAATTAGATGAAATTTCAAATAGAAGCAAAGGCAAGATGAAACCAACTGAAATTTCTAAATAGTGAGAGGCTGTGAGATTTAAGCAACACTTATGGAGAATGCTATAATCAAGATTCAAAGAAAGAATCAAAACCTTGTTGTTAGAAAAGAAAGAAAAGTCTATTGTGTTTGGAAAAAAATGTGGAGCAGTGTATTTTATATGACACAGAAGAGTCAGTGAATAGAACCTTGAGTATTTAAATATCAAAAATCAATAACAAGCAGTGTGAAATTGGAAAAATATGAAGACAGATACTGTACATGACAAAAGAATGACCATCAAGGAAAAGAGAGATGAAAAGATGGAAAGAAACAACAAAGTAGTAGTTGAAACATGTTTAATATTGGATTGAAGTACACCGAAGCATGATGATGATGATATTTTTGTTGTAATTACTGTTTAATTAATGTTGATAGCAGCTTATTCTTATAGACAACAATAACTACTCAAATAACCCATTAACTAGATCCTTTCCATATTAACATATATTAAATCCACAGTAATATATACTATACTATACAAATAATGTTTATCCCACAGATCAAGAAGCTCCAAATATTATCAATTGTCCAAAACAGCTGTAATAACGACCTATTAACAAATATTTTATACTTGTAGATAAACAAGCTCCCTATATTATTGATTGTTTAATGGATATGATTGTTAACACAACAACTGGTGAGGTATTTGCAATCAATGTCAAATGGGTTGAACCGACAGCTACTGATAACTCTGGAGAGACTCCTGCACCAGTAGCAGACTACACTTCTGGTGATAACATGTTTCAAATTGGTAGTACAACAGTTCAGTACAATGTCTCAGATTCAGTTGGTAACTTTAATGATAGCTGCAGTTTTGTTATCCATGTTGAAGGTAAGACTGTACCTTATATAACAAGATTAGATTTGAGCTACATTAATGTGGTTTGGTCAAATGTAATTTCAATATACCTTTTGTTTATTTTGGTAATAGATAATGAAAGTCCAATGATTGACTGCCCAACAAATGTCACTTCAAATAATTACATTGAAGAGACATTTGGACTAGTAAGTGTCCGGACGGATCAAGAAAGTCCGAATTCTACAGTCACGTGGAATCTTCCTGTGACAAGTGACAATAGTAATGGAACAGTGACTGTAGTGTCATCGCCATTTGAATCAGGTGACATGATACCAATTGGTACTCACACAATCACCTTTACAGCAACTGATCCTTATGGAAATAATGACACTTGTGAATTTTATATCAAGGTTGAAGGTAAATTAAAATAAGGGTTTCAATAATAAATATTTAATAATTTAGAAATTATATTAACTTCTCATACACAGAATTCAAAACGATGTAAATTCGACACTGATCACATTTGAATATTTACAATTTAAAACATTGTATTCTAAAGTAAATTCTATACATAATATTAATAGTATCAACATATTTTACAGTACCAGTTTTTTTTAAATTCATTTGTTGTTTTATTAGTAATATCCTGGATTTATATAGCGCCTAAGTGCTGATTATTATTTATTTATAAATAAGTATACTTATTGTATTCTTTTATTCTATATTTAGACGTGGAGCCGCCGAATCCGACATGTCCTTCCATTGCGTATGGTGTGGCTGATCCTGAAAGTCCCAATGGCACTGTCAGTTTCAACATTACTGTTGTGGATAATGTTCTTGTTGCTACATTTTATACCAACCATACATTAGTCAGTTCAAGTGCTATTGACATGGTTTCTTATACATTTAAAAGTACTGGTGTATTTCCAATTGGAGAAACTATAATTGAATACAAATTCTTTGACAATGCTTCACCAACAGCCAATCAAGCCTCGTGTTACGTTAAAGTACAAATAACAGGTATGTTTACTTTTTTTCTCATTTCTTTATATTTTATCTGTGAGATACTTTAATTATATTAATATTTTATTGTAATTATATTCTTCATATATATATGCTATATTTATTCATATGTTATGTGTTTATGTGCTAATACTTTTCGTAATTGCGCGCTGTACATTTTCGTTTTAACACTTTCACGTAAAGAGAGAAAAAAAAGTGTTATAAATGCATTGGAGATCAACGAACAAAAATATATACTAAAGTAAATCAATAGAAAACCAATTAGATGAAATTTCAAATAGAAGCAAAGGCAAGATAAAACCAACTGAAATTTCTAAATAGTGAGAGGCTGTAAGATTTAAGCAACACTTATGGAGAATGCTATAATCAAGATTCAAAGAAAGAATCAAAACCTTGTTGTTAGAAAAGAAAGAAAAGTCTATTGTGTTTGGAAAAAAATGTGGAGCAGTGTATTTTACATGGCACAGAAGAGTCAGTGAATAGAACCTTGAGTATTTAAATATCAAAAAATCAATAACAATCAGGGTGAAATTGGAAAAATATGAAGACAGAAACTGTACATGACAAAAAAAATGACCATCAAGGAAAAGAGAGATGAAAAGATGGAAAGAAACAACAAAGTAGTAGTTGAAACATGTTTAATATTGGATTGAAGTACACCGAAGCATGATGATGATGATTTTTTTTTTTGTAATTACTGTTTAATTAATTTTGATAGCAGCTTATTATTATAGACAACAATAACTACTCAAATAACCCATTAAGTAGATCCTTTCTATATTAACATATATTAAACACACAGTAATATATACTATACTATACAAATAATGTTTATCCCACAGATCAAGAAGCTCCAGATATTATCAATTGTCCAAAACAGCTGTAATAACGACCTATTACAAATATTTTATACTTTTAGATAAACAAGCTCCCTATATTATTGATTGTCCAATGGATATGATTGTTAACACAACAACTGGTGAGGTATTTGCAATCAATGTCACATGGGTTGAACCGACAGCTACTGATAACTCTGGAGAGACTCCTGTACCAGTAGCAGACTACACTTCTGGTGATAACATGTTTCCAATTGGTAGTACAACAGTCCAGTACAATGTCTCAGATTCAGTTGGTAACTTTAATGATAGCTGCAGTTTTGTTATCCATGTTGAAGGTAAGACTGTATCTTATATAACAAGATTAGATTTGAGCTACATTAATGTGGTTTGGTCAAATGTAATTTCAATATACCTTATGTTTATTTTGGTAATAGATAATGAAAGTCCAATGATTGACTGCCCAACAAATGTCACTTCAAACAATTACATTGGAGAGGCATTTGGACTAGTAAGTGTCCGGACGGATCAAGAAAGTCCGAATTCAACAGTCACGTGGAATCTTCCTGTGACAAGTGACAATAGTAATGGAACAGTGACTGTAGTGTCATCGATATATGAATCAGGTGACATGTTACCAATAGGTATTCACACAATTACATTTACAGCAACTGATCCTTATGGAAATAGTGACACTTGTGAATTTTATATCGATGTTGAAGGTAAATTAAAATAAGTGTTTCAATAATAATTTTTAATAATTTAGAAATAATATTAACTTCTCATACACCGAATTCAAAACGATGTAAACTCGACACTGATCAAAATTGAATAGTTAAAACAATGTTTACAATTTAAAACATTGTATTTAAAGTACATTCTATACATAATAATAATTCAATTCAATTCAATTTAATTTCTTTTTATTTCGGAAATATCATCCAGAATAAACGTATAAACAGAAAAAAAAATTCGTAAACTCTAAACTTATGTATATAGAATGCTTCTCCATCTACAATACGTTTTGGAGTTATGGAGCATATTTTTACAAACACAAGCAACAAGGATGTTACCACTATTCAACATACGTTGCATAAAACCATAGGTAGATTTTCGCATGTACTCATTAAAGGAAGAGACACCATGTTCAATAAACATTGCACTAGCATTAGTACCAACATTTTTTACAATACCTGTTTTTTTATATTCATTTGTTGTTTTATTAGTAATATCCTGGTTGTATATAGCGCCTAGGTGCTGATTATTATTTATTTACAATTAAAATAAGTAAAATTATCGTATTCTTTTATTCTATATTTAGACGTGGAGCCGCCGAATCCAATATGTCCTTCCATTGCGTATGGTGTGGCTGATCCTGAAAGTCCCAATGGCACTGTCAGTTTCAACATTACTGTAGTGGATAATGTTCTTGTTACTATGTTTTATACCAACTATACATTAGTCAGTCCAAATGCTATTGACATGGTTTCTTATACATTTACAACCACTGGTGTATTTCCAATTGGAGAAACTATAATTAAATACAAATTCAATGACAATGCGATACCAACATCCAATCAAGCCTCGTGTTATGTTAAAGTACAAATAACAGGTATGTTTACTTTTTTTCTCATTTCTTTATATTTTATCTGTGGGATACTTTAATTATATTAATATTTGATTGTAATTATAATTTTCATATATATATGCTATATTTATTCATATGTTATGTGTTTATGTGCTAATACCTTTCGTAATTGCGCGCTGTACATTTTCATTTTAACACTTTCACGTAAAGAGAGAAAAAAAGGGTTATAAATGCATTGGAGATCAACGAACAAAAATATATACTAAAGTAAATCAATAGAAAACCAATTAGATGAAATTTAAAATAGAAGCAAAGGCAAGATAAAACGAACTGAAATTTCTAAATAGTGAGAGGCTATGAGATTTAAGCAACACTTATGGAGAATGCTATAATCAAGATTCAAAGAAAGAATCAAAACCTTGTTGTTAGAAAAGAAAGAAAAGTCTATTGTGTTTGGAAAAAAATGTGGAGCAGTGTATTTTACATGGCACAGAAGAGTCAGTGAATAGAACCTTGAGTATTTAAATATCAAAAAATCAATAACAATCAGGGTGAAATTGGAAAAATATGAAGACAGATACTGTACATGACAAAAAAATGACCATCAAGGAAAAGAGAGATGAAAAGATGGAAAGAAACAACAAAGTAGTAGTTGAAACATATTTAATATTGGATTGAAGTACACCGAAGCATGATGATGATGATAATTTTTTTGTAATTACTGTTTAATTAATTTTGATAGCAGCTTATTGTTATAGACAACAATAACTACTTAAATAACCCATTAACTAGATCCTTTCTATATAAACATATATTAAACCCACAGTAATATATACTATACTATACAAATAATGTTTATCCCACAGATCAAGAAGCTCCAGATATTATCAATTGTCAAAAACAGCTGTAATAACGACCTATTAACAAATATTTTATACTTGTAGATAAACAAGCTCCCTATATTTTTGATTGTTTAATGGATATGATTGTTAACACAACAACTGGTGAGGTATTTGCAATCAATGTCACATGGGTTGAACCGACAGCTACTGATAACTCTGGAGAGACTCCTGTACCAGTAGCAGACTACACTTCTGGTGATAACATGTTTCCAATTGGTAGTACAACAGTCCAGTACAATGTCTCAGATTCAGTTGGTAACTTTAATGATAGCTGCAGTTTTGTTATCCATGTTGAAGGTAAGACTGTACCTTATATAACAAGATTAGATTTGAGCTACATTAATGTGGTTTGGTCAAATGTAATTTCAATATACCTTTTGTTTATTTTGGTAATAGATAATGAAAGTCCAATGATTCACTGCCCAACAAATGTCACTTCAAACAATTACATTGGAGAGCCATTTGGACTAGTAATTGTCCGGACGGATCAAGAAAGTCCGATTTCAACAGTTACATGGGATCCTCCTGTGACAAGTGACAATAGTAATGGAACAGTGACTGTAGTGTCATCGCCATTTGAATCAGGTGACATGATACCAATTGGTACTCACACAATCACCTTTACAGCAACTGATCCTTATGGAAATAATGACACTTGTGAATTTTATATCGCGGTTGAAGGTAAATTAAAATAAATGTTTCAATAATAAATTTTTTATAATTTAGAAATTATATTAACTTCTCATACACAGAATTCAAAATTCGACACTGATCACATTTGAATATTTACAATTTAAAACATTGTATTCTAAAGTAAATTCTATACATAATATTATTTTACAGTACCAGTTTTTTTTTTAAATTCATTTGTTGTTTTATTAGTAATATCCTGGATTTATAGCGCCTAAGTGTTGATTATTATTTATTTATAAATAAGTATAATTATTGTATTCTTTTATTCTATATTTAGACGTGGATCCGCCGAATCCGACATGTCCTTCCATTGCCTATGGTGTGGCTGATCCTGAAAGTACCAATGGCACTGTCAGTTTCAACATTACTGTTGTGGATAATGTTCTTGTTGCTATATTTTCTACCAACCATACATTAGTCAGCCCAAGTACTATTGACATGGTTTCTTATACATTTACAAGCACTGGTGTATTTCCAATTGGAGAAACTATAATTGAATACACATTCCATGACAATGCGTCACCAATATCCAATCAAGCCTCGTGTTATGTTAAAGTACAAATACCAGGTATGTTTACTTTTTTTCTCATTTCTTTATATTTTATCTGTGGGATACTTTAATTATATTAATATTTGATTGTAATTATATTCTTCATATATATATGCTATATTTATTCATATGTTATGACGTGTTTATGTGCTAATACTTTTCGTAATTGCGCGCTGTACATTTTCATTTTAACACTTTCACGTAAAGAGAGAAAAAAAAAGTGTTATAAATGCATTGGAGATCAACGAACAAAAATATATACTAAAGTAAATCAATAGAAAACCAATTAGATGAAATTTCAAATACAAGCAAAGGCAAGATAAAACCAACTGAAATTACCAAATAGTGAGAGGCTGTGAGATACAAGCCATACTTATGGAGAATGCTATAATCAAGATTCAAAGAAAGATTCAAAACTTTGTTGTTAGAAAAGATGTTTTTTGCAACCGCAAATGTCCATTGTGTTTGGAAAGAAATGTGGAGCAGTGTATTTTACATGACAAAGAAGAGTCAGTTAAAACTTACTTAAGTTGAAAGGGAATAGAACCTTGCATATTTAGATTTAAAAAAGAAACAAATAACAAGCAATCTCCAACAGCTCAAATAACCCACAGTAATATACTATATTAACAAATAGTGTATATCTCACAGATCAAGAAGCTCCTGATATTATCAATTGTCCAATGGATATGATTGTTAACACGACGGTTGAGGCATTTGCAATCAATGTCACATGGATAGAACCTACAGCTACTGATAATTCTGGAGAGACTCCTGTACCAGTAGCAGACTACATTTCTGGTGATAATATGTTTCCAATTGGTGACACAACAGTCCAGTACAATGTCTCAGATTCTGTTGGAAACTACAATGAAAGCTGTAGCTTTGTCGTCAACGTTGAAGGTAGTTATTATGACGGTTCAAAGTCAAGGCATTAAGTTTGCATCTAAAAATTAAAGTTGCATCTAAAAGTTGGTATTCATTTAATATTTTTGATTTTATTTATGTTCTTAGGTGGTCCATGTGATACTGATCTTGTGCTTACAGAGTGGCAACGTAGTATTCTATATGACCTTGGGTCTGAGTCTCCAATATCTGATGATTTTATAATAGATGGCTGGTACAAGCTGAGAAATGAGGGTGATAGGATCGATATTAGAATGCCAACCTCAACACCAGGAAGTTTTAAATGTGGAACTTTATTCCCAGTTTGGATTGATGGTTTGTTAACTGCTTTTCAAATATTATTATTCATAACAAACTAAATAAAGATGTATAACTATGCAAAGCACATTTGTGTATGTATTAGTATTTATAAAAGACCGCTATATAAATCTAGTGAAATAAATGACAATAATGATTCTTTCATTGAAACAATTCTATAGATACATATCCAGAACTTGGAGATCCAATCAAAAGTGTTACTGGCTGCATAGATGTCAATGGAGATCCTTGTGCCTTCACTGTTCCAATTTCTCTTCTTGCTTGTTCAACTGTAAACAACGATCTATATTTTGTTCATTATTTCGTTGACACTCCTGGAACCTTAATTGGATATTGTACAGGTAAGAATATAGTACTTTTAAATAAATTCATCTGGTTCCGAATATAATTAAAATTATTTCTTTTTTGTTGAACCAAATACATACACAATTGGTATAAATATGACGTTTCGTTGACATACTGTCACCTTCTTCAAACTACTGTTTCAATAAAATAAGATAGAAATGTAATCAATACTTTAAAACTATCTTATTTATCACATATTTAATTTAGGTAATGAGAGCCATACAATATTATGACTACATACATTAGTATATAGTGCATATATCGAAGTTCATTATGTTTAACCTGCTTTTTGTTTACTTTGTATAACACCAGAAATACTTTGTTTTATACTCATCAGCAGAATATTATATAGTATACACTACTAATTTGAAATTAGAATTTAATTCGCCACTTTGACGAATTATTGGTGATAATTGTAAAAAACGATAAATTTACCGACATTTATTTAAAAAAAACTACGCAAACGCACCATGCACGTACGTTAATATACGAGCGCAAACAGTTGATGTATGCCATTCTATGACCTGATGCATACGCTTATTATAGTGCTGAGTTGTGCCTATTATATGTCATATAGAATATATATATATATATACAGTATATTATAATACAGTGTAGCATAGGTGAAATTACGGGCTCACATGTTATTAAATGAACATTTTCATTTTCAGATTCTCTTTTACCTTGTGAAACTAACGTGACGTCATCACCTGAGTTCCCACCATGTGACGGTAAGTTCTACATACCCTTTGATAACAGCAAGAAAGGAAAATATTGAACAAAATGAGGAGAATTATAATTTTGTAAGATAAGCCGTAAGCCAACGAAAGAATAAAAAAATTTCACAGATTCTCTGCAACCGTAACAACTTTTGAGAAGAAAGGCATTACATGCCATGCTATACAACGGACTGACATTTGAAAGGGAAAGTGGCACTACATTTGAAAAGGAACATACAGTGACAAGCAGGTTGTAATGGAAAAAATACTCAGAAAAGTAAAGATAGATTCTGTACATGGAAAGCAACTAATTGACCACGAGGGAAAGGAGATATGCTAAAGTAGAAAGAAATAATGACGGAAAGAAACAGCAGATTACAAGCAGATTGCTGAATTACTCCGAAGCAATATTTGAGTCATGACTATTCATAAAATGTATTAATTTTACAGCTTAATATAATATGCCTATTCATATAGAAACAAATTAACTGTTAATATTATAACCTATTATATCTCTTCCATATTTGACTTAAGTGGGCTTACCGACCATGGCATGTATTGCTAATTGAATAGATTTAATATGTAAACAATAATATGTTTATTTCACAGATCAAGAAGCTCCAGATATTATCAATTGTCCAATGGATATGACTATTAACACGACTGTTGAGGCATTTGCAATCAATGTCACATGGGTTGAACCTACAGCTACCGATAACTCTGGAGAGACTCCTGTACCAGTAGCAGACTACACTTCTGGTGATAATATGTTTCCAATTGGTGACACAACAGTCCAGTACAATGTCTCAGATTCTGCTGGTAACTTTAATGATAGCTGTAGTTTCGTTATCACTGTTGAAGGTAAGACAACTGTACCTCGTTGGAGGAAATTAAAATTGAGCTACAGTAATGTGGTTATATCAAATGTAATATATTTATTTATGTTATTTATGTCGTGAATAGATATTGAAAATCCAATAATTGACTGCCCAACAAATGTCACTTCAAACAATTACATCGGAGAAGGGTATGGACTAGTAAATGTCAGCACAGATATAGGAAGTCCAAATGCCACTGTCACCTGGGATCCTCCTGTGACAAGTGACAATAGTGGTGGACTTGTGACTGTAATGTCTTCATCTTTTGAGTCTGGTGACATGATACCATATGGTACTCACACAATCACTTTTACAGCAACTGATCCTTATGGCAATAGTGACACCTGTGACTTTGGCCTCAATGTTGAAGGTAAAATATAAACCTCTTTGAAATGTTGATAATTTACAAAATACAGGAATTAGAATTGTATTTAACAGCGTTATGAGTATATTATAATATTTCCTCTCAGAACGTAGAAAGAGAATATATCTTATATTACAAAAGTAAAATTCAATTAATTACTAATTGATGATTAATTTCTTGGACTTTATACAACAATTACGTCTTTAACCGATAAACAACAATCATTTTTATCAATTTTTTTTCACCAATATTTAAGAGCACTATAATAGTAATAAGTACCATTAATTATTTTATCGATATACTTTGCATAATAGTAATTATGGTTTTTAACGAATTGTTTACTATTTGTTTATACGGTAAGTTTGACAAATATAATATACTGTACTGTAAGAATTAAAATGTTATTTCGTAACTATGAATCGACTCTTATGTGGAAATAAGAAAATTAATTGTTCCATTCTACCATTATAAAATGTAATTTGATTTTAGCAATAGTAATTCTTGTTTCTTCCTTTTGTAATAATAGATAATGAGGATCCAGTCTTGGTTTGTCCGCCAAATATTACAACTACTACAGCAGATGGTTCAAATCGAGCGTTCAATGTCAACTGGACTGATCCAATAGTAATTGACAATTCGGATGAAGATATAACACCAATTTCCAAGTACAATCCTGGAAATAATGAATTTGATATTGGTAGAACTGATGTTATATATGATGCAGTTGATAGTTCAGGCAATGCGGGAACATGTACCTTTATAGTAACTGTTACTGGTAAGCACAGATGGAATTCTTTCCTCTGACGTATTTAAATTAATTAATACAGAAATGTTTGCATAAATGCATTTTTACCTTGATCTTCTTTCCTGAGTATTATTACTATTATTTATTATAAGTTATAATTATTACCTCATGTTTTAGATCCAGAAGCTCCAGATATTATAGATTGTCCAATGGATATAATTGTTAACACAACAACTGGTGAGGCAATTGCAATCAATGTCACATGGATGGAACCGACAGCTACTGATAACTCCGGAGAGACCCTTATACCAGTAGCAGACTACACTTCTGGTGATAATATGTTTGTAATTGGTGATACAACAGTCCAGTACAATGTCTCAGATTCAGCTTGTAACTTTAATGATAGCTGCAGTTTCGTTATCACTGTTGAAGGTAAGACAACTGTACCTCGTTGGTGGAAATTAAAATTGAGCTACAGTAATGTGGTTATATTAAATGTAATTTATTTATTTCTGTTATTTATGTTGTGAATAGATATTGAACGTCCAATACTTGACTGCCCAACAAATGTCACTTCAAACAATTACATAGGAGAAGGGTATGGACTATTAAATGTCAGCACAGATATAGGAAGTCCAAATGCCACTGTCACCTGGGATCCTCCTGTAACAAGTGACAATAGTGGTGGACTTGTGACTGTAATGTCATCACCTTTCGAGTCTGGTGACATAATACCACATGGTACTCACACAATAACTTTTACAGCAACTGATCCTTATGGCAATATTGACACCTGTGACTTTGGCCTCAATGTTGAAGGTAAAATATAAATCTCTTTGTAATTTTGATAATTTACAAAATACAGGAATTATAATTGTTTTAGAGAACGTTATGAACATATTATAAGATTTACCTTCAACACACAACACAAAAGAGAATATATTTTATATTGAATAAGTACATCCAAGTGATTACTAATTGATGATTAAGTCATTGGCCTTTATACAAAAATTACATCTTTACTGATGAACCCATGTGTCATTTTCATCAATAATTCTTCACCAATTTTGAAGCGCACTATAATTGGTACCGTTATTATTACTTTGCATATATGTAACGGCTTGTTTATTATCTGTTTATATGGTAAGTTTGAGAAAATATACTGTTGTGTAAGAGTTAAAATGTTAGTAAGTAACTATGAATCGACTCTTATGTGGAAATAAGAAAATGAATTGTTCCATTCTACCATTACAAAATGTAATATGATTTTAGCATTAATAATTCTTGTTTCTTCCTTTTGTAATATTAGATAATGAGGATCCAGTCTTGGTTTGTCCGCCAAATATTACAACTACTACAGCAGAGGGTTCAGATCAAGTAGTCAATGTCAACTGGACTGATCCAATAGTAATTGACAATTCTGATGAAGATATAACACCAACGTCCAAGTACAATCCTGGAAATAATGAATTTGATATTGGTAGAACTGATGTTATATATGATGCAATTGATAGTTCAAGCAATGCAGGAACATGTACCTTTATAGTAACTGTTACTGGTAAGCACAGATGGAATTCTTTCCTCTGACGTATTTAAATTAATTAATACAGAAATGTTTGCATAAATGCATTATTACCTTGATCTTCTTTCCTGAGTATTATTACTATTATTTATTATAAGTTATAATTATTACCTCATGTTTTAGATCCAGAAGCTCCAGATATTATAGATTGTCCAATGGATATAATTGTTAACACAACAACTGGTGAGGCAATTGCAATCAATGTTACATGGGTGGAACCGACAGCTACTGATAACTCCGGAGAGACCCTTATACCAGTAGCAGACTACACTTCTGGTGATAATATGTTTGTAATTGGTGACACAACAGTCCAGTACAATGTCTCAGATTCAGCTGGTAACTTTAATAATAGCTGTAGTTTTGTTGTCACCGTTGAAGGTAAGTGAATGTACTTTCTGGAAGGAAATTATTACCAATTCAGTCACATGACTTTTATAAGTTCGTTGTTAATATAATCCTTGAAGTACTACTTTTTGGCAGACTTTCTGGCAACATGCCTTTATGTTATTAACATAACAATTATTATATATATATATATTATATATATTTCTTGTCAAATGTGATCTAGTTTTACCTTTCAAAGAAGAAGCAGGATGTACAATAATTTAAAACTCAGTAAATTAGCATTAAAAAGGTAATACAGAAGATCCCCTATTAAAAGACGCTAAAGACAAATTGTGCTGTGTTAATATGCATCTAGGGTGCGCATCAGAAAGTGACAATGTGCATGAGAGGGACATACACGTTGAACCTGTCAATCTGTCGGCAGTTTATAAATATTTTAATGATAAATGAATTTGTAATTCATAGAATTATTAAGATGTGAAGTATAGTAAAACTACAGCTAATTACGGACTTGAAATCAACACAAAAAGTGCACATGGTAATCGAAAACACTTTTAATTCAGAGGGCGCGCGTTCAGCAGATGAAACATATTTTCGCGGCCGGCATGGTTTATATATCCGGCCATGGCGGTACACAACAGATAAGGTTGCATAGTTAATACGTGACGTAACAACAACAACAACAATTCTGGAAAGTGATATATCCTACCGTGTGCGGCCCATCATGGAAAATCAGTGTGCCAAATGTGAGCACGTACCATTCAGAGGTTTCGGATGAAATGCGTACGCGACAAATTTAGTAGCATTAATATATAGAGTATTTAGTTTCTTTGTACTACATACATACTTTCTGTTTTTGTCTTATTTTCTTTTTAGAGCAGCCTAACATACTTTAAAATGTGTTTTTATATTAGATAATGAACGCCCAGTTATTGACTGCCCAAACAATGTTACTTCAAACAATTACAACCAAACAAGGTTTGGTTTAATAGTTATTAGCAAGGATGAAGGAAATTCACTTGCCACGGTGACCTGGAACCCTCCTGTGACAAGTGACAATAGCAATGGAATAGTGACTGTAGTGTCATCACCTTATGAATCAGGTGACATAATACCAAGTGGTGTTCACATAATCACCTTTACAGCAACTGACCCTACTGGAAATAGTGACAACTGTGATTTAAGTTTCCGGGTCCAAGGTACAAGGTTTTCAAGAATTTAGTAAATGTAATAATAATAATAATAATAATAATAAATAATTCAACATTTATTAGTTTCTATCAATGGTAAAGCAATACAATAAAAAGAGTGGTAATTTATAATGAGACAATACAAAAATACCATTAATAGAGGATCTTGCAAGAAGAGATTTCTTGTCACACAAGACCCATAAAAAAAAATACATTTGTATATAATTATAATAATATAAAATAAAAAGTCATGACAAAGTTTGACAGTTTGAAGGTCTAGTTTGAGTACAATGATAATAAATGTTTTTTACCTTATTTTACAGGAGATTTCATGTTTGTGGCCAACCTTGTTTCTCCAGGAATTTATATGTCAAGTATAGGTTCCGGTGATGCCACAGCTTTAACCTTTACTCCAGCAATTCAAAATGTTCAACTAACCAGACCAGTGGCTATTGATTATGATGTCACCACTTCAGCGCTATACTGGTCTGACGTCACCACGTCTTCAATTGAATATTATTCATTTGTCAAAAAACAACACCAAGTTTTAGTTTCTTTTGAAACCGGAGGTAAGAACAAATAATTATTTTCTATCTAGTAGGATAATTCATTTATAGTGTGGATTCCTTAAAAAAATAGGGTTCCTTACCTAGTTATTGTTGGTATTACCAACAATAATTGGTTAAACTTTAGTTATTAAGCTAAAATAACACAATCAACACATTTATGATTTTGGCCTACTTGTGACCATCAGCAAATTTACAATTTTTATATGATACAGTCTGTTGATTTTGATCTTTTATTTTTGCTAAAATATTTCCCTAAACTACTCACTACAACGCATAGGCCTGGACGTCTTTGTGTAGGGGAGAGTGGGGTTGGTTGAATCAAATTTTCTATTTTTGACCATAATTTTTTTTTGGTTGCATTGGTTAAGCTGTAATTAACAGTGTATGTTCACTAACATTCCTTCAGGCAACACGGTGAATTATATGGACATCAGAAAACATATTTAGAAGTTAGAAGCAAATTACCAAGATGAGTCGACCGATTCAACCAACCCCTTCATCGGGGTAGGTTGAATCACATAGTGGGGTTGGTTGAATCATGAAATAATATGTAATAAATACAATGATATCTTTAATATTTATTTATTAAGATGAAAACCACATTATAACAAATATATATTAATTAATAAACTACTATTAAAAAAACTATTTCCTGATATTAAAGCTGCTGCACTATTATGTTTTTAAAATGTTAGTTATTATTACACGTAAAAAGCACCATAACATAAATATGAATTGTTTAAAGAGTTAGGCTTTTTAACTAGCCTAAGTTGTTTATTTGAGTTGTTTAAAATAATATATTAGAATTACAGGAACAAACTTGGCACAACAAAAAATGTAATTAAGTATATACAGTAAATGTTTACGTTTACATGAAAAACTGGTTACTCGCAAACCGAGCAAATGAATGTGCGTCCATTTTCGGTGCACTCCACATGTGACCATTCTTCACAACCCTCCGCTAAACACTTTACCCACTTTTCTCCCGGTTTGCTATTTGAGTAGCTTTCTCCACAAATTTCACAATACCAGTCAGTTCCCTTACTTGGTTTTTCTTTTTGAGTGTTGTTTGGCGTTTTCGATTTTGATTTACCCTTACTTTTACTTGCAGATTTCCTTTTCATTATTGCCTCTTTTTCTGGGGTGTCGGTCAGAATTGCAGATTTTAAAGTTTTTCTGCCATGGCCTTTGTTTTTTCTTGGTGGAGCAACTGGAAATGGGCGAATAGTTTCCGGGCTAAATGGCAATCTTCGGCATGCAGCAGATGTGGACGGTTCATCCTCTAAAATTTCATTGGGTGTTGATAGTTGACTTGCATTGATAGGTGGTGGAATTTCAAAATCATCTTCCGACACTGGCTCATTTTCTGCTACTGGCTCGTTTTCTGCTAATGGCTCATTTTCTGCTACTGGCTCGTTTTCTGCCACTGGCTCATTTTCTGCAATTGGCTCATCTTCTGCTTCTGGTTGATCAGTCGTGTCAGCAGGTGCAAATTCGAAATCCTCAAAGATGTCTCGGTTAAATGGAAATATTCCACACTTGCGGAACCCATTTGTTATGTTTATAGGCGTATTTGCCTTAGAGAGTGCCTCTTTTACCACACCTGGGATGTCATAGATGGTCATTCTTTCACCGGGATGAGTCTTCATCCATGAATCCTGTGCAGACCGCAAGTAGGTCTTAAATGGACCATAAACGCTTCTATCCAGTGGTTGGAGTTTGTGACTCGTGTGGGGTGGAAAGGAAAGCATGACAATACCATTTTCCTTAGCAAAGTCCAGGGTTTCTATTGACAAGTGTGGTCCTGCATTGTCCAATAATAATAACACTGGCTTCTCTTTAGATGGCTTTGAAAAATTGGCGAAGTGTTTCATGAAAGCAAGGAAGTCATCTTCTTGCATCCATCCAGATCCATTCGCTCTACCAATGCTTCCTGGTGGTCCATCACGGATGAAACAGCCCTGATACTTAACCCGAGGAAATATGAACATAGGTGTTGTTGCATTACCTACTGCGTTTATTGCTTGGCACACAGTAACTAGAACACCTCGCTCAGCACTTACAATAGCTCCAACTTGCTTTTCTCCCTTTTTAGCGACAACCTTTGATGGCTTTTGCACTGTTGTTGCCCCGGTCTCGTCCAAATTCCATATATCATTTGGAGCAAATTTGTGCCTGTCCATAACTGTAGCCAGTTTGTCAAAAAAGTTTGAAACATTGTTCCGGTTAAAATTCATAGCTCTCGCTAAACTTGTCGCTTCTGCAGCTCTTATACTAACATTTGGGTGACGCTTCAAAAAAGAACAAAACCAATCCTTCCCTGCTTTCTGGTTTTCAGTCCAACTTTGTGGCAAATCTACTTCATATGCTATGGCTAGCTCATATGCAAACTTCCTTACATCATCCGGCATCAAACCAAAATACATAGCAGCAGCTCTCAATATATATTGAACCAGCATTTCCTCTTGGTTGTCACTAAACACCTGTCGATTTCGGACATATCCAACGTGTGTGTCAGTTAATGCTCTTGTCACTTCAAGAGGGGTATTCAAAGCACCATCGGCATCTGAAAATATAGTTTAATGTATACAGTTAGCTAATAGTAATATTTTAATACCTTATTATATTTTCATACATTTTAATATCCATACCTTTCTTTAGTTTGTTGACATCAAAGTCTTTTGCCACTGATCTTACAGACAGGTTCTCCAATATCACAATTCGTGCTGCTCGTTTTAACATTTCTGGGTTTTTCCCCCGTTCGGTTTTTCTCTTATGAGTTCTAGGCATGACTGTATGTTGATAACTGAAAAATGCAAACAAAAGATCATTAGAATTAACAAAAAAATAGGTAGCGCTGGCAGTCGTATACTAGGCCCTATAGGCTATAGTAGCCTCCATCATTTAATTTTAATAACTATGCCTATAGTATAATAGTAATACAGTAAATTATTTGAAAGATGTTTATTTATAATTTATATTTTTACAATACTTAATAATAATAAATACTGTAATTTTAGGCTAGGCCTATGTAGTTTAATTTCTTACAATTTACATCTTAAAATTTCTATTCTGTATAAGAACATTTCTATAGTTACTATTATTGAGTTGAAAAAGTTTAAAACTACATAAATTAACATAAACAATGCACATTATTATCTTGGGGTTGGTTGCATCACGTGATGGGGTAGGTTGCATCACCTGATTCAACCAACCCCATAGGCACAGACAGCATTAATTCGTGTCATAGAAAAAAAATACGTGGCTCATAGGCCTTACGGTGAAGATGAAAACATTTTTTCTTGTTCCTCATTAAGCATAATAAGTGAACTCTCTTGATTCATATACATAAAAATAAATTAATCACGTATTAAAAAGTTCCACGAAAATTTTCCTGACATTTTAAAGAAATCTTGATTTTAAAAGTATAAAAGAATATATTTTCGCAGTTGCCATTTTGTATCACATGACATCAGTTAAACCAATCATACGCGACGTTTAGGCAGCAGACGTCAAAATCACACGATGTAAACACGAAATGGCGTCCGACGAGGAAGGATCTTCTCGCTCAGACAAAGTAAAGTTGAAATGTTTTTTCCAAATTTACAAGCATTCAAATAAAATTATCAGTCCAATTACTGAGATTCGATGGAATAAAGTGTTGCTCTGTTCAAAGAGTTGGATAAAATTAGATGGAGACGGCAAGGAAATCGCCATACATTTGACGGAGCTTCTTGGTATGTCTGATGAAGGTAAATCGTTTGACGATGTCGTACGCGAGCATCCAGGCTTAGGTTTTCATGCTACCTCCTGTTACAGGCGATATACTGATACATCTCGACTAAAAAAGGTAATATTTGGTTTCGATTATTATCAGAATACTCTAAGAGTTAATAATATAGTTAAATGATACAGTATATAGGGTGCTACTAGGTATCCCAATGAAAGCGCACAGAGGGGTATCACTTTTGAAATATTGACGAAATTCGAAAAAGTAGTATGACTTTGATGTTAAATAAATCGTATTCAATCTTAATTAATACTTACAAAATTTATATTGTTTGAAAGTACTTGTTTTAATCTATGTATAAGTGTGTTTATAATTAAAATTAATGAATTAGTTGCCGAGAAAATGCGATTTTAAAACGGTTCTAAAATCCCGTCGAGCCGATTTCCGCGCGTTGAAAACCTCATCGGAAAATCCCCATCAGTTTTCAAAACACGATCGCACGATTACCATTGGAGCTAGCGGATTAATTTTTGTTGTATGTTATCAGGCTTTAAATAAGCTTTAATTTGATACGAAAATCGTCTTCTATAAATAGGTTTTTCGTAACGAAAAGTCAATTTTTGTGACAAAAATCCAATTTTGATTCACCGTTTATGGAAAAATATTATGGATTTTGGTATTAAATTATAGCTAAATCTACATTGAAATCGATAAAACATAGTTTACAAACGTATTGTGCATGGTAATTGTGCGAACTACATTTTAAAATGGTGCATGAGGCGTAAATCCCGTTCAAAATTTTAAAGATCCAACCATTATAATCCGGTGAATATTGTAGTGAGTAAAATATTGTACTCTAAAATACGCGCGTGTTTGTTGTGGCGTTTTCCGTTAAATACATTAATGCACCCTATCAGCGAATGGTACGTTCCATATTTTGAACACGTTGTTTAGTTTTCTATTCCTCGCTCGAGTTCGACCGGCTCGACGCGAGATGTGTGACAGCAGCGATGTCGGAGATTGACATGTCCTTTCCGTCGTAGAATATCTGGTTTTACACATTAATTTAACAACTTAAAATTGATGTAATGTGCGGAAGATTTATTATGCAAGTATACAATGCAAATGCGTTAGGTTAAAATGTACCGAGGAAATTTATTAAGCTAATTTACCAATGTTACATTTGACTCTGTATACGGCGGCCGAAAGTCATTAACTGCGACCGAAATACTTTAACGGGAGCGACTACTAATCGCGAGTAAGCCGTGACTTGGCCTAAACTTTAGCTCCGTATTTCAATTTAATAACGTAATAATACGAAAAGAAAACAATTTTTATAATGTTATATATACTATTCAGGTAAACAATTAATTCTTTTAATTAACATTGATTATTTTAAATGAGTTTATTTTGACCCATATTGTGCGTTTGCCTAAGAGCATATCTTACTTTTAGCAGCCTGGCTTAGATTTGGTGTCATAATCATATGGGCCTAAAATCTTGTTTTACGTATTCAAAAGTTATATATAATAGTATTATGATTGAAATTATAAATATAAAGTATATTAAAATATTCTAATAATTATACTTACCGAAAATTAGTGTAAAAGAAAGGAAACAGTACACACCGTTTTTAACATACTTTTTCATTTTTTTTTTTTATAATTTTAAATTTCACCATTAAAAAAATTTTTTTTTTTCATATACACATCTAAAATGAATTTATTAATGAAATATACACTACATTCTAACAAGTACAAAAAAAATTAAATGAATTAGTACAGTAGTTCAAAAGTTACAGATCATTGAAAAATAGCAGTTTTTTCATTTTTTAGGGAATTCCAGCAAAAATGGGCGTTAAATGCTTTCCTACCACTTTGCGGACCAATAATTTTAAAAATAGGTTTCGTTGAGGCTCCAAAAAAAATAGAGTTGTACAACTCTGTGATATCTATAGGTTTAACAAAATTCAAAACTTTTAACTAATTATTGTAAAAGTTATAACCTTTTAAAAATGCTTCCAATTTCAACTGCAAAAAACACCATTTTTAGGCAAAAAATCGTATATTTTTTTACCACTTTAAATAACCATAACTTTAGAACGGGTAATCGGATTTCAATCATTTAAATTGCAAAATGCTAATTACATTAAGTTCTTTATGGTTAACTGAAAGAAAATGTAAAAAAATTAATCTGAATTTTTTCATTGGGATACCTAGTGCTACTGATCTATATATCTATAGATAGGCCTAGATCTATATTGTGCCCTTAGAGTTTCTGTGCTTGGTTGTTGATTGGGCTTTCTACTACTGTAGTACCAGTACTACTACGTAGGCCTAGGCCCTAGGCCATATTATATTATACAGTATATATTATTCAGTTGGCTACACAATTAATTTTAGTTAAATACCAATATAGGCTCTGTATTCTGGAAAGTGAGTAAAACGTAACTTTCTAAAACTCTTGTTGGTTTTTTGAATTTACATTTTTAATTTTTTTTTTTATTTGCTTCAGTCTAAATGTTGAATTTTTAAACACCAAAATCTATAAAATATTAAAATATATTTTAATAATATTTATTATTATTTACAGGGAATTGGAAAGTGTTTTTTTAACATATAAGCAAAGCTATAAGGTATTTTGCAGAGATGTAATTGATAAACGGTTACAGTATGGACAGGAGATACCAAGACTCGCAAAACTCCAAAAGCTTTTCATGAAATCAATTGAAAAAACAGAAAATGTTTACTTGTCAACTATAAGGTAGGCTGTCGATCCCTTCTTAAAAACGATGAAATAATTGTAATATTTTTGAGATCCAGTTACTGTAATAATTTCTTCATTGTATCTGTGTTACAATTAATTATAATCAATTAATGTGTTATTTATAGATCAGACGTGTTGAAGAAGAAGCTCAGGATGGATTATCCTAACCTAATTTTTCATTCACCCACAAGAAGGTTAGTTGCTTAGTGCTTATATTAAATGATTATTTCACCAGGGATAATTTAAAAAAAAATCTTTTTGTGGATTGGTCAAACTAAATATTTTGTTTATTTTTTCTTAATTAGAAATGAATCAGTTCTGGTGTACTTTAGCAATGTATCCCCTGGATTTGTGGCTGATCCATTTTTGTCATCAGGAAAAAGTACAACGGAGACAGATGAATCATCAGAGTATGACATAGATATTCCAACTACTTCTACAACACACGAAATCTCCACTGATGGTGACAATAGAGACAAACTAAGGACTCTATATTTTGCAGGTACGGTTAAAATACAATAACTTGTATATACTGGTTTATTTTTAAATAACAACAATAAATGTTATTGCATAATTAAGGAAATGCTGTGGATCAAAGAGGTGAAAGCTGTATGCACTCAAAAAACAAAACTGTTATGATAGTAAGTGGTGTCGATCATAAATGCTGTACACAATACAGTATATGCTTTATATACATTTATTATTACTATGTTTCATTCATCGAATGCTATAAAATATACTTGCAGGTACGATAGTAAATAATGCCATCAAATCAAACAAAGGTATGCAGAGTGAATGGCCTCCAAGAGCAGCAGACATTAATGATGTTGACATATCTGAAATTGTGCCATATGAGTTGTTTAATCTAATCGCAAAGTGTGTTGGTGCTGCAGAAGATACTATACAAACCTCATTTTCAGATGTTACTGAAGAAACTCGAACGAAAATTTTATCGATATGCCAGGAAATCCTGTACCTTGGAAAGGAAGAAGGCAGACTCCAAAGTCACTTGCTCTAGGATTAACTGTTCGAGTGTGAATGAGATGAGTGTGAAAACAGGACAAGAGAAGAAGAAGAAGAAAAAGAAGACACACCAGACTATGGCATTGAAGATGATGAATTAGACTATGATGAATTGGACTATGAGGAATTAGACTATATGAGGAAGATGAATATGAAATATACTGTAGTTTATACGGTTTTGAATGCAACAAAATCATCATAAAAAGTAACTGTAATGTAATAGGCCTACACTATAACCAATGTGAAACACTACCATGGTTATGCAAACAGAAACTGTGAGCATGTGAATAAAAAAAAAGATTTAAAAAAAATGAAAACAAAATGGAAACCATGAGAATATAAATAAATAATATAACCATGAGAATATAATAATAAAAACTGTAACCATGAGAATATAAATAAATAATGTAACAATGAGAATATAATAATAAAAACTGTAACCATGAGAATATAAATAAATAATGTAACCATGAGAATATAATAATAAAAACTGTAACCATGAGAATATAAAGAAAAATAGTAACTATGAGAATATAAAGAAATTGTGTAACCATTAAAAGAAATTGTGTAACCATGAGAATATAAAGAAAAATATTAACCATGAGAATAAATACAATTACATTGAAACAAAACAAATATTTGATGTTTGTATTTTATTTAATAATTTAAATTTACTATTGCATTGGTGTTTATTACTAGGAATATGTGTTCTATATGTATCACAGTTAAATCATATCAGTCACTATGTACATCCTACGGTATAAACTTAGCATTATTGCTGCTGTATTTCTACTGCTATTAATAGCCTACCTGTCGGGAGAAACCATTATACGAACAGTTGAAGCCATTTGTAATTATAAATGTTTTAATGTCGGGGGATAATTATTAACTCTAAATTTCAATTTTAGAGTTAATATAAATTTGTATTCACTAAATTTATTTAAAAAAATAAAGAATAAATCTATTTTGATAATAAATAACTTGCCTATATATTTCTTATAAACCGTGATAATAATAGTACAGTCTAGTTATAGTGCGCCACCAGTTGTTTCAGCCTCGCTATTTCGTAAGAAATCGTTGGCATATTTACCAACTTTAACGGTAATTTTCTACCAAACGCCAGGTATTTTTTTGTGGAACTTTTACTTTTTGTACTATTAGTATTTATTTAGAACAGTATATGTGGTAAAAAAGTATTATGCTTGATGAGGAACGGGATTGCTTTTCCAGGCATCATTTCAGCTTCGCCGTAAGGCCTATCAACCAAGAAGCTTATCATATAATATTTTACCCTAATATATGTGTTATATAAGACTACTAAAGATTTCAGGAAAAACAATCAGTATAAATAAACAAAACGAAAATCTTTACAAATTGGAAAATGTACTTACAGGCACAAATCGAGCTGGATTTTTAGAACAATAGGTTAACAAGCGTGTATCGGAATAATTTTTGGTGAGCATGTAGAGTGACGTCAGCCAATTGCCAGGTAGTTCAACCAAATTTTTACCCAATTGTAATTTCTGAAATAATACGGCTGATTCAACCTGCCCCCGATTCAACCAACCCCACTCTCCCCTACATCTTCTTTAGTTGTAATAATACAAAACACTCTAGTTCCATACTACATTTATTGTACTAGAGGGTGCTCATGCTTTAGTAAGTTGAGACGATGATTATTGAAATTCTTTGCAATGATAAACATTTATAATAGGCATACACAATAAAGAATCTTTATTGATCAGATAGAAAATGTGTTTAAATTCGCAAAATTACGAGACGCTCGACTAACTGTATAATTAGTATTGAAGTGCTTTGTAACGATGTACATTTTTTATAAACTAGAGGCGCGCCCTCTATGAAGTGTAGACGATGGATCTCGGAATGTTAAATATTGACTCGGGTAAAAACCTCGGTTACCATATAATTATTGATGTTTGCTTTTCGTAAAAATAAACCTAATCTGCTTGTCAGTGTCTTCTTTAGACTAATTAAGATGAGGAATATGACATTTTAAAGTACTATGTTTATTGTTGTGTTGATTCGAGGGAGACGGTTGTTTGTTGTAATATGGTGACATTTCATAGTAAAATAAATTCCCCTAGATATGGATAAATATAACACCGTAATTAATATAATCAACGAGTGATAAATACAGTAAACAATTTTATCAAAATGCTTGGTAAATTGTAGATCAATAAATTCTACTACAAATATGATGTGGCGTTTTTTATAGGATGGTCTAGGTTGAATATGTTCCAAATAATATTTTATGGGAGAGGAGCGTTTATTCAAATAAATGCAGTAGACCTAATTGGTATAACCAATACATTATTTAGTTTAAATCTGGTAAAACGATCAAACACGACACATGACATGGGCCAACGCGCACCCCGAATCTAACGGCTGTACACCTGTATTCGTTATTTTTTGCAGTATATTTTCATTTTGCATAAACTTCACGCGTGGCCTGTGAAAAAAGAACAATATGTATGTCACCGCCAATGACAAACTTTGGAGGGGAGCAAAAACCCGGAAGTCGCAAAATGAATATATCAACCCGGAACTCAGTTACCGCGGACGGCTGAAAAATCTACCGATGAAATTAGACGTTTTCTTTTAAAACCCTTTATAATATCTTCCTAAGAGAGAACAATATCGTAATAGTAAACATTAATGTTATCAACTGTACGTTTCGCGGTACATCTGAAATAGATAAGGACAAGGTCAGACTGTATGGTTAGTTATAGCGAAAGCATGATCTTTGTTACGAATAACGTTCCCTCATTTTATGAATATTGGAGGAACTCCATTCATAGTTTTAAGAACAGAATTCATGACACTTATAATGGTCTAATTGAAACCATAGTTGATATACTTCCACAATCCAACTTGCATCAGCGTTTGTGCAAATTGATATTTTAGGATATTTAGGTTGTTTTTGTGAAAGCTGCTATTGTTAATTTCCTGGTGAATTTTTTTCTTTTTCTGTTTTGTTTGTTTTGTATAATGAATATACTATCCGAAAAAAAGGAATTGAATGGATGAATTGTGTTCAACTTTCTAACTATTATGGTCAACATGATCCAACCATTTAAGCTTATAGTCGAACAACACTCCTAGGTACTTATTATTAACAATCTCTACTTCCTTTCCTTTAACGTATACCGGAACCACAGTCAGCAGAATTATTATTTTTTCGAAAATCAATCCGCCTTTCTTTTTATATAATCGGTAAATCGAATAATCTCAGAAATGTATAGAGAAGAATTGTTAATATTAAGTCCAGCCATAGCTGAGTCGTCCGCAGGTGTTATCATTGGATAACTCGAGGATATCGACCTAATATCTGACGTATACTCAGTAAACAAAAAAAGGTTCCAATACGGTACCTTGTAAGTTATGTGAATTAAAATGGATATGAAAGGATTTTAAAATTTCACAAAAATGACTTTGTATGAATCCTTTTAATGTTAATAAACAGCACACAAAAAAATTAGATTCAAATACCTAGTAGAAATTGAGAAATAAACAAATTAAATTTTGGTATAAAACGTCCACAAAATGGCCGACCAACTGGCACGCCATCTTAATTTTTATGAACGTTCTATACGCACGTACGAGATCGTTAAATTTAGAGTTTGAAACACCCGGGGTTGTAGCCACGGCAGCAGTCGTTTTGTGATTGGTTAATGAATTTTAATACAGTCCAATCACCGCCTTGTCTCGTTCGCGGACTGTGTGGTGTAAACAAAATAAACAAACCCATCCTAAACGAGACTTGCGTGTTGCAAGCTCCCTGTTGCTGCACTGTAGCAAAGAATATATATCACAAGAATGAGTATTCCGCGATTTTTGCATGAGAAACTTGTAACAGAGAGCTCCAGTGAATGATGCCCGCCCTCATAAGGGCGGATGTATACATACTAAATAAGACTTGATTTAATAGACATGATACATGTCGCATTAAATAGAATTATGATGATAGTTTTTGCAATTGTAAACTATTTTATAATACATATTTATTAACAAACTAGTGTTTATTCACTTTTACAGACAATTATTTACTAACATGCTAAGTTAGTTCACAAAAAAGGCCTAACACAGCAACACCAAAAATCAACGAATATTACTCAGCACGGCATATTCTTTACCATTGCCGTGTACTACTGTACGCCCGGTAAATTAAGTATTGTTTTTATGATATAAATTAGTATAAAACACATGCTATTAATAGGAGAAAATGTTAAATGTCATTAACATTTATTTGTTTTACCAGAAACAAGTTAAATATAGGAATATTATTAAACTATCCTTCGTGAAAACGCGTAAACACCAACACGCCCGGTCACGCTATCGTAGCGCCCGGTTGATAAAGCAAACTGTTTATACGGCAGTTTTTACTAAATAAATTGCATAAAACGAACAATTAAATATCCAAATAGTATTTAACATGATGTTGGCATGTAGTTGATAACATTTTTATCATCGGAAAATACTCCGGTGGTCCAGCCTTTGATTAGTGAAACCTTCACAAAAAGTTGTATACATCCCAGATACATCCACACTTATGGCGGCGCCCTACCACATGGACAATATTACTGTTACAGGGAAAATCGCGGATTACTCATTCTTGTGATATATATTCTTTGACTGTAGGTAGGTAAAAATACAAATGAATTGTTTATTTACTGTATACTGTACCATACAAGCTGAAATACCCCTAACTAGGCCTGTTATAACCTTTATTACTACATTAGAGAAAATCCACCTCTATTCATTTTATTGGGAATCATATTATTTAGTATTCAGTGTTGCCTAGCCAAGCTAGGGCGGCATGTAATAACAAAAAAATATTTTAATAATGCGTTAGTCAGGACACTACAGCACACAACAATATTAATCAGCGTACTTATAAATAATGTGTATATACATAATACAGTAACACAATTGTGCCTACCATTAACACCCTCAACGATACATCAAGGAGCATACGCTCTCAGCTCACCTCTGGCCGGGCGACCAAACACCGTATCCAGCAGTCATCACTACTAAAAAGGCCTAGGCCTCGCTAGCTCCAGGCCATGGCATTGTCAAACACCATTTACTCGTCCAACCGTTTCTTCAAAACGATGTTAACACCCGTGTTAACAAGACGATGTGGACGAATTTCCATCAATTTCAGTTAATTACAACGAAATAATAATAAAATGAATGTTTCAATAATACGTGTATAATAAATAGCGAAATAAACATCGCTCGCGAGAGGATCGGAGGGTCGAGAGAGAGGCCAAGGTGGTCGACTCTGTGATTCTCACGCATCCGCAAAATAACTCCGTGTACCCAGCAAGATAGGCATTTGGCTATGAATTTCGTAAAAGGTGGCCTTGAAAAACGAAATTAAAATCCGTTTAAAAAAAACCATGGTTGATAATATGAATTAATTTTATTCGATTAGGCTAACATACTTATCCAAGAATAAAAATATCAAAGCGATAAGTAATTACTACCATGCTTTTGCATCAATCAATGATTTACTGCTAAATTCCTATCTCTGTAATACAAAAATAACTTTTAGTGACGTCACAAAAAGTTTTTCACAGGTTTCTCAGTGGCGTTTTGAGAGCGTTGTCGTCCTTCAAAACACTAAGTATGACTATGGCAAGCTTAAAACTGATTGATCTACACGTTGAGCCAATAAAATGATATTGCTAGGAACCCTTTCATATCCATTTTAAGGTAAATACAGATTGTCTGTGATGTGTTATTAATAATTAATAGTGATCTCTGGCCGAACCAGAGTATTAAGTGTATCGTAACTGTTTCTCATGTATATTTTTAGGTACGTTTATTAAATAATGATTTCCTAATTTTTATTTAATTTAGGCGTGGATGGTTTAGCTATTGATGGAATTGGAAATAAACTTTATTGGACAAGTACTTCAGAAGACAGAATTGAAGTAATAAATTTGGATGGAACGGACAGAACAGTTCTTTTTGACATGAAATTGGCTGAGCCACGTGCAATTAAAATAGACAAAGTAAACGAGTATGTAATGGAACTAATAACACCTGGTTCGTTTTGTATCTTGTTTATCTCAACTTGGAGATAAACTGTTTCAATAAAAATTCCACTACGTTATGAATGTCATAACATACCATTGTTGTAGAGGCATCAACACGGCTCATTTACTATTGAAGAATGTTAGGCTTAATGTGTTTCTCTGAATGTCATTAGTGATAAAACATTGGCATCTTTCAGTATAAAATAAAATAAAATAAAATAACAACAATAGTAATAAGTAACAAATAGTATAGATCAACTTAGATCTTCATAAAGTAATTAGTAATTTAATTTGTTAATTATAAAAAAAGATACTTGTATTGGACTGATTGGGGACCTGGAAATGAGATGATAGAGCGTGCGAAGCTAAATGACTTGAATGCCACTAGAACCGCCTTGGTGACGACAGGACTTATATATCCAAACGGACTTGTTTTATCAGTTCCAGGTAAGTTATGAGAAACTATACATAATTATTGTATTGAGTTCAAGTGAACAAATTAATTTGAAATGTTTTTTCAAGGACATTTAATTTTAGTAATGGTAATAATAGCAATAGACGATGGTTTAAACTATTTTTTTGTAAATTTTATTTGTGTAAACAGTTTAGTTTAGTTCGAGTAACAGACAAACAGAGAGACAAATAGATAGATAGATAGATATTTTGTATAATTATATGCTTGTTGAAAAAAAATACCGAGATACATACTATTTTGTACAACATGCCACCGTTCTATTATTTTCAAGATGGAAAGATGTATTGGTGCGACGCAGGAACAGATAAAATTGAAGAAGCTAATCTTGATGGAACCAACCGAACAACAATATTAGATGTAACTGGACAACACCCGTTTGCTATCGACATTTATAAAAACTATCTATACTGGTCAGATTGGATTGGAGGCGTGTATAAAGTTAATAGAAGGACTGGAATATCATCAAACCAAAGTATCGATGGCCGACTTAATCAACCAGGAGGTTTATACATTTTCACTGGTAATACTTGTATTTGATAAATATTTTAAAATATCTATTTCCCACTGCAAGTTCCAATATAATAGCATAAACAGTATATTAAACCGAGTTAAAATATTCTATATTTTGTTCTAAACATTACTCTTTGGACTAAAAATACGTTATGAAACTATTTGTTTTGATATTAGGATTGACACCCAAGTAATATAAAACTGATATTCTGACTTCAACACTTTCTATAGTTTATGTAGACTACCTACCGCCACAGATTCTGGTATGAGTATGGGGAGTATGTATAGCCATACTAACCACATGTGATTTATTTTGATGTTCCGGTTCATAACTTTTGCATCTAAACCGTATAAAACCAATTGCTATTAATTCATTAAAAACGATAAAGGTTAATGGTTAATACTGAATTCAAGCATCTTATTATGTAAATATACCTATATTTTAACTACTTTAAACACCTACTTTTAATTATCACAAATGTACTTATATGTATATTATAAATATATTCACCAATGAGATGTCTTAGTCACACTCACACACACAAAGCCTCATGCACTTGGAACAAGCCTCTACAATATATTCGAGCGCTCTCAAACTCTCAATCATTCCTTAAAACAATATTGACATTTCTAATATTATTTATTTATTTATTTATTTATTTGGAATTACACCTTTAGATCGGTGGCACACTTAGCACAAAGGTGCATCCTTCACAATATAAAATATAACAATTAACAGAAAAGTAAAAAAAGGCAAAAGCAACTATCAACCCCTATCCTACCCCCCACCCCCAATTTACATCGATACATACAGTAGATCATTATTAGGATGAAAAGTCGTTCCAACCAAGTTTAATGCTGTCAAGAGAAATTTTATTAGTTTTTATTTCCTATGTTCAGTATCATAAAAATATTGTGATTTCTTTTCTATAGATAATGTATTGACTATTGACTGCCCGACAAACGTCACTTCAAACAATTATATCGGAGAAGAATTTGGTTTAATACAAATTACCACAGATGAAGGGAGTCCAACTGCCACAGTCACGTGGGATCCTCCTGTGACAAGTGACAATGGAACAGTGACTGTAGTGTCATCACCGTATGGGTCAGGTGACATGATACCAATCGGTACTCACGCAATCACCTTTACAGCAATTGGTTCTGCTGGCAACAATGAAACTTGTGACTTTTATATCAAGGTTGAAGGTGAAAATCTGAAAAAAAGTTTTTCAAGAATTTTATATTGTATCCTTAAGGGAAAAAAACACCAATATGAATAATCTTGGAAACTAAAAACTATATACAGTTTAATATATCAAACCATATTTTCAATTATATAATGTATGTGGATAATCAAAGTCAGCAAATTATCCAATCAGATTAAATGAAGAACGCATGATCAATCATTACCGTAACACCAGGTGCTCAATTCCTACAACGCAGCAATGAATCCTTCAGGTCAAACACATTTCTACAAAACCTTTATAGGTTAGTTTCTGTTTTGTTTGCAGAAACACGAGGAATTATGATATTGTGTTATTTGATTCTAGAATATGGAATGTTTCAATTATAAACACACATGAATGTGCATCAGCATCTTTTTTTAGCAAATAGCTAATTACTAAATATGGTGCTTGCTTTTTAAGTTCTTCCATTCTCTATTAAAACAAATGTCCTCCGAGCTTGTCTCTCTCTTTATAGCGCCCTTCCCCCTCTCATCTGAGAAGTGTCTCACTTCTCCAAATTATAATATAATAATTATTAATCGTATTATTTCGAAAATAATGAATAAATAAATATTAAACGAATAAATAAATACAACTGTAGAGTAACCGTTTCTCTAAAAACCATGCAGGTAATTTCACAGCTCTGTCACATCTTGTGGTTTCAGGACTAGGTATTGGTTTGTTTATTGTTGGTCAGTTGTATCTTGTTTAATATTTGCGATGGCTGGATATATCGTTAAGACGGTTAAACTTTACTTGCGGTACAGAAGAATACTCTGGAGATGGGACTTTAGCAACAACTGTCAACTATTGATTAACAGTCAAATACCACCTGCTGACACAATTAAATCTCTTTGCTAATGAGTATTACAATTATGCAAAGCAATTTGGCTTTGGCGTTTTAAATCCCATCCTAAGATTAGCGGTCTGTTTTTGTGAAACTCATGGTATAATGGGGTTACTTCAATGTAAACATTAATGCGAACACGACATAAAATATCCATTATCTGCCTTTGCTTGTCCAATTACCTTTTCTATACTTCTTGATTTCATAAACTTGTTATTTTTGTGAAACTTTTAGAAATTAATGAAATATGAGCACCACTATCAATTAATTCACTGACTTTGTGACCTTCTACATGTACCATAATTTGAGCATTAAAACGTTGTGGAAGACTACTAGAAACATTATCAGAAATACTATCAGTAACATCGTCTACTATAGACATCCGTGAGGGCTTCAAAAGCGATATTAGCCCCTTCAGAAGCTGAAAATCGACCCTCATTTCCAGCTACAGTAGTTCTAGTTTTCCGGATGATGATTATGTTTAGGTGTAATATTAAGAGGGCTGCGTCCTTTAATACTACTAGGGTAGGTAGGCCTACTCTGGTGTCGTGGGTGGGTTAGAAGTGTAAGTATAATTAGAAGAGTCGTTCCTGTTGTGTCTTTGTTCAGTTCTTCACTAAGTGAAGATCGTCTGAAGTAATCATACTTCTATAATAATTGTCACGTCTCTTTTCACGGTCACTACTCTTTGAATGATCTCTGTATCTACCAGATCGAAAGTTTCATTCGCACTTTCGACTTGTTTTACAATTTTTAAATACGCTGTCTAAGGTTTGTGCACCATATTCATAACATTTCAATTGCAATGCTGGTTGTAAACCACCAAGAAATCGTCGGAAAGCTAAAAAAAAAAGCGGAAAAAAAGCCATAATCAGGAAATCATCGCGAACAAAACTTCTCAAATCTGCAGCGTACAATTGTAAGGATTCATTCGGCTGACGTGGTCTAGCTAGCGTTCATCATACGTTTGAATGCATACATTTTATGTAGGCCTAACTAAACGTTATTATTGTATGTACTAAATCAAGATTTTACAATTATAAAAGTGTAATTATGATTTGATTGTTAATAATCCTTGTTTATTCCTGTTGTATTAATAAATAGATAATGAGGATCCAGTCTTGGTCTGTTCACCTAATATTACAACTACTACAGCAGATGGATCAGATCAAGCAGTCAATGTGAACTGGACTGACCCAATAGTAAATGACAATTCTGGTGAAGGTATAACACCAACATCGAAGTACAATTCTGGAAACAATCTATTTAATATTGGCAGCACTGATGTTATATATGACGCAGTTGATAGTTCAGGCAATGCAGCAACATGCACCTTTACAATTATAGTTACTGGTAAGCATACATTGTCTCTTCTTTCCCGCTTCTCCTTCCTACTGAAGTATCAACACTTAATCTATACAGTATATCAATAGAGAGAAATGGCAAACCGACGTCTAAAATCCGAGTGGGTATAAAATCATAACAAACCGTTGAGGGCGGCATATTTCCTATGTTTATACACGTGAATCATGGCGTCGTCTAACCAATGTTGTTGCTGTAACGCTCATAATTCTTTTCTATTTGTGTATTTAGTCATCCATCATTCACAATCATATTCCTAAAAATATCTCATATCTGTAGGTCTACATTAGACTAGGCCTATAGTATTATAGTAGAATGGTGTTATCAAGTATTCATCACTGGCGGTAGCCCCCCTGCAGGAAGCATCACTAACCACATAACAAAATGGCAGTTGTCAATCTGAAACTAAATGCTAGGCCTACGTCTACTAGAGATGCTCTATTTAGTCTTACTACCTAGCTAGGAGAGGCCTAGCAGCACCCTAGCTAAAGTAGTAGTAGTACAGTATGCAATAAAGAATTTCCAATATTATTATTATTATTATAATAACCTATAATCCGTGCTAGGCTCGCTCGAGTAGGCCTACTCGAGGGTACTACACAGCATCAGCGAAACTATCTAGGGCCTAGAGCTGGGTACAGTATATAACAAAAACGCGTCTTAATTCAATCCAAATTGAAATAAAATATGTTAAGATTTGCCCATATAACATTAAAATTGTTAAGGGTGTTGCAAAAAAAAGATACTGCTATTATGTGTGTTTTAAACGTTCTTTTCTAACTACCTTTTTAACTCAACCCATCGGAATTTCCCATACAAAAACATGTGGCGAAATGGTTTGTTTACAATCTATACCCACTCGGTGAAACTTGAGTGACGTCATCGCGGTTCGCCATTTCTCTCTATTATGGTTAATTCTGACATATAGGCGAGTACAATGCAAAAACTTCGGTACAAATCTCCGCCTTAGATACCTACATTATCTATCTCAGATGTACCACGAAACGTAGATTTGATAACATTAGTTTTCACATCGACGCTCTTGTTCCACTTTTGTCCACGACAAAATTTAGCGTAAACTATCGAAATTTGTGGATATCAAAGGGTTATTTTCACACACTCGCGCTGTTGTTCAACTGGCTTCCAGGTACGTCACTTCCGGCAAAATGGCCGTTGGTGGCGCCATTCAATATTAAATAAAACATATTTTAGTGGTTCAACGTATCGTGAACTACTGAAATTAATTTGTTTTAGATATTCAACTAATCAATTATATTGATTAAAGGCATTTACTTTACGTGAACTACAATTTGTTTTAGTAATTTAACTTTTATTGAAGGCCTTTACTTTTATGTGAACTACAATTGATTGAAATGATTGAATGATTGAAATATATATTTATACTGGGTAACCTCTTCAGTCAAAGACTGGTCTCCCAGGGGGCGGTGATCAGTGGCTATGATGTACTAATAGACCGGGTAACCCCCTACCCGTCTCGAAAGATTTACTAGGTTCTTTAAAGTACACACGAGCTAGATGTGTACACTGGACCTACGGTTTATAGTCCTTATCCGAGAAGACTCGTTCTACCACCAGTACCATGGAGTGAGTGAGCCTCGAACCCCTGCCGATGTTATGGCTACGTAATTACGGTTCCACTGTCTTAACCGCTCGGCCACTCACTCACTGGATTTTAGTGATTGAAATGAATCGTGAACTACAATTTATTTGTTTAGATATTCAAATATCAATTATAAAGGCCTTTATACAATTTGTTTTAGTAATTTTACTAATTATTTATGCTATTTATTAATCATTTATCAAATTTAGGTGCAATTCAATGTTACTATAGGAGGCAAGGCCGACCAGGGAAACACCTTTACTATTTATCGATTATTTCTGTTGCTTGCTCTATTTATAATTATAAATGGTGTCTACTGCGACCGAAATATAAGTAGGCTACGAAAGTTGTTATTTGATCATTTTGTTCCAAAATTAACAAGATGCTGTCATGATATATTGTGATACAAATGTTAAAGCCCCGCTCATTGCCACCCACGTTGATAAAAAATGTTTTTGGTCTCTTGGTACGGTCACGTTACAGACTGTTTCAGTGATTGATGACCCCTATTACGGTTTCCTCCTGTGTGTAACGTTTAAATAATATATATAATAATATAATATACGTATACTGTTCTTTACAATTATATTATTTGCAATAATACCAATGAAAGTTTTACATCATTACAGGGAGAATTAATGTACATTTTGTTTACAAATAAATAAATCTATTGAGTAACTTTTTCCTTTACGTTCCTAACCACCGATTGCTGTCAAGTGTCCATACATCATTACTGACAGGCAGTGGTGGCGCCAGGATCTTTCCGACGCGGGGGCTAAATTCCCCGACGGAGGGGCTATACGAGCGAAGCGAGCATCGCTAGGCTGGGGGGAAGGGGGCCGCCGAGGGCCCCCGGTGGGGGTCCAGGGGCGACGCCCCCGGAAGCAACGCGTTATAGCGTAATTTGAGGCCGTTTTAATCAGATTTAGGGTAGCCAACTTTTTCCATTTTGTATGGTATACAGATAAAATACTGTGCGATAAAACACATAGCACTAGATCCGATGCGATGACTGTGTAAATCCATCCTTTCAATTTTAAAAATGAAGTTCAATATTATGCCTATCATAGAAAATATACACGAACGTAAAACTTCCCACGGGCCAAGATGTATATATCGTTATATTCGCAGAGGCGTTGGCAGGTTGCTGTCTGGTGGGGTGCGAACATTGTAAGTGCGCGAGACTAACACCCATGGGCTGATCTGAAAGAACATTTTGACAATTAAATAGAGCTGCTAGGTCTCCGGAAATTGCAATTATACATTGATATATGAAAAGAAATTACAAGTCTACCAGAGAACTAGCCCACCGAGGTTGATATAGAGCTAAGAACATTTTAAACAAGTAGAGTTGTTAGGTTGGATTATACTATTTCGAAAAAAAAAGAAACAAAATATATACCTCTCCAGGACCAAGAGGTTGAGCTGCTAAAAAAATTGTGAAAAATAGAACTGCTAGGTACCTGGAAATTGCACTTTAAATTGCCCATATTGATAAATGAAACAAAATTATAAGTCTACAGGACCAGCCCGCCATGGATGATTGGGTGGAGCTAAGAAAGATTTGAAAAATAGAGTTGCTAGGTCCCGGAAATTTAACGTATTATACTTCGAAGCATAAACAAAAATATATACCGGTACGTCTCCAGAACCAGCCCTACCATGGATATGGAAAAAAAAATGAAAAAAAGAGAACTCTATGTTCCCAGACAATGCACTAACTGTATATTGTACATCGAAATATGAAACGAAATGTATAAGTATCCATGACCAGCTCTATAACTGAGGACGATTGAGCTAAGACAATTTTGAAAACTAGAGCTGCAGGTCTTCAAAAACTACACTTATAACTTAAAAAAATTCAGGCCTAAAGGCCTAAAAAAGTGACCCTTTTTACCTTTTATTTGGAGGGGAATGCGTCCGCAAGCGTAGACCATTTTCCTTCGGGGAAAATCAGTTCATTTCCCAGATGTGAATCTGGAATTTCGATGTATGATGAGCAGTTCATGATATACAGGACATTGGAAATGTAATAACTTAGCTATAATAAATAAATCATTTTGTTTGACAAATCCAAAAGAAATTACTCACATTCTTTAGTTTTCGCCATCTTGGCTGATGGCTTGATCACAAGTGATCTGGTCCACTACTACCCCCCGACGAGGGGGGCTACAGCCCCCCGTTGCCCCTCCCCCCCCGCTGGCGCCACCACTGCTGACAGGGGACGTAATCAATCATAATTGGTATACATTTCGCATCTTACCAAACTTATTTTTCAGTACAGGTTCAAATCTCACACATACTGTACACAAGACCGAATATAATAATTAGCCTATATTGTTCTCAATTCGTACCTTTTTTAAACTCTAATTTGCTATATTACCCTGGAAGCTATATTTTTGGCGTACCTAATTTATGGATCACCATGAAACATCACAAAATAAACATACATTACTCATCAGTCATATGTAGCAGCAGCATAGGTGTCACCCGGGCTTCAATTTCCAGAGGCGTTGGTCATGTTTTCGAGGACCATTCGGGTACACCCACTAGAGAGTACGCGAGCGAAGCGTGCGAACCCTCTAGTAATATGTTAATTATTGTATAATGCATTTTAACCATGATTTTCTTCAATCACTTGGTATGATTTTTACTATAGATATCATTAATTATAATTATTATCTTCATGGTTTAGATTCAGAAAATCCGGATATTATAGATTGTCCAATTGGTATGATTGTTAACACAACAACTGGTGAGGCATTTGCAATCAATGTCACATGGATGGAACCGACAGCAACTGATAACTCTGGAGATACTTCTGTACCAGTAGCAGACTACAGTTCTGGTGATAATATGTTTGCAATTGGTGACACAAAAGTCCAGTACAATGTCTCAGATTCAGCTGGTAACTTTAATGATAGCTGCAATTTTGTAATCATTGTTGAAGGTAAGACTGTTTCCTATAAGAGGAAATTAAATTTGAGTTATAGTTTTTCACGCTGCTGATCTAGCCCGCTACGTCACAAGAGATGACATAATCCGATATAAAGCAAGCAGCAATTTTAGTTAACTGAGAGACTGACATTTTTGCGAAAATGGAAACTCCACTATAATTTATAGGTCCCAGCTGCTAGACACAAAAAACGTCTGGGAAAAGAGTCTAACGGTTGAATGACAAATCCCAAATCATTTATGGTATTTATGAGTCCCATGATATTATATAATACTGTAAATGAAAGTTTTTGTTTGTACCATGGAACTATAATTATAGTTCTATGTTTGTACTAAAGTGACAAAAATTGAGTCTGTATTTCATATCAAAGTTATTCACTTCTGTAACAAAACAATAATATTTATTCACATATAAAAAGAGAAAAGAAACGTTTAATTATAACTAAAAAACCATTCTCTGAAAGACAATTTAAGTATTTTTTGCTTTAAATTACATTTTTTTCAGGTAAAATAACTATTATGTGACAATAAAATGACACATTCAAAAACAAATTTGAAATAAAAAATATTTTTCAGAGAGACAATATATCTTTAAAACTGTTACGTTATAAGCGAGCAGTGTTTTTTGTACGAAATATTTCTTGTTTAATGTGGTTTTGTCAAATTCTAATTTTTTTATTCCTGTTATTTTTGTGTAGATAATGAAAGTCCAATAATTGACTGCCCGACAAATGTCACTTCAAAGAATTACATCGGAGAAGGGTTTGGACTAGTAAATGTCAGCACAGATATAGGACGTCCAAATGCCACTGTCACCTGGAATCCTCCTGAGACAAGTGACAATAGTGGTGGGCTTGTTACTGTAATGTCGTCATCTTTTGAGTCTGGTGACATGATACCATATGGTACTCACACAATCACTTTTACAGCAACTGATCCTTATGGCAATATTGACACCTGTGACTTTGGCCTCATTGTTGAAGGTAAAATATAAACCTCTTTGTAATTTTGATAATTTACAAAATACAGGAAATATAATTGTTTTAAACAACATTTTCATCAATAATTCTTCACCAATTTTAGTTAATTAATAGAGAAATGTTTGCATAAATGCATTATTACCTTGATCTTCTTTCCTGAGTATTATTACTATTATTTATTATAAGTTATAATTATTACCTCATGTTTTAGATCCAGAAGCTCCAGATATTATAGATTGTCCAATGGATATAATTGTTAACACAACAACTGGTGAGGCAATTGCCATCAATGTCACATGGATGGAACCGATAGCTACTGATAACTCTGAAGAGACTCCTGTACCAGTAGCAGACTACACTTCTGGTGATAATATGTTTGCAATTGGCAACACAACAGTACAGTACAATGTCTCAGATTCAGCTGGTAACTTTAATGATAGCTGCAGTTTCGTTATCACTGTTAACGGTAAGACAACTGTACCTCGTTGGTGGAAAATAAAATTGAGCTACAGTAATGTGATTATATCAAATTTAATTTATTTATTTCCTGTTATTTATGTTGTGAATAGATAATGAAAGTCCAATGATTGACTGCCCAACAAATGTCACTTCTAACAATTACATCGGAGAAGGGTATGGACTAGTAAATGTCAGCACAGATATAGGAAGTCCAAATGCCACTCTCACCTGGGATCCTCCTGTTACAAGGGACAATAGTGGTGGACTTGTGACTGTAATGTCTTCATCTTTCGAGTCTGGTGACATGATACCATATGGTACTCACACAATCACTTTTACAGCAACTGATCCTTATGGCAATATTGACACCTGTGACTTTGGCCTCAATGTTGAAGGTAAAATATAAACCCCTTTTTTAATTTTGATAATTTACAATATACAGGAATTATAATTTTTATAAACAACATTATGAACATACTATAAGATTTACCTTCAACACACAACACAAAAGAGAACATATTTTATATTGCAAAAGTAAGTCCAAGTAATTACTGATTGATGATGAATTCCTTGGCCTTTATACAAAAATTACATCTTTACTGATGAACCCATTTTTTTCATTTTTACCAATAATTCTTCACCAATTTTGAAGCAAACTATAATTGTAATAAGATTATTACTTTGCATATAATGTAATGGCTTGTTTATAATCTGTTTTTATAGTAAGTTTGAGAAAATTAATATATACTGTATCAAAATGTTATTTTGCACCCAGGAATCGACTCTTAGGTGGAAGATAGGAAATGGTTTGTTCCATTCTACCATTAAAAAGGTGTAATATGATTATAGCATTAGTCATTCTTGTTTCTTTCGTTTGTATTATTAGATAATGAGGATCCAGTCTTGATTTGTCCACCAAATATTACAACTACTACAGTAGAGGGTTCAAATCAAGCAGTCAATGTCAGCTGGACTGATCCAATAGTAATTGACAATTCTGATGAAGATATAACACCAACGTCCAAGTACAATCCTGGAAAAAATGAATTTGATATTGGTAGAACTGATGTTATATATGATGCAATTGATAGTTCAAGCAATGCAGGAACATGTACCTTTATAGTAACTGTTACTGGTAAGCAGAGATGGAATTCTTTCCTCTGACGTATTTAAATTAATTAATACAGAAATGTTTGCATAAATGCATTTTTACCTTGATCTTCTTTCCTGAGTATTATTACTATTATTTATTATAAGTTATAATTATTACCTCATGTTTTAGATCCAGAAGCTCCAGATATTATAGATTGTCCAATGGATATAATTGTTAACACAACAACTGGTGAGGCAATTGCCATCAATGTCACATGGATGGAACCGACAGCTACTGATAACTCTAAAGAGACTCCTGTACCAGTAGCAGACTACACTTCTGGTGATAATATGTTTGAAATTGGCAACACAACAGTACAGTACAATGTCTCCGATTCAGCTGGTAACTTTAATGATAGCTGCAGTTTCGTTATCACTGTTGAAGGTAAGACAACTGTACCTCGTTGGTGGAAAATAAAATTGAGCTACAGTAATGAGATTATTTCAAATGTAATTTATTTAATTCCTGTTATTTATGTTGTGAATAGATAATGAAAGTCCAATGATTGACTGCCCAACAAATGTCACTTCTAACAATTACATCGGAGAAGGGTATGGACTAGTAAATGTCAGCACAGATATAGGAAGTCCAAATGCCACTCTCACCTGGGATCCTCCTGTTACAAGGGACAATAGTGGTGGACTTGTGACTGTAATGTCTTCATCTTTCGAGTCTGGTGACATGATACCATATGGTACTCACACAATCACTTTTACAGCAACTGATCCTTATGGCAATATTGACACCTGTGACTTTGGCCTCAATGTTGAAGGTAAAATATAAACCTCTTTGTAATTTTGATAATTTACAATATACAGGAATTATAATTTTTATAAACAACATTATGAACATACTATAAGATTTACCTTCAACACACAACACAAAAGAGAACATATTTTATATTGCAAAAGTAAGTCCAAGTAATTACTGATTGATGATTAATTCCTTGGCCTTTATACAAAAATTACATCTTTACTGATGAACCCATGGTCATTTTCATCAATAATTCTTCACCAATTTTGAAGCACACTATAATTGTAATAAGATTATTACTTTGCATATAATGTAATGGCTTGTTTATAATCTGTTTTTATAGTAAGTTTGAGAAAATTAATATATACTGTATCAAAATGTTATTTTGCACCCAGGAATCGACTCTTAGGTGGAAGATAGGAAATGGTTTGTTCCATTCTACCATTAAAAAGGTGTAATATGATTATAGCATTAGTCATTCTTGTTTCTTTCGTTTGTATTATTAGATAATGAGGATCCAGTCTTGATTTGTCCACCAAATATTACAACTACTACAGTAGAGGGTTCAAATCAAGCAGTCAATGTCATCTGGACTGATCCAATAGTAATTGACAATTCTGATGAAGATATAACACCAACGTCCAAGTACAATCCTGGAAAAAATGAATTTGATATTGGTAGAACTGATGTTATATATGATGCAATTGATAATTCAAGCAATGCAGGAACATGTACCTTTATAGTAACTGTTACTGGTAAGCAGAGATGGAATTCTTTCCTCTGACGTATTTAAATTAATTAATATAGAAATGTTTGCATAAATGCATTATTACCTTGATCTTCTTTCCTGAGTATTATTACTATTATTTATTATAAGTTATAATTATTACCTCATGTTTTAGATCCAGAAGCTCCAGATATTATAGATTGTCCAATGGATATAATTGTTAACACAACAACTGGTGAGGCAATTGCCATCAATGTCACATGGATGGAACCGACAGCTACTGATAACTCTAAAGCGACTCCTGTACCAGTAGCAGACTACACTTCTGGTGATAATATGTTTGCAATTGGCAACACAACAGTACAGTACAATGTCTCCGATTCAGCTGGTAACTTTAATGATAGCTGCAGTTTCGTTATCACTGTTGAAGGTAAGACAAATGTACCTCGTTGGTGGAAAATAAAATTGAGCTACAGTAATGTGATTATTTCAAATGTAATTTATTTAATTCCTGTTATTTATGTTGTGAATAGATAATGAAAGTCCAATGATTGACTGCCCAACAAATGTCACTTCTAACAATTACATCAGAGAAGGGTATGGACTAGTAAATGTCAGCACAGATATAGGAAGTCCAAATGCCACTCTCACCTGGGATCCTCCTGTTACAAGGGACAATAGTGGTGGACTTGTGACTGTAATGTCTTCATCTTTCGAGTCTGGTGACATGATACCATATGGTACTCACACAATCACTTTTACAGCAACTGATCTTTATGGCAATATTGACACCTGTGACTTTGGCCTCAATGTTGAAGGTAAAATATAAACCTCTTTGTAATTTTGATAATTTACAATATACAGGAATTATAATTTTTATAAACAACATTATGAACATACTATAAGATTTACCTTCAACACACAACACAAAAGAGAATATATTTTATATTGCAAAAGTAAGTCCAAGTAATTACTGATTGATGATTAATTCCTTGGCTTTTATACAAAAATTACATCTTTACTGATGAACCCATGGTCATTTTCATCAATAATTCTTCACCAATTTTGAAGCGCACTATAATTGTAATAAGATTATTACTTTGCATATAATGTAATGGCTTGTTTATAATCTGTTTTTATAGTAAGTTTGAGAAAATTAATAAAGTGTTATTTTGCACCCAGGAATCGACTCTTAGGTGGAAAGATAGGAAATGGTTTGTTCCATTCTACCATTAAAAAGGTGTAATATGATTATAGCATTAGTCATTCTTGTTTCTTTCGTTTGTATTATTAGATAATGAGGATCCAGTCTTGATTTGTCCACCAAATATTACAACTACTACAGTAGAGGGTTCAGATCAAGCAGTCAATGTCAACTGGGCTGATCCAATAGTAATTGACAATTCTGATGAAGATATAACACCAACGTCCAAGTATACTTCTGGAGATAATGAATTCGATATTGGTAGAACTGATGTTTTATATGATGCAGTTGATAGTTCAGGCAATGCAGGAACATGTACCTTTATAGTAACTGTTACTGGTAAGCATAGATGGCTTTCATTCTTTCCTCTGACATATTTAATTAATTAATATAGAAATATTTTAAGAAAATAGTCAAAGATGCTATTTATAACAAACAGTTGCTATAACTTTCGTCTTGGACTATTCATTTATATAATATTACCAATCAGTTAAACAATTATGGCTAAATTCAGACACATGATTTTTTTAAGTTCGTCGTTAATATAATCCTTGAAGTACTAATTTTTGGCAGGCTTTCTGGCAACATGCCTTATACGTTATTAACATAACAATTAATATAAAATATCTTATGTTAAATGTTTCTGTTTAAACTACAATTTATAAATGTAATACTTATATTTACTCTAATATTTACACTGAATATTCAACTAAAATTTGCCTCATTTGATTAAAAAGTCAACCATCCTATTTCCTTATAAATAATTTAATGATAAAATAGTTATAAGTTTCTTCATTTCATCTTTAGATGATGAAGCACCAGATATTGTAGATTGTCCAATGGATACGATTGTTAACACAACAACTGGTGAGGCATTTGCCATCAATGTTATATGGATGGAACCGACAGCTACTGATAACTCCGGAGAGACTCCTGTACCAATAGCAGACTACATTTCTGGTGATAATATGTTTGTAATTGGCATCACAACAGTCCAGTACAATGTCTCAGATTCAGCTGGTAACTTTAATGATAGCTGCAGTTTTGTAATCATTGTTGAAGGTAAGTGACTGTACATTCTAGAAGGAAATTAAAACTGAGGTACAGTTATGTGATTATTACTAGAAATAGTATTATTTAAAAAAAAAATACAAAAAACATATTATTCCTAACAAACAAGTAGAGAAAATAAAAACTTATTCTATTGAAAATCATCGTTATTGTGTAAATATAAAGATAATTGTTTCAAATAGTATTATGCCTTATGTATTTGCCTAAACTAAACTTTTTTCCAAATTAAATTAACTTTCACCCTGAATTTATTGAGTCAATCAATATATATATAGGCCTATTTGTTAGATTTTATTTAGCCTACTTTAGAAATTATTTCATTGTAAATTGTATTTGTCCAAAAAAACACCATCGCATATTTTCCAACTTAAATAATTCTAAAATGGGACAGTCGACATGGATGCTATGTCTTTGATGTCTGTAAAATAATAATAAAACATATTCTCTTTAGGATTACTGTCGCAATATTGAGGCTTGGTTTAAAATAAATCAATATTTTTTTTGCAGATTTGGAGGATCCCAATATCACATGCCCAACAAATTTTTCAAACTATTACTCCAGCATTTCTGCAGACATCTGGGTTGTACACACAGACAGTGGTGAAAGCTTTGCTACTGTTACCTGGGATCCACCTTCAGTCAGTGATAACAGTGAAAACACTACTCTTTCTGAACCATCATACAGTTCTGGAAACATGTTTAACGTTGGAGTAAATTACACAATTGTTTACAATGTGTCAGATCCTAGTGGAAATGATAATACTTGTTCAATTACAATTGTAGTAGAAGGTTAGTTTTGTTTAATTATTTTTTTTATTTTATTCTTTTTGTCAAACTGGCATGAGAAAATGTTATCACAACCAGGTAAAGAATCATTGGTATGCTTTTATAGTTGTAATACAGTAGAGCCCCTCTCTTGGTACATCACTATTAAACAGTAAACTTTGATGTGAAACAAATCATGGGCAATACCTTATATGTTTGCCAACCATAATTCAGAAGACATCCCAAGAATAATAAATCCATATTAAGGGACAATTTATTATTACATTCATATTGGGACAGTAATGAACGCATTGTTTTTGCATTGATTCTATTTTGATATTGATAACGATTGATTGATATTAATTGGTTATTGATTCCTTTTTGTAATTAGATCATGAGGATCCAGATATCACATGCCCAATGCCGTTAACTGTCAGTACAGCAAACGGTGCAAACAGTGGCACTGCAACATGGGTAATAGATGCAACCGATAACGTACAAGTAGCGAGTCTTGAAGAGGACTGCAATGCGATTGGTTCATTTACACCTGGTCTGAACACAACTACAAGTTACTCAGAAACTGTAGAAATAGGACAATTGACTGTAAACTTCACAGCAACAGATTTTTTTGGTAACCAAGCTAGTTGCAGTGTACTTATCACTGTCTTAGGTATGTTACATTAGTTTTGACGTTTTAATTAACAGATAGTGATATTTGGCACTTGCGGTAAACAAGTCTTGAGTGAGTCAAAGAGCTCAGTAAAATGCCTATGGCTGTGGTATTTGAAAATTGTTGGTCGCGGAGTACATGGCAATTTTGGCCCAACAAAATATCTGTATACTATTACTGCTATTATTATTGCAAAGATCAATCGGTAATAATAAATTAACTATTGTGTGAACTTTGACATGAGAAATTAGTGTAATATATTTCCAGGAATTATCGTATTTGCATTTGAGAGGTTATGGTAAAATAATTTCATTTTTATAATAATAATAATAATAATATTTATTCGGCAAAAGTTCATAAAGTACATTTTACAATTCATCTTGCCAGGAGCAAGTAATAGGCATGAGCCCAAACAGAAAACTGCTCTTACTCCATCATTACTTATAAAATACAAAAATAACAAAACTAAGTAGCACAAATTAAGTCAAAATAAAACAAAACAAAGTTATAATGAGATACACCAATTAAAAATAAGCTGCATTGAATAAACAATATAAACAATTACAACTTAATATTTTGAGATCAAATGTTTGATGAGTTGGGCTTTAAAGTCTGGAATTGTAGCACATTGTTTAATTTCATTGGGAAGTTGCTCCCATAATCTAGGGAAAATAACAAACGATGAATTTAAAAATGTATTGGTCTTTGCCTTCCAATGTATTAACCGCCCTTCACACCTCTCACTTGATCTCACAAACTCATTAAAGGATGATGGACAGAGGCCATGCATTATTTTAAAACCTAATGTGAGTCTATACACTTTAAATATATCTTCAATACTTAAAATGTTTAGGGTCTTTAACCTATATAAATATGAAGTGTCCCAATTTCCTTCTTTTCTGTACATAATTATTCTAGTGGCCTTTCTCTGAACCCTTTCAAGTCTATACATATGAGAAATTTCAGTAGGTGCCCACATACAACAACAGTAAGTCACAACAGGTAGTATTAGTGCTTTGTAAAGATTTAGCATTGCCATCCAAGACATTGCTTTACTACATCTTGAAACAAAACCAAGAAGTTTGCTTGCCTTACTACAAACATAATCTACATGAGAGTGGCATGTTAATTTACTGTTGATATATACACCAAGTAGTTTGAATTCATGGACTCTTTCCGTTGAATCGGAATTGATATCGTAAGCAAATATGATGGGATCTTTACACCTGGATAAACTCATTGCTGCACATTTTGATGCATTTAATGGTAGTTTATTTAAAACTGACCATTCATAAATCTTATTTATATCACTCTGTAACTTTATACAGTCTTCTAATTCATGAATAGGTCTTGAAATGGTATTGTCATCTGCGAAAAATTGAAGATTCTATACCATATTCAAGATCACTCACATACAATAGAAACAAAAGAGGGCCAAGAACTGACCCCTGGGGTACCCCTGATATTACATTCTTCCAATGCGATATTTCACCTCTATAGATAACTCTTTGTTTTCTATTTAAAAGAAAATCCTGGATCCATTTATTTAAACCTTTGTTTAAAATGGATATGAAAGGGTTCCTAGCAATATCATTTTATTGGCTCAACGTGTAGATCAATCAGTTTTAAGCTTGCCATAGTCATACTTAATGTTTTGGAGGACGACAACGCCCTCAAAACGCCCCTGAGAAACCTGTGAAAAACTTTTTGTGACGTCACTAAAAGTTATTTTTGTATTACAGAGATAGGAATTTAGCAGTAAATCATTGATTGATGCAAAAGCATGGTAGTAATTACTTATTGCTTTGATATTTTTATTCTTGGATAAGTATGTTAGCCTAATCGAATAAAATTAATTCATATTATCAACCAAGTTTTTTTTTAAACGGATTTTAATTTCGTTTTTCAAGGCCATCTTTTACGAAATTCATAGCCAAATGCCTATCTTGCTGGGTACACGGAGTTATTTTGCGCATGCGTGAGAATCACAGAGTCGACCACCTTGGCCTCTCTCTCGACCCTCCTCGCGAGCGATGTTTATTTCGCTATTTATTATACACGTATTATTGAAACATTCATTTTATTATTATTTCGTTGTAATTAACTGAAATTGATGGAAATTCGTCCACATCGTCTTGTTAACACGGGTGTTAACATCGTTTTGAAGAAACGGTTGGACGAGTAAATGGTGTTTGACAATGCCATGGCCTGGAGCTAGCTAGGCCTAGCCTAGGCCTTTTTAGTAGTGATGACTGCTGGATACGGTGTTTAGTCGCCCGGCCAGAGGTGAGCTGAGAGCGTATGCTCCTTGATGTATCGTTGAGGGTGTTAATGGTAGGCACAATTGTGTTACTGTATTATGTATATACACATTATTTATAAGTACGTTTATTAATATTGTTGTGTGCTGTAGTGTCCTGACTAACGTATTATTAAAATATTTTTTTGTTATTACATGCCGCCCTACTAGCTAGCTAGGCAACACTGAATACTAAATATTATGATTCCCAATAAAATAAATAGAGTTGGATTTTCTCTAATGTAGTAATAAAGGTTATAACAGGCCAGGCCTAGTTAGGGGTATTTCAGCTTGTATCATATACAGTACAATATACAGTACAGTATACAGTAAATAAACAATTCATTTGTATTTTTACCTACCTACAGGTCTATAATTGGAGTGCAATTATGATAATTGATGGACGGGATAAGCAAATGTATTTATTGATTGGAATGGAAGCGCAAATGTTAGAGTAAAATTATAATATTAAGGTAACAGATACTGAGCATTGCTATTTTAAACTGTTGATCAAACCTACATAATACATTATACTAAATTATTATTTTGTTTTGAGGGCAGATAAACATGTGCTTATTCATTTTCCTTTTTTCAGGTGAATAGAAAGATACCCAGAGTACTTTATAATAGATGCTACTTGGATCATGCTTGCACGATACATTTATGCAGTATACTAAGACACCAAGTATAGAATGAGCGCAGACAATTAAAATTACAGAACTAAATATTTATGAAGAATAGTAAAATATGCATAATAGAATTCTTTAGACGCGAGCGCTAGGGTTACAGTCATACTGTAACTATGGTAATGTACTACCAGACAGTACACTAGTAGCAGTGCATCATATAGTGTTTGTTTTTAACCATCTAAATGGGTCTGGGTATATAAACAAATAAACCACTACTGTACTTCTTTTTTTATTTATTTAGCCAAATACTATGTACAATGGACATTTATGAAAGAATCCATCTCTTGAATATGATGGAGCTGGCTGGTGTTGATAGAATTAAAATGTATCACTCAGGTCTCAAAAGTAATTTATGTCCTGTTTGAAAAATCCTGCTTGTTCCAAACTCATTATGATACATTTGTTCAATAAAATTCATTCCACACACTATTTCTGCCATATAATTTGATGTTTACAATTTTATTACTAGTACTATTACAGTTCTTCAAAGCCATCTCATGTACTGTTGATTCCATAAATCTGCAAAGATAAGACCAATAAATGGATGGAAATGTACTACTGTATTATTTTTATTCAATCCTACCTCTAGGCCCTATAGTATTATATTTTATGACTTGGTAACAAACAGAAAGAGGTTATTATTTAATTACACTACAGTTACTAACTAAACTATAATAATCCTCTCGGCCTCACCTCCTCTGCTCTACTTTAATTATTAGTATTATTATATTACTATATTAGTCAATAACAAAAGTCAGAGCCAAAAACAAGTTCAACACAAGCTTACCTTTTTTATTTACGTCGCCTTTTACATACGTCTACGCCCGCGCCTTGTCCACTTCCTGGAGGTTCGTCGGTGGACCGGCGACTGCTACTCTCTTGTACTGTAGGCCATGGAGTAACTCCATGTGTAGGCCTAGCCTACTACTACTAGCGAATTTAGAAGAAACTATAGTCTACTAGACCTAGCCTAATTTGTAATCTGCGTGAGTGGTTTAGTGTGAGAAGTACAAATACACACTTTCTTCTTTTCACGTACAATCTTTGCAGACATAACTTTTTATTGATTTGTGAAATATCGATATTTTCTACGACTGCAGCAACAGGGAGCTTGCAACACGCGAGTCTCGTGTAGCATGGGTTTGTTTATTTTGTTTACACCACACAGTCCGCGAACGAGACAAGGCGGTGATTGGACTGTATTAAAATTCATTAACCAATCACAAAACGACTGCTGCCGTGGCTACAACCCCGGGTGTTTCAAACTCTAAATTTGACGATCTCGTACGTGCGTATAGAACGTTCATAAAAATTAAGATGGCGTGCCAGTTGGTCGGCCATTTTGCGGACGTTTTATACCAAAATTTAATTTGTTTATTTCTCAATTTCTACTAGGTATTTGAATCTAATTTTTTGTGTGCTGTTTATTAACATTAAAAGGATTCATACAAAGTCCTTTTTGTGAAATTTTAAAATCCTTTCATATCCATTTTAAGCCAATATTGTTAAGTTTCTTAATCAGACGATTATGGGGTACTTTATCAAAAGCAGATGAAAAATCTAAGAAAATTACATCTACTTGCTTACAATTTTTTGCATCTAAACTTTGAGCCCATGAATGAAACGCCTTAGTGAGTAACAATTCCGTACTATAAGCATGTCTAAAACCAAACTGATTATCTGATAATATACTATTAGCCTCTAAGAAATTATTGATTCGGGTACACACAAGTTTCTCCATAATTTTACAAACAATTGGTGTTAAAGACACAGGTCTGTAACTCTTAAAATCACCTTTAGGTTTTCCATGCTTTTTGAAAACAGGTACAACATTAGCAGTTTTCCACTGTTTTGGTAAAATGCCTTTTTCTAAAGATAAGTTAAAAAAGTCGCACAACAATCGTGCTAGTTCTACCCTACAAACTTTTAGAAATATGGGAAGTAAATTATCAGGTCCTGGAGATTTTGAAACAATTAAATAGTTTAATGCCTGATAAACTTCCATCACATTAAATTTCTTAAGTTCCATATAATGCTGAGGGATAATATCAGAGTTGCAGAGCAAGTCATCATTACCACCATCATCATTATTACTGAAATTACTAGAAAATTGATCATTAAACAAATTTGCTATCTCTCTAGCATCTGTTACTATAGCATCATTAATCTTAAAACTTATAACTTGTGAATCTTGTCTAATTGCCCTAATATATGCCCAAAATTGCTTTATATTTGAAGTAGCCTTATTTGAGATGTCTAGAACATAATTTCTGTGACTACAATATATGGCTTTTTTCAGTTCCTTACTACAACACTTAAATCTATCTGTAGCTTCATTTGTTTTTAAAATCTTAGCCTTCCTATATAATTTTCTTTTCTTTGTACAAAGTTTCTTAATTTCTGTAGTAATCCATGGAAATGATTTAGTCTTATTTCTTTTCTTAATAGGCACAGATTCAGAAATAGCCTTGTTTATATTGTTCATTATACTATCCCAAATATTATTAATATTTTCAAACATAAAACAATTTTCCCAATTAAAATTAATTAATATGCTTTTCATCTTTTCAAAATCTGCATTTTTTAGTGCATATACAGTTTTTGTTATAACTTTGTCACGTTGTTTTGATATCCTTAGACATATCTCAATTGCCTCATGATCACATGAGTCAAAATTGATAATAATTTGACATTTATCAATTAAAAGTGGATTACTAACAAAAGCCAAGTCCAAAAAGTGCCCATCCCCATTTCGTGTTACATAAGAAGGCTGATCTATTATTTGCACTAGTCCAGTTGCCATTGTTCCTTCTACCAAGCTTCCTGCTTGGGCGGATAAACCATTGTTCACATTCAAACAATTCCAATCAACATGAATATTAAAGTCGCCTATGAGTAATACCTGTTTGTAATCAACAACTTTTGCTTGAACTTTATCTAGATTATCAATAAAGGAATTTAAATATTGAACATATAAAACACTCCTAATAAAATTTTACCTATATTACTATGACATTCTATCCAAATCATTTCAAGTGTATCAACATTGAGATCTGTGCATAAAGATGGATTTAAACATGTTTTACAAGCAATTAAAACCCCCCCTCCATGAGAATTTCTATCCTTTCTAAAAATGGTATAATCATTGTTTAAAAGCTGACTATCATATACTGTGCTATCGAGCCATGTCTCTGATATAGCAATGACGTCATGAGACGAAGAAGAAAATCTAACATTGAAATCTAATAATTTGTTTTTCACACTTCTTATATTACAATAGAATAAACTTAACATTTTACTTGATTTTGTGTTACCTGAATTTACTATATTACTGCTATTATTACTAGAATCATTGTTTATATTAATTTCATTTAATGTTATGTCATTATCATCAGCACTCTTCATCTTAGCTACATTTATTACGGCTTCATCTACTTTGCCATTTTTTCAGTGTTCAACTTGGCAAAATTTCGCTTTGTGTCCTACTTGTTTACAAACCCAACACACAACTGCTTTTCCATGTCTGCAAACTCGTCGTACATGTCCACTCTCACCACAGAAATGACAATTTGCTACAGGCATGCTTTGATGATCTCTAGTGTGCGTGCTTCCAGTTCTTCTGTTTTTCTTTGGTGATATTATTGACAGTACATTATTAATACTCTTAACCAAGGCTGATGTACCCCTCAAGTTAAGATGTAAACCATGACTTGTAAACTTTGATGAATCCACTCCATATCGTGTAGTGAAAGCTCGGCTGTGATCAATAACAATGTTACCGAAAGAATATTTGAGCATTTCATTTACGTCAAATACGCGTCTGTTTAATGAAAGATCATCAAGTCTCGGGCAAATCGCTGAGATGAAAACCTCGCCTGTTATCCTCATTTTAAGCCTTGATATCATATCAGTGTAGTCGTTCTTTAGCCTATCCAAGTCAAAGTTGATATCGCAACAGTCATTTGTTCCAGCATGAATGACAACATTTTCTACATTGGTCAGATCGATCTCACATAATGTATAGTTAACTTGTTCCACAGTTGCTCCTCTTAATGTTCTCACAGATGTTTCACATAGACCATTTGTCTTAATATGCTTCAGCATAGTTGTACATATTATTAGAACATTGCATTATGATGAAAGATACTCATTATATTTCTTCCATAATAGAGTCTAATGAGAAGTCAATAACTTGTGGAGTACCACAAGGGTCGGTCTTAGGACCTACATTGTTTCTTATTTATGTAAATGATATTGTAAACTCTTCTGATTTCTTTGATACACGATTATTTGCAGATGATACTAGTTTATTTTGTTCTTTTAATCCACATGAAATTGTTGACCTATCAAATGTAAATGAGCAGTTGAAACATATAGTAGATTGGTGTGATGTTAATAAGTTGACAATTAATTCTAAAAAGACAAATTATATTATATTTCGTAATCAGCATACAATAATTGAAGTAAAGGGGGATATATACATAAAGGAATCAAAATTAGATGAAGTTGAAGCTACAACTTACATTGGGGTAGATATAGATAATAGACTTACATGGAAAGTGCATTCTAATAAGGTTAATACAATTATTAGTTCTAAGGCTGGTTTATTGTACAAACTTAAATATGTTGTACCCCAATCAATTTTGGTGCTTTTATATAATTGTTTTATTTTGCCTCATATTTCATTTGCATTAGAAGCTTGGGGTAACACTTATAAAACTCATTTAAAACCAGTATATTTAACACAAAAACGTGTTATACGCACATTGACTTATTCTGATAGACTAGCACCAACATCATTATTATTCAAAGAACTTAAAATTTTAAATATTTATCAGCAGCATCAGTATTTAATTACTTTATTTGTTTATGATAGTTTACATGGTAAATTTCCAGATACAACTCCTAAATATTTTTTGTATATTCATTTTCGTTATTCATCAAGGTCTCAGACTAGAGAAAAGTTGTATGTACCAAAATATAGAACAAACATAGGACAACATTCCATCAAGTATTCTGGTGCAAAGCTCTGGAATGAAATCCCGGATGATTTAAGGTTTCTAACAAAAGCAAATTCAAAAAAGAAATGAAAACATACTATTTGTTTGTATAGTGATATGTATTTATTTTATAAGAGAATTATATTGTATATATTTGAGAGAGAAAGTGTATTTAAAAAAAAAAATGTTTATGTATATTAATTTTATTTTAGACAAGTAGCCCTAATTTATTTATATAACTATTTATACTTCAATGTTTAGGGGCTGAACTTGATTAGTTTTAACTATGTTTTGGCCCTTCCCTTGATATAATTATTATTATTTGTATATTATTACAATGTTTATAATTTATATTTATGGGTAAATAAAGAAAGAAAGAAAGGATAATACTGAGGAAGTTTATCTGTCATTAATTGATTATAATCTATTTATTGAACTGCTGTTTTCTCATAGAACAATTTCTTTATTTTGACAGTACTGGTAACATACATTTATAAATATTGTATCCCACAGATGAACAAGCTCCAGATTTTACAGACTGTCCAATGGATATGATTGTTAACACAACAAATGGTGAGACATTTGCCATCAATGTCACATGGATGGAACCGACAGCTACTGATAACTCTGGAGAGACTCCTGTACCAGTAGCAGACTACACTTCTGGTGATAATCAGTTTGCAATTGGTGACACAAAGGTTCAGTACAATGTCTCAGATTCAGCTGGTAACTTCAATGATAGCTGCAGTTTTGTTATCACTGTTGAAGGTAAGACTGTACCTCATTGGAGGAAATTAAACTCACACCATTACATTTACAGAAACGGATCCGACGCCATTGTTTCATTACATTCATAGTGTTTTAATGATAATATTGTAAATGTATACATTTTGTTTCTGATTTATTGAATACATAATATATTATTTTTAAGACACTGAGCCTCCTAAATACATTGGATGTCCTACCGATTCAATAATAGTCATGAACCCTGTTGGAATGGCAAATAGATCCGTTTCTTGGATAGAACCCATATCCACTGATAATGTTGGAATCTTCAATGAAACATCCAGTCATATACCTGGTGATATATTTGAAATTGGCACAGTTACAGTGACTTACACAGCATTTGATACTGCAGGATTAAAAACAACTTGTGTATTTGAAGTAACAGTTCAAGGTATTTGTTTTTTACAAGTAATTAAGCACTTTTTAATTCTTTCTCTTTCAAGACGCTTATTTTATTGGGAAGCAGTAAGTAGAGTGAACACATTCACTTTAGGTTTTGAAAAAAAAAAACAATACATTAACAGTACGTTTTTAGTGCATTTAACCAGATTAATTTATGTTTATTCAGAAGCTTGATAACATGTGAAGACTAACTATCTTCAATGAATCTCAATATTTATAAGTTGTAAGAAGTAAGCTCAATACTACAACAAATAAGGGAGGAGTAGTACTTTATAAATCGCACTTTTTGCTCAATAGTGTCGGATGGAAGAGAAGGATATGAGAGAGTCCTAGAAGTAACTTTATTGAACATCGCTTTCAGATCGAAGACACATGTTATTAAAATGACGGTGCATTTCTAAATAAACATTACAAAAAGCCAATTATTTATTTTAAATAAAATACAAAAAACATTATTCCTAACAAAATTGGAAAACAATTAGAACAATAAGACAATTTTATTAGCAATGCTGTTCCAAGGGAAACGTAACCTCCATTATTAAATCATAATTACATATTTGGTTTCTATGGATAATTCCCTAATTTAACCGATGTTGCGTGTAGGTTTACCCAAATACTAGGCCAAGTTGAAGTAGCCGTCTACAACATCCGTCTGAACTTTTCAATGTCCCCTAGCTTTTGGATATTAAAAAGATCAAGCGACCAAACGACCCAATTCAGCCCAAAAATCTTCACTCTTACCCTAAGGCTCGTAGGTTCCACAACTCTTTATATCGTCTGGTTTAGTGTTAGATTGTTCTTTTATTGTCTGCGTGTCGTCAGATTTTGTATCATTGCGCCGTAGGGCAGACGATGATGAACGGGTGGTCAGATTTTCGAGCTTACCAAATGTTTTATAGGAATAATGGAACATCTTCTAATCACCACCACTACCAGTGTGGTCAGTTAGTCTCGAATTTGCTAGATTCGCAGGTAGGCTTTCGTTTATCAACCTTTTAATTCCTAATTTATTAATACCATTTTTTGTATTTTATTGTAAATTATATAAAGTACTGAACTATCTGTTCATCCTTCAACGTTATTCCCACTGTCTTGGTACATGAATTAGGTTTTTTTCTTAGCAAGTGTTTTTTTTCCTGATCTTCAGTTTCACATCATGAAGGGATTTTCCTTCTTCTATTTACGTCTTTTCTGAAGATTTTTGAATTTGTAGATTCTTTTATATATTCTTGTCGGGTTTCACATCATTAAATTAAAACAAAAAATGATGTAGATTTCCTCTATTTCGACGAAATCGTGTTACTATGGTAGTTAAGAACAAACTATAAAATATCATTGTAGATATTTTTAACTTTCTTGAAAAAAGAAAACTATTAGGTAAAGATAAAGAAAAGAAATAGGAATTTTTTCTTTTATTTTTATATTTATAGTAGGGCCTAAAATAATTGTCCAAGAAAATCAGACATTTATAATGACCGAGTACAATCGGAATACACGATAGGCCTATATTGATCATTTCTGGTATATTATCGTTGTATTCGTCAATGTATTAATTAAAGGCTTATTTCTTGTTAAGGCAAAGCGTTTTCTATGTCTCTATATTATCTAGGTTTATTTGTGGATGATCGTTCCTCATCAATTCATCGTTAAGTTTACTATCTTCCTTGCTGAGTGGGTGTCGTCGTCGCTAAATTACTTTGTGGGTTTATTTTTCTTTCCGTATTTTGTCTAAAGTGTATGGGCGTCTTTCTTTCATTATTTTTTAGAAGCAAATATTATATTTATACTTTGATATGATATATGATATTATTAATCACACGTGATATATTTAGTAACAGTACTGTAACTAATTTTAACATCTCATCGTCTATAGTAATGTTTCTATAAATTCCTCTTCTAATACATTGAGAGTTGATTAAAGAGGAAGGATCGAATACGAGGAATCATACGAACACTCCTATTGTCAGACCTTGGTAGAAGGATGGTACATACAGGCCTACACCTACGCGCCTCCTGAAGGTGAAACAGAAAGAGAAAACGATAAATCGAGGCGCGCAAATATTAATATTAAACCATTATACGATAAACAATGCGATCATAAGAACGGATCGATCACCCCTTATTTGTGTTTGCTATAAAACACGAAAACACTTTAGTGAGATCCAACTTACCCACTATACTGTGTTGTGAGAGCATGCATTGGGTCCAAATATAATTAGTAACTTCTTATACTTGGCTCCGTAATTATATAGGCCTACACATAATATATTCCAATAATATAGTTTCTTCTGTACATGTACAGGATACGCAAAGTTCCTTGAGTTAACAAACAACGGTAAGTAAAACAAATACGTCCTGCTTGTTCGACGGTCGGTAGTTGAGAGAGAGAGAGACAAAGAATAAAAAAGGTTTGCATGCCGTTCGTTACACCTGCTAACACATATGCAAATTGCCTCTACATCAGCTCCCCTCTAGATCGCAAATGAAATGTTAGCGAGCGATGAAAAAAAAATGATTCTAGTATAAAACTTCCAACACAATAAACTAACAGAATTTCTTCAACCGCAATCATAATCTGCAAGCTTACGTGGCCAGTGTACATGTCGTCCGCTACGCGTTTGCCGTGGCGGAGGTGCGACTGGAATAGCACTTGCGGTTGGGGAAAGCCCTGCTTCCGGTTGCCTTGACGATTCTGGAAAGTTGTTAATAGCTTTACCATTATTTACAAAGGCGACTTTTAGTCTGTCCAAACTAACAGTTTCATGTTTACCTGCGATGCTCAAAACAAAGTATTTGTCAGTTCTGTTTAAAACTTTAAATGGCCCATTGTAAGGAGACTGAAGAGGTTTCTTTACGCTATCGCAACGAACAAACACGTGAGTACATTCACGCAAATCGTCGTGGATTTGTGCGGTGCGTTGATTCGCTCGTGTTGGCACTGGTTGAATATTCTGCATGTGTCTTTGCAATCTATGTACGTAATTCGCAGGCTCATGTGAGGCGATATCAGTAGGCGCGACAAACTGCCTTGGAAGTTTCAGGGTTGCTCCATACACCAGTTCCGATGAAGAACAGCCTAAATCAACTTTGACCGCTGTCCGGAGACGACCCAGAAGAACTAAAGGTAAAGTTTCACTCCACTTCTGAGGATCATCTTGAGCCTTAAGCGAAACCTTTAATTGGCGGTGAAAACGTTCAACTAATCCATTTGACATAGGATGGTAAGATGTTGTTCGAATGCGTTTTGTGCCCAACATGTTAGATAGGGCGGTGAATAGTGCCGATTCGAACTGACGACCACGGTCTGTAGTGATGGTGGATGGCGCACCGAATCTGGATACCCAAACAGTGACAAACGCTTTGGCTACAGTTTCAGCGGTAATATTGGTGATTGATATGGCCATCTTGTAAAGCGATCGATACATGTAAGTAGGTAAGTATAACCATCCGATACAGGTAGTGGTCCTACCAAGTCTATGTGGACGTGGTCGAATCTTATGTCGGGCGTCGCAAACGTACCTAATGGTGTCACAGTGTGGCGATGAACCTTATTCTTCTGGCATTTTAAACAACACTTAGCCCATGTCCGCAAATCACTGTTCATACCAGGCCAAACATACCGTGAAGCGATTAATTTTAGTGAAGCTCGAATCCCTGGATGAGAAAGTGAATGCAAAGAGTCAAACACTAACCTACGCATACCTTTGGGCACGAATGGTCTATGATTACCAGTGGTGACATCGCATACAATAGTACCGCCGCTAGTCGCTGTCGGTACGTCTCTCAACTTGAAAACAGACTTATGCTGATGTTCGAGCAACTCCGCATCTTTTTGCTGGTGCCTAGCCATGACGTCATAATCAATAGAAAGCTCCGATGAAGCTGACACTGCATTCAAGTCCATACGTGACAGTGCGTCTGCTACGGTATTCTCGCTACCTTTGACGTGTCGAATGTCCGTGGTAAACTGTGAGATGTAGTCTAAGTGACGTATCTCTCGCGGCGAATATCGATCTGCGCTGGAACGTAATGCGTGTGTTAAAGGTTTATGGTCAGTTAAGATATAAAATGTTCTAGCTTCTAGAACGTGGCGAAAATGCTTAACTGCAAGATAGGTAGCTAGTAATTCCCGTCCAAAAGTACTATATCTCCTTTCCACCGGATTTAGACGTCGGGAAAAAAATGCAAGTGGATGCCAAATCCCTGCTACCATTTGTTGCAACACACCACCTACAGCGCAATTGGACGCATCTACCATTAAACACAATGCAGCGTCAGGATGTGGATGTTCTAGAAGAGTTGATTCGACGAGTGCATACTTGACCTTGTTGAACGATTCAATTTCCGTCGGAGATAGTTCAATCGCCTTTTTAGGTTTACCGACAAGTAAATCAGTTAATGGATGAATCAAATCCGAACATCTAGGTATAAACCGTCTGTAGAAATTAATTAATCCCAGAAACTCACGTAATTTACGCACAGTATCTGGTACTGGAAACTGTTCAATCGCCTCAACCTTGGAACGCAATGGCTGTATCCCAAACTCGTTAATTTGATGACCTAAAAATTGTAGTGAAGACACACCCCATACACACTTGGGACGGATTAACAATAATACCAAATTCATCGAGACGTTTAAAAAGTGCCTGAAGATGCAATTCATGTTCAGCAGTATCCATGCTGGCAATAAGTAAGTCATCAATGTAAGCATACACGAAATTCATACCCCGCAACACCTGGTCAATAAAACGCTGAAATGACTGTGCCGCATTTTGAAGACCAAATGGCATTCTTAAGAACTCGAACATGCCAAACGGCGTAGTAATAGCGGTTTTTGAAATGTCTTTAGGATCGACGGGTATTTGATGATATGCACGTACCAAATCTATCTTAGAAAAAATCTTGTAACCCGAGAGAGTCGCGGTAAAGTCATGAATGTGAGGGATGGGGTACATATCTGGAACAGTCACATTATTTAACGCTCGGTAGTCCCCACATGGCCTCCAATCACCTTTAGGCACCATGTGTAGCGGCTACGACCAGTTACTATCTGAGGGCCGTATAATTCCTAATTGTAACATATGATCAAATTCAGCCCGTGCAATTTTCAATTTCTCAGAAGACAATCGGCGAGGTCTGGCACAAACTGGCAACCCATTTGTATTTATCTGATGTGTAACGTTATGTTTCACGCTTCCATTACGAAAACATGGTTTGGTAATCGTTTTATATTTGTTTAATACTTCCTGAAAACGAGGATTTACTTTTGGGGTCGGAAAGACCGGACTAAGTGATGCTAGGGTACATTCTATTCCCTTGACACTAATACTAGTAGTAGCATCGAAAAGTTGGCGATTTTTTAAGTCCACAATTAAACCAAAACGTCGTAAAAAATCGGCCCCAATAATCGCATTAGGCACATCAGCAACAGTAAATATCCACCTATACGTGCGTCGAAATCCAAAATCAACTGTTAAGGAACGCTCCCCATAAGTAGATATTGTAGATTTGTTTACTGCTTGCAATACAAAGTCAGTTTTTCGGTGCAACTTGTCTGTTATTGATGGAGGTAACACGCTAACCTCCGCTCCAGTGTCAACTAAGAATCTGAGTCCCGAAGTACGATCAGAAATAAAAAATAGACGACTACCTTCACCAACGCCAGCAGCTGTCGCCGTCTCTAGTCGCTGGCTTGGTCGTTTCCCGCCTTCTGTGAGGAAAAAGAGCATGGTGAATTACATTTATGTGCCTTGTTACCATATCGATGATGATACCAGCATAAACCATCATTAGATGTAGCAGAGGGCGAGCATTTTCGGCTTTCACGTTGTTTACTACGGCTTCTGCCTCTGACTTGTTTCGCCAAGGAAGAAACGAGGTTGGTCAACTTACTAACCTCAGCTCTCAATTCCCGTAATTCGTCTGACGTTGCGCGTGCACCCGTATCCTTAATTGTCGTGGCAATAGTAGGTGGTGGTGGAGAAACTTCCAAAATTTTATCGGCCAACGCTGCCAGATCTGAAAGGTCCATATCCTCACGGGTGGACGCTAATATCAATTGAACATTAGTAGGCAATCTTTGCACAAACAACTGTTTCAGGATGGATGTCTCTAAATCACGATCCCCCAGCAATTGGTACATCTTGCGTAGTAACTGACTAAGCTTGCGATCACCTAATTCTTCCGTTGTTAACAACTGATGAAGACGCTTTTGCTCCGACACGGATGTCCTTTTAACCAGTTCCGATTTCAAATGGGTATATGGTCTCTGGTATGGAGGGCTTAGCAATAAATCCCGAACCTCCTGTGCGATATTAGGCGGCAAAGAAGCAATTATATACGAATACTTTGTTTCCTCAGCCGTAATTCCTCTGGTAACAAACTGAGCCTCCACTTGCGCAAACCAAATAAGTGGGTCATTCGGCCAAAATGGCGGCAATTTTAAACTTACAGCAGCCGCCACAGGTGGTGCCTCATCCATTCTAGCGGCCATTTTGATCGGTGTAGCTCTTCCCGGAGAGGGTCTCGCCATAATTCCATTCACGTATCAAACAACGACAACTCAAAGTAATCTTGCAACAACGACGAAGAAAAATATTTAAATATTCCAAGCACTCTCGTTAGATCACGTCGGGGTCACCACTTTAGTGAGATCCAACTTACCCACTATACTGTGTTGTGAGAGCATGCATTGGGTCCAAATATAATTAGTAACTTCTTATACTTGGCTCCGTAATTATATACACATAATATATTCCAATAATATAGTTTCTTCTGTATATGTACAGGATACGCAAAGTTCCTTGAGTTAACAAACAACGGTAAGTAAAACAAATACGTCCTGCTTGTTCGACGGTCGGTAGTTGAGAGAGAGAGACAAAGAATAAAAAAGGTTTGCATGCCGTTCGTTACACCTGCTAACACATATGCAAATTGCCTCTACAACACTATGGGAAAAAGATTTATATATTAAGCTGATTCATTATTTGCTTTAGATCTTACCATAATTCGTAAATCATATTTGTTGACAATTTCAGTGATAGCTGTATTTATATTCGTTAGGTTTTGTAATTAAACATTGTACTATTTCCCACGGGTAAGCTCACAGTTTGTACACTGATAATACAAAGTGTGATATTTCAAATTTTGGAGACAACACAGTACGAACACTCGGGATTAGTACATATTTATTTAAGCAGTCTATTTTTAATATTTTTCGCCTTAGAAGTCACCTTGTACAACCCGTTTGGCCATGTATCCTCAATCACACAGGATTGAAATCACCGTAGGAAGTTGTACTAAAAATAAAGGCGGAATTGCGCACGAGTTTACATATTTTCACCTTGTAAAAGACAGATACCACCAACCAGGGTGTGATACGCAGCAGTCAGTATTTGTGTTTATCAATGAATGTGTTGACAAATATGGTTTGAACGCCATAACATCGGATCCCCGATCAAATTCATTTCTATACAAAAAACCCTAACCCTAACCCTCTGCTATGCCTACTTCATATATTTACCCTACTATTACCACCTACTTTCATTCTTTCTAAATCCTATTATTAACCAATAATACCGCCATAATGTTGACATGTATGACACGTCCTACAAATTCCCTTGTCAAAGAATAGTCTGGCAAAGAAAACGCGCGTGAAACATTGAAACAAAAATTATACGTAGTCTAATATGTATTAATTGTAGAATAACAATTTTTTGTGGAATATATAGATACAGAAGATCCTGTGTTTATCAACTGCCCAATGTCTCCAATAGAAGTAGTCACTGATGAAGGCTTTGCATATGCCAACGTGTCATGGGATGACCCCCAACCTATGGACAATTCTGGCATGTTAACAGTTACTCAAGTGAATTATCCTGGTGATAGTTTTTATGTTGGAACTCATTCTGTTAACATAACAGCTAAAGATGAAGATGGTAACATTGGTATCTGCACTTTTGTGATAAGTGTCAAAGGTAATACTGCTACTGTGTACATCTTTTGTAAATAAGGATGAAGCATATTGTAGCCAACGGAACATCCCATTTGAAGATCCTGTAACTGTTTTGTTTAACCGGTGGTTTGTAATTACAAACACCACATTTTAGCAGATGTGTGTGTGTGCGTGTGTTTATAGAGACAGGACCATCAGCGCAACCTCACATACAACCATTGATAGTAAAGTAATAATCTTCCCAAGAACACAATATTATAAAACAGTTCATAAACTTAACCTTTTCAGATGTCATTTCCTTTCTTTCAGATGAAGAAGATCCTGTACTAACTGACTGTCCAATGGACATTATTCTGAATACTACAAGAATGCTTTCATATGCTAATGCTACTTGGATGAGTCCAAATGCTACAGATAATTCAGGCAATGTTACCTTAGTTTCTACACATGTACCTGGTGATGGCTTTGCAGTAACAACAACTGAAGTTACTTACACAGCAACTGATCCGTATGGAAACGAAGACATGTGTACATTCAATGTTACTGTAATTGGTAAGAATAGCATTTAATTTTTAATAAACAATTACTATAAAACATTTCAGTTTAATTTTTTTTTTAATAGAGACGTACTTTTTATAAAGAGAAAGATAAACTGTATTACAAAATGTACTTGAGATAATGTAATGTGTATTAACCAGATGCCGAGTCTCCTACTTTGAACTGTGTGTCCAATGTGACTGTGTACACCGATTTAAATTCAGCAACAGCTAATGTATCCTGGCCAATACCAGAAACAACAGACAACAGTGGTTTAGAAGCTACATTAACCTCTAACTATGAACCCTATACACTGTTTAATATTGGAACAACTCTAGTAATGTACACATCAACAGATGCATCAAATAATGTACAAACGTGCATGTTCAATGCAACTGTAATTGGTAAGTACGATTAATGGGTATAATATACATTTTAGTTGTAATATTTAATATTACAACTAAAATGTATATAAAACATTTTAAACTGGCTTATTTGGTATTTCTTTAATCTATTAAAGATAATGAAGATCCGGTATTTGATTGCCCCAATGGCAACATTGTGGCATTTACAGATGAGTCCCAATCATACTCAACTGTTTACTGGAATGTATCAGTTACTGATAATTCAGGTAATGTTACATATAATTGTACAAGTGAATCAGGTGACCAGTTTGATGCTATTTGGCCAATAATACAACAAAATGTAAGCTGTATGGCACAGGATCCATCGGGAAATGACGCATCTTGCTTTTTCTCTGTTACTGTTGATGGTGAGTTTATAAAAATTGTATTATATTGATTTTTGTGTAAAAAATGTTTTTTTTTATTTTGAATCTTATTTCTACAGTACACAAACACACTACTACAACAAAATTACTGATTCTCATTAGTTGGTTGTTTTATTATTGCAACTACACAATCCTACATGATCCTGTTACACAGTATGTTATTATTGTATTTGACGTAGGCTACTACCATTCCATAGATTTGACTCTTAGTAGGCAAACAATAATCTTGTAAAACTTACTCTTATTAAACCATTGAAATTAATATCAAACAGTTGGATAATACATTGGTTTAAACATTCAACAGTTAAATATTAAAGAGTTGTAATTTTTTTCTTATAGATAATGAAAATCCAAATATAACATGTCCCAGTAACTTCAATGTGACAACAGACAATGGACAAGCAACAGCTTGGATTCAATGGGATGTTGAATACACAGATAACACAAAATCTCTATATAATCTCAGCCTAACAGGATCTGGTTTAAATTATAATCCATCAGGTGAAAACTTTCCTATTGGAACAACGACACTTGAATATACAGTAACTGATGTATCTGGAAACAGTGATAACTGTACATTTTATGTCACTGTACGAGGTGAATTTTTTTAGATGGTTTTAATGATTTTCAGTAAAAAAGTTTATGTTTGAATGGAATGAAAATAAATATCTTGTCCAATAATAATAATAACCCACGAAAATCATACCTTCTTACTTGCAGTTTTAATTTCTTAACATTATGCAATTACTTATTAATTGTTGAATTATTAATTTGCTTTTTAAACAGATGAAGAAGACCCTGTGATATCGAGCTGTTCAGTGAACATTGTTTTGAATACTACAAGTATGTTACCATTCACTAATGCTACTTGGATGACTCCAAATGCTACAGATAATTCAGGCAATGTTTCCTTAATCTCTACACATAGCCCTGGTGATGGCTTTGCAGCAACAACAACTCAGGTCACTTACACAGCAACTGATCCGTATGGAAACGAAGACATCTGTATATTCAATGTTACTGTAATTGGTAAGATTAACATTTAATTTGTATTAAACAATTACTATAAACATGTTAATGTCTTTACAAAGTTTCTTTAAAAAACAGTATTACATAAAGAGAAAGATAAACTGCATTTAAAAATGTACTTTAGATAATGTATTTTTTCAATTTATTAAACAGATGCCGAGTCTCCTACTTTGAACTGTGTGTCCAATGTGACTGTGTACACCGATTTAAATTCAGCAACAGCTAATGTATCCTGGCCAATACCAGAAACAAAAGACAACAGTGGTTTAGAACCTACATTAACCTCTAACTATGAACCATATACACTGTTTAATATTGGAACAACTCTAGCAATGTACACATCAACAGATGCATCAAATAATGTGCAAACTTGCATGTTCAATGTCACTGTAATTGGTAAGTATAATTGATATGATAAAGAAAATACATGAGCATTTACTAACATTTGCCGATAGGTTTTTCATTTCATTTATTTTATTACAGATAATGACAATCCTGTATTTGATTGTCCTAGTGGCAACATTATGTCATATACAGATGAGTCCCAATCATACTCAACTATTTATTGGAATGTATCAGTTACTGATAATTCAGGTAACGTTACATATAATTGTACAAGTGAATCAGGTGACCAGTTTAATGCCGTTTGGCCAATAATACAACAAAATGTAAGCTGCATGGCAAAGGATCCATCTGGAAATGACGCATCTTGCTTTTTCTCAATAAATATTGCGGGTGAGCATATTGTGATTATTGATTCATATTTATTGATTTATTTTACATTTTAAAGATTTTTTTACACAAATGATTTTGTAAAATCTCAAATCAAGTATAGAATAGCAGATTTTAATGATGCAAAAAATCAATATTATAAATAATTGAATGCATAAACATAATAATGTAATAAACATAATATGTTATAAAACCAGATGGATTATATGCAAACGTATTATGTTTACATACAATTCCGTCGGATTTTACATTGACCAAAATTCATAGGTTTAATATTAGATTGTCAATATTAAACCATACAATGAGTACCAACGAATTCAGTAATACATACATACTTAACATTCAATAAATGTATATTCAACATTTTAAAGTAATATAAATTATTGGGTTTTTTAATTTGTAGATAATGAGAACCCAAGTATAGAATGTCCAAATGACTTCAATGTGACAACAGGCAATGGAAAACCAACAGCTTGGATTCAATGGGATGTTGAATACACAGACAACACAGAATATTTATATGATCTCAGCCTAACAGGATCAGGTTCAAGTTATAATCAATCTGGTGAAAACTTCCTTATTGGAACAACAACACTTGAATATATAGTAACTGATGTATTTGGAAACAGTGATAACTGCACATTTATTGTCTTTATTCGAGGTGAATATACACTAGTATTGCTTTTAATTATTATTTAAATATTGTTTTTATTTTTACACAAGTTCTATTGCATAATCTTCCTGAGTACGAAATTTGAATCCAACAAAGACTACTTCTAAACCTATAAATACCGAAAGTTGGCCAAAAATCGTTTTAGAACATGCAATGTTGTCTTTTGATTTCAATATAGTAAATTGTTATCCACACATTGTCTTACGTTTGTTGAGTATAGAAATTCAAAATTAACTCACTAACCTAATGTTTATTACATCATAATGTAGATATTGAGAATCCAATGCTGAATTGTCCAGATGGCATTGTAAACGTGACTTTAATTGGTGAAGCATACGGTATTGCCAATTGGGTTGAACCAGACATTACAGACAACTCTGACATCATTCATGTGAACATGTCAAATTACGTTTCTGGTGATCGCTTCTATCCAGGCAACACAACAGTTTATTATTTTGCTGAAGATCCATATGGAAACTCTGTTAATTGTACATTTATTGTTACAATCTTTGGTAAGATTAATTACCGTTTCGATAGTTTTTCTTATGTATAACTACAAAGTTAGTCACATTTTTAATAAATATGTATAATTCTGAAACGTAAATTTTAATTTTTCATTTCTGCCATTTTACTCAAATTAAACTCATTAATTTGTATTGGTCTTAAAAAAACAATTCTTTTAAAGATCTAGTAAAGAATTGTCCGTATGCTCAATAATATGAATTTTGGAGGTTTAGGAATAAATAACTATATATAGACCACGTTGTCATAGAAGAAGAACACATTTCATTTATTAATTTACAAATCTACCAAAAATAATAATACCGTAACAGAATCTATTTGATATTTTTAAAAAATCTGATGAAACCTCATTATTTCCTTATTCCTTAAACAATGAATACAAGCTGACTATTGATGTCTGTTTCTCCCTCAGATGTTGAGATACCGATATTTGATCCATGTCCCAGTAATATAGACGTAAACACAGATCCCAGACTGCCGTATGCTGTAGTAAATTGGAACATTACAGTATATGATAATGTTGGTGTTATTGAACTTGATAGCAACTATGTCCCATTTGATACATTTAATATCACAGTAACAGAGGTAAAATATGTTGCAACAGACTCTGAGGGCAATGAAGCAGAGTGTATATTTAATGTCACAGTAACAGGTAACAATGATTTTGTCAGGTTATCAAATTATTTAAAATTGTAATGTCTACTTAGAAATGTTCAGGTGGCCGAACATAACCCCAGCTAAAAAAGGTAACATGACTGAGATATACCAATTGTTTTAATAATTGGATGTGACAATACTACATTTTTACAACATGTCCAAACAGTCAGATACCTGTGAACCCTACATTGCTGTAATGTTATTTGACGTGACCAGGTAAAAATAGCACATTTGGGACATATGATCTCCATACAGTCACCAGTTAAATCAACGTTTTTCAAACATTATGGTTAAATGAAACCTGACTTGTTATGGAGGTCTTCTGACTCTGGGACAGACATAAGCTACATAAGACTTGTTATTGTTCTGTTTTGTCAATAGACTAGATAGACAGAACACCTGTCATGAATCTATTTTTTTTATGGGCTAGATATTTTCACAACCAGAACTTGAGAAAAGCTTTTTTTTAAATAATCGTAATTTTCTACTGCAACGCTTACAAACTTAAATCTTATCTCTTAATAATATTTGTTTATATTTTTCGAATATTAATATCCAGCACACTTTTTCAGATACTGAGCTTCCCGAATACATTGGATGTCCTCCTAATATAATTGTCCTGGTTCCTGTTGGAATGGCCAATAAATCTGTAACATGGATAGAACCAGCAGCTACTGATAATGCCGGTGTATACAATGTAACATCTACTCACACACCTGGTGATACATTTGAAATTGGCACAGTTACAGTGACATACACAACATTTGATACTGCCGGACTAAACACAACTTGTGTATTTGAAGTAACAGTTCAAGGTATTTGGTTTATAATGTACAACTGTAATACAAAAACGTGCAGACGTCCAACTAAACCTTGATTTATGAAATATAATGTTTTGAATGTATATATGTATACATGAGGTGTATGGGTTTGTTTTTTCATTGATATATTTATATACATTATTGTATGTATTGCAAGGTATAACATTTTACAGGCAATTTGATTTTCATTGTAACTCCCCCATCTGCTTTTGTTTATATATCATCGTCCCGTATATGTGTAGGTTGGATCACACAGACTAATATTTTATTTCCGATTATCAAGCTTTCTTACAGTGAGATCAATCCAGCTTAAGGTGTGTTTACCTAGAGGGCTTTTAATAACCTCTAAACATTTTAATGGTTTTATCTGCACTATCATCATCACCATCATTGAGGAGTAAATAATTGTCGCGTAATGATTTCTTTTGAATCTATAGATACGGAAAATCCTGTGTTTACCAACTGTCCAAATTCCCCAATAGAAGTATTGACTGATGAAGGCCTTGCATATGCCAACGTGTCATGGGATGACCCCCAACCTATGGACAATTCTGGCACGTTAACAGTTACTCAAGTGAATTATCCTGGTGATAGTTTTTATGTTGGAACTCATTCTGTTAACATAACAGCTGAAGATGAAGATGGTAACATTGGTGTCTGCACTTTTGTGATAATTGTCAAAGGTAATACTGCTACTGTGTACATCTTTTGTAAATAAGGATGAAGCATATTGTAGCCAACGGAACATCCCATTTGAAGATCCTGTAACCGTTTTCATGTTTTTAATTACAACCACCACATTGTATCAGATGTTTGTGCGTGTTTACAGGACCATCAGCGCAACCTCACATAAAACGATTGATAGTAAAGTAATAATCTTCCTAAGAACATAATATTATAAAAATTCAACTTAACCTTTTCACATGTCATTTCCTTTCTTTCAGATGAAGAAGATCCTGTACTAATTGGATGTCCAATGGACATTATTTTGAATACTACAAGTATGCTTTCATATTCTAATGCTACTTGGATGACCCCAAATGCTTCAGATAATTCAGGCAATGTTGCCTTAATCTCTACACATAAGCCAGGTGATGGCTTTGCAGCAACAACCACTGAAGTCACTTACACAGCAACTGATCCGTATGGAAACGAAGCAATGTGTACATTCAATGTTACTGTAATTGGTAAGAATAACGTTTAATTTGTCTTAAACAATTACTATAACACATTTCAATGTATTTTCTTTCAAAAAGATACTTTTCATAAAGAGAAAGATAAACTGTACAACAAAATGTACTTTAGATAATGTACTTTTATTAATTTATTAAACAGATGCCGAGTCTCCTACTTTGCACTGTGTGTCCAATGTGACTGTGTACACCTACTTCAATTCAGCAACAGCTAATGTAACTTGGCCAATACCAGAAACAACAGACAACAGTGGGTTAAAACCTACATTAACCTCTAACTATGAACCAAATACACTGTTCGATATTGGAACAACTCTAGTAATGTACACATCAACAGATGCATCAGAAAATGTGCAAACTTGCATGTTCAATGTCACTGTAATTGGTAAGTACACTTGATATGATGAAGAAAATACATGAAAAAATACAAAAATATGTATGTATTTATTTTGTATTTACTTTTTTTTGCAGATAATGAAAATCCTGTATTTGATTGTCCTAGTGGCAACATTATGACATATACAGATGAGTCACAATATTATTCAACTGTTTATTGGAATGTGTCAGTTATTGATAATTCAGGTAATGTTACATATAATTGTACAAGTGAATCAGGTGACCAGTTTAAGGCGATTTGGCCAATTATACAACAAAATGTAAGCTGTATGGCACAGGATCCTTCAGGAAATGACGTATCCTGCTTTTTCACCGTAACAGTCGATGGTGAGTTTATCATGGTTGTGAAGATTGTCTTGCACACAAATATGTTTCTTTTACAATTAAAGTCTACAATGTTAAATCAAAATACAAAGACAACAAATAATTGTTTTCAATATTAATCTATAAGTTCAGTAAAAACAATTTATCATGGTGTATTTAATTATTGTTCTATATATTTTTAAAAATCTTATCTTAAAAATATTATTACATTAATATTATTAACTTGTCCCTCTGTTATTTTTTTTATCTTATGTGGGTTCATCCCACTTTTATTTCCATACATATGTTCTCTTTACATATATTTTTCTATGAACATTTTCATTTCAATACACTATACATATTATTATATTAACAATGTTAGTTTTGTTCATTTGTTTACATATTATCACATTGATTTTTGTATTTATATTTTCTCTTCATAGTTTCCTCTTTATATACATATTATCGATTATCTATAATACATTTTCATTAACAAGATTATTTTTTCATATCTACATGCATATTTATTTCCTAAAATTATAATATATTTTATGTTTAATAAATCCATCTAATTTAGCATCTCCTCTCCACTCTGTTGTTTATAGAGTATCAGTCAGCAAGAAATTGTTTAAAATAATTCTGTTTTTCTTATAGATAATGAGAATCCAAATATAACATGTCTCAGTGACGTTAATAAGACAACAGACAATGGACAACCAACAGCTTGGATTCAATGGGATGTTGAATACACAGACAACACAGAATCTCTATATAATCTCAGCCTAACAGGATTAGGTTTAAATTATAATTCATCTGGTGAAAACTTTCCTATTGGAACAACAACAATTGAATATACAGCAACTGATGCATTTGAAAACAATGCTAGCTGTACCTTTTATGTCACTGTGCGAGGTGAATACAAAATTATTTGGTTTACAACTATTATTTCTTCTGATTATCCTATGTTCTATCTGCCTATTAATGTCTGCAATATTTCTAAAAGTTAATATTGTTGAATTGCATTTATAACTCAAAACCAAATCTGAAATAAATCTAGATATCCCATAATAGTGATGATTTATTTTGAGAAATGTACACTGTTTGCGTTTTCAATTGTTAAAGAAATCTGGAGAATTGCTAAACTTGAGTATAACTTATTTTAATAAATTTTTCTCAGCACAAATATAAAATATAATGATTTGATAAAATAATGTATTTTATCAAATTGCATTTTTCTTTTATTCTAAATGAACAGACGAAGAAGCTCCATATATGGCTGGTTGTCCAATGGACATTATTTTGAATACTACAAGTATGTTACCATTCACTAATGCTACTTGGATGACTCCAAAAGCTACAGATAATTCAGGCAATGTTACCTTAATCTCTACACATGTACCTGGTGATGGCTTTGCAGCAACAACAACTCAAGTTACTTACACAGCAACTGATCCGTATGGAAACGAAAACATCTGTATATTTAATGTTACTGTAATCGGTAAGTAATATTAAATGTATAACAAACATATATACTTAAAATTACCTTAACAGTGCATGTAATTAACCATGTTTTTATGCACAATGTACATGTTAAACTCTTATTTCAAAGTATGAATAAGGTATTTTTTCAATTATTTACACAGATAAAGAGTCTCCTACTTTGGACTGTGTGTCCAATGTTTCCGCGTACACCGATTTAAATTCAGCAACAGCTAATGTATCCTGGCCAATATCAGAAACAACAGACAACAGTGGTTTAAAACCTTCATTAACCTCTAACTATGAACCATATACTCTCTTTAATATCGGAACAACTTTAGTAATGTACACGTCAACCGATGCATCAAATAATATGAAAACTTGCATTTTCAATGTTACTGTAATTGGTAAGTAAAATTGATACGATAAAGAAAATATATGAAAAAAATACTAAAATATGAAGATATGTTTTTTATTTTGTATTTATTTTATTGCAGATAAAGAATATCCTGTATTTGAATGCCCTAGTGGTAACATTATGTCATATACAGATGAGTCCCAATCATACTCAACTGTTTATTGGAAGGTATCAGTTACTGATAATTCAGGTAATGTTACATATGGTTGTACGAGTGAATCAGGTGACCAGTTTAATGCCGTTTGGCCAATAATACAACAAAATGTAAGCTGCATGGCACAGGATCCATCTGGAAATGACGCATCTTGCTTTTTCGCAATTACAATTGAGGGTGAGAATATTGTGATTATTGATTTATATTTATTTATTTTTAATAATATAAATATTTGTAAAATCTCAAATCTGAAGTGTAGAATAGCAGATTTTAATGTTTAAAAAAAAACATCAATATTATAAATAATTGAATGCATAAACATAATAATGTTATAAACATAATATGTTATAAAATCAGATGGAATTGTATACAAACATATTATGTTTGCATACAATTCCGTCGGATTTTACATTGACCAAAATTCATAGGTTTAATAATATTCAATATTACACCATACAAATATATTCAACATTTTCAAGTAACAGAAATTATTGTTCTTTTTTTAATTCATAGATAATGAAAACCCAATCATAAAATGTCCAAGTGACTTCAATGTGACAACAGACAATGGAAAAGCAACAGCTTGGATTCAATGGGATTTTGAATACACAGACAACACAGAATCTTTGTATGAGCTCAGCCTAACAGGATCAGGTTCAAGTTATAATCAATCTGGTGAAAACTTCTCTATTGGAACAACAACACTTGAATATACAGTAACTGATGTATTTGGAAACAGTGATAACTGCACATTTATTGTCTTTATACGAGGTGAATATACACTAGCATTGCTTTTAAAGATTATTTTAAATAATATTTTTATTTTTACACAAGCTATATTGCATAATCGTCCTCTGTACGAAATTTGAATCCAACAAAGACTACTTCTAAACCTATAAATACCGAAAGTTAGCAAAAACTCGTTTTAGAACATGAACTGTTGTCTTTTGAATTCAATATAGTAAATTGTTATCCACACATTGTCTTACGTTTATTGATTATAGAAATTAAAAATTAACTGAATAACCTAATTAGTATTACATCATCATGCAGATATTGAGAAGCCAATGCTGAATTGTCCAGATGGCATTGTAAACGTGACTTTGATTGGTGAGGCATATGGTATTGCCAATTGGGTTGAACCAGACATTACAGACAACTCTGGCATCTTTCATGTGAACATTTCAAATTACTTTTCTGGTGATCGCTTCTACCCAGGCAACACAACAGTTTATTATTTTGCTGAGGATCCATATGGAAACTCTGTTAATTGTACATTTATTGTTACAATCTTTGGTAAGATTAATTACCGTTTCGATTGTTTGTCTTATGTATAACTACAAAGTCAGTCACATGTTTAATAAATATTTAAATTAAATTATAATTTTTCCTTTCTGCCATTTCGCTCAAATTAAACTAATTAATTGTATTAGTTTAAAATGGCTTTGGCTGCGCAGAAAAATAATTCTAGATCTAGTAAAGAAATGTCCTTATTCTCAATGATATAAATTTTGGAGGTTTAGGAATAAATAACCAACTATAGACCACGTTGTCATAAAAGAAGGGCACATTTCATTTATTAGTTTACAAATCTACCAAAAGAAATCTCATTATTTCCTTATTTCTTAAAAAAATGAATAAAAGCTGACTATTGATGTCTGTTTCTCCCTCAGATGTTGAGATACCGATATTTGATCCATGTCCCAGTAATATAGACGTAAACACAGATCCCAGACTGCCATATGCTGTAGTAAATTGGAATATTTCAGTATATGATAACGTTGGTGTTATTGAACTTAATAGCAACTATGCCCCATTTGATACATTTAATATCACAGTTACAGAGGTAAAATATGTTGCAACAGACTCTGAGGGCAACGAAGCAGAGTGTACATTTAATGTCACAGTAACAGGTAATAATGATTTGGTCAGGTTATCAAATTATTTAAAATTGTAATGTCTACTTACAAATGTTCAGGTGGCCGTACATAACCCTAGCTAAAAAAGGTAACATGACTGAGATATACAGTCCAAACAGTCAGATATCTGTGAACCCAACATTGCTGTAATGTTATTTGACGTGACCAGGTAAAAAATAGCACATTTGGGACATATTATCTCCATACAGTCACCAGTTAAATCAACGTTTCTCAAACATTATGGTTAAATGAAACCCGACTTGTTATGGATATCTTCTGACTCTGGGACAGACATAGGCTACATAAGACTTGTTATTGCTCTGTTTTGTCAATAGACTAGATAGACAGAACACCTAATTTGTTTATGGGCTAGATATTTTCACAACCAGAACTTGAGAAAAGCTTCTTTAACATAATAGTAATGTTCTAATGCAACTACAAACTTAAATCTTATCTCTTAATAATATTTGTTTATATTTGTCGAATATTAATATTTAGCACACTTTTTCAGATACTGAGCCTCCTAAATACATTGGATGTCCTACTAATATGATTGTCATGGTTCCTGTTGGAATGGCCAATAGATCTGTAACATGGATAGAACCAGCAGCTACTGATAATGCCGGAGTATACAATGTAACATCAACTCACAATCCTGGTGATACATTTGAAATTGGCACAGTTACAGTGACATACACCGCATTTGATACTGCCGGATTAAAAACAACATGTGTGTTTGAAGTAACAGTTCAAGGTATTTGTTTGTTGGTGTACACTTTCTACCACTTACATTTAAACTAATAAGTGGTACAGTTAAGGTTATCCCTATAATTGCGTTGTACTGTAGGTGTGCTCATATACCCTAATGATTTATTTCCGATTATCAAGCTTGCGTATAGTGCAATCAATCAAGATTGAGTTTTGCTTATCTAGACGCCTTTTGATAAACTATACATACAGTAATCATCTTCGTCCTCCTCTATGTGGACTAATTGTACTGATTTATTTTGAATATAATATAGATACAGAAGATCCTGTGTTTATCAACTGCCCAATGTCTCCAATAGAAGTAGTCACTGATGAAGGCCTTGCATATGCCAACGTGTCATGGGATGAACCCAAACCTATGGACAATTCTGGCATGTTAACAGTTACTCAAGTGAATTATCCTGGTGATGGATTTTATGTTGGAACTCACTCTGTTAACATTACAGCTGTAGATGAAGATGGTAACATTGGCATCTGCTCTTTTACTGTAATTGTCCAAGGTAATCAATGTTTGTGTTGAGCGTGTAGCAGCCTAATGCTTGCTTATTATCATGCACTTTATTCTGCCACATGTAGTTTTACACCAGTGCATTATTTATTTCTCATTATACTGCCGTTTTTAATGCTATTCCTAAAGTATGCAACATTTCAAGTCATCACAACATATTTCTTTTCTAATTTCAGATAATGAAAATCCGGAATTCAATTGCAGCATTGGCAATGTATTAGTGGAAGTAGATATGAACAGTCCTACTGCACAGGCTGATTGGACATTACCAGACGCTACTGATAACGTAGATGTCGTCAGAATGACACAAAGTCATAACCAGTCATATTATTTTGATATAGGCATGACACTGGTGACTTACAAGGCATGGGATGATGCTGACAATCAAGATTCATGCTCATTTTATGTTATTGTAATAGGTAATATTTGTTTAAGTTTCATTTTTACAGAGACCATCCAATCAAATACGATTATATAAATATTATATCATATAGTTACCTGCTCCGATAATTTAATGTTAATTTCTGCTATAATAAATGTAGAATTCGGTTCTGAATATGACAAATTCACAATATCTCTTACTTTAACAATATTTATTATACAGATAAATATCCACCAGTAATTTCAGACTGTCCTGATTACCCTGTTATGTCATACACTGACCCTGGTCAAGCTACTGGCACTGCCAACTGGACTGAACCAATAGCTTCTGACAATTCAGGTTACCTCAACTGGTATAAATCCAATCTACCATTTTCATTATTCCCAATTGGTGAAACATTGGTGTCCTACAACGCAACAGACAACAGTAGTAACACTGCTATCTGTTTGTTTTCGGTTGATATTGTTGGTAAGTTTGCTTTAAGTTTGGCTCTATGGTTCATGGTTTCATGCAGATTACATATTGTTTTCGCATCTTAGTAATAGTATAATCTTTGTTGGCCATTTGCTGACTCTCATCTTCTTGCAAATAATATAAACTTTTAGTATGTATAGAGTGTTATAAAAACATTTTAGTTACAGTTAAAGGTTTTTTTCCTAAAGTAAAATTTAGAAAGTACCTTCACTCTTAGATTAAACGAAACAAAAAAAAAATCCTTCAATCCACGTATTGTTGTATGTTGTCTTTAACAAAAGTGGAAGAATTTGCTTTCTTACGATGAAAACAAATAAATTACATAATTCTTTTTCTTGTTATTTTTTTCCGACAAACTTAGACTACGAGGCTCCCATTTTCTATACTTGTCCATCAAATATTACTATGGCTACTGATCCTAATCTAGCATCAGCAATAGTGAACTGGAGTGACCCAAGTGTGTCGGACAACAGTGGAGAGATCTTGTTGAGTGTTCAGTCTCATATGTCTGGTGACATGTTTAGAATAGGGCAAACATTAGTTGTATATAATGCAACTGATTCTTACAACAACATAGCAGTTTGTTCTTTCATTATTCATATTTATGGTAAGTGCTGATTTTGTTTTATGATACATATGTTGATGTCCTGTAAGATAAGATAACAACCACAGAAGAATTCAGCCCTCTTTATTTAGTATACGTATAGTTTGAAAATGACTTGGCGTGACCGAGTTATTTTCCATAATGTTACCTGTGTTGAAAATCATGATAGTGTGTTAAACATAGAAACACTTTTATTTGTAATGATAGTATCTAAATTTTGGTTTCAAGTTGATTTTGTTCACTCGAAATGTTTTACATTACATTTAGTATTTCTTCAATTTACTATTGGTAATTTTCAATAGATGATGATGATCCAAACTTGCAGTGCCCATCTGATATTACAACTAATACAACATATGGCCAACATGACACATACAATGTCACCTGGAGTGATCCGATTGTAAATGACAATTCTGGTGAAGTTATAAAACCAACGTCCAAGTACACATCTGGAAACAATGCTTTTAACATTGGAAGTACTGTTGTTATATATGATGCAGTTGATAGCTCAGGCAATGCAGCAATGTGCAACTTTACAATTACAGTTACTGGTAAGTATTCTTTCATTGTTTGTTGTATTTCAATTGAATATAATTTAAAATCAAAGCATTTTATGTACCTTTGCAAAGATGAAAACAAAACACGAGGCAGAAATAAGTTATTCATCGGGAACCAATGTAATTTCCCGGTATTTTTAAAACATACGCCACAGTTTTTAAACCTTAGTTTATTGTAGTTCTTATAGTAACCCAGTTTTAGATTAGTATTTAAATATACTTTGATATTTACATTAATTTATTTACAAAGAAATATTACAGTGCTCTATTTTATTTTAGATAAGGAAAATCCAGTTATCAATAACTGTCCAATTGATACGACAGTAAACACTACTACGGGACTACCGACTGCTAATATATCTTGGATAGAACCAACAGCAATTGACAATTCTGGGTATTGGGGTCTCACAGCAGACATAGGACCAGGAAGTGAGTTCCCAATTGGCAATATTGTGGTGACATACACTGCTGAAGATCCATATGAAAATACTGCTACGTGTTCATTTACTGTCACTGTAGAAGGTATGTTAATACTTATTTTGACCAAAGTGATTATGAAGTAGTCAGTAGCTTTGCTATTATATATAATTGAAATAAGTACGCTCTCAAAAGGAAAAAAAACAATCAAGTACATCTAATCTGGTACATATACTGTACATGTTTATTTACTTGTTTATATGTATAAAGATTTGTGTTATCTTTTTATAATTATAGACATCGAAGCACCAGTGTTTACATTCTGTCCTGATAGTCAGTCAGTAAACACTACTAACGGAGAATATATCGGTGTTGCTACATGGAACACACCAACAGCTAGCGACAATTCAGAAACTTTACCAATTATCGTTGGCTCACACAACACCACATTTAAATTCCCAGCTGGGAATACACTGGTACAATACACTGCAACTGATCCATACGATAATGTTAATACGACGTGTACTTTTACCATTACAGTTGAAGGTATTCTTTTGAGTAATTTCTCTTGTTGATTCATTTCATAGTTATTATTACAATAACATTGATACTGTTTTTCCGTTATTTTCTTATAACTTGTTTTAAGATATTCTATATCTACTCAGTACACTATGTAAAATACGATATTAAATACACGTGGATCTGAACTTTTCTCTGCCATGAGCCATCTGAATAAACATTGAAGCTATTTCATTTTACAATTATGATAATATATGTTGTCATCATTTGTAATGTATACGTTATAAGCCTATGCCCCTGTGGCCGTTTTTTCACATGTATATATTCTGAGATACCTCTCCATTTCTTTTTTCTCCATGTTCTTCATATATATACATATATATATATATATATTTAAAGAATGCAAATAAAGAAAGAATGCATTACTGTACTTGTTTCATTAAGTTATAATAATATCTAAAAAAACTTGAAATCACAGATAATGAAGCACCAATTATTACGTCTTGCCCTGACAATATTGAGACAACTACTGATACTATAACAGATTCTACCACTGTGACTTGGACACCTATTACTACAGCTACCGACAACTCGGGTGTAGCACCAAACATCACTACTACTATTGAGCAAGGAGCAACATTGGCCATTGGGAATCATACCGTTGATGTAACTGCAACCGACAGTTCTGGAAACATCAACACCACATGTTTTTTTAATATTGAAGTTTTAGGTAATAAATTACATAATGTACTCATCCTTTGTATTGAAACTGCATGTAAATGTATTCTAATTTATTAACCCTTTAAATTAATTATTTTGGCCTTCAATATCTAATTATAATCTAACTCAACCTGATTAGAGTATACTGGATTTCCCTATGGTAAAAATCAGTATCGAAATCAGTATCAGTACATATACCAGTTTACTGTATTTGACATTATGTAAATTTATATATTTTTGCAGCTAAAACTATCCAAATAATCATCTTAATTTCCTTCTTGTAGATGATGTACCTCCTGTACTTACATGTCCAAATGATATATTTGTTATGCTTGGAAATACAAGTTCTACCGTTGTTGTCAACTGGACACCAGCTAGTGTTTTTGATAATTCTGGGCTGGCTATAGTGCTTTATTCTTCACCAAAGATGAGTGGTGACAAGTTTAATATTGGGACTTTTGTTATAACTTATACTGCCATTGATGCTTTTCACAATATAGCTACGTGTACCTTTACAATAACTGTTAGAGGTAAATGAAAATCAACTCAATTTTTGTAATTTTATAGCGATTTAAACTTTACTGGTATAATAAGTACTTGGCTGTAGGCGACGCAATTAGCATAATACATTCCACTGGCTGCATAAAAAAGATTTATAATTCAAAGGTGCATGACCAAGTAGCTTGTCATATGATGCCAAATTGTAGAATGGTTATAAGGTCTGATATATCTGCTGACCCATATAAAATATCTAAAACTGTATTGATTTTTTTTATAGATTTGGAATTACCATATTTTGAAAAATGTCCGGAATCGTTTACCGTAGGAACAGATCCTGGATTAGCAACAGCTAATGTGTCATGGGTTGAACCAGTTGCTATTGACAATAATGGTATAAACAGAACAGTGCAGAATTATTATCCCAATCAGATGTACAATATTTCAACATACACTTTGATGTATATTGCTTATGATAACTCAAATAACAATGCAACATGTGAATTTGTCATTTCAGTGGAAGGTAGGTATAACGCAAGCATTTGAATACGCAATCATTTGAATACCTAAATATATTTTGAGATTGGTGAATTGATTCCTTATTTTTAAACATCTTTTTGTAATTTGCACTTTATAAATTCAAAACCATTACCCATTCACACGTACAATACAAATGTAACAGAGCTTTCAGATGCTAGTTTTGTCATGGTCGGTATTATGTAAAATAAACGCCTAGATTGTTTCTGTCGTCTTGAAAATACTCGATTTAAGCTCAGGTATTATACGTAAGAAATATTAAGTTGAAACACTGTCTAGAACCTGGACTATATATAAACTCCATTTAAAAAAACTCATGACTCATTGGTGTCGAAGATACCGACCGTACATTTGTTTTAAGAGTTGACACAGAAACATTTTTACACGTTTGTATCAAAGTTATCTGTAAATCGAGTATTAGTTATAGCCTACTTAGTTACTTAAATGCATATAATGGCAGGTTTACATCTTTCATACCCGGCTAACTTATCTACCAGTACAACCGCAGTGTGTTTTAACCTAAAGAATAACACATGTTGTAGACTTATATAATATCAAAATGAAACATTGTTTTTTGTTCTTTCCAGATAAAGAATTTCCAAATATTATATGTCCTGATAATATAACAAAGGAAACAGATCCTGGAATAGCCTTGACATTAGTAACTTGGAATGTACCTGTACCAACTGATAATGTAGCAATTTTGCCAACCAGCGCAGTGGCTATTCCTCTCGTTTCTCCTCCTGTACAAATTTCTATTACTGGTAATGTGGCATATGAGCAAGGTTACACAGCAGAAGATACTTCAGGGAACATTGCTTCCTGTACATTCTATATCACGGTTGAAGGTATTGTACATTCTTCAGTTTCTGAATCTCATGGTTTACACTATTGTTTTAGAAAAACATGAGTATGTTGAAATCGACATCTTACAAGTATTAATATGTTGAAATTTACCAGGGACGACGTTGAATTGTTGCATTAAAATATACATTGGGTAATGGTAATATCTGTCAATCATGTGAGAGGTTGGGTTCAAAACCGTTACCATTTGTTTGTATCTCCAGTCAATGTTCTTTATACTCATTGCCTCGTATCTCGTGCTTGATCTGTGTGTGTAAATTCTTCGTGGTACCATAAACGGTATGGTACATGATTAAAAAACCTATGGGATTATCTTCCATTTTGCTGATCGTGGTCCTATACACTAAGCCTACTGCGAGAGCAGTCTTTTACCGAAGAGGTCACCTCTGAATACACGATAGACAAGTCAGTAAAAGTGAGATTTCTGTGGATACAATTTTAAGATAATCTGATTGCTGGTACAAAAGAAAAAAGAAATTCTAATAAATAATTTTCAACATGGTGTATAAATATTTTTTTAACAGATAAAGAACCACCTGTGATTACTGACTGTCCTCCGGATATGAATTTGACAACATCTTCAGGTATAAACTATACTACTGCTACCTGGACAGAACCAACGGCAGAAGATAATGCAGGAACTCCAAAACTTGTAACAACACACAGTAGTGGAAGCAAGTTTTACACAGGTGACACGATTGTAACATACACAGCCGAAGATGGTTTTATGAATACTGCTACGTGTAATTTTACAATAAATGTACAAGGTTAGTGTTAAATTTTAATTAGTTACTACTTCTACTTTTTTTATATTTTATATAATTCTTTAAAAAAATATTTCCAAAAATAAAAAACAAACAGGCATCACATAACAATGGTAATAAGATATCAAATGATGTAAAGAAATAATCTGGTATGTCATCGTAAAATTAAAATGAAGAGTTCACAAAAAATGAACACAATTTAAGAGCATGTTATTCTTCTACAAGTGAAAATTAATAATTAATTGATGATTAATATGCTTACGATATTACTTTACTTTATTGCCAACAAAAACATAAACAATCATCATTAACAAAAGGAGATTATTAACTTCATATCCCAAAATGATGGTTTGATCATTTAAACAAAAGTTATAAATCCTCATATTCTAACGATATCTCATATTGTTATTTATTAAGTTACACTCTTATAATAAATGTTTCACTGTATCACTTTTACAATAGGAGAATGATTTATATATATATATATGTATAATTTGTTTAGATATTGAACCACCAGAGGCGTTGACCTGCCCAGAGAATGATACCTATAGTACAGACCCTGGAGTTCCTTACAAAAAAGACATTAATTGGACAGTACCTGTATTCCAGGATAATGTACCTGGACTCTTAGATTACAGCAGTAATATAAATCCGTCATCAAATACATTTCAACTCGGAACTACAATGGTGAAGTATGAATCTACAGACACATCAATGAACACTGGGTATTGTATTTTCTACATAACAGTCATTGGTAAGAAATTACATTGCTATATTTTTAAAATCCCTCCTCACTCCATAATGACCGCTATATTGGAGCCATTGATACCCATGTGCCTGCAGTGTGAACATGTGTATAATGAACAAAAATGTACAAAATCTCTCTTCTTTTATAATAATAGATGATGAAAACCCACAAATATCCTGTCCTGACAATGTGAATATCCATGCTGGTGACGGGTCATCTGGAGCGGTGGTCAAATGGTCACTGAATATCACCGATAACACCGATGACTTACGAGTGTCTGGGACCGGTACACAGTACAATCAATCTGGACATGAGTTTCCAATTGGCGTTACAACATTAGAGTATGTGGTAACAGATGGATTTGGAAACATGGATAACTGCACTTTTACAGTAATTGTTATAGGTACGACTTTTTATTCATTTGTTACGGTATACCATGAGAGTGTTATGCATCAAACCGCCACTTTCTTAACATAGCAAGCATTAAATACTGTTATGTTGTAATATCTAATATTTGAATTTATACTTTCTATAGATGAGCAAGATCCAGTATTTAAAACATGTCCAGATAGTATTATTACAGAAACTGATCCAAGGGCATCGACTACACGTGTAAGTTGGGACACTCCTGACATTGAAGATAACTCAGGTCAAGTGTCACTAGTTGCGTCAACGAGTCCTGATAGTTCGTTTAATATTGGAACCACTTCTGTTGTATACATTGCTAGTGATAACAGCAATAACATTGCAATATGTTCATTTAATGTCACTGTTGAAGGTAATTCAGATAAAAGAATGTTTACAATAATAATGTATTCGAAATGTTACAATATTACACAAAACCTAATTTATATGTATGTGCTGGACAAAAATAATTATTGACACAATTGTTGTTCTAATAGATACCGAAGCGCCTGTTTTAGAGTGTCCTCGTGACATCATTGATGTAGCAACCACCACATTGGGAATCCGCATTACTTGGCCAGATCCCAGATATACTGATAATTCGGAAAAATCTGTGAATATAAGTTCAACACGAACATCAGGAGATGTATTTACTTTTGGGACACATACTGTAACGTACACTGGAATTGACCAATCAGAAAACAGCGGTACATGTCAATTTGAAATCAAAATAGGAGGCAAGTATTATGAATGTTCAAAAGATTTTAATCTTTTGAACAGAAATTGATTGACACAGAAATCGGAAAGAAGTATTGTCTGAAAATTGTTTTCATTGAATCTTCACAAGTCAAGCCTGCTACATCAATGAAAAACCATTTTTAGACAATAATTTTTTTCCGCTTTCTGTGTCAACATAGTTATATAGTATCTAAGTGTGACGTAGTTAATGTACTGTACAATAAACCTCAAATAACCCAATTCAAGGATAGGTTAAATTTGTAATTCTCTGAATATTAAATAAGAATCAGATACAAAACTGGCACATTTGTATTATATTTAAGTTTGTTTGCTATTAAACAAATCAAAAGGGTCTTGTATAGGTTATAATTGATGTTGCAATATTTATTTTCACAGATTCGTGTACTTCTTCACCTTGTCAAAATGGAGGAACCTGTGCACAGTTAGAGACAGACTTTGAATGCAACTGTCCTGTATTATATGAAGGCAACTTATGTCAAATACCACCAGGTATCTATATAACCAAGTTGGTATTCTCGTAGTACTAGACCGAATTGTATCCTATTTGTTATTTTGCATTGTATCTAAAACTCCCTGTTTCACATTGTTATTTAGGAACGAGGGCCATTTCATTATTTTGAATGTTTTCTTATTATTTGCTAGCAGTAAAAACAAGCAATTATAGAATAATACATTTGTAACGATGATTCATGATGCATTTTTGCTTCACTTCTATTTAGTGAGGTTAATAATAAACAATAGGAATTTGAAACCAATATATATGACCAATTTTCAAATACAACTAGTATACATTTATTACATAATATTTAGGTGAGCCAACAGCAGAAATTCAACCTTTATCGAAGAGTGTTAATTTGCAAAGTACAGTCACTTTTGAATGTATTATAACTTACTCAATTGATTGGCGTTGGTATAAAGACGACGTTGAACTCTCATCTGAAACACAAAGTCTAAAGTTCCTCACAATTAATGAAGTTGGTCTGGAAAATCAAGGCTATTATTACTGCAAAGCGTTTGGAGTATCACCACATGATGGCGTAACAGATAATTCAATGAAAGCAGTTCTTGTTGTTAAAGGTACACGTATTACAGTACTTACTTCAAAGCTACTAGAAAATAGACACAAATTGTAATTTAAGAAGGGATCATTATAAAGATACTGTCTGTTCAGAGGTGCATTATGAAATAATTTGATATCCTCATAAGGAATATTTTCTATTAGTTTATATTTTCAAAAAAATAGTCCAGAGAAAAAAAATAGATATAGATATAAACTTGTAACTCTAAAAAAGGGAATAACACTCAGACATACGTGTTGATGCCATGTAATAACACTCAGATATACGTGTTAATGCCATATAATAACACTCAGACATACGTGTTAATGCCATGTATACACTCAGACATACGTGTTAATGCCATGTAATAGCACTCAGACATACGTGTTAATGCCATGTAATAACACTCAGACATACGTGTTAATGCCATTTAATAACACTCAGACATACGTGTTAATGCCATGTAATAACACTCAGACATACGTGTTAATGCCATGTAATAACACTCAGACATACGTGTTAATGCCATGTAATAACACTCAGACATACGTGTTAATGCTACGTAATAACACACAGACATACGTGTTAATGCCATGTAATAACACTCAGACATACTTGTTAATGCCATCTAATAACACTCAGACATACGTGTTAATGCCATGTAATAACACTCAGACATACGTGTTAATGCCATGTAATAACACTCAGACATACGTGTTAATGCCATGTAATAACACTCAGACATACGTGTTAAGCCTGGTTTCCATTAAAATCGCTACAGCGTTTCCATTAAAATCGCTACACGCGCGGATGTCGCCGACGCAATCGGGAATGCTCCCCGATTCATCGCAGTCAAATCGGCAAAGTTCAACCATGTTCAACTTTGCCGATTTTGTCGGCGATGAATAGTATACGCGTACCAAAGAATATTTAGCGCTCGCGTACTAGATCCCCGATAAATTCTAGCGTTTCCACAGAATCGCTACGCTCTGTCGTGTAGCGATTTTATGGAAACCAGGCTTTAAGGCCATGTAATAACACTCAGACATACGTGTTAATGCCATGTAATAACACTCAGACATACGTGTTAACGCCATGTAATAACACTCAGACATACGTGTTAATGCCATGTCGACCAATCAAGTTCTGGTATTTAATACCTTAATATAATACTTAGCGCTGTAATAAAACATTTGAGATCCACCGAGGGGTTTTCTTTGTCTTGGGTATCAAACTGTACAACGATAGAAAAGGCAGTATGTGTTATATTACATTTTCCCAGTTGTTTAGTCCTACTTTAGGTAAAAAAAGACTGTTTCCAGTTACTTAGATCAAATACGCACTGGAAACTTACCCCTATGCCTTTGTATTAACATAGAATGTGTAGTATTAGAAAACATATAAACTTATGTTAAGTAACATCAATTGAAGTTTATTTATGCATTCAACGAAAGGGTATAATTAAAATCTGTTTTCACATGTTATAGATTATAACATTCATTATCAATATAGATTGCATTATATGAATATGATGTTTAGTATTCTTTAGAAATAGCTATTGCTATTGAATAATATGGTGCAGTACAATTCTTACTAACTTTGTATCTATTATTATACAGATGCTATTGCTGTGCCAACAGTGTTAACTTTCCTAAATTTTCAATTTACTTCGGCAATGAACAACCCTTCCTCTGAAGAATTCAAAAACACTTCTACTATAATTGCAAATTTGGTAGGTTTTTATTAGTTTATTCTTTTTGAAAATGGTTAAAACATTATTTATTATAGCCTGAGCATATTATCGCCTTCTATGATTATTTTACATCTACAGTTTTCACATTATTTTAGGTTGTCAGTTTATTCATCTCTATTGATTGATTTTTATTGGATATTCAATCAAAATGGTAATGGATACAACATATACATAATAAAAAAAATAGACTGTTATTATCTTTTGATATAATTATACGCTTGAAAGAAAAGTTCATGTCCGTGTCTTCCTAAATGTCCTGATGTCATACTTCCTTTTATGTTTACAGTTAACTGAGAGCATAAGTATAAGTGATATATTTGTTCAAGTTCGTACTCTAAGATCTGGAAGCGTGATTGCAAATATCAATATATACACACCAAGTTCGGATGTATCGTATGACAATTTCAGCAAAAGTTTATCAGAAGAGTTTACCAAGTTAGGAAATGAAGGAACTATAGATGCTGATAATATTGCCATATTTAGCACAGGTAAGAACTTGCATTTAGATTTTTGTTTTACGTTTTGTATAAAAATGCATTTGAAATGAGAAAAATCATGGACCGTTATGTTGTTGTGTTTATATAATCCATTAAAAAAAAATGGGTTCATTTATTTATTTATTTATTAAAGAGAGTTGTGAAAAGGAGATAATAGATTACTTAACATTCGAAACTACGGATGCTGGTCAAAATGCATCCTCCAAGGAAGTTTGTCCAGAATCTAAAATTAATTGTAAGTTTGAATTTTCTATTATTTATAGAATATTATGTTTGGTAGAATAATTGCATGGATAAATGATTTTAACTAATGCATTATTTTCCTAATCTAAAAATCAAGTAAATTGTATCGTTTGTGTAAAGCAGCACATTAAATGATTGACTAAAGGACTGAGCACCAAACGCTTGGAATTAGTGATCAACTACTCACTTATTACAAGACTGTAGTGAGTCTATTTCTTTTCACACCCGGAAGAGCCCATTGTAGTGATCATTAATTATAAGACTAAAATAATCTATCTTATTTCCCCAAATAGATGGTACGTCACTTGGTTTGTGTACATGCTATAGTGATGGCCTGTCAGCTGCTGTTTGGCAAGATGTAATTTTACAAGACTGTGGTCGAGATGCTACAGCCGATGAACTTTTGGAAAGGTTAACTATGGTGAGTTACACATTTGTAGTGGAGTTAGATTGAATCAAAGAAAAGATAAAATAGTTTGCAATATTAACTACTTAATAATCTATTGAAACAAGTGCATGGAGTAAGAATAATGTTTACCATTTCTCTTACCTACTAACATCTGTTGTATTAGCAGGAATGATATTTCAACTTTAATGTTCTGATATTAGAGATATTTCAAGTTCACTGCTCTGATATTATAAATATTAGTACAAATTCACTATTATTTTAATATTGATTAATAATTGATGTTACTGTTACTGTTTTGTGTATTACAAATTAATTTATAATTTTTGTTTCTAATTATAATTATATCTGAAAAATGTTTAGTAGTCCCTTGAAACATACTTACATTCCATTATTTATCAACACCTTTTTCATACTATTATTTTTCTTTCGTGTATTATTGTTTACTTTATTTTGTGATTCTACTACAGCTCTTTGGTTTTTATTCGCGTGATTAACAGTAGCGTGTTAGCATGTAGCCCAGCCAGTGGCTAAAATCACAATATAAATGCAGGAACCCAATATGTATTTTATATTTGTGCAGGTGACAGTTACTGAAGAAAATGCAGAGAAAGTAATTACAGCAGTCAACAACATTACAACAAGTGAATCAGACACTATTACACCAGATGGTTTGGAAGCAACTGCAGAAATTATTGAAAGTGTTACTTCTGTAAATTCAACATCTGCTGAAGTGAGTTTATTCACACTTAAAGAAAATATATTCTTCTACGATTTAAATTGTTGATTAGAGTAGGGATAATAGTTTAAAAACACAAATTGTTATTTAATTTTAAAATTCCATTACAGGTGACATCAACTTTAGTTGACACTGTTGCTAGTCTTTTTAAAGTGGATGAGGAGGTTCTTTTAGAGAGTCAGATGGAAACACAAGCTCCAAGTAGAATTGTTGAATCTCTTGAAGAACAATTAGCAGTTGTTGATCTTGAAAATGATAAATATGAATTTGTAACGAGCAGTGTAGCAGTACAAGCTCAGAATGTAAAAACCAATGAACTCGAAAACACTGGGATTGGATTTGCATCTTATCAATCGGCAGATACTAGTGTAATAGTAAATGTGACAGGATTTAGTGAGGAGGATGAACTAGATAATTCCGCATCTGTCAGTATCTACATTCCTTCGACAATTACTGAAATGTTTGCAACATCTAATGGTATGTTGTTAACAGTCTAGTAATATTTCTTTTGTGACCGTGTAAATGTCATTATAATTATCTTATCAACATCATTGGTTTTCGAAAATAGGAGTGTACTGTACATTAAAGCCCAATGCAAAATTATGTCAATTGAACAACGTGAGTTTATAAAAGAACAGAAAATATATTTATTTAGTATTACTCGCCAGAAAATGTATCTTTTTTTTAACAGGATCAAGAGCTGCTTTTCGTATTGTTACAGTAGTATATAATGATAGTTCACTCTTTCCGACAAACCAGTTTAATACTGACAGGCGACCCAATGGTCAAGTAATTTCATTGTCAATACCTGGAGTAGAATTGAACAATTTATCAGATCCAATTATTACAACATTTATACCTGCTGAGGTAAGTAGACAACCTGTTTCTAGAGTCTAGTATTTTACATTTAAATTACAGAATACATAAAGCATGATATTCTTCCTTATCTTCTATACATATCTTGAATAGAAATATTACTTAGGAACGTCATAAATTTAAGATCATAATAGTTAACTTCTCTAATTAGACTATGAATTTATTGTTTTAGAAATGTTACATTTAAGATACACACATATTGTTAATCTCCCAATAAACACTCTAGTTGTAATAAGTACTTTGTGTATAGAGATGTTACATTTAAGATCCTAATAAATATAATGGAATATGAATATTATTTGTGGGGATATTACATATCCTATTGAATGTAAACTTCTCTCACTTGACTAATGCATATCATGTAATGTTACATTGAAAATCATAATGATACAATTTTATAACTGGAAGTATCTCTTCTGAAAGAATCACAAACTGGTACAGAGGTATTTTAATATTATACCATATACAAAAAAACATCGCAGTACATGTAATAAGGTTAGACAAACTAATGTATAATGACAGTAACGTGTGATGTCTGGTTTACCTTTCATGTATATACAGTTTGTATAATTTGATTTTCCTACTTCTAGATATCCGCAAATAATAACGAGACAGCCTGTGTGTTCTGGGATTTTGATCTTGATGGTAATGGTGGATGGTCAAGTGCTGGATGTTACTTAGCTAATGGATCATTGGATGGCAGTGACAGACAAATTTGTCATTGCGACCATTTAACCAATTTTGCAATTCTTATGGTAAGTTATGGGAGGATATAAATTCTTATAGCATAACACTCAATTTGTTTTATTACTTAGTATGTGACACATTTTTTATTAAATAATTATGCACCAGCATGGCAAACATTTTAAAATAATAGCATCTTGATTTGAATTGACCTTTTATTCCACGCTCATTTATATAGCACACACTCTTTGGGAAATATGAGTAAACCAACTGATAACTACAAAAACGTATTAGGCCTACGTATTGGAAAAGAAGAGAATTGTAAACAAAAACACATTTTATTTTCATTTAGAATTTTTATGGAGATGATAAGCTTCCTTCACCGGACTTAGCAAAGTACATAACATACATTGGTCTTGGTGTTTCAATTGTTTGTTTAATTGCAACCATATTTACCTTTACAACAAACAGGTAAGGCTTAGTTCATAGCAACATGTTATTACTACAAGTTTGAGTTTGTATACAAATGTACTTTATTTCTAAAAATTCAAATTTGCTCAATTGAGCTCAGATCTTAACACTGGTCATCAGACACAATTTTGATTACCTATATGTATGATCCTAGTGATCATTGTATCACCAGGAGTATTCAGTAATGTATTGCTGCAATACAAGTTTACTGCAAACATTTATTGCTGCAATACAAATTTACTTATAACAATACAGTATAAACAGTATAGCATTTCTTTTATTAAGAATAAATTGTGTATTCCAAAAATCAGAATTTTGATGATTTGTATTATTAATTAATTATGAAAAAAATGATGCATTGTTTTGTTTCAAAACAACTGAAATTCCAAAGCTCTAATAATGAATTGACCGAGTTCTATCATCTACAGAGTCTTGTAACAAGTCTTTTGATTTTTTTTGTCAAAAGGAAAATCCTGAAATCTATTAAGCATCAACCTACAACTCTACTCTCCAAATGCTTAATTCAATTTTGTGATGTTCCTTTTAAATTTCCAGGAAGCTACGAAGGAGTAAACCACAGCAGATCTTATGCCACTTATGTGTATCATTACTCTTCTTGTATTTTATCTTTCTTTTTGGAATTGACAAAACAAAAAAAGAGAGCACTTGTACGGCCATCGCTGGACTGATTCACTATTTTTTGCTCACATCTATCTTTTGGATGTCTGTGCAGGCAATTAATATGTATTATTCATTTGTTAAAGTTTATAACACACATGTTTCTAGATTTTTTGTGAAAGCCTGTCTTTTTGCTTGGGGTAAGTAGCTCATCACCCTTACTGTGTTATTAACTTACTAATGCCACATTTATTAATGTACACACACATTATAAGCATGCTTAAAGATCAATTACATACTTCTTATTTTCTTTCAGATATATTATAATACAGTGATTTAAAATTTACACGACAAAGAAACACACATGTTTCTTAAAATGTTCAAACAAAATGCTATGAACAATATTAAAGTAGTTAGGTAGTTCAACCTTATGTTAACATATTTTGTGACTACCAAAACAATGAACATTAAACGTTCAATAAACGTTGGTGGATAATTTATGGTATACTGTAGCATGAAATAAAATCTGGAAGTCAATGTATACATCAAAAACATACATAATGTTTAATGCCTAATACAAAGTTATGAAATTATTAGATCAATAATTATTTTAACGTATAATGATATAGAAATGCTTTACTCTTGCACCTTTTATTTAAATTCTAGGGAAAATTAGTTTAGGCAATGCTTCATCTGTTACATTTTGAAACCATCATTATACCAATATTTAATCATTGGGCCGCATCTTTGTACGCAGTGGGAAATGATAAATATATGCTTTATTTATTACTACTTTAAACCACAGGACATATCAAACCATTAAAATTAATATTCAAAGAAGGGAAAAAGGGGTGAAAAAAAAATTATGAAAAAAATGATGCAAAATTCTCGTAGTAATACAGTTGGTTTTTAATATGTAATGCAGACTGTTTGTTAATTATAGTTTATATAGCTTTTAAAATGTATTGATTACAGGTTTACCATCGGTGATTGTTGCGGTAACTGTTGGTGTTGACGTCGACAATTATGCCAATACAAAGCATTAGTAAGTGACAAGACCATTTAAAAAAGAATCCCTCTTTATTCTTCTTAACTCAAGCTTCTAACTGTGCTTATTCATGCTTTGCATCTCTAGTATTCATTATGATCGAGGCTCATTTGACGGATTTCCTTTACGGTTTTATATTATATATGTTTTCATTGTCTTATATTGTAACTTTATAGTTGCCTCCAAATAAATATTGTTGTTTGTAGGCATATGCAGTACTATATTCTTTAATGTACAGTACTACAATACAGAATAAACCACTTTTATTTATATCCACAATTTTTTTTTCAGTTGCTTTCTTGTTGTAACCCGTATGTATTATAGCGTAGCATTACCTATTGCCATCTTATTACTCTTCAACGTGGTTGTATTTATTATGGTAATGTACAGTCTAAGTAAACTTGGTAACGTTGCAAAACAAGCTCACCGAATTCGGAAAAAAAACAAAGGCATGCATTTACTACAGAATGCTGTGTGTATATCGGTAGTGATGGGAATGACGTGGCTTATTGGATTCTTTGCAATTGGTAGTGCCTCCGAGATGATCCAGATACTCTTTTGTATTTTGAATTCCTTTCAAGGATTTTTTATATTTCTTATGTATTGTTTAAGAAGTAAAGATATTCGTAAATTTTGGGTGGAAAAAACTCGTAATAGATTGAAATCAATGTCGTCAACTTTTAAAGGAACAAAAAACAGCACTCTGTATTCCAGTGGACGTAAAAGTAATTCAACGGGTTTGAACACATCTAAAAAAGTTCCCGAGTTTTCATCGAACCAAACAAGTTCAGATTTTAGAAATTATACAAATAGCAACCAGGTATCCTTTGCCAAATCTTCAAATGTTTCTAATGACTTAAGTTATCGGAGATAACAATTCAACACATGGTTACAAAAAACCTGTTTTCACCGCTTCCTTTCCTTCAGATACCTTATAACTGCAATTTTACTCCTTTTAAAGTATTGTTAATGTTTTTATAAAGCCGTTTTTATTTTAATAGCCTCCATTCTTTCTCCGTAATAATTTTAATGATATTTATAATTGAAAATTCCTCATTTTCTTCCTCAAATATTCCTCATTAATTATAATAGATAATAATCAATGTGTTTAGCTTTTCTAAAAAATATAATGAACATTTGTATAATATGTGCACTTATTACGTTATTATTACTATTGTAATGTATTATGATATAAATATATAAACATTATCTTCCAATATATAATATTTTAGTTAAATTATATATTGGTATCATTATTATGTCTTATTTTAATAGTGCTTTTGCGCTTCACATTATTACTCGGAATTACATAATGTATATTGACATGCTCCTAAGTATAATTATATATCTGTATATACAATTACTATAAAACGATATTTTACCAAAAATGTTACATTATTCAGATTTGATAATTATTATATTTTACTAACATTTTATTAATAACTTATTATTCTGTATTACATATACGCTGTTTTTGATAATCAATTTTAATTAGAATTATAGAATGCTGTTTCACCCGATAACACACCTCCTAAAGACCACATGATAACAAAACCTCCTAAAGACATGTTTGTTGATTTTGCTTTTTTAATGAATTGTAAGATATTATGAGATATTAAGACATGGATTAGACAGACATGTAAAAGGAAATACTGTATAACAATGTACTATACAACAATGTACTGTATAGCAATGTACCGTAATAATCTATTTTTGTTCGACACAAAATATATGCTCCAGTTTGATACACTGTAAAAACAGTGTTTAGCTGTTAAACATAAAATACACGTATCAACCCTAAACATGTTTAGCATTGTGTTTAATTTTAAAACACATAAACACATTTCTAAACATTTCATGTGTTTAGATTCTAAACACAGCCGTTTATACAACAATATTTCAATGTGTTTAGCTTTTTTAGAATAGGATATTGCAACGTTAACATTTTTTCTAAACACATTTCTAAGCACGTCCTAAACACCAGTGTTTAAGTTGTATACGCCTCTTGTGTTTAATATTTGTTCGTGCTTAGTATATATTATGTTTAGAAAAATTAACGTTTGAATCTTAAACATGATTGTGTTTAATAAAACAAACTTACATGTTTAATATTTGTTTGTGCTTATTAAAATTGGTGTTTAGAAATGAAAGTGTTTCTTTAAATTATGTTTAGAGAATTTACGTTTCAAATCTAAACACCACTGTGTTTAATAACACACTTATTGTGTTTAATATTTGTTTGTGCTTACTAAAATTGGTGTTTAGAAGTGAAAGTGTTTGTTTAAATTATGTTTAGAGAATTTACGTTTCAAATCTAAACACTACTGTGTTTAATAACACACTTATTGTGTTTAATATTAATTGTTTGTGCTTACTAAAATTGGTGTTTAGAAGTGAAAGTGTTTGTTTAAATTATGTTTAGAGAATTTACGTTTCAAATCTAAACACCACTGTGTTTAATAACACACTTATTGTGTTTAATTTTGTTTGTGCTTACTAAAATTTGTGTTTAGAAGTGGGAGCGTTTGTTTAAATTATTCTTAGAGAATTTACGTTTAAAATCTGAACACCACTGTGTTTCATAACATTACTTATTGTATTTAATATTTTTATTATGCTGGCATGCATTTGGAAATGTGTATTGGATTGAATAGATCCATTTAGTTTGGTAAATTGTTTGTTGGATTGATAAGTTCTGCTATTTCGATTTACGGTACCAACATGTTGTTTTGGAAAGTTAATAGATCCATTTAGATACGTTTTATTATATTATAATTTGATTAATAGAGTAAATTGATGCATCGGTTTCGACCAAAATACACCACATTTCCCATCCTTTTACCACACGCCGTGCATCACCCCCCCCCCCCCCCCCACCACACACACACACACACTGAAAATGATTGATCATGATGCATCAAAATACAGTTGATACCATTGATTCTCATGGTATTAGACTTGCCCCAAGTCTGTATTGTTTTTTATTTTTATTTATTTGTTTTTATTTCGACCGCGATTTTTGTCTGAAAATACAGACTTGTGAAACACGTATAGAAATCGATTTGCAGACCGCAAACATCAAATAAGAATGACGTAGGTTATCATACCGTATTTGGCTATATGGGGCGGGCGGTATGTAAATATGGATTTCGAATCAACCAATGATCATTTTGTTTCAAAATGAAAAAGATCGAGTACGTACAGTGCTGAATGTACGATCGAGACTGTTGAAATATGAAATCGTGTTGCCAAGTTGTTTTGTTTATTAATTGTTTAGTCCTTAGCCTAGGCCTCCTTCGTAGGTCCTACTCAACTCGCACGTATGACCTGCCAAATAAAACACCAATAAGGTAGGCCTACATACCACCACCGACACACAACAGGATTCACACACAACAGACAGGGCTACACCAGTCCAGGGAGTTGTACACCACTACACAGAACAGGACAGGGTCTGGGTGGGAATTAAATCAAATTATCTCCGCGTAATAATGATCCATTCAATGTTTGATTTGCGGAGAAGCAAGACGAGTTTTCTTGGGAAAAATCCCATCAAATGTTTACCAGACTACTACTAGGCATACGGTATAAAATCATTTCTAGCCTTCAGAAACTTTCATTAATGTACCCAAGTACACATTGTCTAAACGTAACATAGCACATGCGTACCTTCTTAGTTGTTGAGTCTTTGAAATTCTGAAACATGAATATTAAAACAGTGTACGAGTGAGTAGCCAATCGCATGCAGCTGAAACTAGTCAACCGGATAATCTATGCACCAAGAATTCTTGGTGTCAAACCACGTGACTTTTGCGTGTTTCCCCAGACGGAGTATCCAAACTCAAGTAATACACGTATGAAACGCCATATGTGCAAAAATATTTATATTTTTACTAATATTAAGAAAAAACTCCGTCTGGAGCCCAGACTATCATGGTATATGATGATTTTGGCATGACCAATTTACAATTAAAAATATTAATTATTTACATAAACACATATTTCATAACTAATATAAACACTTTATGGCATTAAGATTATAATTTACGCTATAAATGTTTATAAAATAATAAAATACTGTCTATATATACATACAATAGCAACACCCCAAGGAACGACTGATTATGATTGATGAGGAGAAAAACCCGCGAATCTAGTGCGCGCCCTTTTAGCAGAAGCCGTTGAGTTGGATGGGAGTGGTGTCGGGAAGGTGAAACAAAAACCTTTCTAATTCTTAGCTTTACGTTGATTGAAGTAATCATATATTGCAGGTAAGTTATTTCACATTGTTTGTATTGGTAATATGTATATAGTGATTATATTAAATTTGCCTTTTAGAATAATAGAGTTGCTTGCCGATGTCTTGTATAGCCGGCCTAGTTTTGGCCAACGGTCGACAACAGCAGCAACGAGAGTATACGGTAGGTGAAAAGCAAAGAAATCGGCAAACCTAGAAATCGCCCATCCCACTATCGATAATACAATCTTTCTTAGTTTTAATACAGTTAATAATAGTCGAGAGGAAAAATTGAAAACAGCACTATGGTCATGTTACTTGAGTTGTCAAAACAATATATCCTAACCCTGTAGATTATTTGATAAAAATCATAGAAAGTACTAAGTAGGAAACGGGGTAGGAAACCTTTCCATTTCTTCCCTGAGTGAATATTAGGAACTGGACTCAAAAAGTATTTACTTATTTTTCTAGACTAGGCCATAGCTCCTTCATAGGCTATGATCATGTTAATGTCATTTAATGTATTACTGTTATAATTTTATAGGAAAAAAGAAAGGAAATTAAATATTTTCATTTAGAATGAGGACAAGAATTAGGAGAGAGAAATCACTCAAGCATTACTATCCTCAATTTGCTAGAGTAAGCTGAATTCTTTGAGAATGAATCAGCTGAATGATTGATCACTAAAAGGTCAAGGGTTGTTGCCACAAAATATCTAGTGTATAGTATTGTGTAAAAATAGATTGCAAATATACTGTATTTGTGAGGTAGGCCTATGGGCCTGTTTCTGCTGCATAAAAAATAACCGATTAAAATCGGTGTGAATAAATTAACTCCATTTTCTTGGCAGCAGAAACAGGACACATTTGTGGTAACCGGTTAAAAGGCAGCGCAAAATAACCGGTTAAAAACACCAATTTAAATTGGTGTTAGAACGCCGTTTAACCGGTTATCGCTGAGCAATTCTTAGCTGCAACACGAAATAACGGTTATTTGATTGACAGTTGTGACCCCGGGTCAGATACCGTCGCATACGATGTGTGTTTTCCTCGTGGTTTTGACAGTCGAACGAAGAAGTGAACATGTATGTGGATGAATGAAATCACAAGATATGTTATTCAGTTGAGAGAAAGTACGGGGAAGGATGGCAGGCAATAGAAAAGAATCACAGATAATAAATAAGAGCATTTTTGCGAAAGTAAAAGAGGAGTTTGGGGTGGAGTTCCGGGGACTACCCAAGCTAAGCAATTTGAGGCGTTAGTACACGCTCGCGAAGGGTATGGATGGTCCTATATAAACACCAAAACGGAAACAAAAGGAACTCACACACTTAAAACTAAAGGTGCAATAAAAGGTGCAAACCTATAAAAGGGTGCTAATTTGCGCCTTTTTCTCATAAAATGGTGCAGAGTTCATAAAAGGTTTATTTTTGCACCTTTTATATCGAAAAATGCAGACAAGTATAAAAAGGTGCAGAACTGCACCGCAAAGGCCCAAGTAGGCCATGGTGACTGTGTGACAAATAAGACCTATTAGATTAATGAACGCTTCTTGATATGTTTAACTTAGGGCTTCTAAAAGCTTAAAAGGTGATGATAAGGACAATTTTTTTAGAATGACATTATTGTGGTAAGTTAAAACAAAAATAAGAAAGATTAATAATAATATAGATAGGTTTGTGGGGACAGCTATCGGAATTCGAACAAATCTTTTTTTTACGGAACATTAGAAAGTCGCTGGCTTGTAACTGAAAATTAAAGTTTAATACCTTTAACATGATAAATTCAAAGGTTCAACTGGGCACCCTATAAGGTTTAACATCAGTTAAAAGGTGCATAATAGCACCTTTTTGTACAATTTTTGTACAATTTTCGTACCGTATGCGCACGCAAGATGTCTGTAAACAATTGTTAAAATATTGAATTTCAGAGGTTATTTACTCTGGTTTGCTTAAGTCTAGAATAAGTAAACTTTTCTTTCATATTTAACAATATTATTAGAATATCTAATATCATAATGTAGGCATCTGTTCTAAATTTATTTGAAACAGGAATTGAACAATAATTTTAAGCGCGTGCGGTTGTTAAACATGCAGTTTCAATTGAGTTTGCGCCCAAAAAATCAGGCTATAAAATTAAACTAGGGCCTAGGCTAGGCCTAGCTCCCACACCTCTCCAGTGTAGGATAGCTGTTAAAAGTAAGTAACGAAGCTTTATAGGCATGTAGTTTGGTTGTTTTTATTAGATTAATTATTGTATAGGCCTATAAGCCTAGGCTAGGCCTAAAACTTAAAAATGATAGCTAAATAAATAAATATGGCTAGCTAGAGGCCTCCTACCTAGCCTATCTAGGCGGCCTCTATTAGGCCTAGGCTAGGTTAAGCCTAAAGTAGGCAGTCTAGAGGCCTACTTAGCCTACAGTAGCCTTTCGGGCGGGGGCTAGTCCTAGACCAGGCCTAGCTAGCCTACTTACCTGGGTCTAGCTAGTAGGTTAGGCATAATAGGCTAGCTATGCCTAGGTTACTAGGTAGGCCTAGACCTTAAACTTAATTAAAAGCAGTCCTAGGCCTAGCTAGCCGGCTAGGCCTATAATTAATAATAGGCCTAGCTAGGCAGGCCAGGGGCCTAGTTATTAATATTAGTTATTACAGTAGCTGGGTATTATTAGGTCTAGGCCTATATTAAATTCTTATACACATTATCATTATTTTTAATTATAGTTACAGCCTACATGATGTCATGGAGGGATAAAATAAGTTTAAAACATGAAAGAGCACCTCTGCTCTAATCAGCAGCAAAAAAGATGTTCAGAAAAGGAGAAAGAAATGTGACCACATGTACTCTAATACTCTAGTATATAGGGCCTACTATACTACGAGCTGAGGAAAGGGAGAGGAACATACTTTAAAGTATGTGAAGCATGTGGTCAAGGTAATTTTACTTTAAAAATCAGAACAATGTCAATAATGTATTGTATGATGTTGTCATATTAATGATAATATTAATATAATAGTTTCCCTTCCTATTTCATGCTTTTTAGGAAAGTACATAATCAGGTGAAAATGTTCGGAAAAGGTGAACCAGACATCAAGAACACTGTTTCAGATATATGGGGATACGAAGAGAATACTGCCAAAGATGTCATCATTAGATAATTTTAACAATAGGCCTATTGTTGGTTTGAGAAGAGATGGCCACACTCTATTTAAGGTGCAGAGACTGGTAATTGCCATCCATTAATTCAGCAGTTGAATTGAATAATGTAATGTTTTAAAGTTGAATAAAATTATACAAAGCTTAATCAATATTTTTTGTATTTTAGTGATTTTTATTTGTGCACCTTTTTAACAGAAATTGGAATCTTAGAGGAGCATTATTGAACCTTTTATTAGGGTGTAAAGTTGCACCTTTATTTAGAGGTTGAATTTTGCTCCTTTGGGGAGCTGCTATTGTTGCATTTAGTTTGCACCTTTTAGGGTAGAAAATTACACCTTATATGGTGCAAATGTGAACTCCAAAGGAGCATTATAGCACCCTTTATCAGGGTTCAAAATTGCACCTTCCGTCAAAGGTGCAGTTGTGCACCTTAAAGGGAGCTGCTATTGTTGCATCGGTTTGCACCTTTTTAGGTAGAGATTTGCACCTTTTTTTTTAGTGTGCAGAATGTTGCAAATACCTACCAAACGATAGTAGATAATGGTTAATTAATTATGAAAACCCAAATTTGATAGCAAAAATCATCCGAATTTATGTTATAAACGATGAATTTAGCAACAAAAACTTAATCCAAACGAGCGTATTTATGGCACGCCCTTAGTGCCTTTAATAGGAGAACAATGAACATTCTTACTTTGATCGTTTTACATAATATAATTTTTTAGAAAAACATCACATCAACCGAAAACAAAGGTAATCAGAGCTTTTGATAATATATTAAATATGATTTTATTAAGCATAGAAATGTGTTATTATTTATGTTAGTACATAAATATACGAAATAATGTTCAATACTCATTATTTTATTAAAGGCACTATATGCGTGCGATATTCTATGACTTGGATACTCTCGTTTGATTTAAGTTTTTGTGGCTAAACTCATCGTTTTTAACATAAATTCGGACAATTTTTGCTATAAAAGTTGGGTTTTCATAATTAATTAACAATTATCTACTCTCGTTTGGTAAGTATTGCAACATTCTGAGTCTCGTTTTTGTTTCCGTTTTGGTGTTTTGTAGGACCGCGCTCGCGAAAGACAACAGTCGTTCACGTGGGAAGGGCCGTATGTCATCGCCTTTGTTGAGGATAAAAATTATCCTAGTTTAGGCGATCGGGCGCTGCACGACCCTCCCCATCATGTTCTTGAAGGCGCCATGAGAATTAATTTTATTAGCGATGTAAGTAGGCTTTACAAAAAACAAAACTTGTAGACATGGAGACAACATTTTATTTTTTTAACATGTTTGAGTGAGATGTTCGGCGATATAATACACACGTGTGTACTCACGACGTCGATGTAAACAAACAGCCAACTTCTACTTCCGTCTGAGTGTATTGCATTTTGGGTAATGATGACGTTTTGCTCGACGACCACCCATAGATTTAACCGGTTATTTCGGAGCACAAATTGAGCAGAAACGCGGTCTTGTTATTGTTATCTATTTTTAATCTATTTTAAAATAACCGGTTAAATTGCGTTATGCAGCAGAAACAGACCCTATATGTTTATATTGGTTCTTTTTTTTCAGCATGGATTTAATAGATGATAACAGTTCAGCAGTTCTGCTGAAGAAATCAAAACTTGTTTGATTGAGTGTGCGGGAATCCCAATCTAGTTTTATTTTTAGATATTCACTAAGCTATTATATTTTGCTCTTTTATTCTTTATTTTAAAAAAAAATGGAATGTTATAATTGTTTTAACATAGTCTGGTAAATTTCTTGTATATTTTTCAGAATCTGACCACATATTATAATGGTAATAGGCCTAACCTATATTTAAAAAAAATTAAATAATGCATTGGAAAACAATTATTGTTGTTATATTATTATAGGCCTATAGTAAAACTAACACTTAAAACAAATAGACTATTGTTATTATCTATTATTGTTTCAATATGTCTTTTTAAAATAAAAAATAAATAATGTATGTTTATTTAAAAACAACAAAATTATACAATTAATAAAACATCAATAATAACAGTACACTCCAAATAAAAAGACCATTGTCTCAATGAAGTTCTACCTAGTCAGCCTCATGAGGTCTTAGGGCAACTGAAGGCTTCTAGTGGAGTGTAGTTGTTTCAATATGTCTTTTAAAATACTACAAATTAATAATGTATGTTTATTTAAAAACAACAAAATTATACAATTAATAAAAGATCAATAATAACAGTACACTCTAAATAAATAGACTATTGTCTCAATGAAGTTCTACCTAGTCAGCCTCATGAGGTCTTAAGGCAACTGCATGCTTCTAGTGGAGTGTAGTTGTTTCAATATGTCTTTTAAAATACTACAAATTAATAATGTATGTTTATTTAAAAACAACAAAATTATACAATTAATAAAAGATCAATAATAACAGTACACTCTAAATAAATAGACTATTGTCTCAATGAAGTTCTACCTAGTCAGCCTCATGAGGTCTTAAGGCAACTGCATGCTTCTAGTGGAGTGTAGTTGTTTCAATATGTCTTTTAAAATACTACAAATTAATAATGTATGTTTATTTAAAAACAACAAAATTATACAATTAATAAAAGATCAATAATAACAGTACACTCTAAATAAATAGACTTGTCTCAATGAAGTTCTACCTAGTCAGCCTCATGAGGTCTTAAGGCAACTGCATGCTTCTAGTGGAGTGTAGTTGTTTCAATATGTCTTTTAAAATACTACAAATTAATAATGTATGTTTATTTAAAAACAACAAAATTATACAATTATTAAAATATCAATAATAACAGTACACTCCAAATAAAAAGACTATTGTCTCAATGAAGTTCTAACTAGTCAGCCTCATTAGGTCTTAGGGCAACTGAAGGCTTCTAGTGGAGTGTAGTTGTTTCAATATGTCTTTTTAAAATAAAAAATAAATAATGTATGTTTATTTAAAAACAACAAAATTATACAATTAATAAAACATCAATAATAACAGTACACTCCAAATAAATAGACTATTGTCTCAATGAAGTTCTAACTAGTCAGCCTCATGAGGTCTTAGGGCAACTGAAGGCTTTTAGTGGAGTGTAGTTGTTTCAATATGTCTTTTTAAAATAAAAAATAAATAATGTATGTTTATTTAAAAACAACAAAATTATACAATTAATAAAACATCAATAATAACAGTACACTCCAAATAAATAGACTATTGTCTCAATGAAGTTCTAACTAGTCAGCCTCATGAGGTCTTATGGCAACTGAAGGCTTCTAGTGGAGTGTAGTTGTTTCAATATGTCTTTTTAAAATAAATAATGTATGTTTATTTAAAAACAACAAAATTATACAATTATTAAAATATCAATGATAACAGTACACTCTTATAAATAGACGATTGTCTCAATGAAGTTCTAACTAGTCAGCCTCATGAGGTCTTAGGGCAACTGCAGGCTTCTAGTGGAGTGTAGTTGTTTCAATATGTCTTTAAATTTAAAAATAAATAATGTATATTTATTTAAAAACAACAAAATTATACAATTATTAAAATATCAATAAAAACAGTACACTCTAAATAAATAGACTATTGTCTCAATGAAGTTCTAACTAGTCAGCCTCATGAGGTCTTAGGGCAACTGCGGGCTTTTAGTGGAGTGTAGTTGTTTCAATATGTCTTAAAATTTAAAATAAACAATGCTTCATTTAAAATCAACAAAAGTATACAATTATTAAAAGATCAATAATAACAGTACACTCCAAATAAATAGACTATTGTCTCAATGAAGTTCTACCTAGTCAGCCTCATGAGGTCTTATGGCAACTGAAGGCTTCTAGTGGAGTGTAGTTGTTTCAATATGTCTTTAAATTTAAAAATAAATAATGTATGTTTATTTAAAAACAACAAAATTATAAAATTATTGAAATATCAATAATAACAGTACACTCTAAATAAATAGACTATTGTCTCAATGAAGTTCTAACTAGACAGCCTCATGAGGTCTTAGGGCAACTGAAGGCTTCTAGTGGAGTGTAGTTGTTTCAATATGTCTTTAAATTTAAAAATAAATAATGTATGTTTATTTAAAAACAACAAAATTATACAATTATTAAAATATCAATAATAACAGTACACTCTAAATAAATAGACTATTGTCTCAATGAAGTTCTAACTAGTCAGCCTCATGAGGTCTTAGGGCAACTGCATGCTTCTAGTGGAGTGTAGTTGTTTCAATATGTCTTTAAATTAAAAAATAAATAATGTATGTTTTTTTAAAAACAACAAAATTATAAAATTATTAAAATATCAATAATAACAGTACACTCTAAATAAATAGACTATTGTCTCAATGAAGTTCTAACTAGTCAGCCTCATGAGGTCTTAGGGCAACTGCAGGCTTTTAGTGGAGTGTGGTTGTTTCAATATTATGTCTTTTTAAAATAAAAAATAAATAATGTATGTTTATTTAAAGAATTATTAAAATATCAATAATAACAGTACACTCCAAATAAATAGACTATTTTCTTAATGAAGTTCTAACTAGACAGCCTCATGAGGTCTTAGGGTAACTGCAGGCTTCTAGTGGAGTGTAGTTGTTTCAATATGTCTTTTTAAAATAAAAAATAAATAATGTATGTTTATTTAAAAACAACAAATTTATACAATTATTAAAATATCAATAATAACAGCACACTCCAAATAAATAGACTATTGTCTCAATGAAGTTCTAACTAGTCAGCCTCATGAGGTCTTAGGGCAACTGCGGGCTTTTAGTGGAGTGTAGTTGTTTCAATAAATATGTCTTTTTAAAATAAAAATTAGTCAAAAAAAATCATATCAGGGATCTAAATTCAGGGATTCGTATACAGTAACTGTTTCATGTCAATAAACCTTGGAACAAGGCCTACCTCAATGGAAATAAGACTACAATGGTTATTAAGCTATCGTGACTGATAATGGCATAAACAATTCAATATGCAATTTTATTGTTTCAAAATAATATTTCTTATATTCTTCTTAGACATCTGATATGAATATTGAGCAACCATCTTTCTTTCTCTAGTGGAGAAGGAGAAGATGAACATAATTTGTCCACTTTTAGAACTGAAACTGAATGTCCCCTTCCAATATATTCATCTAGAGTCCGTGTATGGCTTGGTAACCGTATAGAAGATGCTTAGACAAAATTATAGAGGAAACATTAGAACTAAAATTTTTTTTTTATTTTATCCCATTATTTATTGCAGGTAATTGCAGAATTTGAACAATGCTGTTTTGTATACGGTTGTCAATAAATTAATAAACCAGATTATGTTTAATATTCATTACTTTTTCTCTTGCAGGAGGACATTGATCAAGACATAGAACCACCAAGGCAGAATACCACAGGGAAACGGATAGAATCATGCATTCTCTGCAATGACATTTTTTTTTTAAAGTCAAAGGGCAGTTATCTGATGCTATATGTTGATTGGCAATTTATTATGTTTTCGATTACATTATCCGACACAGTATCTCAAATATTAGGTATTTTTCAATACTGGATTTTAAAGGATAAAAAAATACATTATTTCAATTCACAGCTTTCCATAATGTCAACACAATGTTGGAAGCTGTATATTAAACTCAACTGCCTTATTAATTGAATTTATAGTTAATATAATATACAGTTGTATTATCATACAATGTATCTTTCATGTTATTATCAAAAGGTAATATTTCAGTTTATATTGGTAGACATGAATAAATAATTTAAATATTTTGATTAAAATATCATATTCGTCCGTTGTGTTTTTAATTAATGATGTCAATCTGATACGCATAAAGGCCAATAGGAGTTTAAGGTAACAACAAAATAAGTGATTATTGGCTATGAAAAAGTGTTAATGCAGAGCATGAAAACCCAGAGATATAAAGAATACAGTATATTCTTATAAACACCACAGCAAAAAACACCACATTTGTAAGCCCATGTTTGCTAAATATTTCAAGTAAGCATGTATTCTTAATTGTATACCACAGGAAATACATTGCTAAGCTCGTCTATGCTAAACGCAAAACGGTCTAAACACTTGCATTTAAGCACAAATGATATTCCAAACACTTTAGAGTTAAAACACTATACTTTTTCCAAGCACTTCTGTGCTAAACGCAAAACGGGCTAAACACTTGAAAGATAAGCATATTTTTCTTCTAAACACTACATCAAAAACACTACCATTTTCTAAACACAGAACGAGCTAAACACAGAAAAGGCTAAACACTTGAAAGATAAGCATATTTTTCTTCTAAACACTACATCAAAAACACTAAGATTTTCTAAACACAGAACGAGCTAAACACAGAAAAGGCTAAACACTTGAAAGATAAGCATATTTTTCTTCTAAACACCAAAGTTAAAACACAAAACGAAACTAAACACATTAGTGCTAAACACTAAATAAGCCTAAGCACATAGAATGCTAAACATGTTTAGCATTCTATGTGTCTCCAAAGTGACTACAAGAATTGTGTTTAGCATTGTGTTTATAGTTTTTACAGTGTATATTCTAAAATACACCGTACAATCACCTTCCCCTTCATAATACGTCATTAAAATATCTAAAGCAATTTAACTTCGAATTTCAGTGTATGATTTTGTTTTAATTTTAAGAATTGCATACTCGGATCGTTTGCATTTTGTAGTAATCGCGTGAACGTTGTTTTTATGTTGGTTTTTTTAATAATTATTATTCGATTTATGCTGGTACCGTTTCGTACTTTTGTTATTTTTGTAATCGTTTACGTTGCTGTTTTTGTGCTGTTGATATTTCCGATTTTGTTTTGTAGTCATTTTGTACTTGTCTCGTTTGTTACACCTGAAATAAATTTAGCGCCGCGGGTAACTAACCAATCGTTGCATTGTATGTAAATGATCACGTATTAAGCCAGCTACACTGCACGTGAAACATGTCACCGTACATGTACGCAAATTACAGACACGAATCTTCTTTTTTCGTATTGGAAACGAAACATTATAAGAAGTTTACATCTACTGAAGGTGAGAGTTCATGATTTGTTTGTGCAATGATGTGATGTTGCAATCAATCGTAGGGTGATGATTAGGGATACATTACCAGTGTCTAAATCGTACTCGACTTGTTAACCTTGTATCTCCTAAATCGCCTACAACTAATAAACCAGTTCAGCGGTGAGCGAATTAAGCGAGTGGTCTCCATCGTCAAACCGGGAAGGGTTCGAGGTCCACTCGCTTGCTTCATGGTTCTGGTAGTAAAGTTTTCTCGGACAAGGACTAAACTATAGGTCTCTATTTGCACGCACAATGTTCGCTGCACAAAATAACATAGTACATTTTTCAAAACGAGTATTTAACTAGCTACTGTAGTGCTAGTCTACATGCAGCCACTGTCGTGGACAGAGGCAATGATGTCATAAGGACAGCATAAATAAAGAAAAACACACCCTAAGGCTATATAGAGTTTGCTTTGGTGGAGTAATAGAAAAACTTTAAATTGGAAGAAAATTGATAATTTAAATTGATAATAATAAATAAGAAAGCTCTTCCTGGTCTTCATTAAATAAAGAATAAATTGTATCATTATCTAAATGCAAACAATCAATTATGTGTATAAATACATAATTGCTCCCCTTTGATTATTATAATGTTGTAAGTAACCAAACATTTTAGAAAATGGATGTGTTAGAATCACAGAAATTAAGATATGATTCAAATTAAATAGCAATCGGGTAAAAACTAAACTGGATCTATTTCAACACAAAATTACTTTGGCAGGTCTACTGATATTCTTCAGGTTTGAAGAAAATACTGACTAAAAACAGATTTGTGGAATAAATTTAATGTTTTTTTATTACGTCGTAATTGTACTGCATACGGCAGACACAGTAAACTTTTAAATTATCTTATTGGAGAAATGGTAACAAAATATCAAACAGAATGTGCAAAGGTATAAAACTACATAATAATGTTCAGACATCAATATCTCAATCATTTGAGGTACTGTATAGTGAACTATGAACCACGATGAAAGCTACTTTAAAAACAAACAATTCTCGGTACAGTATCTAGATTTCTCCAGTATTATAGAAGGTTTTTTGTAATACAACATCACATTTGTTTTATATGTGTCTCCTAGTATCCTACCATGACCTTACCATTTTCATGACACTGAGCATCGAGTATTTAAAAAAGGCATTTGGTAGAATACGTACCTATCGACCTAGACTTGCCCCAAGTCTGTATTTATTGTCTTTTTTTTATTTATTTGTTTTTATTTCGACCGCGATTTTTGTCTGAAAATACAGACTTGTGAAACACGTATAGAAATCGATTTGAATCCGATAAGAATGACGTAGGTTATCATACCGTATTTGGCTATATGGGGCGGGCGGTATGTAAATATGGATTTCGAATCAACCAATGATCATTTTGTTTCAAAATGAAAAAGATCGAGTACGTACGTACAGTGTGCTGAATGTACGATCGAGACTGAACAACTGTTGAAATATAAAATCGTGTTGCCAAGTTGTTTTGTTTATTAATTGTTCTGGCCTAGGCCTCCTTCGTAGGCGGGTTCGTAGGGCTACTCAACTCGTACTATGACCTTCCAAATAAAACGCCGACCGGCACACAACAGGGCTACACCACCACACAGGACAGGACAGGGTCTGGGTGGGAATTAAATAAAATTTTCTCCGCATAATAAATGATCCATTCAATGTTTGATTTGGCGGAGAAGCTAGCCTATCATATCACAACGAGTTTTCATGTTCTTGGGAAAAATCTCATCAAATGTTTACCAGACTACTAGGCATATAAAATCATTTTTAGCCTTCAGAAACTTTCATCAATGTACCCAAGTACACATTGTCTAAACGTAACATAGCGCATGCGCATCGTCTTAGACGTTGAGTCTTTGAAATTCTGAAATATGAATATTAAAACGACGTACGAGTGAGTAGCCAATGGCATGCGGCTGAAACTAGTCAACTGGATAATTTATGCACCAAGAATTCTTGGTGTCAAACCACGTGACTTATGCGTGTTTCCCCAGACGGAGTATCCAAACTCAAGTAATACACGTATGAAACGCCATATGTGCAAAAATATTTATATTTTTACAAAACTCCGTCTGGAGCCCAGACTACTATCGACCTTGTATTTTCTATTTTATGAAGTTTTCTACAGAATATTCAAAAGAAACTCATTCTAGTGTTACGTGTGACGAGAGTCAGGTGTCACATGCAAATGAATCCAGTCGCGCGCCGGTGGTCAAATAGACCAGGGGTGGCGCCAGGATCTTCCCGACGCGGGGCTACATTCCTCGACGAGGGGGCTATGCGAGCGAAGCGAGCATCACGAGGCTGGGGGCCAGGGGGCCGCCAAGGGCCCCCGGTGGGGGTCCAGGGGGCTTCGCCCCCGGAAGCAACGCGTTCTAGCGTCATTTGAGGTCATTTTAATCAGATTTAGGGTAGCCATTTTTTCCATTTTTTATAATGCATAAATAAAATACTGCGTGCAAAAAAACGATGCGCGATGACTGTTTCATTCAATCCATATTTTTCAATTTAAAAAATAAAAGTTCAAAGAAAATTTAGAAAAATAGAGTTGGAGGTCCCGGAAATTGGACTTATTATACTTCAAAACATGAAACAAAATATATAAGTCCCTATCATGGTTGTGACTGAGCTAAGAAATGTTCGAAAAATAGAGATGTTAGGTCCCGGAAAATGCACTTCTTGTACTTCGAAATATGACCAGCTTTATTGTTGGGGCTGAGCTAAGAAAATGTTTAAAACTAGAGCAGCAGTTCTTCAAAAAATTGCATTTTATACTTTGGAAACATCAGGCCTAGAGGCTTAAAAAACGCAAGCGTAGACATTTTTCAGTCGGGGAAATAAGTTTATTCCTCCCAAGTGTATGCGTGCGTACCATCTGGACTTCCGGGTGGTGAGAAATTCATGACATACAGGACATTGAAAATGTAATAACTTAGCTATAATAAGATGTTGGCTAAGCGAAAATGGCATGTTTTTTTATTTAGTAATGGATGAAAAATTTATTTTAGGTGCCCCACGGTACAGAAGGTTACTTGTAAATTAAACAATTGGTGAACATACGAACAATTAACATAATTTGTTTTTGCTGTAGTGTAGCGTACGTCGACGCAGTACACGACGTAACCGTCAGTAAACTTCGCCTGGAAAATAACTACAGTACACATTTTGGTCGCTGGATGGAACATGATATCACGCGTCTCGACCCAACGTTGAACGATTCGTACAAATAGATACCGCCAGACAAGTGCGAACCTAGCTATTGTTTTCTATAGTAAGTTAGATCGCTGGCAATAATGAATGCATATAAAGTGCTTAATATCACTCTGACGTACTCTCACGGTCAATGAAACGTCGCGCGGTTTTCTAGGCGCTGAAACTAGCTACGAAGTGAACGCGAACGTTTTTTACTGTATATTATATTCCCCGACAAAAAGTACCCGTGTTCCCTTCGGTAACCGTCGGTAAACTTCGCCTGGAAAAAAACTACATTACACATTTTGGTCCCTGGATGGAACTTGATATCACGCGTCTCGACCCAACGTTGAACGATTCGTACAAAGGGATACCGCCAGACAAGTGCGTACCTAGCTAATGTTTAGTAGTAAGTTAGATCGCTGGCAATAAATGAATGCATAAAAGTGCATAATAGCCCTCTGACGTACTCTCACGGTCAATGGAACGTCGTGGTTTTCTAGGCACTGAAGCTATGAAGTGAACGTGAACGTTTTTTACTGTATATTATATTCCCCGGCAAAAAGTACCCGTGTTCCCCGACGGGGGGGCTAGGCTCCCCGACGAGGGGGCTAGAGCCCCCGTAGCCCCCCCGCTGGCGCCACCACTGAAGTGGACGAATCAGAATGGAGCGTTGTGGTGCGCGGTATTTTGGAAAGCTGTGTTGGGTGTGTGATACAAAGAAGGGACTGACTCACGAGACGGGACAGGTCGGAGACGCTGGCAGTGAACTGTGTTCAAGACGGGAAGCGAGGTAGGATGATAAGAATGGAGAAGTTTGTGATTCAAACCAACCACTCGGTATCATACCTATCTATAGTTGTGTCATGTATTTTGTGCACCGTGAAAGGAAATAAATGGAGCTCGTGCTTCTTGCATAATACTCTGAGTCTCGGTTATTGTTTGTTCCAAACCTCGTTGTTGCTATTTAGGTATTTCGGCCAAAACTGGTCGTAACACTAGAATAAACAAGGAAGTAATAGGTTTATATTTATTTAGTATTTCTTGGTTCATATCTAATAAGTACTATGCGCTTTTTCTTTGTACCTTCACAATTTGCAACCTTCAAAAGAGAAACTTCTTATGTTAAATCAAATTTAGTAAAACCAATTTTGTGTTTATATTATGGTATCACTCACAGAATACTATACTCGTCTTGGCAGTTTTGATAAATTTGCGGTGGTATAGTTCACATTTAAAACATTCAACTTTGCTTATTGTCATGGTAAATTGAAATAGTGGCAGTGTATTGTAGTTTATTACACCGCTACTACTTGTAATATATATTTTCCAACTGCAGTAATATTTTTAAATATTATCGGTACAGTATCTATATATTCCTCCAGTATCATGATCAAGTTTTGATAATACAAAATCACTTTTGTTTCACTTGTGTCTTCTAGAATCATGCCATAACCTATCTCTTAACTTAACCTTACAAGATACAGACAAAACACACACACACTAAAAATAAGTTACTGTATCACTAGGCATATATTTGAGTGTGTGGGGATACAGCACTGAGTATCTAGTATTAAAATCATAGAATGTAACTCCAAGTAACCCTTCCACACAATTGTTGCATGACTTCCTTATACATATCGACTTTCTATTTTATGACGTTTTCTACAGAATATTCAAAAGAAAGTCACAGAATAAACAAGGAACCTACAAGTTCATAAAGCAGTAATAGGTTTATAATTATTTAGTATTTCTCGGTTCAAATAGAATCCTACATTATTCAAAAGTGTTTTGAAAGGCTACGATTCAAAATAATGTACAATGTATTGTAAACTATAATGCATTATTCTTTATTACTCTTTTGAACCTCCTAGTACCTATTTAAACATAAGATCAAGCTAAACGTATATAAAGCACTATTTATACATGTATTTATTAGTTTCTTGTCCAAACAAACAACTAGTTTTATATTTATTTAGTATTTCTTGGTTCAAATAGAATTCTATATATCCAAAAAGTTTTTTGAAAGGCTACGATTCAAAATAAACACGTCACAACTGTCTACGTTCGTCTACAAAAATATAAACACCAATATAAAACCATTTGAGCATCTTAATCCTTTGAACCCCACGGTACTATTTAAACATATCAGATCAAGATAAACGTATATAAAGAACTATTTCTACATTCATTTATTGATACTGTTCCATTCAACTTTGTGTACATTTCACATGTTTACACCATTTTAAAGATATTATTTTGAGTGAAACTTTTTAGTTGTATCAGACGATACCTACCTCGTGTTTACATTTATAGGAAAATGTTACTAACATTTCTGATTTTGATACTTCGAATATCTAATCTTGTCAATTCACAAAGTGAGTATTTTTGTCCAAATTAGCTTTATAACTGACAGTTGTTTCGCAATGGTTTGTATTGATTGATAATTACAAATACTATAAACGTTTTAAGTAGTGTATCGTCACATGCTAATGTACTATTAATAATGTACTAAAATCGAATGTTAATACCATGCTCATAAATATTTTCCACAGATTATTCTGAAAATAAGTTCTAACGCAAAGATTGGCAATGTCAAAGTAATTTATTTTTGTATATCCGCTTATACGTTTAAATTTTACTTTAGCATTTTGTTTTTCCTTCACCAACACATAAATTGACAAGATGATACAATGTTAAAAATGTAATTGTTAGGTCACATATATATTTTACATATTATAATATTATTATTAGGTAGGCCGAATAAAAAATAATTCGTCTTTGCGTATTCTAGGATATATACGATTTATGATCCTCGCAGCGGTAGTTATGTGATGCAATTTCAACCAATCACGTTCACGTATTTACATAGGCTATGTAATATATATAATTTATATATTTCATTTATATTTATAATAATGTTGACAATAATTTGTTCTTGAGCTATGGAAAATGTTGTACTCTGTATTATTTTTGCGATATAAAATATGAAATGAATAATTAATTAGTTGTTAGTGAAAAAAAGTTCTTAATTGTATTTTTTTCACAGTCACATTTGATAATTGTCCAGGAGATGAGACAATAAACAACACCGGGGCATTTCCATATGCATACACTATCCCAGTGATTACAGCAACCGTGAATTCAAGTGGTTTAGCTGCAGATGTCCAGATTACATCAACACCTGCATATTTTCCAGGTATTGTTGTAAACTTTGGAGTAAATTACGTTATTATTCTTCAATATACAGCGTTTGCCAATGGTGAAACGGGCGTTATATGTGAATTTTCTGTAACATTTCTCGGTAAGTATCTCATAATGTTTGTCATATGCAGCAATGTCAATAAATAATAATAATAATATAATAAATCACCATCAACAAAATTATAATAGTCTTTGTCAGCAAATGATTGTGATAATTAGAAATAAGTATCATTTGTCATATGAGTATTTAGTAAATTATTTTTTCTAACAGTAACTTATTAATTTATCCTATACCATTTTAAGTAAAATAATTCTAATATCCTAAATTAAAAGAGTTCAGTTCAGTTCAATAACGTTTATTCCATAATGGTAAACATTATAACAGTAAAACAATATATAATACAAATCGTCCAATTTAACCCATTTCCCGAACACCGTTCAAGAAAATAAAATCATGTACCTTTAATAATTTCGAACCCTATCTGACTCAATATTTAACAAATTAAAATATTATTGTATATATATAGTGTTTAGATAGTGAGTCGGATAGGGTTCGAAATTCGAAATTATTATAGCAGACTGTTATTATTTTGTTATTGAAGTTTGTCGAGCAGTCGAATGCCCAAATGACATTGCAGTAATGTAAATATGGTACAATTGCAGTGAATTTTCACTCTTATCTTGTAAAATTAAAGAGTTATAAAGGATGAGCAAAGTACATCTAGGGAAAATTGCTTTTGCTATTTGTGTACATATAAAATTATTGTGACTGATTTTTCTAATTTTCTTGAATAAAGAATAAAAACACATGGGAATAGTGTTTTTCTTTGCCTTGTGACTCTAAATCCAAGATGGTCGCACACATCCAAATCGGTTGCCAAATTGATTTAAATGTTATTTTATACTTTAAATCTAATTACATAGATTTAGGCCTATTGATTTATTTAATTCAATATTATTCAAAAGATACTGGTGATCCCTACTACCCAGATTGTCCCACTGAACCTTTAGTGTTTAATACAAGTGACTCTAATACGACTGAGACAACATGGAATGAACCAACACCTACAGATGCATCCTCTGGTATAATATCCGAGTCAGCGCAGACTAACCCAGCTGAAACATCACCGACTAACTTTCCCATAGGAGAGACTAATCTTTCATACACAGCTACTGATGGAAGTGGTAACATTGGATTTTGTATTATAACAGTTCATGTAATTGGTAGGTAAAATTTATTAAGATATTTGTTTTTAAAAGCTAAATTTTTATGTGGCATCATTTGATTTAATTGCGTAATCCTCTTCGGATCCTTGCACACGTCATGTTGTTTTCACCGCGCCAGCGGTCTCTTTGTAGCGCGTTCCGTTCTGATATTAGTAGAGGTAGGCCGGTATGTCGCGGCCGGTATCATCTTTTAGTTGATCTTTCCATCTCTTTGGCGGACGCCCTCTTGGTCTTTTGTTTTTACATCTAGGTGTAAACAGTTGTAAAAGGAACTACTGTAGTTATTCTGACTTACCATCTAGTAAGCGCACACATATCGTTCGAAAAACCAATAATGATGTGTCCGTGTTAGGGTTTGAACATCAGAAATGTATGTAAGTGATAATTATAGGACGTGTACACAAATCACACTCATTCTCAGGCAAAATGTTCATCTTAAGTGTATTTTGTTACAAAAATTGAACAAAAAATGATGTAGAATCTGTCGGTCTAATTATATTAACTACATTCGTTATATCATCACTATTACAACTAGATTTGAACTCGTCACGGTGACGAGTTAGGCTATCGCGCAACCCATCGTAACATGCACATGTTTTTTATTAATTGCACTTTGCACAATTGCACTACAACAATTGTAACGAACAGCTGGAATGGATCAAAATCGTTCAATAAGCGTCAACAGTTGACAGTATCTGAACTGTAAACGGTTTAGTTGACGGTTAGTTTTGATTTTACACCACGCATGTTTATTTTATTGTTATAATATGATGACCTTTTCAAATTAAAAAAAAAGTTCATAAGTCTAAAAAGCAATTGTTTTAGTAATAGAATATTGTAAATTTGAAGAAATATTGATGACGTTTACGCAGTATGCGCTCTATTGAATATGATGAACTGTGTCGAAAGAGACAACATTCCTATATTTTACATTCGTGTGGCCATATGATGACGTCACAATCCCCGAGAGGGAAAAAGTTCTGAATGAATTCATATCTATAACATATCTGCTTAGATATTAAATTTAAAACATCGGGGGTCACCAGCCATTCCGGAAAGCTATAATCGAATCAAAATAGGCATATTTTTGCACAAATTTGCTTAAAATTACAAATTGAAAAAGGCTGTTAGTTTTGAATTATTTATAGTCAATTTAAGAATTTCAGAAAATCGCGCGTAGTTACGCTGCGCAACCATATTTTCATTAAACCAAAACTTGTTGCACAACTACATATATACGTGCATCTGCTGGCCAAGTTACAACATAACTGCTACGCCCTTTTTTAGATCTGCTACGGACAAAAAATGAGCAGAAAAATGACATTTTTGACAATAACAATAGGCTATCGTTCTACAGAGAGCAATAGCGTAATTATTGATAGCGTGATTATTGATAGTCCACATTGTTTCTAATTGCAGAAAGTGATGATAAATCGGGTTTTGATTTTATACTAGTTGTACTTGAATCTTAACTACTGTACAATTTTCCATTACTGGTTTTGAGAAGTACATATGAAGAATCTAGTATTATGTTATTTCTTAACTCATATGGAGGCAACGTGATTTTTAAAAACTTAATACATTTTACAATTCATATTTGCAAAATCTGATTACTTATGATTAATTAGTATTATTGATATACATTGCACTCCTAATTACCATAGATATCGGAGACCCTATTGTGACAGAGTATCCTAATGATACAACAATTGATACAGACTCTGGACAGCCAACAGCTTTATATAACTGGACAGCTCCCGTTGCTACAGACAATTCTGGTACAGTGGTCATCTTTTACAAAACTTATGGAGTGACCTTTAGCAGTCCATCTTACAACTTTCCCATTGGAGCTAGTGGGGTAACAGTCAATGTGACAGACCTATCTGGAAACAGCGTTTCAGGGACGTTCACCGTCACTGTTAAAGGTATAAAACAACTTAGTATTTCTACTGCACAAACAAAAAATAAGAGATTGTTATTAATATTACCTATTCCTACCTTTTCCTAAATAATTGATCAGTTCACTTGAATTATATTTTGTAACAACAATCTTCTTTTTTTTTTGGCGTAAATAAACAAATTATCTGGAACTAAAACAAATAATCCAAATGCTCAATTAACCATGGAATACCCGATTCTGCTACTGTCAATAGGTATGTATCTGTATAACTATCAGCGTATGCTGTCTGCATAATGGTGTACTTTTAACGTACATATATTATAGAGGGCACTATATAGAGTAAATACAAACATGTACAGCGTTTGCCAACCGAAATGTTTGGTTAGTGGCAAAGGCTTTAACGTTGCACACTGGAGCCCTCGGTTCAAGGTCCACCTTGGGACAGTAGCAGAATCGGCTGGAAGTATAATATAACTGATTTAGTAGGGTCGATTAGCACTTTTTGTGTGCACTTTGTGACAAAAGCACTAAACTTGGCAGAAACATTCGTTAGGAACTAACAATTCTAGAAGGGGTACCCAAAATTTAATTTAATGATATTTAATATATATTCTCACAGATTTCCACATCTTTATCGTTTCAAATTAATTAATTAAATTTCAGTATATCACCGGGCGGGTTAGAATTAATGTTCTTTGCCTGCTATATATATATATATATATAAATAAATGTTCGGTTCAATGTAACCGTCTAGAAAGTGCTCAATACGGTAAAGTAGAGCTAAAATATACGTTAAGTCTGGAAAAGAAGTAAAAACTACAGTTTGGTCTCTACAGGCTTGTTTCGTGAGTCGTGCAACTCACTCATCAGGAGACTATAATGAGAAGAATCAATTACAACGCTGCTTATAAGCACATTTACTTGTAGAATTAGCATTTACAGGTGATATGTTTTGGAATGTCAGCTGTTATGTAACAATGCTTTCTTTCTGTGCCGGCAGGCGGACACAAGTTCGTTACGTTTGTTTAATGTCGATAATTCAGGGTGGCGGATGATAAATAATTTCTCTTTGAGGCAGAGATTGCATTTTTTGTTTGCGCTACTATATGCTTTAGTAGATGTCAAGATGCGCCATGAGATTGTATAGTCTGTGTTATTGTCCTTGAGTGTCCAAATATGTTTACTGAGTTCAGTTGAGTTTCTAGAACGTGAATTACGGAATGATGAGGTGTGATTTCTGTATCGTGTTTTAAAATCATTTTCAGTAAGTCCGATATAAGTTTCCGAGGTGGATTTGTCTTTGCGTGTAACTGTGGCTTGGTATATTACAGATGATTGTAAGCAATTTCCGTTTAGCGGGCATGTGTTTTTCTGTCGGCAGTTGCATGTTTTGTTTTCTTGCGTGTTTTCCACGGATGTTGTTTCGGGCTGGTTGAGTATTCTCTTGTTGTGACTGTCTATTATCTGTTTCATATTGTTCATACAACTGTAGCTAATCTTGATAGTTTCTCGTACGAGCCGGTAACCCAGACAAGACAAAAAAAAACAGACAACGAAAAGACATTCTGTGGTACAACCCACCGTTCAGCAAAAACGTCAGCACAAACATTGGACAGAAATTCCTATCCCTAGTAGACAAACATTTTCCAAAAGATAACAAACTAAGAAAAATCTTACCACTAGACCACAGAGCCATGTATGGTATTATCACAGATTTTCACCCACCAGATACATTCTCTCATACAACAGGTTGGTATGATGCTCGCCCTGTAAGCGAGAGGTTGCAGGTTCGAATCCAGCCAGAGACATTTTTTCATACAACTAAAAAATACGGAACTTTCGCCAATGAGCTATGCTCGACGCGATTATGAGATCATGTTCCAAATATGAGCACTGTTTCTATAATTTACAGTATGATTTATATATAATTTACACAGTGCTACGCAACATCATTGATTTACATATACACAATATTATTTAAAAAAACCGTTGCGAATTAAAGTTGGAATTTATTCTGACTTGTTAAGCCTCCACTGATTGTGAGGGCGTTTGTTGTATGAGAGAATGTATCTGGTGGGTGAAAATCTGTGATAATACCATACATGGCTCTGTGGTCTAGTGGTATGATACTCGCCCTGTAAGCGAGAGGTTGCAGGTTCGAATCCAGCCAGAGACATTTTTTCATACAACTAAAAAATACGGAACTTTCACCAATGAGCTATGCTCGACGCGATTATGAGATCATGTTCCGAATATGAGCACTGTTTCTATAATTTACCGTATGATATATATATATATATATATATATATGTATATATATATATTATCCGCCGTACCACGCCGAGAATGTTAAAGAGTCGTTATCCAATCGAGTTCGAACAATACCATGAAAGCCCCAGTGGTCTAATGGTTAGGACATCTGCATATCAAGCAGGCGGTCCGAGTTCGAGTCTCGGTTGGGGCGACTTTTTCTCATTCTCACAGATTTCCTCATCTTTATCGATTCAAATTAATTAATTAAATTTCAGTATATCACCGGAAGGTTTAGAATTAATGTTCTTTGCCTCTTGTGTTTATATATATTTAAAAGTATCTCTTCGGAGATCCCGCCTCGTGAATAAAAATACTGAAAGATGAGGGCGTATCAATTTGATCTCTGTTGCGCGTGCGTACAACTGAGGACTAGTGCTGTTCCACCGTACCACGCCGAGAATGTTAAAGAGTCGTTATCCAATCGAGTTCGAACAATACCATGAAAGCCCCAGTGGTCTAATGGTTAGGACATCTGCATATCAAGCAGGCGGTCCGAGTCTCGGTTGGGGCGACTTTTTCTCATTCTCACAGATTTCCTCATCTTTATCGTTTCAAATTAATTAATTAAATTTCAGTATATCACCGGGCGGTTTGGAATTAATGTTCTTTGCCTCTTGTGTTTATATATATATATATATATATATATATATATATATATATATATATATACATATATATATATATATATATATATATATATATAAATCCAAAGGTAAATTACTGAAAAAAATGACAATGCTGTGGGTATCAGTGGCTGGATCTCAATGGAGATACAAAAATAAAAAGCGAAAAGCTAAATCAAAACGATAAAGTAAACAGCCAGAAAAGTTAGCAGAGCTTTCGGGCAACACTAGCCCTTCATCAGTGCAAGTGAAGGAATTTGGATAACGTCATAGTATAAAGCTGTATATATATATAAATCAATGATGTTGCGTAGCACTGTGTAAATTATATATAAATCATACTGTAAATTATATGTAATTATAAATATAAATTACATAAATATGTCAAGTTTGGTATCAAATTATAGCTTATGACATTACAATACCTCTAACATGAGAAAAAAATAACTTCACAATATAATGACGTCATCAAAACCACACCCATTATATATTACATATTTAAATAATTAATATTTTTTAATTGGATTAATAAATACAACTGTAGAGTAACCGTTTCTCTAAAAACCGTGCTGGTAATCTCACAGCTCTGCCACATCTTGTGTTTTTAGAAATAGATTTTTGGTATGTTTATTGTTGGTCTGTTGTATCTTGTTTAATATTTCGGTTGCTGGATATATCGTTAAGACGGTTAAAATTCACTTGCGCGGGTACATAATAATACTCTGGAGATGTGACTTTAGCAATAACTGTCAACTAATTGATTGACTAATTGACTGTCAAATACCACCTGCTGAACAATTAAATCTCTACGTAAAAGAACATTAGGCCAACAATTATGTAAAGCAATTTGGCTATGCGTTTTAAATCCCATCCTAAGATTTGGGGTCTGTTTATGCTCTTTGTCACATGAACATTATGGTATAATGGGTTTCTCCAATGTAAAAATTAATTAATTAATCTAAAATATCTAGTAGACTTCCATTAACTGCCTTTGTTTGTCCAAGTACCTTTTCTATACTTCTTGATATCAGAAACTTTATTTAATGACATATGAGCACCATATACAATAGTAGAATACAACACAATACTAGAAACATTATCAGAAAGACTATCAGTAAAATCGCCTACTATAGACATCCATGAGGTCTTCAAAATCGATATTAGCCCCTTCAGAAGCTGGAAATTGACCCTCATTTCCAGCTACAGTAGTTCTAGTTTTCCGGATGATTATGTTTAGGTGAAGACTCGTTCCTGTTGTGTCTTCGTTCAGTTCTTCACTAAGTGAAGATCGTCTGAAGTAATCATACTTCTTTACAGAAGTAGTACCTCTTTTCACGGTCACCACTACTCTGAATGTGTGTGAATGATCTCTGTATCTACCAGATCGAAAGTTTCATTCGCACTTTCGACTTGCTTTGCAATTTTTAAATACGCTGTATAAGGTTTGTGCACCATATTCATAACATATCAATTGCAATGCTGGTTGTAACCCATCAAGAAATCGTAGGAAAGCTCCACCGTCTTGCGCAACAAACCCATAATCAGGAAATGCCTCGAGAACAAAATTTCTCAAATATGCAGCGGACACTTGTAAGGATTCATTCGGCTGACGTGGTCTAGTGTTTACCATACGTTTGAATGCATCAATTTAATGTGGCCTTGCTTATAGGCCATAAGCAGTAGCTCAAAAGAAAATGAATTTCGTTGATATTGTGAAATGAATATGTTACCCACAATATATAAAAAGTTTTCCACGAAATATTTGGTCGATTTTGAGCAATGGCCTCTCAAACGTACCCAACTACTGCAAAAGCGGCACTTTTTACACTTTTATGGGCCAATATCTTTAAGGATCCTTGTTCAAATGTTATTATACTTCTCTGTGAATAGTCTAGTATATTTTGAACACCAACAATTTAAAATTTTGAAAATAAGTATTTCGTATGTCAGGAAAACTGAAAAATTACAATTATTTAGTTGTAATTGTACTTTTCAAGATTTCTTAGACACAATTTCTTTTTAACTAATTGACATACCCTATTTATATTTTTTCCCCCAACTATTTGAGAGGATTGTTAACCAACATTTAAAGTTTCAACTTAAAGTTGCTATTTATGAAGCTGCAAAAACTGTGATTTGGCCAATTTGATAGATAATTTTAATATATTTAGTCGTTTTTTGAGCAGTTATATCTTTATAATCATCTCTCACTATGTATTTATGTTCACGCAATGGGTATGCTAGTGAGTTAGTGACACACAAGTGAAGTTTCAACTCAATTTTATAGTTAATTTTGATGTTTTTTTGTTTTAGAGGAGTACGTAGGCCTACATGATTTCTCTTTTTTATTTCATACTCATCCAACAGCGAGTAACCCGCCAATTACAGGATGGATAAACTATTTAAAATTTCACAAGACAAACATATACACAAGATGCTCTACATAAAAATTGTACATGAGAAAAAACCCTGACATATGACAGGACTTGAACCCAGGACCCTTAGATTGGTAGCCAAGCATCATAACCACCAAGCCACAGCTCCACTCCCTTAGAAAGTGACTTGCCATAATACGAATACGAATAGAACTTACGAATATAACTTTATTGCAATCAAACGAAAGATTTAAGTTTAACAAAAGCGTTTCACTCAGAACAATAAAATGCAATATAAAAATATAAAAGACATTTAGAAAGGTAGAACATACAATCAAAATATTAAAACAAAATTACAATAAAATATCACTTAATATATCTTACTTGAATATCTTACTTGAATCTTCGGGCTCTTGATTAAGGCAAATGCCTTTTAAACGCCCTCCATTTCTTCTGTATTTATCTAGAATTGGTAGCAAAATTTATCTCCCATTGCTCTGTCTTTGTTTAGTTGATCCTTGAATGCATTTATGTTTTCTGCTTGTACTGTAGTGTGGTATAGATTGTTCCATGTGTTGACGATTCTACATGAAAAGGAGTGGCTTCTGATTTTCAGTCGGGCTCTTGGCTTTCTTAATTTGAATTGATGGCCCCTTGTTCTACTGTCCTCTCTAAAGTCAAAAAAGGTTTCGGCTTCAATATCATCCAAGCCCTTGATAATTTTAAACACTTGTATAATGTCCGCTCTCCTTCTTCTGTAATTCAGTGAAGGTAATCCAAGCTCTTTTAATCTGTGATCGTAAGATTTATCTCTTAACTTTTTGACAATTTTAGTGGCCCTACGCTGCACTCTTTCAAGCTTATCCAAATCACCTTTTAGGAGAGGGTACCATATACAGCTTGCGTATTCCAGATGAGGTCGAATTATACTTTTATAAAGGGGCAGGAACATATCCTTATCCATGTAAGCAAAAGATCGCCTTACCAATCCAATGAGTCTATTTGCTTTATTTACAGCTTCATTCGTATGTAGTGAAAATTTTAAAGACTGATCAAAAGTAACTCCAAGGTCCTTTTCAGTATTGGCATTTGGCAGATCCTCGTCACCTTCCTCTGTTGGCATAGTGAATTGCATTTGTGGATTTGAATTTCCATAATGTATTACTTTACATTTATTAATGTTGAATTTCAGCTGCCATCTTTTAGACCAATCGGATAATGCCTTGAGATCATTTTGAACAGTATCATTTCTGTTTTCATACACAACATTAAACATCTTAGTGTCATCTGCAAACATCCATACTTTAGATTTAACTGCATCAGGTAGGTCGTTTATGAAAATTATAAATAATAAAGGGCCTAACACGCTGCCTTGAGGGACTCCGCTTTTAACCGTAGACCATTCAGAAAATGCTGCGGCCACTCTAACTCTTTGTCTCCTCCCTGTCAAAAATTGATGTATCCATCTCAGTAGGTTTCCTTTTATTCCGTACGCTTCCAATTTTGTTATTAATCTCTGGTGGGGGATAGAATCGAATGCCTTACTAAAATCCAAATATACAGCATCAAAGTTTTCCCCCGCATCCAGCAATTTCGTCCATTCTTCCATCACCTCCAGCAATTGTGTGACGCAAGATCTACCTTTCCGAAACCCATGCTGTGCTTTTATAATAAGGTTTCTATCATTTAGAAACTGTATAATTTTGTCTCTCACAATTGATTCCAAAAGTTTGCATACGACAGATGTCAAACTTACTGGCCTGTAGTTTCCAACCTCCGTCTTGTCCCCTTTCTTAAAAATTGGTACTACATTTGCACATTTCCAGCACTCCGGTAACTGTCCAGTCGATAGTGATTTGTTGTATATTGACGTCAATGGAGTTGCAACAATTTCTTTAAGTTCCTTCAGTACTCTTGGATGCACGTCATCTGGTCCAGCTGATTTATTTGAGTTCATCTGCTGAAGGCATGTAAGCACTTCCTCCTTTGTCACTTCAATTGACTCCAAATGGTCATCCACGTCAACTCTTGGTGTAACTTCTGGCAATGACTCGAGGTCTTCATTCGTGAATACACTTGTGAAAAATGCGTTGAAAATTTCCGCTTTATGCTGATTGTCATCAGCCATATTACCCTTTCCATCCTTCACCAATCCAATAGATTGAGTTGTTTTGGTTTTCTCTCTTACATATTTCCAGAAACTTTTAGGATTTGTTTTTACTTCATTGCATATTTTCCGCTCCAGTGCAATCTTTGCTGCCCTTTTTTCACCTGTTACTATATTTCTTGCCTTTTTGTAACTGTCATAATCCTTCTGTTGTCGAGACCTTGTAAACTTTTTCCATGCATTATGTTTTATTTTAATTTTCCTCTGAACGTCACCAGTCATCCAGATAGGTTTATTTTCTTTTTTTATGTTTGACTTGGGAATACAGATCTGAACAGCATTTCTTGATTTATTTAAAGCTTCACAGGCCTCTTCGACATTTGTATTTTCAAATTGGTAGTCCACCTCAGTAATCAGTTCTTTCATTTTAATATAGTCACCCTTGTTGAAATTTAGCTTGTATTCCATTTTCTCTTGTATTTTAGTTACACAGTCATATGAAAACAAGATTGTTACGTGGTCGCTTTTTCCTAATGGTGGACCTATCTCAATTTCACTTATTTTGGTTTCATCCATGGTGATTACTAAGTCGAGTATGTTAGGTGTTTGACCATCTCGAAATCGTGTTGGTTGCTGTATACACTGGCATAGAAAATTATCTCTAAGGCATTCTATAAACCGATTACTTTTATGTGTTTCATTTTTATTTGTACTCCAAGAAATCCAATCAATTTCAGGAAAATTGAAATCTCCTAACATGATGAAATCAGAAATACCATTTAGTTCACTTGCTTTGTTGATAGCAGATAGTAACGCTTGATTATTTTCGTCAATACTGTTAGGACTTCTGTAAATACATCCGCATAATAGTTGTTGCCTTTTATTTATTTCAATTTTGATCCATAGTGCTTCCACAAAATTTAAATTCAGTAATTCGTTACAGATACTGGCATTCAGCTCTTCCTTCGCAAAAATAACCACACCTCTACCACTTCTGCCAGAATCAAATTTTGTGTATCCCTTGATGCTTAACTCAACTTCCAATATGTCTGTACAAGTTTTGTTATTTACTTCAGTTATTGCAACCACATCAGGTTTCCTTTGATTTATAATATCACGTAACTCACCCATTTTATTTCTCAGGGCATCTGCGTTTGTGTAAAGAAATTTCAACGACTTCTCATGAAAATCAACAATATCATCGTTTCTTAATCTAGATTTCTTCTGCTTTAATCCTTCTATAAAAGTTTTAAATTTTTTCTTGTCCTCTGAACATTTTTTTTTTCTTATAAATTTTTGTTTCACTTTTCTTTCTAAGTTAAAATAATTTTCTTCAAAACAAAAAGATTCTATATTTGAAAATTCTTTATGATGATGAACTAGGGCCTCGAAAACGATCAAACGCCAGTTCGCTATCCCGCTTCATAATTTTACCTCTTCTTATAACAAGATCAATCTCGCCGTTATCTTTCCTTGATCTTAGTTCCTGTCTTAACTCATAGTTCATTTGCCTCTCTTTTTTTGATCTATCAGGATTAATATATATGTTCTTTAGAAATGCGTGATCCGTGCTTCTAAGTTTTTTTGCATTTACCATCACTTCCCTTTTACTTTTCAGGCTATCCAAAGAAACTCTTGCCATTCTACACCCGTCTTCCGTGTATTTCCCAAGCCTGATCACTTCTGTTATTTCAACTCCCTCTATCTCTAGACACTCATTGAATAATTTCTCAATAGCAACCCTGTCTTCCTTCAGTCTCTGCTGAGAACTTTGGTTATCAGATTCAGGTAGATTTTCGATCACAATATTTAATTTACGAGATTCTCTATCTCTATATTCTTCAATGCCTTCCTGAACACTCTCTTTAATTTTCCCATCCATTAGATCGTAGCTCTCTTTTAATTCTATCAAATTATTTCTTGTGTCGACCTGGATTTTTTCAATGACTTCAATGTTTTTATTGGTTAGTGATGCTCTAAGCGCCTGATCTTTTTGCGTTTTTTCCACAATATTTAATCTTGCATTCATATTTTCCTGCAATTCATTTATCTCCGCAATTTTCTTCAACAAAGGTAACTGTACAAGGCATGTATCACATGACCATAAAACATTCTTTATTTCGCTGTCGGAGAGGAGAGCATACATTTTATTTGAGAGTTTTGAACATTTCAGGCAGAAACACCTCTTACAAATGTCACAATTTACGCCCTTATCCTTTTCGCCTATGATGGTTTTACAGATAGCACAAGCTCCCTCAACTGACTGTGGAGTTGCTTCCTGTTCAGGTTGGCTAGGCCTAGGCCTAGCATCTGCAGGCCTAAATCTAGGTTCCAGTTCCATATCCTTTCTATCCCTTGCCTTCCCTCTAGTAGTAGGCCTACCTTCAGCCATGGTTGTTAAGTTCAAGGAACACTAGGCCTAGCCCCTACACCCTGCTTCCAGGACTCTATGCTCCTCTGTATGGATACTGTAGGCTTCACATGGGTCCAGTTGACTTACCCCGACTTAGCAAAGACGCTTCCAGAATATCGAAAAATATATCCTTTTTGATACAAATTTCTTGGTACTAGTACTTATTATCAATTAATATATCATATCATCCACTTTGAAGAACAATTTAAATCCCGGTTTCAAAGATTTTAGCAGATTTAATTCATAAGGTTCAGAGCAAAATAAAACTACATGTTGCATTATCGAATAGCGCCAATGTTATAAAAACAATAAATATATATTCAAAATGTTAAAAACAAGTTTAACTGAAAACATCAGAATATTGATATAGGCCTGCATTATAAAAATTTAAAAGTTTTAAAAAATGTTGACAAATTGAAAAAATGTTAAAAAATTCAAAAATGTTCTAAAATATTTATACACAATGGTACGGAAGGTCGCGGAAACATAACACTTGTCCCGGCTTAGCGCACCTGCCGCCGTAAAGCGTGGCTCATTTGAATAGTATTTAGCACACGAATGACTCGTTAGGTATACATAGTTCTAGTGGACGAATAACTATACATTTGTCATATCATGCAAGGGATTGTATCGTGCGATGCTGGTGCATTTACAGTTGTTGTAAGTAGCTAAGTTTATAATAATGTATTACGATATACCGACTTAACTTAACCTAAAATTGATCTTGATAGATTACTACTGTACGTTGTTATCTTAGTACATATAGGCCTATTATTTATGATAGCTTTCTCGCCGACATTGGCTGGTTTGGTACTGTTTGTAGGTAACACTTCACATAGCCGGGATTTGCGTATTGTGTGCCCGATGGGCTTGGCTCCCCCCGTGCTCTATTATTATTATTGTTATTGTTATTGTTTCAGTTACCATATAACTGCTTTACATATTAAATTGTACGGATCCAAAGTGCTGTGTTCGTGTTGTATTGTAACCGGTGTGGTTATCTGTCTGGATAGCGGGCAGCCGGTATCCGTGAGGCCAGAACAGTAAAACAACTATTTGTACATCGCATGAGAACCTCAGTGGAGATGTCTTCGAAACAAAGCAGTAGAGTAAGTTCACGACGCTCATCCGTGTATTCGCAGCTCGCATTGACAGCCGCAGAGGCTCGGGCAGACGCTGCAATGAAGAAGGCACGCCTAAACTATACAAAAAAAAAAAGCAAAGCAGCGAAGGCCAAGGCGGCATACCAATCGTTGCTGGATGAAGAGGCTGCTGCAGCTGCAGAGGCTAGGTCAAAGGTGCTTGACCAAGAGCTTCTCGAACTCAATGTGGATGACTTCAGTGACGATTCCTTGGATGGTGTTCCTGCAGTTGAGCGTAACCGTCTCGTAGAACAATACTTAGAAAGCCTTCCTAGCCAGACCAAACCGACTCATTCGACACCTAAGATGGCAGAGCCAAAAGCAGTTATGGGAGAAACTAAACTCGACTCATCAAAGGGGAACGTTTCTGACTTTCTTCAAGGCATGATGCGTATATACGCTCGTCGGGATCTCGTCACGGCTTGTATACCAAACTTCGACGACCAACCTGAAAGTTTCCAGGCATGGAAATTATCGTTCCAGAACGCAATCCAGGATATTCCTGTGACGCCATTGAAACAGATTGACCTCATTCTAAAGTATACTGGACCTGAATCAACCGAGATCGTACGGAGTGCAAGGGCTGTTCACATTTCCAACCCAGCTAAGGGATTGTCTGTTGTATGGGATCGGCTAGAAGAAAAGTATGGTACTCCCGAAATAGTAACTACAGCTCTAATTAATAAGCTGCTTAATTTTCCAGATATACCGAAAAGTCAGTACGAGCAGCTGAGGAGGTTTGGAGATGCTATCCAAATGGTACAGCAAGCAAGAATTGATGGTGGTCTTCCCGGACTTGACTATTTAGATACATTTCTAGGCGTCAATCCTCTGGTGTCAAAGATGTCACGAGATCTTCAGGAGAAGTGGCGTTCTCGAGCCTTCCGTTACAAGCAAGACTCGGATGGTAAATTCCCACCATTTTCATTTTTCTCAAAGTTTGTTACAGAAATGGCAAAAGAACGAAACGACAAGAGCCTGATGGTATCCGATGCCGTGGAACAGGGGAAACAGAGTAACCCGAAAAGATCGACCACGCCCAAAGCTAGCTACCTACCATGCTAATATCTTGGCTAAGTTGACAGGTGTTGACAAAACCAACGATACCGACGTCGATGTCGAGACGAAGTGTCCCATTCACAAGACTCCTCATCATCTGTTGCGTGATTGTAGAGCATTCCTCAAGATGTCTACCGATGCGAAACGAGCACTACTGAGAGAATTGGGGTATTGCTTCCGGTGCATCGCATCCACTTCACACGTAGCTAGGCAGTGTAAAGCCGACATCGAATGTTTATTGTGTGGTAGCAAACGGCACCTGGACGCCCTGCATGTAGATAAGCCGAATACAGAAACCAGCCAGCAAAGCGGGGAGCATGTCAACGTTCCTACTGATGATAAAGGCGCCCAAGGCAACGTTTTCGCTAATAAGTGCACCAAGATATGCCACAACGTGCCGACAGCAAGGTCCTGTTCCAAGATATGTTTGGCTCGTGTGTATTTGAAGGGCATGCCTGAGACGGCTATTACCACTTATATTGTCTTGGACGAGCAGAGTAACAGGTCACTCGCTAGATCTAAGCTGTTGGACTTGATGAAGATTGAAGGAGCGCCAGTTCCATACATACTTAAGACTTGTTCGGGCGTTACAAGCACATCTGGTCGTCGTCTCACTGGACTCGTCATCGAATCGAATAGTGGTGTATGTATACCTGCTCCGCCGTTAATCGAATGCAACGCCATTCCTGATTGTAAGACGGAGATACCTACTCCAGAGGTAGCTGAATGTCATCCGCATCTGAAGTCCATTGCTAAGGAAATCCCGAATCTCGACCCTGACGCAGACATATTAATCCTCCTGGGACGTGACATACCGCAAGTTCATAAAGTGCGTGAAGTGCGTAATGGCCGAGATGCTGCTCCGTGGGGCCAGCGATTGGACCTCGGATGGGTGGTAATGGGAGAATTCTGCGTAGGGAAATCACATCATAGCACCAATATTAACACGTTTCACACCCACATCATGCCTACTGGACGACCTTCATGTTTCAACCCTTGTACTAACCTCTTCGGAATCTCTCATCATCCACCTGTATATTCAGACCATGTAGGGTGCGACGTCTTCAATCTGTCAAAACATGACAATAAGATTGGTAGCTCTACGGAAGATAGGCAGTTCTTGAAGGTAATAGAATCTGGGTTTGTGAAAGGCGTTACAGGCAACTGGGTAGCACCACTTCCATTCCGTTCGTCAAGGCCTACGTTACCAGACAACCGACACGAAGCGATGAAGCGGTTTCGTACCTTGCTGAAGTCCTTTTCAAGAAAGCCTAAGATGAAACAGCAATATCTTCAGTTTATGACTACTATGTTGGCAAAGGGTCATGCGGAGCAAGTTACTACAGGTTGCTTACCCAAAGAATGATGGTACCTCCCACATTTCGGAGTGTACCACCCGAAAAAGCCGGACAAAATCCGCGTCGTGTTCAACTCAAGTGCTAAATATCGGGGTGTATCGCTAAACAGTGTGCTGATAACCGGACCCGACCTCGTCAACAGCCTAATCGGCGTTCTAATTAGGTTTCGAGAAGATACAGTTGCCTTTATGGCAGATATAGAGCAAATGTTTCATTCTTTCCAAGTGAAGTAACAGCATCGTGATTACTTGAGATTCCTGTGGTTTAGGAATAACGACCCGGAAAGTGATATTGTGGATTACAGAATGAAGGTTCATATATTTGGAAACGCACCGTCGCCTGCTGTTGCCACATTCGGATTGCGCAAAACTGCTCAAGTTCCGTCAGAAAGGTTTGGCGAAGATGCCCGAAAGTTTGTGGAACACAATTTCTACGTTGATGACGGCCTGAAGTCCCTCCCAACTCCAACAGATGCTATCGACTTGTTGAAACGTACACAGTCGATGTTGTTAACCCGTCAGTTGAGACTCCACAAAATTGCATCTAATAGCCTCGAGGTGATGAATGCGTTTCCAGGTGAAGACCACGCTGGAGATCTACGGGATCTCGACTTTACATCACAAGAACCTCCCATTCAAAGGTCACTGGGAGTGTATTGGGACATTAAGCGTGATGACTTCACCTTCAAGATTAGTCCAGTCGAGCGACCCTTCACCAAACGAGGAGCATTAGCCGAAATCAACAGCATCTACGACCCTTTTGGCATTGCCGCACCAGTTTTAATTGAGGGTAAACGGCTGTTGCGTGAGATGACAAGGGATAGTTCACTTGATTGGGATGATCCTTACCAGAGCAAACACTATCTACATGGCGCAACTGGCGGCTTTTGTTACCTACCCTGTCGGAGGTGCGCCTCCCTCGTGCATATACACCTGTTCCTACTACTGAAGCGACCAGGCGGGAACTACACACGTTCGTTTATGCTTCCACCCAAGCTATCGGTGCTGTCAGCTATCTCCGGGTTTCCGACAAAAGTGGAAACGTCTACGTAAGCTTTGTTCTCGGGAAGGCGAAGTTAGAACTCAAACAAGCAACAACGGTGCCGAGACTCGAACTATGCGCCGCAGTGTTAGGTGCTGGCATAGCAGAGCTCATTGCAGACGAACTAGACCTGAAACTGGACAGGATGGTTTTTTACTCGGACAGCCGTGTGGTACTTGGATATATTTCAAATCAAACAAGAAGATTTTATGTATATGTTAGCAACAGAATAGAACGTATTCTCAGAACCACACAACCAGCCCAATGGCGATACATCGAATCCGGGAAAAATCCAGCCGATCTTGCTACGAGAGGCATTTCTGCCTCAGATCCGACGTTGTCGGAATGGATGATTGGTCCTGCGTTTCTCCGTAACCAGTATCTTCACTTGAATTCAGCCGAAGAATATCCAGTCCAAGAAGAAGATCCCGAAGTTCGGCCAGTGGTTCACACGTACGCTATGGTGGCCAAACATAAAGTCACCACCATTGGATCGGAGCGATTTCAAAGGTTCTCTGATTGGTTCAGACTTTTTCATATAACACGTTCATTTTCCCACAGACATACCAAACCAGATGGGTGCAAAGGTTGGGACATATGTGCATCATCTACGACACTGGATGACTCAAGTCGAATTGTTATAGGCGCCACCCAACGCGCTGTCTTTGCAGATGAGCTGGAGTTTCGGGAGAGTGCTAATTCGCTTCCTAAGTCAAGTGCGCTCATCAAGTTGGACCCTTTCATAGACGGAAATGGACTTCTCCGAGTTGGCGGTCGTCTTAAGAACGCTGGGATGGCAGAGCTGGACACACACCCGATAATTATACCAGGGTCACATCACGTGTCCGACTTAATCATTCAATATTACCATGCACAAGTCCAACATCAGGGAAAGCATTTTACGCTAGGAGCTATTAGAAGTGCTGGATACTGGATGGTGGCGGAGAAACGAAGGGTCGACAGTATCATTAGCAAGTGTATCCAGTGCCGGAAGCGTAGAGGCAAGGAACTGGGTCAAAGGATGGCGGACTTGCCAGCTGAGCGCTTGTCCATGGCCCCTCCTTTTACGTACGTTGGCCTAGATGTATTTGGACCATGGATAGTGTCATCACGTAAAACGAGAGGAAGTATGGCGAGAGCAAAACGTTGGGCTGTACTGTTTACGTGTATGTCTTGCCGCGCCATTCATATTGAGATTACAGAGTCTATGGACACGTCAAGCTTCATCAACGCCTTGCGGAGATTCCTTGCCATTTGAGGATCAGTAAGTCAGATTCTATCAGACTGTGGCACAAACTTCATGGGAGCGTGTAACGAGATTGGTATACTTAGCACCGATGGTGGAGTCAAGAAATACCTTTTAGAGAATAACAGTTATTCTCTAAACTGTTACTGTGAGTGGTTGTTTAATCCTCCCCATTCCTCCCATATGGGCGGAACATGGGAAAGGATGATTGGCATATGCAGACGCATCCTAGATTCTATGTTTGCCAACTTAGGACCTATCCAGCTGTCACATGAGGTTCTGACGACACTTATGGCAGAAGTTACGGCGATTGTGAACTCAAGACCGCTTACGCCGATACCAAGTGATCCACAATCTCCTGATGTGCTAACACCAAATATGATTTTGACTCAAAAGTTTTTTAACGAAAAAATCCTTGCACAGTCGAACACGGCGGTCTTCTAAAGTAGAAAAACCAAGGAAGCTGCGGGCATCGGAATAATTAGCATGCGGAAAAATACATTTAAAGGCCCTTCTCTGAATTTGTTCAAGTTGTTGACTCTGTTGTTTCGTAATATTTGATCCCCAAACTGGGGCCGCATATTCTAATATTGGTCTAATGATACTATTATAAAATTGGACAAGTGCGGGGGCATCCAGGCCTGCCCTCCGCACCTGTTTGAGAAAGTACATTCTAGAATTACATTTACTAATCATTATGAGAAATAATTACACCAAGGAGTTTAAATTCGTCAACACGTTCCAGATTACAATCTCCAACATGAAGTGGCTCAAAAGCAGTCTTTGACCTTTTACAACTAATTCTCATCTCTTTCGTTTTCTTAATATTAAGGGACATATTGTTATCCTTAGCCCACTGGAAACTTTCGTCAAAAGTGGTTTGGAGTACAGTTGCCCCATCTTTGCCGACGCGTTCATGGATGGAGGTGTCGTCCATGTATTTCATGCACGGCACCCCATCCAGAAGATCGTCGACAAAGATGATAAACAACATGGGCCCCAACCAGGATCCCTGGGGGATACCGCCCTTAACGACTGTCCAAGGGGACAATTCATCGCCTAGTTTAACACGTTGTTTTCTATCACATAGAAAAGCATAGATCCAAGAGATTAGATGGTCTTCGACCCCTAAATTATACAACTTATCAATTAATATATTATGGTCAATTAAATCATAAGCCTTTTTGAAATCAAGCAGTAATAATCTCATTTCATCTCCTTGGTCAGTAGCAGTAAAGCATTCGGTTAAAAAATTCATAAGAGCGTCAGTGGTAGACATACCCTTAGAGCAACCAAATTGATTCAACTTGATTTTATCTTTTATTTGGACCCAAATCATTTCCCTTACGATCCCTTCAATAACTTTCATGGTGGTGGAAGTCAGCGAAATAGGACGCAAGTCATTCTCAAGAACCTTAGGTGGATTAACCTTCGGAATGGGGATTATATCGGCTGACTTCCAAAGCATGGGGAGAACCCCTTCCCTTAAACTGGAGTTAACTATTGCACTTATTGGCTTGGAAAGGACATTGGCAAAATCACGTAGTACCCACGGAGGGATTCCGTCCGGGCCTGGGGCTTTATTACATTTCACAAGTTTAAACTTAGACTCAATTGTCTCTGGCGTGATAATTAAATAGGGTGGAACTACAGTGTAACTAGCATTGGTTGTTGGTTCAAGGGTTTGAACTTAGAAGTAAGGGACTGGAAAAAACCACTAACTTTCGTGGTAAGCTCGTATACGTTACCGTTACATAAGTCATTAGCCATAGTTTTAAAGTACTTAGTACCCTTGCCGAGATTTTTTAAATTGTTTAATACCCCTCCACCAAGATTTAGAATCGGACGAGAATAACTGGGCAATACTATTACGATAAAAATCACCTCTCAAAGATTTAGCCATTCGGTTAGATAAATGTCTAAGTTTCTTATATTCGGCAGACATGGGGTCAATTGCAAAAGCTGCTTGCCGTCTAGAAACGATACCTTTAAACGCATTATTTACCCATGGCTTATCTTCTTTAAGAAGTCTTTTAATCGTTACTTGGGGGAAGTGTAAATTTAAGAGTTCAGAAATGTTCTTATGATACAGTTCAAACTGGTTACAGCACCCATCCATTCGATATAGATCTTGCCATCTAATGTCATTAATGTCGCGTTCGAAGTTTTCCTTGGCACCCGGTTTACAGCTACGTTTTGTATGGTAAGCGAAGACGTTAAATGTTCCTACGATTGGGGTGCATACGATGACGTTGTGATCAGACAGTCCTAAAGGTGATTCTTTAGTAGGTGCATTAAAAACATCGCTCATATTAGTATATATTAAATCAAGTGATGCGCGATCCCTAGTTGAAACTTTAACGATCTGTTTTAAGGGATACTTAACAATAATGTTGTCTCTCATTCGGTTGAAGTCTCCTGTGACGATTAATCCTGATTGCGGATTTTTACTACAAATATAATCTAAACTCTGTGTAATGTGAGACGCCATTTCCCAATCATTATTTTACAGAACTCTCCGGGTGATAGATAAGGCCGTAAGAGATGTTCGAATATTGACGTGGCAAACGTTTTTGTCGGGTTGTTATCCACACACTTTCCAGTGATTCGTTATTAAGTTCAGACCAAACTCGATAAGATAGGTCTTCACGAACATACATGATGATCCCTCCGCCGCTGCGATTTTGCCTATCACGTCGCACCATCGAGTATCCCTCTAACTCTCTCAACTTGTCAGGAAACGCGGGATTTAAGTGAGTCTCAGTAATAGCAATCACGACAGGTTTAAATTTCCTAACGCGTGTAGCCAATTCATCCATTTTATTATTTAGAGATTGAGCATTTGTCATAAAGATGGAAGAGTCCATTTCCCATTAGAGAGTTCAACTAGATTATCTTGCTTAATCGTTCTACAATGACTTTGCGACGATAGGTGTTCTACGTTTCTAGTTCTACGTGGTGTAATTCTAACCTTTATTTCTCTTTGTTTTCTTTTTCCGGCTCGACATCCGCGGGGCTTGGTTGATGCTATTCCAAGCTCATTGATTCTCATAAAAACATCTTTGGTAGGAACTGCTAAGTTCAGTTGTCCAATTCTATAAAACTCGCTTCTAGTGAGACACATGTTGATAAACGCTATGTCGACTCAAACTTCCGTACCACAAATAATATCAATCAACGGAAAAAGACCGCAGTATAATCCAAAGAAACACACTAAGATTAATACAGTACTAATAATACAGACGATTCACCAAATGGTTCTAGGACACCTACCCCCTACACAGTTACCCCCCGGATGTTTACCACCCGGACAACTACCCCCTTAGGACAACTACCCCCTTAGGACAACTACCCCCCGGACAACTACTCCCCGGACAACTACCCCCTTAGGATAACAACCCCCCGGACAACTATCCCTTAGGACAACTACCCCTTTAGGATAACTACCCCCAGTCAACTACCCCCCGGTCAACTACCACCCGGTCAACTACCCCAACCACCCCCCCCCCCAATCCAAAAATAGACAAATATATAGGACCGGTTTCTGTAAAAATGAAATCATCTGTTTTTAACGGGTGTTTCGAAACAAGAGACCCGAGACCAGAGACCTGACACGAGGCCCAATACGAAAAGAGAGACCTATATTTGGGTCTCCCTTTTCGTATATTAGGGTCTTCTTTTTCGTATAGTGTGGTGGTCTCTCTTTTCGTATAGTGGGGTCTCCCTTTTATTATAGTGGGTCTCCCTTTTCGTATATTTGAGTCTCCCATTTTGTATATTTGGGTCTCCCTTTTCGTATATTTGGGTCTCCCTTTTCGTATATTTAGGTCTCCCTTTTCGTATATTTAGGTCTCCCTTTTCGTATATTAGGGTCTCCCTTTTCGTATAGTGGGGTCTCCCTTTTCGTACGTGGGTCTCCCTTTTCGTATATTTAGGTCTCCCTTTTCGTATTGGGTCTCGGGTCTCTGGTCTCCGGTCTCGGGTCTCTAGTTTCGAAACACCCGTTTTTAACCGATTATTCTGTTTAACAGCACGCTAGACCCTAGATGTGCTAGATTTAAAGTAACGGATTTATTGAAAAAACGGCCTGGGCTGTTTATTGTTCAGGTGGTTTTTAGGTGGACATTTATTGGAAGAAAGTTGTTTATTCAATGGGAGGGGGTATAATCTAATGGAAATAGACGCCGATTATTCCATATGATGTTTCATGGGAGTGACATGGTCACCGTTTATTTAAGAGAAATTTATTTAAAGATCGCCGTTTATTCGGTGAGTGAAGATTGAGGTCAAATATCAAAAGTGATATTATTCATCAAGTGTACAAAAATACATATATGACAAATTTGAGACAAAAATTAATTCTTTTAAGACCAGTGGTTATCGAAGCATTGTCCCGACGTAAAAATTATTATTATTATTAGCGAACCCAGTCTTTACAGTAAATACAGGGAGTACTATATAATACGTTCGACTATCCTATGATCATGTGTGACAATCTTCAGTTTATACCAGGCTATATTTATCTTCAATCTTTTACTTTTGTTTACAATAATGAATAGTAATTCGTCGAAGTAACGAATTAAAATATAGTTATTAATTCCAATTATACACTGTTGCAGAGTCAGGTTGTTGAATGGTCTGGGTGGTAGTTGTCCGTCCGGGGGGTAGTTGTTCTAAAGGGATAGTTGTCTGGGTGGTAGTTGTCCAGGGGTTAGTTGTCCTATGGAGGTAGTTGTCCTAAAAGATTATTTGCCCTCGGAGTATTGTCCAGGTCCAAGAGATAGTTGTCCTACGGGGAGTATTGTGCCAGAGGTAGTTGTCCGCGGGGTAATTACCCGGGGGGATAATTGTCCGGGGGTAGTTGTCCAGGGTGTAGTTGTCCTAAGGGGGGTTGTTGTCCGGGGGGTATTTGTCCTAAAGGGGTAGTTGTCCTAAGGGGGTAGTTGTCCAGGTGGTGGTTGTCCGAGGAGTAGTTTTCCGGGGGTTAATGTCCAGGGGGTGAATATCCGGATACGCACCAAACACCGTCACGAAACCAATCACCAAACAACACCGTACCGGGAACACTGACCTACAATAGACTGGATACAGACAGTTCAGCATCGCATAATATAAACAGCAGATCCGCTCCGACATGCAAATTAGATGTTGCTGAATTACAATCGCTCTGGAATGTTGGTTACGTAATACCTCAGGCGAGTCGATTAGTGAACTGCTTAGGCCGAGTATGTGAATTTTGCTGGAACAACAATACGGTACCGAGAACTGTCCTATTTTCCCCTGCTTTGCTGTTGAGCGGAGCGAGTCAGGGCTAGGTACCGGCTCGGGATAATTATACCAGAATGCCAATAATAATTCAAAATTAACACAAATGGTACGCCATTTATTTATATTCATGCAATGGGTATTCTAGTAGGTTAGTGGTGACACCCGAGTAAATTTTCAACACAAAATTAAGTGATTATGCAATAATTTATTTATTGTAACTTAAATATTGCATTTTTTGGGGGAGGGGGTGGCCAGGAGCTTCTATAAAAAACTTTAACTGGCCAGTTTAGTTATAGTTTAGTAGCAGGCCTACTGTACTGTGTTGCTGCTGGGCCTACCTAGCCTATGCCATGGGGTCTTGAGTGTAGCCTAGAAAATCCTCCAGACCTAGGTTAGTGTAGCCTTAGGCTGGAGCCTAAAGTAGCTAGCCTTCTGTACGAATATTATAACACACTGGTTTAAGTGGTAACATTCTAAAAATCCCGTTTCCTATATAAGCAGGAGACTTTTTCAATAGGATGATCATAAAATGCATCATTTCTTTGTTTACCATGTTTGGTGAGGAAATCAAACAAATTTTTCTCCACGTCTGTACTCCATCCATGATTGAATATTGTTGTACACGTGTGACGTTGCCGTGTGTGAGTTTTGGGGATTCCCTCATCTGTAACCAGAGCATGATTGGTAAAAATACGTTCACGTGGTATAGTTTTTAAAGGGGGATTCTGGGTTTAAAATTGCTTTTAAATATCGTTTATTTATTAAATAAAAAATATTATAACAATATAGACATGTCAGAATGAAGAAGTAATAACGAGAAATTAAAAAAATTAAATTTCATATACATTTTAGGGTAAATTCATGAAAAGTCTGTTTTTCAGCAGCTTAGGGAAGCTCATTAATATTCATGAGATATTCACAAAATCACGTCATCAGTGGATTCCAAACTCGCGACGTCAAGCTTGTACGTTGTGTTCTCTCTCCCCTGTCAAACGATGACCACCCGATTATTGTGAAATACATTTTGTGTAGATTTTCTAAGCTAGGCCTAAAGTGTAATAATAACAGTAGTAGTATATTTATTTGACATTTAATGAAATAAAAAATTTAGTACAGATTACGGAGTCATAAATTATACTATTTTTATACCTCGAATAGTACAGATCATATATCGGCATCACGTGCTAGGCTAGGCCTAGCCTAAATCATTTTATTCATGGGTGAGAGCCATTTCTGACTAGGGATTCCATGCCACGATGGCTACGTTAAAACATTGGGGCCATCATGGGCCAAGCTAGCCTACTACTAAACTATTGGCCCATAAATAACAAAACTCAGTGGATTCCACACCCATCCTATCAACCAAACTCCTAAACAATCTAAACCTAAAACGTTCTACAAAAATCGGCTGTAAATATTGAGGCAAAACAAGGTCCGATTTCCGTCCGCACGTATGGTGTCCCGATCGTCTAATAAGTAGGCCTAAAATAGGCCTAGTTTACTCTCCAAAAAAGCGGATACTGCATCAAGCAAGTAGACCGGTAGTAGGAAGGAGACCTATCCGATCCGGTCCAGTTAAAAATTGAGCTAGCTAGTGTAGTAGACCCTATGCGAATTGATACTACCAGGCCTTTTACTATAGGCTACACTTGTTAAAATTAGCAATACTTATGTTTACAAATATTCCAACTATCTCATTCGAGCTATATTATCTATACCATTCCGGTAGGTCGAGTCGACCTTCAATCAATACTGTACATCGTTCATGTTGTGATTATAGACGGGGTATACTCTCGACCCGACCAGTTTGGTATTGTATACTGTATCTGCTTATCACGTAACAATGCCAGGCATCGGGCAGAGAGAGCACGTGTATCGTCGTCTCGCTCTCCTCGCTCAGCAGGAAGCGAGCAGGAATGTATACGTTACGCTTCATTGATTTTGAAGTCTTTCCCTAAGTCAGTGCGAAAATCGGCAAACGTAGAGTGCAAACATATCTAATTTTTCACTGTTTTGATGGATTTTCATAGAAAATTGACTTTATAAATGGGAAGACCGACTAAAATTACATCAGATAAGTATAATTTTACAAAAGTAATTGATATGATTAATGATAACGAGTCGTCGGAAGATTGACCATTTCACGAATTTCCTATTCTGTAACCACAGAGTGATTTTGCCGTAGCTGCACTTGTAATTTGGCCTCATTTCACAGCCTTCGTTCTGCTTCACTGGGCGCTTATATAAATTGAAACTTTTACCGTTTAAGAGACAAACAAATATATTTTACATTTTTTACTATTCATTTTAAACCCGGAACCCTCCTTTTAGACGTTGCGGATAATTTGAACGTGTAACGTTCCCCCGACCAAATCACTCACGCGGTGTATATTAAAATAAAGTACCAAATTAAAACAGTAATTTCTCAAAAATTTCCCAACACAATTATGGAGAACTCATAATAATGAACAATATCAGAAACTTAATTTTTACACACTTATACCTGAATAATTTGTCAATTCGCCTTTTTTAACATGGTATCATTTTAATTTGTTTTTGTATGTACTAAATTAAGATTTTACAATTATAAATTGTAATATGATTTTAGCGTTAGTTATCCTTGTTTATTCCTGTTGTATAATTAAATAGATAATGAGGATCCAGTCTTGGTTTGTCCGCCTAATATTACAACTACTACAGCAGATGGTTTAGATCAAGCAGTCAATGTCACCTGGACTGATCCAATAGTAATTGACAATTCTGATGAAGATATAACACCAACGTCCAAGAACAACCCTGGAAATAATGAATTTGATATTGGTAGAACTGATGTGTTATATGATGCAGTTGACAGTTCAGGCAATGCAGGAACATGTACCTTTACAGTTACTGTTACTGGTAAGCATAGATGGCTTTCATTCTTTCCTCCTCTAACGTATTTTAATTAATTAATATAGAATTGTTTGCATAAATGCTTTTTTTACCCGAACTTTTTATCTAGTATTATTACTATTTTATTATAAGTTATAATTACTTCATGTTTTAGATCCAGAAGCTCCAGATATTATAGATTGTCCAATTGATATAATTGTTAACACAACAACTGGTGAGGCATTTGCCATCAATGTTACATGGATGGAACCGACAGCTACTGATAACTCTGGAGAGACTCCTGTACCAGTAGCAGACTACACTTCTGGTGAAAATATGTTTGCAATTGGCAACACAACAGTTCAGTACAATGTATCAGATTCAGCTGGTAACTTTAATGATAGCTGCAGTTTTGGTATCACTGTTGAAGGTAAGACAACTGTACTTCGTTGGAGGAAATTAAAATTGAGCTACAGTAATGTGGTAATATCAAATGTAATTTATTTATTTATGTTATTTATGTCGTGAATAGATAATGAAAGTCCAATAATTGCCTGCCCAACAAATGTCACTTCAAACAATTACATCGGAGAAGGGTATGGACTATTAAATGTCAGCACAGATATAGGAAGTCCAAATGCCACTGTCACCTGGGATCCTCCGGTGACAAGTGACAATAGTGGTGGACTTGTGACTGTAATGTCATCACCTTTCGAGTCTGGTGACATGATACCATATGGTACTCACACAATCACTTTTACAGCAACTGATCCTTATGGCAATAGCGACACCTGTGTATTTGATATCGAAGTTGAAGGTAAAGTAAGAATCTCTTATTCTGAATTTTCACCAATATTTAAAAGCACTATAATAGTAATAAGTACCATTTATTATTTTATCGATATTCTTTGCATAATGGTAATTATGTTTTTTAACGGCTTGTTTATTATTTGTTTATACGGTAAGTTTGACAAAAATAATACACTGTACTGTAAGAATTAAAATGTTATTTCGTAACTATGAATCAAGTCTTATGTGGAAATAAGAAAATTAATTGTTCCACTCTACCATTACAAAATGTAATAGGATTTTAGCGTTATTCATTCTTGTTTCTTCCTTTTATATTATTAGATAATGAGGATCCAGTCTTGGTTTGTCCACTAAATATTATAACTACTACAGCAGAGGGTTCAGATCAAGTAGCCAATGTCAACTGGACTGATCCAATAGTAATTGACAATTCTAATGAAGATATAACACCAACGTCCAAGTACAATCCTGGACTTAATGAATTTGATATTGGTAGAACTGATGTTATATATGATGCAGTTGATAGTTCAGGCAATGCAGGAACATGTACATTTACAGTTACTGTTACTGGTAATCATAGATGGCTTTCACTCTTTCCTCTGTAGTATTTAAATTAATTAGTATAGAAATGTTTGCACAAATTCATTTTACCCTGATCTTCTTTCCTGAGTATTATTACTGTTATTTATTATAAGTTATAATTACCTCATGTTTTAGATCCAGAAGCTCCAGATATTATAGATTGTCCAATGGATATAATTGTTAATACAACAACTGGTGAGGCATTTGTCATCAATGTTACATGGATGAAACCGACAGCTACTGAAAACTCTGGAGAGACTCCTGTACCAGTAGCAGACTACACTTCTGGTGATAATATGTTTGCAATTGGCAACACAACAGTTCAGTACAATGTCTCAGATTCAGCTGGTAACTTTAATGATAGCTGCAGTTTTGGTATCACTGTTGAAGGTAAGACTGTTTGCTATAGGTGGAAATGAAATTTGAGTTATAGTTTTAATAATGTGGTTTTGTCAAATTCTATTTTTTTGTATTGCTGTTATTTTTTTTTATAGATAATGAAAGTCCAATGATTGACTGCCCGACAAATGTCACTTCAAACAATTACATCGGAGAAGGTTATGGATCAGTAGATGTCAGCACAGATATAGGAAGTCAAAATGCCACTGTTACCTGGGATCCTCCAGTGACAAGTGACAATAATGGTGGACCTGTGACTGTAATGTCATCATCTTTCGAGTCTGGTGACATGATACCAATTGGTACTCACACAATCACTTTTACAGCAACTGATCCTTATGGCAATATTGACACCTGTGACTTTGGCCTCAATGTTGAAGGTAAATGAAAACCTCTTTTTAAATAGCATAGATGGCTTTCATTCTTTCCTCTGGAGTATTTAAATTAATTAATATAGAAATGTTTGCATAAATGCATTTTTACCCTGATCTTCGTTTCTGAGTATTATTACTGTTTTACTAGCACATTCATTATTTTTAAACCTCACCCTAGTGGGAAGTAACAGAGTCAAAATCGTAGCCCTTTTAAACACATTGTTAAATATGACATTGTAATGTATTACATGGATGAGACAAAAATGTTTAGCTGAATAAACTGTAATTACAAGCAAACAAAGGTCAAATTTTTGTGGATTTTTACTTTTATGTTAAACCAAAACAACGAAAAGGAATAAAATTACCTTCGTGACGTTTCGCCGACAATCTGTCAGCTGCTTCAGACTAATGCCTGGGTTGGAATTGTCTGGTTTTTTGTAAATGACGCTGAACAGCGCCACCAGCCGTCTGGTTGGTATTGACGGTAGAGCGTCTCCGCTGGCCCCCCTCCTGCTTCAACTTTTTCCAGCAAACTATCATATGTATGTGGGAGGTCATACCCACCAATGTCTCTGTTGATATTATGTGGTCTTTTTCTTATGCAGATAGATTCTTTTATCTTTCTTTTGTCTGTCTGTGCTTCTTTTTCAATAACTCTCGCATTCCAATTTGGAATATGGTCATTCCCTATAGCGTAGTCAGTTATGGCTGACTTATGTAAAACCTGGGACGAAGAATTTCTATTTGCACGTGTTCTAACTACTTGGTTGTGTGTTGATACCTCTTTTTTATGTTCCCCAATTCTTGTATTCAGTGCCCTTCCGGTCTCTCCTATATATACTTTCTCACAGTTTAGACAGTTCACTTCGTAAATAACCCCGCACATGTCTTCCGTTTTTATTCTATCTTTTGGGTGGACCAGTCCATTCTTTAATTTATTACTTGGAATGAAGAAAGTTAGTTAGTGAATAGAGCAGACACAATTGTTAGTGAAGAGAAAGATAAAAAACATGAGTTGGAACACATTAGAAAAGCATTGAAAATTTGTAACTATCCAAAATGGTCAGTAGACAGAGTCGTAAACAAGAGGAAAGAACAAAAGTCAAAAAACAAACCAGAAGAACGCCAAAGAAAGGAAATGGAGAAGATGAAAGCTCACATAGGTATCCCATACATACACGGAATTTCTGAAAAGATTCGACGCACTTTTGCTAAGCACAAAGTGAACACTTTCTACATTCCAAGTAATAAATTAAAGAATGGACTGGTCCACCCAAAAGATAGAATAAAAACGGAAGACATGTGTGGGGTTATATACGAAGTGAACTGTCTAAACTGTGAGAAAGTATATATAGGAGAGACCGGAAGGGCACTGAATACAAGAATTGGGGAACATAAAAAAGACGTATCAACACACAACCAAGTAGTTAGAACACGTGCAAATAGAAATTCTTCGTCCCAGGTTTTACATAAGTCAGCCATAACTGACCACGCTATAGGGAATGACCATATTCCAAATTGGAATGCGAGAGTTATTGAAAAAGAAGCACAGACAGACAAAAGAAAGATAAAAGAATCTATCTGCATAAGAAAAAGACCACATAATATCAACAGAGACATTGGTGGGTATGACCTCCCACATACATATGATAGTTTGCTGGAAAAAGTTGAAGCAGGAGGGGGCCAGCGGAGACGCTCTACCGTCAATACCAACCAGACGGCTGGTGGCGCTGTTCAGCGTCACTTACAAAAAACCAGACCATTCCAACCCAGGCATTAGTCTGAAGCAGCTGACAGATTGTCGGCGAAACGTCACGAAGGTAATTTTATTCCTTTTCGTTGTTTTGGTTTAACATAAAAGTAAAAATCCACAAAAATATTATTTGGAACCAGAGGAATTTATTCAATGTAAAGGTCAAATTGTATATCAGAAAATGGGGTCATTGTTAAATTTAAACGTGTATTTAATGTTTTCTTTTTACAAGTAAAATCATTACCTTTGTTCTTGTTTTTTCTACGTAAGCAAATAGCTTTGGAAATAATAAAATGGCATATTAAAAATCTGATTGTATTAGTCTTTACTTATTTTTGGGTGACAATACATCTTTAAATCGATTCTACCTATGAATTTCACTGGGTGATCGGTTAAAATACGAAATATGCTATAGTTTAATTAACTATAATGACTAAAACAGTAGAACGAATTTTAAATTATGCTTAGAAACGATATGATCTTGATATTTAGACATTTTTATAATAGATAATCAGGATCCAGGTTTGTTTTGTCCACCTGCTATTGCAACTACAACAGATGGCTCAGATAAATCAGTGAATGTCATCTGGACTGATCCAATAGTAATTGACAATTCTGGTGAAGATATAACACCAACGTCCAAGTACAATCCTGGGAATAATGAATTTGTTATTGGAAGCACTGATGTCATATATGATGCGGTTGATAGTTCAGGAAACTCAGCAACATGTACATTTACAATTACTGTTACTGGTGGTGAGTATAGAAATGCTTATAGAATCATGTTAACATGTATTAGCATAGCAGCATGACATGGCAATGTCTCCGTTCAATTCAACAAGCGTGAATTGTTGAAAAAGACTGTATTGTCACTGTAAACAGTTATTTTTTATTGTATGGCATTCACGTTTATTCATTTGATTGAATATGATGACTTTTTCAAAAATAAAAAAATATAAATCCATATTTCTGAAAGAGAAATTGTTTGAATAATAACATATTGAAAATTGGAAGAAAAGTGATAACGTTTACGCGATATGTGTCGAAAGAGATACAATTTTTAAAAATTCAGATGGCCATATATGACATTATAAAATAATGACAGCCTAAATTTTACATGAATCTATATCTACAACTCATTCGCTTTTAAAATAAGTCTTAAAAAATAAGGGTCACCAGCTATGCTGAAGAGTATATTTATATAATCAATTTGCATACATTATACGCCTTTAAAACGCACGGTTTTTAAAGCTAGACATGTACATGTGTCATTATTTTAGATTTATAATTCATAAATGAAATAAAAGGAATTTATCATAAAACGTATACAAAATAATAATCAAGATACAACTAATAAGTTAAAAAATCAAAGAAACTGTCGACAATTTTGATTTCTTGCATTCTACAAAAATGATCGTTGTAATAATTATATATATTTTTTCAAGGCAATAGCATGAACCAAGTACAGGGTTATCTGATTGCAGTAATAATCGTTCTTGTTATAATAATTATGGTGATGTCTCCAACTTTTTTCTTTTATTGCAGGTATTTTTCTGTTTTACATATTTATTCCTATCTAGCTTGACATTTTTTAAAGTGTAATACATTAGGCCTAACAGATTTACAAAATCGAGCTATTCTTAAAAATGAATTTGAATAAAATATTCAATTTAATTATTCTATTAAAATATGCAGTTATTTGTTTAAATGCATTTTATTCAACAGAAGATATATTTTTACATTGTTTAGAATAATAACGTGATCAGTAAAGAACTTCCCGTGGCCAAAATTCTCAAAAGCGCGTTAATTAACACCATTAGATACCACTTTTCATTAGGTAGAGTTAATTCTAAATAACCAAACAAATAAGTGCTACTATCAATCCTAACCAGCAGTAAATGGCAATAAATCATTCAGGCAGCTACAGGCATTAAATATGTTGTTAGACATAATATGCTTCAAGTAACCATTGAAATAATTATCTTAATTCATAGTTGCCTTATAAGTCTCTGTTATTACATTTATCTTAGGTCCCACTACAAGAATAACAATACTATTGTCAATAGAGTGGATGGTAATATCTTAGACATGAACATGACTGTGACTAACGACATGTACACGCCAACAACAAATCAACCGGCAAACGTAGTATATGAGGCGAGCCTATCAACAATTGGCACTGGCAATTTTGCAGCTGAGCCAACTCTGGCAGTATTACCAGAAAGTGTTAATTCTGAATATCAGGATCATACATATTTATCAATAGAATCATGTAAACCCTTACAATGATAAGGTAATCAAAAAGGTATGAACAATGTATTATAATATATAAAAAAGTCAAATAATTGTTTTATGAAGGCATAATAATATAAATAAAGCAGAAACGTCTTTCCATTGTTCAATTAATAACGTGGTGACAATGCCTATGGGGCGACACAATTTATTACATAATGTAAGTCAAATTGTCTACCTAGATGTTCATAAGAATTTAGATTCCATAATTCAGTTACATGGAAAGGCATAACGAAGATGGGTGTGTTTAAAACTACTGCAACAGTAGCCTACATGTTAGATCAATCGAAGGCTTTATTTAACACAATCTTTGGTTAGCTTTTTACTTAGGCCTGCATAGATTAAAGGTGATAATTTCAATAGCACAATTAATCTTGTCAACATGTTATATATGTGGACATAAATACAAGTGTTAACAATTAGGTAAAATGGTACGAAAATTAACAAAAAGTGGTGGTAGGCTAGAGGGTTAGGTTTAGTACATTTAAGAAGTAGATCAGCTATCTTGCAATTCTTTATAATAGAAAATAATTAAGGTAGGTCTAATGAATTATTTATGATTTCTGCCCACGTTCGTCCTGGAAAAAAATACGCTTTCAGTTAACGTAAGTAATCATCTAAAACATGGACCTCTCCAATTAGGAACCAAAGAAGTTTAGATTTTACGAACTATTCAAATAGAAACTTAGTCTAGGTTCTGGACCGAAATTAGTAAAAAGATAAATAGTTTGGCACATATGGCGTTTCATAGCAACCAACTTTCTTTTTGCCAAATCTTTACATGTATCTAATGTTCTTTAGATAATTTATAGCCGCTCTTTTACTCCTTCTTAAATTACTTTGGGTACATGTAATTTAAGCCTTCCTTCCCTCTCCATAATAATTTGAATTATATTAAATAGCCTTAATTAACAATTCCTTCTTTCCGCTTAAACTATCCATTTTACGGAAAATTATTAATTGATTTGTATATATAGACAATATGTTATTTTTGTTACCTTATGGTATATTTTATTGTAAATATAATAAAAACTGTTTTACTTTTTTAATAATAACATTATATTTACTATTGTAATAGTGAATCAATTGGGATATAAATAAAGTAATTATGTACGTATACAATTTAAATTAATATTTTTTTTATAATATATAATATTTTAGGTAATTTATAATAACAACCTCTAAGCGTTTAACATTATTACTCCGGTCACATAATATAAATATGGGCCGACTTACATACAATTAACAAGAACATTATTTTGCCAATAATGTTTACGTTACATTGGTAAGATTTTTATAATAAGATTATTATAATATTGTAAACAAATTATTGATCGTTTTGTGTTTACAGTTAAATGGCTATAAGATAATATGATATATTAAGACAGCGATCAACATACATACATGTAATCACTAACAATACTGCATAACAATGTACTATATGGCAATAGTAATAACATTATTGAATTTAAATGAATCTATTTCATTTGTTTTTACAAAAAAGGTACGGTACTATGCAATAGATGTTTTACCCCTTATAAAATACACCATACATCTTATCCCACGCATACCGTTGGTTTGAAATCACCTCCCCTCTCATAGTACGTCATTAAATATCTCAAGTAATTTAACTTCAGTGTATTTCTTGTTTTGAGAATTACATACACGGATCGTATGCATTTTTTAGCACTAGGCTGTTTAGCTGTTGCATCGAACGTTGTTTTTGTGTTGTTTTGTAAATAATTATTATTCGATTTATGCTGGTACCGTTTCGTACTTTTGTTAATTTTGTAACCGTTTACGTTGCTGTTTTTGTGCTGTTTGATATTTTCGATTTTGTAGTCATTTTGTACTCGTTCGTTACACCTGAAATAAAATTAGCGCCAATCGTGGCATTGTATGTAAATGATCACGTATTAAGCCAGCTACACTGAACGTGAAACATGTCACCGTAAGTATGTCAAAGTACGCAGATTACAGACACACGAAGGGTGTTACATCTTCTTTTTTTCGTATTGGAAACGAAACCTTATAAGGATTTTACATTTACTGAAGGTGGGAAATAATGATTTATTTGTGCAATGTGATGTTGCAATCAATCAATCGTAGGGTGACGATTAGGGGATTAGGGAGACATTTCCAGTGTCCAAATCGTACTAGACTTGCATGTCATGTTTAATTTTATATCTCATAAGTCGCCTACAACTAATAAACCAGTTCAGCGGTGAGCGAATTAAGACAGTGGACTTCATCGTCATCAAACCGGAAAGGGATCAAGGTCCACTCGCTTGCTTCATGGTTCTGGTAGTAAAGTTTTCTCGGATAAGGACAAAACCAGTCTATTTGCACGCACAATGTTCTCTGCACAAAAAAACATAGTACATTTTTTCAAAACTAGTTGGGGTAACTACCTACTGTAGTGATGGTGCACATGCAGCCACTGTCGTGGACAGAGGCGAGGACGTCATAAGGACAGAATAGATAAAGAAGAATAAACCCAAAGGCTATATATAGTTTGCTTTGGTGGAGTAAAAGAAAAACTTTTTCCCACATAAATTGGAATTAAATTGATAATTTAAACAGATAGTAATACATAAGAAAGCTCTTCCTGGTCTTCATTACATAAATAATAAATGGTATCATTATCCAAATGCATACAATCAGTGATATGTATACATAATTGCTCACCCTTAATTATTGTAATGTTTTATTTCAAAATACCTTTCAAAAAGGGCTGTGTTAAAATCACAGCAATTAATTACAAGATATTATTCAAGTTATAGCAATGTGGTAAAACGAGTATTTAAAAAAACATTTCATAGAATATGTAACTCCTAGTTAGTAACCCTTCTAAACATATTGTTGCATGACTTCCTTGTACCTATCGACCTGGTATTTTCTATTTTATGATGTTTTCTAGAGAATATTCAAAAGAAACTCATAGAATAAACAAGTAAGCTACAGGTAGTTCATAAAGCAGTAATAGGTTTATATTTATTTAGTATTTCTTGGTTCAAATTCAATCGATCCTACTAATCAGTACTATGCACTATTCCTTTGTACCTTCAACTTGTTTACGTCTAAGATACACAATGTGACCCCTTGAACATATTGATCATTTGAACCCACTGGTACTAGTTAAACAAATCAAATCAAGCATTTATAAAGCATTATACATTTATCAATTATTTCCTGGTTCAAACAACGTTCTGTTCATCCCAAAAATGTCAAACTATGGTGAAGATATTATCTTCTTTGCATTTATATGAAATGTTACTAACATTTCTGATTTTGATATTTGGAACTTTTAATTCCGTCAATTCCCAAAGTGAGTATTTTTCTTTTTTAAGCTTTTATTTCGGAATGTCTGGAGTCATAGAAAATAAATATAATACGCTCGCCTACCATCTAGGTCGTGTCCACAGCTGACGGTGCTCACCTATTAAGTGGATACATTTTGGACCCAACAAATTGCCACTGGATAGGGTTTTTAGCAGAAAAATAATATAACAAAATGATAAATAATCGATCCGGACTCAAGTAATTGAGAACAATTGAACATTTTGCAACCAACTCGGTATCACTCACAGTTTATATTTATTTAGTATTTCGTGGTTCAAATAGAATCCTACGTTATTCAAAGGTGTTTTGAAAGGCTACGATTCAAAATAAACACGTCACAATGTATTGCAAACTATAATGCATTATTCTTTGTATCTACAACTGTCTACTTTCGTCTACAAAACACCAATATAAAACCATTTGAGCATATTAATCCTTTGAACCTCCTGGTATTTAAACATTTCAGATCAAGATAAGCGTATATAAAGCACTATTTCTACATTTATTTATTAGTTCCTGGTACATACAACTTTGTATACTTTCAACATTTTAAAACCATGTTGAAGATATTGTTTTGAGTGAAACATTTTTAGTTTGGATTGTATCAGACGATTACTGTGCCTACCTTGTGTTTACATTTAAACGGAAAATGTTACTAACATGTCTGATTTTGATACTTGGAATTTCTAATCTTGTCAATTCACAAAGTGAGTATTTTCTTTCTAGTTAGACTTTAATCAATATCTTGATCTGGTCGTGAGCATTTTTATGTCTGTAGTCAAATTCCAGAAGACTTTATAAGGTTTTATTGACACATTTGTAATGCCAAGTCAAAATGTCAGAATTCAATAACATGTAACCGTTCTACACGTAACACGAAAGAAATACAGCATTGACTTAGTGAGTGGGGTGGATGGCTGCAGACAGATAATAATAGAGAGTTCAAATGAAATATTTGACTTATATAGATATGTTACTATCATTCCTATTAACGTTGGAATACAAATCAAATAATAAACTTAGTTTGTTGAAAACTGGCAGTGGCCGAGCCTCTTGGTGTAGTAACTCGGTTTGAAGTTGGGCACTTTATTGATTTCCTCGACTGGCTGTGGACTTATAACACACAGATTCAAACTTGGTCAATCTTCCTTCAACCTGAATTTAATAGATTTGAAATTGTATCTAAATCTGAAATACTACCTGAATTTGTTGAGCAAGGAATAAGTTTAAATACAATTTATTTCGGAACGTACAAAGAGGACCTGCCTGCTCTTAATAGGTTTAGAGTTAGGTCAAGTCAAGTCAAATAAATTTATTGTCATTTGTAAACATATAAAAACATTTACATTGAAATGAATTGAATGATTTCGGCTAACAACAAATAAATAGAACTTAAACTACATGGTGAACCAGCCTCACAATAATTAACTCATATTTATAGTATGCAGATGGTTAGTAATTTCGGAATGATAGTGACTCGGTAAAACGGTTTTAGAAGGACGTTCTAGTTTCGAAGTTTTCGGTTACCATTATTGAAATACTTGAAAAAACTAAACCTACTCTGTTTCACAGTGTCTCAGATGATTAATAACATTTTAAAGTATAGTGTTTATTGTTTGGTAGGGCCCGTATATGGTGGAGGTGGGGAGGCGGAGTTCATTTGAGGGAGGTGCTTATTCGAGGATACGTTTAATTTTTTAGTTTGAATAATAGGGTAACATTTAAAAATCAAATCGAATCTTTTAATAGATATGAAAGTGGTATAAAGAATAACAAATGCTTGGTAAATTGTAAATAACAGTCAGATGAATTCTACTACAAATAGTATAATTGTGTTATAAATATAATACAATAATTGTATAAATGTGGATGGGCGGTTCCAAGTGATGTTTTATTAGGGAGGTGTTTGGTGTTTATTCAAATAAATACCATCCTAATTGGTATAATTAATACATTATTTAGTTTAAAATCGTTAGAAACTAACTTCCGCGACACAGTGGGCCGTTTCGTTTCGGCCTAAGAAAGAAGACGTTTTAAACGGCTTGCAACATGGGCAGAAGTATCCAAAGGTCCTAACGGGACACAGATAGCCCACAGTTATTCCTGCCTGCTTACTCAACAACTCGGATATCGGAGTTTCACTCGATTTTAAACATCATCAGTTATCCCGATGCAATTTTATATACTATTTCCCACAATATACTTCGATTCTTTATGAATATATTTAATTTTAATCTTTATTAATATGCAGTATAATTTTTATTTTCTACTGTACCTTCACACGCGCGGTCCGAAAATAAACAAAAAACTTAAATGACTATCGCCATCAACGGCATACTTAGTTAAAACCAGGAAGTTGCAAGGTGATGACTCAACGTGAACCCGGAAATGACTTCTAGGTAGGTAACCAAGACGGATATTTGTTTTTAGTCGCGTGGAAGCGACTCTATAGTTCACTATGTCGGTCGGTCGGTCTGTCTGTCGGTCTGTCTGTCTGTCGGTCCGGTATCACTATGCGTTTTATCGCTTTCTGACCTTATCTTGATATCAGTTTAATCTAGCTAGGTCAATTTTTCACAGTATATTCCTTATGGCCAGGAATCAATGTGGTTATGTTTTCACGGTGCGCAATAAAAAATTACGCGGTCTACGCACGATTTAACGAAATCACGTTTGTAATCATATCTTCACAACCATGAATCACAATTAAATAAAATTTGGTACTCATAAATTTCAGGGCATAAATCATCATATGGCAATACAATTACGTGCGTAGCGCATGTAACGCATGCGTACGCGCGCTTAACATTTTCAAAATTTATTTTCGATGAAATAAGAGTACATTTCAGGCAATTTTAAGCGTTTACAAAATTGCCATGAGTGCGCATATTTTTGCGCGCGCACTGCGCGTTAATTGTTATTGCGCACGCTTTTTGCCCAATTTCTGTTTTCTTGACTTACTTTTCAACTCGAAATTACGTTATACGAGCACGTCGAAAGTGACAGGCTACGCACGTGTAAATTAAAAAAAGTTAATGTTTTTAAACATTTCAACATTTTTAAACATGTTCAGTAATTTTGGTCAGTATAGTTCACTATGTCGGTCGGTCGGTCTCTCTGTCTGTCGGTCTGTCGGTCTGTCGGTCTGTCGGTCTGTCGGTCTGTCTGTCGGTCCGGTATCACTATGCATTGTAGCACGCGACTTAATGGCTGTTGGCCTTGTTCCATTGTGCTCGCCTTTGTCCGAATTAAGCATAATTTATATATTTATTTATATAAGATATCGTTATTTGCAAACTAACACTATGTATAACAATCTCGTTTTGGTAAAGTCTAAATAAAATGACATCGTTTCGCATGCATGCATGCAACCGTATGGTCTTTACAAATCTATCCATCATTGTCAATGTACGTCCACAATCAAACCTGCATCAGCGTTGGTCCGAAATTGATATTTTAGGATAGTTTAGGATGTGTTGTGGCTGTTAATTTCCTGGTTAATTTGTGTTTGTATGTTTTGTATACACTTACTAACCGATAAAAAGGAGAATGAATGAAAAAATACTCGTTGAATAATAATAATAATAATATTGATATATATAGCGATTTTAAATGAACTGAATAATACAGACTTTAAAAACTACATTTCAATATTCAATATTCAATATTCAATAATACATTTATTTAAGATGGTCACAATATATAACAAACAATATTACAATAAACAATCATAAACAATTAATATAAGACCATCTTAGGGATCAAAATTAGAAGTAGAACTTGTCTCACATTGACCCCTAAAATAATAATAATAATTCAAACAAAAATAAGGATTACAGTAACAATACTGAAAATTACACCAAAAAGTACCAAGACCGAGAACACTACACACTGCGCAGTAGTTAAGTGGCCTGGCACCAAAAAGCAGATTATTCTTCATTTTCTCTTACTTTCTTTGTGTTATTTTTGTTTTTCCTTATTTTGTTATTAGATAATGAACGGCCAATGATTGACTGCCCCACAAATGTCACTTCATATAATTACATCGGAGGAGCATTTGGACTAATAAATATCCAAACAGACCAAAGAAGTCCAAATGCAACAGTCACGTGGGATCCTCCTGTGACAAGTGGCAATGGAACAGTGACTGTGGTGTCATCACCATATGAGTCTGGTGACATGATTCCAATTGGAACTCACACAATCACCTTCACAGCAACCGATCTCTTTGGAAATAATGCAACATGTGACTTTTTCATCAAGGTGGAAGGTAAATTATTAAAACCTTTATCTTAGTATCTAACAAAAAATCATAATATAGGATAAACTAAACATCAATTATAAATGTGATTAAACCACGATAATACAGTTTTGTATAACCTAATAACAATGTTACTATGTAAAAATGAAATGGAAAACATTTATAACATTCATCTACAGACAGAAACAATTTATTAACTGATTTGCAACTGACATGTGCAAATGTAAAATGTGGTATTTCCAATGCGAAAAAAAGAATAATAAAGTCCAGGAAATAATGTTACGTGTATATTAAACGAAATGATGAAAAATACAAATGTTTAAGTTAAACGTTAAAAAAACTAGCTAACTCCGTCGAATGTATTTATAGAAAAATTATACCATGCAAAAAAGAGGAATAAATACGACCTTCTTAACAAGAAAATATAACTTTGCAACGCATAACCGTCCCGCCAAACCAAACACACATTTTGCATTTATATTTAGTCGCGCGCGTGCGTGCAACGCGACTCTACAGCTCTATGTCGGTCAGATGGTCGGCAAACTATACAAACAGTAAATACAAATTAAACTATAAAAATACAAAATTAACAAGGATATAAAAAGTAGGCCTAAATATATAAATAAATATACAGTAGGCCTACTATGTAAGAAGGAAAATTAAGATATAATTAATCAGAGAGAGAAAGAGAGAGAAAGAGAGAGAGAGAGAGAGAGATGTTTAAAGGAGAAGAAATTTTAAGAGTTACGAAAGAGCGTACAGAGTGTGAGAGAAGAGACCCAGAAGAAGACCTCAGAGGTATTTTAAGGGCATATCATTTGATGAGTTCTTTTTCGAATGTTGGTGAAGAGTTGTGCTTGCCTTTGTATGTAAGCAACAGAATCTTAAATGAAAGAATAATAATAACATTAAAAATGAAATAATACTAAGATGATGAAAACATTTCTTCTGGTTTCGATTCGTATAATAATATAAGTAGTTCTTTGATAGTAAACCAATAAAACTTACGTTGGCAAGACAGTTTCGTCTAGCTGTCAGCTTGACTTCTTCAGTTGCTATGCTGATGCTTTCTTTAATTTTACGTTTAAGCCAAACTTGTTCTTTGTGTAGTACCTCTATCTTATCCCAGTTAGGTATGTGGTTGTGTGTGGTCATATGGTCCGTGATTGCTGATTTATGTAAAATGGAGGACGAAACTTTCCGTGATGCACGCGTCTACATGTTCTGTGTGTTATCCTCAACATCTTTCTTGTGCTCTTTAATTCTGGTTTTGAGTGCCCTACCCGTTTCCCTGGCACTCAAAACCAGAATTAAAGAGCACAAGAAAGATGTTGAGGATAACACACAGAACATGCAGACGCGTGCATCACGGAAAGTTTCGTCCTCTATTTTACATAAATCAGCAATCACGGACCATATGACCACACACAACCACATACCTAACTGGGATAAGATAGAGGTACTACACAAAGAACAAGTTTGGCTTAAACGTAAAATTAAAGAAAGCATCAGCATAAGAAAGCAAAATAAAAATACAAAGATGAATAGAGACGAAGGCGCGCACCAACTATCTCACATTTACGATCAGCTTCTGACGACGACTGGTCCCCTAGGCTACACAACAAAATCATCTAGTGGCTGGAAAGGAGACCAATCGGCGCCATAACGCATCATAGCAACTGGAGAAGTCAAGCTGACAGCTAGACGAAACTGTCTTGCCAACGTAAGTTTTATTGGTTTACTATCAAAGAACTACTTATATTATAATACTAAGATGATCGATTCTGAGAATAAGACTACAATTGGTTATGTGATGGGAAATCATCTATTGAACAATTAGGTAAGAGGTAGTTAGATGACGTTAGAAATGCAAATACCACAATGCCTTAATTAAAACAATATTGTTATTCATACAAATATTATTAAAAATAACTTTACCTCTCAACACATAAAATGTGATTATTAACATAGATACTTAATGGGAGAATGTATGGACACAAAAAGTATGCAAGATACAGAAACGAAAGATGACGAATTTTAAATTTAAAATACTACACAAAATACTTTAAGAATATCATAATTAGAACAGATAAAGAGTATATCAATACCATTATTACATTAGGTTGATTCTGTTTGACCTTTTATTCACTCAATAGCCTGTAAATCTGTAATATCTTGTATATTATTGCTTTCTTTTTTATGTTTAGATGTTGAGCCACCTACTGCGACATGTCCTTCCATAGTATATGGTATGACTGATCCTGGAAGTTCCAATGGTACTGTAAGTTTCAACATTACTGTAGTGGATAATGTTCTAGTCGCTTGCTTGTTTCCAAACTATACACTAATCAACCCAAATCGTTTAACTGTTGACATGGTTTCTTATGTCTTCCAAACTGCTGCTTTGTTTCCTTTTGGAAAAACTATCATTGAGTACACATTCCTTGACAATTCTTCACCGACACCTAATCAAGCCTCGTGTTATGTTACAGTGAATATTCAAGGTATGATGTTTATTGTTATCAAGTGCCTTATATATAAACCGATTGACCTAGTTGTTTTCTCTGAATACGAAACGATTATTTTAAGTAATATTTTTTTTTTTTGAATTTTTTTATTTACAATCAACGTCAAATTGAATATATGATGTATCCTAATCCTAACCACAGTGGTCGAGTTGACTGCACTTATATTCTTTTGTTCATGTTTAATACTGAAACATCACCGACGTACGTCCGTATTCTTAAACCGAACTTTATCGTAGTTCGATCTAAAACTTTAAAATTCATTTTAATTCATAAACCGAACTTCAACTAAATCGGTGACTAAATCATGGCAACCTCGAATAAACCGAGACGGATTTTGATGTATTTTTAGTCCTCGAAGGGGCAGGCCGGCTAAATCGTCGACTAAACTTTTTTTAAACGAGGTTTATAAAAATGTAAAAGTAATTGCGTTGCATATTGTCCAGATATCGAAGAATGAAATATCTATTTTTATATTAGCTTAATTCTGTACCACTTGGTGTATGTTATAACAATGCAAATCATATTGTAGTTTTTATTGTTAAGTTCCCTGCTTGGGCCTCTATTATTTTTATTATACATAAATGATATCCATAATGCCTCGAATATGTTTTCGTTTCTCTTGTATGCTGATGACACAACCGTAATTTACACTGATAAAAATGTAGATTCCCTTTTTAAAATATCAACTGAAAATCTACCCAAAATGTTAACATCATTTTTTGCAAACAAACTTTCTGTTAATCTAAAGAAGTGCTGTTGTATGGTGTTCAAAAATTCACAAATACCGCTAAATACCAGTACTTTCAAATTAAAAATTAAAGATCAATTAAAACCTATTGTTGAGAAAACTAAATTTCTTTGTGTTTATCTGGACAGTAAACTAAATTGGAAACATCAGATTACTGAAGTCGAAAACAAAATATCCAAAAGTTCTGGTATCATATATAGATTATCATATTTCATCCCTCAAAACATACTCCGCATTCTTTACTGTTAATTAATCCTCCCTTACTTCACTTATTGTAATATTATTTGGGGCAATATCTACCCGTCCTCCTTAAACAAACTGACCCAAAAGAAAACCGTAAGATACATAGCAAATGCTCCTCCGTATTCCATTCCAATCCTTTATTTTCTTCATTTGGTCTTCTTAAAATGCAGGATATTAACCATCATCAACAAAGTGTTTTTCTTTATTCATGGCTAAACTCGATCCTGCCATCACACTTGATTTATTTAGTTTCAATCTTAATTTTCATAACTACAAAACTCGGAGCGCAAATCAAATACGTATTCCTTTTTTTAAAACTACTTCTTTTAAACATAGCATTAAGTTGTTCACTGGTCCTAAACTCTGGAATAGCGTACCAGTTCCTATAAAAAGTGTTTTGTCTAAGAAGAGTTTTTCTTTTAAATTGAAACGACACCTCTTACCCAGTTATGTGTAATTATCCTTTCACTCATTGTAGTTTTTATATTTAGTCTTTTTCGGTACCCGGAAACTAAAAGTCTTCATTACTGTTTTTGTCCTGTTTCCGGTTCCCGCGTTGTCCTGTTTTCTTTTTCAGTTTTTATGGGCTGCCTTATACAAGCTTCGCTTTTTTGGAATGTTGCCCCTCTTATTTTTATCATATTTACTGTTAATTTTTATATTCTATGAAAGAGAAGAAGATAAATAAGTGTTACTTTGATTGATTGATTGGTTGATTGATTGAGTATCGTGATCTTTGTTTTTCCAACATTACATCCAAATTATCTATACCGGTAGTTTACAAATATTAATGTATAACATGGTTATAAATATACTGTAATTATGATTCATAATTTGTCTTTCATATTCATTTCTTTTATTCTCAGCATAATAATAACAAATGGTAACATAATAACAAATTGTATTGTGTTTAATAATAATAATAATAATAACTTTATTTAAAAACGGATGCAACACTTGAATCACCATATTGGTGTTTTTCACAAGGCCGTTACTTACTACAAAACTATTTATACTATTTTTACATACTATTATTTAAATATATGTATATTAGGAGCTGTAATTGCATTTGAGTTTATAGCATTTAAACTATTACATAGCTTTGCGCCAGAATACGAGAAACTTTTCTTTTTATACTCAGTGTTTGCCTTATGTAAACTTAGAATATCTTTTGATCTAGTATTATATGTTTGTTTGCGTTCATAGAACCTGTTTCTTAAGTAGGATGGTGTCAAGTTATTCATTATTTTATACATTGTGACTGCTTCGTTGTAATATTGTTTTTCTTCTAAATTAGGCCAATTTAAATCTTTGAGCGCCTGTGAGCTAGAGTCATACCTAGGTGTATGTGTAATTAGTTTAGCCGCTCTATTTTGGAGTACTTGGAGTTTATATTTGAGGGTTTGGTTACAACGACCCCATACTACATTGCAGTAGTCAAAATGGTGGGCTATGATAGATTTTTACATTAATGATTGAATATTTTGGGGGAAAATATTGCTGCATTTTTTTAGATAGTACAGACCTGATATTACTTTATTTTTCACCTGATCTATTTGTTTATGCCATTTTAAATTTTCATCGATAATGACACCTAAATGTTTACAGTTATTTACTTTTTCAAGTTTTGTACCGTCTATATTAATATTAATATCCATGTTAATCAATTTATTTAATTTTTGATGTGTTCCTAAAATCATATATTCAGTCTTTTTAATGTTTAGACTTAATTTGTTACTTGCTAACCATAGTTGTACATGTTTTAGATCAGTATTTACTTTGCTTATTATATCGTGTATGTCTTTAGATGCATAATATAACGCAGTGCCATCTGCGTACATGCTTACATTTACATGAGAAACTGAGTTAGGTAGATTATTAATATACATGATAAATAGAAGGGGCCCTAATATTGATCCCTGAGGGATTCCACAAACACTATTAGACTTTACCGAATCAACATTGTTAATATTAGTAATATGTGTACGATTTGTTAAATAATTTTCAAACCATTTGATAACATGATTAGCAAAATTAAAATTGTGTAGTTTTTTTATTAGTATCTGGTGATTAACAGTGTCGAAAGCTTTTTGGAGATCAAGCATTATTAGTCGTTATGTATTTACCATTTTCAATACTGTCAATCCAATCTTCAGTTATATTTATTAATGCCGATGATGTCGAGTAATTTGGCCTAAATCCAGATTGTTGATTGTATAATTTAGGGTTGATTTGTGGATAGAGTTGGTCAAAGACAGCACGTTCAATAATTTTCGATAAAATTGGTAGTACAGAAATTGGCCTGTAGTTAGATGGTTCACTTCGGTCGCCATTTTTAAAAATTGGGCATATTCGTGCATTTTTCCATTTACTTGGGAAGTCGCTGGGTCTTAGAGATAAATTAATTAAAAATGTAATGGGTTGTACAATTGAGTTGATTGCTAATTTTATTAGTTTAGCAGGAATTTCATCAGTTCCTGTAGCCTTTTTGTCAGATAATGATAAAATTTGTTTATATACATAATATTCCTCGTCAACAAGTGTGAAATTTATTTTGTCTTCACCTTGATTTGGGTATTCATAATTTACATGGTTATTTTCAAATTGAGGAATTTGTTTAGCTAGGTTAGGTCCTATGTTTGCAAAAAACTCATTTAAAGTATTAGCTATCTTGTAAGAATCTGTTTCAAGGCCATTTATTGTATTTATACTACTTATAACACTTTTTTTATTCTTAGATGGTACAATATATCTTATGTTTTTCCAGATTATTTTGGAATCTTTTGTATTTAATTGTTCAGAGAAATAATCTTTTTTTGATCTCCTGATATCGTAATTTACTTTGTTTTTTAATTCACGGTATTCGTTCCATAATTGAGGACAATTTTCTTTACTCGCTCTTTTTTTCATTGAGTCACGTTTTCGCATTTGTAATATTACATTTTTTGTGAGCCATGGGCTATCTTTATTTCGAACCCGTTTTTTCTTTAAAGGTACATGTTTATTAACAATTTGTAAAAACTTGTCTTCAAAAAACTGCAGAGCGTCATTCACATTTGTATATGAAGTTATTTCATGCCAATTTACATTTAACATATCAGTTTGTAGTTTTTCCTCATCAAGGTTATTATAGTTCCTTTTTGTTTTATATTTATGGTTATGTTTTGGTTTTTCTTCTTTACCAATGACAGCGTAAATAGTTGAATGATCACTAATTCCTGTGTTAAGTACACCCGAGGAAGATATTCTGTTTGGAAAGGATGTATAAAAATGATCAATCAGAGTTTTATTTTCGTTTGTTATCCTTGTCGGTTCAGTTATAATTTGTGTTAGAAAATGGTTATTAGTTATATCCATTAATTTTTGTGTATAGCAAGTAGGGTTTTGTGAAAGTGTGTCACAATTGGCATCTCCTATTATTATTATTTCTTTGTTTAGACATTCGTTTTCTTCTAAAATTTGTTCAAAAATATCTAAAAGTTGAATTTTTGAGTTTGGTGGGCGGTACCATGCTATTAAAATGATTGGTTTAGTTTTTGGTTTTCAAAGTTTGATTACTACTATCTCAAGCTCCATTTTCATGAAATCATTTCTTAGTTTACCAGTAAAACATCCTCCTCTATTTACATAAACTGCAACCCCTCCCCCTTCCCTATTTCTGTCATTTCTATAAATATCATAGCCATCAATGTGTATTGATTCATCTTCAATTACATTATCTAAACGTGTTTCATTGAGTGCTATGATATCAATAGAATTGTTGTTGATTAGATACTTAAATTCATCAAATTTGCTTGGTAGAGAAACTATATTCAATCCTAGGATACTAAGACCATTATTTAAAAATACTTTACAATTTTCAGTTAAATTATTATGTTCATTTAGCGAACAGTTATGTTGATAGTTAATTGTTTCATTTTTATTTGAATTGATCGTATATGTTAAATTTGAGGCAACTCCAGGTGGTATAATATCATTTATATAAGTTTGTTGAGTGTTCACCTCGTCATGGGGATTTTGTTCCAATTCATTGTCATTAATGTTTTTTTGTACACAATGCAAAAAACATGTTTTCAGGAAGTCATTCAAGTCATTCTTTAAAAGTCATTCCGTTTAACAAATTGTTCACAACTCTCTTTATATCAAGATCAATTAAATTGAAATACGAATAATCATTACTGAAGCATAGTGATATGTACTTTTCATAGATTTTGAGGCTCCACTTTTTTATAGTAATTTTATCGTTGGTTGATTTTGACATATTATTCTTAGTCATTTCAATGCACTTCACATCAGACACTCCTGGGGTGATCCAACTTTCTTCAGATATTTTAACTACAGATAATGTATCAGATACTTAAAGCCCGTTGTTCGGTTAAATGTAGAAATACACTAATCTTAGAAGCAATAATAATAGTAGTTCTGAATCAGGATCGAGCGTTGAATCGTATTGGAGGCACAAACAATTGCACGAAGATAACATTTTAAGACTGCACATTTTAGAAGTTACAAATTGTAACGGATATAAAATAGGTGTTTGCATACTTTAAGAATTTTTGGGCACAACAGGTCAAACACTTACTCTTTTCTACTGGTTTTGGTTATATATGGTTACAACAATATGTTAATGGTAAAGGTTTATTTTTGAGAGAATTTAAATTGCGCTTATGTGATATTGAAAAACAAAAATGCATTCAAAAATTTAGTTTACATAATAAGTTAAGGCTCTTTTCTCTTGATAAAAAAGAAATATGTTTAAGTTATCACTTGACCAACATCATTAATTTTAAACAAAGAAGATTATTAACTAAGTTACGTTTAGGGATATTAGAGCTAGAAATTGAAAAGGGCAGATGGGAAGGTGTAGAAAGATATAAGAGAACGTGTAAATTATGTAAAAAGAACATTGTTGAGGATGAATATCATTTTATTTTGCAATGCACATTTTATAATGATTTAAGAAAAAGTTTTATTCCAAGATTTATTCGTGTTTTTCCTTCTATTAATAAGCTTTGTTTATTACTTTCCAACACAAATTTTACTTATAATTTAGGAAAATACGTCTAGTTTGCTTTTGAAAGAAGAAACCATTATCTTAAGTTATAGTTAATTTTTATTTGTTTGTATTAGGGCCAAAGGCCAATATACTTTGAACCAATAAATTCCCTGAAAAGGGAAAGAAGTTTAATAATGTATTCATAGGATATAATATACTCATATTTCATAATAACTAAGACTAGAATGCACATTGTTGTCTCAGTTATTAATGATGACAGTTTTGAATGGTGTTCTTAGAAATTGGAACAATCCAACAACGATATATCGAATGACTATCCATATATTATTATCAACATTGTTTAGATCAAGAATCTCCAGATATTTTCAATTGTCCAATGGATATGATTGTTAACACAACAACTGGTGAGGCATTTGCAATCAATGTCACATGGATGGAACCGACAGCAACTGATAACTCTGGAGATACTTCTGTACCAGTAGCAGACTACAGTTCTGGTGATAATATGTTTGTAATTGGTGACACAACAGTCCAGTACAATGTCTCGGATTCAGCTGATAACTTTAATGATGGCTGTAGTTTTGTTGTCACTGTTGAAGGTAAGTGAATGTACATTCTGGAAAGAAATTATTACCAATTCAGTCACATGACTTTTGTAAGTTCGTTGTTAATATAATCCTTGAAGTACTACTTTTTGGCAGACTTTCTGGCAACATGCATTTATGTTATTAACATAACAATTATTATTATATATATATATATATATATATATATATATATATATAATATAAATCCAAAGGCAAATTACTGAAAAAATGACAATGCTGTGGGTATCAGTGGCTGGATCTCAATGGAGATACAAAAATAAAAAGCGAAAAGCTAAATCAAAACGATAAAGTAAACAGCCAGAAAAGTTAGCAGAGCTTTCGGGCAACACTAGCTCTTCATCAGTGCAAGTGAAGGAATTTGGATAACGTCATAGTATAAAGCTGGCAAGTGCTGCCTGGGTGGACAGGAATAAAAGAAATATAACAAAGGAAGCCAGGGTGGAGTCTGAATAAGAGTAGAAAACAAAGAAGGTAGCTTGGTAGAGATATAAACAATTTTGGAATGAGACTAAAAAACAGCTTAAATGGTGGTTAATATTGAAACTTAAATTTTGGTAGTAAATGGAATAATGTTACCGATCTGGGAGTATGTTCCTAATGTTAAGTCCAAAAGGTTTTAAGGTTTTGTGGTTTTAAGTAGTAATTCCCAGTGGTTTTCTTTGTCTTTGCGAGTTTTGTCGCTCCATTTGACATCGTGGTCTATTGCAATAACTCTGAAATTTGCAATCGACCAGCTGAATTAAAATGTACGGCTACAGGTTGATCAAGCTTTAATGTTTTGATAGCTGATCTATGTTGTATATATTTCTTGTCAAATGTGATCTAGTTTTACCTTTCAAAGGAGAAATAGGCAGGATGTACAATAATTTAAAACTCAGTAAATTAGCATTAAAAAGGTAATATAGTAGATCCCCTATTAAAAGACGCTAAAGACAAATTGTGCTGTGTCAATATGAATCTAGGGTGCGCATCAGAATGTGAAAACGTGCATGAGAGGGACATACACGTTGAACTCTGCCTGTCAATCTGTCGGCAGTTTATAAATAATAATGATAAATGAATTGGTAAATCATAGAATTATTAAGATGTGAAGTATAGTAAAACTACAGCTAATTAGGGACTTGAAATCAACACAAAAAGTGCACATGGTAATCGAAAACACTTTTAATTCAGAGGGCGAGCGTTGAGCAAATGAAACATTATTTTCGCAGGCCGGCATGGTTTATATATCCGGCCATGGCGGTACACAATAGATAAGGTTGCAAGGTTAATACGTGACGTAACAACAACAACAACAATTCTGGAAAGTGATATCCTACCGTGTGTGGCCCATCATGGTAAATCAGTGTGCCAAATGTGAGCACGTACCATTCAGAGGTTTCGGATGAAATGCATACGTGAAAAATTTAGTAGCATTAATATATAGAGAATTTAGTTTCTTTGTACTACATACATACTTTCTGTTTTTGTCTTATTTTCTTTTTAGAGAAGCCTAATATACTTTAAAATGTGTTGTTATATTAGATAATGAACGCCCAGTTATTGACTGCCCAACAAATGTTACTTCAAACAATTACAACCAAACAAGGTTTGGTTTAATAGTTATTAGCAAGGATGAAGGAAATTCACTTGCCACGGTGACCTGGAACCCTCCTGTGACAAGTGACAATAGCAATGGAATAGTGACTGTAGTGTCATCACCTTATGAATCAGGTGACATAATACCAAGTGGTGTTCACACAATCACCTTTACAGCAACTGACCCTACTGGAAATAGTGACAACTGTGATTTAAGTTTCCGGGTCCAAGGTACAAGGTTTTCAAGAATTTAGTAAATGTAATAATAATAATAATAATAATAATAATAATAATAAATAATTCAACATTTATTAGTTTCTATCAATGGTAAAGCAATACAATAAAAAGAGTGGTAATTTATAATGAGACAATACAAAAATACCATTAATAGACGATCTTGCAAGAAGAGATTTCTTGTCACGCAAGACCCATATACAAAAATAAAAAAAATAAATGTGTATATAATTATATATAAAATAAAAATTCATGACAAAGTTTAAAGGTCTAGTGAGTACAATGATACTAAATGTTTTTTACTTTATTTTACAGGAGATTTCATGTTTGTGGCCAACGTTTTTCCTCCAGTATTGTATATGTCAAGTATAGGTTCCGGTAATGCCACATCTTTAACCTTTACTCCAGTAATTCAAAATATTCAACTAACCAGACCAGCGGCTATTGATTATGATGTCACCACCTCAGCGCTATACTGGTCTGACGTCTCCACGTCTTCAATTGAATATTATTCATTTGTCACAAAACAACACAAAGTTTTAGTTTCTTTTGAAACCGGAGGTAAGAACAAATAATTATTTTCTATCTAGTAGGATAATTCATTTATAGTGTGGATTCCTTAAAAAAATAGGATTTCTTACCCAGTTATTGTTGGTATTACCAACAATAATTGGTTAAACTTTAGTTATTAAGCTAGCTAAAATAACACAATCAACACATTTATGATTTTGGCCTACTTGTGACCATCAGCAAATTTACAATTTTTATATGATACAGTCTGTTGATTTTGATCTTGTATTTTTGCTAAAATATTTCCCTAAACTACTCACTACAACGCATAGGCCTGGACATCTTTGTGTACATCTTCTTTAGTTGTAATAATACAAAATACTCTAGTTCCATACTACATTTATTGTACTAGAGAGTGCTCATGCTTTAGTAAGTTGAGACGATGATTATTGAAATTCTTTGCAATGATAAACATTTATAATAGGCATACACAATAAAGAATCTTTATTGATCAGATAGAAAATGTGTTTTTTAGTATAATCTCTGTATAATTAGTATTGAAATGCTTTGTAACGATGTACATTTTTTATAAACTAGAGGTGCGCCCTCTATGAAGTGTAGACGATGGATCTCGGAATGTTAAATATTGACTCGGGTAAAAACCTCGGTTACCATATAATTATTGATGTTTGCTTTTCGTAAAAATAAACCTAATCTGCTTGTCAGTGTCTTTTTTAGACTAATTAAGATGAGGAATATGACATTTTAAAGTACTATGTTCATTGTTTGTGTTGATTCGAGGGAGACGGTTGTTTGTTGTAATATGGTGACATTTCATAGTAAAATAAATTCCCTAGGTATGGATAAATATAACACCGTAATTAATATAATCAACAAGTGATAAATACAGTAAACAATTTTATCAAAATGCTTGGTAAATTGTAGATCAATACATTCTACTACAAATATGATGTGGCGTTTTTTAGAGGAATGTCTAGGTTGAATATGTTCCAAATAAAATTTTATGGGAGAGGAGCGTTTATTCAAATAAATGCAGTAGACCTAATTGGTATAACCAATACATTATTTAGTTTAAATCTGGTAAAACGACCAAACACGACACATGACATGGGCCAACGCGCACCCCGGATCTAACGGCGGTACACCTGTATTCGTTATTTTTTGCAGTATGTTTTCATTTTGCATAAACTTCACGCGTGGCCTGTGAAAAAAGATCAATATGTATGTCACCGCCAATGGCAAACTTTGGATGGGAGCAAAAACTCGGAATTACATCAACCCGGAACTCAGTTATCGCGGACGGTTGAAAATCTACCGATGAAATCAGACGTTTTCTTTTAAAACCCTTTATAATATCTTCCTAAGAGAGAACATATCGTAATAGTAAACATTAATGTTATCAACTGTACGTTTCGCGGTACATATGAGATAGATAGGACAAGGTCAGACTGTATGGAGAAAATTTAGTGAAGGTACTGTGAACTCATAGAGACTTTAAAAACGGGTTACGGTAAGCTACTGAAGTTACCTAGTTATAGCGAAAGCATGATCTTTGTTACGAATAACGTTCCCTCATTTTATGAATATTGGAGGAACTCCATACATAGTTTTAAGAACAGAATTCATGACACTTATAATATAGTTGATATACTTCCACAATCCAACTTGCATCAGCGTTTGTGCAAATTGATATTTTAGGATATTTAGGTTTTTTTTGTGAAATATTCTATTGTTAATTTCCTGGTGAATTTTTTTCATTTTCTGGTTTGTATGTTTTGTATGTATAATGAATATACTATTCGAAATAAAGGAAATGAATGGATGAATTGTGTTCAACTTTCTGACTATTATGGTCAACATGATCCAACCATTACAGGCTCCTCAGTGTGAAAACTAATCGATATGCCAAATCCTTTATTCCCTCCGGTATCATCCAGTACAACAGAAAGTCAAGAAGATAATTTTATCTTGTATTTTTTTTTATGTTTTTATATGAAAGGTTTTATGCTATATTTGTTTTTATTGTGTTTTCTTGTTATTATGACGAGCAATGAATTTCCTTTTTGAGGATCAATAAAAGTTATCTTATCTTATCTTATCTTATCTTATCTTATAGTCAAACAACACTCCTAGATAGGCCCTACTTATTATTAACAATCTCTACTTCCTTTCCTTTAACGTATCCCGGAATCACAGTCAGCATTTTTTTTGAAAATCAATCCGCATTTCTTTTTATGTAATCGGTAAATCGAATAATTATAATAATAGAGAAGAATTGTTGTGAATAATAATTCCAACCATAGCTGAGTCGTCCGGAAGTGTTATCATTGGACAACTCGAAGATATCGACCTAATATCTGACGTGTCCTGAGTAAACAAAAAAGGTGCCAGTACGGTACCTTGTAAGTTATGTGAATTAATGTAAATACAGATTATCTGTGATGTGTGTGCCTAACCAGAGTATTAAGTGTATCGTAACTGTTTAATCTTTCTCATGTAAATTTTTAGGTAAGTTTATTAAATAATGATTTCCTAATTTGTGATTATAACATTTTATTTATCTCAGGGGTGTATGGTTTAGCTATTGATGGAATTGGAAATAAACTTTATTGGACAAGTACTTCAGAAGACAGAATTGAAGTAATAAATTTGGATGGAACGGACAGAACAGTTCTTTTTGACATGAAATTGGCTGAGCCACGTGCAATTAAAATAGACACAGTAAACGAGTATGTAATGGAATTAAATAATAAAAACTGGTTCGTTTTGTATCTTGTTTAACTCAATTTGGAGATAAACTGTTTCAATAAAAATTCCACTACGTTCTGAATGTCATAACATACCATTGCTATAGATGCATCAACACGGCGCATTTACTATTGAAGAATGTTAATGTGTTTCTCTGAATGTCATTAGTGATAAAACATTGGCATCTTTCAGTATAAAATAAAATAAAACAACAACAATAGTAATAAGTAAGTAACAAATAGTATAGATCAACTTAAATCTTCATAAAGTAAGTAGTAATTTAATTTGTTAATTATAAAAAAGATACTTGTATTGGACTGATCTTGGACCTGGAAATGAGATGATAGAGCGTGCGAAGCTAAATAACTTGAATGCCACTAGAACCGCCTTGGTGACGACAGGACTTATATATCCAAACGGACTTGTTTTATCAGTTCCAGGTAAGTTAGGAGAAACTATACATAATTATTGCATTGAGTCCAAGTGAAAAAATTAATTTGAAATGTTTTTTCAAGGAAAATTAATTTTAGTAATGGTAATAATAGCAATAGAGGATGGTTTAAACTATTTTTTTGTAAATTTTATTTGTGTAAACAGTTTAGTTTAGTTCGAGTGACAGACAAACAGAGAGACAAATAGATAGATAGATATTTTGTATAATTATATGCTTGTTGAAAAAAAATACCGAGATACAAACTATTTTGTACAACATGCCACCGTTCTATTATTTTGAAGATGGAAAGATGTATTGGTGCGACACAGGAACAGATAAAATTGAAGAAGCTAATCTTGATGGAACGAAGCGAACAACAATATTAGATGTTAGATATGGAACACACCCGTTTGCTATCGACATTTATAAAAACTATATATACTGGTCAGATTTGATTGCAGGCGTGTATAAAGTTAATAGAAGGACTGGAATATCATCAATTCAAAGTGGCCGACTTAATCAACCAGGAAGTTTATACATTTTTACTGGTAATACTTGTATTTGATAAATATTTTAAAAAATCTATTTCCCACTGCAAGTTCCAATATAATAGCATAAACAGTATATTAAACCGAGTTAAAATATTCTATATTTTGTTCTAAAAATTACTCTTTGGACTAAAAATACGTTATGAAAATATTTGTTTTGATATTAGGCTTGACACCCAAGTAATATAAAACTGATATTCTGACTTCAACACTTGCTATAGTTTATGTAGACTACCTACAGCCACATATTCTGGTATGAGTATGGGGAGTATGTATAGCCATACTAACCGCATGTGATTTATTTTGATGTTCCGGTTCATAACTTTTGCATCTAAACCGTATAAAACCAATTGCTATTAATTCATTAAAAACGATAAAGGTTAATGGTTAATACTGAATTCAAGCATCTTATTATGTAAATATACCTGTATTTTAACCACTTTAAACACCTACTTTTAATTTTTACAAATGTACTTATATGTATATAACTGTTAACCTACCTTCATGGAGAGCGGACACGAATAAAATAGTGCTGCGGAAAGTGTCCTAAATCCGACCAAATTGGACTTTAATTACTAGTTATCGACCATATTGAGAATTATAGACGCACAGTCTCAACGAATTATATATTTTGTGATTTATTTTGCTCTATTTTACTGGTTTTCGTAATTTTAAAACCATGACTACCACCGAGGCCAGTAGTAGACGAACCCGCAGTAGCCAACCGGACCAGCCACCTGTAGAAAATGAGGTAAACATGCATACTTTGCATGCATTGTTAACCAAATTAGACGCTGATATGAACTCCCGGTTTGACGCGCTAGCGTCTCAAATGACCAAGGTTAATGCAGACATTAAAGGCATTCGAACTGATATGGCCGACTTGGAGACAGTGGTGAAGCATATGGACAAAGATATTCTTGAAATTAAGGAGGAAATCATACCAAAGTTGGAGTCGGAACTTAAGGATAAAATTCAAGAGCTGAATGCTAGCAGGTTAAAGTTGGAGTTTTACAGTAAAAAAGCAAATTTATTGTTCTTTAACATCCCTCAATCCAGTGCAAGTGAGGACACCGAGAATGTCCTACGGAAGATGCTGACCAAAGTAAACACCGCTGCTGACGATATCGAGTTTGCAAATGTCCACCGTCTGCCTACCAAGTCTGTAACGACTACTAAGCCCATCATAGCAAAATTTCTTAAAATGAAGGATCGCGAGGCCGTTTTGAATTACATTTTTCGCGCTAAGCTGAACATCGCTGGGAAACCGGTTGTTGCTGTTCCACATCTGCCTACAGCCATGCAACAGGAACGGAAAAGGCTCATTCCAATTCGAAACAAGCTGATAGACAGTGACAAGGTAATATGGAAAGAGAATTTGTAAATTGTTTACTATTCTTTTAACATTAACTCATTTTTTAACTTAGAAACGCCGGACGGTAGTCGTTTTATTTGCAATTTTCAACACTTAATTTATTTCATGAACTTCCCAACTGTTTAATGAACTTCCGTACTGTTTAGAATGAGAATCGTTTATTTTCCTTTATTTGTTGAACTACGCAAAGCCGGCAGTACTGTATGGAGTGAGAAACTGTAAATTGTTTGTATTTCCATTCTTACATTAAGTAATTATTTCATAATTTTTAAAATGCAAGTAGTATGAGATTTCATTGATTTTTCTATCTGTCCACACGTTAAATTCAAACATCACATGTACCTTTCCCCAGTAACACATTGTTCTTGTCCTCTTCGTTTTTCACTTTTTGCCTAGATAAGTATATGTGTTTAAGTGTGTATAATATGTTATATGTTGGCATGGTACTCTTTTTTTTACATATATATTTCATTATGCGTTATACTTAATGACCTATTACATTCCATTTTATATTATTCAAGTAAATGACTAACTATTGTAATTGCTGTTCAAAAGACATTAGAAGTCATCAGTCAACGATTGTAATATTTGTAACTCTTTTTACCATACACATTGTATTTATACCGATGTTAATGCTAATGAGGACTGGTTTTGTTTTCAATGTACTGGAAATGTCTTTCCTTTCAACCATTACATTGATGACGATGAATTTAAATTTGCTTTATTCAGTCTTAATAATACCCTTGAATATAATAGAATGTTAAATCTGAAATTTAATCCATTTGTCTTTAACGATGTGATAAATAACTATAATAATTTAATTGATTATGACATACCACATTCATGTTCTTATACCTTTGATCATAACATCTCAGCTACATGTGAAAAGGACTTTTCCATCTTACATATAAATCCACGAAGTTTCAATAAAAACGTTGATCTGATTAGCACGTTCCTCACTAGTTTAAGGCATACCTTTTCGATTCTAACTTTATCAGAAACCTGGTTTAAAGAAGATGGTTCCAATTTAATCCACATAGATAACTATAACTTGGTTAATACACCACGCTGTGGAAGAAGTAGTGGTGGTGTTGCTATCTATGTTCATAATACAATCTCATTTCGAATCCGGAATGATTTAAAATTAATTGACAAACCGTCTGAGCACTTTGATCATTCTGAATCTATCTTTATCGAAATAACAGTTCCCGGTAGGAAAAACATTGTCGTTGGCAATATCTATCGTGCTCATCGTACCAATATTGAAAAAAAATTTTATGATCTTACAAATTGTCTCACAAAAATTAATACTGAAGAAAAACAATGTTATATATCCGGTGATTTTGATCTTGACCTTCTACATTCTAATGACAATCACATTATTAATGAGTTCCTCTCTATTTTTTATAACCATAATATGTTTCCTCTTATCGATAGACCCACCAAAATTACCCCTTCAACAGCTTCCTTAATTGATAAAATTTTCACTAACGTTTTTACTCATTATATAAAATCGGGTGTTGTTATTGCCGATGTTTGTGATCATTATCCTGTTTACCAAATCACTAAATCAACTCCAATTAGCAACGCAAATACCTCGAATAAAATTCCCACTCGTTTATTTAACCAAACTAGAATTCAACACTTTTTTGAAAATTTAAGCTTGGTTGATTGGAGTTGTATTACTGATCTTGATTCTTCTGACCATGCATATAATGTTTTCATCCATAAATTCACAGAGGTCTACAATGTACATTTTACCATCTCTAAACATTCCAACAACAATTCCCGGCGTCGTTGTATTCCTCAAAAACCTTGGATTTCTTCGGCGATCCTAAAATCAATAACTCGAAAAGATAAATTATACAAAAAGTATGCAAGTAACCCTACTGAATCCAACAAAACGTCTTATGTTAATTATCGTAATAAACTTACTTCTTTAATAAGGATTTCTAAACAGCAGTATTATGCTGAAAAGCTTGAGGAAACAAAATTTAATTCAAAACAGACTTGGAATGTTCTCAATAACATTATGGGTAGACAAAGCAATAAACACATATCATCATTTTTTTAAATAAATGATATACATATATCTGATTCTCAAATTATTGCTGATAACTTTAATAAATACTTTGTCAACATTGGTCCCGAATGCCTACGTAAAATTCCTCAATCTGATATTACTTTTAATTATTTTATAAATAACATAAAATCACCCGTTAGCTCTCTGTTTTTTTTTACCAACTGATAAAGATGAAGTACTCACAATATTCAGAAATCTGAAATCTGGTGCTAGCAGCGGTTTCGATGACATTAAACCAGATATTATTAATCTGTTGGGGAATTAATAGCATCTCCACTTGTTCATATTTTTAATTTATCACTAGCTACCGGTTTTGTCCCGGAGAAGCTGAAAATTGCCAAGATAATTCCCGTCTTCAAACATGGTGAGACTGATAAATTTAGCAATTATAGGCCCATCTCGGTACTGCCCGTTTTCTCCAAAGTTTTAGAACGCATAATTCATAAGAGACTCTAATTATTTTTCTCGATTTAATTTATTGCAAGAGAACCAAATTGGTTTCCGCCCAAACATGTCTACTGAAATGGCTGTTCTACAAGCATATGATAAAATAATCTGTGAATTACATATGAAAAAGCATGTTCTTGGGATATTTCTGGACCTTTCAAAGCCCTTTGACACCGTTAATCACGACATTCTCCTGTCTAAACTACAGCATTATGGTATACGTGGTCTTGCCTTTTATTGGTTCAGAAGTTGCCTGACGGATAGAAAGCAATATATTTCTTTTAATTATCATATCCACAGGGCTCAATTTTAGGCCCGCTACTCTTTATTATTTACATTAATGATTTAACAAACATCTGTAAACATTCCAATCTTATTTTATATGCAGACACTAACCTTTTAATTTCAGATAATGTTTTAAACCGTCTAGTTGATAATGTTAATTCCGATCTCTCGACTATCTCGAGTTGGTTTAAAGCAAATAAGTTATCGCTTAATGCTAATAAAACTAATTATATGATTTTTAAGAACAGATATAGTAACCGTGTTTACAATGACCTTAACATTTTCATTGATAATAATAACATCTCTCGTGTAACTAGTTGTAAATTTCTTGGTGTAATAATGGACGAATGCTTAACCTGGAATCAACATACAATCCATATTGCAAACTTAGTTTCAAAATATTATGGTATTCTTTTTAGGCTAAAACCAATTTTACATGTCAATGTTCTATCATCCTTATACAAGACTCTAGTCCTTTCTCATATTCAATATTGCAGCTTGATTTGGGCTGACCACAATAACTGTCGCCTTGAAACTGTTTATCGCAAACAAAAGCGCATAATGCGTTTATGCACAAATTCTCAATTCCTTGAGCATTCACCACCATTATTTGCTAGTCTTAACAACTTAACTTAACTTCATAAGGTGTTTTCATGTACACATTTAAGAATAATTTATTTTCAGCTAACTTTTCTAATTATTTTGTTAGAGTGAACTCAGTTCATAATTATGGCATCAGGTCATTTGATACTTATCGTCCTTATAATTTTGTTACCGATATGGGCAGAAACACTATCAGAGGACATGGTCCAATTTTATGGAACAGTATTGATGCTTCTATTCGTAATTCATCATCTGTCGAAGTATTTAAAAAGTTGTATAAAAATAATTTGCTCTTAACTTATCAATGAGTGTTACAAATATGTTTACATTTACATCTTTGAGTTCATATGCCAACATGTTTAGCTAGTATTGTCTCGTCCTGTGCTTCAATTATGTTTGTATCATGTATTAATTATTTTGTTAAGGTGGCCAAATACTGTACGAGCTTTGCTCTTTTTTGGTCATCCTTCCATTTTTGCTTATATTCATTACACTTGTTTATATTGGAAAATAAAAACTGAAACTGAATAATATATTCACCAATGAGAATTTAAATAAACGTGAGATGAGGATGAGGAGATCTGTAAAAATGAGAAAAAAGTTGCCACAACCGAGATTCTGAACCTTCTGCGTGATATGCAGATGTCCTAACCATTATACCATTATCCTGTCATGGTATTGTTCAAACTCTTTAACACTCTCGGCGGGGTATGGCGGAAATGAATAGTCCATCAAATATACGCACGCGCACCAGAGATCAAATAAATACGCCCTCATCTTTTCAGTATTTTTATTCACGAATCGGGATCTCTAAACAGAGGAGTGACTGAGAGATTGGAATGTTCCATCCATGGAAGACAGTATATACCACGCTCGGAAAAACACCCTATTTGGTTGGGGCAAATCGTTGAACCTAAATTAGTTTTATTTGTCAATAACTACTTATTCAACGCGATTTAATTAGTAAACAGGGTTACAACAGGTGGTTAAAATCAGTACCGAAAATACAAACCAACTTTTTATACCATCGAGTAAAAATTCTAAAAGTAACGCGTGATTTACCGACTTTTGCCAGACAGAACAGAATTCTAAACCGCCCAGTGAAATTTAATTAATTAATTTGAAACGGTAAAGATGAGAAAATCTTTTAGAATGAGAAAAAGTCGCCCCAACTGAGATGTCTTAGTCACACTCACACACACAAAGCCTCATGCACTTGGAACAAGCCTCTACAATATATTCGAGCGCTCTCAAACTCTCAATCATTCCTTAAAACAATATTGACATTTCTAACAGAGTATATTATTAGGATGAAAAGTCGTTCCAACCAAGTTTAATGCTGTCAAGAGAAATTTTATTAGTTTTTATTTCCTATGTTCAGTATCATAAAAATATTGTGATTTATTTTCTGTAGATAATGTATTGACTATTGACTGCCCGACAAACGTCACTTCAAACAATTATATCGGAGAAGAATTTGGTTTAATACAAATTACCACAGATGAAGGGAGTCAAACTGCCACAGTCACGTGGGATCCTCCTGTGACAAGTGACGATGGAACAGTGACTGTAGTGTCATCACCGTATGAGTCAGGTGACATGATACCAATCGGTACTCACGCAATCACCTTTACAGCAATTGGTTCTGCTGGCAACAATGAAACTTGTGACTTTTATATCAAGGTTGAAGGTAAAAATCTGAAAAAAAGTTTTTCATGAATTTTATATTGTATCCTTACGGGAAAAAAACACCGATATGAATAATCTTGGAAACTAAAAACTATATACAGTTTAATATATCAAACCATATTTTCAATTATATAATGTATGTGGATAATCAAAGTCAGCAAATTATCCAATTAGATAATTTTTTTTTTAATGAAGAACGCATGATCAATCATGACCGTAACACCAAGTGCTCAATTCTTACAACGCAGCAATGAATCCTTCAGGTCAAACACATTTCTACAAAACCTTTATAGATTAGTTTCTGTTTTGTTTGCGGAAACACGACCTAAGAGGAATTATGATATTGTGTTATTTGATTCTAGAATATGGAATGTTTCAATTATAAACACACATGAATGTGCATCAGCATTTCTTTTTAGCAAATAGCTAATTACTAAATATTGTTCTTGCTTTTTAAGTTCTTCCATTCTCTATTAAAACAAATGTCCTCCGAGCTTGTCTCTCTCTTTATAGCGCCCTTTCCCCTCTCATCTGAGAAGTGTCTCACTTCTCCAAATTATAATAGAATAATTATTAACCGTATTATTTCAAAAATAATGAATAAATAAATATTAAATGAATAAATAAATACAACTGTAGAGTAACCGTTTCTCTAAAAACCATGCTGGTAATTTCACAGCTCTGTCACATCTTGTGGTTTCAGGACTAGGTATTGGTTTGTTTATTGTTGGTCAGTTGTATCTTGTTTAATTTTTGCGATGGCTGGATATATCGTTAAGACGGTTAAACTTTACTTGCGGTATAGAAGAATACTCTGGAGATGTGACTTTAGCAACAACTGTCAACTAATTGATTAACTGTCAAATACCACCTGCTGACACAATTAAATCTCTTTTCTAATGAGCATTACAATTATGCAAAGCAATTTGGCTTTTGGCGTTTTAAATCCCATCCTGAGATTAGCGGTCATCATGGTATAATGGCTTGTCCAAGTACCTTTTCTATACTTCTTGATTTCATAAACTTGTTATTTTTGCGAAACTTTTAGAAATTAATGAAATATGAGCACCACTATCAATTAATTCACTGACTTTGTGACCTTCTACATGTACCATAATTTGAGCATTAAAACGTTGTGGAAGACTACTAGAAACATTATCAGAAAGACTATCAGTAACATCGTCTACTATAGACATCCGTGAGGGCTTCAAAATGGATATTAGCCCCTTCAGAAGCTGACAATCGACCATCATTTCTAGCTACAGTAGTTCTAGTTTTCCGGATGATGATTATGTTTAGGTGTAATATTAAGAGGGCTGCGTCCTTTCATACTCCTAGGGTAGGCTTACTCTGGTGTCGTGGGTGGGTTAGAAGTGTAAGTATAATTAGAAGACTTGTTCCTGTTGTGTCTTTGTTCAGTTCTTCACTAAGTGAAGATCGTCTGAAGTAATCATACTTTTATAATAATTGTCACGTCTCTTTTCACGGTCACCACTACTGTTTGAATGATAACAATAACAATTTCAGTGGGAAAATACTTTAGTATAAGTTAAGTTTAACTATCAAGATCCTCGATATGCCCGGTTTTCGCATTTCAAGTACATTAAACAAGGCCAACAGCCATTAGTCGCGTGCTAAAACGCATGGTGATACCGGACCGACAGACAGACCGACCGACCGACCGATATAGTGAACTATAGAGTCGCGTCCACGCGACTAAAAACAAGATCAAACAACCATTGCTTTGCCGGTTGCGACGCAAACATAATCTTGGAGGTAAAGTAATTGATGTTGGTACCTTTTTTTTGAGCAAGTTCATACAACTACTACAGCAGACACGTAACTTTGAAAAGGAGTTTAGATTTTTCTTATTTCTGCTAGTTAATGTAATTTTATTTATAACTATATCCAGTGCAGTAGCGTCTATGTTGTTTTTCTCAAACATGGTTTTCTGCCAATAGCATGGTTGCATGTTGTAAGCCTAGGCCTATATATATAAAGTAAATCGATAAAAAAAGTTGTTGCTTATTTAAATTAATGTATGTACACATTCTTATATTATATATATTGGCTATTTGTGTGAACATAAAGACAGGATAGAAAACAGCTCATCTATACTGTGTATAAGTAGTCGAATAATCTTCCACCGTTCCAGATAACATAATTTATTGAATATACAATTAAATCGGTGGCATATGCTCATACACATAAGAATACAAATACTCAACAAACGGATACAATGGGATCATGCCCAAGAACAATAAAATAATAATCTATATATAAATTTACGTAAGGGCAAAATTCGGTAAATTGCGCCTTACTTATAGAATTTTTACTCGATGGTATATAAAGTTGGTTCGTACTTTCGGTACTGATTTTAACCACCTGATGTAACCCTGTTTACTAATTAAATTATGTTAGATAATTAGTTATTGACGATTAAAACGAATTTGGGTTCAACGATTTGCCCCAAATAGGGGTGTTTTCCGATCGTGGTATACACTGTCTAATGGATGTCCATCTTGAAAAATACCCGCCACAAAAATGCGAAGAGGCTTCGCATTTTCCTATCTCCTCCTACGATAATTGTTTTTAATAGCTGAAAACCGGTTGAACAGCTAGAGTACAGCATCATAATGTTGAAGACAGGCCGATTTTCTTTAAAAAATACTATTTTGATTTTGATTTTTGATTTAATATACGATTATACAAATGTATTGATTTGCGATGAATGGAACATCCCAATCTCTCAGTCTGCCAGAGTTTGGTTTAACACAAGCAGGTAAATTTATGAGCCCTTGGTTTAACACATAGGGTAGGTAAATATATGGGCCCTTTGAGAATAAACTTGCAATACTTTGACAATACTGTAAATACCTATTAACTATTTTAGGTCCTTATTTGAATCGAGCATTTCTTACTGTTAGATGTAATATAAAAATATATACAAATAAACTTTATTACTGAGATTGTGGATAGGCTCTACTGTTAGATATATAAACACATTATTATATACAAATAAACTTTATACTGACAGTTCCTTCTCAACGTTTGTATTAATTAATAATTACCAGAAATATAAACGTCGTAGTCGTATTTCAATCGATTATGACAGTGACAGTTTTAACAAAGTATTAAATCGCAAATGTTTTACTGTATTTAGATGTAGGCCTATATTATTTATAGGCCTATAAAACATGAAAGAAATATTTCGTTACTGAGGGGATAAAGGATATATTTAAAAATTGTTCTTCTTTGTACCTATCCGCTTTCTCATCCCTCAACCCTAATGTTACATACAAAACACAAATTGGGTTTCTTTAAATGAGTCCAAATCAAAAATTTGGACTCATTTTGTGATAAGTTTCTCCTTCGGAAGTAATTCCCAGGGTGCTAATTTTAGTTGACTACATAAATCATCGTGTCTATTTATTCGTTTCTGTAAACGACAATGTATTATACTGTAGTCCTGCGGTACGTACATTTGAAATCGCCAGTTTTGTTACGCTGAAATTACTGTGTATTCGAGAACCGTCTGTGGGTACGACCTAGATGGTCCCATCTAGTAATAATAATTTAAAACGCACCGATGACTGAAAAGCCGATTCCATCCCCTACCGGTGTGTGGTCGCACTTCACTCTTTAAAAAACCCCCACTGCATTTTTGATAAATATAACTGAGAAATGCAGTAAAAGTAACAAAATTAAAATACAAATTTATAAAAGGGAATTCAATAACTGAAATCTTTACATACGGTACATATTTATAAAGTGTCTCTGTAGTTAAAAGATTTCGTTTTTCTCAAACTAATTTGAATATTATTGCTGGAAAGCGGATTTTGTTTCCCTTCTTTCTGATAAGTTCTTATAGTTAAGTTACCACAAACAAGTATAGTTTGATTAATTATTCTATGTGACTTTTAATAACAACGTATAGTTAGGATTTATATTGCGATAATCACAAACCATACGTAAAAATCAAAGGGATCTTTTAGACGTTAAAAACACCGTAATTCGTTTCTTTACAGGTTGTATGTAAATAAGAAAGTAATTAGCATGATAAAACAACAAGGAACATTTAAAAACAATTTATACATAATTGGAACATTATGACAATAAACAAAGTAAAATATAATAGATATTAGTAAAACTGTATTCAGAATAAAAAAATCTATCCAACGATACCAAAAAGTACATTATTTTGGTAAAAATACATTTTGACCTTTTGACCATTATTGGTCCTACAAAGATTTGCTCTTGGAGGTCATGATTTTCTTCAATCACTGGGTATAATTTTTACTATAGATATCATTAATTATAATTATTATCTTCATGGTTTAGATTCAGAAAATCCGGATATTATAGATTGTCCAATGGATATGATTGTTAACACAACAACTGGTGAGGCATTTGCAATCAATGTCACATGGATGGAACCGACAGCAACTGATAACTCTGGAGATACTTCTGTACCAGTAGCAGACTACAGTTCTGGTGATAATATGTTTGTAATTGGTGACACAACAGTCCAGTACAATGTCTCAGATTCAGCTGATAACTTTAATGATGGCTGTAGTTTTGTTGTCACTGTTGAAGGTAAGTGAATGTACATTCTGGAAAGAAATTATTACCAATTCAGTCACATGACTTTTGTAAGTTCGTTGTTAATATAATCCTTGAAGTACTACTTTTTGGCAGACTTTCTGGCAACATGCCTTTATGTTATTAACATAACAATTATTATATATATATATATATATATATATAAATAAATGAAAGACGCTAGTAAATTACCAACTGAACATTTTATTGCACTACAGGCTGTTTCATGAGTATGAACTCAATCTTCAGGTGCTTGGCTCTGAATGATAGTCACAAGTGAATACAAAAAGCTATAATGAAGTCTTAAGGCAAACTGTTTATGTGAACAATAGTATGCTAATTAGCAAGTACAACACATCTCTATTTCCTGGACAGTCTATTGTTAACCAAATTCTTATTATCTAAATTACTGATACTTTAGTAGAAACTTTCTCCTATGTCTACATGCACTGACTAATTCGTTCCTATGGTTAAGTGAGCTGGTTTCAGGCTTGCATATAATATAATACTTCTCTTGTAAGCATAGATTACACCGTTTGTTAACATTGGAATATGGTTTACACTTCTTTATTATTCGCCATTTAATGTTATACTTTATGTTATCATCTTTTAGCTTCCAGATGTACTGGCTAAGCGTTGTGCTGTTTTTGTATTTAACATTACGGAATGAACTATTGTGTGCGTTATATCTGCATTTAAATGTGTTTTCGGTTAGTCCGACATATGTTTCAACTTTATCATCATCATTTGTTGTTACTGTAGCCTGATAAACAACACCACTGGTTAGGCATTTCCCATCTAATGGGCATTCATTTCGACAGTTGCATTGCTTGATGTTATCACAGGGCATATCATTACGTAATACATTTTTGTTGTGGGCCGATATTACAGACCCTATATTAGGCATACAACTATAGCTGATTTTAATGGTGTTTCTATTAAATATTTTTCTTAGCTCATGGTTATGTGGAAAACATTCATCTACAGTCTTTAAGAACTCGTGCCCTATTTTGGTTTTCACGTTGGCACTGTAAGGCGGGTTGAACCAGATGATATTTCTTTTCCTTGTCTTCTTCACATTATTTTGTGCGCTGGTATTGGTCGGGTTGTACTTCAGATTGTGGTCGTATCCACTTTCATACAAGGCTTCTTGGTACGGTTTCTTTGATTCATTGAAAACAGTTTCATTCGAAGAAATGTTTGATAATCTTTTGTTTATGCCTTCAGGGATGTTCTTAATTATTGATGCTGGATGATTACTTTTGCAATGAACATAGCGTGGTTTGTTGTTTTCCTTTAAATAAGGCTTATAGCTTCCATCGTTGAGATTAAGCGTTACATCTAGGTAGTTTATAATTTTCTTATTCGCTTTGATCGTTATCTTTAGATTATGTTCTTTGAATGTGCTGCAGAGATCTTTTTTTATTTTTTCAATAACATGAGGAGTTTCATTAAATGCCGCGAGTCCGTCATCCCTGTACAATCCTATGTTATTACCGTACTTGGGCTCCAGTTTGGCTAGCAGAAACAGACCAATTAACTCGCATGTTTCAGCACCGTCGTAGCTACCCATAGTAACATCGAATGTAGTGTTCCTTTTGCACCAAGCTGTCTCGTCGTTGAATAGTAGTGTATTCTTGGCTTTGATTACTATTTCCCTTTCTTCCTCTGTAATATCGGTGAATTTTTTAGCAAAGTTGAGGGCTTCATTGAGAAGGTCCAAAGTTATCGAAGGATAAAATTCTGTTACATCAAAGCATATGAACAGATGATTTTCCTTATCCCGGATGCCTTTAAACCATTCTATCATGTCGTTAGTATTCCTCCACTGGTTAAGCTTGGTCTTACGTGCGATATGTTTGTTAACTCTTTCTAGGATGTGTTTACTTATCTTTCCTATCTCTGATTTTGAGGGGTTAATTAGTCTGCAAGTCGGCTTGTTTACAAAATTTTCCTTATGATTTTTCAGGGTTATAAAGGCATTACGTCTTCCAGTTGTTTCTATCCTGTCATCTAGCTGTAGTTCTTTGGCTATCTTAATTTCGTCTTTGGTTATACTATTTACAGAATCCGCCGGTGCTTTTTTGTATGTTTTTGTTATATTCTTTTGCAATAAGTCGTTATAATCATTCGCGTCCATGCGGTAGAAGTTATTTGATTTGTCTGCCGGTATAATTAGTTTGCTGTCCTGCTTTATCTTTTTCGCGTCTCTCTCTAGGTTTTTCTGAAACGGGCATTTATTATCTTCAAACTTGATATTCTGTACTAAATTAAGCATACTATTGTTCACATAAACAGTTTGCCTTAAGAATTCATTATAGCTTTTTGTATTCACTTGTGACTATCATTCAGAGCCAAGCACCTGAAGATTGAGTTCATACTCATGAAACAGCCTGTAGTGCAATAAAATGTTCAGTTGGTAATTTACTAGCGTCTTTCATTTATTTATATTTGGCTCTACATTTTGTATCGAGCACTTTCGCTTTCATGGTCTGCGTTAAATTCACCACGATTTATATATATATATATATATATATATATATATATATATATATATATATATATATATTATAAATCCAAAGGCAAATTACTGAAAAAATGACAATGCTGTGGGTATCAGTGGCTGGATCTCAATGGAGATACAAAAATAAAAAGCGAAAAGCTAAATCAAAACGATAAAGTAAACAGCCAGAAAAGTTAGCAGAGCTTTCGGGCAACACTAGCTCTTCATCAGTGCAAGTGAAGGAATTTGGATAACGTCATAGTATAAAGCTGGCAAGTGCTGCCTGGGTGGACAGGAATAAAAGAAATATAACAAAGGAAGCCAGGGTGGAGTCTGAATAAGAGTAGAAAACAAAGAAGGTAGCTTGGTAGAGATATAAACAATTTTGGAATGAGACTAAAAAACAGCTTAAATGGTGGTTAATATTGAAACTTAAATTTTGGTAGTAAATGGAATAATGTTACCGATCTGGGAGTATGTTCCTAATGTTAAGTCCAAAAGGTTTTAAGGTTTTGTGGTTTTAAGTAGTAATTCCCAGTGGTTTTCTTTGTCTTTGCGAGTTTTGTCGCTCCATTTGACATCGTGGTCTATTGCAATAACTCTGAAATTTGCAATCGACCAGCTGAATTAAAATGTACGGCTACAGGTTGATCAAGCTTTAATGTTTTGATAGCTGATCTATGTTGTATATATTTCTTGTCAAATGTGATCTAGTTTTACCTTTCAAAGGAGAAATAGGCAGGATGTACAATAATTTAAAACTCAGTAAATTAGCATTAAAAAGGTAATATAGTAGATCCCCTATTAAAAGACGCTAAAGACAAATTGTGCTGTGTCAATATGAATCTAGGGTGCGCATCAGAATGTGAAAACGTGCATGAGAAGGACATACACGTTGAACTCTGCCTGTCAATCTGTCGGCAGTTTATAAATAATAATGATAAATGAATTGGTAAATCATAGAATTATTAAGATGTGAAGTATAGTAAAACTACAGCTAATTAGGGACTTGAAATCAACACAAAAAGTGCACATGGTAATCGAAAACACTTTTGATTCAGAGGGCGAGCGTTGAGCAAATGAAACATTATTTTCGCAGGCCGGCATGGTTTATATATCCGGCCATGGCGGTACACAATAGATAAGGTTGCAAGGTTAATACGTGACGTAACAACAACAACAACAATTCTGGAAAGTGATATCCTACCGTGTGTGGCCCATCATGGTAAATCAGTGTGCCAAATGTGAGCACGTACCATTCAGAGGTTTCGGATGAAATGCATACGTGAAAAATTTAGTAGCATTAATATATAGAGAATTTAGTTTCTTTGTACTACATACATACTTTCTGTTTTTGTCTTATTTTCTTTTTAGAGAAGCCTAATATACTTTAAAATGTGTTTTTATATTAGATAATGAACGCCCAGTTATTGACTGCCCAACAAATGTTACTTCAAACAATTACAACCAAACAAGGTTTGGTTTAATAGTTATTAGCAAGGATGAAGGAAATTCACTTGCCACGGTGACCTGGAACCCTCCTGTGACAAGTGACAATAGCAATGGAATAGTGACTGTAGTGTCATCACCTTATGAATCAGGTGACATAATACCAAGTGGTGTTCACACAATCACCTTTACAGCAACTGACCCTACTGGAAATAGTGACAACTGTGATTTAAGTTTCCGGGTCCAAGGTACAAGGTTTTCAAGAATTTAGTAAATGTAATAATAATAATAATAATAATAATAATAATAAATAATTCAACATTTATTAGTTTCTATCATTGGTAAAGCAATACAATAAAAAGAGTGGTAATTTATAATGAGACAATACAAAAATACCATTAATAGAGGATCTTGCAAGAAGAGATTTCTTGTCACGCAAGACCCATATACAAAAATAAAAAAATAAATTTGTATATAATTATATATAAAATAAAAAGTCATGACAAAGTTTAAAGGTCTAGTGAGTACAATGATACTAAATGTTTTTTACTTTATTTTACAGGAGATTTCATGTTTGTGGCCAACGTTTTTCCTCCAGTAATGTATATGTCAAGTATAGGTTCCGGTAATGCCACATCTTTAACCTTTACTCCAGTAATTCAAAATGTTCAACTAACCAGACCAGCGGCTATTGATTATGATGTCACCACCTCAGCGCTATACTGGTCTGACGTCTCCACGTCTTCAATTGAATATTATTCATTTGTCACAAAACAACACAAAGTTTTAGTTTCTTTTGAAACCGGAGGTAAGAACAAATAATTATTTTCTATCTAGTAGGATAATTCATTTATAGTGTGGATTCCTTAAAAAAATAGGATTTCTTACCCAGTTATTGTTGGTATTACCAACAATAATTGGTTAAACTTTAGTTATTAAGCTAGCTAAAATAACACAATCAACACATTTATGATTTTGGCCTACTTGTGACCATCAGCAAATTTACAATTTTTATATGATACAGTCTGTTGATTTTGATCTTGTATTTTTGCTAAAATATTTCCCTAAACTACTCACTACAACGCATAGGCCTGGACATCTTTGTGTACATCTTCTTTAGTTGTAATAATACAAAATACTCTAGTTCCATACTACATTTATTGTACTAGAGAGTGCTCATGCTTTAGTAAGTTGAGACGATGATTATTGAAATTCTTTGCAATGATAAACATTTATAATAGGCATACACAATAAAGAATCTTTATTGATCAGATAGAAAATGTGTTTTTTAGTATAATCTCTGTATAATTAGTATTGAAATGCTTTGTAACGATGTACATTTTTTATAAACTAGAGGTGCGCCCTCTATGAAGTGTAGACGATGGATCTCGGAATGTTAAATATTGACTCGGGTAAAAACCTCGGTTACCATATAATTATTGATGTTTGCTTTTCGTAAAAATAAACCTAATCTGCTTGTCAGTGTCTTTTTTAGACTAATTAAGATGAGGAATATGACATTTTAAAGTACTATGTTCATTGTTGTGTTGATTCGAGGGAGACGGTTGTTTGTTGTAATATGGTGACATTTTATAGTAAAATAAATTCCCTAGGTATGGATAAATATAACACCGTAATTAATATAATCAACAAGTGATAAATACAGTAAACAATTTTATCAAAATGCTTGGTAAATTGTAGATCAATACATTCTACTACAAATATGATGTGGCGTTTTTTAGAGGAATGTCTAGGTTGAATATGTTCCAAATAAAATTTTATGGGAGAGGAGCGTTTATTCAAATAAATGCAGTAGACCTAATTGGTATAACCAATACATTATTTAGTTTAAATCTGGTAAAACGACCAAACACGACACATGACATGGGCCAACGCGCACCCCGGATCTAACGGCGGTACACCTGTATTCGTTATTTTTTGCAGTATGTTTTCATTTTGCATAAACTTCACGCGTGGCCTGTGAAAAAAGATCAATATGTATGTCACCGCCAATGGCAAACTTTGGATGGGAGCAAAAACTCGGAAGTCGCAAAGTGATTACATCAACCCGGAACTCAGTTATCGCGGACGGTTGAAAATCTACCGATGAAATCAGACGTTTTCTTTTAAAACCCTTTATAATATCTTCCTAAGAGAGAACATATCGTAATAGTAAACATTAATGTTATCAACTGTACGTTTCGCGGTACATATGAGATAGATAGGACAAGGTCAGACTGTATGGAGAAAATTTAGTGAAGGTACTGTGAACTCATAGAGACTTTAAAAACGGGTTACGGTAAGCTACTGAAGTTACCTAGTTATAGCGAAAGCATGATCTTTGTTACGAATAACGTTCCCTCATTTTATGAATATTGGAGGAACTCCATACATAGTTTTAAGAACAGAATTCATGACACTTATAATATAGTTGATATACTTCCACAATCCAACTTGCATCAGCGTTTGTGCAAATTGATATTTTAGGATATTGTAATATAACGATATACTGTTATATTTAAGAAATCGACCTCTGTATCGGAATTTAAATAGGTTCACAAACTTGACCCAGAAAGTCCAGAGGAGAGTTTGTCCAGATGTTTTAATGACCATTTAGTTTATAATAGAATCCCTAAAGAAAACACTTAGCTTAATTTTGTGACTTTTCCCATCGTTAAACCAGGAGTGACTGACACTATTTAAGTACAGATTTGACAGTGTCATCCATCACAGAAATACCTTATTATACCGTTAATCACTCCCACTTAAACACCCCTGGATCAACTTAGGACCAATCGTAACCCTCTAATATTACGTAGTGACATTATGCAAATGAACTGAGCCAATATACCCCCAAGTTTCAGAAGGGCCCAGACACACCTCACAGCCACTTCTTCAGAAGCAGACCTACACACTTCACACCTCACTGACAGCATCATTGATTGTCCGTTCCTTATCTATACTTATAGTTGTATATTGTACTGAAGTATTATACTGAATAAACAATATATGTGTTACGACAGTCAAGCGAGTTAGAGTCTTTCATTAGTACCTCAACAACGCAACATTATATTACATGGTGGAAGACCCAAATTTCATAAGGAACGGAGTGAGAAAACAAGAAATAAACACTTAACAAGACACGAAGACGAAGACGAAGACAAAAATAACCATATTTGTTTGAAAGGAGAGAAATTTACTTTGACTCAAAAGACAAGCTGAAATTATATTTGAATGAGATCGAGACAAGCAGAAATTTTATCAAATTATTACCATTGGATGAAGACAAAGAAGATAATCGAGGAAGACACAAAAGACAAGCTGAAATCATATTTGAATGAGATCGAGACAAGCAGAAATTTTATCAAATTATAACCATTGGATAAAGACAAAGAAGATAATCGAGGAAGACCCAAGAAGAATCAAAACAGAAGCAAGCGGACAAGAACTGTTTCGTTTGGACACTTTCAACTTCACGCCGTTTTTTTTCGATCGTTTTTAACATTTACTTTTTTTTGAACATTGATGAACACCTTTCGCATTTTTTTTTTAATTCGTTGTTTGAAAATTTGAACATTGATGAGCACCTTTAACATTTCTTTAATTCGTTGTTTGAACATTTAGACATTTTTGAACACTTTTTGCATTCCTTTAATTCATTTTTAATTGGATCCGAAGCATTTGGGGTAAGTCAAAACCATTTTGATTTTTGATTTGTAACCTTGATTGAAAAAGTGAGAGTTTACATATATATACACTAAATTGTTTTTGATATTTTGATTAATTAATATTATAAAGTATGGTCGACGTTGTTGATAACGAAGTAATTTTAAATGAGCCCGTCAATCCTCACCCCGTGCCCCACCTAAGACAAACCGATTTCCTTCCCAAAAGATATGACGGTTCCATAACCGATCACGACCAATGTAGTGCACATTACTTATCGTTTACCGACTACCTTGAGGCCCACACTTTAGAAAACCCTGTAAACAATGCCCAATTAATTAATGTAATAAGTATTTTTAAACGTAGCCTTCAGGGCCAAGCTAGACTCTGGATTGAGGGAAAGCAGTTCGATTCACTGGAATCCTTAAAAACCCAATTCATCAACAGGTTTAGTAAAAACAAATCAATCTATGCGCACATAAGAGAATACGATTCAATTACATACACCACTGGCGACAACGCCGAAAAGCACTTAACCAAAATCAAACAAGCCGCAGACAGAATTGGATACGCTGACCAGCAGATAAAGAATAAATTTATTTCGACCCTTCCACCAAAATGTAGAGCAGCTGTAGCCATGTCCACCCCAATCGATGCCACTATTGAAAATATCGTAAATAGCACACAAAATTACCTTGACCTTTCCGTAGATGATGCCACACGGGAAGTTTCATTCAATATCAATAAGGAAACAGATAGGCCTAATAGTCTCGAATCGCTCCAACATGAGATAAATTCTCTCAAGTTAGACATGGCCACAACAAAACGATCCCTTAATGATGATGCTAATAATAACAATTTATATGAAATACTTACAAACGAATACGCTGAATATTTATATAAATATAATAATAAAAATCAAATATTCATTGTTGGAGACTTCAATGGTAGAACAGGAGATTTATTGGATTATGTCAACAACGATGTATGCCCAATAGATTGGGATAACGAATTATATATTGAAGATGATGAAGATAATGTAAAAATTAGAATTAATGAAGATAACGTCACGAATAATTATGGCATAGATCTTCTCAATTTTTGTAAAGAAACGAATTTAAGAATTGCTAATGGTAGAATTAACCCAATGTATAGTAAAAGCTACACTTTCATAGGACAACAAGGCAAAAGCGTAGTCGATTATATATTGACAAAAGCTGATAACTTCAGGTACATAGAAGATTTGAAAGTAGAAAATAGAATAGAATCTGATCATATGCCAATTACGTTTCAATTAGGCCTACTAACTAAAGATAATATAAAAATAAAAAAATTAGATATTGAAAATTGTCCTAATCCTAAACAAACTAAATTCAATTGGTCAGAAACATTATCAATAAAAGATTACAATTTTGGGCAGAAGATAATAACATTCTACATCAGGAACAAGCCGGTTTTAGAAAGGGGTTCAGAACATCGGATAATGTATTTATTCTTAACACAATCATTAATAAATACCTAGGAAAAAAACGTGGGAAAGTATATGTTGCTTTCATTGATTTTAAACGAGCCTTTGACTCCGTAGGACATCAATATCTTCACATAAAACTAAAAAATTCATGAGTAAAAGGAAAAATGTTAAACGTTATTAATTCAATGTACAATAAGTTATCAGCACATGTTAAGGTCGACGGCAATATTAGTAATTCTTTCAAATGTCTAATAGGTATACAACAGGGTTCGCCACTCTCGTCCTTTTTATTTAATGTTTTTATTAATGATTTGAGTGAAACATTAAATGAGGGAGGCGACGAGCATAGAATCCAAATAGGAAATCTAAAAATTAATCATTTACTCTATGCAGATGACCTTATGTTATTTGGTGATACCGTTTATGGTCTACAATATTATTTAAACAAGTTATCTACCTATTGTACAAGATGGGAAGTAACTGTCAATGTTAACAAGAGTAATATTATGGTGTTTAAGAATGGTGGTAATCTTAACAAATTTGAAAAATGGAATTACAATGGAAATACAGTTGACATTGTCAAATCCTTTAAATATTTAGGAGTTGTTTTCAACTCAAATGGTAATTGGAATAAAGCCAAAGAATACAATTGTCAACAAGCTAATAAGGCTTTGTTCACATTAAAAGGATTGACCCATAGACGTTTTGGTAACCTCCAAGTTAATATATGGAACCATATATTTGATGTTAAGATTATGCCAATCTTACTTTATGGTAGCGAAATATGGGGTTTAAATGATATAACAGTATTAGAGAAAGTTCATCTAAGATTCTGTAAATACATTCTAGGAATAGGTAATTCTGCACCAAGTGTTGCAGTGAGAGGAGAATGTGGAAGATTCACTATCCAAATTCAAATTATCATTAATATAATTCGTTATTGGCTTAGAGTAATCCAAATGGATAATGACAAATTTATTAAACAATGTTATGATTTTCAATATAGAAAAGCTCAAAGAAATGAGCAATGTTGGGCCAATGACGTAAAACAAATACTATGAATAAATGGATTTGGTAACATATGGTACTCACAACAGGTTAATAATATATATACTTTTATTTCAAATTTTAAACAAAGGCTTACAGATATTGAACGACAGAAATTCTACGAAGATACTAGGATACACTCTAAACTCCAATATTACAAGCACGTTAAATATAAGTTTGGAATTGAAGAATATCTAACGAAAGTAACAAATTACAAACATAGACAAATTATGACTAAGATACGACTAGGAATTTTAGAATTAGAAATTGAAAAAGGAAGATGGAATTGTATAAATAGAAATGAAAGATTATGCAAATTATGTGCTTTACAATCAATTGAAGATGAATATCATTTCACTTTAGTTTGTCCATTTTATTCAGATATTAGAACTAAATATATGTTTTCCTTTTATACAAACAACCCAACTAAATTAAAATATATTTATCTTATGTCTGCCACAAATACTGATCTTATTGTTAAACTTGGAAAATATTTTATTTTTTTCATTTAAACGTAGAACAGAATTTTTAAACGCAAAGGCCATATATAATAAATGTTTCTTGGATCTCCAAGAAAGAATGAGAATGAGAATGAGATGATACTCGACGCTCACGTTCCCCCACCCGAAATTATATCCCAAGACGAAACCGAAGCCCAAGCCCATACAAACCCCGATTCCAGACCCCACCGACCCCAAGATATAGACAACCTCCCCCAACCTGTTATTACTGCGGGAAACCAGGCCATTAAGCAAGGCACTGCCGACAACAAAACCGCTCTTACGGAAACTATCCCCCGCCATACCCATACCAACAGTCAAACAATTACTACCCTAGCCACCAGCAGGATTTTTAAAAAGGGGACTAGATGCCGCCTATAATCTGGCCCCCCATACTAAATACGACAATTTTAAGGCAAAATACTTAGTGAATTCAGATAATATTGATTTGTTACTTAACGACAGAAATTACGTTAAAGGAAATTTACCAGATGGTAGAAATGTTTTAACTTTATTTGACAGTGGTTCAACTAGAACTATAATCTCACAATCGTACGTTTATTCCTCACTTTATTTATCGCGTTTAAAGCCAGTTAAAGTGAACACAACTAAATTTAGATTAGGTAACGGTGACTTCTTATATGCCAACCACTTAGTGCAATTCGAATTATTTATCCAAGGACACAAATTTAAAATTTCAGCATTAATCGTTAAAAATTTGACAGGTATTGACCTGATACTTGGAACCGAAACATTGTCTGAACTCGACGGTACTTTAAATTTTAAGGAAAACCCCTTTCGCATTAGACCAAAGATTTTTAGCTTTCGTCCTGTACACAAGATTTTTCTTAAACCCGGTGATACTAAAACAGTTAAATTAAAAGGAAGGGTTCCCGCATTCGTACGCAATTCTGATGTTGTTCTACATGCAACCACCCATATTTCAAAACTTTGTCCATCAGATATGTTAGTAAAATTACATAGAGGAGAAACCAACATTGATATCACTAACAACACAAACAGAAACGTATCTCTAAATACACATCAACCTATCGCGAGCCTTCACTTAACCAACCTTGTAACAGTTACTAATGACCTACCAATAGATAGAATAAAGTTGACCAATGACAACGCAAACAAGTACCCACATTTAGAACGTACAGACCCATTGCTATCTTTAACCGAGGAAGAAATAATTAGAAAACAAGTTGATTTAACAGACAGCGTTTTAACACATAGAGAAAAAGAAGATTTGTATAAAACCTTACAACAAAACAGAAACGCATTTTCACTTTATGGTGAACTATCTAGCTGCCCAAACTTCAATACATTTTTTATTCGACCATTTTCGACTTCGCGACAGACAAAGACAAACATGTTATTGAGGCCGAATTGAACAAATTAGTCAAACTAGGAATCTTAGCAGTAGGACACCAATCGTATACTTCCCCTGTCCTTCTTGTTTCAAAGAAAAATTCAAAAGATAAAAGAGTTGTCACAGACTTTCGCTATCTAAATTCCAGGATAAAACGTATTAATCACCCATTCCCATTATTAGCCGAAACTTTGAAAACAATAGGTAACGCTAATGCACAGATTCTTAGCGTAATTGATTTGAAATCAGCGTTCCACTGTGTACCATTAGCCGAACATGCCCAACAATATACAGGTATAGCTTCATATCATGGTGGAAAGCATTATTATTATAAGAGATTAGCACAAGGATTAAACGTTTCGCCAGGTATATTTCAAGCAAAGATTGACGAAATTTTAAATGAAATCCCAAATTCTAGAGAATTCTGTATCGCCCATCATGATGATATTATTTTATTTAGCCAAGACAAATTTGCTCATAAGCAGCACCTTGTTTCCGTTTTACAAGCCCTACAATTAAATGGTTTTAGAATTTGTCCAAAGAAATGTAAGTTATTCAAGAATAAAGTGCAATATATGGGACACACCATCCTGATTAATTCTTCAGGACACGCATGTATCACACCATTAGGCGACAGGTGTGCAGCTATCCGAATTTTGCCAGCCCCACGAACCCATAAAGAAACTAAACGATTTATTGGTGCAGTAAATTATGTATCCCATTTTTTCCCTCAAATACAATCAATTTTACGTCCGTTACACACACTCGCAAGCAAACGCCGAAAATTTGTTTGGTCTACTGAACACCAGAAAGCATTTGACGAAATTAAACAATTAATGGTTAAACCACCAACTCTTCAAATGCCTAGAAAAGAAGGTAGATTTACGCTATATAGCGACACTTCAAGAACCGCAACAGGTTCATATTTAACACAAACAGTAAACGATAAAGAACACATAATAGGTTATTATTCCAAAATCTTACCACAAGCCTGTCAACGATATAGCGTCACAGAATTAGAGTTATTTGGACTTTACATTAACGTTTCAGCATTTCGACACTTACTAAAGGGTTGCGAATTTGATGCATTCGTAGACCACTCAGCAATTGTACAAATTTGGAATTCAAAAGATCAGCCATGTACACCCCGTTTACAGAAACTAATATTACGATTGTCCGGATACATTTTCCAAATTGGTTATAAGAAAGGAACTGAATTAGTTTTAGCAGATTTTCTCTCCCGAGCCCCTCGTGATGACGATTCCGAAATTGATCAAGTTGTACCCATTGCATTTAATATTACAGAGACTGAATCTCTTAACCCGATTACAAACACATCTACTAGCAGACCAGTAACAAGGTCATACGCCAAGAAAATGGGAATAAATATACCTGACTTACAAAACCCAAACAAACGCCTGTCATTAATCAAAACCCAGTGACAACAAACACGCGACCTACACCTCAACCTACCGCTACACCACAAATAATCACGAGACAACAAACAAACGCACATCGATCACCGCCTATCATAACGCCACCTATCGTAACACCACCCCCAATACGTAATGTAAACATTCGACAACCTCCAGAGGAACGACTAGTAGACAAAAACAAGCAAAGCAAAGATACTACACATCGAAACGTACCAGTTGAATTGTATACATCGCCCAAACCACTAGTACCCAACATAACTGAATTTAAGTCAGCACACATCCCAAAACAACAAGACTTAGATAGATTAATGGATGTTATTCAAAGAAAGATAATTAGAGATTATAACCTCCCAGTAGATGTTAAACAATTACGTGTTGAACAAGAAACTTCACCATTTTTTAAGCCAGTTTACGATTATTTAGCTCATGATATCCTTCCAGCTGATACGAAAGCAGGTCGTGCAGTTCAGAATAAGTCAGAGCAGTACATATTGTGCAACGGTTTACTATTCCGTTTATTTTTCCAAGATAAAGGTGGAGAATTTGTATTGCAATTAGCTGTTCCTGAAAACTTAGCAGAGACTGTTATTTCTCAGTATCACGACAATTTGTTAAGTAGCCACCAAGGTACGATGCGTACTTACCTTACTATTAGGAAATTATTTTACATGCCCCTTATGTTCGAGAAAGTCAACAATTATACCCAAGCGTGTCTTAGATGTCAACAATTTCGTCCCAAAACCGATAAATTACGTCCTTTACACGATCAAGTACCAGCAACTTACCGTCCCTTTCATACACTCAGTCTAGATTTTAAGAGTATGCCAACTTCACCTTCAGGTTTTAAACATATTATGGTAGTATGTGATGAGATAATTAGATTTTTGATTTGTGTACCTTTGAAATCCATTGATGCCGAAACAATTTGTGAAGCACTAATTCAAAAGGTCATCAGTATTTTTGGACCCCCATCTCGTCTTATTTCAGATGCAGCAACCTCCCTTACAGGAAAATTATTAACACTATTATGTAACACCCTTAACATTGATAGGAAAATCATCAGCGTCCACAATCACGGTAGTTTACAAGTTGAACGTCATATCCGCACCGTATCGGACCTGTTAAAGGTCAACCTTAACCAATTCGGAACAGATTGGGTTAGATTTGTATCAACAACATGTTATGCTTATAACTCGTTTACATCCCCACATCTAGGAAACCACTCCCCTTACGAATTAGTTTTTGGCCGCCAACCTCCAAGTTTGACCTCATTAGCATTTAACCCTATTTCAGGATTGTCTCATTCCTATGAAGAATACTTTGAACATCTCAAGAAGAAATTTCAAAACATTTCACAGACAATGCTACAATTACAGCGAACACAACAAAACGTCCAAAACTCAAAGATTTCCCAACGCTTAGAAAAAAGTCCAATTTACTCAGTAGGACAACTCGTATATTTATACAAGCCAACATCATCATCACTAACGGCAAATTCAAAGAAAATCGCCGCAGAATGGGTCGGACCATTAGTAATTCATGAAGTACTAGACAGAACACACTACATCCTAGCGACGATTAAAGGAGAAATACTTCGCGACGTATTCAATTATAACAGACTGAAACCCTGTTTTACGAGAACACCCAAAGAACGCAAAAATTTTACACATCTCCAAAAACTTTAACAATTGTTGAATGAACCCACCGATGATAATAACGATAAAATCCAAAACACCATTAATGTAGTAAATGACGAAATCAATGTTGAATTTGTAGACGAACATGATAGGACACCAGCCCAATTGCAATCAGATACCCTTACACATCCAACTAAGATAGAACCCCTTAACTTGCAACCTTACATTGACTGTGTAGAGAATAACATGGGATTAGCAGCCCCATTCCAAATGAAAGAAGAACAAATCAAGGAACAAACTAATCTAATTATGACAGCACCTAATGATTCAAATATGACATTAAACCGAGGTAGATTTAAAGCAGGACATTTCCAAGTTTTAGTTTCGTATTCTAAACCGACTTCAGCCAAACGCAACACCGATAAAACAAAACACGAATCTAATGATCGCAAATTTTGGTGGGATATTGACAGATATAACGATACAGATAAATTAATTAAAGAGATCATTAATGATAAACAGATACCGATAAGTGGATCGCCAAAACGATTCATAAAACGTTTGTATAATGCAACGAATTACTGATTTAATTTTTTTTGCAAGATTATTTTTAAATTACGACATTTGCTAAATTAATGATAGCATAGTCTACGTATTTGATGAGATTTGTTAAATAATAATGTGATTTCAGTTAAAAGAGAATTGAATTTATGTTTAAGTATTGATTTTGTAACGAGTTTGATAAAGATTAATTTTGAATTTTGATGATCGATATATTGAGATATTGAAAAGAACGACAAGCATTTTGTAACAAATATTTTGAGTCGTTAATCTCAAGCATTAATTAATTGATATACAATAACAGGAGATTTTCTTAGTACTTTTAATTGTAATTTTGTTGACATTGAGTACAAAAGTCGAATTTGTCGACCGATTGAAATCGTAATTACATGTGAATATAAATGCTTAAATCGATAAAGTTGTGACGATAATGATATATTGTGGATAAGTTTGTGTCAACGGGACACACACATTTGTTTCTTTTAAAGTTTTAAGTGATTAAGTTTGACATTTTGATTTTAGGCTTATCAGCCACAGTTTCTTGAGTTTTATGTTTTGATTTGATGATTTATGTTTGAAGGCCATTAGAACGCGATGAGTTGTCGCACAATTTGATTGATGTATGTTCAATGTAACATACTATTTTTAAGTTTTGTATTTTATTTTTAACTGATTTATGTTTGATTTACGCGAATTTTATACCAAATTCATTTTTAATTTCATTTTTTTTTAAGAGAGAGAAGAGAGAGAGTGAAAGTGATAAGGTTACACTTCAGAGTCAATGGTTTTGGCTAACTCAATTTTTGCTTATATGTATAATAATGTTTTTTTCTTTTATATAACTTTAATTTTGCATGCCACTATTATAACCATTTTTATATTTTAAATAGATTAGAAAAAAAAAAAAGGGAAACAGAGGGATGTAATATAACGATATACTGTTATATTTAAGAAATCGACCTCTGTATCGGAATTTAAATAGGTTCACAAACTTGACCCAGAAAGTCCAGAGGAGAGTTTGTCCAGATGTTTTAATGACCATTTAGTTTATAATAGAATCCCTAAAGAAAACACTTAGCTTAATTTTGTGACTTTTCCCATCGTTAAACCAGGAGTGACTGACACTATTTAAGTACAGATTTGACAGTGTCATCCATCACAGAAATACCTTATTATACCGTTAATCACTCCCACTTAAACACCCCTGGATAAACTTAGGACCAATCGTTACCCTCTAATATTACGTAGTGACATTATGCAAATGAACTGAGCCAATATACCCCCAAGTTTCAGAAGGGCCCAGACACACCTCACAGCCACTTCTTCAGAAGCAGACCTACACACTTCACACCTCACTGACAGCATCATTGATTGTCCGTTCCTTATCTATACTTATAGTTGTATATTGTACTGAAGTATTATACTGAATAAACAATATATGTGTTACGACAGTCAAGCGAGTCAGAGTCTTCATTAGTACCTCAACAACCCAAACATTATATTACAATATTTAGGTTTTTTTTGTGAAACCAAATCAGGATCTTTACTCTGCTCTTCCACTAACCTGGACCGATTGAGAACTGTCGGACCGAAATCACACACTTTTGGGAGCTGTTGTTCAGCCTGGGCAGTGTGTGACTCGGGACCTGAGCAGACAGCCTCTTGGGAAACGCGATCCGTAATGTCTCCGTAAAAACTATCACATAAGTCAATACTCTCATCCTCATCTATGGTTTTATTTGCCATAGATCGCGTTTAACGGACATGATGGAAACACATGTGATAATTATTTCTCTAAACACACCGTGCTTTCGTCTTCAACAGGACTCTTGCACACAACCGGTTCTACTGTCACTCTGTCTCCGGCCAAATCATTCCCCAAAAGGAGTGTGACACCCCATACTGGAAGACTCGGAATGACACCGACAACAAAATCAAACAAAACTATATAATAGTTGATATACTTCCACAATCCAACTTGCATCAGCGTTTGTGCAAATTGATATTTTAGGATATTTAGGTTTTTTTTGTGAAATATTCTATTGTTAATTTCCTGGTGAATTTTTTTCATTTTCTGGTTTGTATGTTTTGTATGTATAATGAATATACTATTCGAAATAAAGGAAATGAATGGATGAATTGTGTTCAACTTTCTGACTATTATGGTCAACATGATCCAACCATTACAGGCTCCTCAGTGTGAAAACTAATCGATATGCCAAATCCTTTATTCCCTCCGGTATCATCCAGTACAACAGAAAGTCAAGAAGATAATTTTATCTTGTATTTTTTTTTTATGTTTTTATATGAAAGGTTTTATGCTATATTTGTTTTTATTGTGTTTTCTTGTTATTATGACGAGCAATGAATTTCCTTTTTGAGGATCAATAAAAGTTATCTTATCTTATCTTATCTTATCTTATCTTATAGTCAAACAACACTCCTAGATAGGCCCTACTTATTATTAACAATCTCTACTTCCTTTCCTTTAACGTATCCCGGAATCACAGTCAGCATTTTTTTCGAAAATCAATCCGCATTTCTTTTTATGTAATCGGTAAATCGAATAATTATAATAATAGAGAGGAATTGTTGTGAATAATAATTCCAACCATAGCTGAGTCGTCCGGAAGTGTTATCATTGGACAACTCGAAGATATCGACCTAATATCTGACGTGTCCTGAGTAAACAAAAAAGGTGCCAGTACGGTACCTTGTAAGTTATGTGAATTAATGTAAATACAGATTATCTGTGATGTGTGTGCCTAACCAGAGTATTAAGTGTATCGTAACTGTTTAATCTTTCTCATGTAAATTTTTAGAAAAGTTTATTAAATAATGATTTCCTAATTTGTGATTATAACATTTTATTTATCTCAGGGGTGTATGGTTTAGCTATTGATGGAATTGGAAATAAACTTTATTGGACAAGTACTTCAGAAGACAGAATTGAAGTAATAAATTTGGATGGAACGGACAGAACAGTTCTTTTTGACATGAAATTGGCTGAGCCACGTGCAATTAAAATAGACACAGTAAACGAGTATGTAATGGAATTAAATAATAAAAACTGGTTCGTTTTGTATCTTGTTTAACTCAATTTGGAGATAAACTGTTTCAATAAAAATTCCACTACGTTCTGAATGTCATAACATACCATTGTTGTAGATGCATCAACACGGCGCATTTACTATTGAAGAATGTTAATGTGTTTCTCTGAATGTCATTAGTGATAAAACATTGGCATCTTTCAGTATAAAATAAAATAAAACAACAACAATAGTAATAAGTAAGTAACAAATAGTATAGATCAACTTAAATCTTCATAAAGTAATTAGTAATTTAATTTGTTAATTATAAAAAAGATACTTGTATTGGACTGATCTTGGACCTGGAAATGAGATGATAGAGCGTGCGAAGCTAAATGACTTGAATGCCACTAGAACCGCCTTGGTGACGACAGGACTTATATATCCAAACGGACTTGTTTTATCAGTTCCAGGTAAGTTAGGAGAAACTATACATAATTATTGCATTGAGTCCAAGTGAAAAAATTAATTTGAAATGTTTTTTCAAGGAAAATTAATTTTAGTAATGGTAATAATAGCAATAGAGGATGGTTTAAACAATTTTTTTGTAAATTTTATTTGTGTAAACAGTTTAGTTTAGTTCGAGTGACAGACAAACAGAGAGACAAATAGATAGATAGATATTTTGTATAATTATATGCTTGTTGAAAAAAAATACCGAGATACAAACTATTTTGTACAACATGCCACCGTTCTATTATTTTGAAGATGGAAAGATGTATTGGTGCGACACAGGAACAGATAAAATTGAAGAAGCTAATCTTGATGGAACGAAGCGAACAACAATATTAGATGTTAGATATGGAACACACCCGTTTGCTATCGACATTTATAAAAACTATATATACTGGTCAGATTTGATTGCAGGCGTGTATAAAGTTAATAGAAGGACTGGAATATCATCAATTCAAAGTGGCCGACTTAATCAACCAGGAAGTTTATACATTTTTACTGGTAATACTTGTATTTGATAAATATTTTAAAAAATCTATTTCCCACTGCAAGTTCCAATATAATAGCATAAACAGTATATTAAACCGAGTTAAAATATTCTATATTTTGTTCTAAACATTACTCTTTGGACTAAAAATACGTTATGAAAATATTTGTTTTGATATTAGGCTTGACACCCAAGTAATATAAAACTGATATTCTGACTTAAACACTTGCTATAGTTTATGTAGACTACCTACAGCCACAGATTCTGGTATGAGTATGGGGAGTATGTATAGCCATACTAACCGCAGTTGATTTATTTTGATGTTCCGGTTCATAACTTTTGCATCTAAACCGTATAAAACCAATTGCTATTAATTCATTAAAAACGATAAGGGTTAATGGTTAATACTGAATTCAAGCATCTTATTATGTAAATATACCTGTATTTTAACCACTTTAAACACCTACTTTTAATTTTTACAAATGTACTTATATGTATATAACTGTTAACCTACCTTCATGGAGAGCGGACACGAATAAAATAGTGCTGCGGAAAGTGTCCTAAATCCGACCAAATTGGACTTTAATTACTAGTTATCGACCATATTGAGAATTATAGACGCACAGTCTCAACGAATTATATATTTTGTGATTTATTTTGCTCTATTTTACTGGTTTTCGTAATTTTAAAACCATGACTACCACCGAGGCCAGTAGTAGACGAACCCGCAGTAGCCAACCGGACCAGCCACCTGTAGAAAATGAGGTAAACATGCATACTTTGCATGCATTGTTAACCAAATTAAACGCTGATATGAACTCCCGGTTTGACGCGCTAGCGTCTCAAATGACCAAGGTTAATGCAGACATTAAAGGCATTCGAACTGAGATGCCCGACTTGGAGACAGTGGTGAAGCATATGGACAAATTTTCAACACTTAATTTATTTCATGAACTTCCCAACTGTTTAATGAACTTCCGTACTGTTTAGAATGAGAATCGTTTATTTTCCTTTATTTGTTGAACTACGCAAAGCCGGCAGTACTGTATGGAGTGAGAAACTGTAAATTGTTTGTATTTCCATTCTTACATTAAGTAATTATTTCATAATTTTTAAAATGCAAGTAGTATGAGATTTCATTGATTTTTCTATCTGTCCACACGTTAAATTCAAACATCACATGTACCTTTCCCCAGTAACACATTGTTCTTGTCCTCTTCGTTTTTCACTTTTTGCCTAGATAAGTATATGTGTTTAAGTGTGTATAATATGTTATATGTTGGCATGGTACTCTTTTTTTTACATATATATTTCATTATGCGTTATACTTAATGACCGATTACATTCCATTTTATATTATTCAAGTAAATGACTAACTATTGTAATTGCTGTTCAAAAGACATTAGAAGTCATCAGTCAACGATTGTAATATTTGTAACTCTTTTTACCATACACATTGTATTTATACCGATGTTAATGCTAATGAGGACTGGTTTTGTTTTCAATGTACTGGAAATGTCTTTCCTTTCAACCATTACATTGATGACGATGAATTTAAATTTGCTTTATTCAGTCTTAATAATACCCTTGAATATAATAGAATGTTAAATCTGAAATTTAATCCATTTGTCTTTAACGATGTGATAAATAACTATAATAATTTAATTGATTATGACATACCACATTCATGTTCTTATACCTTTGATCATAACATCTCAGCTACATGTGAAAAGGACCTTTCCATCTTACATATAAATCCACGAAGTTTCAATAAAAACGTTGATCTGATTAGCACGTTCCTCACTAGTTTAAGGCATACCTTTTCGATTCTAACTTTATCAGAAACCTGGTTTAAAGAAGATGGTTCCAATTTAATCCACATAGATAACTATAACTTTGTTAATACACCACGCTGTGGAAGAAGTAGTGGTGGTGTTGCTATCTATGTTCATAATACAATCTCATTTCGAATCCGGAATGATTTAAAATTAATTGACAAACCGTCTGAGCACTTTGATCATTCTGAATCTATCTTTATCGAAATAACAGTTCCCGGTAGGAAAAACATTGTCGTTGGCAATATCTATCGTGCTCATCGTACCAATATTGAAAAAAAATTTTATGATCTTACAAATTGTCTCACAAAAATTAATACTGAAGAAAAACAATGTTATATATCCGGTGATTTTAATCTTGACCTTCTACATTCTAATGACAATCACATTATTAATGAGTTCCTCTCTATTTTTTATAACCATAATATGTTTCCTCTTATCGATAGACCCACCAGAATTACCCTTTTCAACAGCTTCCTTAATTGATAAAATTTTCACTAACGTTTTTACTCATTATATAAAATCGGGTGTTGTTATTGCCGATGTTTCTGATCATTATCCTGTTTACCAAATCACTAAATCAACTCCAATTAGCAACGCAAATACCTCGAATAAAATTCCCACTCGTTTATTTAACCAAACTAGAATTCAACACTTTTTTGAAAATTTAAGCTTGGTTGATTGGAGTTGTATTACTGATCTTGATTCTTCTGACCATGCATATAATGTTTTCATCCATAAATTCACAGAGGTCTACAATGTACATTTTACCATCTCTAAACATTCCAACAACAATTCCCGGCGTCGTTGTATTCCTCAAAAACCTTGGATTACTTCGGCGATCCTAAAATCAATAACTCGAAAAGATAAATTATACATAAAGTATGCAAGTAACCCTACTGAATCCAACAAAACGTCTTATGTTAATTATCGTAATAAACTTACTTCTTTAATAAGGATTTCTAAACAGCAGTATTATGCTGAAAAGCTTGAGGAAACAAAATTTAATTCAAAACAGACTTGGAATGTTCTCAATAACATTATGGGTAGACAAAGCAATAAACACATATCATCATTTTTTTAAATAAATGATATACATATATCTGATTCTCAAATTATTGCTGATAACTTTAATAAATACTTTGTCAACATTGGTCCCGAATGCCTACGTAAAATTCCTCAATCTGATATTACTTTTAATTATTTTATAAATAACATAAAATCACCCGTTAGCTCTCTGTTTTTTTTTACCAACTGATAAAGATGAAGTACTCACAATATTCAGAAATCTGAAATCTGGTGCTAGCAGCGGTTTCGATGACATTAAACCAGATATTATTAATCTGTTGGGGAATTAATAGCATCTCCACTTGTTCATATTTTTAATTTATCACTAGCTACCGGTTTTGTCCCGGAGAAGCTGAAAATTGCCAAGATAATTCCCGTCTTCAAACATGGTGAGACTGATCAATTTAGCAATTATAGGCCCATCTCGGTACTGCCCGTTTTCTCCAAAGTTTTAGAACGCATAATTCATAAGAGACTCTAATTATTTTTCTCGATTTAATTTATTGCAAGAGAACCAAATTGGTTTCCGCCCAAACATGTCTACTGAAATGGCTGTTCTACAAGCATATGATAAAATAATCTGTGAATTACATATGAAAAAGCATGTTCTTGGGATATTTCTGGACCTTTCAAAGCCCTTTGACACCGTTAATCACGACATTCTCCTGTCTAAACTACAGCATTATGGTATACGTGGTCTTGCCTTTTATTGGTTCAGAAGTTGCCTGACGGATAGAAAGCAATATATTTCTTTTAATTATCATATCCACAGGGCTCAATTTTAGGCCCGCTACTCTTTATTATTTACATTAATGATTTAACAAACATCTGTAAACATTCCAATCTTATTTTATATGCAGACACTAACCTTTTAATTTCAGATAATGTTTTAAACCGTCTAGTTGATAATGTTAATTCCGATCTCTCGACTATCTCGAGTTGGTTTAAAGCAAATAAGTTATCGCTTAATGCTAATAAAACTAATTATATGATTTTTAAGAACAGATATAGTAACCGTGTTTACAATGACCTTAACATTTTCATTGATAATAATAACATCTCTCGTGTAACTAGTTGTAAATTTCTTGGTGTAATAATGGACGAATGCTTAACCTGGAATCAACATACAATCCATATTGCAAACTTAGTTTCAAAATATTATGGTATTCTTTTTAGGCTAAAACCAATTTTACATGTCAATGTTCTATCATCCTTATACAAGACTCTAGTCCTTTCTCATATTCAATATTGCAGCTTGATTTGGGCTGACCACAATAACTGTCGCCTTGAAACTGTTTATCGCAAACAAAAGCGCATAATGCGTTTATGCACAAATTCTCAATTCCTTGAGCATTCACCACCATTATTTGCTAGTCTTAACAACTTAACTTAACTTCATAAGGTGTTTTCATGTACACATTTAAGAATAATTTATTTTCAGCTAACTTTTCTAATTATTTTGTTAGAGTGAACTCAGTTCATAATTATGGCATCAGGTCATTTGATACTTATCGTCCTTATAATTTTGTTACCGATATGGGCAGAAACACTATCAGAGGACATGGTCCAATTTTATGGAACAGTATTGATGCTTCTATTCGTAATTCATCATCTGTCGAAGTATTTAAAAAGTTGTATAAAAATAATTTGCTCTTAACTTATCAATGAGTGTTACAAATATGTTTACATTTACATCTTTGAGTTCATATGCCAACATGTTTAGCTAGTATTGTCTCGTCCTGTGCTTCAATTATGTTTGTATCATGTATTAATTATTTTGTTAAGGTGGCCAAATACTGTACGAGCTTTGCTCTTTTTTGGTCATCCTTCCATTTTTGCTTATATTCATTACACTTGTTTATATTGGAAAATAAAAACTGAAACTGAATAATATATTCACCAATGAGAATTTAAATAAACGTGAGATGAGGATGAGGAGATCTGTAAAAATGAGAAAAAAGTTGCCACAACCGAGATTCTGAACCTTCTGCGTGATATGCAGATGTCCTAACCATTATACCATTATCCTGTCATGGTATTGTTCAAACTCTTTAACACTCTCGGCGGGGTATGGCGGAAATGAATAGTCCATCAAATATACGCACGCGCACCAGAGATCAAATAAATACGCCCTCATCTTTTCAGTATTTTTATTCACGAATCGGGATCTCTAAACAGAGGAGTGACTGAGAGATTGGAATGTTCCATCCATGGAAGACAGTATATACCACGCTCGGAAAAACACCCTATTTGGTTGGGGCAAATCGTTGAACCTAAATTAGTTTTATTTGTCAATAACTACTTATTCAACGCGATTTAATTAGTAAACAGGGTTACAACAGGTGGTTAAAATCAGTACCGAAAATACAAACCAACTTTTTATACCATCGAGTAAAAATTCTAAAAGTAACGCGTGATTTACCGACTTTTGCCAGACAGAACAGAATTCTAAACCGCCCAGTGAAATTTAATTAATTAATTTGAAACGGTAAAGATGAGAAAATCTTTTAGAATGAGAAAAAGTCGCCCCAACTGAGATGTCTTAGTCACACTCACACACACAAAGCCTCATGCACTTGGAACAAGCCTCTACAATATATTCGAGCGCTCTCAAACTCTCAATCATTCCTTAAAACAATATTGACATTTCTAACAGAGTATATTATTAGGATGAAAAGTCGTTCCAACCAAGTTTAATGCTGTCAAGAGAAATTTTATTAGTTTTTATTTCCTATGTTCAGTATCATAAAAATATTGTGATTTATTTTCTGTAGATAATGTATTGACTATTGACTGCCCGACAAACGTCACTTCAAACAATTATATCGGAGAAGAATTTGGTTTAATACAAATTACCACAGATGAAGGGAGTCAAACTGCCACAGTCACGTGGGATCCTCCTGTGACAAGTGACGATGGAACAGTGACTGTAGTGTCATCACCGTATGAGTCAGGTGACATGATACCAATCGGTACTCACGCAATCACCTTTACAGCAATTGGTTCTGCTGGCAACAATGAAACTTGTGACTTTTATATCAAGGTTGAAGGTAAAAATCTGAAAAAAAGTTTTTCAAGAATTTTATATTGTATCCTTAAGGGAAAAAAAACACCGATATGAATAATCTTGGAAACTAAAAACTATATACAGTTTAATATATCAAACCATATTTTCAATTATATAATGTATGTGGATAATCAAAGTCAGCAAATTATCCAATTAGATAATTTTTTTTTAATGAAGAACGCATGATCAATCATGACCGTAACACCAAGTGCTCAATTCTTACAACGCAGCAATGAATCCTTCAGGTCAAACACATTTCTACAAAACCTTTATAGATTAGTTTCTGTTTTGTTTGCGGAAACACGACCTAAGAGGAATTATGATATTGTGTTATTTGATTCTAGAATATGGAATGTTTCAATTATAAACACACATGAATGTTCATCAGCATTTCTTTTTAGCAAATAGCTAATTACTAAATATGGTTCTTGCTTTTTAAGTTCTTCCATTCTCTATTAAAACAAATGTCCTCCGAGCTTGTCTCTCTCTTTATAGCGCCCTTTCCCCTCTCATCTGAGAAGTGTCTCACTTCTCCAAATTATAATAGAATAATTATTAACCGTATTATTTCGAAAATAATGAATAAATAAATATTAAATGAATAAATAAATACAACTGTAGAGTAACCGTTTCTCTAAAAACCATGCTGGTAATTTCACAGCTCTGTCACATCTTGTGGTTTCAGGACTAGGTATTGGTTTGTTTATTGTTGGTCAGTTGTATCTTGTTTAATTTTTGCGATGGCTGGATATATCGTTAAGACGGTTAAACTTTACTTGCGGTAAAGAAGAATACTCTGGAGATGTGACTTTAGCAACAACTGTCAACTAATTGATTAACTGTCAAATACCACCTGCTGACACAATTAAATCTCTTTTCTAATGAGCATTACAATTATGCAAAGCAATTTGGCTTTTGGCGTTTTAAATCCCAACCTGAGATTAGCGGTCATCATGGTATAATGGGGTTACTCCAATGTAAACATTAATGCGAACACGACATAAAATATCTAATAGACTTCCATTATCTGCCTTTGCTTGTCCAAGTACCTTTTCTATACTTCTTGATTTCATAAACTTGTTATTTTTGCGAAACTTTTAGAAATTAATGAAATATGAGCACCACTATCAATTAATTCACTGACTTTGTGACCTTCTACATGTACCATAATTTGAGCATTAAAACGTTGTGGAAGACTACAAGAAACATTATCAGAAAGACTATCAGTAACATCGTCTACTATAGACATCCGTGAGGGCTTCAAAAGGGATATTAGCCCGTTCAGAAGCTGACAATCGACCATCATTTCTAGCTACAGTAGTTCTAGTTTTCCGGATGATGATTATGTTTAGGTGTAATATTAAGAGGGCTGCGTCCTTTCATACTCCTAGGGTAGGCTTACTCTGGTGTCGTGGGTGGGTTAGAAGTGTAAGTATAATTAGAAGACTTGTTCCTGTTGTGTCTTTGTTCAGTTCTTCACTAAGTGAAGATCGTCTGAAGTAATCATACTTTTATAATAATTGTCACGTCTCTTTTCACGGTCACCACTACTGTTTGAATGATAACAATAACAATTTCAGTGGGAAAATACTTTAGTATAAGTTAAGTTTAACTATCAAGATCCTCGATATGCCCGGTTTTCGCATTTCAAGTACATTAAACAAGGCCAACAGCCATTAGTCGCGTGCTAAAACGCATGGTGATACCGGACCGACAGACAGACCGACCGACCGACCGACCGATATAGTGAACTATAGAGTCGCGTCCACGCGACTAAAAACAAGATCAAACAACCATTGCTTTGCCGGTTGCGACGCAAACATAATCTTGGAGGTAAAGTAATTGATGTTGGTACCTTTTTTTTGAGCAAGTTCATACAACTACTACAGCAGAAACGTAACTTTGAAAAGGAGTTTAGATTTGTCTTATTTCTGCTAGTTAATGTAATTTTATTTATAACTATATCCAGTGCAGTAGCGTCTATGTTGTTTTTCTCAAACATGGTTTTCTGCCAATAGCATGGTTGCATGTTGTAAGCCTAGGCCTATATATATAAAGTAAATCGATAAAAAAAGTTGTTGCTTATTTAAATTAATGTATGTACACATTCTTATATTATATATATTGGCTATTTGTGTGAACATAAAGACAGGATAGAAAACAGCTCATCTATACTGTGTATAAGTAGTCGAATAATCTTCCACCGTTCCAGATAACATAATTTATTGAATATACAATTAAATCGGTGGCATATGCTCATACACATAAGAATACAAATACTCAACAAACGGATACAATGGGATCATGCCCAAGAACAATAAAATAATAATCTATATATAAATTTACGTAAGGGCAAAGTTCGGTAAATTGCGCCTTACTTATAGAATTTTTACTCGATGGTATATAAAGTTGGTTCGTACTTTCGGTACTGATTTTAACCACCTGATGTAACCCTGTTTACTAATTAAATTATGTTAGATAATTAGTTATTGACGATTAAAACGAATTTGGGTTCAACGATTTGCCCCAAATAGGGGTGTTTTCCGATCGTGGTATACACTGTCTAATGGATGTCCATCTTGAAAAATACCCGCCACAAAAATGCGAAGAGGCTTCGCATTTTCCTATCTCCTCCTATGATAATTGTTTTTAATAGCTGAAAACCGGTTGAACAGCTAGAGTACAGCATCATAATGTTGAAGACAGGCCGATTTTCTTTTAAAAATACTATTTTGATTTTGATTTTTGATTTAATATACGATTATACAAATGTATTGATTTGCGATGAATGGAACATCCCAATCTCTCAGTCTGCCAGAGTTTGGTTTAACACAAGCAGGTAAATTTATGAGCCCTTGGTTTAACACATAGGGTAGGTAAATATATGGGCCCTTTGAGAATAAACTTGCAATACTTTGACAATACTGTAAATACCTATTAACTATTTTAGGTCCTTATTTGAATCGAGCATTTCTTACTGTTAGATGTAATATAAAAATATATACAAATAAACTTTATTACTGAGATTGTGGATAGGCTCTACTGTTAGATATATAAACACATTATTATATACAAATAAACTTTATACTGACAGTTCCTTCTCAACGTTTGTATTAATTAATAATTACCAGAAATATAAACGTCGTAGTCGTATTTCAATCGATTATGACAGTGACAGTTTTAACAAAGTATTAAATCGCAAATGTTTTACTGTATTTAGATGTAGGCCTATATTATTTATAGGCCTATAAAACATGAAAGAAATATTTCGTTACTGAGGGGATAAAGGATATATTTAAAAATTGTTCTTCTTTGTACCTATCCGCTTTCTCATCCCTCAACCCTAATGTTACATACAAAACACAAATTGGGTTTCTTTAAATGAGTCCAAATCAAAAATTTGGACTCATTTTGTGATAAGTTTCTCCTTCGGAAGTAATTCCCAGGGTGCTAATTTTAGTTGACTACATAAATCATCGTGTCTATTTATTCGTTTCTGTAAACGACAATGTATTATACTGTAGTCCTGCGGTACGTACATTTGAAATCGCCAGTTTTGTTACGCTGAAATTACTGTGTATTCGAGAACCATCTGTGGGTACGACCTAGATGGTCCCATCTAGTAATAATAATTTAAAACGCACCGATGACTGAAAAGCCGATTCCATCCCCTACCGGTGTGTGGTCGCACTTCACTCTTTAAAAAACCCCCACTGCATTTTTGATAAATATAACTGAGAAATGCAGTAAAAGTAACAAAATTAAAATACAAATTTATAAAAGGGAATTCAATAACTGAAATCGTTACATACGGTACATATTTATAAAGTGTCTCTGTAGTTAAAAGATTTCGTTTTTCTCAAACTAATTTGAATATTATTGCTGGAAAGCGGATTTTGTTTCCCTTCTTTCTGATAAGTTCTTATAGTTAAGTTACCACAAACAAGTATAGTTTGATTAATTATTCTATGTGACTTTTAATAACAACGTATAGTTAGGATTTATATTGCGATAATCACAAACCATACGGTACGTAAAAATCAAAGGGATCTTTTAGACGTTAAAAACACCGTAATTCGTTTCTTTACAGGTTGTATGTAAATAAGAAAGTAATTAGCATGATAAAACAACAAGGAACATTTAAAAACAATTTATATACATAATTGGAACATTATGACAATAAACAAAGTAAAATATAATAGATATTAGTAAAACTGTATTCAGAATTAAAAAATCTATCCAACGATACCAAAAAGTACATTATTTTGACCTTTTGACCATTATTGGTCACGTGATTTCTTTTATTTCGCAATTACTATGTAACTATACGTTTATTGATATGGGTGTAATGGAATAAAATAATCAGTATTAAATTCCCTTTTCAATGATACCATGGATGACCAACTTTAGTGTGGAAAGTTGGCCATTTTGAAATACAAAATGGCGGCTGAAGGAGTGGTCGAAAAAAATGGCACCTAACTTTTTTGGATTCAGAATCTCAAGAATAACAAAGTTAGCTAATTTATGGATAACCATGAAACATCACAAAATAAACATACAATTACTCATCAGTCATATGCAGCAGCAGCATAGGTGTCACCCGGGCTTCAATTTCCAGAGGCGTTGGTCATGTTTTCGAGGACCATTCGGGTACACCCACTAGAGAGTACGCGAGCGAAGCGATTGAGCCCTCTAGTAATATGTTAATTATTGTATAATGCATTTTAAGATTCAAGGTTCAAGATTCAAGAAATTTTATTTGTCCATAAAAATGGAAATTCACTTTGCTTGGTAGATTAAAACAACAATATTGCAACAATTTAAAACGTGCAGTATTATAACAGATTAAAAATACAAGATAAAAAGTTAAAAATACTGTTAAAAATGTAAAACTATTTAAATATTGCATTAACGTCTTACATTAGAATTAAAAATATGAATGCTATTTACAACGAAGGATTTTCTAGTTCTACAAAGATTTGCTCTTGGAGGTCATGATTTTCTTCAATCACTGGGTATAATTTTTACTATAGATATCATTAATTATAATTATTATCTTCATGGTTTAGATTCAGAAAATCCGGATATTATAGATTGTCCAATGGATATGATTGTTAACACAACAACTGGTGAGGCATTTGCAATCAATGTCACATGGATGGAACCGACAGCAACTGATAACTCTGGAGATACTTCTGTACCAGTAGCAGACTACAGTTCTGGTGATAATATGTTTGCAATTGGTGACACAAAAGTCCAGTACAATGTCTCAGATTCAGCTGGTAACTTTAATGATAGCTGCAATTTTGTAATCATTGTTGAAGGTAAGACTGTTTCCTATAAGAGGAAATTTGAGTTATAGTTTTTCACGCTGCTGCTCTAGCCCGCTACGTCACAAGAGATGACGTAATCCGATATAAAGCAAGCAGCAATTTTAGTTAACTGAGAGACTGACATTTTTGCAAAAATGGAAACTCCACTATAATTTATAGGTCCCAGCTGCTAGACACAAAAAAACGTATGGGAAAAGAGTCTAACGGTTGAATGACAAATCCCAAAGCATTTCTGGTATTTATGTGTCCCATGATATTATATAATACTGTAAATGAAAGTTTTTGTTTGTACCATGGAACTATAATTATAGTTCTATGTTTGTATTAAAGTGACAGAAATTGAGTCTGTATTTCATATCAAAGTTATTCACTTTTGTAACAAAAAAATAATATTTATTCACATATAAAAAGAGAAAAGAAACGTTTAATTATAACTCAAAAACCATTCTCTGAAAGACAATTTAAGTATTTTTTTGCTTTAAATTACATTTTGTTAGGTAAAATAACTATTATGTGACAATAAAATGACACATTCAAAAACAAATTTGAAATAAAAAATATTTTTCAGAGGGACAATATATCTTTAAAACTGTTACGTCAATAAGCGAGCAGCGTTTTTTGTACGAAATATTTCTTGTTTAATGTGGTTTTGTTAAATTCTAATTTTTTTATTCCTGTTATTTTTGTGTAGATAATGAAAGTCCAATAATTGACTGCCCGACAAATGTCACTTCAAAGAATTACATCGGAGAAGGGTATGGACTAGTAAATGTCAGCACAGATATAGGACGTCCAAATGCCACTGTCACCTGGAATCCTCCTGAGACAAGTGACAATAGTGGTGGGCTTGTTACTGTAATGTCGTCATCTTTTGAGTCTGGTGACATGATGCCATATGGTACTCACACAATCACTTTTACAGCAACTGATCCTTATGGCAATATTGACACCTGTGACTTTGGCCTCAATGTTGAAGGTAAAATATAAACCTCCTTGTAATTTTGATAATTTACAAAATACAGGAATTATAATTTTTTTAAAGAACGTTATGAACATACTATAAGATTTACCTTCAACACACATAACACTCTTATGTAGAAATAAGAAAATGAATTGTTCCATTCTACCATTACAAAATGTAATATGATTTTAGCATTAATAATTCTTGTTTCTTCCTTTTGTAATATTAGATATTGAGGATCCAGTCTTGGTTTGTCCGCCAAATATTACAACTACTACAGCAGAGGGTTCAGATCAAGCAGCCAATGTCAACTGGACGGATCCAATAGTAATTGACAATTCTGATGAAGATATAACACCAACGTCCAAGTACAATCCTGGAAATAATGAATTTGAAATTGGTATAACTGATGTTACATATGATGCAATTGATAGTTCAAGCAATGCAGGAACATGTACCTTTATAGTAACTGTTACTGGTAAGCACAGATGGAATTCTTTCCTCTGACGTATTTAAATTAATTAATACAAAAATGTTTGCATAAATGCATTATTACCTTGATCTTCTTTCCTGAGTATTATTACTATTATTTATTACCTCCGCCAAGGAGGTTAGGTTTTCACCAAATTTGGTAACAATGATCTATGCCCCAAAAGTTCGGCGAGTTCGAATTTGAGGGGAAAAGGTCATAGGTCAAGGTCACAACTAACAAAAACTATTTTACTGCCTAGAGACCACAGTTTTTATCCGATTCTCACCAAACTTAGCCACAATGATCAATGACACATCATATAATTGTGGTTAAATTTTGAAGGGTCAGGGTCAAAGATCAAGGTCCACAAAAAACTAAAAAAAAAAGAAATAAAAAAATAATAAAAAAAAAATCTCAGTGGGACTTGAACCAGCGATATATATATCATATCATTTATTTCGCCAATATACAGAACAGTACAAAAAAACAATACAAAAGTAAGTCAATGAGGCCGGATAACCTAAAAGTTACAAATAAAAATAACCGTCGAGAGGCTCTCCACATCGAAATACTTACATAAAATGAATAATACATGGATTCTATTAAAATTTAGATAAAACTATAAAATTCAACAATGTGTTTTTATAAAAAATTGTTAATTTAAAAAGATAGAATTAAGAAAATATCTTTAAAATATACATATGTTCAGATTAAAACAGATTGTTAAAATATTTCTTAAGGCTATGCTTAAAACAGTTTATATTAATTAAAAGTTGGTCGCAGAGATCCGCAGGCAGATCTCTAAAATGTCTAACAAAAAATTAAAGACAGAGTTATGAAATAAATCAGTCCGGGCTATAAAATTATTGCGCAACTTAAAGTTATTAACATGTCTGCAATAGATAAATATTTAAAAACTTTAACATCATATAATTTGTACATACATTTGGTAACAAAATTAATACATAAATACCTAATGCGATTGTTAATGGACATCAGATTAAGGCGTTTCAAACGTTCAGGGTAAGGGAGACTGGCTGATCTTGGGAAGCATGTGCGGGTGACCCTCCTTTGGACAGCTTCAAGAGCAGTGATGTCATTTTTAAGAAAGGGGATCCAGGCAGGTAAACCGTAATCAATATATGGTCTAACTAACGATATATATATAGTCGCAATATAATAGCTTTATCACGACATTTGACAATACGTCTCACAAAACCAAACTTGCGATTAGATTGGGATTTAACATATTGGACATGATCAGCCCAAGTGAGTTTGCGATTCAGGTGAATTCCAAGGTATTTAATGGAATTCGTAACGGGCAATCTATCATCTCCAATAAAATAATCACATGCTTGTTCAAGGCGACTGTTAGATCTAGTTATGTGCATCACAAAGCATTTGTCAGTATTTAGTAGCATTTTGTTGTCACACACCAGTTGTTAATAGCATGAAGATCCGACTGCAAGATCATTTCATCATTATCATTATGGTTATCTTTATCTTTGTTTTTGTTTCTGATGGCTCTGTATATGAGAGTATCATCATCATATTGTTGTATCTGTGATTCAATGCAGGAGGGGAGATCGGATACAAAGAGATTAAAGAGGATTGGCCCAATCACTGATCCCTGAGGAACCCCGGATTTTACCAATATATTCTCGGAAGTGGAGCCCCTAAATGTAACTCTTTGAGATCTACAGGATAGGTAGGATTTAAACCAGTCCAGCATTGAATCACAGATACCAAAATTATGAAATTTACTTAACAGAATCTTATGGCTAATTTTATCAAAAGCTTTCCGCCAATCGAGAAAAATTGCATCGATATGGGGCGGAGAACGCTCATCAAGTATTTTAGACCAATCAGTTATAACATCTGTAAGTAAGGTGGTACAAGACCTACCCCTCAAGAAGCCATGTTGTTTCTCGGAGAGAAGTGTATTTTCTTCAAGAAAAGATAGTAACTTTTGACCAACAACTCTCTCAAGCAATTTACCAATTGTAGAACATAAGGAAATCGGTTTATAATTAGAAACATCACTATAGTCACCTGACCTATTGATTGGAATGATGTTGGCTCCCTTCATTTCAATGGGAAACACACCAGAGCTGAGAGATAGATTAAATATTTTACATAATGGTTCAGTTATGTAAATAGCAGCAACTTTAATCATAGTTGTGGTTATTCCATCAGGTCCAGGAGATTTACCTGTTTTTAGTTTGTTAATAACAGATAATATCTCAGCACTAGTGGTTTGGATATCAGTGAATTTGGGGCAGCCAGCATGCAAAATACAAGAATTATTTAAAAGGTGGTCAGGGTAGTCATGAGAAAAATTAGCTGAGAATCTTTTATTGAAGGCCTCAGCTATGATCTTTGGGTTGTTGACACGATTACCCTCAATGACAAAGGTATCAGTGCCGGGTTTAGCTCTGGAGCTTCTAACGAAGGACCAGAACTGTTTACAATGGTCGTTTTTTAAGGAAAGGTTCTTTAGATAACTTTTATATGATTTTTTAATTTTAGATTTCAAGTCATTACGACTACGTTTGTATCTATCCCACTTGTCCTTATTTACAGACCTAATAGCTGCTTTATAAAATCTATTCTTTTTTCTAATTAAACTAAGAATCTCCCTTGAGATCCAAGGTTTTTTAGGGCACCTTTTGGCCGACCTTAGGGGTACAACATCATTAATAGCTGCAATAAATTTACATTTAAAGTTTAACCATAACTCATTCACGTCAGTGGAATCACAGTTCCAGTTAATATTTGCGAATTTGTCAATAAAACGTTGGGGACAAATTTTAGAATAATCATAAAAAGTACCCGCTGGTCTTGAAATGTTCTCCTTTGAGATACGAAGTTTGAAGGAAACTCCTTCATGATCACTGTCGACACCTGGGTGAGGTTGAATTTCAGCTACCATGTCAGTACTACTAGAGTAAACATGATCGATAATTGTATTAGCCGAATTCTTAGTGTAATGCGTGTAAAAATTAACACATTGCCTTAGATTTAAGACGTCTACTGTGTTTTGCATATTTCGTTGTTCCGTTGAAATTGTACCAGTAGATTTAAAATTAATGTTAAGGTCACCTGCAATAATTATTAAACTGTACAAATGGGCGTCCACTAACACTTGATCGACACATTCCTGGTGTTTTTCGAAGAAATCCACTCTGCTACCCGGAGGTCTGTACAGTGTCCCTGCTAAAATGTTCCCGTGTTTGCTTTCAATTGTACACCATATTAGCTCGATTCCAGGACAGGAATAATTAAGACATGGTGTCGCACGCAAATCCTCATGTACCGCAACAACAACACCACCTCCATGACGATTGCGATCCTTTCTAAAAACAGCATATTCTTTGGGGAATATTTCAGTGGAATTTATATGACCATCTAGCCATGATTCAGTCATGAAAACGATGTCAATTGTTTCGGTTACAAGCACTGATTGTAAACACAATGACTTGTTTACAATGCTGTGAGCGTTGATATTTAAACAATTAACGCCACCTTGAAGTGCATAGTTGGTTACGTAACCATCGGGTCGCATACCTTCGTCTCCAACATGTTGTGCATTTTGTGGTCCAGGGTTTTCTTCAATATCTCCACATAAGTATAGATTGTTAAAGGAGAATTTCCCGTAAGATGTTTGAAATGAAGAAGTGGAATTATCATACCTCCTATACGGTGCAGAATAATGGCCATGCTTGGTACGCCGTAACAATCTTGGCCTAGATCGAAATTGTAGTGGTGATTCATACCAACAATCTCTGCTGCGACTAGATGAGTTAGGATGGACAACATATGATGATAAGTATTGGGCTCGAACCGCACAATCATCCACAACGCATAAACATATCAGTGCTAGGCAAATAATAGTGGTAGCCATAGGTAAAATCGTATGACTTAACACTATCCAGGAGCGGCAGATTTAACACGTCCGCTCACGACGCTGAACAATGTAGAATCCCCAAGCGATCTCAACTGTGAGAGGCTGGATACATAACCATTACACCACACTGTCATCCACAACTTTGTAGTGTGCAGTTAACATATTTACACTTAGAACTAATAACAAAAAATGTAAAAAAAAAATATTCAGGGGGCATTTTATGTAGGGGAATTTTACAGTAGGCGGAGGTTTGTACTCTCGGAGTACCCTCTAGATATAAGTTATAATTATTACCTCATGTTTTAGATCCAGAAGCTCCAGATATTATAGATTGTCCAATGGATATAATTGTTAACACAACAACTGGTGAGGCAATTGCAATCAATGTCACATGGATGGAACCGACAGCTACTGATAACTCTAAAGAGACTCTTGTACCAGTAGCAGGCTACACTTCTGGTGATAATATGTTTGCAATTGGCAACACAACAGTACAGTACAATGTCTCAGATTCAGCTGGTAACTTTAATGATAGCTGCAGTTTCGTTATCACTGTTAACGGTAAGACAACTGTACCTCGTTGGTGGAAAATAAAATTGAGCTACAGTAATATGGTTATATCAAATGTAATTTATTTATTTCTGTTATTTATGTTGTGAATAGATAATGAAAGTCCAATGATTGACTGCCCAACAAATGACACTTCTAACAATTACATCGGAGAAGGGTATGGACTAGTAAATGTCAGCACAGATATAGGAAGTCCAAATGCCACTGTCACCTGGGATCCTCCTATTACAAGGGACAATAGTGGTGGACTTGTGACTGTAATGTCTTCATCTTTTGAGTCTGGTGACATGATACCATAATTATAAGTGTAATGGCTTTTGCTCTTCGGGTTCAATCAATTATTGCAGGCTACGATTGTCCAATGTTCATTGTTCATGGGAGGTTTTTTATCCATTGAGATGCGTTTTTAATAGAGGCATTCGATTTAGGAGGCCCACATCATCAAAACTAAATTATGTTAGGAATTATAGATCTGCTGTAGTTAATATATTTCAATGTTGTTTTATTCAAATATATAATACATTGATAGATCAATCAAAAAGCTGCATAAAGGTGGAGTTTGAAATTAATCTTTGAGTAGTTTACATTATTCTATTCTCACCTGTATTTGTTTGTTGACGAATCCAGACTACCTTTTGCATTTAGAATGTTCTATCATGTTGATATTATTTAATTTAATTAATTTTACCTCAATTTCCAGTTTCACGTCATACTGCGCGCGGTACATTCAGATATTATATCATGGCTCTGGGACGATAGAGCATAAAGCATAGCAATAGAATACTTTTACGTTATAAGTTATGAATATGAACAGTTACTACATGGTTTGTTTTCATTAGATGAGCAAGATCCAGAATTCAAATTTTGTCCTGATAGCATTTTCACAGAAACCGATCATAGGTCATCTACTGCACGTGTAAGTTGGGACACTCCAGAAATTGAAGATAACTCGGGTCAAGTGTCACTAGTTGCTTCACCGAGTCCTGGTAGTTCGTTTAATATTGGTACCACTTCTGTTGTATACACTGCTAGTGATAACAGCTATAACATGAACAAATGTGAATTTAATGTCACGGTTGAAGGTAATAATCTGGAAATCTTGGAATAATGTGTTTTTATTCTATTTCTTTTTTTTATTTGGTGTATCGTTAATTAAAGATTACAAGAGTAACTGTACTTAATATTTAATCTTTTCACCAGACCAAAATACGATGATTTAGAATGCAAATAACTTTAGTTGATTAGTTTTGGATTTCCACAGTCAAACAAGGACAACCTATAAACATCGCGCCATCTATTTTATCAACAATCTCTTCCTAAATATAACAAACCGGAAACAAATAATAATAGAAGGCGTAAAGTCGGTAGACGTAATATTATTTTATATTAAATAATATTATTTCTCAATTTCAGGTGAAGATATTTTTTTTAATGTATGGTTATTTTTTTTTTTTAGATAATGAACCACCGGTTTTAGAGTGTCCTGATGACATCATTGATATAGCAACTACCACATCTGGAATTGCCATTACTTGGCCAGACCCTAGGTATATTGATAATTCTGGAAAATCTGTTTTATTAAGTTCAACAAGTAATTCTGGAGATATATTTACATTTGGAACGCATACCGTATTTTATACTGGATTTGACCAATCAGAAAACAGCGGTACATGTCAATTTGAAATAAAAATAGGAGGCAAGTATTTTTGTTAATAATTAATTTGATCATGAATGTGAAATGTATCAAACAATTCTACTACTTAAAACATTACCTATACACGTAGCATAGAGCAAAATAGAGCACAGAAAAACAAAAAATCAACCTGAAGAATGGAAATAAAGAGTTTTTTTCTAATATAACTAAATGAATATGTTGCTTTCGTAGAGTGAGTACTACTAGCTGTATTGACATATTAGAACTTTTCTTTCATTACAGATTCGTGTACTTCTTCACCATGTCAAAATGGAGGAACTTGTGTACAGTTAGAAACGAGCTTTGCATGTAACTGTCCTGTATTATATGAAGGCAACTTATGTCAAATACTACCAGGTATGTGCATTTTATTAATTTATCAAAGTCAGACCTTGGCTCAATATTGTATTAGGAGATGCATGACCTACAAGTTGGCAAAAAAAAATAAATGTTAAAATTAATAAATCAAATGTTGTTACATTAATCATATTATATGTATTATACTGTATAATTTAGGTGAACCAACAGCAGAAATTCAACCTTTTTCACTGAGTGCTAATTTACAAAATACAGTCACTTTCCAGTGTACTGTAACTTACTCAATTAATTGGCGTTGGTATAAAGACGACATCGAACTCCCATCTGAAACACAAAGCCTAAAGTTCCTCACAATTAATGAAGTTGGTCTGGAAAACCAAGGCTATTATTACTGCAAAGCATTTGGAGTATCGCCACATGATGACGTAACAGACATGTCAATGAAGGCAGTCCTTGTTGTTGCAGGTAAACCTATTTTAATAGTAATACGTAAATGAATAGTGATCAAATTGCAAAATAGACACGGTTACATGAATTGTGGAATTAAAAGATCTCTAAACCAATTTTCTGCACTAAACTCAATTGACTTACTTTATACTTCCATCCAATCGTTATGTCCATGAAGAATTTATGACTAGCCTAGTGCTGCTACTGTATCTGTATTCATTTTACTGTGATGCATTAACTAGACTTCGTATCAGAAAAGCTGATATTTTATGTATGTGTATATGGAACATGCTGATTTCAATGTTACATTAAATAATTTATTTTAATAATGTGTTTCTATTAATCCTTAGATGCATTTACTGTACCAACAATATTAACTTTCAAGAATTTACAATTTACGTCTGCATTAAACAACCCTTCCTCGAAAGAATTCAAAAACACTTCAACTGAAATTGAAAACTTGGTAGGTTTTGTTCAACAATTTATAATTATATGAATATGTTATTTAAAAATATGTATATCACTAAACCTGGACTATTTCATTTTCTTTTCGAGTGGTGTCAATATTTTGTAATAATGGCATATAATATGAAAAAGACTTTGTATTTTGACAATTCATGGTGTACAAAAAGCTATTGAAAATCATTTTTAATAAATTTGGAATAAACTGGAACGTTTCAATTTCAACTGTGTTGGTAGGACACTCCAATAATTATAGTATTGTTAGTAGTGTTAGTGTCAACATAAATCCATACTCATAAACAATTACAATATTGGTTATTTTTGTGTGCAGTTATTCACCATAACTTTTTTTTTCTTGTTTTCAGTTAACTGAGAGTATAAGTATAACTGATATATTTGTTCAAGTTCGTGCACTACGTTCTGGGAGTGTGATTGCTAACATAAACATATATAAACCAAGTGCAGACCAAAGTTACAATAATTTCAGCAAAAGTTTAGCAGGAGAATTTAAAAAGATAGGAGATAAAGGAGTTATAGATGCTGATAATATTGTCATACTTAGCACCGGTAAAACTTGTTTAAACTAGATTTTAGATTACTAGCATGTAACTTCTCGTTTCCATCCTGATTTGGAATCCTTTCCCAATTGATAGATAACATTTTATAAGATAAAAAAAATGTTATGTTAACATTTATTTCGTATCTTCTTCCTTTGTATCCTCTTATACATTAAACACGTTCATTAATTGTTTATTTTTGTTTTTGTAAATTATTTTAATCAATAATAAGCATGTATACATTGTTTTTATTCATTAGAGAGTTGCAATATAGAGATAATAGATGGATTAACATTCGGTCCTGCTGATGTCGGTCAGAATACACAATCTGAAGAAATTTGTCCAGAATCTAAAATCAACTGTAAGTTGTATGATCGTTTGTGGATTGATCTCTTTTATATAATATGAAATAAAATGTTGATAAAAAGTGAGGTCCTTGAGGATGAGATGGCACGTTCCTATTACTTCCTGATATTTGTGATGCCGTACTTTGACAGCTTGCAAGGGATTAAAATAAGGACACAATAGGCTTAGCGTCTTTTAGTTCATATTAAAAATATTCAGATAAAAGATATTACAAAATTTATTACATGGCTGCGGTGAGTTATTAAATTGTTACTGTATACCTCACAAAAGTCTGTATTCATCATTGAGCAATATAAATAGTATATTTTGTCATAAACAGATGGTATGCCTCTAGGCTTGTGTACATGCTATAGTGATGGTCTGTCAGCTGCTGTGTGGCAGAATGTGATTTTGCAAGACTGTGGTAGAGATGCTACATCTGATGAACTTCTAGAAAGGTTAAACATGGTCAGTGAAGAAAGAGTTACATTGACTATTACAATTGCTGAAATCTAATTGTAAAAAGCTAATTAATAATGAGTTAATAATTTATTTGATTTATTTGATCTACTTACTTTTATTTCAACGTGTTTTACTATCTTATTATTATATTGTAATTCATTTTAGATCACAGTTACTGAAGAAAATGCAGAGGAAGTAATTACAGCAGTCAACAACATTACAACAACTGAATCAGACACTATTACACCAGAAGGTTTGGAAGCAACTGCAGAAATAATTGAAAGTGTTACTTCTGTAAATTCAACATCTGCTGAAGTAAGTTTATATTTTTTTAATATACATTGCAGTATAAAATATTACCTTTGTAAACGAGGGTTGTCCATGTGTATTATTATTTCTTTGTTTTAATCTCCGTACAGGTAACATCAACGTTAGTTGGCACTGTTGCTAGTCTTTTTGAAGTAGACGATGATGTTCTCCTTGAGAGTCAGATGCAAACACAAGCTCCTAGTAGAATTGTTGAATCCCTTGAAGAACAATTAGCAGTTGTTAATCTTAAAAACGATAAATATGAATTTGTAACCAGCAGCGTAGCAGTGCAAGCTCAAAGTGTTAAAACAAATGAACTTGATTACACTGGGATTGGAATCGCATCTTATCAGTCTGCAGATACTAATGCAATAGTAAATGTGACAGGATTTAGTAAGAAGGATGAGCTGAATAATGCCGCATCTGTCAGTATTTACATTCCTCCAACAATTACTAAAATGTTTGCAGCCTCCAATGGTAAGTGGTCAAAATGACGATTATTTTGAAATACAACATGATCAGGATCATCATCAACGTACTCGTTATTCATAATGAATAATCAACACACAAGCATGACATGGCTGTTCCAAATGTTTAAAAGAAATAAAAGTTTACAAAATACATTGTAATTATAATGTATGTTCAGATTTTTATCAGAAAACATCCCTAATAATGATTTATTTGATTTTTTTTAAAACAGGAACATCTGATTTTCGTGTGGTTACAGTAATATATAATGACAGTTCACTATTTCCAACAAACCAGTCAAATAATGCAACAAGAACCAATGGTCAGATTATTTCATTGTCAATACCTGGAGTTAAACTGAACAATTTATCAGATCCAATTGTCACAACATTTATACCTGCTGAGGTAATTAGACATTTCAACATTACGTTTTATTATTATAAGCGGCCGGTACATATCTGTCATTGGGACATTTAAGAGTTTAGTGGTACGCATAGCCTTGTTGATTGTACCCTATAGAGTGCGGTTCTCTACTTTCTTGAAAGTTGAGATAATATGCTTACAATTATGAAAAGTTTGATCCGACTCTTTCTATGTTACCATGTTTTATTACAAAATAAAAATGTTGATAAATATATTGTATTTCAAGTCTCATTCTGTAGTCAGCAGATATACTTTTAGTACATCGTAACAAGTTGAAAGCAGGAACATTAGTCGGCCAAGAATTGTTAACATTACCTCATTCATTTTATAATCATTCTAATTTCTTTTTATTTAGATATCTAAAAATAATAATGAGACAGCCTGTGTGTTTTGGGATTTTGAACTTGATGATGGTAATGGTGGCTGGTCAAGTGCTGGATGCTACTTAGCTAATGGATCGTTGGATGGCAGTGACAGACAAATTTGTCATTGTGACCATTTAACCAATTTTGCAATCCTTATGGCAAGTTATGAAAGTTCTATAGCAAACGTAGCATACAGATAATGCATTTCTATGAGTGCTATGATTCAAATAAATTCATGAGGTGAAAGATGAAAGGTGAAGCCAAGATAAAATAGAACAAATGTTGATCTTTCACCGAATGCATTTTGTTCGAATTGCTATTCAACAATTCAAACAGTACTTCAGAGTGTAGAACAAAAAACGACATTCGGTTTTAATAGAATATTTATTGAATCATAAATCATCCAATCAAAGTATTATGTACTTGTTTTGTTCTTGTTTTTTTTATTCAACTTCTCATTAACTCTGTTAGTGAAGGATCTGGACCAACACCTCTACAACGGTCCAGTCCCAATTGCACAGTGGCTGTGTGTGACAGTGGCTGTGTTTGTGTGGACTAGTACACTACTTGTCTCGAAAGATATACTAGGTTCTTTAAAGTGCACATGAGCTGTGTGTACACTGGACCTATGGTTTATAGTCCTTATCCGAGAAGTTCTTCCACCAGAACCATGGAGCGAGTGAGCGAACCATTGCCGATGTTATGGCTACGTATTATGGTTCCACTGTCTTAACCGCTCGGCCACTCATTCGCCTGTTATTGTTGTTATGGTGTGACACTACAGTATATTAGTAAACATATTATAAATCCTTCAATAGTTATACAATGATGAAGTATATTATGATTTTAATAGAATATTTATTGAACATCATCAATCAAATTATTAGGTACTTGTTAATCATTTTTATAGTGCGACACTACAGTATATTAGTGAAAATAGTATTATAAATCCTTCAATAGCTATACAATGCAATTCAGAAAAGATTGAATTAAATGTTCAAGCCTACTTTACACTAGTATTATGGTTTTCTCAGCACCATACTGAATTATAGACAATATGGTAGGTTTGTACGCAAATCCATTTAACACGAGCACAACTCTTATCAAGGCTAGTCAGTAATGGTACTACTTTATTAAAATTACATTGTATTTTTCCATTTAGAATTTTTACCCAGGTCAAGAAGATCCACCGATTGCAAGGTACATCACAAATATTGGTCTTGGTGTTTCAATCGTTTGTTTACTTGCAACCTTAGTTTCTTTTACAATCAACAGGTAGGATCAAAATTAATTGATAACATTTATCATTATCAAGTTGGAAGTATTTAATACTTTTGGTAGCTAGGTTGGTTTAAATTAAAATACACGTTTTTATTAAACTGTAATTTTAATTAATTCCTACTATAGAAGAAATCGCAGACTACATCTTAGATTAGGGACAACATGGTAATGGTTCTTCATTCGTAAATTTCAACTAATAAAGTTGACTCTATGTTTATAAAAATGAGTGTTATTCTAAAATGATGAGAGCTCCTCCGGGTTTACAAAAATATAAATTTGTCAAAAAAAGTGAAATGTTTTGAAAAATATTAATTTTTATGATTAACTAATCTTTTTTCAATTTACTTGTTCAAAACTTTTCATTGACCACATTCTTATCTTTTTATAAACAGTTCAGTTCAATGTGATGACAACAAAGCAATATTATACATTTTCAACCTCACAATTCACTCAGGTTAAATTACAGATGCTGTTTTATTTTTCAAATTTCAGAAAGCTACGAAAGAGTAAACCAAAACAAATATTATGCCACCTGTGTTTATCACTACTCTGCTTGTATCTGATCTTTCTGGTTGGGATTGACAGTAAAGATAAAAAAGGTCCTTGTACGGTCATTGCTGGACTGATTCACTACTTTTTGTTGACGTCTATGTTTTGGATGTCTGTGCAGGCTATTAACCTGTATTACTTGATCGTGCAAGTTTATAATACACACGTTTCTAGGTTTTTCTTAAAAGCCTGTCTTTTTGCTTGGGGTAAGTGCACAAACATACAAAATAACAATTATTAGCTAATGTAAACTAACTACATGATTAAAAAGAAGTCATTGATGGTGGCTGTTTGTTGTCAAAGCATGTTTTCAAATGGAAACCAAACCATACTCGCTAAATTGATTCATTGGGTTTACTTTTTAATTAATACATTAGGATGTGTGATTATCACTATATATACATTTATTGTTTACAGGTCTACCGGCTGTGATTGTTGCTATTACTGTTAGTATTGATGTTGACAATTATGCAAATAAAGACTAGTAAGTTACAACATTTATTTAGAAACAGTTCAAGAAATAAAAGCAGCATACATTAATTAAAATAACTTAAATAGTAACATTAAATTGTAATCTATTAATATTATTTTATTAAATTATTAATATTTATTAAATATTGAGTAAACCAACTCGCAGGTTTCCAATAATTCGACTAACCTCATAATTAACAAGGCCAATAGCCATTAAGTCGCGTGCTACAATGCATAGTGATACCGGACCGACAGACAAACAGACCGACAGACAGACAGACCGACAGACAGACGGACCGACCGACATAGTGAACTATACTGACCGAAATTACTGAACATGTTTAAAAATGTTGAAATGTTTAAAAACATTTATATTTTTTTAATTTACACGTGCGTAGCCTGTCACTTTTGACGTTCTCGTATAACGTAATTTCGAGTTGAAAAGTAAGTCAAGAAAACAGAAATTGGGTAAAAAGAGTGCGCAATAACATTTAACGCGCAGTGCGCGCGCAAAAATCTGCGCACTCATGGCAATTTTGTAAACGCTTAAAATTGCCTGAAACGTACTCTTATTTCATCGAAAATAAATTTTGAAAATTTTAAGCGCGCGTACGCATGCGTTACATGCGCTACGCACGTAATTGTATTGCCATATGATGATTTATGCCCTGAAATTTATGAGTACCAAATTTTATTTAATTGTGATTCATGGTTGTTAAGATATGATTACAAACGTGATTTCGTTAAATCGTGCGTAGACCGCGTAATTTTTTATTGCGCACCGTGAAAACATAACCACATCGATTCCTGGCCATAAGGAATATTCTGTGAAAAATTAACTTAGCTAGATTAAACTGATATCAAGATAAGGTCATAAAGCGATAAAACGCATAGTGATACCGGACCGACAGACAGACAGACCGACAGACAGACCGACCGACAGACCGACAGACAGACAGACAGACAGACCGACCGACCGACATAGTGAACTATAGAGTCGCTTCCACGCGACTAAAAACGGTTTGATTTATCTGTTAAGTGTACACAACCTTTAACTACAACATATTTTTGAGAACATATATTGAGTTTAATTTAACTCATTTCTCATTTCCTTTTCTGATATTTTCATTATTTGTTACTTCATATTTTCTTTAAAATAAACATATATATTATTAAATTTAAGTTGTTCTATAATAAAATAATAGAATATACCACTTTGAAACTGTGTGTATTTTTGTTTACAGCTGTTTCCTTGTTGTAACCCGTATGTATTACAGCGTAGCATTACCTATTGCAATCGCATTACTCTTTAATACGGTTGTCTTTATTATGGTGTTACGCAGCATAAGTAAACTTGGTAAAATAACAGCACAAGCTCACGAACACAACAAAAGCAGGCACTTACTGCAGAATGCAGCGTGCATATCAGTAATTATGGGATTGACATGGGTTATTGGATTCTTTGCAATTGGTAGTGCCTCCAATGTGATTCAGATACTCTTCTGTATCCTGAATTCTCTTCAAGGTTTTGCTATCTTCGTTCTGTATTGTTTAAGAAGTAAGGATGTTCGTATTTTCTGGACAGAAGAGGTGCGTAAAAGATTTAACGGGGTGTCTTCAACACTTAGAGGAACCAAAAGTAGCTCTATCAATTCCAGTGCAGGTACAACTACTTCATTTGGTTTGAGTTCGTCTAAAGGGATGAAAACAAATTCGGATTCTAAGATCAATTCAAGTAACAACCAAGAATCAGTTGCTTGATTTGCGCATGTTTCTAAATTATTATTGGGACCGCCCAATCTCTGTAACGGTGATGGTTTCTGTGATTTTAGGTAACGTTCTGTTCTATATATTATAATCATCTAAGGTAAACACAAATCAATTTGATTTAGATACACGAGTATAATTGTATCTGGGACCCCGATGTAAACAAACTACTTTTGCTTTAATACTTAATATTAAATATTATTAACAATAATAATTTGCTGTTGTGGTTTATTATGGTCGATTATTACAAATATTTTACATCGAATATAATTTATGTAGAACTAGATAGTTTATATTTTAATATTTTTGTCGAATATCATCCTTAATTTGAAACTTAATTTTTCCTTTGGATATTTTTGAAATAAATAAAACAAAAATAAATATTAAACACTCCGCAAAAAGTGAAGAAAGCCCTTATGGTTTTATAATTCGAACTTTTTGTTTTGTATTATTATTATGCTCATTATTGTAAATTGTGAATGGTTTATAAAAACACTAGAGATTTTTAATTATGTATTCAGATTTTAGGTACATTTGTTTGAACAATCTAATGTCATATTATTATCATTATTTCAAATAATTTGATAGATTAAATAGATAGATTACTAAATCGATATATTACTAACAGTTTATTACTCAAGGAATCCCGTAATGGATTGCTACTGTAATTAGCATACCAAACATTTAAAGTAATAATACAAATATATATTTTACAGTATGATTTATATATATATATATATACATCTATTATTATTATTACTATTATAATATTATTAGTAATTAAATTCTATCATAATATGATTTGTTTGATTTGAATAAAATCGAAATCTTTTAGTTATACAGGAAGTAGAGCTAGATAGGTATGAAGTTGCCTTTTCTCTTCTTCTTTTTTATCCAATTATTTTAATGTTTTATATTATAATGTTATGTTTATGGGGGTTTTTTTGGATGAATAAAGAAAGAAATCAGTTATACAAAAAAAAAAAAAAATTTTAATAATAATAAATAACATGTTTAAAAACAAGATAATGGATACTATAGCATTATTACACAGTGCATTATTACACAGTGATATAAAGAATACCCAATGAATGTAACTAGTATAGAATACTATAATAAAATACTTATAGAAGCTATTGTGTCTGAAGATTCTTGTTTTAAATCGATATGTTTGCCTCATGATTGTAATTTATTTTTTATATGACATTTATGATATCACATTTTATTTCTCTTTGAACGTATTCAAATATTACAAAAAGACAAAAAAACTTAAGATTATAGATAAACAAAACAATAGGTAACAGCCGTAACTTTATTGTGTTATATTCCACTTTCTTTTAATTTACTACAATAACCACTATCACTTATTTCTTTCCACACTTTCGTTTGTTTTTTTTTTGGTGTAGATACTAATACATTTTAATAATACCGTATGTATATGTGATACATTAAATTCTTTCCGTCTTGTTGGTAAATAATACAAAAAAATAATTGTAGTTTAAAATGTGAGTTAAAATATTCCAGGAAATTTATATCAGCGTCTACATTTGCTTTTCTTGTTGAGTCGTTCAAAACGTTTAAATTATTCGTTGGTTTCCGACTAGTCAGTGTGAAGGCATAAACTTGCTTACCAAACTTTTGAGCAGCAGAAATGAAAGAACGATTACAGCACTTAGGATGTGCTTGAACAGTGTATTTTCGTGTTAACTTTGTATTCTTTAGCTAAATTATAAATCAGGTGGTATATGTATATGCAAATTAATCATGCTTGATTTAGTTTGCTTGTTACGTAAGAACAAAAAGATATATTTAGAAGCATGGAGTGAACTGAGCTGAGTCTAGAGGGTTACTTCAAAGCCTAAAGCTAGCTGATGCCTAGAGTTTAGAGGCTTATCCAGAGAGATATACTTACTCTAGTAGAATACACAGGACGATGTTGGTAAGCACTTTATTTATAATACTCTTTTATTTTATATATTATTATTAATTGTCTACAACTAGTTGTTGTCCCAGCCTACATGTAAAATTACAAAAAATCAGTAAGGATACCTACCTACAAGTAAACCCTATGATTAACCGATATTGATATAGGTAGGCCTATTGGTAGGCTAGCTAATCTTACGTGTAGTAGCTACAACGCTGTAATCACGATCTATATACTCACCTTTTTGTGGGAATAATAATGGACAAGGTACTTAATCCATGCTTCGTTTGTTTATGACTTAGTAGAGTCAGTGACGTATCGCAACTATATATAGCCAGCCAATTCCGGATCAGGGATCGCAGTTTTGATTCGATTAGACCCGGTGATTGGCTGTGATGTGGAAAATATAAATAAATTTTTGAAAATAAAATATTCTGCTTCTTGCGTAAAAAAAGGCAATAACTAACAAACCGCATCGGGTTTCGTATATTAATGCCTTGTATAACCATCCATACAAGTCCGATAAAAGTATGACGCGTGAGGGCGCACTTTATTTTATGGAAGGCCATTTTGATTTGTACATTTTTAAACACATATTTGTAAATATTTTAGTTTATACTTGGGTTTTCTTTATAAGTTATGTATTTTATTATACAATTTATTGTAAACTATATTTAAATTATTGTATAAACTATTAATTTTGTAGGTTTTCAGCTTTGTTATTGCATTTTTCAACGGGCGCTAACAGCGTCTCGTAATTTCAGTCACGCTTCGTCGCATTCGCTGTACACACAATAATACGACATGAGGCGGTTATAAATTGGGTATAAAAGTCTAATTTTCTCGTAAAATCCCAAGTTTTGCAAGACGCAACATCAAGAAATGTTATTACCTATATACATAGAACCTACGGATGAAATTTTATTAGGGTACGTTCTTATACCATGGTGAGGGTGATTTTTGACTGGACTATAGGCCTAGTAAACAATTTTTGATTATCAATTACTCTGAGAATAAATATACTATGAAAAAATGGCTTTAGGGTCAAATTATTTACTTATTAATCTAAAAGATCATATAAGTTTGATTTCCAATGCATCGTATTAACTATATGATACAGTTAACGACACGAACCACACAAGCCCGTACGACAATTTTCAACGCAAAACGGCTACATGCGGTCCAGGAGAGGACTTCCCCCACTATACCTTCAGCATGGTTGAGCCTCTCACAAATTAAAATTTGTTTTCCTACGCCAAGATAATATAGTTCTACACGTTATGTTCATTTAAATCTATAAAAAAAAATTCTAAGTGCTAAAAATGTTTTATTTTCTCGAAATATTAGGTAGTTTATAATTCGAGTTGTTTATAGATAAATCGTATATCATAAAAAAATATCTAATTTTTACATGTTTAAAAGAATTTTCGTGAAATTCTGAGAGGCTCAACCACAGAAATATCAGTACATCATATGATTTCATTTTAAGCGAATCGCGTTGGTGTATTCGCCGTTGACGGGTAGGTCGTCACGGTTGAAGGATTCTAACAATGCCTCGGAAACGCATGCTACGGTGAAATTGTAGACTATCACTGTAAACAATACTTAACTGTTGCATGGAGACATAGAAAGACTACACTTAATATATAATATATAAATATTTACCGCCCACCATATTATCTACTAACATTATTTTACCATTTATCTAATTCAATAATATATTATATTTTTATTTTATTTTTTATTTATTTTTTTTTTCTCTTCAAAATTATATAATGTAACCTAAATCTAAAAAAAATAAATAAATAATACAGTACTAAAAATAAGACTAAATAGTATAATAAAAATTGTATCACGTTTAATTAAATTACAAATAACTATTAATATTAAATATAATAAGAACAAATAATCATATAAAAGTTGCATTTATTTTAATATATATTTTTTAGTAATAATAATGATAATATATTCGCTTTAAACTTGAAAATATTAATAATACTGATAATAAATAGATAATAACATTAACTCCATCATATAGGTTAAGTATTGTTCGATCTGTAAGATTACCTTGTTTTTACTAATTTCATTTTACTTGTATAATTCGCTTCTTAGTTAAGACTTAAATGTTAATTTTTGATACTTTTCTTTTTGTTTTTACATTGCCTTGTAAATGTGTGCCGCTGATACAAAAGCGTTTGTTCAATAAATTTATCTTATCTTACACACACACACACACACACACAGTGCGAACAGTTTCAAAGGAAAATTCCATAGTCTAAGATACGTATCGTGTCGTCGCGAGAACGTAATAAATACAACAACACGTACGTATTGTTCTTGATTAATAAAAGTACTCGCGCCGGGAGCTAGCCTAGGCTAGGCCGTGTAGGCCTAGGTAGGCCTAGGTAGACAGAAAGTAGCCGGATAAAATGTCAAAGTAGACGGTCGAATGCGCCGGTTGCCGGCTACTAACGAAACCCGCTTTTTAATAAGTATTTGTTATTCATGACAATGGCAATGACAATGACAACTTCTTTTATTGTCTTTGTAAATAAAGTAGATAAATAAACGACAAAATTAACATTTATAATTACAAAATTGATTTAAACAAAGACAAGGGAAAAATTCTTGAAGCAGATGCTTATAAAAGAAAAAACTCCATTTAAATATAAAATTCATTAATAAATGTGAATCAGCTCAAAATTATAATTTCATAGAAGTTTTCCAATAAAATACTACATTTAAATCAAGCAAACGATTTAATTTTTAATTTTGATTTATAAAAGAAGAATGGGTTTACGAATTACTTTCTGAAATCAAATGCATAAGAATGGGTTTACTTCATATTTATATAAGAAATTAACTGCAAAATATTACTTCTGAACCAGTAACTGATCCTTATGAGCATACCGAAGAGGAAAGGATTATTGTACTTGGACGACAAAATTGACTTTAAAGGAGTAAATTTAAAGTTTAAAGCTAGGTCTAACTGTTTAGATCTTGAAGGAAGAAGATTGGTTGGTACGAGAATTTTAATGGTAGTTGTAAATTATGTATTGAAAATAATAAATATTTCCTTTTAGAATGTCCTGAATTAAATAATATTAGGTATAAGGTGTTTGATAAAATTAAAACTTATTTATATGAAAACAATCTACAAGATTACTGGGACATATTTTCAAATTGTTCCGCTGACCTAAAACTTCACTATTTACTCGATGATTTATTTTCTGAGAATGCCACACTTGGTTCAATTTTTTGACAAGTGTTGTAAGATATATTTAAAAGATTCTTGGAAAAAACGAACTGAAATTTTAAATAACCCTGCAAATAATGTTTTGCTTTAGATGCACCGTTAGGTATTGTCTAACGTGTGCCACTGTTACACAAGTGATTCCATTAAATTGTTGTTGTTGTTTTGTTTTAATGAAGAAGATCCCTTGTTTAGTTAAGATTTGAATTTATTGCATGGTTATGAAGGTCCCCTTTTTTCTTACGTTAAGACTTCTTTTGTTCTTGTTCCATTGTTTTCATCCACCTGTTAAAATATGCATAGGTTAGCATTAATGCTTGTATGGGAGAGCAGTATTAAGGAAGGAACTCAGCTTGTTGTTAGATATACGTTGTTGAATACTACTGAATGATACCTTGTTGGATGCTTTTATAGAATTAAAGCCAGCAATGCAAGTTTACTGTATTGTTATCATTATTTTAGTTGTACTTATACCGTAGGCGTAGCCACATTGTTTATCCTGTTGATATGTATTTGCTGTTTTGTTTACTAGAAATGTTCCTATTTTGATTTTGTATACTGTACAGTAATTTGAACTGTCTTATCCCCATCATTAGCTGGGGATCGTTCTACATTAGCTGGTGTTGATTTTTATTTACTACATGAAAACTGTTGGTGTTTCTACATTTTAGCTGGGGGGTTTACTACATTAGCGGTGGATTGTTCTACATTGCCGGTTGTTTCGACATTAGCTGGGGTTTTCTACATTAGCGGTTGTAAATGTAGTTTTATTTCCATACTTTCTTTACAATACAATTCCATAAGTAATAAAGCCAAGATTTTACCGTACCACCAGTTAGTGACGATGATTCGCTGTTGGTATGGAATGAAATAAAAGTAAATAAATGAATGCGACTACAGTAGTTTTAGGTAATTATAAATTGTGTTAGTAAGATCGACCAATTAACAAGTTTTACAAGTTTCTATATATTTTATATTATTATCTTACATAGGCTAGCACAATGGAAAAACTTTGGGAAAGATTTCAGCCTTGGATACCTACCTCATCTATCTCGGATGTACCGTGAAACGTAGATTTGATAAATTTAGCGTTTCCGATCGAATATTGTGGATATCACATGGTGATTTTTACATACTCGCGCGGTAAACTTGGCTTCCGGGTTCCCTGACATCCGAAAAAATGGTCGTTGGTGGCGACATTCAATATTTTTAATCCTCGATATGTTCGGAAAATACGGATACAGGCACATTGCGGGGCTGAAATGACTGGCTTTTACTTTACGTGTTAATTATAATTTGATGTTAGTGATTCAACTCATTATTTATTTAAATTTTTTAAGGCCGTTACTTTTTACGAACTACTATGTGCTTTTAGTGATTAAACTAATCATAATTGTAAATTGTGACACCCACTCTTTAACAAGGCCACATACATGGCTGCAGTCGCGAGCTCAAGTTAGTATTTACCGACCAACCGACCGACCAACAAACCGACCGACATAGTAAGCTGTTGAATGTTGAAAAAATGGCACAAACAATGGCATGCTTCCATACATCAGGAAATTATTCGATAGAAATAGATAAATCAAATACTTTTATTAATGGAACATAAATGGGAGCTTTGTGTATTGTGATGGGTTTGTCACATGGAAGTGAGCCCTCTAGAGTAAAGGGGGAGATGAATAAAGATGGACGACAACTACAACGTGTTTTGTTATGTTCTTATTGTTGGTTTCAGCCTAACGAGCGAGCCCGTAACAGTATATATAACTTGCTAATATGAACTGCATCAGACAGCTACCGATGAGAGATTGTCCAAGGGATACTCAGGAAGATCAAAAGCATCAGAGTAATTATACGTCTGGAAAGAATATTTATAAAATAAATTAAAATAAGTACCAACACCACTACACTGTAAAAAATAACTGGGATTTTACACCATTATTTGCGTCATTTTATTTCCTCAATGAGGTAAACTCCACTTTTTCTTAATTTGTGGTGTAAAATATAAGATATAGCAGTGGAAAATTATAATATTGCTTGGTTTGGGGTAATCTTTTAAGGTTACACTTTCGATCTGGGTGAAGTCCGACCAGGGGTGGCGCCAGGATCTTCCCGACGCGGGGGCTACATTCCCCGACGAGGGGGCTATGCGAGCGAAGCGAGCATCACAAGGCTGGGGGCCAGGGGGCCGCCAAGGGCCCCCGGTGGGGGTCGAGGGGGCGGAGCCCCCGGAAGCAACGCGTTCTAGCGTCATTTGAGGTCATTTTAATCAGATTTAGGGTAGCCATTTTTTCCATTTTTTATAATGCATAAATAAAATACTGCGTGCAAAAAAACGATGCGCGATGACTGTTTCAATCCATATTTTTCAATTTAAAAAATAAAAGTTCAAAGAAAATTTAGAAAAATAGAGTTGGAGGTCTCGGAAATTGGACTTATTATACTTCAAAACATGAAACAAAATATATAAGTCCCTATCATGGTTGTGACTGAGCTAAGAAATGTTTGAAAAATAGAAATGTTTGAAAAATAGAGATGTTAGGTCCCGGAAAATGCATTTCTTGTACTTGACCAGCTTTATTGTTGGGGCTGAGCTAAGAAAATGTTTAAAACTAGAGCTGCAGGTCTTCAAAAAATTGCATTTTATACTTTGGAAACATCAGGCCCAGAGGCTTAAAAAACGCAAGCGTAGACCTTTTTCAGTTGGGGAAATAAGTTTATTCCTCCCAAGTGTATGCCTGCGTACCATCTGGACTTCCGGGTGGTGAGAAATTCATGACATACAGGACATTGAAAATTTAATAACTTAGCTAAGATGTTGGCTAAGCGAAAATGGCATGTTTTTTTGTTTAGTAATGGATGGAATATTTATTTTAGGTGCCCCACGGTACAGAAGGTTACTTGTAAATTAAAAAATTGGTGAACATACGAACAATTAACATAATTCGTTTTTGCTGTAGTGTAGCGTACGTTGACACAGTACACGACGTAACCGGTAAACTTCGTCTGGAAAATAACTACAGTACACATTTTGGTCCCTGGATGGAACATGATATCACGACCCAGCGTTGAACGATTCGTACAAAGGGATACCGCCAGACAAGTGCGTACCTACAGCTATTGTTTATTAGTAAGTTAGATCGCTGGCAATAATGAATGCATATAAAGTGCATAATATCACTCTGACGTACTCTCACGGTCAATGAAACGTCGAGGTTTTCTAGGCGCTGAAGCTACGACGTGAACGCGAACGAATTATATTCCCCGACAAAAAGTACCCGAACCGTCGGTAACTTCGCCTGGAAAATAACTACATTACACATTTTGGTCCCTGGATGGAACTTGATATCACGCGTCTCGACCCAACGTTGAACGATTCGTACAAAGGGATACCGCCAGACAAGTGCGTACCTAGCTAATGTTTAGTAGTAAGTTAGATCGCTGGCAATAATGAATGCATATAAAGTGCATAATATCACTCTGACGTATTCTCACGGTCAATGAAACGTCGCGGTTTTCTAGGCGCTGAAGCTACCAAGTGAACGCGAACGTTTTTTACTGTATATTATATTCCCCGACAAAAAGTACCCGTGTTCCCTTCGGTAACCGTCGGTAAACTTCGCCTGGAAAATAACTACATTACACATTTTGGTCCCTGGATGGAACATGATATCACGCGTCTCGACCCAACGGTGAACGATTCGTACAAAGTGATACCGCCAAACAAGTGCGTACTAGCTATTGTTTAGTAGTTAGATCTCTGGCAATAATGAATGCATAAAAGTGCATAATAGCCCTCTGACGTACTCTCACGGTCAATGGAACGTCGTGGTTTTCTAGGCGCTGAAGCTATATGAAGTGAACGCGAACGTTTTTTACTGTATATTATATTCCCCGACAAAAAGTACCCGTGTTCCCCGACGGTGGGGCTAGGCTCCCCGATGAGGGGGCTAGAGCCCCCGTAGCCCAGAGCCCCCGTAGCCCCCCCCCCCCGCTGGCGCCACCACTGAGTCCGACGGTTACACTTGCAAAAGGGATAAACTTTTCTTGATACGAAGAAGGTATCACAATGCGAAGAAAGTTTTCCCCCAAAAATGCGTGAACAGTTTCTCCAAAAGCGCGAGAATTGTGGTTACCCAGAAAGCACGGAAACTGCAAGGAAAGAATATCATCTACACCAAATCTACATGCGCCACGCGAGTGATTGTCGTCGTGACAGATTTTTTTGGTAAGTTTTGATTTATAAATATTTATAAATAAAAAGGCTTGTATAAAGGCAAAACCTACAGGTTAACGTAAGAAAATGTTGTTATTTACTAGGAAATTGTCAAATGAGAGCTAAGACTAAAATAAGAATCTAACAATACATCATAGCCTACACTATTCATTGTAAGCTACGAACAACGTGTTAGGCCTATCTTGTCTCTCGGGAGTGCATGCTCTCAGAAGGGAGGTATACCTCCCCGCTAGAGTATCACATGATTCAATACCCGTATAGGCCTACCAGCGATACGCCATATGACAAGTAACTTTTCTTAACTCAAGACTAGATGATGCCTGCACGCTAGCTATATGACCTACTACAGTAGGCCTAGGCATATGCTTTACCAGGGAAGAGTTAAATTAACTCTTCCCTGACTGTACTAACTACTAGAGAAAACAGCTAAATTTATATTTAAGATGTTCATACATTTATTATAATTATTTTTAATTGCAATTTGATTATATTTTTCAGATGCTGAACAGTTTTTTTCAGTATTATTGTTTATGAATGATAATGATATAAATGCAAGTACTATTTACAATGTTTTTATAGATTAGTATGATATATAATTGCTCTATATGTGGATTATTTGAATCATATACAATTTGTAAACTAATTTCTCGCATATCATTTAACCATGGATTTAATCCTAATTTTTATGTTACTTGTGGTTTAGACAATTGTTTAAAAACCTTTAGAAACGTTGGTTCTTACAAGTCTCACTTGTATAGGAAGCATAGAGAACATTTTAAGATTCAGGATGACACTCTCCATGAGCACATATACAAATGTCCGGTTTGCATTTCTACTGTTATTTCCATCAAAGAAACTATCAATCATCTTAAAATCCATATTTTTTAGATTGGTTCATTGCAATGTCCCATTCAAGACTGTAATTCAGTTCAACATTTACACTCTTCATTAAGAGCACACATTAGTAGGAATCATAAAAATGTCACATGTGCCAACCTAAAACCACAATGGAAATGTGAAGATGAAGAACATGATATATTAGATGATGAGCACATTGATGATTATCCAGTAGAATTGCGAACACCTGTACCCAATGTGTTTACAGCTTAGCTTTAGTTTTGTTAAAACTTGAAGCCATAGAATTAGTTCCTCGGTCAACAATCCAAAAAATTCTTGTATCTCTAAATGAATTAATTTCACTATGTAATCAACAAGTTGGTATTTCCCTACAGAATATTTTTGGAGGTTTAAATCTTTCTAGATTTGAAGAAGAAAGCATCTGTGAGACAGTTGAACAGGGTGTTTTTCAAAATGCCTTTGACTCTCTGAAAACTGATTTTTTAAGAAGGAAATTTTACGAAAAAACTTTTCAATTTGTAGAACCTATTCAGTATAAACTTGAAGATAATAATAGCAACAAATGTTTTTATTATTTTCCTGTTTTAAAGACTATTCAGTCTGTGTTAGGTGATCCCGATAAACTAGAACATATTTTTAATTCGGTCAATGATGACAATCCAGATTATGTTTTGTCACATTTCACTGATGGGAGTTTTTACAAAAACAAAAGACTACCAGAGCCATGGATTCGATGTGTGTTGTATTTCAACGAATTTGAAGTAGTTAATCCACTGGGTGCTATGGGTAAAGCCCAAGAGGTATTTCTGCATTGGCTGATGATCAATGTGAAAGCTATGATGCGGTTAAAACTGCTGTTTTGTCAGCTTATGAGTTAGTTCCAGAGGCGTATCGTCAGAAATTTAGGAACTTAGGTAAACCTTATGATCAAAAGTTTACAGAATTTGCACGTAAGAAGCAGATTCTTTTTGATAGATGATGTAGTTCGGAAGGAGTAAACGGTGAATTTGGAAAGCTTCGCGAGCTTATGTTAGTTGAGGAGTTTAAGTCTTGTTCTCCTACTGAAGTTTGTACACATCTAGAGGAGCAGAAAGTTGATAATTTAATGAAAGCGGCTTCTGTTGCCGATAATTATGTGCTCACGCACAAGGTGGTGGATACCAAATCGGTTTTAAAATTTGTTGATGATTCTAAGGTCCAAAGTCAGAAAACCACAGTTAATAGTAGTAGTAAATTTGTCAGAACTTGTTTTTACTGCAAGAAAAAGGGTCATATAAAGGCAGATTGCTTGCTGTTTCAAAGCAAATCTAAAGGGGATAATAAGAAACTCAATCACTTCCAAACACGTTAGTAAATACAGTCCCGTTGAAAGTGACAGAGAGTCATGACGTTGATGAAAGTGAGAAGTTGATCCTATCTTCAGGTCCGGAAAAAGTGCGAAAGCTATTTAGCCTTTCCTCTCTAAAGGTTCTGTAGCATTGATCAACGATGTGAATCTGAGTAAAGTTCGTGTCTTAAGAGACACAGGGGCGTCACAATCCCTGATAATAGAATCGGCATTGTCATTTTCAAACGAGTCTTCTGCTGGAGCAAGTGTGCTCATTCAAGGTGTTGAAGGGGGTTATAAGGAAGTCCCACTTCATGTAATTTGGATTGAAACAGATTGTTAGCGGAGATTTTGTTGTCGGTGTCGTTCCGAGTCTTCCACTATGGGGTGTCACACTCCTTTTGGGGAATGATTTGGCCGGAGACAGAGTGACAGTAGAACCGGTTGTGTGCAAGAGTCCTGTTGAAGACGAAAGCAATAGTGATACCTGTACGTCAACACCAGTTACGTGTGTTGTTGAAGAGAATTCTGAAGAGTTTGGGGATCCTGATACATGTGTTAAGTTCAGTAATTCAGATTTCCTTGCAAACATTGAAGAAAAAGTTGGTCATTTATCTCGCGATCGTAAGGTTGAAATTGTTAGTTTGATATTTGGAAATCTGCAGTTGTTTTCCGATGTTCCAGGTCGAACGAACTTAGTGGAGCATGACGTTAAGACAGCTGATTGTTCACCAATAAAACAAAATCCATATAGAGCAAATCCATTCAAGATGAAGATATTACAAAATGAGATTGATTACATGATTAAGAATGATATAATCAAGCCTAGTTGCAGTGCTTGGAGTTCTCCATGTATATTAGTTCCAAAGCCAGATAAATCGTATCGTTTTTGTACTGATTATCTGAAGGTTAATGCCAAATCTACTACAGATTCATATCCCATACCGAGGATAGATGACTGTATTGATCGTGTGGGTAGTGCTAATTTTGTCAGTAAATTTGATCTTCTAAAGGGTTACTGGCAAATTTCTTTAACCGAGCGAGCAAAAGAAGTGTCAGCTTTTGTAACTCCCATGGGTCTTTATCAGTATAAAGTCATGCCTTTCGGTTTAAAGAATGCACCAGCCACGTTCCAGAGATTGGTTAATGGTATAATTTTAGGGTTGGAGGGCTGTGAAGCTTATATAGACGGTTTGGTTGTTTATAATGATACATGGGATGTTCATGTGCAGAGAATTAAGGCATTGTTTGTCAGGTTGACAGCTGCAAATTTGACAGTAAATTTGGCGAAAAGCGAGTTTTTCCTGTGCAGAAATTGTGTTCTTAGGTCATAAAGTTGGTTGCGGAAAAGTGAAACCATTAAGTGCTAAGATTAAGGCAGTCTGTGATTTCCCAGTTCCAAAGAGTAAGCAGGAGTTAATGCGGTTCCTGGGAATGGCTGGGTTTTATCGACGTTTTTGCAGTAGTTTCTCAATGCTTGTAGCTCCATTAACGAATCTGCTGAAAAAGAATGCGAGTTTTGTGTGGTTGGAGGAATGCAATAATGCGTTCATTAAAGTTAAAGCGATGTTATCAAACAAACCGGTGTTGATGGCTCCACAATTTGATAAACAGTTCTTGTTAATGATTGATGCCAGTGATGTTGGTTCTGGTGCTGTGTTGGCGCAAACAGACGAGAATGGTGTTGACAAGCCTGTGTGTTTCTATTCGAGAAAATTCAACCAGCATGAGAAGCGTTATTCTACTGTTGAGAAGGAGACATTAGCTTTGATGTCAGCGTTAAAGCACTTTGAAGTGTATCTTGGATCTACTCCGTTTCCAATTGTAGTTTGGACTGACCGCAACCCATTAACGTTCTTGGCAGGAATGAAGGACAAGAATCAACGCTTGTTGAGATGGAGTTTAGCAGTTCAAGAAATGAATCTGGAAATTCATCATATCAGAAAAAAAGACAATTTTGTAGCTGACGCATTAATGGCATACACGGATTTAAAGTAAAGTAATTATAACTTGTGAAATTTTAAAGAAGCAGTTGAAGTAAATTCATATCAATGACCTGTTAAAATAACTACTGTATAAGAAAAGATTTAAGATCTTATAGTAAACAGTTATAAGTTTAATCATATCAAACTTTCTTTAAGTGGGGGTGTGTGATAATTTGTAACACGGAAGTGAGCCCTCTAGAGTAAAAGAGAGGAGATGAATAAAGATGGACGACAACTACAACGTGTTTTGTTATGTTCTTATTGTTGGTTTCAGCCTAACGAGCGAGCCCGTAACAGTGCTCATACGAAAAAACACAAGATGGCTGGTTTCTATTTCATTATTGACAATCTTGGTGATCAAAGAAATTCTCAACTAAAGTCTATTTATCTTGCGATTATGTGTCCTTCTAAGTATTTGACTATTGAATATTCAGAAAAAATTTTAACTCCTCTTTTGCAAGATTTTGAAGTACTTGAAAGAGAGGGAATTGTTGTAGATCAACAGCACCTAAGAGGTTCTCTTGTTTTTGTAGCTGGTGACAACCTTGGTCAGCATTTTCTTGGAGGATTTTATGAAAGTTTTGCATCTACAGTTCAAAGGCCATGTAGATTTTGCTTATGTATAAACACTGGTATGCAGAAAAATTTTATTCCATCAGAATTTGTTCTTCGAAATGAAAAAAATTATGACAGACATGTATCAATTGTACAAGATGATCCAACAGTTGCAAATCAATATGGTGTTAAATATAAGTCACTTCTTAACTCCTTACCTTCATTTCATGTCACTTCTGGTTTGCCTGCTGATTGTATGTATGACATCTTAGAAGGGGTAATTCCATATGAACTCAGTTTGATTTTAAATTCTTTGATTAAAGGTGGATTTGTCACAATTAACTACATTAATAAACAGATCAAGTCATTTAAATATGGTCCATTAGATAAGAGGAATAAACCAGTTATTCTTCATGTAAAGGGAAATACTGTAAAAGTAAAACAAAATGCTGCAATGAACTGGTGTCTCATAAGACTACTGCCATTATTAATTGGGACCAAAATTCCTGAAAATTTGAAGCAGTGTGTTGAGATTATATTTTACCCTTCTATCACCATAGGTGTAGCTGTAAATCTGAACTATATTGTTCAGACAAATCTTGAGATGTTTAAAGAACTCTACCCAGATAATAGAATAAAACCTAAACAACATTATATGCTTCATTATCCTGATCAGATACTTACGTATGGTCCTTTAAAGTCAACATGGACAATGCGATTTGAGGCAAAACACTCATATTGTAAGCGTGTTTTACAAACATCTAAGAATTTCAAAAATCCATGTAAAACAATTTCAAAGAAGCATCAGTACAAAATGGCTTATATGGCAGTAGGATCTGAATCAAACCCAGAAAGCATTGATATTAAACGTATTACTAATGATATTTTAGAACTATATCCTGAAGACGTTAAACAACAACTATAAATGCAATGAATATAAATTCACACACAGTGTGCAGTTGCAATAATGCCTATGTTAAGGGAATTCAATATAAAACGGGAATGTTTGTTGTTATTGGAGTAAGAGAGGATGAACCTATATTTGGTTACATATGGAAGATAATTGTCGATCAAGATTCCCTGTGTCTTGTCACTCACAATGTGGAATCTATTTACTCACACCATTTGTCAGCATATAATGTCAATACAACACAAGATCTCACAGTAATCAGGCAATCGCACTTGTTATCATTTTATCCTTTATCAGCCTACATGGTTAATGGGCGTAAATTTGTGTCTTTAAAGTTCTATATTTGCAATGAATAATTTTCCTTTGTGAACTTTTCTGCTGAAGTCTGTTTCCTGTGATTAATTTTTCATTGTATAGAAAATTGTATATTTTTGGTGAAAATTTAAGAAAAAAATAGTGTTGGCTACATTTTTAGATTATTATTTTTTCTGATTATACCATATTAAAAATTATGTAACAGTTTTCGAAAGTCAGTATTATAAAAATATTGGAATTTCTTATATTGCAACAAATCCTAACATTTTAAACAAAATTATAAAATAGTGATTTATGCAGCAACATTAAATTGGCTTTGACTGACCTTTTATACTCTTAGTTACAGAATGGAAAAAAATTTTCTTGTAAAATATAAGATGAGTCAGAGAGTAATTGATGTTGGATTGATTTTTGCGCGCGCACTGCGCGTTAAATGTTATTGCGCACTCTTTTTGCCCGATTTCTGTTTTCTTGACTTACTTTTCAACTCGAAATTACGTTATACGAGCACGTCAAAAGTGACAGGCTACGCACGTGTAAATTAAAAAAATATAAATGTTTTTAAACATTTCAACATTTTTAAACATGTTCAGTAATTTCGGTCAGTATAGTTCACTATGTCGGTCGGTCGGTCTGTCTGTCTGTCTGTCTGTCGGTCTGTCTGTCGGTCCGGTATCACTATGCATTGTAGCACGCGACTTAATGGCTGTTGGCCTTGTTTCATTAGACGTTAGTTTACGAAATACAATTTCTCCGACATCGCTCCCAGAGTCGAGCCTTGATGATAGTTCAATTGCAAGTTCTGATGACTCCGCAATGGAAAAAGACAGCCAGTCAAGTTCAGATGAAACATGCACTGGAAACTAGTCTTACCATCTCAATGAAAGATTTCGAACCAAATTTCCTATAAATGAAGATCGTTTTTCAAAAGATTTACAAGATGCACTGTACTACAAAAAACCTCTAAATTGGAGGCAAAGGAAAGAAATATTGGACAATTTATCAGAAGAAATTTTGAAATATACATACTTTCCAAGTAGGCAGCAACGAAAATAAGTTTGTATTGCTTTAATACAAAAGTATCCATATTTGAAAGAAAATCTAGGGAGTGGAACAGATGGATGGCAGGAGCGGATACGTGACAAAATGAAAAATGTCCGTAGAAACAAAAAATCAGAAGGCCCTTTACAACGAAATAATCCAAAACAGAATGCTCTAGAACCCCAGTTGAAGAAAGTGAGTATCTGTATTATTAACTTTAAATAGCACAGCTATTTTGGCTATGGTAATGATCACATTCATGAATGCATCTCCTACCAATTAAAATTCACTTTCCCTTCCACTGGGAATTTTGCTGGTTCATTTATTGAAAAAGACCTGAAGTTGGAATCTAAATACTCAAACATAAATTTATACAATTCCATTTTGTTATGATTGCCATGTAATTATCAAAATTATATTGTTTTAATTGTTATCGCTAATATTTTTACTTATTTTCTTTAATTCAATTTTCAGGCTAATAGAGGAGAAGTAAACTTTGCAATTGAAATACCAGAAGGGGAAGATGAACTAACACTGACAAAACATAAAGATGATATGAAGAAGGAAAACAAGAAAAATGTACCAAATCAAAAGCTAATAGAGCGAAGAATGGAAATCACCTATCGTCAAAGACGTCAGTTTATAAATTTGAACCCTCCAGTTTCAGAAATTAAAGAAGAGTTCCCATGTTTATTTCAATTTGAAAGTCTAGACAATGAATTTAACCGTTTGATGGGCAGTTGTTTGCATACAAAATTTCAAAGTTCTCTGGAGAATGTAGCTACTGATATTTTGACACTTGGAAAAGCATCCAACAAAATCAGTAGTGACGATTACGGTATATTTGATCAAGTTGATACAGAAATTGTTGGAATATATTCTTCTACTCGACAATCCACAGCAGCAATACTTTTCCTACCATATTTGCTTGGTAATTCCCCAGATGCTTTACATAAACAATTTAAGGTACTGGACACATTGTTTGTTTTCTTTTAAATGGTGGTTTATAATAAAAATGCTGGTTTATAAACATAGAAATATGGTTTAAATAAATATTTACTACTACATATTGAAGTAAATAATATATTTATCTAGTTTAGCATGCACTGTTTACAATTTTGCTATGCCTTTAAATTGGGAAATAAATACAAATTCTATATAAAATATACTGAATACATTAAGTAAAACAAAATCTTCAACATTTAAGTTGTTTATTTATATTGCATGCATTTTATTTTAATTGCAAAAGACAATGCCTTGTAAATGCTGTGTTGAAATTTGTTTTTGTTGATTGATTTTGATTTTTGTTTTGGTCTAATATAGGATGATTGTACACTAGAGTCCATACTCAAGTCTTCAAATAAAGGTGAACTCTTTATTGCTATTGTGGGCAATATCTATAAGCCGAAATGTTATATCATTGCTGAGAAGGTAAATTTGATGGAAACAGATTCTGTGATCAATGTCATGAGTTTATTTATTTATTTATTTATTTTATATATTTAGGCAAATTGCCCAGGATAACCATAAGCAAATTCAATCACTATCATTCTTAAAGGTGGCAATCCGTTCACGAGACAAACATATACACACAATGCTCTACATAAACAAAGTCTTTATTACAAGTTCAGCGATGGGTATTTACTATGCTTGTAATTTGCAGTTTCAAAAACGAGCTCTGGAAACCTTGGTATTCTTTCAGAAATTTCTTTTAGAAATTACAGACAAGATAAAGGTACCACGAAGGGTTCTTTCACTTGCTGAAAAACTTAAGAAGTAAACTAATGATGAAACATTTTTGTACCTTGACACCGTTTTAGTATACTGTATTTTGCTAAATTCTGCAACATCAGTTTTATACAAATGTTAATGGAAAATGTCATTTTTATATTATATATTATATAAGAAAAATAGTGTATATTATTTAATATAAAACAAATGTTGCAGACTTCAAAGCAGGGATTTTGTTCTCATATTTAATTTAAAAATAATTACATTTACTTACCAATTGGAATTAGCTTAATAGTTTGTTTTAAAAAAAACAATGAACCGTTGATTCATTCATTTTGTTGATCATTTCAAAACAGATTCTGTTCAATGCCATGAGTTCAGTGATAGGTATTTACTATCATAATACTATTCTTGTAATTTTATGTTGTGTTTTAAAGTCTACATGAAAACATACCTTGCCAAATTCTGCAACATCATTTTTATACAAAATGTTAATTAAAAATGTCATTTTTATTTGTAATTATTGAGCTGTTTATTTAATTTTAATAATAACTTAATAACATATATATTGATTTACCTTTATAAGAAAAATAGTGTATATTATTTAATATAAAAAAGGTGTTGCAGACTTTTAGTTGTGTTCTCGTGTATAATTATACACAAAGGATGTTATTCAGTTACTGCACTTTGTTATTTAAATTCAGGTTGTAATTAAACAGCTTTGTTGGATGTGTATATCTTGAATACATTTTTTCTACTCGTTTCTGTATTTTTTAGGAAATCCACTGTGAACCCACATTTTGGTGTAACCAGATAACCCAGATTATGTGGTTGCTACTTTGCTGCCACCAATAACTGGTGTAATAAAACCTTTCACTAAAAAGCTGGGTAATGTACCCCGAAAAGCTGGGTAAATTTAGTTTTCCCACGCCAGGGAAACATCCACTTTCCCAATTTTGGGTAACATTTCCCAAAGAGGAAAATAAGAGTTTACTCCACTAATTGGTGGCAGCCTGGTGGCATCCACTTTTAGGGGAAAACTAAGCATATATTTTATACAGTGTAGCTTTATTCAGAGGCGTATAAACATGGTCGTTATAACTTTGTATATGCTTCCAAGAAGCCCTGATCCACGCCCAGAATCTTTTAGGATTAATGGTAATATCTTTGGACAAAGCCTCTGATTACAAAGCTTTTGAAACTTGTTCTGGCCAACCTGAAATTGTCCACAACAATCCTAGTATTTAATTCTAAATACTTTCTACTTACTACTTACTACTATGAGCAAAGAAGCATGTTCCCGGGAATATAATTGAGAATATTTACAATATCATTATAATTGAGTATTACAAAATTATATAAAATTCTATTATTACTATTTATAAAAAAAAACTGAAATAGATTCATGGTCAGATTTAAACCACTTTATCTTCTTCTTAACGTTTTCCGTCTTCCGACATTACGCTTTCCACAATTTGTTTCCATTTTTGTCTGTTTATGGCAGGATGGTGTGTTATTGTGTTAGTGTCTACATTTCCTTGTAAGTCTTTCTTTATTTGATTCATCAAATTATTTATGGGTCTTCCTACGGGTCGTTTTACTTTCCTGTTAGTTTCCTTCATTGTTTGTTTGATTGGGGTATCATCCGGTAATCTAATTATGTGTCCATACCATTTTAGTCTCCATCGTTTAATTCTTTTACTCCATTCTTCTTGTTTTGTTATCTCGTATATTTTCATGTAACACACTCTATCTGTTAATTTAATATTTATTATCTTTCGCAACATTTTCCTGTTATATATATCTATACTATAAACAAGTTTAATCCAGTAGTAAAACTTGATGAGCCCAACATTTGTATTAAATAATCTCAAAATCTAATATTTTATTGTTGCACTTGATCGAATGATTGCACTTATAGAGACCGTTACCTATTTAGAACGGTATCAATAAATAGCTAATTCATATTGCCTATGTTATCATTTAAATATGGTTGTTTGCATGTCTAAAAAGCCCAACTGATTCCTGTAATATTATTAATAATAATAATATTTGCATAATAATTTTGTAGGTCTACAAAAATATGTATTCTGTGCAGATCAACGTTGTTTTTAAAAAAAATACTTGATTAATTCTCGGAAATCTAGTTTTCGGCTACGACTAGAAATTGAGTAATTGTTCATTATACCTAATAATAGTTTTTTAATATTTCTATAGCATTCCACTTCTGAATTGTCTTTTAGTATTGGAATGTAATGCATGACTTCTTTGATCGTTGAATAAAAGTTCTATTTTATACTTTAACAACAGCATATTGTATATATTGCTTTATATATTATGGCGCGATGGTGTAACGACCACGCATAGCAGTGGAGCATATTTTACCGTCAAAACGACGTGTTTAATCCACTGCTAGACAGTTTAACTTATGTGCATGCTGCTTATTATTATTATCAGAAGTTGCTATTTGTTTATCGTTTTTTGAAGTTTTTTGTATATTTTTCTGTAATTTTACGGCGAAGTGTTACACGGAACCTAGCCTGCGCGCCACTATCGGAGTTATAAAACAGTCCTTTGCTGGACTATGAGTATGACTGTCAATGCCAGCCTAAATCCACGTGATTGGATACATCCCGAAAGTCATGACCTCTGAACCACGAGCGAATTTTTTTGACCAAAGTGTACAGCTGCAAACAATACACGAATACACAAGTTGTGCTTCATTTGAATACACAGTACGTGGTTTTTTTAACTACATGATGTAGCTGGTTTAGTTTTGACGCACTGTTTTGTCTTTTGTGTGGTATTTTATAGTCAGTATTGTTCCTTAAATATTCCTAGATATGTACATAAGGCTAGTATACTTAGTGAATGTAATTATGTTATCTCGTGCCACCTTTAATTAATGAATATGTTGAGACATGGAACGTAATTAACGATGATATCGTGTACCTTAAGAGCCATTGTCTGTAAAAATCAAAGATTTGGTGGCAGATGTAAAAAAAAGGATTTCTCTCAAATTTTTACCATGAATAGACATTTCAATAAAAAGCATATCTACAACATTCATTTTAATTTTTAGCCTCCGTTGCCATGACAACGGTCAATTATCCAAATTTTGATGTTTTTGCCATTTTTCACAGATTTTCTATAGTGAAAAAGTACAAACTTGTATACTTATTTTAACCAAAAATACTTACAGTATACAGTTTTTGTTTATAGCAGTGTAAACAAACATGTATTGAGTTCCATTTAATGTAGAAAAAAAATTAATTACAAAATGGAGTTTTGTTGATACCATTATTTTAAAAAGGGGTGTTTTTAAAAAATATTTTTTTTTATAAAAGTATACCTCATGAACGTACCTATAACTTCCAAAGTGGTGTTTTTAAATCAATGAGGTATTTTGATTTGATAGTCAATAGGTTTGTCAACAATAATCACGAAAAAAACACTGGGGTAAATTTCGTACATAGGTTTTGTGTTGCCAGGAAAATACGAAAAATACAAAAAATATAACAAAATATCAACAAACAAAACACATGAAACACAATTTAAATATGGCTAATCCAATAATAAAATGTATATGTGGCTTGTCATAATGCTACTAGAGTCATACGAATAGTTTAGATAAAATAGGAGAATGTGTTGCCAGGTTTATTTCAATTAATTGCCAGAAAAACAGTATTTTGCATTGAAATATTTAGTTGATGGAAAATAATGTTAAACTTGGAAATAATTGCGTCAATGGTTTTTATAAATGTTTAAATCTATTTTGTGTGAAGAGATACAGAAAGATGTCCCAAAAAATCTGACCTTGTAAATAGGTCATTTGAGGTCCCCACTTTACTACAACTATTAATGTTTGATCAAAATTTACAAGATAGTTCATAACAATTCTCAACAATTTTCATATTTTACCTATAGTGTTACTTTAGCAACCATTTCTATGTGTAACTAAGGAAAGTAATTTTAAAAAAACCCTGAAAAATTGCGTTTTTATAAATACAAAGAATTGATTGCATTTGTAATTTTTCTCAATTTTACTTCTACTGCATTCCATTTATGACAAACTTGACCTTGTAAATTCATTCATTTTGAGGTCAACATTTTACCATAGTAACTGTTTCTATGCGAAAATTTAAAAAAAATAAGGGGTTTTTCATAAATACAAAACATTTTTTCTACATAGTTTTACATTTCTACTTTTTGCCAAATTTACTTTAAATACTGAATCCTAATAATATCAGAAAGAAAGTCTTGACGAATCTGAATAAAGGTAACAAAAATGACCTTTAGTGTTATCTTAAACCTGTTTACGTAACAAATGATATTTAAAAAAAAAAATAATATGGAGTTTCTTGGGTGGTAGACGAAAGTGGTGGTGGATGGGCATGTGGGATCTGCTTAGGTTAGCAAATAAAAGAAGTAAACAAATGAAAGAGGAGCTTCAAAATAAGAGAGGAGTAATCTGTTGCAAAGATTAAAATTCACAACGATCTGATAATTTATTCAAATTTCCAGAGGATATAACCTATAAAATGACAATAAAACTTGGAATTACAGAATCTATAATTAAAGACCCCTTCCCTGCAATTTTGGACGTTTTTTGGAAAATAATACATATATATCACTTTAAAAACATTAAACCATGTCATTTCTTGTCTTAAATGTACGTTTTATGGTAAATTATGATAAAAAGTGAGAAACAATGCACTACCTAAGTAGCTCGCGGCGATCGACCTCTCGTGGACGGTCTTAGGCCTAGCCTAGCTAGGCTTAGTTTTGTAGGCCTAGCTGGTAAACATCGGTAACGTACGAACATCGTAAGCGAGCTATATACCTAGCCTGACGTTGTATAGTTGCTGCATTAATTGTCTTTCTAGTTTTGCCAGACTCCGTTGATACAAATTGGGGAAAACCCGGTATTTTCGCTGAAAAGTTAGGAGTCTTCCATTTGTTTTGGCCTCACGATCGATCGAAAAGTGGGCGAATTACAGGTGAAAAACAAAAATATCAATCCGCGCGCAATGCATTTTGGGATTTATAGCGGGCCGCTATAATTATTAGAATCGACTTATTTTTCACATTTTTAACCGTGTAAAGACGAAAAAAGTTATCGCAATAGGACCATATAGTATTATTTTTACATTAAATATAGTTTGTGATCTTAAATTAGATCTAAAAAACGTAGGGAATGGGGCTTTAAACATTTTTTTTTTCTCACAACACAACTACAACTTTATAAAACATTAAGAATTTTTCTGACCAATGAGTTTCAAATCAAATAATCAAAGAAAATAAAATGTTTTTACTAATATACCATGTTTTTTTTTTTTTTATAAAAATGCCTATGTTTCTCGCAACACTGCTTGTAGATTTTAAATTTACCCCAGTAGTTTATGTTAGAAATCAATTATTAAACATTAGTACTACCTATTTGTAATAAATCAGCTAAAAAAATACACCACTTTGGGCGTTATGGTGAAGTAAAGTTTAGTTGCATTGAACAATTTAAAAAAAGTGAAAAACACCCCTTTTTAAATAAATGGTATCTCCCAAAGTATGAAATAAAAAAAAATAAAAAAATTTGAAACAGGTACACAATGCATTGTTATTATGCATACACTAATTATTGTTTATAATTAAATGAACAAAACAAAAATATCGTTCATCAAAGTAGTACCAATATCCATTTTAAAAAACCTTAAAAAAGGACTAAATTTGTCAATAACACAAATTTGGCCGTTGCCATGGAAATATACGTGTGAAATAAAAAATATTTCATTTTGATTTCTCTCAACACATATATAGCCATGTGCAAAATTTGAAAGAAATCCATTTTTTTTTAGTCTGCCACTCTTTTTGATATTTCTTTGATTCTTACAGACAATGGCTCAAAAAACATTAAACATTGTTTTTCCAACCCGAAAAAATAATGGTTACATTAAGTGTAGAGTTGTTAATGCATATAGCCCCACTGCTGTGAGGGCAAAAAAACTAATCCCGGATTGCTAAATAAATTTTATAATGATCTTGAGAAAGCATGTTGTGTACCTGCAAAATGGGAATTGTTTGTGCTGGGTGATTTTAACGCTGTACTTGGTAAAGCTAATAATATTGGTTTTGACAACTTATCTGAACACATTGGTTCTTATGGACACGGTGTTATTAATGAAAGTGGTCAAGTTTTTTTTTAATTTTATGATGAATAATAAGCTTTTTGCCTGTAATACAGCATCCAAACATAAAATTGGCCATGTAACAACACACACAATGTATGTTAAAACCTGGGATGCTGGTAGAGTAACAAAAGAAACTAAGCCATATCATAGACAGATTGACTTCATACTTTGTAAAACTCGTTTTAAAAGTACTTTAAAAAATAGTAGGGCATATAGTGGCACCAGAACCATCAGTGATCACAAAATAGTGTGTGCTCAATTTAATCTAAATATGCGTGTACTAACTTTTAAGAAAAGTAAATATACAATCAAGCTTAATTGTTCATTGTTATTAAATCAAGAATCACGTGATAGATATTGTAATCAAATAAAACGTGGACTTTGTAAAATGAATATTGATATTAATAATGATCCTAATGTGTCAATGAGTAAATTGTTAACAGCAACTGTACTTTCTGCACGGAAGACAATTGGTATGACAAATAATGATAGACCTAATTATGTACAAGACAATGAGTTGTCAAGACTCACTGTTGAAAGATCTGAGTTACGTTGTCAATTAAACTCATGCAATACCTCGAAAGATCGTAGTTTATTGCGTACGTATATTAATAAGAAAAAAAAATGCAATTTCTAAACGGTTGAAAAACATTGAAGAAAACAAAGCAAAACAATTGATCGATAGAATCACTACTACAAATGAAACAAAGAAAATGTTTGATTCTGTAAAATTACTCTGCACAAACAAGAAAACTAATGAAATATTTGTAACAGAAAATGACGGAAGTGCGATTTATTCAAATCAAAAGAAAGCAGAAGTCGTGAAAGATTGGTTTTGCAAACAGTTAACTGATGTCAGCATTGATCCAATAAACGCATTTGATGGTCCACCAAGAAAGTTAAACTACCCAATAACGGTCAGTGAAGTGGCTAATGCTGCTTCCTCTTTAAACAATAATAAAGCTTGTGGACCTGACAAGATTGCACCAGAATTGTTCAAGTATGCGAGCGATGACGTCTATGTGCTTTACGCTTGCATCATTAATCAATGTTTTGAAAGAAATATACATCTGCAGAGTATAACTGAAGGTTTAATTACACTCCTGCAAAAACCTGGAAAACCGAAGGGACCATGTAAAAGTCTAAGGCCTCTTACATTGAGCAACGTTATTCGCAAAGTAATGTCGTTGATTATTTATAAACGTATTGAGGAAAACGTTAACAATTATACAGGACCCTTCCAAAGTGCTTATAAAAGAGGTCGGAGCTGTGCTGATATTGTATGGGCGCAAAGAATATTAACATCTATAGTCAAACAAAAGAAATGGGAATTCTACAAAATGGGTTTAGACATGTCTTCTGCGTTTGATACTATTAAACGTGATACTGTGTTACGTTTACTAAGCGATGCTGGTTGTTCTGACGATGACATGCGCCTATTTAGGTTTATGTTATCAAATACCAAACTACAAGTAAAAGTTGGTGGTAAACTTTCCAGTTCGTTTGAATCTGTATTAGGTTCTTTTCAAGGCGATTGTTTATCAGGACTTTTTTTTACTATCACATTTGCTGGAGATGTGTACCAGTTAAGAGCTATGACTACTTTCAGACCTAATCCACCAATTGACATTAAATGTTTCCCGCTTGAATTCTCCTATGCTGACGATATTGACTTTCTTTCTGAACTCAAGAGCGAACTTGATAAGGTCTTGTCAATTGCTTTTTTTTTTTTTTTATCTTATGTGGGTTCATCCCACTTTTATTTCCATACCACTGTTCTCTTTACATATATTTTTCACTATACACTATACATATCATTATATTTACAATGTTTGTTTAATCATCTGTATACATATACTTATTTAAAGAGTTTTATTCATTTGTTTACATATTATCACATTGATTACATAGCTTCCTCTTTTTAAACATATTATCTGTAACACATTTTCATTAACAAGCTTATTTTTTTTCTTACATAGTTGTTTTTGATTTTTTTCATCTACCACATTTTCATTTAACAATGCATATTCTCTGTTATACTCATTACTTACTAAATGTTTACTGTTAACATAATATTGTTCTCATCCTTTAACATTAATATTAATATTTTTGTTCTTTAATGTTTACAAAACCAGCAGATCCTTTTTTGCATCTATAACTTCTTAAATTTTCATTTAACTTTTTTACTTTCTTCTCTTATGTGGATTCATTCCACTTTTTTTTTTTTACTTATTTTCTTTAAAAAAAAAAAAAAAACTATTTCCATATATTATTTTGTTTATACATACATTATCATTTAACCACATTGATTACATAGTTTCCTCTTTTTATACATATTATCTATAACACATTTTCATTAACAAAGCTTATTTTTTCTTACATAGTTGTTTTTGGTTTTTTTTCATCTACATGCATATTTATTTCATACAATTATAATACGTTTATGTTTAATAAATCCATCCCATGGGTTTGTCCCATTTTATTTTTCTTTGGGTTTATCTATGCAAACATATTTTCATTTAAACAATGCATATTCTCGGTTATACTAATTACTTACTAACTTTTTACTGTTAACATTATATTTTCCTCATCCTTTAACATTGATTTTTTTTTATCTTTAAATGTTTACAAAATTTATTTCCAACAGATTATCCTTTTTTGCATCTACAGTATAACCCATCAAAGTTTCATTTAACTTTTTTTTTCCTATGTGGGTTCATTCAATTATTTTTTTTTACTTATTATTTATTCTATTATTTTTTTATACATACATTATCATTTAACAACATTTGTGTTTAATGATCCATTAAAAAAATTTGACATTTTTTTTTTCTTTTTAACCATTTTATCATTTCAAAATTCCACATGCAGTAAGAATGTGCAAATTACATATATACGGTATATACCTATAATATGAAAGCTTTGATGAAAACACTTCACCACTTAAACCTAAACCTTCTTATCCTTCATCATTTTTTTTTATCATCAATCTATAAAAATCTTTTCACATTTTGTCTTTTTTTTTTCAAATCATCAAGGTATACATATTTACAAAATATACAGTATAGTAGAAAAAAAAAAAAAAAAAAAAAAAAAAAAAAACATAATAGATTCATCATTCATGGTATCTCATTTACATATTTTCTTCCTTAATCTGGTTGAGCATATACAGTATACCTGCAGATTTACATATTTCTTATCTTTTTTTCAGATTTAAACATTTGTAGGAGATTGATTTTTTTTTCTTTTTCCAATAAACTTAATATCTTTACTTTATAAATACAAAATGCTCCTAAAGTGTATAATTTATTTACGTAATTATTGTCAGTTTCAAATAAAAGTCTTTTGAAAGAAAAAACAGGAATATGTATGCTTACTGCTCTAATTATTTCGTTTATCTCTCTCCATAAACATTTTACTGTTATGCACTCTACTAACATATGTTTATCATTCTCAATAACATTGCATGTGTCACAACATGGGGAATTTACAAGTCTCCACCTATGTAATCTTTCATTTGTTGGCAATATTCTGTGCAACAATTTAAAATTAAAATGTGCCAGTTTTTTTTCTTTAAGACCAGAAATTTCTTAACCCATATTTTTGTCCATGGCATATTACCAAATATGGATTCCCACTTAACCTGTGCCGTAGGTGTAATATATTGAGCATCTATTATGAATCTATATAATTGTCTAGACGTCATATTTAAGACCTTATTGTTTGTAATAGGTATATCATTTACATTAATGTCATGTGTTGATTTTAAAATACATTTCCATTCTTTTGGAATGGCTTTCAATATACATGAATATTCACTGATCCAATTTTGTGTACATCTTAACCTTCTTTTTATCTCTATCGCAGGCTTAAACACATTATTATTTATTACATCATATATTTTTAAAAACCCTGAACTAATCCAGTTACAGTTATATAACGGCTTCTTTTTAATACATATAAACTCATTACCCCATAATGATTGATTAATAATGTCATCATAGCTTATTGGTTCCTTATTTAATCTATTATTACAAGCATTAGCTACTGCTATAGACTTAATAACTGAGAGGTAAAATGGTGGTACGGATATATTACACGGAACTTTTGATAAATTTGAGGTTAATGATTTTGGGCCTATCTTTTCTATATAAAATGTAGGTAAATATTTCCATTTGGCATCATCGTTTTCATACAGTCTCCTGTACCATTTAACTTGGAAAGATATTACCTGAGATCTGAATTCTACCATTTTTAGACCACCTTGACTGTAATTGGCACACATGGTTTTTCTTTTTATTTTCTCTTTCTTAGTTTTCCAAATGAATTTAAAAATTAATTTATCCACCTCTTTTATTACTTTTTCTGGTACTAGCAAAATGCAGGAATTGTATATAATTTTTGAGAGCGCTAATGTTTTTACAATAGTAATTCTTCCAAAAAAAGTGAGGTGTCTTTTCTCCCATGTTTTTAGGGTATTTTCTAATGCGTCTATTTTTTCTTTCCAGTTCTTTTGATAACAATATTCCTTATCATGTCCAACATAGATACCTAATATCCGAATTGGTGTGGATGTCCAAGAAATGTTACCATGTGTGTCCTTGTAGTCTCTTAAACTGCCAAGCCAAAAAGCATTTGTTTTATTCTTATTTAATTTTAATCCAGAAACCTCTCCAAACTTTTCAATAATACTTATGCTGTTATCTATACTATTTATATCCTTTAGAAAAAGCACAGTGTCATCTGCTAGCTGTGCAATCTTAATATCTTTAAATATACCATTGCCTGCAGGAACAATCAGGCCTTTGACCATATCGCATGCTCTTATTTTTGTAGCTAGGACTTCAGCTACTAAAATAAACAATAGAGCAGACAAGGGACATCCTTGTCTAATACCTTGGTGCATTGCAAAACTTTCTGATTGCCAACCATTATTTGTGAATATACAATTTGTATTGTTATACAGTGCTTTTACCCAGTTCACAAATGAAATACCAAAATTGAATTTATTTAAGGCTTCTATTAAAAATGATCTATTGACACTGTCAAATGCTTTTTGGAAATCTAAACTTATAAGTATACCTTCAAGCTGTTCATTTTCCATGTAAGTAATTATGTCCTCTATTAGTCTTATATTGTCACCACCAAAGCGACCTTTTACATACCCTTTTTGGTCATTGTTTATTATATACTTTGCAACTCGATGTAATCTTGTTGTAAGAACAAAAGAAGCTATTTTGTAGTCAATATTGAGTAATGTGATAGGGCGCCAGTTATTTAAATCTTTGTGATCACCTTTTTTGTAAATAAGGTTGATTATTCCCCTTCTTTGTGACACAGACATTTCTTGTGTGGCAAAACCATAATTTAGTGCATCACAAACAAGGTCACAGATAAGGTACCAGAAGAGTTGATAAAACTCAACTGTTAAACCGTCACTGCCTGGAGCTTTATTTTTTTTCATTTTCTTTATTGCTTGCTCACATTCGAAGAGAGAGAGATGACCCTCACACATCTCTTGTTCTGCCTCTGTGAGTTTAGTTAAATTAACATGAGATAGGTACTTATCAATTGATTTGTAAGGAACATCCTGTTTTGCATATATTTTTTTGAAGAAATTAACCTCTTCCTTCAATATCTCTGTGGAATTTGATATAATGGATCCGTCCTGTTTTTTTAATTTTTTAATATGTTTTTTATTACTATTATTTTTCTCTAAACCAAGAAAGTATTTAGTGTTTCGTTCGCCATCTTCTATCCACTTTACTCTTGACCTAATTTGAGCGCCTTTAGCTTCCAATAGGTAAATTTGCTCAAGTTCATTCTTTTTTTGATCTAATTCTGTTTCATACTGGATATTATTATCAGTATTATCCTTTTTCATAATTAAATCATTAATGATAGCAATTTCCTGTTGAAGTATTTCTTTTCTTTTGCATTTATTTTTATTTTTCATTTTCCCATATTTTATGGAGAATTCCTTTATTTTTACTTTAATCATTTCCCATTTATCCTTTGGGTTAAGTTCTTCTAATCTAGCTCTTTCTATTATGTTTTTGATGTTGTTTATATAATCTTCATTATCTAAGTGAGAATTGTTCATTTTCCATAATCCTGGGCCTCTTTCTTCATTAGTTAAACTTATTTTTAAGGATATGGCTTGGTGATCAGACATGATTGACGGCCTGATATCACATGTGTTAACATATTCACATAAGTCGTTAGATATAAAAAAATAGTCCAACCTTCTGTATGTTTGGGTGGATTTCCTTCGCCATGTGAATTGACATGTATCCGGGTTATTTTTTCTCCAGATGTCATTAAGATTCAGATTTTTCATAAAATGTGTTATTGTAAAAACAGAATTATCTACTCTATCGACACTACCTTTTTGGTCAAATTTTCTGTCTAGAGCACAATTCATGTCACCACCTATAATTATTTTATCATTTTTGCTTTCTTTGAAGTCACTAATTGTTTTATGTAAAGTCCTGAAGTAAGAACATCGATCTTTTACATAATTTGGGGCATATGAATTGACAAGAATGAAATAGTTGTCATCTATTTCAACTCTTAGAAGTAAAAATCTACCATTAATATCTTTGTATTGTTTTGTTACCCTGTGTTGAATTTTACTAGCAATAAATGTGGATGTTCCTCTACTGTGTGATGAGCCAAAGCAGTGGTAGGAATCACCTTGCCATATATCATTCAGTGACTGGGTTTTATCATTTGTCAAATGTGATTCTTGAATGAAGATGATATCTGCTTTGTTGTCTTTGACCCATTTAAAAATACTAATTTGTTTTTGTTTTTCTCTAAATCCTCTAACATTTAATGATAAAAGGTGTATGTTTGGTGTCATATGATTATTAAATATAACAACATTTTATAAACTTTACAATTTATCTTAAATAAAAAAACTAAATTGTAATAATAAACATTTGAAGTCATATTGCACAGTATGATACAGTAGTTCTGCAACTTACTTCCTTGTAACCCTTTTCCTTAGGTTGATTTTTTTTTTGGTTTTCTGTGGTGGATTTTCTGGTGATGTTTCCTTTAAATCTTTTTCAGTTCTACTTTCATCAGTGGTAGCCCCTTTCCTTTCATTGTTACTTTTTGAGTTTTGAGTGGAAGAAACAAAAAAATCTGTTACCTTCTTCTGTTCTTTGCTTTCACTTGCTTCACTAATGGTCTTTTCCTCACTGTCCAAAATTATTATATCTTTGTCTTTTACATGTTCTTGTTCTTCATCAGATTCACTTCCGCTGCTGTCATCTGCAGTATCTTGTGAGCTGAACACTTCATCAATATCTACTTCTGTGTCTGAATTTGGGTTTGCATTATCATGTGATTTATCTTTATCTGTTATCTTTAAGTCTTTATCTGTTATTTGTTTTGGTATTGGAGTGTGCACAAATGATTCCCACATACGGTTAATATATGCCCCTGTTGATCCCATTGAGTTGGCTGATATTTGCTGTTGGCCTATTTCATTGTTGCAAGTGCTCATAGTATGACCTTCTTGGTGACATTTAAAGCATACTCTATTAGCCTTACATTGATAAGCTTCGTGTCCATTTTTCAAGCATTTGTTACATTTGATCTCTTGTCCTTCGTGAAACACACGAGCTTTGAAACCATTTAGAACGATTTGCCTGGGTATGGGGGATGACATTTTTTCAACAAAGACAGCCCTATCACCATTAAGCCAACTTGTCAGTTGTCCGTTGACTCTGATTTTTTGCCTCATTATATCACTTACTGGTTTGCAACCCAATGCTTTTAACCGGTTTGCTATCTCGGAGTCCGCTACAGACAACGGAATATCTTTAATGAGGATTCTCGTACTGTCCGTTTTGTTATATGCAAGATATGGATTAATGTCGAACACTGTGACATTACAATTTCTTATGTTAATACCGTTCGTTATTAGTTGCACTCTGTCTTTCCTATCATTGACATAGATTCTCCAGAGATTCCGGATTTTCTGAACACCTACGATGTGATCGGCGGGTATAATTTTTGTTAATGTAATGCATAGATCTTCATCTCTAAAGAACGATTTATCGGTTGGAATTTGGTCTGCTTTTAAAAACACCGGCTTCACACCTCCTTGTTGTTGCGTTGTTTGCATACCGGCTTTGTTTACTCGGTTGCTCGTAGCCCCCGCTGACTCTGTAGAAGCGGCGGGAGATTTCGGTTGATATGTAGCCATTAAGCTACGTTGGATTTTACACGTTAAACTTGAGTATATTATCGTAATATACCAAACGACAAACTTCTTTTTGTTCAGAATCCTTATGTAAATCAGGATTACTTACTTAGTCCTCGTTTTACAGTGAAATATGGTGTAAAAATAACTATTTTACTCAGAGCTTAGTTTGGCCTGTCACCTTGGTTTCCTGACCAGAGCGCCCTCTAAACCTTGTCAATTGCTGTTAAAGTTTTTAAAGATTGGAATTTATTTATTAATGAAAGCAAGACTTAGTTTAACCATGTGTTTATTGATAGTAAGGACCCAAAATCTGAAGTATGGAGGTCTCATAAGGTCTTAGGTTCATTTTTAGATACTACTAAGGATATTAAGCATAGAATTATATTAGCAAATGTAGCATTTAACAACTTTAATAATGTGTGGCTTAAGAAAGATATTGCAACTGATTTGAAACTCAAGTTACATAATGTATTAGTTGTATCTATTTCATTGTATAATTGCAATAGCTGGTCTGCTCCCAAAGTTGTTATGAAAAAAATTGATACCTGTCATAGGTCCCACTTAAGAACTATTATTAATGTGAAATATCCGAAAAAGATTAGCAATAATAAGTTATATTTGGTAACAAATACTAAACCTTTATCTGAGAATGTAAATAAATTTAGGTGGTCTATGCTTGGCCATATACTTAGAATGAGTGAAGATACTCCTGCTTTTTCAGCATTGGTGTTTGGTATAGTACACTCTAATCCAATAAAAGGGCGAATTGGAAAACATCAAACCAATCTGTTAAGTACACTTAGAAATGATTTATTTATCAGAAATTTTAAGATAAATAATTTAAACGACCTAATTAATTTGCGTGAGATTGCCAGCAACAGAAATAAGTGGCTTTTGTTGAATCTTTATTTTTACGTTATTTTATTTTTGTTGTTGTTGTAGGATGCATGCATATACCTAACTATTACTTAAATTTACCATTTCCTGCAACAGCAACAGCAACACGTACCTAGGCCCTACGTTTACGTTAAAACAGTTGCGCATTGTTTTGAAGATAAATTGCAAAATGTTTATTCTTTGTAGTGCAAAAAAATGTTAGTTGGGTTCATATCGAACTTAGGGCGAGATAAATTTACTAGATTAACGAGATGATGTCGCCATAACTTCGATGTGAACGAATTATTAGGGCCAGATGAAGGAATTTCCTCGACTACGGTCAGTCAAGGCCATCGCCTCGATGGAATAGTAAATCCACTGGTAAAGCTAGAAAACGATTAAGGTAATTAACACAGCATGAGGCATTCAGAATTGGAGGTCACCAATATACCAATCAGATTAAAGAAAATTTCAACTTTGACATATAAACATCAACAAGTTAGCGCTTTATTTCTGAACACATGTTAACCGAGAGCGACGATCTGTCATATTACTATTTTAAAACTTATTTCAATACATCTGTACCGCATTCATCATGTCCGAAAAAGTAAAAGCGAAGACAAAAAAGAGGTTTTGTTGGACGTACACTCAAGAGTTGGACCTCATAGATATCTAAAGAGAGCCAGATTTCAATGAAAAAACTGAGGACAAGCTGTTCCGACAAAAGGCGGCCGTCTACGAAAAAATGGCCGAACGGATGCGGGACTTGGGCAATGATGTTACTGCTGCGATTGTAATTACAAAACTAAAGAACCTCCGGTCAGAGCATAAATCTGTCCGGAATATTTTTATTAGGGGTACGGGGAAGGGGGAAAGTAATGTGGCAAGGGACGATCCCAAGTCTGCGTGGCCTCATTATCATTCACTGAACAAAATTCTCGGAGGAAAACATTCAGTGAATCCACCTCCTGAAATGTTGGGCCAGTCCTCCGTACCACCACATCCATGGTCCTAGTCGGCGTCTACTAGTAGTAGTAGTACCTCCAGGAATAGACCTACCAACCAAAGCGGCCGCCAGTTTAATATCGTAATTTGTATGGAACGCCATGTGCGCTTTAATCTTTGATTGTCGTTGTCAACGCCATGGCCTATGGCGAGTTGAGTTACAGCTGTATGTATGGTCAAACCAATAAATATAAGCCAAATCATGTACTATCGAATCAGACACTTGCGTCTTATTTTAGTATTTAAAACTCATTTTAAATTGATCAATATTTATATATCTGAAGGTATAAAACAATTTAGGATATTAAATAAATTGATGTCATCATGTTATTGTAATTAATTATGTTTGCGAACACGTATTACTTACAGTAGTTACTTTACTAATATATTAATATACAATAACAAAGATATATATTTTGATATACTTTATTGAAAATATATATATATTAGGCCTATTCTTAATAATTGGCTTATAATACATTATTATACAATAAAAACACCACAATGTTTTTTTTATCACATTCAATCTGTAAAAAAAGAGAATATATTACATAATATTAATAATGTAGGTTGTTATTTACGTCCGAGGCCTCGAGGAAAAGAAAACCTGTCGATCTAAACAATGGCAATCAAAGCACACACGGCGTTCTATACAAATTACCGTTATTGAACTAGCGGCCGCTTTGGTTAGCGGCCGCTTCGACCGTAATCCAACAGTAGTAGCCTAGCTCAGACAGGCTCAGGCCTGATGAAGATGAAGGTAAATTTCTATTTATACTATGCTATAACCATGGAGGTATACCTCCATGCTATAACTTACTACTACACTCTAGGTCTAACGTACTTATCTTTCAATAATTATTAACAATGAAAACTATACTAAAAAACACAATTTTCCTTTATAACAAATTTTGTTATTTACTGTATTTGATTTATAATATTATTGATTTTGTATATCAATAGAAGCCCTGATCAATGTTAGGACCAATCAGGGTGCTTTAAACTGTAAATTGTATCAAACCTGTTAGTAGCGGTAATTATGGCTGTTGGTTTTGATTAAATAAAATATATTTAAAAAAATAAAAAAATATATGTAACCCTCGTTATTATTTGCAGCCCTAAATATCAAATAGTTAGGACTATAATATACACAGTGTATATTTTTCTTTGTTTAATTTAATAGGTTTTCCAATTTGTGTGGTGTGTGACAATGAGTGTGAGAGTTACACTTGCAAGGTATGCCACAAACCCACACATATTATAGAGCCATGCCTTGGATAACAAGGATCAGAGGAAGGATTCGGCTCAGCAGTAAAATGCAAGAAGTGTGTGGAAAAAGCTGAAAGTAAGTTTTTCAAAAGATATATACTGTACAGTATTACAAATGCAATTTGTAAGTTGTTAAAGAAATGGTGTTATATTAAATCTATTTAATTCTTATTTTAGTCGCTCTGTGGCAAGGTGATGATGACGATGAGTTGGAGAATGCATTTGTTAACTCATGTCAAGTACCACCTAAGAAAAGAAAAATATGGGGTAAATTTTTAACTTTTGTCTTTAAACACCAGTGATTTAATAATTTGTATAAAGAGAAATGCAAAAAAAATAATGAAACATTGCGAAAATAAGAATGCATATTATATTAAATGTTATTTCAGCTGAACAATCATGATTTACTAGTGATAATTTTTAATATTTGATCAAATTAAATCTTCCATAGGATGGGAAGATGAATATGACGACTGCGAACTGACTGCTACAAGAAAACTGCTGTCAGATGTGGCTTCAACAAGCAGCACTGCCACTTCAACTGATTTAGCATCTGAGGCAAAGCAGTCAGTGCGACAATTTCGGCCAATTTGTAAGTTACATTTTATTTATTGAATTCATGATTTTTAATTTTAGTGAAATTTATCCCGACAAGCTCATGCAACACACTGTTATAATTCATAGTATAATTTTCATGGTAAATCAAACTTTTGTTTTAACACAGCAACTCTTAAGTCTGCAGCTTCATCAACTTCAACATCAACATCTTTAAGTCCCAGCCCTCCCGCACAACTTCCTGTCGAGACCCCTTTATCACACCGGGAAAGGCCGACAACTCACACAACCAGACGACGTAGACCTTCAAGCAGTGGTGGCGCCAGCGGGGGGGGGGGGGCTACGGGGGCTCTAGCCCCCTCGTCGGGGAGCCTGGTCCCCCCGTCGGGGAACACGGGTACTTTTTGTCGGGGAATATATATACAGTAAAAAACGTTCGCGTTCACTTCATATAGCTTCAGCGCCTAGAAAACCACGACGTTCCATTGACCGTGAGAGTACGTCAGAGGGCTATTATGCACTTTTATGCATTCATTATTGCCAGAGATCTAACTACTAAACAATAGCTAGTACGCACTTGTTTGGCGGTATCCCTTTGTACGAATCGTTCACCGTTGGGTCGAGACGCGTGATATCATGTTCCATCCAGGGACCAAAATGTGTAATGTAGTTATTTTCCAGGCGAAGTTTACCGACGGTTACCGAAGGGAACACGGGTACTTTTTGTCGGGGAATATAATATACAGTAAAAAACGTTCGCGTTCACTTGGTAGCTTCAGCGCCTAGAAAACTGCGACGTCTCATTGACCGTGAGAGTACGTCAGAGTGCTATTATGCAATTTATATGCATTCATTATTGCCAGCGATCTAACTTACTACTAAACATTAGCTAGGTACGCACTTGTCTGGCGGTATCCCTTTGTACGAATCGTTCAACGTTGGGTCGAGACGGGTGATATCAAGTTCCATCCAGGGACCAAAATGTGTAATGTAGTTATTTTCCAGGCGAAGTTTACCGACGGTTCGGATACTTTTTGTCGGGGAATATAATTCGTTCGCGTTCACTTCGTAGCTTCAGCGCCTAGAAAACCTCGACGTTTCATTGACCGTGAGAGTACGTCAGAGTGATATTATGCACTTTATATGCATTCATTATTGCCAGCAATCTAACTTACTACTAAACAATAGCTATAGGTACGCACTTGTCTGGCGGTATCCCTTTGTACGAATCGTTCAACGTTGGGTCGTGATATCATGTTCCATCCAAGGACCAAAATTTGTACTGTAGTTATTTTCCAGGCGAAGTTTACCGACGGTTACGTCGTGTACTGTGTCGACGTACGCTACACTACAGCAAAAACGAATTATGTTAATTGTTCGTATGTTCACCAATTTTTTAATTTACAAGTAACCTTCTGTACCGTGGAGCACCTAAAATAAATATTTCATCCATTACTAAACAAAAAAACATGCCATTTTCGCTTAGCCAACATCTTATTATAGCTAAGTTATTAAATTTTCAATGTCCTGTATGTCATGAATTTCTCACCACTCGGAAGTCCAGATGGTACGCAGGCATACACTTGGGAGGAATAAACTTATTTCCCCGACTGAAAAGGTCTACGCTTGCGTTTTTTAAGCCTCTGGGCCTGATGTTTCCAAAGCATAAAATGCAAATTTTTTGAAGACCTGCAGCTCTAGTTTTAAACATTTTCTTAGCTCAGCCCCAACAATAAAGCTGGTCATATTTCGAAGTACAAGAAGTGCATTTTCCGGGACCTAACATCTCTATTTTTCAAACAGTTCTTAGCTCAGTCACAACCATGATAGGGACTTATATATTTTGTTTCATGTTTTGAAGTATAATAAGTCCAATTTCCAGGACCTCCAACTCTATTTTTCTAAATTTTCTTTGAACTTTTATTTTTAAAATTAAAAAATATGGATTGAAACAGTCATCGCGCACCGTTTTTTTGCACGCAGTATTTTATTTATGCATTATAAAAAATGAAAAAAAATGGCTACCCTAAATCTGATTAAAATGACCTCAAATGACGCTAGAACGCGTTGCTTCCGGGGGCTTCGCCCCCCTGGACCCCCACCGGGGGCCCCTTGGCGGCCCGCGATTTTTTTTTTCGTACATAAGTTGGGGACCCCCCTCATGAAACGTCACAAAATAAACATGAATAATTCATCAGTTAAATTTTCTTGTTCCGTGTGCACCCAAGCGTATAGCAACAAGAAGTGATTACAGTAGTTTACACAAGTGCGGTACGATTCTAGGCCTATCTCCGCTGTGGTTGCCGCGTGCGATTTCATAATAGAATAGCGGCGTTTTGTGTGGATTGTCGAAATAATCAGCCTTTAGTTTATGATGTGTTTAATATAATTTATTACTAAAGAATTACGTGTTAAAATTATAGTTTCTATTGATACTATTAGGCCTAATTACTATTCTCTAAACCCATGTCTATTCTAGTAGTAGCTGTGTTGGTGTGTGTGACGTGTGTGTTAGAGTCAGCAAAATTAAACAATAAACATTACACAAAAATACATTTTTTATTCTCGTGGGTCTAACCTTCCCATCTCATGTGTTCATATACGCGCAGTTCCTTTGATTACGTGCATATTGTTTGATAATAAAATAGCAGAATTAAAAAAATACAGTACACAAATTATACACATTCTTTATTCTTGTGGGTCTAAGCTTTCTTTGGGCTATGTCCAATGAATTACTACTTAGTGTAATGTCTTGCCTAGCTGTCGATTAGCCTCGACTCGACACATTTTGCATAGTGGTGTGTGTGTGTATGAAGAAGAGTGCGCGAAGGCAATCACGTGAATTGACTTAGAATCCTAGGCCTACTGTGTAAAAGTATCGTATCGCAGTTGTGTAATCACTTCTTGTTGCTATACGCTTGGGTGCACACGGAACAAGAAAATTTAGCTGATGAATTATTCATGTTTATTTTGTGACGTTTCGTGAGGGGGTCCCCAACTTATGTACGAAAAAAAAAATCGCTGGCGGCCCCCTGGCCCCCAGCCTTGTGATGCTCGCATAGCCCCCTCGTCGGAGAATGTAGCCCCCGCGTCGGGAAGATCCTGGCGCCACCCCTGCCTTCAAGTAAGTCTTGCCATGTGTGCTTCAATAAATTAAAAAAATGATATGTAATCCACAACAAAACCATTTGAATATTAATTATTCATAATAATTAGCTAATGTTATTGTTTATATTGTAGATGATGATGATTCATCAAAATCAAGAAGCAAAAAAGACAGGACTGTTGATGCAGTGACACAAAATTTGAAAGAGCTTCAAGAGTACAACTTCAAGAGGTGGAAGACAATAGATCAAAGGCAAGAAGTGGAAATGAAACAAGTGCAAGAAAACATGGACAAGATGATAGACAAAGTGGTGTCGGCTATCGAAAAACAGAGAGAAGATCAAAAGGAAGAGCGCAAACAAAACGAAAATTTCCAAAGGCAATTTTTGGCATTGTTTAGTCAAGCAATACCACATCAGCCGATGCAACATCAGCCGATGCAAAGTCAGCCGATGCAACATCAGCCGATGCAAAATCAACAGAATTTTGGTCAGTCTGATCCTAGATTTCAACAATACAAGGAAGGTCAACAGTGGCAGCAATTCTAAACTTTAACTTTGTACATAAAATTGTGTTTGGTCGTTAACTACATGTTGTAAATGAATACTACCATATAGAAACTAACTTTTTTTTACTAATACAAAATGGACAAATATATGAACTCAAACTGAGAAATATCTTCTGTGCTGTGTTTTTTTCATACTTAAACCAAAAATAATAGCTCAGCAATATTGTTGTATTGTATTTGTGTTAATACTGTATTTATTTAGTGCATGTTTTTTATTCAATAAAGTTTTATATCTACTTTACTTGTGATTAATTCAGTTCTGGAATTTAAAATTGTTGGAATATATTATTTTATTTACATCTACTGGTGAGTGTTTTGCAGGGCTAAGAAGAATTAAGACGACTGTTTTTCAGTATGATCTGTATTTTGTATGTGTGTGTGTGTGTGTTTGACTGAATGAATGAATGGTACTGACTTGTGTTGACTTTTATTTGAATTAAACATATGCATATTGTTTAAATCAAACCGTGTTTCTATTGACATACTTTACTGTACTGTAGTTAAACAACAAAAATACTCAACTATGTTATCATTTCCATGCACGTCCACTATTGGACTTGATTTTAAATGAAATCACGAGTGGGGTAATATTAGATGCATTGCCCTCAAATTGAATGGTGGCAACCATTAAAAGGCGCTACATAATTGCCCCCGATTGATAGTGGTAGTGCAGTTTTTACGTAAACAGTATGTTTCTAATGGAGTAGTAGTTTGCTACATACCATGTTGAACATAAAAGCAAAAAAAAAACAGATTTTACATAAATAACAAACATTTATTTGGTAGTGTACGATACCACAATATTAATCAACTTTCATTAATTCGGCAATGATAGCACTTCGGATTTGCTCTGCTCTTGGACCTTCCACAATTTGGTTGACCCTAGCAGGTTGGCACGACAAACTGGCATTCACCTCGTCATCTGTCCAAGCATGTTGGTAGGGAACTCCATTGCTGGTACAAATGTTGTGAAGTGTACAGCAGGCTTGTACAACTGGACGAAGTTTTTGCGTCTCATGCTCGTTCCTTTTTAATAATATTCGCCATCGACCCTTTAAACGCCCAAATGCATGTTCAACAACCACCCTACATTGAGAAAGTTTATAATTAAAACGAGACTGTTCCTTTTGTTTGTTTAAACGATTCGGAAAAGGCCGGATGAGATTATTCTATAATGGGTATGCCCCATCCCCTAAAATTAATGGTGGAACTTGTACACCATTAACATCCTCTTCAATATTCGGCTGAAAGAGGTTGCCGGTCTTCAATGATTCGCCAAATTTGAAATACTGAATACTCTTGCATCATTCACACTACCCGGCATGCCGCAAAAGGTGTCAATAAATAGGCCAATCAACAACACCCTGAAGAACAATACTGTAGTATTCTTTGTGGTTGTAATAATCTTGAGCCTGTTCTCGTGGTGCAATTATAGCAATGTGTGTCCCATCGATTGCACCAACAACCTGGGAGAAATCTCCTTTCATTTTAAATTTCTCTATGTTTTTCTGAAAAATAATATGTACATTGAAAACAATCAATAATCATATTATGTTATTGCATGTTTTAAAATAGTATAACTAAAATACTTAAATAAAATGAAATTCATTTTCTTTACTTATATTGTTTATTTTCAATAGCAAAGCATGTTATTTACATTTGAATGAAATCTGTTCATAAAAACATTAATAATATGTTCTTCCTCTGTAAATTACCTGAAGTTCTTGTCCAGTTGGAAAAACTATAAATTTTTGGCATTAAAACACTTTCAATTGCTTCACATACTTCGTGATATACTGTACAAGCGGTTGATTTGGCACATACAAATTGGTTAGCAGTTTGATTGAACAGTATACCTGATGATAATCTGTAAAATGTCATGGCAACTCTCCATTCTGCAGAGAATGCGGGACCATTTTTTTTACTAGATTTCTCAATATATGGCCTTAGTTCCTCAACGACATACTTGAAGGTTTCCTTGTTTAATCTGTAAACGCAAAGTTATATTTCATATTAATAATTATTCAGTTGAAATGTTTCAGTGCGTTTCAGGGAATAATAATAATACAAGCTATGTAGTAGGCCTAGTATACAGTACTCCTAGCTAATCCGGTTAGTGTAGGCAGCCTACACATACAAAAATAAATAGTAATACTTGTCATAATAACTCATAGCTTTATTAACATTAGGCCTACCTGAAATTGTTGATAAAATCTTGGATCAGAATACAAAGGTACTATTGTTTGCCACCAATGCACACTTTTTTTCTTTCGCCAAAGTTGCCTTCTAACCGTTGTTACATCTAGGCTTGTATGTAAAGGAAACATGATCTCCCCAAGTTCACGCTGTTCCTCGGCATATCGTAGGTATCTGAGCCGTCGTTGTTGTCGCATCATTCGCTGGGATTCCATGCAGCTAGAAACGAACTCAACTAGCGCAAACAGCAGCAAAGCAGTACCTTCATCTAGTTCAGTGTCGTCATTAATCATTTGTAAAAATATAGGTAAAAACCCCGATAATAATAATAACTGAGGAAGCATTGTGTCGACGGATCGTTAAGCAGTACTCGAAAAAGAAGAAGGTGGTAGAATGGGTGCGTATTATACACACAAGGAATAGCCCACAATAAAGTGCCCTAACCTGTTCAACTGTACTTCCTGTTCGTGTCGGCGGTGTTGCGAGCACGTGATGCTTAAGTTATCTCGCCCTAACATGAGCCGTCGAACGCATTTTAATGAATTTAATCGAATTACCGTTCTCGTAAAATTTAACTAGATCAGTACTTATCTCGCCCTAAGCTGAATCTATCACCTTTGTTTGGAGCGTACAAATATTGTTTTAGATCAATAATGTCACCATTATTTTTAACTGTGTTATTTGGATTTATTAATCTTGTTAATTCACAAAGTGAGTATAATTCTTCTTTATTAGCTTCTACACCCGACACTTGTACTGTATGTCTACATACAATAAACTGCGGAAATCTGCAATTTGTTGTCTCCTGACTATAACATTTCTAACTCTATCCAAGGAAAAGTGTAATTTCACCCTTCCCTGTACTATTTATACACTAATACTAGACACATAATCGGCTGGCTTCTACACACAATTTGAATTTCCTAACTTTTGGTTTGTTGTTTCAATGCAAAATTTCAGAAACGAAAACTGGAATTAAATTTAATATTTTGATTAAGTGATCCAAGGAAGACTCTTCCCCATTCCTGTCTGCTCAGGTGGTAGTTTTTATGGCACGTGTAACGCTTGTAACCTGCGTCAATATCTAGAGGATAATAATAATAAAATAAATCTATGCTGTCATCAGTATAACTTACTAAATCATTTTAATGATTTAGTAAGAGCTTACTAAATCATTTTATTGATTTAGTAAGTTATACAGGTCTCCCAAAAACATGACAAATTAAAATTAATAAAATCAGACTTTGTCTAAGACAAGTTTGTAGTTTTAATAAAGTTAATCACTTGCGTTGAAAAACCCGAACTAAAACCAAATCTGACTATTTCTTGGTTTAAAATTTCAGTTTTTTAGGTAAATACTTTTCCATCAAATATATTAGGCCTATGTGATTTAAAATGACCTATTTAACAATACAATTTAATAAATCATTTTTTCAGGGAGATAAAATATCCGTATTTAAATAAATTATACAATAAATCTCCACTTTACAATTGAAATATGTCAATCTAGTTTAAATTGTTGCATCCCCAGCAAAATACATGTGCAGAATAGTCCGGAGATTTTATTGCTCAAATTAAGTTCCTATAAGATTTGGAACCCTTAGGACTAGTAGAATTCATTGCGATTTTGGCCTAATTTAAGCACTATCTGCAGTATTATCTAATATAACAACTTTTAACAATAAAGCAACACATAATGTATAAGCTATTCTTTGTAATACCTATTCATAGAGTTCAATCAATTAAAATCAAAACCAACTGTAGGAGTCTTGTTACTGACGATTAATTATTTTTGATACAGTTGACTGCTGATAAAGTACATACGCAACAGTGTGCAATATAATTTTGTATGAATGAGTGACAAGTTGAGTTAACAACAAAGAAACTGATCTGTATTTTGTATGTGTGTGTGTTTGACTGAAAGAATGAATGGTACTGAGTTGTGCTGACTTTTATTTGAATTAAACAATGCATATTGTTTAAATCAAACCGTGTTTCTATTGACATACTTTATTGTACTGTAGTTAAACAACAAAAATACTCAACTATGTTATCATCTCCATGCACGTCCACTAATGGACTTGATTTTAAATAAAATCACGAGTGTCTTAAAGAAGGTGTAACATTAGATGCATTGCCCTCAAATTTAATGGTGGCAACCATTAAAAGGCGCTACATAATTGCCCCCGATTGATAGTGGTAGTGCAGATTTTACGTAAACAGTATGTTTCTAATGGAGTAGTAGTTTGCTACATACCATGTTGAACATAAAAGCAAAAAAAAACAGATTTTCTATAAATAACAAACATTTATTTGGTAGTGTACGATACCACAATATTAATCAACTTTCATTAATTCGGCAATGATAGCACTTCGGATTTGCTCTGCTCTTGGACCTTCTACAATTTGGTTGACCCTAGCAGGTTGGCACGACAAACTGGCATTCACCTCGTCATCTGTCCAAGCATGTTGGTAGGGAACTCCATTGCTGGTACAAATGTTGTGAAGTGTACAGCAGGCTTGTACAACTGGACGAAGTTTTTGCGTCTCATGCTCGTTCCTTTTTAATAGTATTCGCCATCGACCCTTTAAACGCCCAAATGCATGTTCAACAACCACCCTACATTGAGAAAGTTTATAATTAAAACGAGACTGTTCCCTTTGTTTGTTTAAACGATTCCGAAAAGGCCGCATCAGATTATTTAATAATGGGTATGCCCCATCCCCTAAAATTAATGGTGGAACTTGTACACCGTTAACATCCTCTTCAATATTCGGCTGAAAGAGGTTGCCGGTCTTCAATGATTCGCCAAAATTTGAAATACTGAATACTCTTGCATCATTCACACTACCCGGCATGCCGCAAAAGGTGTCAATAAATAGGCCAATCAACAACACCCTGAAGAACAATACTGTAGTATTCTTTGCGGTTGTAATAATCTTGAGCCTGTTCTCGTGGTGCAATTATAGCAATGTGTGTCCCATCGATTGCACCAACAACCTGGGGGAAATCTCCTTTCATTTTAAATTTCTCTATGTTTTTCTGAAAAGCAAAGAAAAAAAACCCAATAATATGTACATTGAAAACAATCAATAATCATATTATGTTATTGCATGTTTTAAAATAGTATAACTAAAATACTTAAATAAAATGAAATTCATTTTCTTTACTTATATTGTTTATTTTCAATAGCAAAGCATGTTATTTACATTTGAATGAAATCTGTTCATAAAAACATTAATAATATGTTCTTCCTCTGTAAATTACCTGAAGTTCTTGTCCAGTTGGAAAAACTATAAATTTTGGCATTAAAACACTTTCAATTGCTTCACATACTTCGTGATATACTGTACAAGCGGTTGATTTGGCACATCCAAATTGGTTAGCAGTTATATAATAATCTGTGTCATGGCAACTCTCCATTCTGCAGAGAATGTGGGACCATTTTTTTTACTAGATTTCTCAATATATGGCCTTAGTTCCTCAACGACATACTTGAAGGTTTCCTTGTTTAATCTGTAAACGCAAAGTTATATTTCATATTAATAATTATTCAGTTGAAAGGTTTCAGTGCGTTTCAGGGAATAATTTCGCCAGTGTAGCATAGCAAAAAGCTATACAAGCTATGTAGTAGGCCTAGTATACAGTACTCCTACCTAATCCGGTTAGTGTAGGCAGCCTACACATAAAAATAAATAGTAATACTTGTCATAATAACTCATAGCTTTATTAACATTAGGCCTACCTGAAATTGTTGATAAAATCTTGATCAGAATACAAAGGTACTATTGTTTGCCACCAATGCACACTTTTTTTCTTTCGCCAAAGTTGCCTTCTAACCGTTGTTACATCTAGGCTTGTATGTAAAAGAAACATGATCTCCCCAAGTTCGCGCTGTTCCTCGGCATATCGTAGGTATCTGAGCCGTCGTTGTTGTCGCATCATTCGCTGGGATTCCATGCAGCTAGAAACGAACTCAACTAGCGCAAACAGCAGCAAAGCAGTACCTTCATCTAGTTCAGTGTCGTTGTTATGCGCGATTTGAACGATTTGCGCAATTTAAAATTGCGCAAAAAATTCTTGCGCAATTTGAAATTGAGCAAGGATTTTCTTGCGCAATATGAAATTGCGCAATCAACTTGCGCAATTTGAAATTGCGCAAGAAAATCCTTGCGCAATTTCAAATTGCGCTGCACAATTTCTAAATTGCGCAAGATAGTTCTTGCGCAATATGACACCTTTGCGCAATTTGAAAACGAACTGTTTGTTATTTTTATTATTGTACTCATTTGTTGTTGAGAATGGTACCGAAAGGTCGATATCTTTTGTCATTAAAATTAATTTTTAAGTCAAATAGTAGACGTCTAATAATTCGTAATAATTATCGTTTCTAAAAAAATCCAATCTTTATTAGTCTTATTAATCGTCATTAGTATTGATATTTGAATTGAAATTATTATATTATACTATTGGTATTTATTTATGCCTTCTCCTCATAATATTATGTGTGAATATGGTATTTTATAGAACCATTGGGAATTCGAGATTTTTTTTATTCGGAAAAAAAAAATTGGGAGGGAAGCTCCCGGGAGGGTAAGGAAATGCGATATTATCTTTAATTTTGAATCATTCTTAGAAATTACTAAAAAATATGGGTGTGCATGATTTCACAATCTGTCGAAAAACCTTGCGCAATTTGCAGATTACTTGCGCAATTTAATACGTTTAACACATGTTTCAATTAATATTGCGCAAAGAATTTTTTGCGCAATTTTAAATCGCGCATAACATCGTCATTAATCATTTGTAAAAATATAAGTAAAAACCCCGATAATAATAATAACTGAGGAAGCATTGTGTCGACGGATCGTTAAACAGTACTCGAAAAAGAAGAAGGTGGTAGAATGGGTGCGTATTATACACACAAGGAATAGCCCACAATAAAGTGCCCTAACCTGTTCAACTGTACTTCATGTTCGTGTCGGCGGGGTCGCGAGCATGTGATGCTTAAGTTATCTCGCCCTAACATGAGCCGTCGAACGCATTTTAATGAATTTAACCGAATTACCGCTCTTGTAAAATTTAACTAGATCAGTACTTATCTCGCCCTAAGCTGAATCTATCGCCTAATCTTGCTTTGTTTGGAGCGTACAAATATTGTTTTAGATCAATAATGTCACCATTATTTTTAACTGTGTTATTTGGATTTATTAATCTTGTTAATTCACAAAGTGAGTATAATTCTTCTTTATTAGCTTCTACACCCGACACTTGTACTGTATGTCTACATACAATAAACTGCGGAAATCTGCAATTTATTGTCTCCTGACTATAACATTTTTAACTCTATCCAAGGAAAAGTGTAATTTCACCCTTCCCTGTACTATTTATACACTAATACTAGACACAAAATCGGCTGGCTTCTACATACAATTTGAATTTCCTAACTTCTGGTTTGTTGTTTCAATGCCAAATTTCAGAAACGAAAACTGGAATTTAATTTAATATTTTGATTAAGTGATCCAAGTAAGACTCTTCCCCATTCCTGTCTGCTCAGGTGGTAGTTTTTATGGCACGTGTAACGCTTGTAACCTGCGTCAATATCTAGAGGATAATAATAATAAAATAAATCTATGCTGTCATCATTTTAATGATTTAGTAAGAGCTTACTAAATCATTTTATTGATTTAGTAAGTTATACAGGTCTCCCAAAAACATGACAAATTAAAATTAATAAAATCAGACTTTGTCTAAGATAAGTTTGTAGTTTTAATAGAGTTAATCACTTGCGTTGAAAAACCCGAATTAAAACCAAATCTGACTATTTCTTGGTTTAAATTTCAGTTTTTTAGGTAAATACTTTTCCATCAAATATATTAGGCCTATGTGACTTAAAATGACATATTTAACAATACAATTTAATAAATCATTTTTTCAGGAAGATAAAATATCCGTATTTAAATAAATTATACAATAAATCTCCAGTTTACAATTGAAATATGTCAATCTAGTTTAAATTGTTGCATCCCCAGCAAAATACATGTGCAGAATAGTCCGGAGATTTTATTGGTCAAATTGAGTTCCTATAAGATTTGGAACCCTTAGGACTAGTAGAATTCATTGCGATTTTGGCCTAATTTAAGCACTATCTGCAGTATTATCTAATATAACAACTTTTAACAATAAAGCAACACATAATTTATAAGCTATTCTTTGTAATACCTATTCATGGAGTTCAATCAATTAAAATCAAAACCAACTGTAGGAGTCTTGTTACTGACGATTAATCATTTTTGATACAGTTGACTGCTGATAAAGTACATACGCAACAGTGTGCAATATAATTTTGTGTGAATGAGTGACAAGTTGAGTTAACAACAAAGAAACTGATCTGTATTTTGTATGTGTGTGTGTTTGACTGAAAGAATGAATGGTACTGAGTTGTGCTGACTTTTATTTGAATTAAACAATGCATATTGTTTAAATCAAACCGTGTTTTTATTGACATACTTTACTGTACTGTAGTTAAACAACAAAAATACTCAACTATGTTATCATCTCCATGCACGTCCACTATTGGACTTGATTTTAAATAAAATCACGAGTGTCTTAAAGAGGGTGTAACATTAGATGCATTGCCATCACATTTAATGGTGGCAACCATTAAAAGGCGCTACATAATTGCCCCCGATTGATAGTGGTAGTGCAGTTTTTACGTAAACAGTATGTTTCTAATGGAAATGTTTCATGGACTGCCTTCAGTTTAATGTCTTAAATTTGATTTTGCCAAGCATTTGAGATATTATATCATTTTAACTTTCAATTGAGAGTAGATAATTATATTTGATATACTAGGCCAATGTATTAAATACAATTGTGTATAATGATTACAACTACAGAAAATTCATTTTCCTGTGTAAGAGCCATGTTTTTTTGGAATGAAACGTGTGCACTTGAATTCTTGTATATACTGTAATTCTGATTCATAATTTGTCTTTTATATTCATTTCTTTTATTCGCAGCATAATATAACAAATGGTAACAGAATAACAAATTGTAATGTGTTTTTTTGTACATAATGCAAACTAAAAAAAGTTAAAGTCACTCAAGCCATTCTTTAAAAGTCATTCGGTTTAACAAATTGTTGACATGTGTTCACAACTCTCCTTATATCAAGATCAATTCAATTGAAATACGAATAATCAGTACTTAAGCATAGTTACATGTACTTTTCATAGATATTGAGGCTCCATTTTTTATGGTAACTTTACCGTTGGTTGATTTCGACATATTATTCTTAGCCATTTCTATACGCTTCACATCAGTGCAGACAAGTAACACTCATGGGGTGATCCAACTTTCTTCAGATATTTTTACTACAGATAATGTATCAGATACTTAAAACCCGTTGTTCGGTTAAATGTAGAAATACACTAATCTAAGAAGTAATATAAAGTAGTAGTTTCTGAATCAGGATCGAGGGTTGCATCGTATTGGAGGCACATACAATTGCACGAGGATAATAATCTAACTTATCAGCCTGCACATTCTAGACGTTACAAAATGTAACTGATATAAAATAGGTGTTACTATAGTTTAATAATATATTCATAGAATAGAATAATTTATACTCATATTCCATAATAACTGAGACAAGAATGAACATTGTTGTCTCAGTTAATAATGAGGGAGGGTTTGAATTGGAATAATCCAATATATCGAAAGACTATCCATATATTATTATCAACATTGTTTAGATCAAGAAGCTCCAGATATTTTCAATTGCCCAATGGATTTGATTGTTGACACAGCAACTGGTGAGGCATTTGCCATCAATGTCACATGGGTTGAACCGACAGCTACTGACAACTCTGATGAGACTCCTATACCAGTATCAGACTACACTTCTGGTGATATGTTTGCACTTGGTAACACAACAGTCCAGTACAATGTCTCAGATTCAGCTGGTAATTTTAATGATAGCTGTAGTTTTTTCGTCACTGTTAAAGGTAAGAAAAGAAGAAATTAAACTTGAGCTTAAGTAATGTGAATATGTCAAATGTGATCTAGTTTTAGGAGAAGGAGGATATACAATAATTTAAATTCAGTAAATTAGCATAAAATGTTGAAAAGGTAATAAAGTAGATCTTCTATTAATGGGACACCCTCGAGACCCCACACATTTTCCTCTCAAAATGCATATTAGTACTCTTTCTAACTTTTCTGCATTGTTATTATAGATTTGGAGACACCATCTTTTAATGGTACATGCCCATCCAGTCCTTTGGAGGTACCAACTGATCCTCCAACCGGCAACAGACTCATTGGGGAAATGTTTGCAACTGTGATCTGGACAATTCCATCAGCAACTGATAATGTAGGTGTTGTCATGGTTACAAACAACAGCTACCCTGGATCTCCAGTATATTTCAATATATCTTCTGATTATGACATGAATGTGGCATATGCTGCACAAGATGCAGCAGGCAATGTGGCGATATGTTCATTTTTAGTAAAAGTTGTGGGTAAGAATTAATTAAAAATAATATATAATCATATATATATTACAATAACTTATATCGTTCGAAGAAATATTTACCATACCATAAAAACATTAATTTTCTTCGGTGAATGTTAGTATATTTATATATAAAGTAAATGATGGATGAAACTAAGCCAGGACTGTTTAATGCCTAATGGGACACCATCTCCATATACACCACTATATTCCCCTCCACGCTCTAACCAGGCCCTACATTGCTTAACTTCAGTGATCTGACGAGAACCGGTGTTTCAACGTGGTAAAGCCGTATAATTCTCACATTGATCAATAGTAATAATCTAGTCTGTAGATTAACATGGCCATAACTGTTTGCAACTCATATCTGTTTATTTCATTATTAATATTATTATATATTATTATATATTATTAATATTTTATTTCAGACGAAGAACCTCCTGTCTTCTATGTTTGTGACAACTCAACTGTTTATATCAACAACACTGCTGGTGAAAACTTTGCACCATACACATGGATGGAGCCAACTAATGCTGACAACATTTTAGTAGATTCAGAGAGATCAACACCTAATTTTGCTCCAGGTCAAGACTTTACCATCGGAGAAAATTATATTATTTATATAAACTATGATACATCAGGAAACCAAAACAGTTGTAACTTTACACTTGTGGTTGTAGGTATGTTTCTGTTTCCGTTATTCCTTTACTTTTAATTAATTAATATTTTAAAGATATATAATTTTTTAAATACCTTGAATTAAATAGAGTTTAGTGGGATACGATAAAACAACATACTTGACGCAATTCATAGCGAAAGTACCCCTCTTGATTAATTATAATACAAGCCGAACTAATCCCTATTGCTTGTAATTAGGACGTCATCCGTTGACACACTAACGCGTTTTACAATAACCAACCATTTTAATTTCTCAAATTATACTAAGATTCTTGGTGAATAATTTTACATTTGCCAGGTTTAAAAACATATTGGCACAGTTAAGTAAAGCTCAGTCACGATGTCCAGTTTTCCAAAAATTATAATTTTCAAAGAATCTTTGAAATATTACAAAAGAAATTAAACTAATTTAGTCTTGCTTGTATGTTTATTATATTTCAATAAAGTATTTTTTTTTTGTATTTCTGTTTAAAAAATTTTAAAATTAAGTTTTTAGATTATACTCATCAAACACAGTCCTGTTATAATTAAGGGACGGGATATATTTACTCTTTTCTACTCATTTTGTGTGTAGATATTGAAGATCCAGCTATTGCCAATTGTCCAAACAATACTGCAAGCATAACAGATAATGGCAAAAATTACAGTAATATTACCTGGACTCCGGAGCCTACAGCTACAGATAATGATGGTGTTGTAAGTTTTGAAAAGACACATAATTCAGGAGATTTATTCTATCTTGGTGTTACAACTGTTAACTATACTGCTATTGACCCTTCCGGAAATGTAGCCATATGTTTATTCAATATTACCCTTACAGGTAAGATTTTTTCCTGCTATTAAATAGTCATGTCTTGCTCAAGCATACTGTATTGCACTGTATTGCACTGTAAGTGTTATGCTTACTGGAAGTAAAGCTTTGTGCTACAGAAAGTAATTCTCTGATATCTGTAACTAAGTAGTTCTATACTGCATAACTTAATATTAAAGACTACTACTATTATTATTATTATCATTTTTAGATCTAGAATCACCTGAGATAATTGATTGTCCAATGGATTCGATTGTGAACACAACAACTGGTGAGGCATCTGTCTTCAATGTCACATGGATGGTACCGACAGCTACTGATAACTCTGGAGAGACTCCTGTACCAGTAGCAGACTACACGTCTGGTGATAATATGTTTGGAATTGGGACCACAACAGTCCAGTACAATGTCTCAGATTCAGCTGGTAACTTTAATGATAGCTGCACTTTTGTTATCCATGTTGAAGGTAAGAGTGTACCTTATATGACAAAATTAGATGTTATTTATTTATTTTTCATTTATTCAGGTATAAACACATTTACATTCCAATATGCAGCAACAGCTAAATCGGTTGGATTACAATAAAAAAAAACAAGGCATAAAACAAAGCAAATTATAAGATTCGTGCTAAGTACGGGATTGTTGATTTTCTATACCTCTCAATACGGCATCAAATTGGTGGTTCAAAATGAATCCTACATTAGTCAAAGGTGTTTTGAAAGGCTACGATTCAAAATAAATACGTTACAATGTATTGCAAACTATAATGCATTATTCTTTGTACATACAACTGTCTACGTTCGTCTACAAAACACCAATATAAAACCATTTGAGCATATTAATCCTTTGAACCTCCTGGTACCTATTTAAACATTTCAGATCAAGATAAACGTATATAAAGCACTATTTCTACATTTTATTTATTAGTTCCTCGTACATACAACTTTGTATACATTCAACATACACACACACACACATCAAAACGATGTTGAAGATATTGCTTTGAATAAAACAATTTTAGTTTTTATTGTATCAGACTATTAGTTTACCTACATCTACATTTACAGGAAAATGTTACTAATATTTCTGATTTTGATACTTGGAATTTCTAATCTTTTTAATTCACAAAGTGAGTTTTTTCTTCCTAGTTAGACTTTAATCAATATCTTGATCTGGTCCTGAGCATTTTTATGTTTGTAGTCATGTTCCAGAACACTTTATAATGTTTTGTAAACAAACATTTGTAATGCAAGCCAATGAACAAAAGTAGTTAGTTTTCATGGCGGTCACCTATGTTAAGTCAAACAAACCTTTATTTTTAGTGAGTCAAAATGTCAAAATTCAATAACATGTAACCGTTCTACACGTAACATGAAAGAAATACAGCATCGACTTAGTGTGTGGGGTTGATGGCTGCAGACAGATAATATAGAGAGTTCAAATGAAATAGTTGGCTTATATATACTATCATTCCTATTAACGTTGGAATAAAAATAAAATAATAAACTTAGTTTTTTAAAAACTGGTAGTGGTCGAGCCTGATCTTCCCTTTTTGGTATAGTAACTCAGTTTGAAGTTAGGCACTTTATTGATTCCCTCAACTGGCTTGGGATTTTAACACACAGATTAAAAAACTTGGGGAATCTTCAACCTGAATTTAATAGATTTGAAGTTAAGTTGTATCTAAATCTGAAATATCTGAATTTGTTAAGCGCAGGAAGGAATAAGTTTAAATACAATTTATTTCGGAACGTACAAGGAGGACCTGCCAGCACTTAATAGGTTGAGAGTTAAGTCAAGTCAAGTCAAATAAATTTATTGCCATATAAAAACATTTACATTGAAATGAATTGAATGGTTTCGGCTAACAACAAATAAATAGGACTTAAACTACATTATTTATTGAAATTCTTGATTTTCGTAAAAACTAAACCTACTCTGTTTCACACTGTCTCAGATGATTAACAACATTATATAGTATACTATTTATTGTTTGTCAGGGCCCGTATAGGAGGAGGTGAGGAGGCGGAGTTCATTTAGGGGAGGTGCTTATTAACTATACCTAATTGGTATAGTTAAAACATTATTTAGTTAGTTAGAAACTAACTTCTGTGGCACAGTGAGCCGTTTTGTTTCGGCCTAAGAAAGAAGACGTTAAACGGCTTGTAATTCGGGGAGGGGCGTACGCGCGAAAGAGGGGTGGGTTTGGGAGGGGAGTGGGTTTGGGAGTGGGTGTCCCCCCCCCCCCCAATCGTGTCCCCCTCCCGAGCCTCAGACAATTTTGAAAAAAATTAGATGCTTACACACTGTTTAATAGGCTAGAGCAACTGTTTCCATTACATTTAATAACAATGTCACATAATGTAAATTTAAATAAATCCTTCCTAAATACTCTAATACGGATCTTTTTCGACGAACTAATAATAAACTTTGATCGAAAAACACTTCAGTTGGTAATGCGGCACTCCGAAAATGCCTCGATAGTGCATGTGTTTAGTGTACGACTGTGCTTTGGTGGTATGTTTAACCTCAGATATATACCCTATAGCCGGGTGAATAACTCAATGTAATTTAGTATACAATGATTGCCGTAATCGCCGTGTCAGTGGTGGCGCCAGGATCTTTCCGACGCGGGGGCTAAATTCCCCGACGGAGGGGCTATACGAGTGAAGCGAGCATCGTTATGCTGGGGGCAGGGGGCCGCCGAGGGCCCCCGATGGGGTCCAGGGCGACGCCCCCGAAAGCAACGCGTTATAGCGTAATTTGAGGCCGTTTTATTCAGATTTAGGGTAGCCAACTTTTTCCATTTTGTGTGGTATGATAAGATACTGTGCGATAAAATACATAGCACGAGATCCGATGCGATGAATGTGTAAATCCATCCTTTCAATTTTAAAAATGAAGTTCAATATTCCTATCATAGAAAATATACGCGAACATAAAACTTCCCACGGGCCAAGATGTATATATCGTTATATTCGCAGAGGCGTAGGCAGGTTGCTGTCTGGTGGGGTGCGAAAATTGTAAGTGCGCGAGACTAACACCCATGGGCTGATCTGTAAGAACATTTTGACAAATAGAGCTGCTAGGTCTCCGGAAATTGCAATTATACATTGATATATGAAAATAAATTACAAGTCTACCAGAGAACTAGCCCACCGAGGTTGAGATAGAGCTAAGAACATGTTAAACAAGTAGAGTTGTTAGGTCCCCGGAAATTGGATTATAGTATTTCGAAAAAAAAAGAAACAAAATATATACGTCTCCAGGACCAGGAGGTTGAGCTGCTAAGAAAATTGTGAAAAATAGAACTGCCAGGTACCTGGAAATTGCACTTGAAATTGCCAATATTGTTAAATGAAACAAAATTATAAGTCTACAGTTCCAGCCCGCCATGGATGGTTGGGTGGAGCTAAGAAAATTTTGAAAAATAGAGCTGCTAGGTCCCTTTAAAACATTGAAATATGAAACGAAATTATAGGTCTACAGGACCAGCCCACCATGGTTTTGGGTTGGAGCTAAGAACATTTTGAACTAGAAAGCCACTCCGAGAGTGCATACCTCCGCCTACTGTAAAATTCTCCTACATAAGATTTGTCCGGTAAAAAAAAATATTTATATTTTTAGTCTTAATGCTGTTTGATTTAGGCTAATTTCATTACAAGCATGTGTATGCGAGTTTGGTGTAATGGTTATGTAACAAGCCTTTCAATTAACAATAGCTTCAGTTGACGAACAATAGAACAGCAACGCGAAAATCAAACGAGTGAATTTGAAAATAAATAGGTTTTTTAAACTACTCACGTCAAAAAACGTGCCCATTAAATCAAATTATGTTTTAAAATTACAAAACACAAATTATAACTCTTGCCTCTTGTTAAAAAATGAAGTTTTTTGGACAAGTAGTTCTCGATAAAATGCAATTTCAGTTTACTTGTTACTTTAAGACTGCTCGCCGGCTTTTGAAAAAATCTGTCCTATTTTTTAACACTAGCAGGTCTGAAAAAGTATACTAAAAAGTGGTCCAGAATTGGGTCTGTGGTCCCAAATTGTCCCAAAATTTAATGGAATGGTCCTTGACCACATATCTATCTGTCTATTCATTTTGGTAAAGATTTTGTAATTACTTTTTGAGTAATCCTGCTAACAAACAAACAAACTAGCCTTCGCGCATAGCGCGATACTTGGCCAAATCAAAATTGGCCTCCTGACATTGACCCAATTTTCACCAAAAGTGTGTGTCTTATGCTGTGTGATTTAGGCTAATTTCACTACAATCATGTGCATACGAATTTGGTGTACAGGTTATGTAACCAGCCTTTCAACTAACAATAGCTTCAGTCGACTAATAATAGAACAGCAACGCGAAAAACACACGGGTGTACAAAAATGAAGTTTTTTGGAGAAGTAGTTCTCGAGAAAATGCAATTTCAGTTTACTTGTTAATTTAAGACTGCTCACCGGCTTTTGATAATTCTGTCCTATTTTTTAACACTAGCAGGTCTGAAAATAATTTTTAAAAGTGATCCAGAATTGGAACCGTGGGGTAGGATAGGCAGTGTCGTCCTTGCACCAGGTGACATGTATGGTAGTAATTTGGAGTCATTCGAATAAAAACTGTGAGCGCTAGAGTGATGACAAACAAACAAACAAACAAATGAAAGAAACTGAGTGAAGTACTTGGCAAAATATATCCACTGACTGGCAGCATGTTGAAAGATACAATTTTTGCTTTAGGTATTATCTTTACATGGTTAAAATACTGATAAGGTTAATAATTTGTTTAAATAATTTTTAATGCAAACAATTCCGGCATTGCAACAATGACCTTTCTAAAATCAAGTTTGACCAGAATAATGGTCGAGGAGTGTCTTGAAGCTGTACCGAATTGCGGCGCCTCTGTCTTAACCCATATAGTAATTATCAATTTACCTGAAAATCAATAGGCATGTTCTGTAAGTATATACCTGATGAAATAAGGAAGGAAACACGCTGGTGCTAACAAAACTACTTATCAACTTACAATTTGAATAACAATAGAAAAGCAACGCCAAAAACAAACGGGTGAATTTGAAAAGAAATAGGTTTTTTAAAACTACTCGTATCAATAAACCTGTACATTAAATCAAATTATGTTTTAAAAATTACAAATCACAATTTATAACTCTTGCCTCTTGTCCAAAAATGAGTTTTTTTAGACAAGTAGTTGTCGAGAAAATGTAATTTCAGTACACTTGTTACTTTAAGACTGCTCGCCGGCTTTTGAAAATTGTCTCCTATCTTTTAACACTAGCCGGACTGACAATAATATCATTTTTATTATTTCTGAAGTTATTAATAAACCAATTTTGTTGATTTTCAATAGGCATGGTCTGAAGGTATATACCTATCTACACCCAAAAATTTAGAACGATAACTTGAAAACTGTAGGCGCTATCGTGCTAACAAACAAACAAACAAACTAGCCTTCGCGCATAGCGCGATACTTGGCCAAATCAAAATTGGCCTCCTGATATTGACCCAATTTTCACCAAAAGTGTGTTTGTTATGCTGTGTGATTTAGGCTAATTTCACTACTATCATGTGTATACGAGTTTGGTGTACAGGTTATGTAACCAGCCTTTCAACGAACAATAGCTTCAGTCGGCTAACAATAGAACAGCAACGCGAAAAACACACGGGTGAATTTGAAAAGAAATAGGTTTTGTAAACTACTCGCATCAAAAAACCTCTATATTAAATCTAATTATGTTTTAAAATTACAAATCACCAATTATAACTCTTGCCTCTTGTACAAAAATGAAGTTTTTTGGAGAAGTAGTTCTCGAGAAAATGCAATTTTAGTTTACTTGTTAATTTAAGACTGCTCACCGGCTTTTGATAATTCTGTCCTATCTTTTAACACTAGCAGGTCTGAAAGTAATTTTTAAAAGTGGTCCAGAATTTGGACCGTGGTCCGGATTTTAACCACAATTGGGCAGTGTCGTCCTTGCACCAGGTGACATGTATGGTAGTAATTTGGAGTCATTCGAACCAAAACTGTGAGCGCTAGAGTGATGACAAACAAACAAACAAACAAACAAACAAACAAACTAGCCTTCGCGCATAGCGCGATACTTGGCCAAATCAAAATTGGCCTCCTGACATTGACCCAATTTGCACCAAAAGTGTGTGTCTTATGCTGTGTGATTTAGGCTAATTTGATTACTATCATGTGTATACGAGTTTGGTGTACAGGTTATGTAACCAGCCTTTCAATGAACAATAGCTTCAGTCGGCTAACAATAGAACAGCACGCGGAAAACACACGGGTGAATTTGAAAAGAAAGAGGTTTTGTAAACTACTCGCATCAAAAAACCTCTATATTAAATCTAATTCAGTTTAAAAATTACAAATCACAAATTATAACTCTTGCCTCTTGTACAAAAATGAAGTTTTTTGGACAAGTAGTTCCCGAGAAAATGCAATTTAAGTTTACTTGTTAATTTAAGAGTGCTCACCGGCTTTTGATAATTCTGTCCTATCTTTTAACACTAGCAGGTCTGAAAATAATTTTTAAAAGTGGTCCAGAATTGGGACCGTGGTCCGGATTTTAACTAAAATTGGGTGGTGTTGTCCTTGCACCAGGTGACATGTATGGTAGTAATTTGGAGTCATTCGAATCAAAACTGTGAGCGCTAGAGTGATGACAAACAAACAAACAAACAAACAGACAAACTAGCCTTCGCGCATAGCGCGATACTTGGCCAAATCAAAATTGGCCTCCTGACATTGACCCAATTTTCACAAAAAGTGTGTGTCTTATGCTGTGTGATTTAGGCTAATTTGATTACTATCATGTGTATACGAGTTTGGTGTACAGGTTATGTAACCAGCCTTTCAACGAACAATAGCTTCAGTCGGCTAACAATAGAACAGCAACGCGAAAAACACACGGGTGAATTTGAAAAGAATTAGGTTTTGTAAACTACTCGCATCAAAAAACCTCTATATAAAATCTAATTCAGTTTTAAAATTACAAATCACAAATTATAACTCTTGCCTCTTGTACAAAAATGAAGTTTTTTGGAGAAGTAGTTCTCGAGAAAATGCAATTTTAGTTTACTTGTTAATTTAAGACTGCTCACCGGATTTTGATAATTCTGTCCAATCTTTTAACAATGGCTTCAGTCGACTAACAATAGAATAGCAACGCGAAAAACACACGGGTGAATTTGAAAAGAATTAGGTTTTAAAATTACAAATCACAAATTATAACTCTTGCCTCTTGTACAAAAATGTAGTTTTTTAGAGAAGTAGTTGCAATTTTAGTTTGCTTGTTAATTTCTCTAAACAAGTCAAGACATTTTAAGGCAGTTTGCATGTTTATCAAATGCCTCACAATAGTCATAATTTTATTTTGTTAGCAATGATTGTGAGCAAGTTCAAATTGAACAGAGAAATACAAACTTCTTTGAAATCCTTTATATTTTAATAAAGCATCACTAGTACATATTTTAGTATGTAATATTTTAATAGTTATTTATTTTTGAAAACTATTTCGGTTGTGGCTATGGCACTTGATTGGCTGGGTTCCGTGCTTGCGGCTATGCCACTTGGTTGGTCGAGTTCCGGACTTGCAAGTGCTGTTGCCTGTAATAAAGCCAAATCATCTATGTCATCCTCAGGAAAATCATCAATGTTAATGGATTGTTGTGATTCAGAGTCTAGAGCGGGAGGGGTTAATATTGCGGATGAAGTGGATGGGCTAGTAAACGGGTTGGTTGGCATATTCTCAGTCTTAATATACTTGGTGGGTGTAGTATTTATATATGAGGTTTCAGATACTGTCCTCTTTTTAGAATTTTTGTAGTCATCCGCGAGTTGTTTTTTCAAAGTGTCCCGTTAAATTTATAATTTTCGACAGTTCGTTGTCGACAGTTTGTCTAAAGCTGTCTAGAGATTTGTAGTTGTGCTTGTTTGTGCCGGTACTTGTCACTTGCATATATGCCAGTTCTCTTCCGGTCATATGTCGAAGTTGCTGCAATTTTGTAACGATGAGTGTGGCCTGACAGTGGGCAGGCTTTTTATTTGATGACATCTGAAAAATTATATGTATATTATATGAATAAACACGGTGGAGTCAAATCTTAATTGCCGAGTTTCCAGTTAAGCTAAAGACAAATAATTCACATTGCATTTGCATTTATCAGATAATGTGATCACGTGCAGCGCGAAACTATTTTATTTATATTTTTTTAATATATTATATTATTAGACAAATGTTTTGGTAGAAATGTAAGAAATTGTACAGGAGACTTAATTGTAATCAACCAAAGTGTATGTAGCAACCAAGAATAATTGTGAGTCCATTAAAGTGTGTTCACGCGTGCAGCTTAATTATGTTTAAAATTTACCTACCTCAAAATACTGTCTAAATATTCAAAGCAGTTTTGCAAAACAAATGGAGTATTTGTAGATCTGTTTAAAAAAAAGAGAAAAATGTCAATAAATAATAATTACAACCGATTTATTTGTGAACGTCTATTTAGACCAATTAATTTTACACCGGTGTATCGTGGTTAAAAGTTGCACAAAGCTATACCTAATTGTATTCATAAAACTGTATAGCCAAAAAATACAAAATTATGTCTTACACTAAAAAAAATCAGGTTGATCAGCAATTGAAATTGCCATTGATCTTTGTTTTATCACAATATAACGCGACTCAGGCTGTAGGTGTGTTCGTGTGTATGTAGTCTATTAATGCCTAGATGCAGTTCAGCTAAATTTTAACAAACACTATATAACCCGACTCAGGCTGTAGGTGTATGTGTGTCTATTAATGCCTAGGTGCAATTCAGCTCCAATTAACAATGAATTTTGTGTGTTACCTGAGGCGTAATTTAGTATAATTCTATTGCAACTTTAACTTACTGTCGTTATTTATTTATAATATAAACGGGTGACTTACCAACAATTTTCCATGTGACGGTTAAATAATGAATAGCGTTTAAAAATCGCGCCCAGTATATATATGGTGTCAATCAGATCATGTGACCACGGGCAGTGCAAAATATTTGCAGCCGGACAGGTGTGCATTAAGTGAGTGACTGCGAGCGGTTATTGTAAATGAAATTGGTATGAAAAACTGAAATTGAAATTAATTGATTAGGATCCGTATATGTCATAAACCTCCCTTGTTACATAAAAATATGAACATAATTTTTCTATTTTTTATTATAAATCAGGCGTAATTTATACACTAGGCTACACAACAAATAAATTGAACAAACGATACGGATATAAAAAAAAAAATTATTTCGTTTTTGTTTCCCAAGGTGAGACTCGATCTTGGTACCACGAGTGGTATAGACGCGATCACATACCACTGAGCCATACGCACTTGAATCAAATTTGACGTAAAGATCTTCCGTGTATTTACTATGCAGTAACCACTTTGATGCAATTATATTATTACATACCGCAATTAATCATAATTGTTTGCTATGATGACATCTTAGATGATGCACTGTCAAAGTATATACTTTTAACTTTAATATATGAATATTTTAAAGAAGAATATTGATATTTAGTTTGTAATTTTTGCCTCTTGTATAAAAATGAAGTTTTTAGGATAAGTAGTTCTGAAGGAAAATGCCTCCTATTGTTCAGCGCGGTTCAGCTGTTATGACCATGCAAATTTGGTTTCCGGGTAACAATTGTCTTTTCTAAATATATATATATTAGGGTTCACCGAGCATTTTGACGATCTATATTAATGTGAAAAATACGCATAATTTCATCATTGTTTAGCCTACGTGTGCGTAGCCAGTCACTTTTGACGTGCTCGTATAACGCAATTTTGAGTTGAAAATGAATAAAATGTAATGGAATTGTTGTAGAAAGGTTGTAAAATAGAAATCGTGCAGAAATGGTACGCATTAACGTTTTATGTGTAGTGCGCACGCAAAAATATGCGAACTCATGGCAATTTTTAAACGCTTAGAATTTCTTGAAACGTACTTTAATTTCCTAAAAAATGAATTTTATAAATTTTTTAAATGTTAAGCGCACGTACGCGTACGTTATATGCGCTACGCACGTAATTATATTGCCATACGATACACAACTGACTAAATTTTAAAGATTTCCCCGTGTATGTACTATGCAGTAACCACTTTGTTGCAGATTGATTATAATATACCGCAATGAATCATAAATAGATTTTTTCTTTAAATAGGCCTATTTGTAATAATGTTGGTAGGATTTTGGTAGCGCGACTGAAATAGCCGGTATCGTCACTGCACATCGAGCCACTTGCATAAAAACAACCCGATCAAAGATCCGTACATGATATAAACCTCCCTTGTTACATAAAAATATGGACATATTTTTTCTATATTTCATTATTCATTCGTAGCAATTTTTAAACATTTAAAATTACCTGAAACGTACTCTAATTTCATAAAAAATGAATGTTGACAATTTTAAAAATGTTAAGCGCAGGTTCACGTATATGCGCTACGCACGTCATTATATTGCCATATGATAAAATATGACCTGACATTTATGAGTACCAAATTTTGTTTAATTATGATAAACAACCCGATCAAAGATCCGTATACGTTATAAACTTTTCTTTTTACATAATAATAAATACATAATTTTTATATGTTTAATTATAAATCAGGCGTATAAGTTTTACACTACACAAGAAATAAAATTGAACAAACAATACGGATATAAAAAAATCTTATTACGTTTTGTTTCCAAGGTGAGACTCGAACACGGTACCACTAGTGGTATAGACGCGATCACAGACCATTGAGCCATACGCACTTGGTTGAAAAAATCATCTGTGTATTTACTATGCAGTAACCACTTTGGTGCAATTTTATTACATACGGTTCAGCTGTTATGACCATATGCACATTTGGTTTCCGGGTGAAATTTTTTTCAGTTTAACAGTTATCGTTTGTATAGTATATACTCTAACTGAACCTACATACAGATAGTAAATTATTCACTTAATAGTCATATACATATACAGGTATGTTTTGTAATTTTATCCTGTAATATACAATTAACCACATTTTCATAATGGCTCGTGCAAAAAGTGCTGCACAAAGACGAAAAGAGCAGAAAATGAAACAACGAGAGGTCCGTGCCTGTCAATCTCAAGAGAAGTTAGAAGAAACTCGCAAAAAATGTAGAGAAAGAATGGCTCTAAAACGAAAGGCTGAAACACAGGAAGAAAGAAATTTGAGGATCAAAAAGGTGAAATTAACTATGGAAACAAATAGGGCAAAGGAGACTGAGGAAAAAACTAAGAAAAGGCTTGATGGAGAAAAACATGCAGTGGCCGAAAGACGTAAACAGGAGACTGGGAACCAGACTAAGGAAAGACTTAAGAGAGAAAAACGTTCAGTGTCTGAAAGACGTAAACAAGAGACTGGGAACCAGACTAAGGAAAGACTTAAGAGAGAAAAACGTGCAGTGCAACTAAGACGTACAAAAATACCTAGTAACGATGATATTGTGTCCGATTTTTTGAAAAATGTTAAGGATTCGGCAGATTATGTGTGCTGCTCTTGTCACCGGATGATGTTCAGAATAACGGTTGTTGAATTACATGGCGATCGCTACCCAAAAGCTAAACCATCAATGCTGGAAAATGTACTTTCATACAGAATCACATCGGCTCGTGGGAAACAATGGATTTGCAGAACTTGTCATTTAACACTCAAACGAGGAAAAATGCCCACGCAAGCAAAAGCTAATAATTTGTCTTTGACTGACCAACCACGAGCGCTAAAAAATTTGAATGCTCTTGAACTGAGATTGATATGTCAACGAGTTCCTTTCATGAAGATGGTTGGGTTGCCTCGTGGAAAACAACATGGTATCCATGGTCCCGCAGTCAATGTACCAGCAAAACTTGATACAGTATGTTCTTTATTTCCACGATTACCATCGGAGACACAACTAATTCCAATGAAGTTTAAAAGAAGTTTAAAACATTCCTCGCATTATATCTATGACTATGTTGATATCGGACGAGTATTAACAGCTTTGAGATACTTGAAAAGAAACAATGTGTGGTACCACGAGATCGATATCAGAGACAATTGGGTTTTGGTTGCTGAAAACGATGACAAAGAGCTCTTTCAAGCTTTAGTATGTACCGGTTCAGATAAAAAATCAGATGAGAATCTAAAAACACCCGATGAAAACAGTGACTCGGAAAATGACGGTCAAAGTGATGGTGAGAAATTTGACCAAGCTTGCACATGCACTGAGGTTGCTGAAACGAGAGGAGGCACATACCAAATTTGTAACGTTGACGAAAATAGCGATTTGGGGAAATTGAACACAATGGCAGAGGAAAATAACATGAACATTGTCGATGTTCCTGGAGATGGGGATTGTATGTTCTACTGTGTGTGTTATCAGCTTGAAAGATTAGAGATCACGAAGCTGAATGTCAAGGAGTTACGAAGTTGTCTATCAAAATATATGGTTGACAATGCAGATTGCTATCGAGACTTTGTTTGTGCTAGCGTAGAATCCAATGGTCTGTCCAATGCAGATACCGAGCAACCAACTGGCGACGATCGTGCAATTTCCGTGATAAGCGATATCGAAACAAGAAAAGAAATATAATGGATAAAATACTTGGACCGTTTAGAATCTGGAACTCAGTGGGGTGAACATATTTCACTACAAGCTATTGCAGATATGTTTTCTTTGTGCGTGTTTGTTCATACAACAACAAATATGTTAAAGCATTCTGTTCGCTCAAGATCGGAGGTAAAACATAGTTTTCATGTTGGGTTGATTGGACAGTCTCATTACGTTGTGTTTGAACCTTATGCTCAAGAAAATAATGACAACGATGTCGAGCTGCCTGAATCTGTGTGGCAAAATTATGATGACGATGTTGATCAATTATTGGCAGTACATGAGATAAATGAAGAGGGTAATAATGACAGTGATGAAAATGATGCTGAAGATGCTGATGCTTTTGAAGCGGCTTCAAAGATTCGTGGCTTGCCCTATGAAACTAGCATGGTCAAAGAAAACGCTGATCTTAAAAATAAATTGATAAGTGTCGCTCCAGCCGAATCGGAAAAACCGCAGCCGATACTCTGTGATCCTAATTTTGAAGAGCTATCGAATCCTGATAAATATCCTGATGGCAAGAATGCTCTAACAGCTGAAAGACCAATTGAAATAGCTCCACGGAAATACTTCAATCAAAGACTTCTTGATGTGGATGGACGTTTTGCGAAATCTATTGAATATCTTCTGAGCGCACAATATGCTGTGGAAAACAAACAAGTTCAGGGTGACATAAACCACTTTATATTTCGCAGAACGGCCGGAAAACATTTTCATGGTACACGTCTAAATGTTGGCCTTACTAAGAATGTTGAGAAAATGAATGAACTGATAAAGGGCGACCATGCATACAAGATTCTAAAAAATATACGAGGTACACCTGCCTATTTTCAGACTGTATTCTATGATGTGTTAGCAACGGTGAGGCAACTTGGAATTCCAACATGGTTCTTCACTGTATCTGCTGCGGATATGCAATGGGCAGATGTGATTCAAACTATAGCTAGACAATATGGGACAACACTTTCTGATGATGATGTTCGGAATTTGTCTTTTGCGGACCGTACCATGTGGCTTAGATCAAACCCAGTAACTGCTGCACGACAGTTTCAGTACCGATTGGAGTTGTTGTTTAAAGATTTTCTGAAATCCAAGGCGCATCCTCTGGGTGAGATTACGGACTACGTTATTCGTATTGAATTTCAGGCTCGAGGGTCTCCGCATGCGCATACATTACTTTGGGTAAAAAATGCACCTAAACTTGGCTTGAACTCAGATGAGGAAATATGTCAGTTTATTGATAAACATGTCACTTGTGATGCTTCTGATGAAGACAATTCATTTACAAATCTGGTACAACGGGTGCAAACACATTCACATTCTTCTTACTGTCGGAAAAAGGGTTCGTGTCGTTTTAACTTCCCACAAGCTCCTAGTTTGCAGACAGTTGTGGCAAGAGAGCCAGTTGATGACGAAAATGTGGCTGAAATACAGTATGAATCAAAGGAAGTACTCAAGTCTGTCCACGATGTATTAACTGATACAGAAACGCCAAATGACATCAGTATGGGAGAGCTTCTTTGTAAAGCAGACGTGGAAGAAGATAAGTACATGAACTCGCTGAAGGTTTCACAAAAAGGCAACCACATTGTTTTGAAAAGAGTTCCACGTGAAGTATTTGTCAATGCCTACAATCCTACCATATTGAAAGCATGGCAAGCTAACATGGACATACAATTCATAGTTGACGCATATGCATGTGTTATGTATGTTGCTGCTTACATGACAAAGGGTGAGAAAGGTATAGGTGAGCTGATAAAACAAGCATGTAGAGAATACAAAGACAAAGATATTAAAGGCATGCTGAGACGTGTTGGATCTGTGTTCTTGAATCATCGCGAAGTCAGTGCTCAAGAAGCTGTGTACAGAATCTTATCGATGCCCCTTAAGAAATTCAGCAGAAAGGTACTTTTCGTGAATACCGATGACAAGTCTGAACGTGCCAGTGTACTTAAACCCATGAAAGAACTTGAAGGCAAAAATGACACAGATGTGGACATCTTTCAAAAGAATATCATCGATAGATATGTTTCCCGACCAGATACTTTAAGCGATCTTTGTCTAGCAGAATTTGCGGCAAATTACTCAGTGACCTCTGTTGAAAAAGAAGAAGCGGATGACAGTGTTCCATTTGTGCTTGATAACAACGAAGGTATAGTGCAGAACACAAGCAGAGATAGGTTGCCCAAACGCATTAAATTAAAAGATGGCAATGGTATGATGTTTAGGCGAAAATTCGAAGCTGTGATACGATTTCGCAAATTCAACTCTGAGAAAGATTCCATGAATTTGTATCGAGCAAAACTAATGTTGTATTTGCCATGGCGAGATGAAGAGACTGACTTGATCGGTAACTATCCGGATTTCGAATCTCATTATCATGCAGTTTGTCATCGAGTTAGTGACAAGGAAGCAAAATTCACTGAAAACCTTGACCTCATAGATCAAGCAATTCACGAGAATGCAGTGTATGGGCCCCCAGAACATGCATGGGCAAATGTCGCACCTGGTACGGAACATGCTAATTTGCAAGATGTAAATGAGGGTGTCGAAATTGAACGTCACATAGACCAAGAAGACCTAGATGCAAATGCTGCAATGCTTGAGGAACCAAGATGTGGTCCAACGTCAGATTTGATTGCACGTTATCAAATTGAAACTGATAGAGAACTGCTTTCACCCAGTGATTATAGAAAAATGGTGCGCGGTTTGAATGAGAAACAGCGACAAATTGTGTTTTATCATAGAAATTGGTGCAAACATACAGTTATAGCCATCAAAAACAAACAGAAAGTAATTCCGTACAGAATCTTTCTCAGTGGACCGGGTGGAGCAGGAAAAACTCACGTGATCAGATTGATTCATTCAGACACCAGAAAGCTGCTTTCACTTTCACGGATCATAAAGCCAAATGATGTGACAGTTCTTCTGACAGCACCAACAGGTGTGGCAGCTTTTAACGTGGGAGGTATGACAGTCCATTCTGCTTTGCTATTAAGAGTCAAGAAATATGGACAAGGAGGTGAACCACTTACGTTTGAGAAGTTAAACACCCTGCGATCTAAACTTGAGAACCTACAACTGGTCATCATTGATGAAGTTTCAATGATTGGTTCCGATTTGCTGCTCAACATTCACAAGCGATTAGATGAAATTAAAGGTCAGTCTGGTGACGATATTTTGTTTGGCAACGTTTGTATTCTTGCTGTAGGAGACCTATACCAGCTACCGCCTGTGAAACAGTCACCCATTTATGCTCCAGTACATGATAGAATGGAGAGACTCAATGGTTCACTGTGGAAAGACCACTTTCAACTACATGAGTTGGATAAAGTTATGCGACAGAAAGATGATCAAGCTTTTGCCGAAATGCTTTGTCGAATCAGAGTTGGCAAACAAACTGACGATGATATTGAAATGCTGAAATTCCGAGTGATATCTGCAGAAGACGAAAACTATCCGGAAGATGCCTTGCATGTATTTGCTTTAAATCGTGATGTTGATGAAAGAAATGAGAGGAAACTGGAATGTCTTGCACCGCTTGAAGAACAACGAACTCGTATCTTCGCGTCGGATGACAAATGTGACAGCACAGGTCTGGTAAATTTAGAGAATATCGCATCTTCTAAAAAACGTTCCGAGACAGCGGGATTGCACACAGTGTTGATTCTAACTGAAGGAGCACGAGTCATGCTGACATATAACGTTGACACAGCAGATGGTTTGGTAAATGGCGTCATAGGAACGGTTACATCAGTGGTAAAAAACGACAAAGGGAAGGTACTAACTGTTCTTGTTTGCTTTGATAATGAGCAAGTTGGACTAAAGGCGAGATCTACAAGCCAATGGAAAGACATATACCCACTTGCAGTTCCAATTAAGCGTCATGAAGGTAAATTTGATAAAGGTGGGAAGAAAGGTGCACAAATTGCCCGGAGGCAGTTTCCTTTGACGTTGGCGTGGGCTGTGACAATTCATAAATGTCAAGGACTCACTGTTGATCAGATTGTTGTTAGTATGAAAAATTCCAGACGGTTTGGACAAGGACAAGCCTATGTGGCATTTAGTCGTGCGCGATCTTTGAATGGTCTCTTCATCACAGATTTTGACGAGACAGGAATTAGAACCAGCCAAAAAATAGAAACAGAAATGAATGAAATGCGTGATCAATTGGTGCATTCTATTCCAAAGCCAAACTTTGTCAAACTTCCCAAACCTGAATGGATCACACTTGGTCATCTCAATGTTCACTACTTCTTAGAGAAATTATGTGACTTAAACAGCCACCATGAAACTGAACTTCTGGCAAAGACAGACGTCATGTGCTTTACCGAGACCTATTTGAAAAAGGAGCACAACATCGATCAATTTTTAATGATGCATAACTATATAGCGTTCAGAGAAGATGTGCCAGATGAACAAAACCACGCCGGCAGACATGGTGTTATGATATGTGCGTCACCACACTTAAGACCATTGGAGCTTCCTTTGATCTCAGTAACTGGACTAGAATCAAAAGTAGTTGTTCTCACGACAACAACATCTCGACTAATCGTTTCCGTTATATATAGAAAACCTTCACAATCAACAAAAGATTTCTTGCATTTACTAGACTCACTGCTTGCCCTGATGCCCTTGAATATTCCAACAATTGTACTTGGTGATTTCAATGATAATTTACTCAATGAGAAACAGTCCTCATTAACATATTTCATGGAGCGGAATGGCTTTAAGCAGTATGTGTGCAGAGCGACAACTGATGGCGGATCTTTGTTGGATCATATTTACTTTAACAGACATGATATTAATTTGAATGGTACTGTTCAGATTCATGTGCATGATGTGTATTACTCAGACCATGACGCAGTATTCTTATCAACAAACTGTTTATGAAGAGACATTTGATCTGATATGTAATATAATATAATAATAATACAGAATAATATCCGCCAAGTCACATGCTATGATATGCACTTGATTTGAGGTAGATATTTGAAATAAAACCGAAGTGTTTTCGAATTATGTGTTTTGACCTTATTGTATTGTAGTAATATGGAGTCATTCGAATCAAAAGCGTGTGTAAGCGATTTTGGTGTAAAGGTAAATCAAAATTGGCCTCCTAAACAAACTTGACCTTGACCGATTTGAACCCGATCAAAGTTCAGTATATTATGTCATAAACCTCCCATGTAACATAAAAATAGAGACATAATTTCTCTAGATTTGATTATAAATCAGCCGTATAATTTATATACTAAGAAATATACTTGAACAAACAATACGAATAATAAAAAAAAATCTGATTTCGTCTCATTTCCCAAGGTGAGACTCGATATCGGTAACTTAAATGCTGTAGACACCAGCACAGACCACCGAGCCATACACAACTGACTAACATTTGAAGAAAGATTCCTATGTGTATTTACCATTGTGAGCGATAGAGCGATGACAAACACACACAAACCGAACCGAACAATAGAACAGCACGCGGGAAAAACACACGGGTGAATTTGAAAAGAAATATGTTTTGTAAACTACTCGCATCAAAAAACCTGTATATTAAATCAATTTATGTTTTAAAATTACAAATCACCAATTATAACTCTTGGCTCTTGTACAAAAATGAAGTTTTTTGGACAAGTAGTTCTCGAGAAAATGCAATTTTAGTTTACTTGTTAATTTAAGACTGCTCACCGCCTTTTTATAATTCTGTCCTATCTTTTAACACAAGCAGGTCTGAACATAATTTTTAAAAGTGGCCCAGAATTGGAACCGTGGTCCGGATTTTAACCAAAATTGGGCGGTGTCTTCCTTGCACCAGGTGACATGTCTGGTAGTAATTTGGAGTCATTCGAATCAAAAATGTGAGCGCTAGAGTGATGACAAACAAACAAACAAACAAACAAACAGATCAACATACTTGGCCAATTTTCAATTTGGCCAAGTAACAAACAAACAAACACACACACAAACCGCACCAATCAACATACTTGGCCAATTTTCAATTTGGCCAAGTAACAAACATACTAGCCTTCGCGCATAGCACGATACTTGGCCAAATCAAAATTGGCCTCCTGACATTCACCCAATTTGCACCAAAAGTGTGTGTCTTATGCTGTGTGATTTAGGCTAATTTCACTACAATCATGTGTATACGAGTTTGGTGTACAGGTTATGTAACCAGCCTTTCAACGAACAATAGCTTCAGTCGGCTAACAATAGAACAGCAACGCGAAAAACACACGGGTGAATTTGAAAAGAAATAGGTTTTGTAAACTACTCGCATCAAAAAACCTCTATATTAAATCTAATTCAGTTTTAAAATTACAAATCACAAATTATAACTCTTGCCTCTTGTACAAAAATGAAGTTTTTTGGACAAGTAGTTCTCGAGAAAATGCAATTTTAGTTTACTTGTTAATTTAAGACTGCTCACCGGCTTTTTATAATTCTGTCCTATCTTTTAACACTAGCAGGTCTGAACATAATTTTTAAAAGTGGCCCAGAATTAGAACCGTGGTCCGGATTTTAACCAAAATTAGGCGGTGTCTTCCTTGCACCAGGTGACATGTCTGGTATTAATTTGGAGTCATTCGAATCAAAACTGTGAGCGCTAGAGTGATGACAAACAAACAAACACACACACACACACACACACCCACACACACATCCACACACACACACACACACACAAACCGCACCAATCAACATACTTGGCCAATTTTCAATTTGGCCAAGTAACTAGCCTTCGCGCATAGCGCGATACTTGGCCAAATCAAATGTGGCCTCCTAAACACACTTGACCTTGACCGATTTTAACCCGATCAAAGTTCAGTATATGTCATAAACCTCCCATGTAACATGAAAATAGAGACATAATTTCTCTAGATTTAATTATAAATCAGCCGTATAGGCCTAATTTATATACTAAGAATATATACTTGAACAAACAATAAAAAAAAATCTGATTTCGTTTCATTTCCCAAGGTGAGACTCGATCTCGGTAACTTAAATGCTGTAGACACCAGCACAGACCACCGAGCCATACACAACTGACTAACATTTGAAGAAAGATTCCTCTGTGTATTTACCATTGTGAGCGATAGAGCGATGACAAACACACACACAAACCGAACAATAGAACAGCAACGCGAAAAACACACTGGTGAATTTGAAGAGAAATAGGTTTTGTAAAGTACTCGCATCAAAAAACCTGTATATTAAATCAATTTATGTTTTAAAATTACAAATCACCAATTATAACTCTTGGCTCTTGTACAAAAATGAAGTTTTTTGGAGAAGTAGTTCTCGAGAAAATGCAATTTTAGTTTACTTGTTAATGTAAGACTGCTCACCGGCCTTTGATAATTCTGTCCTTTCTTTTAACACTAGCAGGTCTGAAAGTAATTTTTAAAAGTGGTCCAGAATTGGGACCGTGGTCCGGATTTTAACCAAAATTGGGCAGTGTCGTCCTTGCACCAGGTGACATGTATGGTAGAAATTTGGAGTCATTCGAACCAAAACTGTGAGCGCTAGAGTGATGACAAACAAACAAACAAACTAGCCTTCGCGCATAGCGCGATACTTGGCCAAATCAAAATTGGCCTCCTGACATTGACCCAATTTGCACCAAAAGTGTGTGTCTTATGCTGTGTGATTTAGGCTAATTTCACTACTATCATGTGTATACGAGTTTGGTGTACAGGTTATGTAACCAGCCTTTCAACGAACAATAGCTTCAGTCGGCTAACAATAAACAGCAACGCGAAAAACACACTGGTGAATTTGAAGAGAAATAGGTTTTGTAAACTACTCGCATCAAAAAACCTGTATATTAAATCAATTTATGTTTTAAAATTACAAATCACCAATTATAACTCTTGCCTCTTGTACAAAAATGAAGTTTTTTGGACAAGTAGTTCCCGAGAAAATGCAATTTAAGTTTACTTGTTAATTTAAGACTGCTCACCGGCTTTTTATAATTCTGTCCTATCTTTTAACACTAGCAGGTCTGAAAATAATTTTTAAAAGTGGCCCAGAATTGGAACCGTGGTCCGGATTTTAACCAAAATTGGGCGGTTTCTTCCTTGTACCAGGTGACATGTATGGTAGTAATTTGGAGTCATTCGAACCAAAACTGTGAGCGCTAGAGTGATGACAAACAAACAAACACACACACAAACCAAACAGATCAACATACTTGGCCGATTTTCAATTTGGCCAAGTAACAAACATACAAACTAGCCTTCGCGCATAGCGCGATACTTGGCCAAATCAAAATTGGCCTCATCAAAATTGGCCTCCTAAACACACTTGACCCGATTTTCACCAAAAGTGTGTGTCTTAATGCTGTGTGATTTAGGCTAATTTTACTACAATCCTGTGTATACAAGTTTAGTGTACAGGTTATGTAACCAGCCTTTCAACGAACAATAGCTTCAGTCGGCTAACAATAGAACAGCAACGCGAAAAACACACGGGTGAATTTGAAAAGAAAAAATAGGTTTTGTAAACTACTCGCATCAAAAAACCTCTATATTAAATCTAATTAAGTTTTAAAATTACAAATCACAAATTATAACTCTTGCCTCTTGTACAAAAATGGAGTTTTTTGGACAAGTAGTTCTCGAGAAAATGCAATTTTAGTTTACTTGTTAATTTAAGACTGCTCACCGGATTTTGATAATTCTGTCCTATCTTTTAACACTAGCAGGTCTGAAAGTAATTTTTAAAAGTGGTCCAGAATTGGGACCGTGGTCCGGATTGTAACCAAAATTGGACAGTATCGTCCTTGCACCAGGTGACATGTATGGTAGTAATTTGGAGTCATTCGAATCTAAACTGTGAGCTCTAGAGTGATGACAAACAAACAAACAAACAAACAAACTAGCCTTCGCGCATAGCGCGATACTTGGCTAAATCAAAATTGGCCTCCTAACATTGACCCAATTTGCACCAAAAGTGTGTGTCTTTTGCTGTGTGATTTAGGCTAATTTCACTACTATCATGTGTATACGAGTTTGGTGTACAGGTTATGTAACCAGCCTTTCAACGAACAATAGCTTTAGTCGGCTAACAATAGAACAGCACGCGGAAAAAACACACGGGTGAATTTGAAAAGAAATAGGTTTTGTAAACTACTCGCATCAAAAAACCTGTACATTAAATCTAATTATGTTTTAAAATTACAAATCACTAATTATAACACTTGCCTCTTGTACAAAAATGAAGTTTTTTGGACAAGTAGTTTTCGAGAAAATGCAATTTTAGTTTACTTGTTAATTTAAGACTGCTCACCGGCTTTTGATAATTCTGTCCTATCTTTTACCACTAGCAGGTCTGAAAATAATTTTTAAAAGTGGTCCAGAATTGGGACCGTGGTCCAGATTTTAACCAAAGTTGGGCAGTGTCGTCCTTGCACCAGGTGACATGTATGGTAGTAATTTGGAGTCATTCGGGTCAAAACTGTGAGCGCTAGAGTGATGACAAACAAACAAACACACACACCCACACACACACACACACACACACACACACACACAAACCGCACCAATCAACATACTTGGCCAATTTTCAATTTGGCCAAGTAAATTTGGCGAAGTAACAAACAAACTAGCCTTCGCGCATAGCGCGATACTTGGCCAAATCAAAATTGGCCTCCTGACATTGATCCTATTTTCACCAAAAGTATGTGTCTTATGCTGTGTGATTTAGGCTAATTTCACTACAATCATGTGTATACGAGTTTGGTGTAAAGGTTATGTAACAAGCCTTTCAACGAACAATAGCTTCAGTCGGCTAACAATAGAACACCAACGCTAAAAACACACGGGTGAATTTGAAAAGAAATAGGTTTTGTAAACTACTCGCATCAAAAACCCTCTATATTAAATCTAATTCAGTTTAAAAATTACAAATCACAAATTATAAATCTTGCCTCTTGTACAAAAATGAAGTTTTTTGGACAAGTAGTTCCCGAGAAAATGCAATTTAAGTTTACTTGTTAATTTAAGACTGCTCACCGGCTTTTTATAATTCTGTCCTATCTTTTAACACTAGCAGGTCTGAAAATAATTTTTAAAAGTGGCCCAGAATTGGAACCGTGGTCCGGATTTTAACCAAAATTGGGCGGTGTCTTCCTTGCACCAGGTGACATGTATGGTTGTAATTTGGAGTCATTCGAACCAAAACTGTGAGCGCTAGAGTGATGACAAACAAACAAACACACACACAAACCAAACAGATCAACATACTTGGCCAATTTTCAATTTGGCCAAGTAACAAACAAACACACAAACCAAACAGATCAACATACTTGGCCAATTTTCAATTTGGCCAAGTAACAAACACACACACACACACACACACACACAAACCGCACCAATCAACATACTTGGCCAATTTTCAATTTGGCCAAGTAACAAACAAACAAACACACCCCCAAACCAAACAGATCAACATACTTGGCCAATTTTCAATTGTCTTTAATTTAATTTAATTAGTCTTTAATTGATTAATCCCCAACATACTACATATAGATTGCATAATTGAAGACATGAAATTAGTTCCTTGATCATGTACAATCTCTTCGGGTAATCCTACTCTAGTAAAGACTTCTATTAGAGCCCTGGCTACTGTTTCAGCTCTAACATTGGGTAACGGGATAGCATCCGGATATCTCGTAGCATAGTCAATTATAGTAAGCATATATTTGTTATTACGGCTTGTTCTAGATAAGGGTCCAACAATGTCTATCGCTATACGTTTAAATGGTGTACTTATAATCGGTAATGGTATCAAAGTATGTTTCCTTTTACTTTTACCCTTATCTACCTTTTGGCATTCCTTACAGACTTTACAATAGACTACCACATCTTTAAATATACCTGGCCAATAGAATTGGTTCAGGACCCTACTTTTAGTTTTCTCAACACCCATGTGACCTGCAAATGGCACATTATGACCTAAGTGTAATACACCCTGTCTACACTGAGTGGGTAATACAATCTGTTCCACTTGGTTATTCTTATCTTTAATACTACTCCAATTTCTCATCAATATACCTTGTCTCATAAAGAAACATACCCTATGCTGACCTATTTCTTCCATAGGGACTACCCTGTCAAACACTCCTTTGAGTGAGTCATCCTTAGTTTGCAATTTGATCAGTTCTTGTTTAGTTAGGTTCAGCTTGTGCTGTTGTTCATAAGTTTTATGTTTGACTGTTTTATCTTTAGCTTTATCCTCATTTTCGTCAAACAAATTATTCATTTCTGTTCCATTCATATCATCTAAACACTTAGTTTTATTTACTTTGTTGTCATTTACTACTGTTTTCAACAATTGTACATTAGTTTCTTTAAGCGGCTCTTCTACTGTATCGGCTTAAAGTTACTATCTTTCCCTAACAATATCATTTCGTCTTGTATTCTAACATCATTTTCTATTCTGGCTTGCTCCCTAGTTAGGACGAACATTTCTTTAGCCATTGTTTCCCCACAATTCTGGTGCAAATCATGACCCAATAACATGTCCCTCTGTAATCCTTCGATTACGGCTACAATCACTTTTCCTGTCACTATCTTACTTTCTATAGTTACCTCAGCTAAGGGGACGGTAATATCGCCTCCTATACCTCTTAACGTAACCCATTTTCCTGGCAAGTAACATTTGTTAGGCACTAGACTTTCTTTAACAGCTGACTGGGTACATCCCGAGTCTCTAAGCATAGTTATATCCTGTCCTTCTAATTTTCCTGGTATTGTACACTTCTCCATTTTATTTTCTACACTATCCATAACTACTTGGGGTCTATCTGGTTTCATTCCTTCACATCTTAAGCCATCTTTCACATTCGGGCCCTTCTTAGTGTCACTAGTCTTTCCTTTTGCTACCATCTTAGGACAATCCCCTATTTTATGTCCCTTCTCCTTACAATTGAAGCATAGGCCATTAATCCATTCATTTGAAGGTTCTCTCTGTTGGAAATTTCTACCATAGTTATGGAATTTGCCTCCCCTTCCGCGATACCTATTGTATCCTTGCTGCCTAGCTCCAGGGTTATTCTGAGTCGTACTATTCTTAGGTTTACTATTTTCTTGGCCCTTATAATACGTAGGCTTATTTTCAGAATTTACGGCATTCCAATAGCCACGGCCACCTCTATTAGCTATATAATCATCGGCTATCATAGCCATATCATAGCTCTTATTTACTTGTTTATCTCTAAGATAAAGCCTCAGATCTTCAGGCATTTTATCAAGTGCCTGTTCCATTATAATCATTTCAATAATGCCTGCAGCATCATCGTCTTTTACATTAGCACATTTCATCCAACATTTTAAATAATGGGAGAGCTCATTCAGCCATTCCCTGATGGACATATCTTTAACTCTGTTTGAATTTCTAAATTTAAATCTGTAGGTCTCTGCGGACACATCATACTTTTCTAAGATTGCCTTCTTTAAGGTATCATAATCTACACATTCTTTTACGGTTAAGGATGCATATGCTGTCCTAGCTTTACCAGACAGTTCAGGTGCTAACCTAGCGGACCACGTATTCTTATCCCAACCTGTGGCTTCTGCCAAGTGTTCAAATGCTCTAAAATATATATCAATATCATCTGATTCCTTCAAAGTAGGAACCTTTACCTTCATTTCATCTACTATATTCCTAGCATTACTGTAGCTAGACCTATTTTCTAATTCCATCATTTTCACTCTTTCTTGTGATTCAATTTTTCTTAGCTCTATATCTGCTTTCTTTTGCTCTATATCTGCTTCTAATCTTAATTGGTCTTGCTGGTATTCTAACTTTTTGTTTTCGGCCTCGAACTTCATTCGAAAATATTCGAGCATCATATCTTTAGGCATACCGCCGGGTATTTCGGGCAAATCAATATCCCTAGCCATTTTATCATATATTTCATTGACTTGGTCAACCTCTTCTTGGTCAACCATATCTTCCCTAGTATCTTTGTCTGACATAGTCTTATCTATATTTTTACCCGATCTTAAAGTTGTCATGCTAATAACAATTTTACTAATGAAATATGTAAACTTATGTATACAAAATATGTTATAAAAGTATTTGTATTACCTTGATTCCATTCAGATATGTAAAAATATGAAATCCACATAAATTTTTTAATGCAATACAATCTAAGACATTAATTTACTTCAAAGTCACAAACAACGTTCCAAGTTCGCTCCGTACAAAAATTAATTTTCGAAATAAAAAATAGTTTACAAAGTCAGCTATGCAAATCTTCTCAAAATTTTCTGGGCTTCCTTCTGTTACTTCAGTCTTCTTCTTTCAGACCTCGGTGAATATATACAGTATCTCCGATGAATATCCAGCAGTCTTGAGCTCAACAGTACTTCTTCTTCGTTGTAATATCCAAACAACGCACGGTATAAAAACTGTCAGGAATCCAGATCTTCGTAACCATTTAACTTTTTGGTTACTGATTTAACAGGCCCGTAGAGTAGGCACTGTCACTTCTTCTTCTTCTTCTTGATACTTAAATCATGTAAACAAAAATTTTCACCGCTGCCACCATGTAGTGAATTTATCTTAGTTGGTTCCGAGCTTTCTCAGGCGTATATATTTCCACGCGACGTACGCTGCTGTCACTGAATGATAACTCATACAAAAAGTATATTTAACTCAACTAGAACTTTTATTCCTTGTAATTCGATTAATACATCTTTCTACCACTACCAGTCAAGCCTTAATATTTTCTTTATCATCTTTCCGTTTATCTACTCTGATCTTATTCTCTCTTCTCTCTTAATATCTATTACATTCCACTTTTATACTGGATATGCAAATTTTCGGCTTCAGAAGAGGATAACGTTGTCCCTCCAAAAATTATACGATTTTGATTGGCTAATAATATAAGGCGGACCTGGTCTAAAGCATCCTTCTCTAAACACAGAGAATCACAACATTTAATATGACACATGTGTATACGAGTTTGGTGTACAGGTTATGTAACCAGCATTTCAACGAACAATAGCTTCACTCGACTAACAATAGAACAGCACGCGAAAAAAACACACGGGTGAATTTGAAAAGAAATATGTTTTGTAAACTACTCGCATCAAAAAACCTGTATATTAAATCAATTTATGTTTTAAAATTACAAATCACAAATTATAACTCTTGCCTCTTGTACAAAAATGAAGTTTTTTGGACAAGTAGTTTTCGAGAAAATGCAATTTTAGTTTACTTGTTAATTTAAGACTGCTCACCGGCTTTTGATAATTCTGTCCTATCTTTTACCACTAGCAGGTCTGAAAATAATTTTTAAAAGTGGTCCAGAATTGGGACCGTGGTCCAGATTTTAACCAAAGTTGGGCAGTGTCGTCCTTGCACCAGGTGACATGTATGGTAGTAATTTGGAGTCATTCGGGTCAAAACTGTGAGCGCTAGAGTGATGACAAACAAACAAACACACACACCCACACACACACACACACACACACACACACACACAAACCGCACCAATCAACATACTTGGCCAATTTTCAATTTGGCCAAGTAAATTTGGCGAAGTAACAAACAAACTAGCCTTCGCGCATAGCGCGATACTTGGCCAAATCAAAATTGGCCTCCTGACATTGATCCTATTTTCACCAAAAGTATGTGTCTTATGCTGTGTGATTTAGGCTAATTTCACTACAATCATGTGTATACGAGTTTGGTGTAAAGGTTATGTAACAAGCCTTTCAACGAACAATAGCTTCAGTCGGCTAACAATAGAACACCAACGCTAAAAACACACGGGTGAATTTGAAAAGAAATAGGTTTTGTAAACTACTCGCATCAAAAACCCTCTATATTAAATCTAATTCAGTTTAAAAATTACAAATCACAAATTATAAATCTTGCCTCTTGTACAAAAATGAAGTTTTTTGGACAAGTAGTTCCCGAGAAAATGCAATTTAAGTTTACTTGTTAATTTAAGACTGCTCACCGGCTTTTTATAATTCTGTCCTATCTTTTAACACTAGCAGGTCTGAAAATAATTTTTAAAAGTGGCCCAGAATTGGAACCGTGGTCCGGATTTTAACCAAAATTGGGCAGTGTCGTCCTTGCACCAGGTGACATGTATGGTAGAAATTTGGAGTCATTCGAACCAAAACTGTGAGCGCTAGAGTGATGACAAACAAACAAACAAACTAGCCTTCGCGCATAGCGCGATACTTGGCCAAATCAAAATTGGCCTCCTGACATTGACCCAATTTGCACCAAAAGTGTGTGTCTTATGCTGTGTGATTTAGGCTAATTTCACTACTATCATGTGTATACGAGTTTGGTGTACAGGTTATGTAACCAGCCTTTCAACGAACAATAGCTTCAGTCGGCTAACAATAAACAGCAACGCGAAAAACACACTGGTGAATTTGAAGAGAAATAGGTTTTGTAAACTACTCGCATCAAAAAACCTGTATATTAAATCAATTTATGTTTTAAAATTACAAATCACCAATTATAACTCTTGCCTCTTGTACAAAAATGAAGTTTTTTGGACAAGTAGTTCCCGAGAAAATGCAATTTAAGTTTACTTGTTAATTTAAGACTGCTCACCGGCTTTTTATAATTCTGTCCTATCTTTTAACACTAGCAGGTCTGAAAATAATTTTTAAAAGTGGCCCAGAATTGGAACCGTGGTCCGGATTTTAACCAAAATTGGGCGGTGTCTTCCTTGTACCAGGTGACATGTATGGTAGTAATTTGGAGTCATTCGAACCAAAACTGTGAGCGCTAGAGTGATGACAAACAAACAAACACACACACAAACCAAACAGATCAACATACTTGGCCAATTTTCAATTTGGCCAAGTAACAAACACACACACAAACCAAACAGATCAACATACTTGGCCAATTTTCAATTTGGCCAAGTAACAAACAAACACACACACAAACCGCACCAATCAACATACTTGGCCAATTTTCAATTTGGCCAAGTAACAAACAAACTAGCCTTCGCGCATAGCGCGATACTTGGCCAAATCAAAATTGGCCTCCTAAACAAACTTGACCTTGACCGATATTAACCCGATCAAAGTTCAGTATATGTCATAAACCTCCCATGTAACATGAAAATAGAGACATAATTTCTGTAGATTTAATTATGAATCAGCCGTATAATTTATATACTAAGAAATATACTTGAACAAACAATAAAAAAAAATCTGATTTCGTTTCATTTCCCAAGGTGAGACTCGATCTCGGTAACTTAAATGCTGTAGACACCAGCACAGACCACCGAGCCATACACAACTGACTAACATTTGAAGAAAGATTCCTCTGTGTATTTACCATTGTGAGCGATAGAGCGATGACAAACACACACACAAACCGAACCGAACAATAGAACAGCACGCGGAAAAAACACACGGGTGAATTTGAAAAGAAATAGGTTTTGTAAACTACTCGCATCCAAAAACCTGTATATTAAATCAATTTATGTTTTAAAATTACAAATCACAAATTATAACTCTTGCCTCTTGTACAACAATGAAGTTTTTTGGACAAGTAGTTCCCGAGAAAATGCAATTTTAGTTTACATGTTAATTTAAGACTGCTCACCGGCTTTTTATAATTCTGTCCTATCTTTTAACACTAGCAGGTCTGAAAATAATTTTTAAAAGTGGCCCAGAATTGGAACCGTGGTCCAGATTTTAACCAAAATTGGGCAGTGTCGTCCTTGCACCAGGTGACATGTATGGTAGTAATTTGGAGTCATTCGAACCAAAACTGTGAGCGCTAGAGTGATGACAAACAAACAAACACACACACAAACCAAACAGATCAACATACTTGGCCAATTTTCAATTTGGCCAAGTAACAAACAAACAAACAAACTAGCCTTCGCGCATAGCGCGATACTTGGCCAAATCAAAATTGGCCTCCTGACATTGACCCAATTTTCACCAAAAGTGTATGTCTTATGGTGTGTGATTTAAGCTAATTATACTACAATCCTGTGTATACGAGTTAGGTGTACAGGTTATGTAACCAGCCTTTCAACGAACAATAGCTTCAGTCGGCTAACAATAGAACAGCAACGCGAAAAACACACGGGTGAATTTGAAAAGAAATAGATTTTGTAAACTACTCGCATCAAAAAACCTCTACATTAAATCTAATTAAGTATTAAAATTACAAATCACAAATTATAACTCTTGCCTCTTGTACAAAAATGAAGTTTTTTGGACTAGTAGTTCTCGAGAAAATGTAATTTAAGTTTACTTGTTAATTTAAGACTGCTCACCGGCTTTTGATAATTCTGTCCTATCTTTTAACACTAGCAGGTCTGAAAATAATTTTTAAAAGTGGCCCAGAATTGGAACCGTGGTCCAGATTTTAACCAAAATTGGGCGGTGTCGTCCTTTCACCAGGTGACATGTATGGTATTAATTTGGAGTCATTCGAATCAAAACTGTGAGCGCTAGAGTGATGACAAACAAACAAACAAACAAACAAACAGGTCAACATACTTGGCCAATTTTCAATTTGGCCAAGTAACAAACAAACAAACACACACACAAACCAAACAGATCAACATACTTGGCCAATTTTCAATTTGGCCAAGTAACAAACATACAAACATACAAACTAGCCTTCGCGCATAGCGCGATACTTGGCCAAATCAAAATTGGCCTCCTAAACACACTTGACCGATTTTCACCAAAAGTGTGTGTCTTAATGCTGTTTGATTTAGGCTAATTTTACTACAATCCTGTGTATACGAGTTTTGTGTACAGGTTATGTAACCAGCCTTTCAACGAACAATAGCTTCAGTCGGCTAACAATAGAAAAGCAACGCGAAAAACACACGGGTGAATTTGAAAAGAAATAGGTTTTGTAAACTACTCGCATCAAAAAACATTTTTTTTTTAAATCTAATTAAGTTTTAAAATTACAAATCACAAATTATAACTCTTGCCTTTTGTACAAAAATTGAGTTTTTTGGACAAGTAGTTCTCGAGAAAATACAATTTAAGTTTACTTGTTAATTTAAGACTGCTCACCGGCCTTTGATAATTCTGTCCTTTCTTTTAACACTAGCAGGTCTGAAAATAATTTTTAAAAGTGGTCCAGAATTAGGACCATGGTCCGGATTTTAACCAAAATCGGGCAGTGTCGTCCTTGCACCAGGTGACATGTATGGTAGTAATTTGGAGTCATTCGAATCAAAATTGTGAGCGCTAGAGTGATGACAAACAAACAAACACACACACACACACACACATCCACACACACACACACACACACACACAAACCGCACCAATCAACATACTTGGCCAATTTTCAATTTGGCCAAGTAACAAAGTGAATACTATACTTGGCAAAATTCTTTTTTGCCAAGTAACAAACTAGCCTTCGCGCATAGCGCGATACTTGGCCAAATCAAAATTGGCCTCCTGACATTGACCCAATTTTCACCAAAAGTGTGTGTCTTATGCTGTGTGATTTAGGCTAATTTCACTACAATCATGTGTATACGAGTTTGGTGTACAGGTTATGTAACCAGCCTTTCAACGAACAATAGCTTCAGTCGGCTAACAATAGAACAGCAACGTGAAAAACACACGGGTGAATTTGAAAAGAAATAGGTTTTGTAAATTACTCGCAAAACCTCTGTATTAAATCTAATTAAGTTTTAAAATTACAAATCACAAACTAGAATTTAATTCGTCACTTTGACGAATTATAGGTGATCATTTTTATCATTTGAATGAAATTAACACTTTTTAAACATGCATGTACGTTAACATACGATCGTAAAAAGTTGATGTACTTCATCCTATGACATGACGCATACGCTTATAGTGCTGAGTTGTACCTATTACTGTATATGCCAAACACAATATGTATAGTATATACTGTATATCTATATACAGTGTAGCATAGGTGAAATTACGGGAGACACATCATGTTCTATTTTTTTGGTATGATGGAATTATCAAAATAAACTCAAAGATGACAATTTCGAAAGATAATGAATTGAGCAAATAAATATAAGAATTAGAAGAGAATCTGGCACGTAGAAGCGCTATGCGCGCTCTTTGAAATTTGTATAACTTTGACGAAAAAGATGAAAAAACTACTTTTTAACTTCATCTGGCCATATGTTAACGTCACAACATCCGATAGGCTTGGTTTTTATATGAATTCATATCTACATTTCATCAGCTTTCATAATAAATTATAAATATCAAGGTAACCTTCAATTCTGAAGAGCTGTAAGATATTCAAATTTATGGCGAAGGTGAAATTACACGACCTACGTTATTCAAGTTTTTACGCGTGATGTCGTAATCAAAATTAAAACACTGACAACTTATGAGAAAGATAAATAATTAAGCAAGCACACACTGAAATTTGTGCGAAAATCGAGCTCAAATAGAGGAGATGCGATCTATTCAATGTGATAACCTACACAAAACGGAAAAAAATCCTAATTTTTAAATTCAAGTGGCCATTTGATGACGTAATACCATTTTGTACGTCTAATATGTATATACATTTATATCTACAACTCATTGGCTTCCATAATGAGTTAAACAAATTGGGGGTCACCGTGCATTCTGAAGAATTATTTTCATTTTAAAAATGCCTTATTTTTTACCCTTTTTAGCACTTTTGTACAAATAATGTGCGCATTTTGTCATTTTTAACGTGCTCGTATAGCACTATTTTAAGTCGAAATGGACTCAAATTTGGTGGATGTACCAAGGAAGATGAGTAGAATGCAGTTTGTACAAAAACATTGTATTTGTTACGCTTTCTATGTACGCACGCGCAAAAACGTGTTTTTGCGCAGTAATTTTTAAAAACACGCAAATGGCCTAATTCATGCTCTAAATTGATCAAAACGTAATTTTGAGCTTTTTAAATTTTTAACGCGCGATTTCACGCGCATGACCCTACGTGCGCGTGCGTATTTATTTGCTAATATTTTTACCCTTGACCTGAAGTTTACGTGTAGTGAATTTTATTAATATGTGATAATGAATTATGGAGATATGATTGATAACGTGATTTCACAAAATGGCGTATAAATGACGTCACGGATGAGTGATCACGCTAAAAAGCTTATTAGGACTAAGTTACAGTATTTGAAAGATGTTGTGAAATTTTTGTGATCATTGACATACAACTTTTTGAGATAATTGTTACACAAAATAGTGTACAGAAAGAATAAAGATTTCATACAATAACAATAGGTGATCATTTAATTCTAAATGATCACCTAATTTTAACTCTTGCCTCTTGTACAAAAATGAAGTTTTTTGGACAAGTAGTTCTCGAGAAAATGCAATTTTAGTTTACTTGTTAATTTAATTTAAGACTGCTCACCGGCTTTTGATAATTCTGTCGTATCTTTTAACACTAGCAGGTCTGAAAATAATTTTTTAAAGTGGTCCAGAATTTGGACCGTGGTCCGGATTTTACCCAGAATTGGACGGTGTCGTCCTTGCACCAGGTGACATGTATGGTAGTAATTTGGAGTCATTCGAATCAAAACTGTGAGCGCTAGAGTGATGACAAACAAACAAACAAACAAACTAGCCTTCGCGCATAGCGCGATACTTGGCCAAATCAAAATTGGCCTCCTGATATTGACCCAATTTTCACCAAAAGTGTGTGTCTTATGCTGTTTGATTTAGGTTAATTTCACTACTATCATGTGTATACGAGTTTGGTGTACAGGTTATGTAACCAGATTTCAACGAACAATAGCTTCAGTCGGCTAACAATAGAACAGCAACGCGAAAAACACACTGGTGAATTTGAAAAGATTTAGGTTTTGTAAACTACTCGCATCAAAAAACCTCTATATTAAATCTAATTCAGTTTTAAAATTACAAATCACAAATTATAACTCTTGCCTCTTGTACAAAAATGAAGTTTTTTGGACAAGTAGTTCCCGAGAAAATGCAATTTTAGTTTACTTGTTAATTTAAGACTGCTCACCGGCTTTTGATAATTCTGTCCTATCTTTTAACACTAGCAGGTCTGAAATAATTTGTAAAAGTGGTCCAGAATTGGGACCGTGGTCCGGATTTTAACCAAAATTAGGCAGTGTCGTCCTTGCACCAGGTGACATGTTTGGTAGTAATTTGGAGTCATTCGAATCAAAATTGTGAGCGCTAGAGTGATGACAAACAAACAAACACACACACAAACCGCACCAATCAACATACTTGGCCAATTTTCAATTTGGCCAAGTAACAAACTAGCCTTCGCGCATAGCACGATACTTGGCCAAATCAAAATTGGCCTCCTAAACAAACTTGACCTTGACCGATTTTAACCCGATCAAAGTTCAGTATATGTCATAAACCTCCCATGTAACATGAAAATAGAGACATAATTTCTCTAGATTTAATTATAAATCAGCCGTATAATTTATATACTAAGAAATATACTTGAACAAACAATAAAAAAAAATCTGATTTCGTTTCATTTCCCAAGGTGAGACTCGATCTCGGTAACTTAAATGCTGTAGATACCAGCACAGACCACCGAGCCATACACAACTGACTAACATTTGAAGAAAGATTCCTATGTGTATTTACCATTGTGAGCGATAGAGCGATGACAAACACACACACAAACCGAACAATAGAACAGCAACGCGAAAAACACACTGGTGAATTTGAAGAGAAATAGGTTTTGTAAACTACTCGCATCAAAAAACCTGTATATTAAATCAATTTATGTTTTAAAATTACAAATCACCAATTATAACTCTTGCCTCTTGTACAAAAATGAAGTTTTTTGGAGAAGTAGTTCTCGAGAAAATGCAATTTTAGTTTACTTGTTAATTTAAGACTGCTCACCAGATTTTGATAATTCTGTCCTATCTTTTAACACTAGCAGGTCTGAACATAATTTTTAAAAGTGGTCCAGAATTGGGACCGTGGTCCAGATTTTAACCAAAATTGGGTAGTGTCGTCCTTGCACCAGGTGACATGTATGGTAGTAATTTGGAGTCATTGGAATCAAAACTGTGAGCGCTAGAGTGATGACAAACAAACAAACAAACAAACTAGCCTTCGCGCATAGCGCGATACTTGGCCAAATCAAAATTGGCCTCCTGACATTGACCCAATTTTCACCAAAAGTGTATGTCTTATGCTGTGTGATTTAAGCTAATTATACTACAATCCTGTGTATACGAGTTAGGTGTACAGGTTATGTAACCAGCCTTTCAACGAACAATAGCTTCAGTCGGCTAACAATAGAACAGCAACGCGAAAAACACACGGGTGAATTTGAAAAGAAATAGATTTTGTAAACTACTCGCATCAAAAAACCTCTACATTAAATCTAATTAAGTATTAAATTTACAAATCACAAAATATAACTCTTGCCTCTTGTACAAAAATGAAATTTTTTGGACGAGTAGTTCTCGAGAAAATGTAATTTAAGTTTACTTGTTAATTTAAGACTGCTCACCGGCTTTTGATAATTCTGTCCTATCTTTTAACACTAGCAGGTCTGAAAATAATTTTTAAAAGTGGCCCAGAATTGGAACCATGGTCCAGATTTTAACCAAAATTGGGCGGTGTCGTCCTTGCACCAGGTGACATGTATGGTATTAATTTGGAGTCATTCGAATCAAAACTGTGAGCGCTAGAGTGATGACAAACAAACAAACAAACAAACAAACAAACAGATCAACATACTTGGCCAATTTTCAATTTGGCCAAGTAACAAACACACACACAAACCAAACAGATCAACATACTTGGCCAATTTTCAATTTGGCCAAGTAACAAACTAGCCTTCGCGCATAGCGCGATACTTGGCCAAATCAAAATTGGCCTCCTGACCATGACACGATTTTCGCCAAAAGTGTGTGTCTTATGCTGTGTGATTTAGGCTAATTTCACTACAATCATGTGTATACGAGTTTGGTGTACAGGTTATGTAACCAGCCTTTCAACGAACAATAGCTTCAGTCGGCTAACAATAGAACAGCAACGCAAAAAACACACGGGTGAATTTGAAAAGAAATAGGTTTTGTAAACTACTCGCATCAAAAAACCTGTATATTAAATCAATTTATGTTTTAAAATTACAAATCACAAATTATAACTCTTGCCTCTTGTACAAAAATGAACTTTTTTGGACAAGTAGTTCCCGAGAAAATGCAATTTAAGTTTACTTGTTAATTTAAGACTGCTCACCGGCTTTTGATAATTTTGTCCTATCTTTTAACAATAGCAGGTCTGAAAATAATTTTTAAAAGTGGTCCAGAATTAGGACCGTGGTCTGGATTTTAACCAAAATTGGGCAGTGTCGTCCTTGCACCAGGTGACATGTATGGTAGTAATTTGGAGTCATTCGAATCAAAATTGTGAGCGCTAGAGTGATGACAAACAAACAAACAAACACACACACACACACACTCACACAAACCGCACCAATCAACATACTTGGCCAATTTTCAATTTGGCCAAGTAACAAACAAACAAACAAACAAACACACACACAAACCGCACCAATCAACATACTTGGCCAATTTTCAATTTGGCCAAGTAACAAACTAGCCTTCGCGCATAGCGCGATACTTGGCCAAATCAAAATTGGCCTCCTGACATTCACCCAATTTTCACCAAAAGTGTGTGTCTTATGCTGTGTGATTTAGGCTAATTTCACTACAATCATGTATATACAAGTTTGGTGTACAGGTTATGTAACCAGCCTTTCAACGAACAAAAGCTTCAGTCGGTTAACAATAGAAAAGCAACGCGAAAAACACACGGGTGAATTTGAAAAGAAATAGGTTTTGTAAACTACTCGCATCAAAAAACCTCTATATTAAATCTAATTCAGTTTTAAAATTACAAATCACAAATTATAACTCTTGCCTCTTTTACAAAAATGAAGTTTTTTGGAGAAGTAGTTCCCGAGAAAATGCAATTTAAGTTTACTTGTTAATTTAAGACTGCTTTTGATAATTCTGTCCTATCTTTTAACACTAGCAGGTCTGAAAATAATTTTTAAAAGTGGTCCAGAATTTGGACCGTAGTCCCGATTTTAACCAAAATTGGGCAGTGTCGTCCTTGCACCAGGTGACATATATGGTATTAATTTGGAGTCATTCGAATCAAAATTTTGAGTGCTAAAGTGATGACAAACAAACAAACACACACACGCACCCACACATCCACACACACACACACAAAAACAAACCGCACCAATCAACATACTTGGCCAGTTTTCAATTTGGCCAAGTCACAAGCACCATACTATCGGTATTTTTTTAGATTAGTCAAAAGCATTTGACACCATTAATCATAACATTATTATTTCAGAGGCCTTCCACTACTACTTTTAAAAGACTACTTATCATTTTGCTAACAATATACTTAATACACTAAACCAAATCTCAACTCTTGCATGTTACCTGTGGGGTCAAGGGTCAATCATTGGCCCACTACTCTTTTTTCTCTAAAGGCAATACAAATCATAAATAATTCATTTAAAACAAAATACAAACAAATACTTATTTCAAACTATTTAAAACATTAGTATCTCACAATTGCCTTAAGACTGTTCTTTTTTTCCTTTTTTTGTGCCCCTTTATTTAATTTCATTTATCAATTTTACGAAAGAAAGAAGTAGTTTTTTTTCTCCTCTCACTTATTATAAATAATTAAATATATATTTACTTACCTGGAGGACCAAACTTAAACTGTCACTGGATAATAACTACTTTACTCTTTAATTTTTTGTTATATTTTTCAGAATGCATAACCAATATATATCTTGAGGATGCGAATGTTTTATATTCATTTTCGTCTCCAAATTATCCGAACAATTACTACAACAATTTAAATTGCGAATGGACAGTGTCCACCTCATCAGAGCTTGTCATTCTCCTTCAGTTCAACGACTTTCAACTAGAGTATGAATGGGATTATCTGTATGTTGGGTTTGAAGAAAATAGTTATGAGTATACTTTCACAGGTTTATCCACCATTCATTCTATAATTTCCGAAAACTCGACACTGTGGATACGTTTCTACACGGACTCTAGTGTGACATATAGAGGATTCCATGCAACAGTAACAGCTTTAACAAATGGTAATTGTGTGTGTCTTACCTTATGTTATCGCTTTTAAAATGATCTTTATGTGGACCACAGACATGACATAAGCCTTCAACAACGTCCAAATAAAACCCAGTTATCATCCACAAAATAAATTACTCCCAATTACTTCCATTTAGCTTGGAATGCACTGTGATAATACTTATGTTCCATATTTTACATTATACCACAATTGTTCCACAAGGTAAGTTGTTGATTGCAAACACTATTGATGACAGGTTAAATGCTGATTTCGAGCCTAGTGAGTCGAACAAAAAATTGCGAACATTTGGATTTCTTAGATTTGCTTATAATCAAAATCTCATTTTTTCTTTAGCTATCGGTAATATAAAAACTGATTTCCAGACTGGTTTGAATAGTTGGACTCAAGAATTGGAGGATAATTTTGATTGGACAAGGAGGTATGGCTCTACGTCATCATCTAACACTGGACCGAGAAATGGTCATTCAGGATATGGAGGTACGTTATACGTATAAAATGTAGTTTAAAGTTTTTTACTAACTTTTATTCGTTACTGTCATAGGCCTAGACAGTGTTACCTTCTTAATTAGTATATATTTTTACTGCAAAATTTACCGATATATAAAGAATTACAATGTAAAATAATCACTTTTGTTTATTTCTACTTACACAGCTGATTATTATGTCTATATTGAAACATCACCAATCGGTTCTGGATTGACAGCTCGCATAAGAAGTCCATTGCTACCACAAAGTCAAAATCTAACTTTATCATTTTACTATCATATGTATGGAGATACTATTGGAACACTCAATGTTTATAGAAAATCTAACGGGAATGATGAACTTTTATGGTCGAGATATGGTAACCAAGGAAATGTATGGCTTTATGGTGTAGTGCAATTATCGAATACTGGTTATGGCTACATCGTATTCGAAGGCATTTCGGGAAGTTCATTTACCGGTGACATTGCGATTGATGATATCTATATTAGTTATAATGGTATGTAATTTTTAATACAGAATATATGTTTTATTGAAATTGTCGAAGATATGTCATTTGTATTAAAAAATGGTATTTAACTATCGACAAAGTATACTTTGAGGTATGCTGCCCTAATTTGGTTTAACTACATTTTTTTAGATTGAAATTGTTGTCTTATTTGACTCTTGAGGGTATACTCTCACTTGTATTGACCATTTATACCAAAATATGGCTTTAAAAATGAAATGTAATAATTAATAATTTGGCTTATCTACAAACACCCATAGAAATAATCTGACAAAATCATAATGAAATATAGGCCTATAATGAAGCAGATTATGCACTTTCATATATATTTTTATTTTTACAACTTGTTCAGCAAATTACCTAATCTAAATTACACTTTATTTCAACATTTAGATCAAAAAACAAACAAAATAACTGCAAAAGTGCCACCCTGTTTTTTAAAGTATGTCGTGCCATTTCCAAGTACAAATAATTCGGGAAAAAGCCATTATCTGCAATTTGACCCCGCAAAATAAAAATAAAAATTGAAAAATATGTGAGCTATTTTTTTTAATGTAATGTATATACTCATTTGAAAATAAAATACAACTTGAACTGTTTGAAGAAAAAAACTCGCGTTGGTCAATTACCAATTAGAATTGTGTAGCTAAACCCTTTTCTTAAAGTAGTGCAGTATGCCATCCGTCATAAATACAACATATTCTTTTGAAATTGGATTATGGATAATTTATAAGCGACAATGTTGTATTGGTCAGTAGTTTCCTTTTTCGGTAGATTAATTGTGATTAATCTAATTATAATATTTTTATTTAGGGCTGTGTGATTATGTATGCGATTTAACTGGATTGTGTGTAAATAGTAGTCGCATCTGTGATGGTATAAATGATTGTCAAAATGGAGACGACGAAAATAGATGCGGAGCAACGCCATTTCCTACATCCTATCCAAACGGTTTGTTATTTTAGTTTTAAAGGAGATATCCTATTCAGATACAATAGAAGATAAATATAGGAGATAAAAATTTAAAAAAAAATAAATAAAAAATAAAATGCCATAGTCCATGGGCTGGAGGGGGTTACCGTGCTCCCCTCCCCCACAGATTGGTATCATTTTCTTTCCACGGACATATAGAGTGAAAAAATTGATGTTAACAAGAAAAATATAGGGATACATTGTATGTACTTGCGTCATTTGTAATGATCATCAGTGTTTTATCTTCAAATATTTGTTGGGGTAGGGGGTAACATTTATCCTAATAACCCAAGAATCCAACATCTAATTAGTATTATCTTAGTAAAATTGTGTAGCATACATCTTTTAAAATCTTTTAAAATTTAAATAAAATTAATCGGAAGATTATTAAGGTCAGTAGAGGTCAAAAGGTCATTGACCTTTTGCAAAATGCAAATTTTTCCCAAAATATAGATATATTTCAATATCGTATCTACAATTTTCAATATTTTTTATCTTAATTGTGTTTTACTTGTGCTTACTGACATATTGAATAAGACAATATATGTTAACAAGATAAAAATTGCAGTTCATTATATACAAATTGTTATTTTTTATTGTTAAAAATTGCAATAAAAATACATTTTTTGGGGTAGGGGTAACAATAATAGCAATAACCCAAGAATCAAACATCTAATTAGTATGATCTTGGTGTCGTTGTGTAGCATTCATGTTTTTTAATCATATAACATTTAAATAAAATTAATCGAACCATTTTTAAAGTCAGTAGAGGTCAAAAGGTCACTGACCTTTTTGCAAAATTGCAAATATTTTCCATAATGAGATACATTTCAATATCAAATCTCTAATTTTCAATATTTTTTATTTTAATTGTGTTTTACTTGTGTTTACTGACATATTGAATAACAAAATATGTGTTAACATGAAAAAAATTGCAGTGCATTAATACCATTGTCATGTAATTTTATTATTCTTCAAAATTGCAATAAAAAGACATTTTTGGGGTAGGGGGTAGCATTAATACCAATAACTCAAAAATCAAACATCTAATTAGTAAGATCTTGGTATCGATGTGTAGCATATATGTTTTTGTAATCATGTAGAATTTAAATGAAATTAATCGAACGATTATTAAGGTCAATGGAGGTAAAAATATAAATATTTCAATATCAGATCTCCAATTTTCGATATGTTTTTATTTGAATTGTCTTTTACTTGTGCTTACTAACATATTGAATAAGAAAACGTGTGTTAAGATAAAAAATGTCAGTACATTGTATTTTTTTAATTGTTAACAATTGCAATAAAAAGACATTTTTGGGGTAGCGGTACTGAAATTTTTTGTCTTAACACAAATTTTCTATATTCAATATATTAGTAAGCACAAGTAAAAGACAATTCAAATAAAAAAATATCGCGAATTGGAGATCTGATTTGAAATATATCTCATTTTTCCAAAAAATTACATTTTTGCAAAAGGTCAGTGACCTTTTGACCTCTACTGACCTTAGTATCGTTCGATTAATTTCATTTATATTCTACATGATTAAGAAAATATATGCTACACATCGATACCAAGATCATACTAATTAGATGTTTGATCCTTGGGTTATTGGTATTAATGCTACCCCCTACCCCAAAAAATGTCTTTTTATTGCAATTTTGAAGAATAATAAAATTACATGACAATGGTATTAATGTACTGCAATTTTTTTCATGTTAACACACATTTTGTTATTCAATGTCAGTAAACACAAGTCAAACACAATTAAAATAAAAAGTATTGAAAAAATTGGAGATTTGATATTGAAATGTATCTCATTATAGCAAATATTTGCAATTTTGCAAAATGTCAGTGACCTTTTTGACCTCTACTGACCTTAAACATGGTTCAATTAATTTTATTAAAATTTTATATGATTAAAAAACACGAATGCTACACAACGACACCAAGATGATACTAATTAGAGGTTTGATTCTTGGGTTATTGCTATTATTGTTACCCCTACCCCAAAAAATGTATTTTTATTGCAATTTTTAACAATAAAAAATAACAATTTGTATATAATGAACTGCAATTTTTATCTTGTTAACATATATTGTCTTATTCAATATCTGTATTTTTTATATTTTAAAGTTTATGTGTGTCTTCAATTTTTATGTGATTTATGTAAATGGTTTGGAGTATTGGAGAGCCACTTTGATAGTGCTTGCACTGTTGGAAATCCAAAGGGTACTCCATCCACACTTCGTTTGTTAATGTTGTTGTCTGTATACCTGGAAATTGAATAAATAAAAATAAAATAAAATTGGCGGAGGTAAATAAGGAAGGACACGACACGCTGGTACTAAAAAACTAAGTATCAACTAACAATAGATTCATTTGAATAACAATAGAACAGCAACGCTAAAAACAAACGGATGAATTTGAAAAGAAATAGGTTTTTTAAAACTACTCGTATGAAAAAACCTGTACATTGAATCAACTTTTGTTTTAAAATTACAAATTAAAAATTATAACCCTTGCCTCTTGTCCAAAAATGAGGTTTTTTGGACAAGTAGTTCTCGAGAAAATGTAATTTCAGTTTACTAGTTACTTTAAAACTGCTCACCGGCTTTTGAATATTGTCTCCTATCTTTTAACACTAGCCGGTCTGAAAATAATATCGTTTTTGTTATTTGTGAAATTATTAATAAACCAATTTTGTTGATTTTCAATAGGCGTGGTCTGAAAGTATATACCTATCTACACCAAAAAATTCAGAATGATAACTTGAAAACTGTAGGCGCTATCGTGCTAACAAACAAACAGACACACAAACTAGCCTTTGCGCATAGCGCGATACTTGGCCAAATCATAATTGGCCTCCTGACCATGACACGATTTTCGCCAAAAGTGTGTGTCTTATGCTGTGTGATTTAAGCTAATTTCACTACAATCATGTGTATACGAGTTTGGTGTACAGGTATGTAACCAGCCTTTCAACGAACAATAGCTTCAATCGACTAACAATAGAACAGCAACGCGAAAAACACACGGGTGAATTTGAAAAGAAATAGGTTTTGTAAACTACTTGCATCAAAAAACCTGTATATTTAAATCAATTTATGTTTTAAAATTACAAATCACAAATTATAACTCTTGCCTCTTGTACAAAAATGAAGTTTTTTGGAGAAGTAGTTCTCGAGAAAATGCAATTTTAGTTTACATGTTAATTTAAGACTGCTCACCGGCTTTTGATAATTCTGTCCTATCTTTTAACACTAGCAGGTCTAAAAATAATTTTTAAAAGTGGTCCAGAATTGGGACCGTGGTCCGGATTTTAACCAAAATTGGGCAGTGTCGTCCTTGCACCAGGTGACATGTATGGTAGTAATTTGGAGTTATTCGAATCTAAACTGTGAGCGCTAGAGTGATGACAAACAAACAAACAAACTAGCCTTCGCGCATAGCGCGATACTTGGCCAAATCAAAATTGGCCTCCTGACAATGACCCAATTTTCACCAAAAGTGTGTGTCTTTTGCTGTGTGATTTAGGTTAATTTCACTACAATCATGTGTATACGAGTTTGGTGTACAGGTTATGTAACCAGCCTTTCAACGAACAATACCTTCAGTCGGCTAACAATAGAACAGCAACGCGAAAAACACACAGGTGAATTTGAAAAGAAATAGGTTTTGTAAACTACTCGCATCAAAAAAACTTCTATATTAAATCTAATTCAGTTTTAAAATTACAAATCACAAATTATAATTCTTGCCTCTTGTACAAAAATGAAGTTTTTTGGACAAGTAATTCCCGAGAAAATGCAATTTAAGTTTACTTGTTAATTTAAGACTGCTCACTGGCTTTTGATAATTCTGTCCTATCTTTTACCACTGGCGGGTCTGAAAATAATTTTTAAAAGTGGTCCAGAATTGGAACCGTTTTTTGGACAAGTAGTTCCCGAGAAAATGCAATTTAAGTTTACTTGTTAATTTAAGACTACTCACCGGCTTTTGATAATTCTGTCCTATCTTTTAACACTAGCAGGTCTGAAAATAATTTTTAAAAGTGGTCCAGAATTGGGACCGTGGTCCGGATTTTAAGCAAAATTGGGCAGTGTTGTCCTTGCACCAGGTGACATGTATGGTAGTAATTTTGAATCATTCGAATCAAAATTGTGAGCGCTAGAGTGATGACAAACAAACAAACACACACACACACACACCAAACACACACAAACCGCACCAATCAACATACTTGGCCAATTTTCAATTTGGCCAAGTAACAAACAAACTAGCCTTCGCGCATAGCGCGATACTTGGCCAAATCAAAATTGGCCTACTGACATTGACCCAATTTTCACCAAAAGTGTGTGTCTTATGCGGTGTGATTTAGGCTAATTTCACTACAATCATGAGTATATGAGTTTGGTGTACAGGTTATGTAACCAGCCTTTCAACGAACAATAGCTTCAGTCGGCTAACAATAGAACAGCAACGCGAAAAACACACGGGTGAATTTGAAAAGAAATAGGTTTTGTAAACTACTCGCATCAAAAAACCTCTATATTAAATCTAATTCAGTTTTAAAATTACAAATCACAAATTATAACACTTGCCTCTTGTACAAAAATGAAGTTTTTTGGACAAGTAGTTCTCGAGAAAATGCAATTTTAGTTTACTTGTTAATTTAAGACTGCTCACCGGCTTTTTATAATTCTGTCCTATCTTTTAACACTAGCAGGTCTGAACATAATTTTTAAAAGTGGCCCAGAATTAGAACCGTGGTCCGGATTTTAACCAAAATTGGGCGGTGTCTTCCTTGCACCAGGTGACATGTCTGGTAGTAATTTGGAGTGATTCGTATCTAAACTGTGAGCGCTAGAGTGATGACAAACAAACAAGCACACACACACACACACACACAAACCGCACCAATCAACATACTTGGCCAATTTTCAATTTGGCCAAGTAACTAGCCTTCGCGCATAGCGCGATACTTGGCCAAATCAACATTGGCCTCCTAAACAAACTTGACCTTGACCGATTTTAACCCGATCAAAGTTCAGTATATGTCATAAACTTTCCATGTAACATGAAAATAGAGACATAATTTCTCTATATTTAATTATAAATCAGCCGTATAATTTATATACTAAGAAATATACTTGAACAAACAATAAAAAAAAAATCTGATGTCGTTTCATTTCCCAAGGTGAGACTCGATCTCGGTAACTTAAATGCTGTAGACACCAGCACAGACCACCGAGCCATACACAACTGCCTAACATTTGAAGAAAGATTCCTCTGTGTATTTACCATTGTGAGCGATAGAGCGATGACAAACACACACACAAACCGAACCGAACAATAGAACAGCACGCGGAAAAAACACACGGGTGAATTTGAAAAGAAATAGGTTTTGTAAACTACTCGCATCAAAAAACCTGTATATTAAATCAATTTATGTTTTATAATTACAAATCACAAATTATAACTCTTGCCTCTTGTATAAAAATGAAGTTTTTTGGAGAAGTAGTTCTCGAGAAAATGCAATTTTAGTTTACATGTTAATTTAAGACTGCTCACCGGATTTTGATAATTCTGTCCTATCTTTTAACACTAGCAGGTCTGAACATAATTTTTAAAAGTGGTCCAGAATTGGGACCGTGGTCCAGATTTTAACCAAAATTGGGCAGTGTCGTTCTTGCACCAGGTGACATGTATGGTAGTAATTTGGAGTCATTCGAATCAAAACTGTGAGCGCTAGAGTGATGACAAACAAACAAACAAACAAACACACACACACACACACACACACACAAACCGCACCAATCAACATACTTGGCCAATTTTCAATTTGGCCAAGTAACTAGCCTTCGCGCATAGCGCGATACTTGGCCAAATCAAAATTGGCCTCCTAAACAAACTTGACTTTGACCGATTTTAACCCGATCAAAGTTCAGTATATGTCATAAACCTCCCATGTAACATGAAAATAGAGACATAATTTCTCTAGATTTAATTATAAATCAGCCGTATAATTTATATACTAAGAAATATACTTGAACAAACAATAAAAAAGATTTAATTATAAATCAGCCGTATAATTTATATACTAAGAAATATACTTGAACAAACAATAAAAAAAAAATCTGATTTCGTTTCATTTCCCAAGGTGAGACTCGATCTCGGTAACTTAAATGCTGTAGACACCAGCACAGACCACCGAGCCATACACAACTGACTAACATTTGAAGAAAGATTCCTATGTGTATTTACCACTGTGAGCGATAGAGCGATGACAAACACACACACACACACCGAACAATAGAACAGCAACGCGAAAAACATACTGGTGAATTTGAAGAGAAATAGGTTTTGTAAACTACTCGCATCAAAAAACCTGTGTATTAAATCAATTTATGTTTTAAAATTACAAATCACCAATTATAACTCTTGACTCTTGTACAAAAATGAAGTTATTTGGAGAAGTAGTTCTCGAGAAAATGCAATTTTAGTTTACTTGTTAATTTAAGACTGCTCACCGGCTTTTGATAATTCTGTCCTATCTTTTAACACTAGCAGGTCTGAAAATAATTTTTAAAAGTGGTCCAGAATTGGGACCGTGGTCCGGATTTTAACCAAAATTGGGCAGTGTCGTCCTTGCACCAGGTGACATGTATGATAGTAATTTGGAGTCATTCGAATCAAAACTGTGAGCGCTAGAGTGATGAAAAACAAACAAACAAACAAACAAACTAGCCTTCGCGCATAGCGCGATACTTGGCCAAATCAAAATTGGCCTCCTAAACACACTTGACCCGATTTTCACCAAAAGTGTGTGTCTTAATGCTGTGTGATTTAGGCTAATTTTACTACAATCCTGTGTATACAAGTTTAGTGTACAGGTTATGTAACCAGCCTTTCAACGAACAATAGCTTCAGTCGGCTAAAAATAGAACAGCAACGCGAAAAACACACGGGTGAATTTGAAAAGAAAAAATAGGTTTTGTAAACTACTCGCATCAAAAAACCTCTATATTAAATCTAATTAAGTTTTAAAATTACAAATCACAAATTATAACTCTTGCCTCTTGTACAAAAATGAAGTTTTTTGGACAAGTAGTTCCCGAGAAAATGCAATTTAAGTTTACTTGTTAATTTAAGACTGCTCACCGGCTTTTGATAATTCTGCCCTATCTTTTAACACTAGCAGGTCTGAAAATAATTTTTAAAAGTGGTCCAGAATTGGGACCGTGGTCCGGATTTTAACCAAAATTGGGCAGTGTCGTCCTTGCACTAGGTGACATGTATGGTAGTAATTTGGAGTAATTCGAATCAAAATTGTGAGCGCTAGAGTGATGACAAACAAACAAACAAACTAGCCTTCGCGCATAGCGCGATACTTGGCCAAATCAAAATTGGCCTCCTGACATTAACCCAATTTTCACCAAAAGTGTGTGTCTTATGCTGTGTGATTTAGGCTAATTTCACTACAATCATGTGTATACGAGTTTGGTGTACAGGTTATGTAACCAGCCTTTCAACGAACAATAGCTTCAGTCGGCTAACAATAGAACAGCAACGCGAAAAACACACGGGTGAATTTGAAAAGAAATAGGTTTTGTAAACTACTCGCACAAAAAACCTCTATATTAAATCTAATTCAGTTTTAAAATTACAAATCACAAATTATAACTCTTGCCTCTTGTACAAAAATGAAGTTTTTTGGAGAAGTAGTTCTCGAGAAAATGCAATTTTAGTTTACTTGTTAATTTAAGACTGCTCACCGGCCTTTGATAATTCTGTCCTTTCTTTTAACACTAGCGGGTCTGAAAGTAATTTTTAAAAGTGGTCCAGAATTGGGACCGTGGTCCTGATTTTAACCAAAATTGGGCAGTGTCGTCCTTGCACCAGGTGACATGTATGGTAGAAATTTGGAGTCATTCGAACCAAAACTGTGAGCGCTAGAGTGATGACAAACAAACAAACAAACAAACAAACTAGCCTTCGCGCATAGCGCGATACTTGGCCAAATCAAAATTGGCCTCCTAAACACACTTGACCTTGACCGATTTTAACCCGATCAAAGTTCAGTATATGTCACAAACCTCCCATGTAACATAAAAATAGAGACATAATTTCTCTAGATTTAATTATAAATCAGCCGTATAATTTATATACTAAGAAATATACTTGAACAAACAATACGAATAATAAAAAAAATCTCATTTCGTTTAATTTCCGAAGGTGAGACTCGATCTCGGTAACTTAAATGCTGTAGACACCAGCACAGACCACCGAGCCATACACAACTGACTAACATTTGAAGAAAGATTCCTATGTGTATTTACCATTGTGAGCGATTCTGAGCGATGACAAACACACACACAAACCGAACCGAACAATAGAACAGCACGCGGGAAAAACACACGGGTGAATTTGAAAAGAAATAGGTTTTTAAAACTATTCGCATCAAAGAACCTGTACATTAAATCTAATTATGTTTTAAAATTACAAATCACAAATTATAGCACTTGCCTCTTGTAAAAAAATGAAATTTTTTGGACAAGTAGTTCTCGAGAAAATGCAATTTTAGTAGTTTACTTGTTAATTTAAGACTGCTCACCGGATTTTGATAATTCTGTCCAATCTTTTAACACTAGCAGGTCTGAACATAATTTTTAAAAGTGGTCCAGAATTGGGACCGTGGTCCAGATTTTAACCAAAATTGGGCAGTGTCGTCCTTGCACCAGATGACATGTATGGTAGTAATTTGGAGTCATTCGAACCAAAACTGTGAGCGCTAGAGTGATGACAAACAAACAAACAAACTAGCCTTCGCGCATAGCGCGATACTTGGCCAAATCAAAATTGGCCTCCTGACATTGACCCAATTTTCACCAAAAGTGTATGTCTTATGCTGTGTGATTTAAGCTAATTATACTACAATCCTGTGTATACGAGTTAGGTGTACAGGTTATGTAACCAGCCTTTCAACGAACAATAGCTTCAGTCGGCTAACAATAGAACAGCAACGCGAAAAACACACGGGTGAATTTGAAAAGAAATAGATTTTGTAAACTACTCGCATCAAAAAACCTCTACATTAAATCTAATTAAGTATTAAAATTACAAATCACAAATTATAACTCTTGCCTCTTGTACAAAAATGAAATTTTTTGGACTAGTAGTTCTCGAGAAAATGTAATTTAAGTTTACTTGTTAATTTAAGACTGCTCACCGGCTTTTGATAATTCTGTCCTATCTTTTAACACTAGCAGGTCTGAAAATAATTTTTAAAAGTGGCCCAGAATTGGAACCATGGTCCAGATTTTAACCAAAATTGGGCGGTGTCGTCCTTGCACCAGGTGACATGTATGGTATTAATTTGGAGTCATTCGAATCAAAACTGTGAGCGCTAGAGTGATGACAAACAAACAAACAAACAAACTAGCCTTCGCGCATAGCGCGATACTTGGCCAAATCAAAATTGGCCTCCTGACATTGACCCAATTTTCACCAAAAGTGTATGTCTTATGCTGTGTGATTTAAGCTAATTATACTACAATCCTGTGTATACGAGTTAGGTGTACAGGTTATGTAACCAGCCTTTCAACGAACAATAGCTTCAGTCGACTAACAATAGAACAGCAACGCGAAAAACACACGGGTGAATTTGAAAAGAAATAGATTTTGTAAACTACTCGCATCAAAAAACCTCTACATTAAATCTAATTAAGTATTAAAATTACAAATCACAAATTATAACTCTTGCCTCTTGTACAAAAATGAAGTTTTTTGGACTAGTAGTTCTCGAGAAAATGTAATTTAAGTTTACTTGTTAATTTAAGACTGCTCACCGGCTTTTGATAATTCTGTCCTATCTTTTAACACTAGCAGGTCTGAAAATAATTTTTAAAAGTGGCCCAGAATTGGAACCGTGTTCTAGATTTTAACCAAAATTGGGCGGTGTCGTCCTTGCACCAGGTGACATGTATGGTATTAATTTGGAGTCATTCGAATCAAAACTGTGAGCGCTAGAGTGATGACAAACAAACAAACAAACAAACAAACAGATCAACATACTTGGCCAATTTTCAATTTGGCCAAGTACTCGCATCAAAAAACCTCTACATTAAATCTAATTAAGTATTAAAATTACAAATCACAAATTATAACTCTTGCCTCTTGTACAAAAATGAAGTTTTTTGGACTAGTAGTTCTCGAGAAAATGTAATTTAAGTTTACTTGTTAATTTAAGACTGCTCACCGGCTTTTGATAATTCTGTCCTATCTTTTAACACTAGCAGGTCTGAAAATAATTTTTAAAAGTGGCCCAGAATTGGAACCGTCGTCCAGACTTTAACCAAAATTGGGCGGTGTCGTCCTTGCACCAGGTGACATGTATGGTATTAATTTGGAGTCATTCGAATCAAAACTGTGAGCGCTAGAGTGATGACAAACAAACAAACAAACAAACAAACAGATCAACATACTTGGCCAATTTTCAATTTGGCCAAGTAACAAACAAACAGATCAACATACTTGGCCAATTTTCAATTTGGCCAAGTAACAAACAAACAAACACACACACAAACCAAACAGATCAACATACTTGGCCAATTTTCAATTTGGCCAAGTAACAAACACACACACAAACCGCACCAATCAACATACTTGGCCAATTTTCAATTTGGCCAAGTAACAAACAAACAAACAAACAAACTAGCCTTCGCGCATAGCGCGATACTTGGCCAAATCAAAATTGGCCTCCTGACATTGACCCAATTTTCACCAAAAGTGTATGTCTTATGCTGTGTGATTTAAGCTAATTATACTACAATCCTGTGTATACGAGTTAGGTGTACAGGTTATGTAACCAGCCTTTCAACGAACAATAGCTTCAGTTGGCTAACAATAGAACAGCAACGCGAAAAACACACGGATGAATTTGAAAAGAAATAGATTTTGTAAACTACTCGCATCAAAAAACCTCTACATTAAATCTAATTAAGTATTAAAATTACAAATTACAAATTATAACTCTTGCCTCTTGTACAAAAATGAAGTTTTTTGGACTAGTAGTTCTCGAGAAAATGTAATTTAAGTTTACTTGTTAATTTAAGACTGCTCACCGGCTTTTGATAATTCTGTCCTATCTTTTAACACTAGCAGGTCTGAAAATAATTTTTAAAAGTGGCCCAGAATTGGAACCGTGGTCCAGACTTTAACCAAAATTGGGCGGTGTCGTCCTTGCACCAGGTGACATGTATGGTATTAATTTGGAGTCATTCGAATCAAAACTGTGAGCGCTAGAGTGATGACAAACAAACAAACAAACAAACAGATCAACATACTTGGCCAATTTTCAATTTGGCCAAGTAACAAACAAACAGATCAACATACTTGGCCAATTTTCAATTTGGCCAAGTAACAAACAAACAAACACACACACAAACCAAACAGATCAACATACTTGGCCAATTTTCAATTTGGCCAAGTAACAAACACACACACAAACCGCACCAATCAACATACTTGGCCAATTTTCAATTTGGCCAAGTAACAAACAAACAAACAAACAAACTAGCCTTCGCGCATAGCGCGATACTTGGCCAAATCAAAATTGGCCTCCTGACATTGACCCAATTTTCACCAAAAGTGTATGTCTTATGCTGTGTGATTTAAGCTAATTATACTACAATCCTGTGTATACGAGTTAGGTGTACAGGTTATGTAACCAGCCTTTCAACGAACAATAGCTTCAGTCGGCTAACAATAGAACAGCAACGCGAAAAACACACGGATGAATTTGAAAAGAAATAGATTTTGTAAACTACTCGCATCAAAAAACCTCTACATTAAATCTAATTAAGTATTAAAATTACAAATCACAAATTATAACTCTTGCCTCTTGTACAAAAATGAAGTTTTTTGGACTAGTAGTTCTCGAGAAAATGTAATTTAAGTTTACTTGTTAATTTAAGACTGCTCACCGGCTTTTGATAATTCTGTCCTATCTTTTAACACTAGCAGGTCTGAAAATAATTTTTAAAAGTGGCCCAGAATTGGAACCGTGGTCCAGATTTTAACCAAAATTGGGCGGTGTCGTCCTTGCACCAGGTGACATGTATGGTATTAATTTGGAGTCATTCGAATCAAAACTGTGAGCGCTAGAGTGATCACAAACAAACAAACAAACAAACAAACAGATCAACATACTTGGCCAATTTTCAATTTGGCCAAGTAACAAACAAACACACACACAAACCAAACAGATCAACATACTTGGCCAATTTTTAATTTGGCCAAATAACAAACACACACACACACACACACACACAACCCGCACCAATCAACATACTTGGCCAATTTTCAATTTGGCCAAGTAACAAACAAACTAGCCTTCGCGCATAGCGCGATACTTGGCCAAATCAAAATTGGCCTCTTAAACACACTTGACCTTGACCGATTTTAACCCGATCAAAGTTAAGTATATGTCATAAACCTCCCATGTAACATAAAAATAGAGACATAATTTCTCTAGATTTGATTATAAATCAGCCGTATAATTTATATACTAAGAAATATACTTGAACAAACAATACGAATAATAAAAAAAAATCTTATTTTGCTTCATTTCCCAAGGTGAGACTCGATCTCGGTAACTTAAATGCTGTAGACACCAGCACAGATCACCGAGCCATACACAACTGACTAACATTTGAAGAAAGATTCCTATGTGTATTTACCATTGTGAGCGATAGAGCGATGACAAACACACACACAAACCGAACAATAGAACAGCAACGCGAAAAACACACTGGTGAATTTGAAGAGAAATAGGTTTTGTAAATTACTCGCAACAAAAAACCTGTATATTAAATCAATTTATGTTTTAAAATTACAAATCACCAATTTTAACTCTTGCCTCTTGTACAAAAATGAAGTTTTTTGGAGAAGTAGTTCTCGAGAAAATGCAATTTTTGAGTTTACTTGTTAATTTAAGACTGCTCACCGGCCTTTGATAATTCTGTCCTTTCTTTTAACACTAGCAGGTCTGAAAGTAATTTTTAAAAGTGGTCCAGAATTGGGACGGTGGTCCGGATTTTAACCAAAATTGGGCAGTGTCGTTCTTGCACCAGGTGACATGTATGGTAGTAATTTGGAGTCATTCGAACCAAAACTGTGAGCGCTAGAGTGATGACAAACAAACAAACAAACACACACACCCACATCCACACACACAAACAGACAAACTAGCCTTCGCGCAAACAAACAAACACACAAACCAAACAGATCAACATACTTGGCCAATTTTCAATTTGGCCAAGTAACAAACACACACACAAACCAAACAGATCAACATACTTGGCCAATTTTCAATTTGGCCAAGTAAACAAACAAACAAACACACACACAAACCAAACAGATCAACATACTTGGCCAATTTTCAATTTGGCCAAGTAACAAACAAACAAACAAACAAACACACACACAAACCAAAAAGATACACACACACACATCCACAAACCGCACCAATCAACATACTTGGCCAATTTTCAATTGGGCAAAGTAACAAAGTGAATACTATACTTGGCAAAATTCTTTTTGCCAAGTAACAAACACACGCTACCGATTACATATACCTCCTTGGCGGAGGTAAAAAATAGAGTTGATAGGTCCCGGAAATTTAACGTATTATACTTCGAAGCATAAAAAAAAATATATACAGGTACGTCTCCAGAACCAACCCTACCATGGATATGGAAAAAAAATGAAAAAAAGAGAGCTCTATGTTCCCAGACAATGCACTAACTGTATATTGTACATCGAAATATGAAACGAAATGTATAAGTATCCATGACCAGCTCTATAATTGGGGACGATTGAGCTAAGACAATTTTGAAAACTAGAGCTGCAGGTCTTCAAAAACTACACTTATAACTTTAAAAAATTCAGGCCTAAAGGCCTAAAAACGTGACCCTTTTTACCTTTTATTTGGAGGGGAATGCGTCCGCAAGCGTAGACCATTTTTCTTCGGGGAAAATCAGTTCATTTTCCAGATGTGAATCTAGAATTTCAATGTATGATGAGCAGTTCATGATATACAGGACATTGGAAATGTAATAACTTAGCTATAATAAGATGTTGGAAAAATGTTTGTTTAGTGATGTAGGCAAGCCTACAGTGAAACGTCTATTTTTGGTACCCCACGGTACAGGGTTAATCGTAAATAAAAAAAAACAATAGATCGCGAACATAATTCGTGCCCTTTTGCTGTATAGCGTACGTCGAAAACTAACAGTACACATTCTGGTCCCTGGATGGAACATGATATCACGCGTAAACCGCAATGGTCCGGGCCCAATGTTAAACGTACAAAGGGACACCGCCAGACAAGTGCGTACCTATTGTTTATTAGATCGCCGGATATAATGCATGCAAAAAAAGTGTAATAGCTCTCCGTCCGACCTACTAAAAAATGGAACGTCGCGGTTTTCTAGGCGCTGAAGCTACGAAGTGAACGCGAATGATTTTTACTGTATATTATATTCCCCGACGAAAAGTACTCGCGTTCCCCGACGGGGGGGGGGGGGGGGGGGGTGGGCTAGGCTTCCTGACGAGGGGGCTACAGCCCCCGTAGCCCCCCGCTGGCGCCACCACTGGGCCAATGTATTAAATACAATTGTGTATTATGATTACAACTACAGAAAATTCATTTTCCTGTGTAAGAGCCATATTTTTTTGGAATGAAATGTGTGCACTTGAATTCTTGTATATACTGTAATTCTGATTCATAATTTGTCTTTTATATTCATTTCTTTTATTCGCAGCATAATATAACAAATGGTAACAGAATAACAAATTGTATTGTGTTTTTTTGTACATAATGCGAACTAAAAAAAGTTAAAGTCACTCAAGCCATTCTTTAAAAGTCATTCCGTTTAACAAATTGTTGACATGTGTTCACAACTCTCCTTATATCAAGATCAATTCAATTGAAATACGAATAATCAGTACTTAAGCATAGTTACATGTACTTTTCATAGATATTGAGGCTCCATTTTTTATGGTAACTTTACCGTTGGTTGATTTCGACATATTATTCTTAGCCATTTCTATACGCTTCACATCAGTGCAGACAAGTAACATTCATGGGGTGATCCAACTTTCTTCAGATATTTTTACTACAGATAATGTATCAGATACTTAAAACCCGTTGTTCGCTTAAATGTAGAAATACACTAATCTAAGAAGTAATATAAAGTAGTAGTTTCTGAATCAGGATCGAGGGTTGCATCGTATATTGGAGGCACAGACAATTGCACGAGGATAATAATCTAACTTATCAGCCTGCACATTCTAGACGTTACAAAATGTAACTGATATAAAATAGGTGTTACTATAGTTTAATAATATATTCATAGAATAGAATAATTTATACTCATATTCCATAATAACTGAGACAAGAATGAACATTGTTGTCTCAGTTAATAATGAGGGAGGGTTTGAATTGGAATAATCCAATATATCGAAAGACTATCCATATATTATTATCAACATTGTTTAGATCAAGAAGCTCCAGATATTTTCAATTGCCCAATGGATTTGATTGTTGACACAGTAACTGGTGAGGCATTTGCCATCAATGTCACATGGGTTGAACCGACAGCTACTGACAACTCTGATGAGACTCCTATACCAGTATCAGACTACACTTCTGGTGATATGTTTGCACTTGGTAACACAACAGTCCAGTACAATGTCTCAGATTCAGCTGGTAACTTTAATGATAGCTGTAGTTTTTTCGTCACTGTTAAAGGTAAGAAAAGAAGAAATTAAACTTTAGCTTAAGTAATGTGAATATGTCAAATGTGATCTAGTTTTAGGAGAAGGAGGATATACAATAATTTAAATTCAGTAAATTAGCATAAAATGTTGAAAAGGTAATACAGTGGATCTTCTATTAATGGGACACCCTCGAGACCCCACACATTTTCCTCTCAAAATACATATTAGTACTCATTCTATCTTTTCTGCATTGTTATTATAGATTTGGAGACACCATCTTTTAATGGTACATGCCCATCCAGTCCTTTGGAGGTACCAACTGATCCTCCAACCGGCAACAGACTCATTGGGGAAATGTTTGCAACTGTGATCTGGACAATTCCATCAGCAACTGATAATGTAGGTGTTGTCATGGTTACAAACAACAGCTACCCTGGATCTCCAGTATATTTCAATATATCTTCTGATTATGACATGAATGTGGCATATGCTGCACAAGATGCAGCAGGCAATGTGGCGATATGTTCATTTTTAGTAAAAGTTGTGGGTAAGAATTAATTAAAAATAATATATAATCATTACGAAACAAGCCTGTAGAGACCAAACTGTAGTTTTTACTTATTTTCCAGACTTAACGTATATTTTAGCTCAAATTTACCGTATTGAGCACTTTCTAGACGGTTACATTTAACCGAACATTTATATAATCATTATATATATTACAATAACTTATATCGTTCGAACAAATATTACCATACCATAAAAACATTAATTTTCTTCGGTGAATGTTAGTATATTTATATATAAAGTAAATGATGGATGAAACTAAGCCAGGACTGTTTAATGCCTAATGTGACACCATCTCCATATACACCACTATAATCCCTTCCACGCTCTAACTAGGCCCTACATTGCTTAACTTCAGTGATCTGACGAGAACCGGTGTTTCAACGTGGTAAAGCCGTATAATTCTCACATTGATCAATAGTAATAATCTAGTCTGTATTAATTGAAATCATATTGATGTAATGCCATTAACATGACCATAACTGTTTGCAACTCATATCTGTTTATTTCATTATCAATATTATTATATATTATTATATTATTAATATTTTATTTCAGACGAAGAACCTCCTGTCTTCTATACTTGTGACAACTCAACTGTTTATATCAACAACACTGCTGGTGAAAACTTTGCACCATACACATGGATGGAGCCAGCTAATGCTGACAACATTTTAGTAGATTCAGAGAGATCAACACCTAATTTTGCACCAGGTCAAGACTTTACCGTCGGAGAAAATTATATTATTTATATAAACTATGATACATCAGGAAACCAAAACAGTTGTAACTTTACACTTGTGGTTGTAGGTATGTTTCTGTTTCAGTTATTCCTTTACTTTACATTAATTAATATTTTAAAGATATATAATTTTTTAAATACCTTGAATTAAATAGAGTTTAGTGGGATACGATAAAACAACATAATTGACGCAATTCATAGCGAAAGTACCCCTCTTGATTAATTATAATACAAGCCGAACTAATCCCTATTGCTTGTAATTAGGACGTCATCAGTTGACCCACTAACGCGTTTTACAATAACCAACCATTTTAATTTCTCAAATTATACTAAGATTCTTGGTGAATAATTTTACATTTGCCAGGTTAAAAAACATATTGGCACAGTTAAGTAAAGCTCAGTCACGATGTCCAGTTTTCCAAAAATTATAATTTTCAAAGAATCTTTGAAATATTACAAAAGAAATTAAACTAATTTAGTCTTGCTTGTATGTTTATTATATTTCAATAAATTATTTTTTTTGTATTTCTGTTTAAAGCATTTAAAATTAAGTTTTTAGATTATACTCATCAAACACAGTCCTGCTATAATTAAGGGACGGGATATATTTACTCTTTTCTACTCATTTTGTGTGTAGATATTGAAGATCCAGCTATTGCCAATTGTCCAAACAATACTGCAAGCATAACAGATAATGGCAAAAATTACAGTAATATTACCTGGACTCCGGAGCCTACAGCTACAGATAATGATGGTGTTGTAAGTTTTGAAAAGACACATAATTCAGGAGATTTATTCTATTTTGGTGTTACAACTGTTAATTATACTGCTGTTGACCATTCCGGAAATGTAGCCATATGTTTATTCAATATTACCCTTACAGGTAAGATTTTTTCCTGCATTGAAATAGTCATGTCTTGCTCAAGCATACTGTATTGCAGTGTATTGCACTGTAATTGTTATGCTTACTGGAAGTAAAGCTTTGTGCTACAGAAAGTAATTCTCTGTTATCTGTAACTAAGCAGTTCTATACTGCATAACCTAATATTAAAAACTACTACTATTATTATTATTATCATTTTTAGATCTAGAATCACCTGAGATAATTGATTGTCCAATGGATTCGATTGTTAACACAACAACTGGTGAGGCATCTGTCTTCAATGTCACATGGATGGTACCGACAGCTACTGATAACTCTGGAGAGACTCCTGTACCAGTAGCAGACTACACGTCTGGTGATAATATGTTTGGAATTGGGACCACAGCAGTCCAGTACAATGTCTCAGATTCAGCTGGTAACTTTAATGATAGCTGCACTTTTGTTATCCATGTTGAAGGTAAGAGTGTACCTTATATGACAAAATTAGATGTTATTTATTTATTTTTCATTTATTCAGGTATAAACACATTTACATTCCATAATGCAGCAACAGCTAAATCGGTTGGATTACAATAAAAAAAAACAAGGCATAAAACAAAACAAATTATAAGATTCGTGCTAAGTACGGGATTGTTGATTTTCTATACCTCTCAATACGGCATCAAATTGGTGGTTCAAAATGAATCCTACATTATTCAAAGGTGTTTTGAAAGGCTACGATTCAAAATAAATACGTCACAATGTATTGCAAACTATAATGCATTATTCTTTGTACATACAACTGTCTACGTTCGTCTACAAAACAACAATATAAAACAATTTGAGCATATTAATCCTTTGAACCTCATGGTACCTATTTAAACATTTCAGATCAAGATAAACGTATATAAAGCACTATTTCTACATTTTATTTATTAGTTCCTCGTACATACAACTTTGTATACATTCAACATACACACACACACACACATCAAAACTATGTTGAAGATATTGTTTTGAGTAAAACAATTTTAGTTTTTATTGTATCAGACGATTAGTTTACCTACATCTACATTTACAGGAAAATGTTACTAATATTTCTGATTTTGATACTTGGAATTTCTAATCTTGTTAATTCACAAAGTGAGTATTTTCTTCCTAGTTAGACTTTAATCAATATCTTGATCTGGTCGTGAGCATTTCTATGTTTGTAGTCATGTTCCAGAACACTTTATAATGTTTTGTAAACAAACATTTGTAATGCACACAGCTGTTTCAACTATTGTTAAGATATCAGAAAAAGTCAAGCGCCCTCAGTGTTAGCAGACGAGGCTCCCCCGAGTCGCGCGGACATATAATTTTTGTTTACAAACCATTATTTCGCGAACGCCAAATTAAATTTCGCTATCGTGAGTTATTATGTAGTAAAAACATTTTATACAAAACTAAACGATTAAAAAAAGTGTATGTTCAATTAAAAAATAAATATTTTATTGTTTCTTTACTATAAATTAATAAATAAACGACGATATTGTCCATTTTACTGAAATACTCTCCCGCACATAAACCAGGAAGTTGAGATAAACTGTGTAATGAAATAGTAAACAATCGTAAGTAGAAAATATCATTGTATTCTTTACTTTTTTTTTGGATATAATTCATTTTTTTAGAAAAAGAACGAACTAGAATATAGTCCATCATTATTATATAAACAAAATAATACTAGTTTTGTTAATATAGCCTGGTTCAGTTTTTAGTAAAACTCGCATATTTTGCAACCCTTTTATACATTAGAGAGCTTTCGCTATCTCGATCGGGAACGAGAACCAGCATTAATTACCGGTTCTCGATCTCGTACTCGTTTTAAGAACAAATGTAGTTTCGTATCCAGTTTCGTAACTAAAGTATCCAACTAAATCAAAGAATTCAACAGAAAAAATTATTTTTAAACTGATATGGAAAACAACATTTATACCTACTTTTTTAAATGTATCGCTTGAGAAAAAAACTGGCGTTGGGTGTACAATTTTCAATTACATTACCTCTTAAAATCCACGTGATAAAACGACGACAACATGTTTTTCACCTTCATCCAGGGTTGTTCTAATGAATATTCATTATTTTTCTGACTTTCGTGGTCTTTATTTGTTTTTATTGGCTATTAAAAAACAGTCGTTTTATGCTTGATTGCTTCCGGGTTTCCTCATGTGGTTTGTATACAATATGTTTTCAGAATCGCTACTCCATAAAACGCTATGAAACGTTGGGGGCGCTGCACTTAATTCATATTTCTGGAACAGCTGTGTGCAAGCCAATGAACAAAAGTAGTTAGTTTTCATGGCGGTCACCTATGTTAAGTCAAACAAACCTTTATTTTTAGTGAGTCAAAATGTCAAAATTTAATAACATGTAACCGTTCTACACGTAACACGAAAGAAATACAGCATCGACTTAGTGTTTGGAGTTGATGGCTGCAGACAGATAATATAGAGAGTTCAAATGAAATAGTTGGCTTATATATACTATCATTCCTATTAACGTTGGAATAAAAATAAAATAATAAACTTAGTTTTTCAAAAACTGGTAGTGGTCGAGCCTGATCTTCCCTTTTTGGTATAGTAACTCAGTTTGAAGTTAGGCACTTTATTGATTTCCTCGACTGGCTTTGGATTTTAACACACAGATTAAAAAACTTGGGGAATCTTCAACCTGAATTTAATAGATTTGAAGTTAAGTTCTATCTAAATCTGAAATATCTGAATTTGTTAAGCAAGGAATAAGTTTAAATACAATTTATTTCGGAACGTACAAGGAGGACCTGCCAGCACTTAATAGGTTGAGAGTTAAGTAAAGTCATGTCAAATAAATTTATTTTCATATAAAAACATTTACATTGAAATGAATTGAATGGTTTCGGCTAACAACAAATAAATAGGACTTAAACTACATTATTTATTGAAATTCTTGATTTTCGTAAAAACTAAACCTACTCTGTTTCACACTGTCTCAGATGATTAACAACATTATAAAGTATACTATTTATTGTTTGTCAGGGCCCGCCCGTATAGGAGGAGGTGAGGAGGCGGAGTTCATTTAAGGGAGGTGCTTATTCGAGGATACTTTAATTTTTTAGTTGTAATAATAGGGTAACATTTATAATCAAATAGAATCCTCTAATAGATATGAAATTGGTAAATAGAATAACAAATGCTTGGTATATTGTAAATAACAGTCCGATGAATTCTATAGTATAATTGTGTTATAAATATAATACAATATTGTGTTTTTGTTGTGTGTATAAATGTGGATGGGCGGTTCTAAGTGATATTTTATTGGAGATGTATGCTGTTTATTCAAATAAATACCATCCTAATTGGTATAGTTAAAACATTATTTAGTTAGTTAGAAACTAACTTCCGTGGCACAGTGAGCCGTTTCGTTTCGGCCTAAGAAAGAAGACGTTAAAAGGCTTATAATGCGGGGAGGGGCGTACGCGCGAAAGAGGGGTGGGTTTGGGAGGGGACTGGGTTTGGGAGTGGGTGTCCCACCCCCCATCGTGTCCCCCTCCCGAGCCTCAGTTTCCATTACATGTAATAACAATGTCACATAATGTACGGTAAATTTAAATAAATCCTTCCTAAATACTCTAATACGGATCTTTTTCGACGAACTAATAATAAACTTTGATCGAAAAACACTTCATTTGGTATTGCGGCACTCCGAAAATGCCTTGATAGTGCATGTGTTTAGTGTACGACTGTGCTTTGGTGGTCTGTTTAACCTCAGATATATACCCTATAGCCGGGTAAATAACTCAATGTAATTTAGTATACAATGATTGCCGTAATCGCCGTGTCTATAACACAAATCAATAAAATGCCAAATACGCCACATGCGTTTTTTCGGCCGTGTACATAGAACAAGACATTTCATGTTTATGTTATGCCTATGAAATAATGATAAAAAAAGAACATCATGTTTCTCGTATTTTTTATAGTTTATACTGCATACCATTATATAAAAAACCTTCATACGCGAGAAAAAAGTTCACGATATTACACTCTACTCCGTACAGGGGTGTAAATATACAGGTCCGCGCTAACGCTTGCACACGGACCAGGGCGGAAAATGGTGTATATTTGGAGAGTGATGACGTCAGCATTCACACGAGGAGCGAGCTAAGACAACGTGATGCTGGTAGTGGGACTCGAGCATGCATGTGTTTTGAAAATAACTCAGTTGTGGGTATTTTCCGAAGATTTTAAATCGCGTTTTTTTTTTAACTCTTGAATTCATAAATAGTAATTAAACTCTTACCTCTTTCACTATGTAGGCCTATTTACAGAACTATAGCTCTAGCCTATTCTTCTTAATTAAAATAGTCAAGTGCGTCGAATCCGCGTCTAGTTCCCAATCGAACCCCCACCCAAACCAATTTAATCGACAACGTGAACCCGGAAATGACTTCTACCACGTACGATTGAAAATTTACCGATGAAATCAGAAATGTTGTTTTAAAACATTTTATAATATCTTCATAAGATAGAAATATGCAACAATATCGTAATAGTGAGAACTAATGTTATCAAATCATTTTAACTTTCAATTGAGAGTAGATAATTATATTTGATATACTAGGCCAATGTATTAAATACAATTGTGTATTATGATTACAACTACAGAAAATTCATTTTCCTGTGTAAGAGCCATGTTTTTTTTATTGAAACGTGTGCACTTGAATTCTTGTATATACTGTAATTCTGTTCTGTTTATTCGCAGCATAATATAACAAATGGTAACAGAATAACAAATTGTATTGTGTTTTTTTGTACATAATGCAAACTAAAAAAAGTTAAAGTCACTCAAGCCATTCTTTAAAAGTCATTCCGTTTAACAATTTGTTGACATGTGTTCACAAATCTCCTTATATCAAGATCAATTCAATTGAAATACGAATAATCAGTACTTAAGCATAGTTACATGTACTTTTCATAGATATCGAGGCTCCATTTTTTATGGTAACTTTACCGTTGGTTGATTTCGACATATTATTCTTAGCCATTTCTATACGCTTCACATCAGTGCAGACAAGTAACACTCATGGGGTGATCCAACTTTCTTCAGATATTTTTACTACAGATAATGTATCAGATACTTAAAACCCGTTGTTCGCTTAAATGTAGAAATACACTAATCTAAGAAGTAATATAAAGTAGTAGTTTCTGAATCAGGATCGAGGGTTGCATCGTATTGGAGGCACAGACAATTGCACGAGGATAATAATCTAACTTATCAGCCTGCACATTCTAGACGTTACAAAATGTAACTGATATAAAATAGGTGTTACTATAGTTTAATAATATATTCATAGAATAGAATAATTTATACTCATATTCCATAATAACTGAGACAAGAATGAACATTGTTGATTACAACTACAGAAAATTCATTTTCCTGTGTAAGAGCCATGTTTTTTTTTTATTGAAACGTGTGCACTTGAATTCTTGTATATACTGTAATTCTGATTCATAATTTGTCTTTTATATTCATTTCTTTTATTCGCAGCATAATATAACAAATGGTAACAGAATAACAAATTGTATTGTGTTTTTTTGTACATAATGCAAACTAAAAAAAGTTAAAGTCACTCAAGCCATTCTTTAAAAGTCATTCCGTTTAACAATTTGTTGACATGTGTTCACAAATCTCCTTATATCAAGATCAATTCAATTGAAATACGAATAATCAGTACTTAAGCATAGTTACATGTACTTTTCATAGATATTGAGGCTCCATTTTTTATGGTAACTTTACCGTTGGTTGATTTCGACATATTATTCTTAGCCATTTCTATACGCTTCACATCAGTGCAGACAAGTAACACTCATGGGGTGATCCAACTTTCTTCAGATATTTTTACTACAGATAATGTATCAGATACTTAAAACCCGTTGTTCGCTTAAATGTAGAAATACACTAATCTAAGAAGTAATATAAAGTAGTAGTTTCTGAATCAGGATCGAGGGTTGCATCGTATTGGAGGCACAGACAATTGCACGAGGATAATAATCTAACTTATCAGCCTGCACATTCTAGACGTTACAAAATGTAACTGATATAAAATAGGTGTTACTATAGTTTAATAATATATTCATAGAATAGAATAATTTATACTCATATTCCATAATAACTGAGACAAGAATGAACATTGTTGTCTCAGTTAATAATGAGGGAGGGTTTGAATTGGAATAATCCAATATATCGAAAGACTATCCATATATTATTATCAACATTGTTTAGATCAAGAAGCTCCAGATATTTTCAATTGCCCAATGGATTTGATTGTTGACACAGCAACTGGTGAGGCATTTGCCATCAATGTCACATGGGTTGAACCGACAGCTACTGACAACTCTGATGAGACTCCTATACCAGTATCAGACTACACTTCTGGTGATATGTTTGCACTTGGTAACACAACAGTCCAGTACAATGTCTCAGATTCAGCTGTTAATTTTAATGATAGCTGTAGTTTTTCCGTCACTGTTAAAGGTAAGAAAAGAAGAAATTAAACTTGAGCTTAAGTAATGTGAATATGTCAAATGTGATCTAGTTTTAGGAGAAGGAGGATATACAATAATTTAAATTCAGTAAATTAGCATAAAATGTTGAAAAGGTAATACAGTAGATCTTCTATTAATGGGACACCTTCGAGACCCCACACATTTTCCTCTCAAAATGCATATTAGTACTCTTTCTATCTTTTCTGCATTGTTATTATAGATTTGGAGACACCATCTTTTAATGGTACATGCCCATCCAGTCCTTTGGAGGTACCAACTGATCCTCCAACCGGCAACAGACTCATTGGGGAAATGTTTGCAACTGTGATCTGGACAATTCCATCAGCAACTGATAATGTAGGTGTTGTCATGGTTACAAACAACAGCTACCCTGGATCTCCAGTATATTTCAATATATCTTCTGATTATGACATGAATGTGGCATATGCTGCACAAGATGCAGCAGGCAATGTGGCGATATGTTCATTTTTTGTAAAAGTTGTGGGTAAGAATTAATTAAAAATAATATATAATCATATATATATTACAATAACTTATATCGTTCGAAGAAATATTTACCATACCATAAAAACATTAATTTTCTTCGGTGAATGTTAGTATATTTATATATAAAGTAAATGATGGATGAAACTAAGCCAGGACTGTTTAATGCCTAATGGGACACCATCTCCATATACACCACTATATTCCCCTCCACGCTCTAACCAGGCCCTACATTGCTTAACTTCAGTGATCTGACGAGAACCGGTGTTTCAACGTGGTAAAGCCGTATAATCCTCACATTGATCAATAGTAATAATCTAGTCTGTAGATTAACATGGCCATAACTGTTTGCAACTCATATCTGTTTATTTCTTTATTAATATTATTATATATTATTATATATTATTAATATTTTATTTCAGACGAAGAACCTCCTGTCTTCTATACTTGTGACAACTCAACTGTTTATATCAACAACACTGCTGGTGAAAACTTTGCACCATACACATGGATGGAGCCAGCTAATGCTGACAACATTTTAGTAGATTCAGAGAGATCAACACCTAATTTTGCTCCAGGTCAAGACTTTACCATCGGAGAAAATTATATTATTTATATAAACTATGATACATCAGGAAACCAAAACAGTTGTAACTTTACACTTGTGGTTGTAGGTATGTTTCTGTTTCCATTATTCCTTTAATTTTAATTAATTAATATTTTAAAGATATATAATTTTTTAAATACCTTGAATTAAATAGAGTTTAGTGGGATACGATAAAACAACATACTTGACGCAATTCATAGCGAAAGTACCCCTCTTGATTATTGCTTGTAATTAGGACGTCATCCGTTGACACACTAACGCGTTTTACAATAACCAACCATTTTAATTTCTCAAATTATACTAAGATTCTTGGTGAATAATTTTACATTTGCCAGGTTAAAAAACATATTGGCACAGTTAAGTAAAGCTCAGTCACGATGTCCAGTTTTCCAAAAATTATAATTTTCAAAGAATCTTTGAAATATTACAAAAGAAATTAAACTAATTTAGTCTTGCTTGTATGTTTATTATATTTCAATAAAGTAGTTTTTTTTTTTTGTATTTCTGTTTAAAAAATTTTAAAAGTAAGTTTTTAGATTATACTCATCAAACACAGTCCGGCTATAATTAAGAGACGGGATATATTTACTCTTTTCTACTCATTTTGTGTGTAGATATTGAAGATCCAGCTATTGCCAATTGTCCAAACAATACTGCAAGCATAACAGATAATGGCAAAAATTACAGTAATATTACCTGGACTCCGGAGCCTACAGCTACAGATAATGATGGTGTTGTAAGTTTTGAAAAGACACATAATTCAGGAGATTTATTCTATCTTGGTGTTACAACTGTTAACTATACTGCTGTTGACCCTTCCGGAAATGTAGCCATATGTTTATTCAATATTACCCTTACAGGTAAGATTTTTTCCTGCATTAAAATAGTCATGTCTTGCTCAAGCATACTGTATTGCACTGTATTGCACTGTAAGTGTTATGCTTACTGGAAGTAAAGCTTTGTGCTACAGAAAGTAATTCTCTGATATCTGTAACTAAGTAGTTCTATACTGCATAACTTAATATTAAAGACTACTACTATTATTATTATTATCATTTTTAGATCTAGAATCACCTGAGATAATTGATTGTCCAATGGATTCGACCACAACAACTGGTGAGGCATCTGTCTTCAATGTCACATGGATTGTACCGACAGCTACTGATAACTCTGGAGAGACTCCTGTACCAGTAGCAGACTACACGTCTGGTGATAATATGTTTGGAATTGGGACCACAACAGTCCAGTACAATGTCTCAGATTCAGCTGGTAACTTTAATGATAGCTGCACTTTTGTTATCCATGTTGAAGGTAAGAGTGTACCTTATATGACAAAATTAGATGTTATTTATTTATTTTTCATTTATTCAGGTATAAACACATTTACATTCCAATATGCAGCAACAGCTAAATCGGTTGGATTACAATAAAAAAAAACAAGGCATAAAACAAAGCAAATTATAAGATTCGTGCTAAGTACGGGATTGTTGATTTTCTATACCTCTCAATACGGCATCAAATTGGTGGTTCAAAATGAATCCTACATTATTCAAAGGTGTTTTGAAAGGCTACGATTCAAAATAAATACGTCACAATGTATTGCAAACTATAATGCATTATTCTTTGTACATACAACTGTCTACGTTCGTCTACAAAACACCAATATAAAACCATTTGAGCATATTAATCCTTTGAACCTCCTGGTACCTATTTAAACATTTCAGATCAAGATAAACGTATATAAAGCACTATTTCTACATTTTATTTATTAGTTCCTCGTACATACAACTTTGTATACATTCAACATACACACACACACACATCAAAACGATGTTGAAGATATTGCTTTGAATAAAACAATTTTAGTTTTTATTGTATCAGACGATTAGTTTACCTACATCTACATTTACAGGAAAATGTTACTAATATTTTTGATTTTGATACTTGGAATTTCTAATCTTTTTAATTCACAAAGTGAGTTTTTTCTTCCTAGTTAGACTTTAATCAATATCTTGATCTGGTCCTGAGCATTTTAATGTTTGTAGTCATGTTCCAGAACACTTTATAATGTTTTGTAAACAAACATTTCTAATGCAAGCCAATGAACAAAAGTAGTTAGTTTTCATGGCGGTCACCTATGTTAAGTCAAACAAACCTTTATTTTTAGTGAGTCAAAATGTCAAAATTCAATAACATGTAACCGTTCTACACGTAACACGAAAGAAATACAGCATCGACTTAGTGTTTGGAGTTGATGGCTGCAGACAGATAATATAGAGAGTTCAAATGAAATAGTTGGCTTATATATACTATCATTCCTATTAACGTTGGAATAAAAATAAAATAATAAACTTAGTTTTTTAAAAACTGGTAGTGGTCGAGCCTGATCTTCCCTTTTTGGTATAGTAACTCAGTTTGAAGTTAGGCCCTTTATTGATTCCCTCGACTGGCTGTGGATAATAACACACAGATTAAAAAACTTGGGGAATCTTCAACCTGAATTGAATAGATTTGAAGTTAAGTTGTATCTAAATCTGAAATATCTGAATTTGTTTAGCAAGGAATAAGTTTAAATACAATTTATTTCGGAACGTACAAGGAGGACCTGCCTGCACTTAATAGGTTGAGAGTTAAGTCAAGTCAAGTCAAATAAATTTATTGTCATATAAAAACATTTACATTGAAATGAATTGAATGGTTTCGGCTAACAACAAATAAATATTACTTAAACTACATTATTTATTGAAATTCTTGATTTTCGTAAAAACTAAACCTACTCTGTTTCACACTGTCTCAGATGATTAATAACATTTTAAAGTATACTATTTATTGTTTGTCAGGGCCCGTATAGGAGGAGGTGAGGAGGCGGAGTTCATTTAAGGGAGGTGCTTATTCGAGGATACGTTTAATTTTTTAGTTGTAATAATAGGGTAACATTTATAATCAAATAGAATCCTCTAATAGATATGAAATTGGTAAAAAGAATAACAAATGCTTGGTAAATTGTAAATAACAGTCCGATGAATTCTATAGTATAATTGTGTTATAAATATAATACAATATTGTGTTTTTGTTGTGTGTATAAATGTGGATGGGCGGTTCTAAGTGATATTTTATTGGAGAGGTGTTGGCTGTTTATTCAAATAAATACCATCCTAATTGGTATAATTAAAACATTATTTAGTTAGTTAGAAACTAACTTCCGCGGCACAGTGAGCCGTTTCGTTTCGGCCTAAGAAAGAAGACGTTAAACGGCTTGTAATGGAGGAGGGGCGTACGCGCGAAAGAGGAGTGGGTTTGGGACGGGGTGGGTTTGGGAGTGGGTGTCCCCCCCCCCCCATCGTGTCCCCCTTCCGAGCCTCAGAAAATTTTGAAAAAAATAGATGCTTACACACTGTTTAATAGGCTAGAGCAACTGTTTCCATTACATTTAATAACAATGTCACATAATGTAAATTTAAATAAATCCTTCCTGTAATTTAGTTTACAATGATTGCCGTAATCGCCGTGTCTATAACACAAATCAATAAAATGCCAAATACGCCACACACGTTTTTTCGGCCGTGTACATAGAACAAGACATTTCATGTTTATGTCATGCCTATGAAATAATAATAAAAAAAGAACATCATGTTTCTCGTATTTTTTATCGTTTATACTGCATACCATTATATAAAAAACCTTCATACCCGGGAAAAAAGTTCACGATATTACACTCTACTCTGTACAGGGGTGTAAATATACAGGTCCACGCTAACGCTTGCACACGGACCAGGGCGGAAAAGGGTGTATATTTGGAGAGTGATGACGTCAGCATTCACACGAGGAGCGCGCTAAGACAACGTGATGCTGGTAGTGGGAGCATGCATGTGTTTTGAAAATAACTCAGTTGTGTGTATTTTCCGAAGATTTTAAATCGCGTTTTCTTTTTAACCTCTTGAATTCATAAATAGTAATTAAACTCTTACCTATTTCACTATGTAGGCCTATTTACAGAACTATAGCTCTAGCCTAGTCTTCTTAATTAAAATAGTTAAGTGCGTCGAATCCGCGTCTAGCGACGGTCGCGGGTTTGGTGCATCTTTTTTTCCTTTAGAATTAAAGTGGGTGGCTAGCCACCCTATTCACCCCCCTAGATCGAGATTTATGCGCGAAAAGAAACGTGACCATACCCTGTTTTATGGTTAGGGCCAACCGCTTCTTTTTTCCCAATCGAACCCCACCCAAACCCCTTTAATCGACAGCGAACATAATACGCGGTACACCAACCGTGAGAACCTAACTCGTACCTTTATCCCTGTATGAATGTACGTCGATGCGTAGTTGCAAATGAATTTCCGATTTTCGCCTGGAATCTGAAAAATACACATTTTGGTTTCATTTTGTTTAGCCCTTCTACTGTACCTTCACATGCGCGGTCCGAAAAAAAAAAAAAAAAAAACTTAAATGGCTATCGCCATCAACGGCAAATTTAAAACCTGGAAATTGCAAGGTGATGACTCAACGTGAACCCGGAAATGACTTCTACCACGTACGATTGAAAATTTACCGATGAAATCAGAAATGTTGTTTTAAAACATTTTATAATATCTTCCTAAGATAGAAATATGCAACAATATCGTAATAGTGAGAACTAATGTTATCAAATCTACGTTTCGCAGTACATCTGAGATAGATGAGGTAGGTAACCTAGACGGACATTTGTCCCAAAGTTTTTCCATTACAGTAGTGGTCTGGTACCAAAAAGCAGATTGTTCTTCATTTTCTCTTACTTTCTTTGTGTTAATTTTGTTTTTCTTTTTTTTTGTTATTAGATAATGAACGTTCAATTATTGACTGCCCCACAAATGTCACTTCAAATAATTACATCGGAGGAGTATCTGGACTAATAAATATCCAAACAGACCAAAAAAGTCCAAATGCAACAGTCACGTGGGATCCTCCTGTGACAAGTGGCAATGGAACAGTGACTGTGGTGTCATCACCATATGAGTCTGGTGACATGATTCCAATTGGAACTCACACAATCATCTTTACAGCAACTGATCTCTTTGGCAATAATGGAACATGTGACTTTGTTATCAAGGTGGAAGGTAAATTATTAAAAACCTATAAAAGTATTTATCGTAATATAGAACAAAAATAGTAATACAAGATAAACTAAACATCAATTATAAATGTGATTAAACCACGATAATACAGTTTTTTTTATAACCTAATAACAATGTTACTATGTAAAAACTAAATGGAAAAATAACATATAACATTAATCTACAGACAGAAAGTTGTAAAATTATGTCATTAAACGCTTCTGTTTTCCGTACTTCAGGAAGTATTGGCCGGCCGGCAGCCTTGTTCGTTTAAAGGCCTTTAATTAAGAACTATTTTGAGTTCAGCTTCTGTGAAGTTTCCTAGTTTTATTTGGAGGTTTTCTTCTATTATCGTTTTTTATTGGTTCGTCTGACACTGTAGGAGTTTTGCCAAGGAGATTAGAGAAATATGTCTTCCATTTATCAAGGCGTTCCTGTTGACTATCTGCTTTGAGTTTTGCTTTATTTGATTTCTTTCTTCCACTAATGTCGTTTATTATTTTCCAAACCAGGGAGGATTGTCTATTTGCATGGGCATTGTTTATATCGTCGATTCTATCTTGGACATATTTAGATTGTTCAGATTCGTAAGTGTCAACAAGGTCTTTTTGAGCATCAGCAAAAGACTTTTCGCTATCCCTCGTCGGGAAGGCGTTTTTTCTGATAGTGGCAGATAGTGTCTCGAGTATTTTGGTTGGATAGAGCTGACCAGTCGTAAGATGGTGATGTTGATTTTGTTGCTTTGTTAGCTAAGACTAAGACGTATTTTTGTTGAAACAATCCTGTGATCTGAGCTCACTCCTTCAAACGTATTATATGCCTCACTATTGACGATGCTGTTAATCCATTTCTTATTTACAAGCATATAATCGAGTTGGGCTTTCATTCCGTGAGGGTATGTATGTTTCCACAGCTTTGATGGTTTCTTTTGGAAATTGGTGTTTAGACTGATGAGATCATTTTCATCGGCGAAGTCTTGTAGATATTGACCGTTTCGATTTGTTTCATAGTGGTAAGTAAACAGATGATTTTCTTTTCCAAGTTGTACATTCATAACACCTCCCATTACCAAAACATTATGTTTAGGGATATTTCGAACAAGTGAAGAGAGGGCTTTGTAAAAGTCCTCAACATCATCTTCAAGGCTAGTGTTGGTTGGACTGTAGCACGAAATAACGGTTGTTGCAGGATTTCCGTTAAAAGAAGCAATGATTATTCGAGGGAGGATCATTTCGATATTACTCAAAGATCTCTGGGCGTTGGGACTTAGAAGGATTCCAACACCACCGATGGAAGCAGTCATATTGTTCTTCCAAGCAGAAGCTGAGATAAATGTCCAGCCTTTGCCAACATCGTGGTTTTTAAGTGTCAAGTCATCGTGAAAGAAGCGGTGTTCCTGTATGCAGAAAATTTCGATGTGAAAAGAATTGCAGAGGCAACGAGTTCATGAAGTTGATTTATGGTGTTCAGAGTTCGAACGTTGAACTTTGAGAAGGTTGTCGTCCTCTTACATTTTATAAAGTGTTATTGTGACTTTGTAGTTGATTTTTCGAGCACTGAGTCAAAGTCGTACCATCAGTAGAACGCGCCCCCTGGTAACCCGCGCGACGGGCGATGCGGTATGTTGTGGGGTTTCGAGTACGAGTCATCAGATTACTTTCGGTGGCTATGTACTACTAGGATACGCCAGGTCTCTAGCAGTGCAGTACTTCCTTTACAAAGTTGTTTTGCCTTTGCCGTTGTGCATGAAGCATCCGCCGCCAACGCAAAATGGAAACTTGGCCAGAATAACTATTTGTTGTTATCTGCCAAAAAGAATCCAACCATCATCCTGCGGCCAATGACTTCACCTTAACCCTGACAGGGCAGCTGCCGGGTGCTACGCCTTGCTGAAGGGCAACCCGTGATTTTCTCCGGGACTGCTTATCTTATATTCGCAGCTAACCTCCATATCTGAAGTCCGTAATCCCCCAATCCGCAACATGGGGACCCGGTGGATGGGAGTCTTCTCCGCACCACAAATAATAATATGTTAATATGTCTATTTTGTGCCTTATAGTATATCCATATAATACTGTATATATCTACAGTGTAGCATCTATATATAAATTTACGTAAGGGCAAAATTCGGTAAATCGCGCCTTACTTCTAGAATTTTCACTCGATGGTATGTAAAGTTGGTTCGTACTTTCGGTACTGATTTTAACCGCCTGATGTAACCCTGTTTACTAATTAAATTGAGTTAGATAATTAGTTATTGACGATTAAAACGAATTTAGGTTCAAAGATTTGCCCCAAATAGGGGTGTTTTCCGATCGTGGTATACACTGTCTAATGGATGTCCATCTTGAAAAATACCCGCCAAAAAAATGCGAGGAGGCTTCGCATTTTTCTATCTCCTCCTACGATAATTGTTTTTAATAGCTGAAAACCGGTTGAACAGCTAGAGTACACCATCATAATGTTGAAGACAGGCCGATTTTCTTTAAAAAATACTATTTTGATAGATTTAATATACGATTATACAAATGTATTGATTTGCGATGAATGGAACATCCCAATCTCTCAGTCTGCCAGAGTTTGGTTTAACACAAGTACTGTAGGTAAATTTATGAGCCCTTGGTTTAACACATACGGTAGGTAAATATATGGGCCCTTTGAGAATAAACTTGCAATACTTTAACAATACTGTAAATACCTATTAACTATTTTTCATTTGAATCGAACATTTCTTACTGTGAATGTTCGTACTGTTAGATGTAATATAAAAATATATACAAATAAACTTTATTACTGAGACTGTGGATAGGCTCTACTGTTAGATATACAAATAAACTTTATACTGACAGTTCCTTCTCAACGTTTTTATTAATTAATAATTACCAAAAATATAAACGTCGTAGTGGTGTATCGTGACATGTACTTTAATATTTCAATCGATTATGACAGTGACAGTTTTAACAAAGTATTAAATCGCAAATGTTTTAGGCCTACGGTATTTAGAGGTATATTATTTATAGGCCTATAAAACATGAACAAAATATTTCGTTACTCAGTGGATAAAGAATATATTTAAAAATTGTTCCTCTTTGTACCTATCCGCTTTCCCATCCCTCAACCCTAATGTTACATAGCGAGGAGGCTTCGCATTTTCCTATCTCCTCCTACGATAATTGTTTTTAATAGCTGAAAACCGGTTGAACAGCTAGAGTACACCATCATAATGTTGAAGACAGGCCGATTTTCTTTAAAAAATACTATTTTGATAGATTGCTAGAGTACACCATCATAATGTTGAAGACAGGCCGATTTTCTTTAAAAAATACTATTTTGATAGATTTAATATACGATTATACAAATGTATTGATTTGCGATGAATGGAACATCCTAATCTCTCAGTCTGCCAGAGTTTGGTTTAACACAAGTACTGTAGGTAAATTTATGAGCCCTTGGTTTAACACATACGGTAGGTAAATATATGGGCCCTTTGAGAGAAAAACTTGCAATAGGTTCGGAAAATGTTAAAAACCAATTTCTATTATTTGAATCGGTAAACAGTTTCCATTTATTATACATTGATAATGAAACATGAAATATTCCTATTTATGTCCCTCGAGGTTCATTACAATTTATATTTAATAGTCCCACGGACTTCATCTTAGCCACTCCCCCGAGTGCTAAGGCCAAATTTATGATACCCTACTTTCTATGTAAGTTTATGTGCTTATAAATTAAGACTCATGTAAACAGCTTGATTACATCATTTTACAGACAAACGAAACTTTTTTAAACCTACTGTTTCAATAACTGAGTATAATACTGTATACGTTTTCATAAGTAAGCGCATATACATTTTCGTGTTTTCATTGACGAGATTGTAATAGTAACTTCAGTAACTATTACAGTACTTATTTATTATACGACACAAGACAATTGTATCTGACAGGTACGTACATTATTCTAAAAAATAAGTCTAGATAGATCCCTTAGGCGTCATAAATCACAGGCCAACAAATCAGTACTCATGACAGAAATTCGACCCAGTTTGGTTCACACAAATGTTTACAGGAATTTCAACACCACAACCGATGATTTGCCCTAAATATTTAGGTAGACTACAGTTTAATTTTTCACTGAATAGGAGCTTGCATTTCCGATTTCCATTTCGCAGAATGTCTAGGTCTATTTATTTAGTTTGGTTCTTATAATATATAAATACAATCAACTTTATTACTGCGGTTCCATCACCACCACCACGTGCCGCCCAATTCCCGTACATACATTTCCATTTCTCCCTAATTTCTTTAATCCACATAAATTAATTGTCTTTTATGGAATCCAGTATTGGTTTTGTTGTCTCTATTTCTGAATACCCCAATTAGGGGGACACTTCCGTTTTTGTTTAGTGTCCCAAAAAAGTCCCCGTCCGTGGATTCTACTGTATTCGAGAACCATCTGTGAGCACCCCTAGATGGTACGCGAGCGAAGCGAGCGTGCCATCTAGTAGTTGAAATTACTGGACCCACCTTTTATTCAAATTGTTTAAAGAACAGTTTCGGAAGATAATTGTTTAGCAACAACACATTAAAATGTTTAAGGAATTCTGATACATAGTATCTAGATGCGCGCTCTTTTAAATGTGATGAACTATGACGTAAAAGATGAAAATCCGACTTTTTTTTTTATTAAACTGGCCATATGATGACGTCACAACATCCGATTGGTAAAATGTTTACATGAATTCTACAATTCAACAGCTTCCAGAAGAAGACTATCACTTTTTATTCTGACAAGTTAAAACATGTTGAAATTTACTGTAAAGATGAAAATAAGTGATCCACGTTATTCAATGCTAGTATTTATACTCTAGTAGCTAGATCAACTTTCGTATGCACTTTGAGGTCCAGAGAATTTGACTTCAGAAATTGGTTTAGGGTGGTCAAACAATCATTTTTGGCTTGGTTACACATTTTGAAAATGTGGCGAAAGGTCAAAAGGTCAGGGTGAAAGGTCATAAGACCAAACACCAATATGTCCTTAAATCTGAACAACCACTGGTCACAGCGAAGTAATTTTGGTTTCAAATTGATCAGAAGGTATACATTTATATTCAGTCTAATGGGACATTTTAGTTTAAAATGACCGGAAATGCCATTTCTGACCTTTGACCCACAACCCAGGGCATGTATTTATCTCCGTAACTACTGGTCGTAGACACTTGAATATGGTTTTAAATTGTTCGAAATATATATTTTGTTATTTGAAAAACATTTTGAAAAATGTTACAAAAGTTCAAAGGGTCAGGGTCAAGGGTTATATAAACAAATAAATAAAGGTACTTGTATGTCGGCAACCACTGGTCGCAGCAAGTCAATTTTGGTCTCAAAATGTTCAGAAGGCATGCATTTATATTCCGTCTAATGGGTCATTTTAGTAAAAAATGAAAGAAATGCCATTTCTGACCTTTGACCCACATACCAGGGCATCTTCATATCTCTGTAAGTACTGGTCGTAGAAACTTAAATTTGGTATCAAATTGTTCGAAATATACATATTTACATTCATTGTAATAGAAAATGTGGTTAAAAGATGAAAATACTATTACTAATGTTTCAAACAAAAAACATATCTCTACACAACTTATCCTTAGACAGTAATGTTATGCAATATGATACTTTAAATTGTTTCAATTTCAAGTAGGCCTACTAGTTATTGCTGTCCACGAGAACATTTTGATATAAACGTCAAGCTCAACAGTTCTTTTCAGAATGCTAGAAGTAACTTGCCATGTGTATCACAAATAAAGATGCCTCCCCTGCCCTAAAAACCCCTTTGAACAATAATTGCCCGGGGAGTTTAATCGGATACACATGGCAAGTTACTTCTAGCATTCTGAAAAGAACTGTTGAGCTTGACGTTTCTATCAAAATGTTCTTGGGGACAGCAATAACTAGTACTTGAAATTGACACAATTTAAAGTATCAGTTATTGCATAACATTACTGTCTAAGGATAAGTTATGTAGAGATATGTTTTTTGTTTGAAACATTAGTAATAGTATTTCTGTTCATCTTTTAACCACATTTTCTATTACAATGAATGTAAATATGTATATTTCGAACAATTTGATACCAAATTTAAGTTTCTACGACCAGTACTTGATACGTGGGTCAAAGGTCAGAAATGGCATTTCTGATAATTTTTGACTAAAATGTCCCATTAGATTGAATATGAAAGCATGCCTTCTGAACATTTTGAGACTAAAATTGACTTGCTGCGACTTGGTTGCCGAGATACAAGTATCTATTTTTATTTGTCCATATAACCTTTGACCTTGACCCTTTGACCTTTTGTAACATTTTTAAAAATTTGCTACAAATAATAACTATTTATTTCAAACAATTTAAGACCAAATTTAAGTGTCTACGAACAGTAGTTACGGAGATACATACATGCCCTGAGGTGTGGGTCAAAGGTCATAAATGGCATTTCTGGTCATTTTTGACTAAAATGTCCCATTAGACTGAATATAAATGTATACCTTCTGATCAATTTGAGACCAAAATTACTTTGCTGTGACCAGTGGTTGTTCAGATTTAAGGACATATTGGTGTTTGGTCTTATGACCTTTCACCCTGACCTTTTGACCTTTCGCCACATTTTCAAAATGTGTAACCAAGCCAAAAATGATTGTTTGACCACTCTAAACCAATTTCTGAAGTCAAATTCTCTGGACCTCAAAGTGCATACGAAAGTTGATCTAGCTACTAGAGTATTAAGCATATATCCACAAACTTTATTAAGATTAGGCCTATATGTTTAAGAATATTTGCTACATTTTGTATTCTCTCTTGTAAGATTGATATGATTTATGCTACGGTAGACCTAAGGTAAAATAAGCTTTCGTCACTGACATGAATATCCTAAATTTAATTGTAGATGCAACAGCAGAATTACAATCAGAGACTACTAACTCAACGATGGAAAATGGTAAGTACAATCTTACAGCATTTGTATATTTCATAAATTAATCACATTAGTGTAATGATTTTCAATAGAGAGGTTTCGCAATCTTACGAATACGATAACGAAAACGGATACGTCACGCACACGTATTCGTTTTCGTAAGTCATAAAAAAATCTGGTTCGCATGGCAACGAAATATTGAGGCGCGTCCAAAATATGACTGCGGTAAATTTGAGCGAAGCGCTGGTACGTGTTGCTTGGTGCTTGGCTGCCTAGGCCTAGCGTAACATCAAAGCGAGTGAGGACTTTAAAAACTGCTATTTATCTAAATTGACCTGGCATTTTAGTAAATTACTTTAGTAAATAATTACTTTCAATAAATCTATAATTATATTATAATCATGAATCATTCCTAATTCAAATGCAAAATGTACAAAATAGATCAAAAACTATACTCGTTTTGTAGTTACGAATATGACTGGTGATATTCGTCAACACGAATACGCTTTACAAATATGAAATTGGGATCAGCTCAAAAGTTTCACAAATGTATGACGTATCCGTTTTCGTTATCGTATTCGTAAGGTTGCGAAACCTCCCTATTGTGTGTTAATAGGGAGGTTTTGCAACACTACGAATACGATAACGGAAACGGAAACGTCACGCACACGTATTCGTTTTCGTAGGCCAGTAAAAATCTGTTTCGCATGGCAACGAATATTGAGGGCGCCGTTCAAATATTATGACTGCGGTAAATTTGAACGAAGCGCATGTACATGTTTCTTGACTGCCTAGGCCTAGCGTAACATCAAAGCGTAGTAGTTACAAATATGACTACTGATATTCGTCAACACGAAAACGCTTTACGAATATGAAATGGGGATCAGCTCAAAAGTTTCACAAATGTATGACGTATCCGTTTTTGTTATCGTATTCGTAATCTTGCGAAACCTCCCTAATAACATTACCAAACGTATATATAAACTTTCTATACCATTAAGTAAACATTTTAGAAGTTAACCACCGATTTACCGAAATGTGTCTTTTATATATTGATACGTTTCTATTTGAAGGTAGCTGTGTAGGCAAATGTGGTAGGTGGGACAAAAACTGTTATTGTGATAACGCCTGTGAAGAACTTAACGACTGTTGTCCGGACTATTTATTGCTGTGTCAAAGTAAGTATTTATTATTTATATATCCTTATATAATGTAATATGTAAATTCTTTTATTAAATTTCAAACCGCCTGGTGATATAGTGAAAATTAATTAATTATTCAATTTGAAACGACAAGAAATCTACAGTTTCTATATATAAATTTACGTAAGGGCAAAATTCGGTAAATCGCGCCTTACTTCTAGAATTTTTACTCGATGGTATATAAAGTTGGTTCGTACTTTCGGTACTGATTTGAAACACCCGATGAAACCCTGTTTACTAATTAAATTAAGTTAGATAATTAGTTATTGACGATTAAAACGAATTTAGGTTCAACGATTTGCCCCAAATAGAGGTGTTTTCCGATCGTGGTATACACTGTCTAATGGATGGCCATCTTGAAAAATACCCGCCACATAAATGCGAGGAGGCTTCGCATTTTTCCTATTTTGGAATTTGTGTTTTGTATTAGGGTTGAGGGATGGGAAAGTGGATAGGTGCAAAGAGGAACAAATTTTAAATATATTCTTTATCCACTCAGTAACGAAATATTTTTTTCATGTTTTATAGGCCTATAAATAATATACCTCTAAATACAGTAAAACATTTGCGATTTAATACTTTGTTAAAACTGTCACATCGATTGAAATATTAAAGTCACGATACACCACTACGACGTTTATATTTTTGGTAATTATGAATTAATACAAACGTTGAGAAGGAACTGTCAGTATAAAGTTTATTTGTATATAATAATGTGTTTATATATTTAACAGTAGAGCCTATTCACAATCTCATTAATAAGTTTATTTGTAAATATTTTTATATTACATCTAACAGTACGAACATTCACAGTAGGAAATGTTCGATTCAAATGAGGACCAAAAATAGTATTTACAGTATTGTTCAAGTTTATTCTCAAAGGGCCCATATATTTACCTACCGTATGTGTTAAACCAAGGGCTCATAAATTTACCTACTTGTGTTAAACCAAACTCTACCAGACTGAGAGATTGGGATGTTCCATTCATCGCAATCAATACATTTGTATAATCGTATATTAAATCTATCAAAATAGTATTTTTTTAAGAAAATCGGCCTGTCTTCAACATTATGATGCTGTACTCTAGCTGTTCAACCGGTTTTCAGCTATTAAAAACAATTATCGTAGGAGGAGATAGGAAAATGCGAAGCCTCCTCGCATTTTTGTGGCGGGTATTTTTCAAGATGGACATCCATTAGACAGTGTATACCACGATCGGAAAACACCCCTATTTGGGGCAAATCGTGGAACCTAAATTCGTGTTAATCGTCAATAACTAATTATCTAACTCAATTTAATTAGTATAAGTACATGTCACGATACACCACTACGACGTTTATATTATCTGTAATTATTAATTAATACAAACGTTGAGAAGGAACTGTCAGTATAAAGTTTATTTGTATATCTAACAGTGAAGCCTATCCACAATCTCAGTAATAAAGTTTATTTGTATATATTTTTATATTACATTAACAGTACGAACATTCACAGTAAGAAATGCTCGATTCAAATGAGGACCAAAAATAGTTAATATAGGTATTTACAGTATTGTCAAAGTATTGCAAGTTTATTCTCAAAGGGCCCATATATTTACCTACCGTATGTGTTAAACCAAGGGCTCATAAATTTACCTACTTGTTTTAAACCAAACTCTGCCAGACTGAGAGATTGGGATGTTCCATTCATCGCAATCAATACATTTGTATAATCGTATATTGAATCTATCAAAATAGTATTTTTTTAAGAAAACCGGCCTGTCTTCAACATTATGATGCTGTACTCTAGCTGTTCAACCGGTTTTCATCTATTAAAAACAATTACGGTATCGTAGGAGGAGATAGGAAAATGCGAAGCCTCCTCGCATTTTTGTGGTGGGTATTTTTCAAGATGGACATCCATTAGACAGTTTATACCACGATCGGAAAACACCCTTATTTGGGGCAAATCGTTGAACCTAAATTCGTGTTAATCGTCAATAACTAATTATCTAACTCAATTTAATTAGTAAACAGGGTTACATCAGGTGGTTAAAATTAGTACCAAAAGTACGAACCAACTTTATATACCATCGAGTAAACATTCTAGAAGTAACGCGCGATTTACCGAATTTTGCCCTTACGTAAATTTATATATAGATGTCCCTTGCTAAAAACTGGATATAATATGGACAACTCATTACTAATTAAATTATTATATGTTAGATTAAATAAATTTAAACAAATATGAAATCAATTTACATTAAAATATAATCGATTGTCTTATTAGATATAAGTAAATTGTTGAGACCTAAATAATTACTATTTAATTTTCAAACATACCTTAATAATAATCGACTACGATAGGTGGTATCCACAAACTATTAAGATTAGACCTATGTTTAAGATTGTTACATTTTGTATTCTCTCTTGTAAGATTGATATAATGTTTGCTACGGTAGACCTACAATAAAATAAGTTTTCGTCACTCACTTGATATCATAAATGTAATTGTAGATGCAACAGCGGACTTTCAAAGAGAGAGTAGTATGTCAACGATAGTAAATGGTAGGTACAATCATCTACCATAACATTTTAAACATTAAAAATGTATTATATTTAATAAAGTATCTATATATTAATTCTACTAAAGTGGTCGCTGAATGGCACGTGCTCGCTGAATGGCACGTGCTCAAATTTGGCACACTAATGTTTCTTAATGGGCCGCACATGATAGGCTATATCACTTTCCTAAAAATGTTAAGGACAAACACTAAAAAAGGCCGAAAAATAACAGAGGCCATGTTTCGCGAGTTTTTACGTTACGTATCAACTGCGCAACCTTATCTGTTGTGTACCGCAATGGCCGGATCTACAAATACCGTGCCTCCAAATTAAAACAGTGTTTAGTCTAAATATAAACAACTATGAAATCAACTTACATTAAGTTTAATCGATTGTCTTATTCAATATAAGTAAATTGTTGAGGCCTAAATAATTACTATTTTAAGATAAGAAAACTACAGTTTTAATATAATTATGTTAACGTCCCTTGCTAAAAACTGGATATAATATAGACAACTCATTACTAATTAAATTATTATGTGTTAGATTAAATAAATATAAACAAATATGAAATCAATTTAGTAAATTGTTTAAATAATTGCTATTTTAATTTTCGAATGGAATTACAAACATACCATAATAATTATATCGACTACGATAGGTGGTAAGTCAACTTAAAGTCACATCCATGTTTTTTTTAATACTGAAACCTTTTGAAGTATAGTAGGTTGGTTTAATGCTATTCTTAATATAATCATGAAGATTAGTAGTTGTTTTTTCCCGTAGATTATTTTGCTTACTACATTTGTTGTTTATCACCTTTTTTACTTTAGATATTTCTTTGGGGACAGAAATAGTAACTAAATGGGTTACCATAACCGGTAAGTTTAATTGTCTTTAACGTCATATCAAAATGCTAGTGTTTAAGCATATATCCACAAAATGTATTAAAATTAGGCCTATGTTTAAGAATTTTGTATTCTCTCTTGTAAGATTGATATAATTTTTGCTACGGTAGACCTAAAGTAAAATAACATCACTTACATGATATCATAACTTTAATTGTAGATGCAACAACGGACTTTCAAAAAGAGAGTAGTATCTCAACGATAGTAAATGGTAGGTACAATCATACAGCATGACATTTTAAACATTTCTTTAAAAATGTATTTTATTTAATAAAGTATCTATATATTAATGTTATTGTTTTAGACCAAAATGAGGGAACAATCAAAGAGAGTATATTATTAAAAACCAGATACAATGGTAATACTACAATCTAAATAAGTTAAAGTATAAAGTTAACTTATTGTGATTACATTACTAGAAATGCGACTGATTATTTTAGCAATATACTATAACAATTTAATCAGCTTCATTACACAACATAGAGATGCACCGAAAAGCTATAAAAAAACAGGTGTAACTAGCCTAATACTACTACTACCAATAATTAGCAATATCCACATAAGCTTACAGCTATATATTATTTTTAATTATTGCTTAATCAGTAACAAATCTTGTCTTATTACCTCACCAGATTGTGTTGAAAATATTTATCTAAACAGTAATGATGTTATCAACATAACTTCTCCAAATTATCATGACAACTACGATAACAATGAAAACTGCGAATGGATCGTAGAAAGCCCTCAAAATACTGGAATTCTACTCACGTTTTATGATATAGAGCTAGAGAGCTGTTGTGACTTTTTGATTATAACCTATGTTGACGTCAATGGCGATACATTACTTATAGAGTGGAATAGTAACAACTCTCTTTTGGTTACAACACACTTGAATTTAACTTTTCAAACTGACTTGTCAGTTGTTAACAGAGGGTTTGCTCTAGGACTGAAGATTATTAACATAGGTATGTTGACATTTTTTATTCAAGTATTTTATGCAATTTCTCAACTTAGACTTAACTGTTGATACTGAACAAATATTGATATGTTTATTTTTAAATATAAATAGAAAATGTAGAATATTCTTGCTTTACTCGAAAAACTGATATCCATACAAATTGATATTTTACTGATTATGTGTTTTGTATTAAGGGGGTTAAATTCTCATATATTATTAATGTTCAATTCCACTCATTATTTTCTCATACATGATTATGAACTGAGCTTTTAGGAGAGTTTCAAAACTGTCTTCAAAACATTTTATGTAATAAGAAAGATTTTCATTTCAATTTTTAACTCGTTTATATACTACTTTTGAAAGTGGATTAAATAATTAGTTTGAAGAGAAAACACGATGGATAACCCCACCGTAGATCTGACCAGCTTTATGTTGACTAAGATTGAAGAACGTGCTTGTATTGAGTGATCTTGCATTAAAATATTCTCTTTTAGACTATCAAATTATTAAACAAACCCCCTGCCTAGAAACATATTTACTTGAGCCATTAGACTTCGAAAGCGCAAGCATAAAATTTAAATTGCGACCTAATACGTTACCATTAAAGAGACGTACCTCAAGCTGGTCAGATAAAAGCAAAAATGACGGTCTATATACCCTATGTATCTCTAAATCCACCAAAGATCTTAGGAATTTCCTTTTTTCATGTCCTGCGCTCCAGAATATTAGACTAGAGTAATTGGAAATACTCGAGCAAAATCTATCGAATGCAATTGACGTTTGGAACCAATTTAATAATGGAACCAATTTAATAATGTAACAATAGACCAAAAATTCATGTATGTTTTTGGTTCACCTGTACTTGATCTTCCTATAAATATTGAAGTTGCATTCGATAGATTTTGTAAAGGTTTCACCAAACGGGCATGGAAAAAGAGAAGGGAAATCAACAATGAAAATAATTAGTTCTTTGCTTTTTAAATCCTGTATTACTTTTAATCTTGTACATAATTTATTTCAGGTTTCCTTGTACTGTAAATAGGCCTATTGTTATCATTTTTTAAAACTTTTATTTTACTTACTGTATTATGGACGCACTTTCATTCAAGAAGTGTGACACTGTTTCAAAACTATTACTTTTGTTAATGTTATTTTTTTATAACATAATTTAGTTTAAGTTTCCTTGTACTGTAAATAGGCCTATTGTTAAATCATTTTTTCCCTCTAACTTTTATTTTACTTACTCTGGACGCACCTACATTCAAGAAGAGTGCCACTGTTTCAAAAGTGTAGCTTCCAAATAAATTATTATATGTTGGCATTTTTTTCCTACTAATTAGAAAAATAATTAATAAGGTTCGGTTTGCGATACATCATGTGTTTCCAAACGTTAGAGGTGTCGGGCAACACTAGCCCTTCATCAGTGCAAGTGAAGGAATTTGGATAACGTCATAGTATAAGAACTGGCTGGGTGGACAGGAATAAAAGAAATACAACAAAAGGAGACATGGTGGAGTCTGAATAAGAGTAGAAAACAAAGAAAGTAGCTTGGTAGAGATATAAACAATTTTGGAATGAAACTAAAAAACAGCTTAAATGGTGGTTAATATTGAAACTTAAATTTTGGTAGTCAATGGAATAATTTTAACGATCTGGGAGTATGTTCCTAATGTTAAGTCCAAAAGGTTTTGTGATTTTAAGTTGTAATTCCGAGTGGTTTTCTTTGTCTTTGCGAGTTTTGTCGCTCCATTTGACATCGTGGTCTATTGCAATAACTCTGAAATTTGCAATCGAGTAAATAGCTGAATTAAAATGTTCGGCTACAGGTTGATCAAGCTTTAATGTTTTGATAGCTGATCTGTGTTGTGTCATTCCCCCCATACGGAGAGTGTTTTTTGTTTCCCCGACGTACTGTTTGCCACATATATTACAGTATATGAGATAAATGACGTTTTTGGTTAGACAATTAATTGATTGTCTTTTCCGAAAATTGCGACCAGTTTTGTTGCTCTGAAATTTTTCAGTAGAATCAACAAATGAACAAGTTTTGCAAGATTTTGCTGTCATGAGAGTTAATTTCACTCTTAAATATGGATCTGACTAATATATCACGAAGGGTGGTTCCGGAAAAACAGTCCTGAGACGTTCTGTGGACTGTAGAATGGGCATATAATAATAATAATAATATAATAATAGCCCGTAATAGAGGCAACCTAGGGTGATAGGTTGTGACCAATGGCACTCTGGTCGAATTTGGCTGACGTGGTTTATACGTCAGTGTTTGACATCGAGGAATATCTTTTGCTTTCTTTATAGCAGTTTCGATGTATTCCTTCTTGTAATTTCTATTTCGGAGATGTCCGGTTAGTTCTTCGGTACGATTCTGAAACTCTAAATCTGAAGAACAGATACGTCTGATACGTAATGCTTGACTGTACGGTATGTTTTTAGTACAGTGTCGGGGATGACAACTGCTAGGGAGCAGGTACATATTTTTATCCGTGGGTTTACGGAATAGGTCAGTTTTGAGTTAACATTTTCTATGGTCACTATAGTGTCCAAAAAATCAACGCTACTAGTGGATTTGGTAGCTGTAAATGTGATAGTTGGGTGCGCTGAATTAATATTGAGAAGAGAGATTCCAAATTATCTTCACCATGGGTCCAGGTCATGAAGATGTCGTCAATGTATCTAAACCAAACAAGTGGTTTATTAGGTTGGAGGGACAGAAAATTGGCCTCAAATTGTCCCATAAATAAATTTGCAAAAGATGGCGCCATTTTTGTGCCCATCGCTGTGCCATGAATTTGAAGGTAATGGTCATATATATATACTATATTATACAAATAATGTATATCCCACAGATCAAGAAGCTCCAGATATTATCAATTGTCCGATGGATTTGACAGTTAACACGTCTGTTGAGGCATTTGCAATCAATGTCACATGGGTTGAACCTACAGCTACTGATAACTCTGGAGAGACTCCTGTACCAGTAGCAGACTACACTTCTGGTGATAATATGTTTGAAATTGGGAACACAACAATCCAGTACAATGTCTCAGATTCAGCTGGTAACTTTAATGATAGCTGCACTTTTGTTATCCATGTTGAAGGTAAGAGTGTACCTTATATGACAACATTAGATTTTATTTATTTATTTTTCATTTATTCAGGTATAAACACATTTACATTCCAATATGCAGCAACAGCTAAATCGGTTGGATTACAATAAAAAAAAAAACAAAGCATAAAACAAGCAAATTATAAGATTCGTGCTAAGTACGGGATTGTTGATTTTCTGTACCTGCATCAATCCAATTGTGCAAGTATTGTTCCTTAATCTGAAATTCCTATTAGACTTATATTGAGGTAACATATTATCCCAAAATTGTACAGACTTTAAAAGGCTCTCTCAAAACTTGTGAAGAAGATGTTGTTGTCATTGTTGTGACATTAGAATAATGAAATATTCATTCACAACCCATGAGTACATTAGTTTGTTTATATTTAGTCTTAACTAACTTTTTATTGTCATCAATCAAAAATATCTATATCCTTAATAATTCGTTTCCACTGAATTTGTATTGCCTTAATACACAAATACTCATTTTAACCAGTTTTACATTTCAATAGTATTTCGTTCGATGTTAAAAATTTGTTCTCATTAACAATGCCATTAATACAAATAATGTCACTGGCAATCCAATGGTTGTCAAAAAGCGTTTTTTTAGTTTAACGAAGTGCTTTCCCAAAAGGTGCTCATTCATTATTATAAGTTTCAAATTATTTTTAGAGAATATATAATCTATGTAAGCTTTTATCATATTTTTTTTTGTAAAACAGTGGAATATCATCGGAATAAACATAAATAATACTAGAACATTAAATATTAAGTAAAATATTAACATCACATATTTTTTTTAAATAATAATACATTGAAATGCTTTTCCATTGAGCACCATCATTGTTCCTAATTCTTTTTAACCAGCCATGTAGTGGATGGCTAGCCTTGTTACAATTTGAGCTACAGTAATGTTGTTAAGTCAAATGCAATTTATTTTGGTAATAGATAAGATAAGTCCAATGATTGACTGCCCAGCAAATGTCACTTCTAACAATTACATCGGAGAAGGGTATGGACTAGTAAATGTCAGCACAGATATAGGAAGTCCAAATGCCACTGTTACCTGGGATCCTCCTGAGACAAGTGACAATAGTGGTGGACTTGTGACTGTAATGTCCTCATCTTTTGAGTCTGGTGACATGATACCAATTGGTACTAACACAATCACATATATAGCAACTGATCCTTCTGGTAATAGGGACACCTGTGTCTTTGGCATCAAGGTTGAAGGTAAATTATATATCTTTTAAATTTGAGCAATTAGAAATTCATGACAAATTTTATTTCATTGTTATACTATTACATATCGTAAATGTAATTGTGAATTGTGAATAAATGTCTAACTGTTACCAATATCTACTTTTTTTAAACCAGGGTAGCCCAATCGGTCAAAACGACTCTTTTGCCTTTGGTTGTTATGTACAAACAAAGAGTACTAAACAGAAAGTGGTCTATATTTTTATTTACATTATGAAACTTACGTGTGCCGCTCTGTACAACATAAACATTCTTATTTATTTTGATGTTCAATATAATAAAAGATGACAAGATTATATATATTTTTTTGTAATATTTGTTACCTTGATTTTCAGTGTTGCTCTTTTTATATGGTGACATAATATACACCTATTTTTGTATCTGTTAAATTAATTGTTTCTCTGCAAAATTGTTTATTTATATGGAATATATAATATTACTATAAATGAATTTCAGCATTAATTGTACTAAATACGTCAGTACTACACTAAGTTTTTTTTTTTACATATAATAATATTTTTTCATGTATTCAACTAGTGCTGGAGAGTTTGTTCAATCCCAACATGATAAATATGTTTATTAAGATTTTCAATATTTATTAATTCTTGTATTTCATTTCCATTTTATTACTAAATAGACAATGAGGATCCTGTCTTGGTTTGTCCACCTAATATTACAACTACTACAGCAGATGATTCAAATCAAGCACTCAATGTCAGCTGGACTGATCCAATAGTAATTGACAATTCTGGTGAAGATATAAAACCAACGTCCAAGTACTATCCTGGAAATAATGAATTCGATATTGGTAGAACTGATGTTATATATGATTCAGTTGATAGTTCACGCAATTCAGCAACTTGTACCTTTACTGTAACTGTTATTGGTAAGTTTGACATGTATACTCCTAATGTAACTCGATTATCTGAATATGATTGTATATTATTACTAATAAATAAAATAAATTTATTGTCATATAAAAACATTTACATTGAAATGAATTGAATGGTTTCGGCTAACAACAAATAAATAGGACTTAAACTACATTATTTATTGAAATTCTTGATTTTAGTAAAAACTAAACCTACTCTGTTTCACACTGTCTCAGATGATTAACAACATTATAAAGTATACTATTTATTGTTTGTCAGGGCCCGCCCGTATAGGAGGAGGTGAGGAGGCGGAGTTCCTTTAAGGGAGGTGCTTATTCGAGGATACTTTAATTTTTTAGTTGTAATAATAGGGTAACATTTATAATCAAATAGAATCCTCTAATAGATATGAAATTGGTAAAAAGAATAACAAATGCTTGGTAAATTGTAAATAACAGTCCGATGAATTCTATAGTATAATTGTGTTATAAATATAATACAATATTGTGTTTTTGTTGTGTGTATAAATGTGGATGGGCGGTTCTAAGTGATATTTTATTGGAGAGGTATTGGCTGTTTATTCAAATAAATACCATCCTAATTGGTATAGTTAAAACATTATTTAGTTAGTTAGAAACTAACTTCCGTGGCACAGTGAGCCGTTTCGTTTCGGCCTAAGAAAGAAGACGTTAAAAGGCTTGTAATGCGGGGAGGGGCGTACGCACGAAAGAGGGGTGGGTTTGGGAGGGGACTGGATTTGGGAGTGGGTGTCCCCCCCCCCATCGTGTCCCCCTCCCGAGCCTCAGTTTCCATTACATGTAATAACAATGTCACATAATGTAAATTTAAATAAATCCTTCCTAAATACTCTAATACGGATCTTTTTCGACGAACTAATAATAAACTTTGATCGAAAAACACTTCATTTGGTATTGCGGCACTCCGAAAATGCCTCGATAGTGCATGTGTTTAGTGTACGACTGTGCTTTGGTGGTCTGTTTAACCTCAGATATATACCCTATAGCCGGGTGAATAACTCAATGTAATTTAGTATACAATGATTGCCGTAATCGCCGTGTCTATAACACAAATCAATAAAATGCCAAATACGCCACACGCGTTTTTTCGGCCGTGTACATAGAACAAGACATTTCATGTTTATGTTATGCCTATGAAATAATAATAAAAAAAGAACATCATGTTTCTAGTATTTTTTATCGTTTATACGGCAAACCATTATATAAAAAACCTTCATACGCAAGAAAAAAGTTCACGATATTACACTCTACTCCGTACAGGGGTGTAAATATACAGGTCCGCGCTAACGCTTGCACACGGACCAGGGCGGAAAATGGTGTATATTTGGAGAGTGATGACGTCAGCATTCACACGAGGAGCGAGCTAAGACAACGTGATGCTGGTAGTGGGACTCGAGCATGCATGTGTTTTGAAAATAACTCAGTTGTGGGTATTTTCCGAAGATTTTAAATCGCGTTTTTTTTTTAACTCTTGAATTCATAAATAGTAATTAAACTCTTACCTCTTTCACTATATAAGTTTTCGTTTATTATTATTATTACTATGTAGGCCTATTTACAGAACTATAGCTCTAGCCTATTCTTCTTAATTAAAATAGTCAAGTGCGTCGAATCCGCGTCTAGTGACGGTCGCGGGTTTGGTGCATCTTTTTTTCCCTTTAGAATTAAAGGGGGTGGCTAGCCACCACATTCACCCCCTAGATCCAGTTTTATGCGCGAAAAGAAACGTGACCAGACCCTGTTTTATGGTTAGGGCCAACCGCTTCCTTTTTCCCAATCGAACCCCCACCCAAACCAATTTAATCGACAACATGAACCCGGAAATGACTTCTACCACGTACGATTGAAAATTTACCGATGAAATCAGAAATGTTGTTTTAAAACATTTTATAATATCTTCATAAGATAGAAATATGCAACAATATCATAATATTGAGAACTAATGTTATCAAATCATTTAAACTTTCAATTGAGAGTAGATAATTATATTTGATATACTAGGCCAATGTATTAAATACAATTGTGTATTATGATTACAACTACAGAAAATTCATTTTCCTGTGTAAGAGCCATGTTTTTTTTTATTGAAACGTGTGCACTTGAATTCTTGTATATACTGTAATTCTGATTCATAATTTGTCTTTTGTATTCATTTCTTTTATTCGCAGCATAATATAACAAATGGTAACAGAATAACAAATTGTATTGTGTTTTTTGTACATAATGCAAACTAAAAAAAGTTAAAGTCACTCAAGCCATTCTTTAAAAGTCATTCCGTTTAACAATTTGTTGACATGTGTTCACAAATCTCCTTATATCAAGATCAATTCAATTGAAATACGAATAATCAGTACTTAAGCATAGTTACATGTACTTTTCATAGATATTGAGGCTCCATTTTTTTATGGTAACTCTACCGTTGGTTGATTTCGACATATTATTCTTAGCCATATCTATACGCTTCACATCAGTGCAGACAAGTAACACTCATGGGGTGATCCAACTTTCTTCAGATATTTTTACTACAGATAATGTATCAGATACTTAAAACCCGTTGTTCGCTTAAATGTAGAAATACACTAATCTAAGAAGTAATATAAAGTAGTAGTTTCTGAATCAGGATCGAGGGTTGCATCGTATTGGAGGCACAGACAATTGCACGAGGATAATAATATAACTTATCAGCCTGCACATTCTAGACGTTACAAAATGTAACTGATATAAAATAGGTGTTACTATAGTTTAATAATATATTCATAGAATAGAATAATTTATACTCATATTCCATAATAACTGAGACAAGAATGAACATTGTTGTCTCAGTTAATAATGAGGGAGGGTTTGAATTGGAATAATCCAATATATCGAAAGACTATCCATATATTATTATCAACATTGTTTAGATCAAGAAGCTCCAGATATTTTCAATTGCCCAATGGATTTGATTGTTGACACAGCAACTGGTGAGGCATTTGCCATCAATGTCACATGGGTTGAACCGACAGCTACTGACAACTCTGATGAGACTCCTATACCAGTATCAGACTACACTTCTGGTGATATGTTTGCACTTGGTAACACAACAGTCCAGTACAATGTCTCAGATTCAGCTGGTAACTTTAATGATAGCTGTAGTTTTTTCGTCACTGTTAAAGGTAAGAAAAGAAGAAATTAAACTTTAGCTTAAGTAATATGAATATGTCAAATGTGATCTAGTTTTAGGAGAAGGAGGATATACAATAATTTAAATTCAGTAAATTAGCATAAAATGTTGAAAAGGTAATACAGTAGATCTTCTATTAATGGGACACCCTCGAGACCCCACACATTTTCCTCTCAAAATGCATATTCGTACCCATTCTATCTTTTCTGCATTGTTATTATAGATTTGGAGACACCATCTTTTAATGGTACATGCCCATCCAGTCCTTTGGAGGTACCAACTGATCCTCCAACCGGCAACAGACTCATTGGGGAAATGTTTGCAACTGTGATCTGGACAATTCCATCAGCAACTGATAATGTAGGTGTTGTCATGGTTACAAACAACAGCTACCCTGGATCTCCAGTATATTTCAATATATCTTCTGATTATGACATGAATGTGGCATATGCTGCACAAGATGCAGCAGGCAATGTGGCGATATGTTCATTTTTAGTAAAAGTTGTGGGTAAGAATTAATTAAAAATAATATATAATCATTACGAAACAAGCCTGTAGAGACCAAACTGTAGTTTTTACTTATTTTCCAGACTTAACGTATATTTTAGCTCTACTTTACCGTATTGAGCACTTTCTAGACGGTTACATTGAACCGAACATTTATATAATCATTATATATATTACAATAACTTATATCGTTCGAACAAATATTACCATACCATAAAAACATTAATTTTCTTCGGTGAATGTTAGTATATTTATATATAAAGTAAATGATGGATGAAACTAAGCCAGGACTGTTTAATGCCTAATGTGACACCATCTCCATATACACCACTATATTCCCTTCCACGCTCTAACCAGGCCCTACATTGCTTAACTTCAGTGATCTGACGAGAACCGGTGTTTCAACGTGGTAAAGCCGTATAATTCTCACATTGATCAATAGTAATAATCTAGTCTGTATTAATTGAAATCACATTGATGTAATGCCATTAACATGGCCATAACTGTTTGCAACTCATATCTGTTTATTTCTTTATTAATATTATTATATATTATTATATATTATTAATATTTTATTTCAGACGAAGAACCTCCTGTCTTCTATACTTGTGACAACTCAACTGTTTATATCAACAACACTGCTGGTGAAAACTTTGCACCATACGCATGGATGGAGCCAGCTAATGCTGACAACATTTTAGTAGATTCAGAGAGATCAACACCTAATTTTGCACCAGGTCAAGACTTTACCGTCGGAGAAAATTATATTATTTATATAAACTATGATACATCAGGAAACCAAAACAGTTGTAACTTTACACTTGTGGTTGTAGGTATGTTTCTGTTTCAGTTATTCCTTTACTTTACATTAATTAATATTTTAAAGATATATAATTTTTTAAATACCTTGAATTAAATAGAGTTTATTGGGATACGATAAAACAACATACTTGACGCAATTCATAGCGAAAGTACTCCTCTTGAATAATTATAATACAAGCCGAACTAATCCATATTGCTTGTAATTAGGACGTCATCAGTTGACCCACTAACGCGTTTTACAATAACCAACCATTTTAATTTCTCGAATTATACTAAGATTCTTGGTGAATAATTTTACATTTGCCAGGTTAAAAAACATATTGGCACAGTTAAGTAAAGCTCAGTCACGATGTCCAGTTTTCCAAAAATTATAATTTTCAAAGAATCTTTGAAATATTACAAAAGAAAAGAACTAATTTAGTCTTGCTTGTATGTTTATTATATTTCAATAAAGTAGTTTTTAAAATTACAATTGTTTTTTTTTGTATTTCTGTTTAAAACATTTAAAATTAAGTTTTTAGATTTTACTCATCAAACACAGTCCTGCTATAATTTAGGGACGGATTATATTTACTCTTTTCTACTCATTTTGTGTGTAGATATTGAAGATCCAGCTATTGCCAATTGTCCAAACAATACTGCAAGCATAACAGATAATGGCAAAAATTACAGTAATATTACCTGGACTCTGGAGCCTACAGCTACAGATAATGATGGTGTTGTAAGTTTTGAAAAGACACATAATTCAGGAGATTTATTCTATCTTGGTGTTACAACTGTTAACTATACTGCTGTTGACCCTTCCGGAAATGTAGCCATATGTTTATTCAATATTACCCTTACAGGTAAGAGTTTTTCCTGCATTGAAATAGTCATGTCTTGCTCAAGCATACTGTATTGCACTGTAAGTGTTATGCTTACTGGAAGTAAAGCTTTGTGCTACAGAAAGTAATTCTCTGTTATCTGTAACTAAGCAGTTTTATAATGCATAACTTAAAGATGTATTGTCCCCCAAAAAATGAAAAATAAAGATGAAATCAAATTTTGAATAGACCGTTTTGTAGTTAACATAAAGTTATTCACTTCCACCGAAAAAAAATCCAAAAAAAATATTGATTTCGCTTATAAAAAAATCAAAATAAGTTTACCATTTTTTCGAACTCATCGGCTCAGAAATTAGGCCGGTAGAGCTAACTCATACATATGCATGATATGTTAATGAGCATCCACACAGCAGAAATCTGATCTAACAATGGACGATGCACGTTGTATGTACGGTATGTACAACAACACCACCAGAGATCGACGCGACTGTGGGTTTCCCTGGCCTGATCGTATGTAAAGCTGAGCTGTTAATTTGTCGGTAAGTAGGCCTAGACGGTTATTTTAAATATAATAATATATATAACGCAATAATAACAGGAAGGTAAATTAATTAACTTAGCCTGGGATTTTTTCCGTTCAGGGCTTCTAGGCCTAGAATAATTAATACATGCTGCTGCATATTACTAGGCTAGTACTAGTAGTAGCAAGCAGACTGATGTGACAATCGGGTCCCTGCAGAAGATGCCCAGCTAGGCCCTATTCTATACATTGTACTCTTCATAGACTGGCCTAAGATATATGCCATCAATCTTAGCTACATTCCGAAAATACAGCCAGCTTGCTGTACCATATATATTTACAGTTGAAGCTTGTTTAACTAATTTTTATGATAAAAATAAAACAAACATTTTTCAGGGAAAATGGTTGCAATACAAGCCTGAAATTGATAACCTTCCAGCAGCACTGTACAAGTAGACAGAGGGGAAAAGCCAGCTTAGCCATTTTACAACACAAACAAATGTTCTCTGTACTGTAGTAAGTCAAATATTTATTTTCTCTTTTTATAAGTTATAAAATTATAAGTAATGTGTTTTAATTACCATAGAAAGGTAGTATACTTATTTGACTATGTCAAAGTAAGCAATTTCACTAGCCCAATTTTGCACTAAATATGCATGATCTATTTTTTCCAGATTTTCATACTTTGCTTTTACTTTTTTTAAAGACGTTGAGCTGATGAAGACTGGAACAGAGGTCACCCAAAGACAACAATGATAGACTCGGTATTGGAATATGATTGGATATTGCAGGAAAAATATTTCTGACTCTCCTGCTGCATTCGGCCAATATGTTCTTGTCCAGCTTGTAAAATATTGTATAATTTTTTTTGTATTATATGTACAGTATATTATTTTGTAAACATAACATTCAATAAATAAAAAAAAACTACTACAACAGTACACAGGATAAATTCTTCAAATTTACTTACACTTCATAATTTTACTGTAAATATTACAGTGCAAAAGGAGTTAATAAAATATATATATACAGTATATCTTATTGAATTCCTGTATTGTTTTTTGTGTCAATTTGTCTACTAATTATCAATGTGTTGATTGTGGCAGTATAATTACGACAGCTATAGTCTTCTAAGATCGCTCACATCCATTACAAAGTGTCATTTTAATACTGTAGTAAGAAACGTTTCAATAAATTGTGAATGTTGCCACTGTACGATACATTTTATGTTTCTCACTACTGTACTTGCTCTTATTGGTCAATCAATCAACCTAAAAAAAAAAAATTTGTGTCAAAATATCTGCATAAAATGTTTATTTGCGGAATGTTAATTTGAACCTATTGCATTTGATACAGAAAATATTTTATTTTTAAAATATTGCATCAGTAAAACATCCAAAACAATATTTAGATTTTTTTTTTTTTAATTTTCACTGCCGAATAGATAGTTGAAATCTTTAAAAATTAAACCAATTCATCATGATTAAAACCAAAATACATCCTTTCTGGTGGTGGTCTACTGTAGCCCTAGCTAGCAGTGTACTGCCTAGGCCTACTACACTCTACTTCTAGAGACAGAAGTAGGCAGCAGTTTGGCTACTCGAGACTGTCAGTGCTAGTAGTAGTAGTAGACTAGTAGTACAGTAGCAGCAAATTCGGGCCTAGGCCTAGCTAGGCCTCTCCTGTTAGCGAAACAAAAACTCACCTAAATGAATAAGATTCAACATCAAAGTTACCAACTGTAATTCTAACTTAGCATTCTGCTAGCTATAGTTTTCGTGTTTTCTTCAAGATTCGTCTCGCATCACTACTCGACTCTCTCGCACGGACACATGCATTGCTGCTATCGTTGTTGGCTGTTGATTTGGAAAGCATCATCATCCACACGATGTATCCATACAATATGAATATTTATGAGCTAACTCAGGTCAAGGGTTAAATTAAACCGGAACACATTTGTCTTCCAGACAAATAGCTTCCGGTTGGTTAATTTTTGCATTAAATTGCGATTTTCCCGTGTAAAAAATTATTTTTTTCAATCCAAATTGAAGTCAAAGTGAATAACATTTATGTGCAATTAAAATGGCCTATTCAACAAAAATATTGAAAAAAAATTTTTTTTCAGGGGGACAATACATCTTTAATATTAAAGACTACTACTACTATTATTATTATTATCATTTTTAGATCTAGAATCACCTGAAATAATTGATTGTCCAATGGATTCGATTACAATGAGTACCAACGAAATCAGTAATACATACATAAATTGGGAAATTTCCTCGTCCCATCTCACTTATTCCTTGGTTTCTGGCATTGTTCCTTAGTATCCAGTCAGTGACAATTTTGTACATATATATATATAATATATCATCTGTCTGCTGTGCTAGATGACCTGCCCAAGACCATTTCTTTGATTATATAACTTTCACTATGTATAACTCGAATTTTTTGTTGAATATGTGCGCTTACTAAATATTATCCATTTAAAAATATACAGTTTAGTGTTATCCCTAATGATCGTAAACTATTATTTATTTATTATCGATTTATAAATTTTGAATTATTTATACAGATACAGAGTCTCCTACTTTGGACTGTGTGTCCAATGTGACTGTATACACCGATTTAAATTCAGCAACAGCTAATGTATCCTGGCCAATACCAGAAACAACAGACAACAGTGGTTTAGAACTTACATTAACCTCTAACTATGAACCATATACACTGTTTGATATTGGAACAACTCTTGTAATGTACACATCAACAGATACATCAGATAATGGAGAAACTTGCACGTTTAATGTAACTGTAATTGGTAAGTTAACCTTTATATGAAAAAATACATTAACACAAATACTAAAATATATATTAGTTAAAAGTTCCTTTGTGGTATTTATTATTTCATTGTAGATAATGAAGATCCAGTATTTGATTGTCCTGACAACATTATGGCATATACAGATGAGTCACAATATTATTCAACTGTGTATTGGAATATGTCAGTTACTGATAATTCAGGTAATGTTACATATAATTGTACAAGTGAATCTGGTGACCAGTTTGATGCTCTTTGGCCAATTATACAACAAAATGTAAGCTGTATGGCACAGGATCCATCAGGAAATGACGCATCTTGCTTTTTCACCGTAACGGTCGAAGGTGAGTATATCATGATTGTGAAGATTGTCTTTCACACAAATATGTTTCTTTTACAATTCAATTCTACAATGTTAAATTAAAATACAAAGAAAATAAATAATTGCTTTCAATATTAATCTATAAGTTTAGTAAAAAATGTTGTCATGGTATATTTAATTAGTGTTCTATAGATTTTACAAAATCTTGTTTTAGAAATATTATTACATTAATATTATTAGCTTGTCACTCTGTTATTTACAGAGTAAGTATCTGTCAGCAATAAATTGATTTGTTTAAAATTCAATAATTCTGTTTCTCTTATAGATAATGAGAATCCAAATATAACATGTCCCAGTGATTTCAACAAGTCAACAGATAATGGAAAACCAACAGCTTGGATTCAATGGGATGTTGAATATACAGAAAACACAGAATCTTTATATGATGTCAGCCTAACAGGAACAGGCTCAAGTTATAATCAGTCTGGCGAACACTTCCCCATTGGAACAACAATACTTGAATATACAGTAACTGATGCATTTGGAAACAGTGATAACTGTACATTTTATGTCACTGTACGAGGTGAATATTAGTTGTAAATATTTTTGGATAATTTTAATGATTTTCAGTAAAACAGTTAATGTTTGCATGAAATTGGTTATAAATAAATATATTGCCTAACAATGCAAACAACCCACGAACCTCATACCTTCTAACTTAAAATTTTAATTGCTTAACATTGTGCGATTACTTTTTGAATTATCAATTCCCTTTCTTTTTAAACAGATGAAGAAGACCCTGTGATATCGAGCTGTTCAATGAACATTGTTTTGAATACTACACGTAAGTTACCATTCACTAATGCTACTTGGATGACTCCAAATGCTTCAGATAATTCAGGCAATGTTACCTTAATCTCTACACATAAGCCTGGTTATGGCTTTGCAGCAACAACAACTGAAGTCACTTACACAGCAAGTGATCCGTCTGGAAACGAAGACATCTGTATATTCAATGTTACTGTAATTGGTAAGATTAACTAATAATTTAATTTGTATTAAACAATTACTATAAAACATGTTAATGTATTTACAAAGTTTCTTTAAAAAATAGTATTACTTAAAGAGAAAGATAAACTGCATTTTAAAATGTACTTTAGATAATGTATTTTTTCGATTTATTAAACAGATGCCGAGTCTCCTACTTTTAACTGCGTGTCCAATGTGACTGTGTACACCGATTTAAATTCAGCAACAGCTAATGTGTCCTGGCCAATACCAGAAACAACAGACAACAGTGGTTTAGAACCTACATTAACCTCTAACTATGAACCATATACACTGTTTAATATTGGAACAACTCTAGTAATGTACACATCAACAGATGCATCAAATAATGGAGAAACTTGCACGTTTAATGTAACTGTAATTGGTAAGTTAACCTTTATATGAAAAAATACATTAACACAAATACTAAAATATATATTAGTTAAAAGTTCCTTTGTGGTATTTATTATTTCATTGTAGATATTGAAGATCCAGTATTTGATTGTCCTGACAACATTATGGCATATACAGATGAGTCACAATATTATTCAACTGTGTATTGGAATGTGTCAGTTACTGATAATTCAGGTAATGTTACATATAATTGTACAAGTGAATCTGGTGACCAGTTTGATGCTCTTTGGCCAATTATACAACAAAATGTAAGCTGTATGGCACAGGATCCATCAGGAAATGACGCATCTTGCTTTTTCACCGTAACGGTCGAAGGTGAGTATATCATGATTGTGAAGATTGTCTTTCACACAAATATGTTTCTTTTACAATTCAATTCTACAATGTTAAATTAAAATACAAAGAAAATAAATAATTGCTTTCAATATTAATCTATAAGTTTAGTAAAAAATGTTGTCATGGTATATTTAATTAGTGTTCTATAGATTTTACAAAATCTTGTTTTAGAAATATTATTACATTAATATTATTAGCTTGTCACTCTGTTATTTACAGAGTAAGTATCTGTCAGCAATAAATTGATTTGTTTAAAATTCAATAATTCTGTTTCTCTTATAGATAATGAGAATCCAAATATAACATGTCCCAGTGATTTCAACAAGTCAACAGATAATGGAAAACCAACAGCTTGGATTCAATGGGATGTTGAATATACAGAAAACACAGAATCTTTATATGATGTCAGCCTAACAGGAACAGGCTCAAGTTATAATCAGTCTGGCGAACACTTCCCCATTGGAACAACAATACTTGAATATACAGTAACTGATGCATTTGGAAACAGTGATAACTGTACATTTTATGTCACTGTACGAGGTGAATATTAGTTGTAAATATTTTTGGATAATTTTAATGATTTTCAGTAAAACAGTTAATGTTTGCATGAAATTGGTTATAAATAAATATATTGCCTAACAATGCAAACAACCCACGAACCTCATACCTTCTAACTTAAAATTTTAATTGCTTAACATTGTGCGATTACTTTTTGAATTATCAATTCCCTTTCTTTTTAAACAGATGAAGAAGACCCTGTGATATCGAGCTGTTCAATGAACATTGTTTTGAATACTACACGTAAGTTACCATTCACTAATGCTACTTGGATGACTCCAAATGCTTCAGATAATTCAGGCAATGTTACCTTAATCTCTACACATAAGCCTGGTTATGGCTTTGCAGCAACAACAACTGAAGTCACTTACACAGCAAGTGATCCGTCTGGAAACGAAGACATCTGTATATTCAATGTTACTGTAATTGGTAAGATTAACTAATAATTTAATTTGTATTAAACAATTACTATAAAACATGTTAATGTATTTACAAAGTTTCTTTAAAAAATAGTATTACTTAAAGAGAAAGATAAACTGCATTTTAAAATGTACTTTAGATAATGTATTTTTTCGATTTATTAAACAGATTCCGAGTCTCCTACTTTTAACTGCGTGTCCAATGTGACTGTGTACACCGATTTAAATTCAGCAACAGCTAATGTGTCCTGGCCAATACCAGAAACAACAGACAACAGTGGTTTAGAACCTACATTAACCTCTAACTATGAACCATATACACTGTTTAATATTGGAACAACTCTAGTAATGTACACATCAACAGATGCATCAAATAATGTGCAAACTTGCATGTTCAATGTCACTGTAATTGGTAAGTACAAATTATATGATAAAGAAAATACATGAACATTTGCTAAAATTTGCAGTTAGGTTTTTCATTTTATTTATTTTATTGCAGATAATGAAGATCCTGTATTTTATTGCCCTAGTGGCAATATTATGACATATACAGATGAGTCACAATATTATTCAACTGTGTATTGGAATGTGTCAGTTACTGATAATTCAGGTAATATTACATATAATTGTACAAGTGAATCAGGTGACCAGTTTGATGCTGTTTGGCCAATAATACAACAAAATGTAAGCTGTATGGCACAGGATCCATCGGGAAATGACGAATCTTGCTTTTTCTCAATAACAATTGAGGGTGAGTATATTGTGATTATTGATTCATATTTATTGATTTATTTTACATTTTAAAGATTTTTTTACACAAATTATTGGGTAAAATCTCAAATCAAGTATAGAATAGCAGATTTTGATGATGCAAAAAAATGAATATTATAAATAATTGAATGCATAAACATAATAATGTAATAAACATAATAGGTTATAAAACCAGATGGATTATATGCAAACATATTATGACGTGTAACTAAGACGTGTAAAGTATCAACAACCCAAATGCAGAGTTGAAAGATATAGAAAAAGTGCAATACCATACCTTATCTCGCTTCTAAATGAATAATCAGTATATATCACCCAGTACAGCTATGCGATTCTTATTGGTGCTTTTAGGTGTTTTTTTTTTCTATTTTAATATTTTAAGCTAAACTTTTTGAATGTTCCTGTATTGTATTTCTTGTGTAAATAGCCTCCTTTTTTATATATAATTATCATTGGTTTTATACTTTTATACAAATTTTAATATTGAGAAAATGTAAATATCTTTGTAATTCAGCTAAGGCTGCGATGACGATATTGAAATAAATGAAATGAAATGAAAAAAAAAAAAATTCCGTAGGATTTTACATTGACCAAAATTCATAGGTTTAATATTAGATTGTCCATATTAAACCATACAATGAGTACCAACGAATTCAGTAGTACATACATACTTAACATTCAATAAATGTATATTCAACATTTTAAAGTAACAGGAATTGTTGGGTTTTTTAATTTGTAGATAATGAGAACCCAAGTATAGAATGTCCAAGTGACTTCAATGTGACAACAGATAATGGACAACCAACAGCTTGGATTCAATGGGATGTTAAATACACAGACAACACACAATCTCTATATGATCTCAGCCTAACAGGATCAGGTTCAAGTTATAATGAATCTAGTGAAAACTTCCTTATTGGAACAACAACACTTGAATATACAGTAACTGATGTATTTGGAAACAGTTATAACTGCACATTTATTGTCTTTATACGAGGTGAATATACACTTTTAAATATTATTTTAAATAATGTTTTTATTTTTACAAAAGCTCTATTGCATAATCGTCCTCTGTACGAAATTTGAATCCAACAAAGACTACTTCTAAACCTATAAATACCGAAAGTTAACAAAAACTCGTTTTAGAACATGCAATTTTGTCTTTTGAATTCAATATAGTAACTTGTTATCCACACATTTTCTTACGTTTGTTGAGTATAGAAATTCAAAATTAACTCACTAACCTAATGTTTATTACATCATCATGTAGATACTGAGAATCCAATGATGAATTGTCCAGATGGCATTGTAAACATGACTTTAATTGATGAAGCATACGGTATTGCCAATTGGGTTGAACCAGACATTACAGACAACTCTGCCATCATTCATGTGAACATATCAAATTACTTTTCTGGTGATCGCTTCTACCCAGGCAACACAGCAGTTTATTATTTTGCTGAGGATCCATATGGAAACTCTGTTAATTGTACATTTATTGTTACAATCATTGGTAAGATTAATTACCGTTTCGATATTTTCCCTTATTTATAACTACAAAGTTAATCACATTTTTAATAAATATGTATAATTCTGGAACGTAAATTTTAATTTTTCATTTCTGCCATTTTACTCAAATTAAACTCATTAATTTGTATTGGTCTTAAAAAAAACAATTCTTTTAAAGATCTAGTAAAGAATTGTCCGTATGCTCAATAATATGAATTTTGGAGGTTTAGGAATAAATAACTATATATAGACCACGTTGTCATTTCATTTATTAATTTACAAATCTACCAAAAATAATAATACCGTAACAGAATTTATTTGATATTTTTAAAAAATCTGATGAAACCTCATTATTTCCTTATTCCTTAAACAATGAATACAAGCTGACTATTGATGTATGTTTCTCCCTCAGATGTTGAGATACCGATATTTGATCCATGTCCCAGTAATATAGACGTAAACACAGATCCCAGACTGCCGTATGCTGTAGTAAATTGGACAATTTCAGTATATGATAACGTTGGTGTTATTGAACTTGATAGCAACTATCCACCATTTGATACATTTAATATCACAGTAACAGAGGTAAAATATGTTGCAACAGACTCTGAGGGCAATGAAGCAGAGTGTACATTTAATGTCACAGTAACAGGTAATAATGATTTGATCAGGTTATCACATTATTTAAAATCATAATGTCTACTTACAAATGTCCAGGTGGTCGTACATAGCAACAATTAGGTAAATATTAAAGTACTAAATGGTACGCTCGCTTCGCTCGCGTACCATCTAGGTCGTGCCCACAGATGGTTCTCGAATACATAATAATTTCAGCGTTAAAAAATTGGCGATTTCAAATGCACGTACCGCAGGACAATAATACATGTCGTTTACAGGAACGAATAAATAGACACTGTGATTTATGTACTGAACTAAAATTAGCACCCTGGGAATTACTTCCGAAAGAGAAAAAAACAAAATGAGACCAATTGTTTAAGTCAAATTTAAACAAACTTAATTTGTGTTTTGTATGCAACATTAGGGTTGAGGGATGGGAAAGAGGATGGGTGCAAAGAGGAACAATTTTTAAATATATTCTTTATCCATGTAGTAACGAAATAATAATTGTTTTCATATAATATACCACTAAACACAGTAAAACATTGCGATGTAACACTTTGTTGAAACTATCACCGTCCTAGTCGATTGAAATAGTAAAGTACATGTAACGATACATCACTACGACGTGTATAATATGTTTATATAATGTAAAACAATTTGTGAAAACCACCCCTATTCGTGGCAAATCATAAATTCGATTTAATCGTCAATAAATATTAAATTATCTAACTCAACTTAATTAGTAGGCCTAATGGTTTTCAATTGTTTCTTAGAGCCAATTCATACTTAAGTTGGTTCCTAACCTAGACTTGCCCAAGTCTGTATTTTCTTTTTTATTTATTTGTTTTTATTGTGACCGCGATTTTTGTCTGAAAATACAGACTTGTGAAACGCGTATAGAAATCGATTTGCAGACCGCAAACATCCGATAAGAATGAAGTAGGTGATCATACCGTATTTGGCTATATGGGGCGGGCGGTATGTAAATATGGATTTCGAATCAACCAATGATCATCTTGTTTCAAAATGAAAAAGATCGAGTACGTAGGCCTACAGTGCTGAATGTACGGTCGAGACTGTTGATAAAATCTTGTTGCCAAGTTGTTTTTTTATTAATTGTTTAGTCATTGGCCTAGGCCTCTTTCGTAGGTCCCACTCAACTCGCACGTATGACCTGCCAAATAAAACGCCAATAAAGTAGGCCTACATACCACCGGCACACAACAAAGCTACACCACACACTACACAGAACAGGACAGTGTCTGGGTGGGAATTAAATCAAATAAATGATCCATTCAATGTTTGATTTGCGGAGAAGCTAGCCTATCTTATCTAAGACGAGTTTTCATGTTCTTGGGAAAAATCCCATCAAATGATTACCAAACTACTATAGGCATATAAAATCATTTCTAGCCTTCAGAAAATTTCATCAATGTACCAAGTACACGTTGTCTAAACGAAACATAGCGCATGCGCACCATCTTAGTTGTTGAGTCTTTAAACTTCTGAAATATGAATATTAAAACGGTGTACGAGTGAGTAGCCAATCGCATGCAGCTGAAACTAGTCAACCGGATAATCGTATGCACCAAGAATTCTTGGTGTCAAACCACGTGACTTGTGCGTGTTTCCCCAGACGGAGTATCCAAAATCAAGTAGTATACGTATGAAGCGCCATATGTGCCAAAATATTTATCTTTTTACTAATATTAAGACAAAACTCCGTCTGGAACCCAGACTAGTTCCTAACCCTACCCACCAAAGTTGTTCTGCGTTTAGGGCATGTGATGCACCGTAGGCCTATCTTCTACTGGCTTTACAACGCTACTCATGCCAGTGAGGGAAGGGTGATGATGTCACGTGGGTGGTTTAACTGCAATAATACAGATTTGTACATAATATACGGCGAATGAATACGCTAGCTCATTATCCGTTAAAAAAAATCTATATCCAACCTCTGCAGCACAGATTAAAAAAAAATGGATCGAATTTCTGTTATGAGTATACAGTACTTGCCTTTACGACGTCTGAGGGAATAGACACTTGTGGAACAGAGATTGGAATGTTCCATTCATTTCAAAACAATACATTTGCATAAACGTATATTAAATCTATCAAAATAGTATTTTTTTAAGAAAATCGGCCTGTCTTCAACATTATGATACTGTACTCGAGCTGTTCAACCGGTTTTCAGCCATTATAAACAATTATCGTAGGAGGAGATAGGAAAATGCAAAGCATCCTCTTATTATTGTCTGCGGGTATTTTTCAAGACGGACATCCATTAGACAGTGTATACCACGATCGAAAAACACCCCTATTTGGGGCAAATCGTTGAACCTAAATTCGTTTTAATCGTCAATAACTAATTATCGAACTCAATTTAATTAGTAAACAGGGTTACATCTGGTGGTTAAAATCAGTACCGAAAGTACAAACCAACTTTATATACCATCGAGTAAACATTCTAGAAATAACGTGCGATTTACCGAATTTTGCCCTTACGTAAATTTATATATAGATAATGAATGAGAAATACCAATTGTTTTAATACTTGGATGTAAAACTACTAGATTATTTACAACATGTCCAAACAGTCCTACACCTGTAAGCCCAACACTAATGTAATTTTATATTACCATGGAAAAATAGCACATTTTGGAAATATGACCAGTTACATCAATGTTCATAAAAAATAATTGTTAATTGAAACCCGACTTGTTATGGTGGTCTTCTGACTCTGGGTTAGACATAGGCTACATAAGACTTGTTATTGCTCTGTTTTGTCAATAGACTAGATAGACAGAACACATCTCATGATTCTGTTTTGTCCATGGGCTAGATATTTTTCATTTTCATCTTTCTATCAGAACTTGAGAAAAGCTTTTTTAAAACGCTTAGAAACTTAAATCTTATCTCTTAATAATATTTGTTTATATTTGTCGAATATTAATATCCAGCACACTTTTTTCAGATACTGAGCCTCCTGAATACATTGGATGTCCTACTAATATGATTGTCAAGGTTCCTGTTGGAATGGCCAATAGATCTGTAACATGGATAGAACCAGCAGCTACTGATAATGCCGGAGTATACAATGTAACATCTACTCACAATCCTGGTAATACATTTGGAATTGGCACAGTTTCAGTGACATACACCGCATTTGATACTGCCGGATTAAAAACAACTTGTATGTTTGAAGTAACAGTTCAAGGTATTTGTTTGTTGGTGTACATTTCTACCACTTATCCAAGACCATAATTATAGATTACATTAAAAGGTACATTTAAGGTTATGCCTAAATTGCGTTGTACCGTAGGTGTGCGCATACACCCTAATTATTTATTTCCGATTATCAAGAAGCTTGCATATACTGCAATCAATCAAGATTAAGTTTTGCTTATCTAAACACCTTTTGATAAACTATTCATACAGTAATCATCTTCATCTTCCTCTATGTGGACTAATTGTAGTGATTTATTTTGAATCTATAGATACGGAAGACCCTGTGTTTATCAACTGCCCAATGTCTCCAATAGAAGTATTCACTGATGAAGGCCTTGCATATGCCAACGTGTCATGGGATGACCCCCAACCTATGGACAATTCTGGCATGTTAACAGTTACTCAAGTGAATTATCCTGGTGATGAATTTTATGTTGGAACTCACTCTGTTAACATTACAGCTGAAGATGAAGATGGTAACATTGGTATCTGCTCTTTTACTGTAATTGTCCAAGGTAATCAATGTTTGTGTTGAGCTTGTAGCAGCTTAATGCTTACTTATTATCATGCACTTTATACTGCCAGATGTAGTTTTACACCTATGCATTATTTATTTCTCATTATACTGCCATTTCTTATGCTATTCCTAAAGTATGCAACATTTCAAGTCATCACAACCTATTTCTTTTCTAATTTCAGATAATGAAAATCCGGAATTCAATTGCAGCATTGGCAATGTATTAGTGCAAGTAGATATGAACAGTTCTACTGCTCAGGCTGATTGGACATTTACCGACGCTACTGATAACGTAGGTGTCGTCAGAATGACACAAAGTCATAACCAGTCATATTATTTTGATATAGGCATGACACTGGTGACTTATATGGCATGGGATGATGCTGACAATCAAGATTCATGCTCATTTTATGTTATTGTAATAGGTAATATTTGTTTAAGTTTCATTTTTACAGAGACCATCCAATCAAATAAGATTATATAAATATAATATCATATAGTTACCTGCTCCGATAATTTAATGTTAATTTCTGCTATAATAAATGTAGAATTTGGTTCTGAATATGACAAATTCATAATATCTCTTACTTTAACAAAACCCTTGATAAATTGATCATTTACATTTGAATTGATCCTTTACATTTTAATTGATCACATACAATATTTATTATACAGATAAATATCCACCAGTAATTTCAGACTGTCCTGATTACCCTGTTATGTCATACACTGACCCTGGCCAAGCTACTGGCACTGCCAACTGGACTGAACCAATAGCTTCTGACAATTCAGGTTACCTCAACTGGTATAAATCCAATCTACCATTTTCATTATTCCCAATTGGTGAAACATTGGTGTCTTACAACGCAACAGACAACAGTAGTAACACTGCTATCTGTTTGTTTTCGGTTGATATTGTTGGTAAGTTTGCTTTAAGTTTGGCTCTATGGTTCATGTTTCATGCAGATTACATATTGTTTTCGCATCTTAGTAATAGTATAATCTTAGTTGGCCACTTTCTGATCCTCATCTTCTTGCAAATAATATAAACTTTTAGTATGTATATAGTGTTATAAAAATATTTTAGTTACAGTTAAAGGTTTTTTTCTTAAAGTAAACTTTAGTAAATACATTCAATCTTAGACTAAAATAAACAAACACAAACAATTCTTTCCATCCAAATTATGTTGTTATTATTCTTATTTTTTTTCTTATTCTTTTTATTGCCAAATATAAAATACATTAAAAACACGAAATACAAAAAAAACAAACAACAGAACCAACTGAGTGAGCTGGCATGGGACACAAAAGCGAACCTAATCACTATGACTTTAAAGCCTGTGTTCCCCACTCACCCAGTTTCACAAGCAATGATTATACCATCTTAAAATATAATATATCAAAATTCCAAAGCTAAGTTTAAATCATAAAATAAAATAAAAATAAAAAGTATTTTAAATATACATAGGCTTAATTATTATCGGAGAACAAATTTATTTTAAGTTTAGCAAGGAATGTAGGGAAATAATCCAATAGCAGGGAATCTTTCACTTCATCATGGATGTCTTCCCACAGTCGTGGGAAGACATGGATAACTGAGCGATGCAAACAGTTAGTCCGTGAATACAAATGCTTGAAACTTAAGGTTTCTTGACGTCGAGTATTGACGCACACATTTTCGCGGATACTTTTACAATCAATAGAACCTATTAGTGTTTTACATACAAATAATGTTAAAAGATAGCTTCTTCGGCTCGATAGACGGGGCCAATTGAGTTGTTCTAATCTAACATCATACTCCATATCTCCTCTTCTCTGTTTCAATGCTAGCCATGTGGCTCTACGTTGAACAGATTCAATCTTATCAATCAATTTTACTTTCTGGGGAAGCCATGCGGGAGTCGCATATTCGAGTATGGGAATGATAAGAGCTCGGTATAATGCAAATACAGCTGCTGACGAGGTGCCCCCAGCAATACTCGCAATATAACCAATCATCCTATTTGCCCTTGCCGTAACATTTTGTACATGGATATCCCAAGTCAAAGTATGATTAATGGTAACGCCAAGGTGAGAATGAGTAAGGACCGATTGTATTGAGGAATCATTAAGGTAGTAAATTGGACGGTATGCCTTTTTGGATCTGGTGATGTGTAGAATACAGGTTTTATTTATTTGAATTCAATTGCATTTCATTTAAGTTGCACCATGTGGAGAGCGTATTTAGATCACGTTGAACTAAAAGTTCATCATCAACACTGTGTATATCCCTATAAATGATCGTATCGTCGGCGAATAGGGCACAAGATGGTAAGGAAGATGCAAGGTCATTGATAAATAAGTTAAATATCGTGGGTCCCAACACACTACCTTGGGGTATTCCAGATATCACAGAGCGTGAGCTACTGAGAGATTCCTGGAAAATAACCTTCTGAATTCGATTAGATAGAAAAGATTGCATCCATTTCCATATTTGGCCTCTAATGTTAAACTGTGTAGCGAGTTTATTTAAGACAATTTGGTGGGGTAATTTATCAAAGGCTTTAGAGTAATATAAAACAAGGCCAACAGCCATTAAGTCGCGTGCTACAATGCATAGGGATACCGGACCGACAGAAAAACAGACCGACAGACAGACAGACCGACAGACAGACGGACCGACCGACATAGTGAACTATACTGACCGAAATTACTGAACATGTTTAAAAATGTTGAAATGTTTAAAAACATTTATATTTTTTTAATTTACACGTGCGTAGCCTGTCACTTTTGACGTGCTCGTATAACGTAATTTCGAGTTGAAAAGTAAGTCAAGAAAACAGAAATCGGGCAAAATGAGTGCGCAATAACATTTAACGCGCAGTGCGTGCGCAAAAATCTGCGCACTCATGGCAATTTTGTAAACGCTTAAAATTGCCTGAAACGTACTCTTATTTCATCGAAAATAAATTTTGAAAATTTTAAGAGCGCGTACGCATGCGTTACATGCGCTACGCACGTATATGTATTGTCATATGATGATTTATGCCCTGAAATTTATGAGTACCACATTTTATTTAATTGTGATTCATGGTTGTTAAGATATGATTACAAACGTGATTTCGTTAAATCGTGCGTAGACCGCGTAATTTTTTATTGCGCACCGTGAAAACATAACCACATCGATTCCTGGCAATAAGGAATATTCTGTGAAAAATTGACTTAGCTAGATTAAACTGATATCAAGATAAGGTCATAAAGCGATAAAACGCATAGTGATACCGGACCGACAGACAGACAGACAGACCGACAGACAGACCGACAGACCGACCGACCGACCGACATAGTGAACTATAGAGTCGCTTCCACGCGACTAAAAATAACATCAATTCTAGGTGGGCGTGGTTTGTCCAGCGACGATGCCCAATTATGCAGAAGGTTAGTTAGCTGCTTAACACATGAGCGGGATGGGAAAAACCCATGTTGGACGTCTGTGATAAGGCAATTTGAAGTAACATGTTCAAATATAGCAGACTGAATATATTTCTCAAGTATTTTACAACATATTGGTGTAAGTAATACTGGTCGATAATTTGAGATAGTTGCTTTGTTTCCAGTTTTGAAAACTGGAGTTACATTGGAAATACACCAGGAAGATGGTATTTTACCTTTCTTCAAAGTTAATTTAAATATATTATGAAGTGGCGGAGCTAACATATATGATGCCGTTTTAAGAATATACGGGTGTATGGCATCAGGACCAGGGGATTTATTAATATCAAGCTTATTTAAACTGGATTGAATATCATTGATATCGAAATCTACCGATGAAAGTTCAGGTGTAGGGAAGGAACAAATAGGAGGGTCTGTCGGACAGGGTTTAGATACATTAAAATAAATGCAAAGTGGTTATTAAAGCTATCTGCTATGACGGATGGATTAGAACTAACGAATCCGTTAATTTCAAACGAGGTTGGGGCCGGTGAACGCTTGCGTTGACGGACAAAACTCCAAAAGGCTTTCCGTGTTTTATCCCCCGTGAACAATCGGTTCACATAATCATAATAAGATTTATGGCATAATTGTTTGACATCATTATGGACTCGCTTAAACTCCTCCCATGCAAGTATAGTACCTTGGCGTTTAGCCTTCTTAAACAATGTACGTTTCTTAGCTATAACTTTCTTTATATCATCAGTAACCCAGGGGTGACGTTTCTTCATCTTCTTAGTACGACGTGGAACACAATCACGTATCACAACATCATATATATCAAGAAACCCTTCCCATGAATCATCTACATTATTGTCAATGAAGATTCCCCATGGGGTTAGGTAAAAAAGTTGAAGAAGATGACCAACGTCAGTCTTACGATAAGCTAAGAAACTATTAATTAATATTGTTTAGAATAAAATTTAGTTTTACAAATGTTAAAGGAAATAGCATGATGATCACTCTCAACTGGATTATCAATAATACAGAGCGATGATATTTGATCGGGCCTATTTGTAAAAACCAAATCAATTGTGGTTCCAATTACATGGTTATTTGGGTTAGGCCTAGTGATACCATTAACTAATTGGATACAATCAAGTGAATCCATAGCATCATTGAATGATGGAGGGCTACAGTTTGGTTGATCCCAGTTTAAATTGAGATCACCAACAATAAATAAGCTATCAAACATTGGTAGCTCAGGTAGAAGTGAAACAAGAAAATCATTGCTAAAACTGTTCCAAAACGCTATAGGCAGGTTTGGTGGACAATAACACATAACAGAAGTGGAAACATTATCTTTCTCACGATGAAAAAAGATATATTACATAATTCTTTTTTTTTTGTTAATGTAAACTTGGTCAGGGGGACCCATTTTATCCAATTTTTATGACACTGTATTCTAACCATTAATTTTATGATAATACTAAAAACTTGCCATGTTTTAACCTTTTATGAATGTTTTTAAACATTTAAAATATTAAAATATTTGTTTGAGTTTAACCATTTTATCAGATTTGTTATTGTTATATTATGTTTATTACATGTAAGTGACAAGTAAGAAAATTTTGCACAAAGTGCTTGACGAAATAAATACATTGAATTGAATCGAATATATTCTTATTTTATATCTAAATCATTATTATAATTATGATCATTATAATGTCTTCATTTTTATTTTTTTTCCGATAAAAACTTAGAAAACGAGGCTCCAATTTTTTATACTTGTCCATCAAATATTACTATGGCTACTGATTATAATCAAGCATCAGCAATAGTCAACTGGAGTGACCCAAGTGTTTCGGACAACAGTGGAGAGCTCTTGATGAGTGTTCAGTCTCATATGTCTGGTGACATGTTTAGAATAGGGCAAACATTAGTTGTATATAATGCAACTGATCCTTACAACAACATAGCAGTTTGTTCTTTCATTATTTATATTTATGGTAAGTGCTGATTTTGTTTTATGATACATATGTTGATGTCCTGTAAGATACGATAACAACCACAGAAGAATTCAGCCCTCTTTATTTAGTATACGTATAGTTTGAAAATGACTTGGCGTGACCGAGTTATTTTCCATAATGTTACCTGTGTTGAAAATCATGATAGTGTGTTAAACATAGAAACACTTTTATTTGTAATGATAGTATCTAAATTTTGGTTTCAAGTTAATTTTGTTCACTCGAAATGTTTTACATTGCATTTAGTATTTCTTCAATTTACTATTGTTAATTTTCAATAGATGATGATGATCCAAACTTGCAGTGCCCATCTGATATTACAACTAATACAACATATGGCCAACATGACACATACAATGTCACCTGGAGTGATCCGATTGTAAATGACAATTCTGGTGAAGTTATAAAACCAACGTCCAAGTACATATCTGGAAACAATGCTTTTAACATTGGAAGTACTGTTGTTATATATGATGCAGTTGATAGCTCAGGCAATGCAGCAATGTGCAAATTTACAATTACTGTTACTGGTATGTATTCCTCCATTGTTTGTTGTATTTCAATTGAATATAATTTAAAATCAAAGCATTGTATGTACCTTTGCAAAGATGAAACAAAACATGGGGCGGAAATAAGTTATTCATCAGGAACCAATGTAATTTCCCGGTATTTTTAAAACATACGCCACAGTTTTTAAACCTTAGTTTATTGTAGTTCTTATAGTAATCCAGTTGTAGGTTAGTATTTAAATATACTTTGATATTTACATTAATTTATTTACATATAAATATTACAGTGCTCTATTTTATTTTAGATAAGGAAAATCCAGTTATCAATAACTGTCCAATTGATACGACAGTAAACACTACTACGGGACTACCGACTGCTAATATCTCTTGGATAGAACCAGAAGCAATTGACAATTCTGGATATTGGGGTCTCACAGCAGACATAGGACCAGGAAGTGATTTCCCAATTGGCAATATTGTGGTAACATACACTGCTGAGGATCCATACGAAAACACTGCTACGTGTTCATTTACTGTCACTGTAGAAGGTATGTTAATACTTATTCTGGCCAAAGTGATTATGAAGTAATCAGTAGCTTTGCTATTATATATAATTGTAGATTCTCAAAAGGAAAAGAAACAATCAGGTAAATCTAATCTGGTACATATACTGTACAATGTTTATTTATTTGTTTATAGGCCTATGTATTGCGTTTTTAAACCATATTCATGTTCGCCAATATTGTGTTCATGATGATAAAGATTTGTTATATTATTATAATTATAGATAACGAAGCACCGGTGTTTACATTCTGTCCTGATAGTCAGTCAGTAAATACTACTAACGGAGAATATATCGGTGTTGCTGCATGGGATACACCAACAGCTAGCGACAATTCGGAAACTTTACCAATTATCGTTGGCTCACACAACACCACTTTTAAATTCCCAGCTGGGAATACACTGGTTAAATACGCTGCAAATGATCCATACGATAATGTTATGACGTGTACTTTTACCATTACAGTTGAAGGTATTCTTTTGAGTAATTTCTCTCGTTGATTCATTTCATCTTCAAGTTATTATCCTCTATTCCATTGTAATTCTGATTTTTTCCACGTTACTTTCTTATAATTTTTTTTTACTCAGTACACTGTGTACAACACGATATTAAATACACGTGGTTCTGAACTTCTTTTTTTTTCTGTCATGAGCCATGTGATTAAACATTGAAGCTATTTCATTTTACAATTATGATTATATGTTGTCATCTTTTGTACTGTATACGTTATAAGCCTATGCCCATGTGGCCGTTTTTTCACATGTATATATTTGTTGTAACCGGGATCTACATTATAAGCTCCCTCTCCGTTTCTTTTTTCTCCATGTTCTTTATATATAAACTATATATATTTTTAAGAATGGAAATAAAAAAAGAATGCATTATTGTAGTGTTTTATTTAATTATAATAATATCTAAAAAAACTTGAAATCACAGATAATGAAGCACCAATTATTACGTCTTGCCCTGAAAATATTGAGACAACTACTGATACTATAACAGATTCTACCACTGTGACTTGGACACCTATTACTACAGCTACCGACAACTCGGGTGTAGCACCAAACATCACTACTTGTATTGAGCAAGGAGCAACATTGGCCATTGGGAATCATACCGTTGATGTAACTGCAACCGACAGTTCTGGAAACATCAACGCTACATGTTCTTTTAACATTGAAGTTTTAGGTAAAATGAATTCCTACATAATATACTCATCCTGGTATTAAAACTGCATGTAAATTTATTTTAACTTATTAACCATTTAAATTAATTAATTTGGCCTTCAATATCTAATTATTATCTAACTCAACCTAATTAGAGTATACTGGATTTTATTTTGGTAAAAATCAGTATCGAAATGAAGTAGGCCTATTATACCAGTTTACTGTATTTGCCATTACGTAAATTTATATATTTTTGCAGCTAAAACTATCCAAATAATCATCTTAATTTAATTCTTGTAGATGATGTACCTCCTGTACTTACATGTCCAAATGATACACTTGTTATGCTTGGAAATACAAGTTCTACCGTTGTTGTCAACTGGACACCAGCTAGTGTTTTTGATAATTCTGGGCTGGCTATAGTGCTTTATTCTTCACCAAAGATGAGTGGTGACAAGTTTAATATTGGCACCTTTGTTATTACTTATACTGCCATTGATGCATTTGACAATATAGCTACGTGTACTTTTACAATAACTGTTAGAGGTAAATGAAAAATCAACTTAATTTTTGTATTTTTATATTTTGCTGTAGGCGATGCAAGTTTCACAACTGGCTGCATAGACAAGTTTTATAATTCAAAGGTTCATGATCAAGTAGCTTGTCATATGATGCCAAATTGTAGAATGGTTATAAGGTCTGACCCATATACAATATTTTAAACTGTATTGATTTTTTTTATAGATTTGGAATTACCATATTTTGAAAAATGTCCGGAATCGTTTACCGTAGGAACAGATCCTGGATTAGCAACAGCTAATGTGTCATGGGTTGAACCAGTTGCTATTGACAATAATGGTATAAACAGAACAGTGCAGAATTATTATCCCAATCAGATGTACAATATTTCAACATACACTGTGATGTATATTGCTTATGATAACTCAAATAACAATGCAACCTGTGAATTTGTCATTTCAGTGGAAGGTAGGTATAACGCAAGCATTTGAATACGCAATCATTTGAATACCTAAATATATTTTGAGATTGGTGAATTGATTCCTTATTTTTAAACATCTTTTTGTAATTTGCACTTTATAAATTCAAAAACCATTACCCATTCACACGTACAATACAATATTCAGATGCTAGTTTTGTCATGGTCGGTATTATGTAAAATAAACGCCTAGATTGTTTCTGTCGTCTTGAAAATACTCGAAGTTGAAACACTGTCTAGAACCTGGACTATATATAAACGCCATTTAAAAAAACTCATGACTCATTGGTGTCGAAGATACATTTGTTTTAAGAGTTGACACAGAAACATGTTTACACGTTTGTATCAAGGTTATGTGTAAATCGAGTATTAATTATAGCCTACTTAGTTAATTAAATACCCCCACAAATTAAACACTGCTCTTCTGTTGCCTTATTTAAAAAATTGCTCAAAACTCATTTTTTCGACCACTAACATGCCCAGCGCCTTTGATTTTGTACCTCGGTCTTTGAATTGACGCTTTATAAATATTGATATAATAATAATAATAATAATAATAATATAATGGCAGGTTTACATCTTTCATACCTGGCTAACTTCTCTACCAGTACAACCACAGTGTGTTTTAACCTAAAGTATAAAACATGTTGGAGACTTATATAATATCAAAATGAAACATTGTTTTTTGTTCTTTCCAGATAAAGAACTTCCAAATATTATATGTCCTGATAATATAACAAAAGAAACAGATCCTGGAATAGCCTTGACATTAGTAACTTGGAATGTACCTGTACCAACTGATAATGTAGCAATTTTGCCAACCAGTGTAGTGGCTATTCCTCTCGTTTCTCCTCCTGTACATATTTCTATTACTGGTAATGTGGCATATGAGCAAGCTTACACAGCAGAAGATACTTCAGGGAACATTGCTTCCTGTACATTCTATATCACGGTTGAAGGTATTGTAACGAAAATCCATTCTCGGGTTCGTTCCCTTTTGGGGGGAAGGGTCTGCGGTACCACGGCACACTCGAATGAAACAAACAAATCAATTACAATTTTTGGAGTGACCTTTATTCTTCTCTGATTCCAAATTATTGGTAACAACCGATTATAATAATTAATTAGATTAGTTCTGCTATGACGCCGGACTTGAAACAACAGCGTAACCACCAGTAATGACGTAACCTCCAATAGTAGCGTAACCACCAACAACGGCGTAACCTCCAACATGCACGTAACCACCGATAAATGACGTAACCTCCAATAGTAGCGTAACCACCAACAGCACGTAACCACCAACAATGGCGTAACCTCCAACCAGCAACGTAACCACCAACAATGTGTAACCTCCACAGCACGTAACCACCAACAATGGTGTAACCTCCACAGCAACGTAACCACCAACAATGGCGTAACCTCCACAGCAACGTAACCATCAACAATGGCGTAACCTCCACAGCACGTAACCACCAACAATGTTGTAACCTCCACAGCAACGTAAGTTTCACCAACAATGGTGTAACCACCACAGCAACGTAACCACCAACAATGTGTAACCTCCACAGCACGTAACCACCAACAATGGTGTAACCTCCACAGCAACGTAACCACCAACAATGGCGTAACCTCCACAGCAACGTAACCACCAACAGTGGTGTAACCTCCAACAGCATGTACACCAACACAATGGTGTAACCTGTAACAGCAACGTAGCCACCAACAATGGTGTAACCTCCACAGCACGTAACCACGTACCGGCTAACAGGGTAACCACCAGTAGTCTTAACCACTGGCTAATAGGTGTACCCACCAGAAAAACAGTATCACAACCACGGGGTGTACCACGGGCTAACTGTATCTCAAGCCGTATCACAACCAGTAGGTGCAACCTCCGGCTCAGCTATCTCAAATAGTGATACAACCAGTACAGTAGGCGCAACCTCCGGCTCACTATGTCTCAAAAGCCCCTTTCTCACAGATGTGCCTGCAATATACCGGTACAGTGCTGGCGTCGTGCCGGTATCGTTACCGGCATATACCCATTCTCATCGGACTATCGTGCCGGAAATATAACCGGTATATACCGGCTTTCTGTGAGAAAGGAGTCGGGCATATTCGGCCAATAAAAAGTCCCTGACAAAATAATTATTGAGAGCGTCCTTTATTGTTATTATTTTTGTCTATCGATGATATGGCGGCGAATGTTAAGTTACAGATTATTATCTTCCTTTATAGCATATTTATGCAATACATGCTATGTACAGTATATTTTGAATATATTATACAGGTATAGCAATTAATTTGCCGTCATCGGCAATCTGTAAAACACCTTAGAAGGCTGTAGGCCTACAATTTACAAGGCGACGAAAGGTCAGGCACCAACAAACAAAGAGCTAATGGCCTAACCTAGCGGCCTATAGATTATGCTACAAATTTCTTCTTGTCCCCTTATTTTAAGCAGCTCTCTTATCTCATTATCCCTCCAGTTCGACATTATTATTGTTAATTGAATTGAATAGGCGCCAAAGTGATACACTTGACCGCGCAAGGTGTCAAAGCCTCAACGGGGAACCCCGGAATATAACGGCGATACGTTCTCACAGAATGCCCGTCTGGCATTGCGGGGAATATCCCTAGAATATTACTAGGTCTAAAGCAGGTCATGTCGATGCCGGAATGGTGCCGGCATGATGTCAAGACGACCCGTTCTCACAGAAAACCACACCGGCATGGTAATGGTATATTCCCGCAATATTCCTGGCACACAACTCTGTGAGAAAGGGGCTACATAGTGATACAACCAGTACAGTAGGCGCAACCTCCTGCTCACTATGTCTCCAACAGCAGCACAAGCGGTAGGCTGTACCCTCCGGCTAACTTACTTGCTGTGTCTTAAATCTCCTTTTATTATTCAGCTCTAATTTTCTCTTTCTTTTCTCCAATCCTCTCCACACCATGTTTTCCAATTGCTCTAATGTCCCTACTTATTTTACACGTCTTCTCCCTGCTTCTCCGCTTTTTCCAGCTCCAATCTATCCCTCCTTTTCAACGCAGCTCGAGGTAACCCTCCATTGCCTTCCTTCTCCAATCCCTCTCTGCCCTTTTTCTCACGTCCGTTCTCTACTTCTCCTCCTGCCTACTCTGCCTCCATCTGCCGCCCTCTATCTTTTTCTTCTACCCCAAAATCATTACAGTATTGTACATTCTTCAGTTTCTGAATCTCATGGTTTACACTACTGTTTTAGAAAAACATGAGTATGTTGAAATCGACATCAAGTATTAATATGTTGAAATTTACAAGGGACGACGTTGAATTGTTGCATTAAAATATACATTGGGTAATGGTAATATCTGTCAATCATGTGACAGGTTTGGGTTCAAAACCGTTACCATTTGCTTGTATCTCCAGTCAATGTTCTTTATACTCATTGCCTCGTATCTCGTGCTTGATCCGTGTGTGTAAATTCTTCGTGGTACCATAAACGGTATGGTACATGATTAAAAAACCTATGGGATTATCTTCCATTTTGCTGATCGTGGTCCTATACACTAAGCCTACTGCGAGAGCAGTCTTTTACCGAAGAGGTCACCTCTGAATACACGATAGACAAGTCAGTAAAAGTGAGATTTCTGTGGATACAATTTTAAGATAATCCGATTGCTGGTACAAAAGAAAAAAGAAATTCTAATAAATAATTTTCAACATTGTGTATAAATATTTTTTTAACAGATAAAGAACCACCTGTGATTACTGACTGTCCTCCGGATATGAATTTGACAACATTTTCAGGTATAAACTATACTACTGCTACTTGGACAGAACCAACGGCAGAAGATAATTCAGGAACTCCAAAACTTGTAACAACACACAGTAGTGGAAGCAAGTTTTACACAGTTGATACGATTGTAACATACACAGCCGAAGATGGTTTTATGAATACTGCTACGTGTAATTTTACAATAAATGTACAAGGTTAGTGTTAAATTTTAATTAGTTACTACTTCTACTTTTTTTATATTTTATATAATTCTTTAAAAAAATATTTCTAAAAACAAAAAACAAACAGGCATCACATAATAATGGTAATATGATATCAAATGATGTAAAGAAATAATCTGGTATGTCATCGTAAAATTAAAATGAAGAGTTCACAAAAAATGAACACAATTTAAGAGCATGTTATTCTTCTACAAGTGAAAATTAATAATTAATTGATGATTAATATGCTTACGATATTACTTTACTTTATTGCCAACAAAAACATAAACAATCTTCATTAACAAAAAGAGATAAGATTATTAACTTCATATCCCAAAAATGGTGGTTTGATCATTTAAACAAAAGTTATAAATCCTCATATTCTAACGATATCTCATATTGTTATTTATTAAGCAACACAATAAATGTTTCATAGTATCACTTTTACAATAGGAGAATGTTTTATATATATATATATATATATATATATATGTATGATTTGTTTAGATATTGAACCGCCAGAGGCGTTGACCTGCCCAGATAATTATACCTATAGTACAGACCCTGGAGTTCCTTACAAAAAAGACATTAATTGGACAGTACCTGTATTCCAGGATAATTTACCTGGGCTCTTAGATTACAGCAGTAATATAAATCCGTCATCAAATACATTTCAACTCGGAACTACAATGGTGACGTATGAATCTACAGACTCATCAATGAACACTGGGTATTGTATTTTCTACACAACAGTCATTGGTAAGAAATTACATTGCTATATTTTTAAAATCCCTCCTCACTCAATTATGTCCGCTATATTGGAGCCAAGATGGCGGATAATGGCCAAATGTCATACAAAAATTCCCAGTACAATTGCGGTCATTTTGATACCCATGTGCGTGCAGTGTATAATGTGTATAATGACCAAATGTAGAAAATCTCGCTTCTTTTATAATAATAGATGATGAAAACCCACAAATATCCTGTCCTGACAATTTGAATATCCATGCTGGTGACGGGTCATCTGTAGCGGTGGTCAAATGGTCACTGAATATCACCGATAACACCGATGACTTACGAGTGTCTGGGACCGGTACACAGTACAATCAATCTGGACATGAGTTTCCAATTGGCATTACAACATTAGAGTATGTGGTAACAGATGGATTTGGAAACATGGATAACTGCACTTTTACAGTAATTGTTATAGGTACGACTTTTTATTCATTTGTTACGGTATACCATGAGAGTGTTATGCATCAAACCGCCACTTTCTTAACATAGCAAGCATTAAACACTGTTATGTTGTAATATCTAATATTTGAATTTATACTTTCTATAGATGAGCAAGATCCAGTATTTAAAACATGTCCAGATAGTATTATTACAGAAACTGATCCAAGGGCATCGACTACACGTGTAAATTGGGACACTCCTGACATTGAAGATAACTCAGGTCAAGTGTCACTAGTTGCGTCAACGAGTCCTGATAGTTCGTTTAATATTGGAACCACTTCTGTTGTATACATTGCTAGTGATAACAGCAATAACATTGCAATATGTTCATTTAATGTCACTGTTGAAGGTAATTCAGATAAAAGAATGTTTACAATAATAATGTATTCGAAATGTTACAATATTACACAAAACCTAATTTATATGTATGTGCTGGACAAAAATAATTATTAACACAATTGTTGTTCTAATAGATACCGAAGCGCCTGTTTTAGAGTGTCCTCGTGACATCATTGATGTAGCAACCACCACATTGGGAATCAGCATTACTTGGCCAGATCCCAGATATACTGATAATTCAGAAAAACCTGTAAATATAAGTTCAACACGAACATCAGGAGATGTATTTACTTTTGGGACACATACTGTAACGTACACTGGAATTGACCAATCAGAAAACAGCGGTACATGTCAATTTGAAATCAAAATAGGAGGCAAGTATTATGAATGTTCAAAAGATTTTAATCTTTTGAACAGAAATTGATTGACACAGAAAGAGGAAAGAAGTATTGTCTGAAAATTGTTTTCATTGAATCTTTACTAGTCAAGCCTGCTACATCAATGAAAACACATTTTTAGACAATACAGTCAACATAGTTATATAGTATCTAAGTGTGACGTAGTTAATGTACTGTACAATAAACCTCAAATAACCCAATTCAAGGTTAGTTTAATTTGTAATTCTCTGAATTTAAATTAGAATCAGATACAAAACTGGCACATTTGTATTATATTTAAGTTTGTTTCCTATTAAACAAATCAAAAGCGTCTTGTATAGGTTATAATTGATGTTGCAATATTTATTTTCACAGATTCGTGTACTTCTTCACCTTGTCAAAATGGAGGAACCTGTGCACAGTTAGAGACAGACTTTGAATGCAACTGTCCTGTATTATATGAAGGCAACTTATGTCAAATACCACCAGGTATCTATAATAACCAAGTTGGTAATCTCGTAGTACGAGACCGAATTGTATCCTATTTGTTATTTTGCATTGTATCTAAAACTCCCTGTTTCACATTGTTATTTAGGAACGATGGGCCATTTCATTATTTTGAATGTTTTTTTATTATTTGCTAGCAGTAAAAACAAGCAATTATAGAATAATACATTTGTAACGATGATTCATGATGCAATTTTGCTTCACTGATATTTAGTGAGGTTAATAATAAACAATATGAATTTGAAACCAATATACCAGACAAATTTCAAATACAACTAGTATACATATATTACATAATATTTAGGTGAGCCAACAGCAGAAATTCAACCTTTATCGAAGAGTGTTAATTTGCAAAGTACAGTCACTTTTGAATGTATTATAACTTACTCAATTGATTGGCGTTGGTATAAAGACGACGTTGAACTCTCATCTGAAACACAAAGTCTAAAGTTCCTCACACTAAATGAAGTTGGTCTGGAAAATCAAGGCTATTATTATTGCAAAGCGTTTGGAGTATCACCACATGATGGCGTAACAGATAATTCAATAAAAGCAGTTCTTGTTGTTAAAGGTACACGTATTACAGTACTTACTTCAAAGCTACTAGAAAATAGACACAAATTGTAATTTAAGAAGGGATCATTATAAAGATACTGTCTGTTCAGAGGTGCATTATGAAATAATTTGATATCCTCATAAGGAATATTTTTTTCTCAGTTTATATTTTCAAAAAAATAGTCCAGAGAAAAAAAATAGATATAGATATAAACTTGTAACTCTAGAAAAGGGAATAACACTCAGACATACGTGTTAATGCCATGTAATAACACTCAGACATACGTGTTAATGCCATGTAATAACACTCAGACATACGTGTTAATGCCATGTAATTGAAAATTAAACGAGGCTTACCTGTAAGGTGAAGTTTGATGTAAATTCTACCATATCAGCAGTGGCACTTCTGGGTTAACATGAGAGGTACGACCAGTGTCCGCTAAGATCAGACTTCAAATCCTTGTGTGCACGATCCAACGTGGTAAGAAAAACCCGATAAGGGCGGGTAGCTAATAGGGAAGGGCATGTTAACCCAGAAGTGCCACTGCTGATATGGTAGAATTTACATCAAACTTCACCTTACAGGTAAGCCTCGTTTAATTTTCAATTCTACCATATCAACAGTGACGCAACTTCCGGGTTCCCATGAGACTTTAAAGCAGAGTGAACACAAGGACAAATTATCCAACACAGAATACTTGTTGCCATGCCAACGTTATTTTTATTACTCTATTGTAATACTGCAACATCATATGCATTTGTGTTACTATTATCAATTGGCTTATTGTAATACCTGTAGTAGCAGAGGCCTAACCTATGTGTTTTAAAATTTCATCCACCGGGATAGACCTACTGGCTTTAGAAGCACTAGCTGCCCTTGTACTATGCGCAGTAAACATAGCTGTATCAATTCCTGCTAGGCCCAGTAGTGTTTTAAGCCATCTGCCAATGGTGCTAACCCCAACGGATTTAAATGGTCTAACATACGAGATCAACAGTTTTGACTCGCTTCTCAGTGGCTGTATACGGTCCAAATATGATTCGAGGGTATTAAACACACACAATTCCTGTTTTGAATATTTCTTAAACCTTAGGGATGAAAAAAGTTTATTGGGCCGGTCCTGTTTAGCAAGTACAGTAATTGAAAAATCAAAGCTGTTTCCCGACTTTATCATACTCTTAGTGTCTAGTCCCGCCAGCATATTGCATCTCTGCCCTGACGTTAGAGCCATCAACATGACTAGTTTATATGATAAATCCCTGAGTGACAACTTATCTAATGGCTGCATTAGAGATAAGTAATCTAGAACAATGTTAGCGTCCCAGGTAACTGCGTACCTTGGAGCCGGAGGCCGGCAATTAAAAACCCCTTTCATATACTTGGTCACTAGTACATGACGTGTAATGGGTCGGTCCTCCCTGCCCTGATAGTCAGTGAAGCAACATGCTAACGCTGACCTAGCCGTGTTAAGCGAGGAGTAAGAAAGCCCTTCTTTAAAAAGGTTATTTAAAAACTTTAAGACATCTCCTACAACGGGGTGCAAGAAATCAATTTTTCTTTGAAAACAAAATTGACGCCACTTCCTGATGTGTACGTCATACTGCTTCCTTGTGCTCTGTCGCCAAGAACATAAGATGACGTCCTCAATTTCTGCCGGTAGGCTGACGTCAGCGATGATTTCCCTGACAACTTGCAAATTAGTAGACATAACTGTGAGTTTAGTGGATTGTGATGAATAAGTGGGTGTTCTAACACTGACTTGTTGACCCTCACCCAGCGTGGTGTGTCGATGAGTAAGTCGAGAACTCTCGTAAACCATGTCTGTGTTCTCCACAGTGGCACCACCATGATGCCCGTGGCCTGTTCCAGTAAAATTTTCTGTAGGCATCTAGCTATCAGACAAAAAGGGGGAAAAACATAAAATTGTTTAAATGTTGACCAATCACTGGTAAAAGCATCAATGATAACAGCTTTTGGATCTGGTTTCCAAGACGCATATGCCGGTACCCTATGATTAATTCGACTAGCAAATAAGTCAATATCCGGCACTGCAAAACAGTCAACAATCTTAGAAAAAATACCTGCATTCATTTGCCATTCTAACCCAGATACAAAATTTCTAGACAGAACATCTGCCTCTACATTTTTTATGCCCGAAGTATGAGCAGCGGTAAGCCAAATATTTCGCTCTATTGCCCAGTACCAAATCTTGTAGGCAACCGAATTACATGACCACGATTTCGTACCTCCCATACAATTTATATATGAGATCGCGTTGTCCGACATAATACGAATATTTACTTTGTGCAAATGGCCACAGAGTGCCTGTAAGCCAAATAGCACTGCAAGCATTTCTAGAATGTTTATGTTGTGAACAGCTTCCTCTAGGGACCACAGCCCCTGCGTTCTGCGCTCGTCAACTATGGCCCCCCAGCCCTTGCGGGAAGCATCTACGAAGATCGTATAGTTAATAGGGCCATGATTAATCAGTTTTGAGGCTGTTGGGAGAAATGTTATCCACCATTCAAGTTCAATTATACTCTCCTCCGAGAGGATCATCATCACCTCAAAATTACCGGCTGAATGCCGCAATGCCAAATCTTTGTCTCGGACAAGATGTCTGTAGTGTAACGGTCCATATCCCACGCCTGGGAATGTCGCAACAAGCTTACCTATGAGTGAAGCAAATGCCCGGATGCTACCAGATTTCTTAAATACAAACTCTCTGCAAAGGCCAACAATGCTTGATATCTTTGCTTTGGTAATCGAAACAGACATAGACACCGAGTTTAATTGAAATCCCAGGTATTCTAACTGATGAGTGGGTCTAAGTACAGATTTTTCCCGATGCACTGAAAACCCTAATTTTGTTAGCAGCATTGTAGCTTGCAACGTAGCCTCTTGACACCCCACCAATGTGTCGTCAGTGTAAAACGAGTCATCAATGTAGCCGAGGCATGAGATACCAAAGCTACTCCCTAAAGTAGAAAAAACTGGCTTCAGCAGCTTTGTAAAAACGCGAGGGCTACAAGATAAGCCCATAGGTAGCGCATTAAATTGGTAAAATACACCTTTCCAACAACATTTAAGAAACCGTCTATACTTTGCTGCAATAGGCACCGAATAATAAGCGTCCCGGAGGTCGATGGATCACATAAAACACCCCGGCTTCATAAGCTTTATTGGCGAATCTATCGTGTCCATTTTAAAATGCCTATAAGTGACATACTCATTAAGTTCCTTAAGGTTGCAAATAACTCTATATTTACCCGGTTCTTTTTTGGGACGGATAAATATAGGCGAAACAAAATCTCCCTTACATAGTTTGGAAATGTCAATAACCCTTTTGGCCAAAAAAGATGCAAGTTCTGAGTCAATAGCTCGTTGCTCAGCAACAGAAAATTGCGACTCTAATTGTCGCTTATAGCCAGCCTGCACAGGCATAGCTTCAAATTTAATTTCACAATTGGTAACACATGACAGAACAAAGGGATCCGTAGTGATCTCTTCCCAATGGTCCACGCAGAACCTTAATTGACCTGCAATAAAACTAACATGATTATTAAGAATTCTATCAATCTGATTAACAAAACTGACCTCTACTCTCGATTTCCCTTTGGTTGAGCAGCCAACCGGGCTCCCTGTCTGCGTTGGCAGGAGCCCTTTCCTCCTAAAAAAGACTGGTTTGACTGGTACCTCTGGAACCCTGAACAACTTCTACCTCGGCCGCGGAACCCAACTCGTCTGGCTGCTGCATATGGGTGGTATCCACGACCCCGACCTCTTCTAGCACCTGATAATTTCTCGCCAAGTTTGTTTGATTTGAAGAGATCATCTATCTGTTTGGTAACATCATCTCCAAAGAGCTCTGTGGTTATGGGAGTCGTAACCCCACAGAGTGCAACAAATCGTGCATTAAGGTCTGGTTTTAACATCTCCCTTCGCTTCAGGTTAAACTCCCGGTTTGCAGTCAGCGCTATAACCAGTGCATGCGTCAATGTAGTTTTCAAATCACCTGAGGCCTTGTGACATTCTTGGAGCAGAGCATACATAGAGTTTACGAACAGTGCCTGCACTTTCTGCAACCCAACATCATTGGTCCTAGTAGAAGGTTTCAACTGGCCCCACACAGGTAAGTTCACCTTGGGTGTGATTAGCATTTCACAGTTGAGTGGTCGAAGATATTTTCCAGTAAGCTCAGTCATCTTTGCAGAGGGTATCCTTCCACTAATCAGGTCACTTACAATTGTAGCCAATTTATCATCCACAGCTGGCCCTGTAAGTGTGGCTGTACTAAATTCAGCTGCTAAGTCAGCAAAATCACTGGTTTGACTAGCTGTAGCTACCTCCTCTTGCCCACTTGTGTACTAATCAATGCGTTGTGCTGTTTGTGCTGCGGGGAGCTCATCATCCGACCACACAGGCATATAGGAATGGCCCTCATCAGGCTCCTCTGTGAAGCCAACCATATCTTTGACTTGTTGAACCAAATCTTGCTTCATGCTGTTCACCATTGACAACATCGAGTTAATCAACTCCTCCTTTAATTTATCACTAACACTAGAAGCTGCACCACCTGGCGAGCCATCATGTTCTGCCATATTAGAAAGTCTATGGAGACAGAATAACAGTACTATATAGCTTAGTCACTGTACATCAACCCAAGAAATCTCATCGCTTGCCTTATTATAACACCTGTATGCAACAGACATACCATTAAGGTCATGACCTGCTTAGTATACTCGCATACATGCACATTTGCCAGTCAAGGCCTAGCTAGCAATACCTACTATTAATTAGTAATAGCATAGAGAAATTATAATATCTCTATGGTAATAGGCCTGCTCTTGGCCTAGTAGTATAGTAGAAGGCTCAACAACCGCCTGATATAGCAATGAATTTATAACTTATAAATTATAGCCTTTTTAACGCATTGGCTAATTGAGTGAACGGAGACTATCAGCTTACTCTCCATTGTGCAGGTGTGTAAAACAAAACACTGCATTAGGGAAACGAGTAACTTACTTTCCCTTTAACAAAAATATGCGGCATGCCACAGCCTGCATAACATTCCATAGATTAAAGCCTCACTTGCACGCCATCATTCCCAATAGCCTACTCCGAATTCATCATAAGATAAGGAGATAGAAATAAAGACATATAGGCTAAATTAAGGGCGTCCGTACGGTAATACAGTCCGCCCAGTCCTCTTGCAACTACACCTAAAGCAAAATTTTACCTTTTATGAAGCCCACAACTGCGATGATCCTCACGCCGTATGTATCTAAAGAAACAATATCCAACTAGCGCACACGTCTGACCTGTCGCGGTTCTGGAGGTACAATGATCTTAACGGACACTGGTCGTGCCTCTCATGGGAACCCGGAAGTTGCGTCACTGTTGATATGGTAGAATAAGGGTGTCACGAAAGCTCAAACCACGAAAGCTCAGAACCCCTAAGACCTAAGATCACGAAAGCTAAGACCCAACACCTAAGATTACAAATATTTATCTTTCGCACCTGCCTTGTATTTTAACTCCCAACATTTATTCTGAATACCACACCTTAGAATTGGCACTTTCATGAAAAGGAATCACATAAAAAGTAACAAATACATTTTTAAATTGATGATTTTACAGACGTTTTTCTCGCACACAAAATGACTAGCCTACAGTACAGTAGGCCTACCCCATGGGCCATGTTCAATGTTTTTGTTTCTATGGAACGTCAAAAGAGCAAAAATTATATAGAGGGCTGAAAACTCTGTGGAGTCCATCTACAGTGTGGATGGAACAATGTAAAATTGTAATGATAATAGTATAATCATGCAAGTACGAAGAAATAAATACTGGCAAATAAATTTTAATTTAAAAATCATGATAAGTTTTTTTGTTTCGTTTTCTTTCTGTTTTTATACTTGTACTATTATTGTTGCTCTTTTGGCGCTCCATAGAAACAAAAACATTGAGCATGGGGAGCTCGAGGAGTTACATTGTCATTACAGTATACAAAGAAACACATCAATTTAAAGGATTTATTTATTTGTTATTATGTGTTTTTCCTTCTGAAAGTACTTATAAGTCCTAATTTTAAAGTGTGGTGTTCAGGATAAAGTTAGTCAACAAATTTGGAGTCAAAATACAAGAAAGGCAGGTGCGTAAGAAAAAAATCCTCTGAAGCAACACAATGGAGTAAATATATACCAACAAACAACCCGTCAAGTTTGTTTGTTGTAAAGAAAAAATATACATTTACTCAACGGGCGAAAATAATGTGAGTTTATCTATGTTCATCGGTAGTATTAAATTATATTTATGGTAATAAATGAAACCTACTGTGTTTAAAATTATGTATGGATAAACAAGTATTGTTTTTAAGCTGTAGTATATCTTAGTATTTGTAATCTTAGGTGTTGGGTCTTAGCTTTCGTGATCTTAGGTCTTAGGGGGTCTGAGCTTTCGTGGTCTGAGCTTTCGTGACACCCGGTAGAAGAACACTCAGACATACGTGTTAATGCCATGTAATAACACTCAGACATACGTCTTAATGCTATGTAATAACACTCAGACATACGTGTTAATGCTATGTAATAACACTCAGACGTACGTGTTAATGGCATCTAATAACACTTAGACATACGTGTTAATGCCATGTAATAACACTCAGACATACGTATTAATGCCATCTAATAACACTCAGACATACGTGTTAATGCCATGTAATAACACTCAGACATACGTGTTAATGCCATGTAATAACACTCAGACATACGTGTTAATGCCATGTAATAACACTCAGACATACGTGTTAATGCCATGTAATAACACTCAGACATACGTGTTAATGCCATGTAATAACAATCAGACATACGTGTTAATGCCATGTAATAATCAAAGTCCTACTTTAGGTCAAAAAAAGACTGTTTTCAGTTACTTAGATCAAATATGCACTGGAAACTTACCCGTATGCCTTTGTATTAACATAGAATGTGTAGTATTAGAAAACATATAAACTTATGTTAAGTAACATCAATTGAAGTTTATTTATGCATTCAACGAAAGGGTATAATTAAAATCTGTTTTCACATGTTATAGATTTTAACATTCATTATCAATATAGATTGCATTATATGAATATGATATTTAGTATTCTTTAGAAATAGCTATTGCTATTGAATAATATGGTGCAGTACAATTCTTACTAACTTTGTATCTATTATTATACAGATGCTATTGCTGTGCCAACAGTGTTAATTTTCCTAAATTTTCAATTTACTTCGGCAATGAACAACCCTTCCTCTGAAGAATTCCAAAACACTTCTACTATAATTGCAAATTTGGTAGGTTTTCATTAGTTTATTCTTTTTGAAAATGGTTAAAACATTATTTATTATAGCCTGAGCATAATATTATCGCTTTCTATGATTATTTTACATCTACATTTTTCACATTATTTTAGGTTGTCAGTTTATTCATCTCTATTGATTGATTTCTATTCGATATTCAATCAAAATGGTAATGGATACAACATATACATAATAAAAAAAATAGACTGTTATTATCTTTTGATATTGTAATAATTTTGGGGTAGAAGGAAAAGATAGAGGGCGGCAGATGGAGGCAGAGTAGGCAGGAAGAGTAGCAGAGAACGGACGTGAGAAAAAGGGCAGAGAGGGATTGGAGAAGGAAGGCAATGGAGGGTTACCTCGAGCTGCGTTAAAAAGGAGGGAGAGATTGTAGCTGGAAAAGCGGAGAAGCAGGGAGAAGACGTGTAAAATAAGTAGAGACATTAAAGAAATTGGAAAACAAAGTGTAGACAAGATTAGAGAAAAGAAAGAGAAAATTAGAGCGGAATAATAAAAGGAGAGTTAAGACACAGCAAGTAAAGTTAGCCGGAGGGTACAGCCTACCGCTTGTGTTGCTGTTTGAGACATAGTGAGCCGGAGGTTGCGCCTACTGTACTGGTTGTATCACTATTTGAGACATAGTGAGCCGGAGGTTGCGCTTACTGTACTGGTTGTATCACTATTTGAGATAGCTGAGCCGGAGGTTGAGATAGCTGAGCCGGAGGTTGCACCTACTGGTTGTGTTACTGCTTGAGATACAGTTAGCCCGTGGTACACCCTGTGGTTGTTATACTGCTTTGCTGGTGGGTACACCTATTAGCCAGTGATTAAACACGGGCAATACGACTTGGAGTTTTATTGAGACATTTTGCGTTTATGATTCTTGTTTTAAGTGGAGATATATCGTCTAACCCTGGACCCACAACTTGTGATCCATGTGGGCTGTGTTCAGGATCTGTGAAATCAAATCAACGAGGTATCTGCTGCGATGGATGTGACTCATGGTACCACATTAAATGTGCGAATATCTCTATTAAAGAATACAATCGCCTTGCCAAATCGGATTCGGACTGGCATTGCTACTCATGTATGGTACCTATCTTCAGTGATTCATTATTTGAAGATGATACTATTAATATATCTGATGTTTCGTACACGGAGTTGTTAAATGCCAATTTGGAAAACGAGGATAGGCTGCTCAACGAGATGGAATGTAAACTTCTTTGTGGTAAGGGTTTGATATTTATTCACCTTAACGTTAGAAGTTTACGTAACAAAATCGATCAAATTCGAGAAATTGCAAAAAATACGAACGCATCAGTCATTGCAATAAGTGAGTCGTGGCTCGATGATTCAATCAATGATGTTGAAATAAAAATTGAACATTTCTCAATAGAAAGGAAAGACAGAAATGGAAAAGGGGGTGGAGTGTGTTTATATATACGCAATACTATTTCATACTCCGTCAGAAATGATTTGGACAGAGAGGATATCGAATGCAAATGGATTGATATAATTTTGCCAAAGTCGAAGCCAATTTTAACCGGTGTTTGCTATCGCCCACCAAAACAAGGTACATTTTTTAACTGTTTAGAAAACCTGCTTATGACTGTTGGAAACTTCATTGCTCAAGAAATTATTATTCTTGGAGACTTTAATGTAAATGTTTTAAATTGTAATCGTAACAACTATGAGTCAGTGACTAACTTCTGTAATATTTTCGGTCTTGAACAACTTATCACTGAACCAACTAGGATCAGTGATAACAATAGCTCAGCAATAGATTTGATCTTTGCCAGTGATCCTTTAAAAATTAAGGCCAGTGGAGTAATTCCTATTGGACTAAGTGATCACTTTTTAACGTTTTGTAGACGAAAACGGACTAATATCATTTCTGGCATACACAGAACAATTGATGTTAGATCAATGAAAAATTACAGTTCTGATTCACTGACTCATATGCTTAATAGTATTGACTGGTCAGATTGTATTAGTTTAACTTGTGTTCAATCTTCATGGGATACATTTAAAGATAAGTTTCTGCGTATAATTGATTCAATTGCTCCTAAAAAAAAGTTAGGGTTAAAGTAAAAGATCAACCATGGTTTGACTCCGAATTAAGAGATCTTATTAGGCAAAGAGACAAAATGTTAATTAGATATCGTAGTACAAAGGATGTGATGCATCTCAAAGGTTTTAAAAAACTCCGAAATAGTGTAAATTATAAAATTAAAAAAGCTAAAGTAAATTTTTATTCTGAACAACTTCAAGAAAATAAATACAAACCAAAACAATTATGGAAAGTTCTTAAAGGTCTTGGAACCTCTAAATCAATAATAATAATGACAAGAAACAGGTTAGTCTTGAGATCAACAATGAATATGTTCATGATAAGAAAGAAGTTGCTGAAGAGTTTAATTCGTACTTCACCAACGTTGCTTGAGAGCTAGTAAACAAACTTGACCCTCCTAGTAATACTTATAACTTGGAACATGTCAATGTCTTTTACAGTAGCAAAGGTGTCTTTCCTAATGATTTTTCTTTCATAGAATTATCTGAAGATAATGTTCTTAAAGCTTTGACACAATTATCGACGAGTAAAGCTACCGGAATAGATACTCTACCAGCCAAATTCTTCAAATATGGGGCTTCTGCAATAGCAAAACCATTAACTCATATTATTAAGTTGTCCTTCACATCCGGTATTGTACCCAAAGAATGGAAATTAGCGAGAGTCATCCCAATTCACAAAAAGGGTAGTAAAACGGTGGTAGGTAACTATCGTCCGGTGTCTATACTCTCGGCTTTTTCTAAAGTTGTTGAAAGACTAGTACATGACCAATTGATGGAATACCTTAATTCTAAATCACTTATCTATGATTTCCAATGTGGGTTCCGAGCAAATTTTTCGACAGATCTTTGTTTAATTCACCTAACTGACCATATTAAAAAGAATTGGGATAAAGGTAATTTAACAGGTATGATAGTCTTAGACCTACAAAAGGCTTTCGATACTGTAGACCATCAGATTTTACTAGGCAAAATGAGAGCATTAGGATTGTCCCAAACAGTAATAGGTTGGTTTAAATCATATTTAACAGATAGATGGCAGGTAGTTGATAATTGTGGTACTCTTTCAACGTGGAAAAAAATAACATGTGGGGTTCCTCAGGGGTCAATATTGGGCCCACTGTTGTTCTTAATGTATGTGAATGATATGGAATCTGCATTGAGTAGTAAACTGCTCCTTTATGCCGATGATTCTGCTATAGTTGTATCTGATAAAAGTGTCGCCAATATACAAAATGTATTGTCAAAAGAATTAAAATCTATTAATTCTTGGTTATTAGATAATAGATTGTCATTGCATCTAGGCAAAACGTATTCAATTCTATTTGGATCTAAACGTAAACTCAGAAATCAACAAGAATTGAAAGTTACGTGCAATGATTATATAATCACAAAGTTATCTAGGACTTGAACTCGATAACAATCTAACTGGAGATTATATAGGTAAATCAGTTGTAAAGAAAGTAAACTCAAGGGTAAAATTTTTATATAGAAATAGAAAGTACTTAACTTTCAGAGATCTTAAGTTACTAGCAAATAGTTTGGTGTTATGCCTTTATGATTATGCTTGTAGCGTGTGGTACTCTGGATTAAAAAAAACATTAAAAGTTAAATTGCAAACTGCACAAAATAAGACGGTCAGATGTATTCTTGGTCTTGAACCAAGGGATCACATTGGGGCTAATGAATTAAACAAACTGAATTGGCTCCCAGTAGACTTAAGAGTTAAACAGATAAAACTTTGTCACATGTATCGTATTATTAATGGATTAAGCCCTACGTTTATGAATGATGGTATTAGTAGAGCAAATGTAATTCACCAGTACAATACTAGATTTGCAACTCAATCAATTTATAGACCATATATAGGTAACCACTCCCAAACAACCTTTGTTAACACGGCAATAACGTCATGGAATCACCTGCCAAAATTGATACAGTGTTCAGAAACCATCAATCAATTCAAAAGAAATATCAGGAAACATCTCAAAGAGGTTATGCTTGAAAGATTATAATTTATATTTATATTGTTACTACATGTGTTATTGTTTATTGTAAATGTTTATTCTTATGGTGTTTTTATCCTTAAGGGCCACAATGGAAATAAGTTTGACCTTTGGTTACTTTTTTGTGTTACCCTGAATTCATTCTTTGTATTTTTTTTTTATGTTGTGTTATTTTATGAATTCGAATAAAGAAATGAAAAAAAAAATTAAGACTACTGGTGGTTACCCTGTTAGCCGGTACGTGGTTACGTGCTGTTGGAGGTTACACCATTGTGTTGGTGTACGTTGCTGTTGAAGGTTACACCATTGTTGGTGGTTACGTTGCTGTGGAGGTTACACTATCGTTGGTGGTTACGTTGCTGTTGGAGGTTACACATTGTTGGAGGTTACGTTGCTGTTGGAGGTTACGCCATTGTTGGTGGTTACCCTGTTAGCCGGTACGTGGTTACGCCATTGTTGGTGGTTACGTTGCTGTGGAGGTTACACCATTGTTGGTGGTTACGTGCTGTGGAGGTTACACCATTGTTGGTGGTTACGTTGCTGTGGAGGTTACACCATTGTTGGTGGTTACGTTGCTGTTGGAGGTTACACCATTGTTGGCGGTTACAAGCATGTTGGAGGTTACGCCGTTGTTGGTGGTTACGCTACTATTGGAGGTTACGTCATTACTGATGGTTACGCTGTTGTTTCAAGTCCGGCGTAATAGCAGAACTAATCTAATTAATTATTTTAATCGGTTGTTACCAATAATTTGGAATCATAGAAGAATAAAGGAGGTCACTCCAAAAATTGTAATTGATTTGTTTGTTTCATTTGAGTGTGCCGCAGTACCGCAGACCCCTCCCCCCAAAAGGGAACGAAAACGAGAGCAGATTTTCGTTACAATATATGCTTGAAAGAAATGTTCATGTCCGTGTCTTCCTAAATGTCCTGATGTCATATTTCTTTTTATGTTTACAGTTAACTGAGAGCATAAGTATAAGTGATATATTTGTTCAAGTTCGTACTCTAAGATCTGGAAGCGTGATTGCTAATATCAATATATACACACCAAGTTCGGATGTATCGTATAACAATTTCAGCAAAAGTTTATCAGAAGAGTTTACCAAGTTAGGAAATGAAGGAACTATAGATGCTGATAATATTGCCATATTTAGCACAGGTAAGAACTTGCATTTATATTTTTGTTTTACGTTTTGTATAAAAATGCATTTGAAATGAGAAAAATCATGGACCGTTATGTTGTTGTGTTTATATAATCCATTTAAAAAAAAATAAATGGGTTCATTCATTTATTTATTAAAGAGAGTTGTGAAAAGGAGATAATAGATGACTTAACATTCGAAACTACTGATGCTGGTCAAAATGCATCCTCCAAGGAAGTTTGTCCAGAATCTAAAATTAATTGTAAGTTTGAATTTTTGTCTATAATTTATATAATATTATGTTTAGTAAAATAATTGCATGGATGAATGATTTTAACTAATGCATTATTTTCCTAATCTAAAAATCAAGTGAATTGTATCGTTTGTGTAAAGCAGCAGATTAAATGATTGACTAAAGGACTGAGCACCAAACGCTTGGAATTAGTGATCAACTACTGACTTATTACAAGACTGTAGGGAGTCTATTTCTTTTCACACCCGGAAGAGCCCATTGTAGTGATCATTTATTTTAAGAATAAAATATTCTATCTTATTTCCACAAATAGATGGTATGCCTCTAGGCTTGTGTACATGCTATAGTGATGGCCTGTCAGCTGCTGTGTGGCAGGATGTAATATTACAAGACTGTGGTAGAGATGCTACAGCCGATGAAATTTTAGAAAGGTTAACTATGGTAAGTTACACATTTGTAGTGGATTTAGATTGAATCGAAGAAAGTGATAAAATAGATCTATTGAAACAAGTGCTTAGATTAAGAATAATGTTTACCATTTCTCTTACCTACTAACATATGTTGTATTAGCAGGAATGATATTCCAACTTTAATATTCTGATATTAGAGATATTTCAAGTTCACTGCTCTGATATTATAAGTATCACCATTATTTTGTTTATGTTACTGTTTTGTGTATTATAAATGAATTTCTAATGTTTGTTTCTAATTATAAATATATCTGAAAAATGTTTAGTAGTCCCTTGAAACATACTTAAATTCTTTTTATTCTTATTTATCAACACCTTTTTCATATTATTATTTTTCTGTCGTGTATTATTGTTTACTTTATTTTGCGATTCTAGTACAGTTCTTTAGATTTTATTAGCGTGTTTAACAGTAGCGTGTTAGCATGTAGCCCTACCCAGTGGCTAAAATCACAGTATAAATGCAGGAAACCAATATTTATTTTATATTTGTGCAGGTGACAGTTACTGAAGAAAATGCAGAGAAAGTAATTACAGCAGTCAACAACATTACAACAACTGAATCCGATACTATTACACCAGATGGTTTGGAAGCAACTGCAGAAATTATTGAAAGTGTTACTTCTGTAAATTCAAAATCTGCTGAAGTGAGTTTATTCACACTTTAAAAAAATATATTCTTCTACGATTTAAATTGTTGATTAGAGTAGGGATAACAGTTTAAAAAACACAAATTGCTATTTAATTTTAAAATTCCATTACAGGTGACATCAACTTTAGTTGACACTGTTGCTAGTCTTTTTAAAGTGGATGAGGAGGTTCTTTTAGAGAGTCAGATGGAAACACAAGCTCCAAGTAGAATTGTTGAATCTCTTGAAGAACAATTAACAGTTGTTGATCTTGAAAATGATAAATATGAATTTGTAACGAGCAGTGTAGCAGTACAAGCTCAGAATGTAAAAACCAATGAACTCGAAAACACTGGGTTTGGACTTGTATCTTATCAATCGGCAGATACTAGTGCAATAGTAAATGTGACAGGATTTAGTGAGGAGGATGAACTTGATAATTCCGCATCTGTCAGTATCTACATTCCTTCGACAATTACTGAAATGTTTGCAACATCTAATGGTATGTGGTTAACAGTCTAATATTATTTCCTTTGTGACCGTGTAAATGTCATTATAATTATCTTATGAATATCATTGGTTTTCGAAAATAGGAGTGTGCTGTACTTTAAAGCCCAATGCAATATGATGTCAATTGAACAACGTGAGTTTATAAAAGAACAGAAAATATAGTTATTTAGTATTACTCGCCAGAAAATGTATCTTTTTTTTAACAGGATCAAGTGCTGCTTTTCGTATTGTTACAGTAGTATATAAGGATAGTTCACTGTTTCCAATAAACCAGTTTGCGGACACCAGGCGACCCAATGGTCAAGTAATTTCATTGTCAATACCTGGAGTAGAATTGAAAAATTTATCAGATCCAATTATTACAACATTTATACCTGCTGAGGTAAGTAGACAACCTGTTTCTAGAGCCTAGTATTTTACATTTAAATCACAGAATACATAAAGAATGATATTCTTCCTTATCTTCTATACATATCTTGAATAGAAATATTACTTAGGAACGTCATAAATTTAAGATCATAATAGTAAACTTCTCTAATTAGACTATGAATTTATTGTTTTAGAAATGTCACATTTAAGATACACACATATTGTTAATCTCCCAATAAACACTCTAGTTGTAATAAGTACTTTGTGTATAGAGATGTTACATTTAAGATCCTAATAAATATAATGGAATATGAATATTATTTGTGGGGATATTACATATCCTATTGAATGTAAACTTCTCTCACTTGACTAATGCATATCATGTGATGTTACATTGAAAATCATAATGATACACTTTTTAAACTAGAAGTATCTCTTCTGAAAGAATCACAAACTGGTGCAGAGGTATTTTAATATTACTAGAGGGTGAGCTCGCTTCGCTCGCTCCCCCTCTAGGAAGTGTAGACGATGGTTCTCGGAATGATAATGTTCTCCTTATACGTTTTCTGTCGGTTACCATTATTGAAAATGCTTGACATTCGTAAAACTAAACTACTTTGTATCACAGTGTTTTAGATGATTAATAACATTTTAAAGTATAGTTTTTATTGTTTGGTAGGGCCCTTTGGGGAGGCGGAGGTCATTTGAGGGAGGTGCTTATTCGAGGGATATATGTTAAATTTTTTAGTTTTAATAATATGGTAACATTTATAATCAAATGAAATCCTCTAATAGATATGAAAAGTGCTAAAAAAGAATAACAAATGCTTGGTAAATTGTAGATAACAGTGCGGTGAATTCTACTACAAATAGTATAATTGTGTTATTATAAATATGTGGATGGACGTTTATTAGATAGTTGGGTTGGGGGGGGGGGGGTTTATTATTCAAAGTGATGTTTTATTTGAGAGGCGTTTATTCAAATGAATACCATCCTAATAATTATTAATACATTATTTAATTTAATCATCTTTTGAAACTAACTGCCGTGACAGAGTGGGCCCAAGAAAGAAGACATTACGGCTTGCAACAACATGGGCAGACATCTTGGTCCTAATGGGACACAGGAAGATAGCCTACAGTTATTCCTGCAAGCTTACTCAATAAAACTCAGCTACAGTATCGGGATTTCACTCGAAAAATGTCTTATCATCAAATCTCCCTATGTAATTTTATAATACTATTCCCCACAATATATTCTGATTCTTTATGGCGTATATTTAATTTGATCTTTATTAATTTGCAGTATAATTCCTATTATTTAACTACTGTACCTTCACACACGCGCGGTATCTATATATAAATTATGGTTAATTCTGACATATTTTTCGTCTTCCAAAGGGACACTGTATTGATTGATGGAAAGTGCCTGTTTCCAGTCACCTTTAGGGTCAAATCTATTATTTTAACTGCTCCCTTGTGTTTAAAAGAGAGAAAATATTTGAAACTCAAGGTGAACTTATCTTAAACCCGGAAATTACTTTGACCGGGAAGAATTGAAATTGAGAGGAAAATCTAATGTTGAAATCATAAATGTTGTTAAAAAACTCTTTATAATATCTTCCTAAGATATAAATATGGAACAATAGCGTCGGCGTGCACACTAATGTTATCAAATCTACGTTTCGCGGTACATCTCAGATAGATAAGGTAGGTATCCAAGGCGGAGATTTGTAGAGAAGTTTTTGCATTGTGCTCGCCTATGTCAGAATTAACCATAATTTATATATAGATACCATATACTGTACAAGAAAAACATGTAATAAAATTAGAAAAACTAATTGTATAATGACTGTAACGTGTGATGTCTGGTTTACCTTGAATGTATATACAGTTTGTATAATTTGATTTTCCTACTTCTAGATATCCGCAAATAATAACGAGACAGCCTGTGTGTTCTGGGATTTTGAACTTGATGGTAATGGTGGATGGTCAAGTGCTGGATGTTACTTAGCTAATGGATCATTGGATGGCAGTGACAGACAAATTTGTCATTGCGACCATTTAACCAATTTTGCAATTCTGATGGTAAGTTATGGGAGGATATAAATTCTTATAGCATAACACTCAATTTGTTTTATTACTTAGTATGTGACACATTTTTTTATTAAATAATTATGCACCAGCATGGCAAAAATTTTAAAATAATAGCATCTTGATTTGAGTTGACTTTTTATTCCACGCTCATTTATATAGCACACACTCTTTGGGAAATATGAGTAAACCAACTGATAACTACAAAAACGTATTAGGCCTACGTATTGGAAAAGAAGAGAATTGTAAACAAAAACGCATTTTGTTTTCATTTAGAATTTTTATGGAGATGATAAGGTTCCTTCACCGGAATTAGCAAAGTACATAACATACATTGGTCTTGTTGTTTCAATTGTTTGTTTAATTGCAACCATATTTACCTTTACAACAAACAGGTAAGGCTTAGTTCATAGCAACATGTTATTACTACAAGTTTGAGTTTGTATACAAATGTACTTTATTTCAAAAAATTCAAATTTGCTCAATTGAGCTCAGATCTTAACACTGGTCATCAGACACATTTTTGATTACCTATATGTATGATCCTAGTGATCATTGTATCACCAGGAGTATTCAGTAATGTATTGCTGCAATACAAATTTACTGAAAACATTTATTGCTGCAATACAAATTTACTTATAACAATACAGTATAAACAGTATAGCATTTCTTTTATTAAGAATAAATTGTGTATTCCAAAAATCAGAATTTTGATGATTTGTATTATTAATTAATTATGAAAAAAATGATGCATTGTTTTGTTTTAAAACAACTGAAATTCCAAAGCTCTAATAATGAGTTTACCGAGTTCTATCATCTACAAAGTCTTGTAACAAGTCTTTTGATTTTATTTTGTCACAAGGAAAATCCTGAAATCTCTTAAGCATCCCCCTACAACTCTACTCTCCAAATGCTTAATTCAATTTTATGATGTTCCTTTTAAATTTTCAGGAAGCTACGAAGGAGTAAACCAAAGCAGATCTTATGCCACTTATGTGTATCATTACTCTTCTTGTATTTGATCTTTCTTGTTGGAATTGACAAAACAAAAAAAGAGAGCACTTGTACGGCCATCGCTGGATTGATTCACTATTTTTTGCTCACATCTATCTTTTGGATGTCTGTGCAGGCTATTAATATGTATTATTCATTTGTTAAAGTTTATAACACACATGTTTCTAGATTTTTTGTGAAAGCCTGTCTTTTTGCTTGGGGTAAGTAGCTCATCACCCTTACTGTGTTATTAACTTACTAATGCCACATTTATTAATGTACACACACATTATAAGCATGCTTAAAGATAAATTACATACTTATTATTTTCTTTCAAATATATTATAATACAGTGATTTAAAATTTACACGACAAAGAAAGACACATGTTTTCTTAAAATGTTCAAACAAAATGCTATGAAAAGTATTAAAGTAGTTACGTAGTTCAACATTTTGTTACCATATGTTGTGACTACCAAAACAATGAACATTAAACGAAATAAAATCAGGAAATCAATGTATACACCAAAAACATACATATGTTTAATGCCTAATACAAAGTTATGAAATTATTAGATCAATAATTATTTTAACGTATAATGATATAGAAATGCTTTGTGACCTGCTCTGGCAAAGTGAAACATAAGTCGAAAATTTAAATTTTTCAGATTTGTATTCTATCTGGTAGGAAATGTTATATCCTTTACAATGATACCAAACTTAATATTTAACATGAAGGGGATCCCGAGATATTGTACGTTAAGTCGAAGCATGTATAAAGAAATATAAAAATAACAGTTTTGAGAAAATCATGATTGAATGTCAATGTTATTTTATAAAACAACAACACAAATTAATATTTGATAATCTAATAGTGTATACTTTCTAAGTATCACACATTCACAAAATATGATACAATGAAATGTTTTTTGGTAGGATATTGATTACTGTGACAATGCATACAAAAAAATATTTCCACATTCTATGTTAAGTACAAACTTGTGTTTCTTTTAAGCACTTGCTTAAAATGGTAAAAAAGGGGGTAAATTAATGTTTTTACACTAAAAAAACTGTATTATTCTTTAAGAATTAATCAAATGTATATAATAAATTAAGTTATATAACATTAAATACCATTTCTTGAACTACTGGATTTAAGTACGTTCTTAAAAGTTACTTAAATAATTTAAATTTTAGTTGTGTAGTGCCTGCTGATTAGATAACAAATACAACTTAAATAACATTATGCGATTGCTTTAATCAATTAAATAATGGATATGTTTTAAGCACATACTAATGTATTAAGTTTGTTTTAAGCATTTACTTAAAATTGTGTAATGTTATGAAATTATGTTGGTGTAAGTGCATAATAATAGCCTACAATAACATGAATTAATACAATACTTATTATGTAAAAACAATAAATATGGTAGGCCTATGTGATATGTAGGCAAATAAAAGTGCCACTTAGGCCTAGCCTACCTATCCTAGCTAGGCCTATTTGCCCTGCAACCTACCTAGCTAGCCTACCTAGGCCTAGCTAGTCTAGTCTAGACCTGCTAGGCCTACCCTAGGGCCTAGCTAGGCTAGGACAAGTAGGCCTAGAAGGACCCAGCCTGGAGTCCATAAGGCTACTTAGTAGGCCTAGGCTAGTCACTACACTGACTGTAATAATTTAATATCATAGGTCCTTTGCTACTCTCATTATGTTTTTATTTTTTAGTCATTGTATTTGGCCTAGGCCTAGACCCTAGACTAGATCAATCGATTATCCTAAATCTGAATTGTTTACACTCTCTTCTCCGCGTAAAAAGTAAACAGGTCAAAGGTCATTGTAAGGATAAGCCAATTACAGTACTGTATTTCTACTACGCGCTAGCCATTACGTGGCGTATCCTTGACAACGGATTTCTGTTGTGTAAAAATCACGTCAGAGAAGCTTTTTACCTCCTCTAATTCCCGCCGAAGAAGCCAAAAATATTGAAAACCACTTGAAATACCCACTGAATATGGCTTATGAATATTTAAATTTTCAGACTCTACCATGTTTCTAAAGGTAGCTATACCAATATTTTCATAAACTGCACAGTTTTCTAACAGTGTTTCATGCACTTTATTTCATTTTTTTGCAACAAAATGAAATCAAGACAAAAAAGGTACTCATTAAAATCACTTATTTAGCCCTTTTATAAACTTAATTCACACAAAATGAAACTTGATCTTGATTCTTAAATAGTTGTAAATTCCAAAAAGGGGAAAACCCTATTTTCACCAAGATAGTGATTTTTAACTTACATAGTACTTCTATAGGTCAATACACTGAATAAAGATCAGCGAGTTATGTTTCACTATGCCAGAGCAGGTCACCTTTACTATTGCACCTTTTATATAAATTCTAGGGAAAATTAGTTTAGGCAATGCTTCATCTGTTACATTTTGAAACCATCATTATACCAATATTTAATCATTGGGCCGCATCTTTGTACGCAATGGGAAATGATAAAATATGCTTTATTTATTACAACTACTTTAAACCACAGGACATATCAAACCATTAACATTAATATTCAAAGAAGGGAAAAAGTGGTGAAAAAAAAAATTATGAAACAAATGATGCAAAATTCTAGTAGTAATACAGTTGGTTTTTAATATGTAATGATGACTGTTTGTTAATTATAGTTTATATAGCTTTTATAATGTATTGATTACAGGTCTACCATCTGTGATTGTTGCGATAACTGTTGGTGTTGACGTCGACAATTATGCCAATACAAAGCATTAGTAAGTGACAAGACCATTTAAAAAAGAATCCCTCTTTATTCTTCTTAATTCAAGCTTCTAACTGTGCTTATTCATGCTTTGCATCTCTAGTATTTATTATGATCAAGGCTCATTTGACGGATTTCCTTTACGGTTTTATATTATATATGTTTTCATTGTCTTATATTGTAACTTTATAGTTGCCTCCAAATAAATATTGTTGTTTGTAGGAATATGCAGTACTATATTCTTTAATGTACTACAATACAGAATAAACCACTTTTATTTATATCCACAATTTTTTTTTCAGTTGCTTTCTTGTTGTAACCCGTATGTATTACAGCGTAGCATTACCTATTGCCATCTTATTACTCTTCAACGTGGTTGTATTTATTATGGTAATGTACAGTCTAAGCAAACTTGGTAACGTTGCAAAACAAGCTCACCGAATTCGGAAAAAAAACAATGGCATGCATTTACTACAGAATGCTGTGTGTATATCGGTAGTGATGGGAATGACGTGGCTTATTGGATTCTTTGCAATTGGTAGTGCCTCCGAGATGATCCAGATACTCTTCTGTATTTTGAATTCCTTTCAAGGATTTTTTATATTTCTTATGTATTGTTTAAGAAGTAAAGATATTCGTAAATTTTGGGTAGAAAAAACTCGTAATAGATTGAAATCAATGTCGTCAACTTTTAAAGGAACCAAAAACAGCACCCTGTATTCCAGTGGACGTAAAAGTAATTCAACGGGTTTGAACACATCTAAAAAAGTTCCTGAGTTTTCATCGAACCAAACAAGTTCAGATTTTAGAAATTATACAAATAGCAACCAGGTATCCTTTGGCAAATCTTCAAATGTTTCTAATGACTTAAGTTATCGGAGATAACAATTCAACACATACAAACAAAAACCTGTTTTCACCCCTTCCTTCCCTTCAGATACCTGATAACCGCAATTTTACTCCTTTTAAAGTATTGTTAATGTTTTTATAAAGCCGTTTTTGTTTTAATAGCCTCCATTCTTTCTCCGTAATAATTTTAATGATATTTATAATTGAAAATTCCTCATTTTCTTCCTCAAATATTCCTCATTAATTATAATAGATAATAATCAATGTGTTTAGCTTTTCTAAAAAATATAATGAACATTTGTATAATATGTGCACTTATTACGTTATTATTACTATTGTAATGTATTATGATATAAATATATAAACATTATCTTCCAATGTATAATATTTTAGTTAAATTATATATTGGTATCATTATTATGTCTTATTTTAATAGTGCTTTTGCGCTTCACATTATTACTCGGAATCACATAATGTATATTGACATGCTCCTAAGTATAATTATATATCTGTATATACAATTACTATAAAACGATATTTTACCAAAAATGTTTAAGTTACATTATTCAGATTTTATAATTATTATATTGTACCAACATTTTATTAATAACTTACTATTCTGTATTACATATACGCTATTTTTGATAATCAGTTTTAATTAGAATTATAGAATGCTGTTTCACCTGATAACAAACCTCCTAAAGACATGTTTGTTGTTTTTGCTTTTTTAATGAATTTTAAGATATATATATATATGAGATATTAAGACATGGATTAGACAGACATGTACAAGGAAATACTGTATAACAATGTAGGCCTACTATACAACAATGTACTATATAGCAATGTACCGTAATAATCTATTTTTGTTCGACACCAAATATATGCTCCAGTTTGACATATTCTAAAATACACCGTACAATCACCTTCCCCTTCATAATACGTCATTAAAATATCTAAAGCAATTTAACTTCGAATTTCAGTGTATGATTTTGTTTTAATTTTAAGAATTGCATACTCGGATCGTTTGCATTTTGTAGTAATCGCGTGAACGTTGTTTTTATATTGGTTTTTTTAATAATTATTATTCGATTTATGCTGGTACCGTTTCGTACTTTTGTTATTTTTGTAATCGTTTACGTTGCTGTTTTTGTGCTGTTGATATTTCCGATTTTGTTTTGTAGTCATTTTGTACTTGTCTCGTTCGTAACACCTGAAATAAATTTAGCGCCGAGGGTAACTAACCAATCGTAGCATTGTATGTAAATGATTACGTATTAAGCCAGCTGCACTGTACGTGAAACATGTCACCGTACATACGCAAATTACAGACACGAATTACATATTCTTTTTTTCCTATTGGAAGGTACTACTGAAGGTGAGAATTCATGTTTTATTTGTGCAATGTGATGTTTCAATCAATCGTAGGGTGACGATTAGGGAGACATTACCAGTGTCCAAATCGTACTCGACGTGTATGTCATGTTTAACTTTCTATCTCATAAGTCGCCCACAACTGATAAACCAGTCCATCGGTGAGCGAATTAAGACAGTGGACTCCATCGTCATCAAACCTGGAAGGGTTCGAGGTCCACTCGCTTATTTTATGGTTCTGGTAATAACGTTTTCTCGGATAAGGACTAAACTATAGGTCTATTTGCACGCACAATGTTCGCTGAACAAAAAAAAAACATAGTACATTTTTCAAAACGAGTAGGTAACTAGCTACTGTAGTGGTGGTTCACATGCAGCCACTGTCGTGGACAGAGGCGAGGACGTCATAAGAGCAGAATAAATAAAGAAGAATACACCCAAATGCTATATTGTATAGTTTGCTTTGGTGGAGTAATATAACAACTTTTATTTGGAATCAACACATTGGTAATAATAAAAAAGCTCTTGCTGGTCTTCATTAAAGAAAGAAAAAATTGTATCATTATCCAAATACATACAATCATTGATTATTGTTTATAAATACATTGCTCCCCTTTGATTATTGTAATGTTATATGTAAAGTAACCAAACAGAAAAAAATCGATGTGTTAAAATCACAGCAATTAATTACAAGATATGTTTCAAGTTATATAGCAATGTAGTAAAAACTAAACTGGATCTATTTCAACATAAAATTACTTTGACAGGTCTATTGATATTTTTACAGTTTGTAAAGAAAGTACTGAATAATAGAAAAATTTGTGGAATTTTGTTATTATCGTTTCCTAATTGTACTGCATACGGCAGTTACACAGTAAATGTCACGGTTACTTTTAAATCATCGTATCGGAGAAATGGTAACAAAATATCAAGCAGAATGTGCAAAGGTATAAAACTACATAATAATATTCATACATCAATATCTCAATCATTTGAGGTACTGTATAGTGAACTATGAACCACGATGAAAGCTACTTTAAAAACAAACAATTCTCTGTACAGTGTCTAGATTTCTCCGGTATTATAGAAGTTTTTTGGTAATATAGCATCACATTTGTTTTAAATGTATATCCTAGTATTCTACCATGACCTTACCATTTTCATGACACTGAGCATCGAGTATTTAAAAAAGGCATTTGATAGAATAGGTAACTCCGAGTAACCCTTCTAAACATATTGTTGCATGACTTCCTTGTACCTATCGACCTGGTATTTTCTAGTTTATGATGTTTTCTAGAGAATATTCAAAAGAAACTCACTATAGAATAAACAAGGAAGCTACAGGTAGTTCATAAAGCAGTAATAGGTTTATATTTATTTAGTATTTCTTGGTTCAAATTCAATCGATCCTACTAATCAGTACTATTCCTTTGTAGATACACAATGTCACCCCTTGAGCATATTGATCATTTGAACCCCCTGGTACTAGTTAAACAAATCAAATCAAGCATTTATAGGCCTAAAGCATTATACATTTATCAATTATTTCCTGGTTCAAACAACGTTCTGTTCATCCCAAAAGAGTCAAACTATGAGACATTATCTTCTTTGCATTTATATGAAATGTTACTAACATTTCTGATTTTGATATTTGGAATTTTTAATTCTGTCAATTCCCAAAGTGAGTATTTTTCTTTCTTAAGCTTTTATTTCGGAATGTCTGGAGTCATAGAAAATAAATATAATACGCTCGCCTACCATCTAGGTCGTGTCCACAGCTGACGGTTCTCATCTATTAATGGGATATATATTGGGACCCAACAAATTGTCACAGGATAGGGTTTTTAGCAGAAAAATAATATAACAAAATGATAAATAATCGATCCGGACTCAAGAAATTGAGAACAATTGAACATTTGGCAACCAACTCGGTATCACTCACAGCTTATATTTATTTAGTATTTCGTGGTTGAAATAGAATCCTACATTATTCAAAGGTGTTTTGAAAGGCTACGATTCAAAATAAATACGTCACAATGTATTGCAAACTATAATGCATTATTCTTTATATCTACAACTGTCTACGTTCGTCTACAAAACACCAATATAAAACCATTTGAGCATATTAATCTTTTGAACCTCCTGGTACCTTATTCAACATATCAGAGCAAGATAAACGTATATAAAATTAGTTCCTGGTACACACAACTTTGTATACTTTCAACTTTTTAAAACCATGTTGAAGATATTGTTTTGAATAAAACATTTTTAGTTGTGATCAGACGATTAGTGTGCCTACCTTGTGTTTACATTTAAAAGGAAAATGTTACTAACATTTCTGATTTTGATACTTGGAATTTCTAATCTTGTCAATTCACAAAGTGAGTATTTTCTTCCAAGTTAGACTTTAATCAATATCTGGATCTGGTCGTGAGCATTTTTATGTCTGTAGTCAAGTTCCAGAAGACTTTATAAGGTTTTATTGACACATTTGTAATGCAAAGTCAAAATCAATTACATGTAACCATTCTACACGTAACACGAAAGAAATACAGCATCAACTTAGTCAGTGGGGTTGATGGCTGAAGACAGATAATAATAGAGAGTGTAAATTAAATAGTTGGCTTATAATCGATATGTTACTATCATTCCTATTAACGTTGGAATACGAATCAAATAATAAACTTAGTTTGTTGAAAACTGGCAGTAGTCGAGCCTCTTGGGTGTAGTAACTCAGTCTGAAGTTGGGCACTTTGTTGATTCCCTCAACTGGCTGTGGACTTATAACACACAGATTCAAAATTGGTCAATCTTCCTTCAACCCGAATTGAATAGATTTGAAATTAAGTTGTATCTAAATCTGAAATACCTGAATTTGTTGAGCAAGAATAAGTTTAAATACAATTTATTTCGGAACGTACAAAGAGGACCTGCCTGCTCTTAATAGGTTTAGAGTAAGTCAAGTCAAGTCAAATAAATGTATAGTCTTGAAATGAATTGAATTGTTTTGGCTAACAACAAATAAATAGAACTTAAACTACATGGTGAACCAGCCTCACAATAATTAACTCATATTTATAGTATGCAGATGGTTAGCAATTTCGGAATGATAGTGACTCGGTAAAACGGTTTTAGAAGGACGTTCTAGTTTCGAAGTTTTCGGTTACCATTTTTGAAATACTTGAAAAAACTAAACCTACTCTGTTTCACAGTGTCTCAGATGATTAATAACATTTTAAAGTATAGTGTTTATTGTTTGGTAGGGCCCGTATATGGCGGAGGTGGGGAGGCGGAGTTCATTTGAGGGAGGTGCTTATTCGAGGATACGTTTAATTTTTTAGTTTGAATAATAGGGTAACATTTAACAATCAAATCGAATCTTTTAATAGATATGAAAGTGGTAAAAAGAATAACAAATGCTTGGTAAATTGTAAATAACAGTCCGATGAATTCTATAGTATAATTGTGTTATAAATATAATACAATATTGTGTTTTTGTTGTGTGTAAAAATGTGGATGGGCGGTTCTAAGTGATATTTTATTGGAGAGGTGTTGGCTGTTTATTCAAATAAATACCATCCTAATTGGTATAATTAAAACATTATTTAGTTAGTTAGAAACTAACTTCCGCGGCACAGTGAGCCGTTTCGTTTCGGCCTAAGAAAGTAGACGTTAAACGGCTTGTAATGGGGGAGGGGCGTACGCGCGAAAGAGGGGTGGGTTTGGGAGGGGGTGGGTTTGGGAGTGGTTGTCCCCCCCCCCATCGTGTCCCCCTCCCGAGCCTTAGAAAATTTTGAAAAAAATAGATGCTTACACACTGTTTAATAGGCTAGAGCAACTGTTTCTATTACATTTAATAACAATGTCACATAATGTAAATTTAAATAAATCCTTCCTAAATACTCTAATACGGATATTTTTTCGACGAACTAATAATAAACTTTGATCGAAAAACACTTCATTTGGTAATGCGGCACTCCGAAAATGCCTCGATAGTGCATGTGTTTAGTGTACGACTGTGCTTTGGTGGTCTGTTTAACCTCAGATATATACCCTATAGCCGGGTGAATAACTCAATGTAATTTAGTATACAATGATTGCCGTAATCGCCGTGTCTATAACACAAATCAATAAAATGCCAAATACGCCACACACGTTTTTTTCAGCCGTGTACATAGAACAAGACATTTCATGTTCATGTTATGCCTATGAATTAATAATAGAAGGTTTCCCCGACGGGGGGGGGGGCAGCTTTCCCCGACGGAGGAGGCCCTTCTACTGTACCTTCACATGCGCAGTCCGAAAATAAACAAAAAACTTAACTGGCTATCGCTATCAACGGCAAACTTAAAACCAGGAAATTGCAAGGTGATGACTCAACGTGAACCCGGAAATGACTTCTACCATGTACGGTTGAAAATGTACCGATGAAATCAGAAATGTTGTTTTAAAACATGTTATAATATCTTCCTAAGATAGAAATGTCGTAATAGTGAGAACTAATGTTATCAAATCTACGTTTCGCAGTACATCTGATATAGATGAGGTAGGTAACCTAGACGGACATTTGTCCCGAAGTTTTTCCGTTACAGTAGTGGTCTGGTACCAAAAAGCAGATTGTTCTTCATTTTCTCTTACTTTCTTTGTGTTAATTCTGTTTTTCCTTTTTTTGTTATTAGATAATGAACGTTCAATTATTGACTGCCCCACAAATGTCACTTCAAATAATTACATCGGAGGAGTATCTGGACTAATAAATATCCAAACCGATCAAAAAAGTCCAAATGCAACAGTCACGTGGGATCCTCCTGTGACAAGTGGCAATGGAACAGTGACTGTGGTGTCATCACCATATGAGTCAGGTGACATGATTCCAATTGGAACTCACACAATCACCTTTACAGCAACTGATCTCTTTGGCAATAATGGAACATGTGACTTTGTTATCAAGGTGGAAGGTAAATTATTAAAAACCTATAAAAGTATTTATCGTAATATCAAACAAAAATAGTAATACAAGATAAACTAAACATCAATTATAAATGTGATTAAACCACGATAATACAGTTTTTTTTATAACCTAATAACAATGTTACTATGTAAACATTAAATGGAAAAATAACATATAACATTAATATACAGACAGAAAGTTGTAAGATTATGTCATTAAACGCTTCTGTTTTCCATACTTCAGGAGGTATTGGCCGGCCGGCAGCCTTGTTCGTTTTAAGGCCTTTAAGAACTATTTTGAGTTCAGCTTCTATGAAGTTTCCTAGTTTTATTTGGAGGTTTTCTTGTATGATCATTTTGATTGGTTCGTCTGACACTGTAGGAGTTTTGCCAAGGAGATTAGAGAAATATGTCTTCCATTTATCAAGGCGTTCCTGTTGACTATCTGCTTTGAGTTTTGCTTTATTTGATTTCTTTCTTCCACTAATGTCGTTTATTATTTTCCAAACCAAGGAGGATTGTCTATTTGCATGGGCATTGTTTATATCGTCGATTCTATCTTGGACATATTTAGATTGTTCAGATTCGTAAGTGTCAACAAGGTCTTTTTGAGCATCAGCAAAAGACTTTTCGCTAGCCCTCGTCGGGAAGGCGTTTTTTTCTGACGTTGCGTTTTTCAGTAATTGCATTGGTTTCCCAGGGAACCTTACGTTTCAATTTCGGCTTCAGTGGAAGAGCAATTTTAGAAGCATGGTCATGTGCTTCGATCAAACTTTCATACACAGAGTTTGCTGATGCTGATGTTGATTCGCGTACCAATTGAAGAGCATCGAAGCGGTTCCTCACGGCAACTGTGTAGATGTCTCGAGTATTTTGGTTGGATAGAACTGACCAGTCGTAAGATGGTGATATTGATTTTGTTGCTTTTTTAGCTAAGACTAAGGCGTATTTTTGTTGAAACAATCCTGTGATCTGAGCTCACTCCTTCAAACGTATTATATGCCTCACTATTGACGATGCTGTTAATCCATTTCTTATTTACAAGCATATCATCGAGTTGGGCTTTCATTCCGTGAGGGTATGTATGTGTCCACAGCTTTGATGGTTTCTTTTTCAAAATTGGTGTTTAGACAGATGAGATCATTTTCATCGGCGAAGTCTTGTAGATATTGACCGTTTCGATTTGTTTCATGGTGGTAAGTAAACAGATGATTTTCTTTTCCAAGTTTTACATTCATAACACCTCCCATTACCAAAACATTATGTTTAGGGATATTTCGAACAAGTGAAGAGAGGGCTTTGTAAAAGTCCTCAACATCATCCTCAAGGCTAGTGTTGGTTGGACTGTAGCACAAAATAACGGTTGTTGCAGGATTTCCGTTAAAAGAAGCAATGATTATTCGAGGGAGGATCATTTCGATATTACTCAAAGATCTCTGGGCGTTGGGACTTAGCAGGATTGCAACACCACCGATGGAAGCATTCATATTGTTCTTCCAAGGAGAAGCTGAGATAAATGTCCAGCCTTTGCCAACATCGAGGTTTTTAAGTGTCAAGTCATCGAGAAAGAAGCGGTGTTCCTGTATGCAGAAAATTTCGATGTTGAAAAGAATTGCAGAGGCAACGAGTTCATGAAGTTGATTTATGGTGTTCAGAGTTCGAACGTTGAACTTTGAGAAGGTTGTCGTTCTCTTACATTTTATAAAGTGTTATTGTGACTTTGTAGTTGATTTTTCGAGCACTGAGTAAAAGTCGTACAATCAGTAGAACGCGCCCCCTGGTAACCCGCGCGACGGGCGATGCGGTATGTTGTGGGGTTTCGAGTACGAGTCATCAGATTACTTTCGGTGGCTATGTACTACTAGGATACGCCAGGTCTCTAGCAGTGCAGTACTTCCTTTACAAAGTTGTTTTGCTTTTGCCATTGTGCATGAAGCATCCTCCGCCAACGCAAAATGGAAACTTTGCCAGAATAAGTATTTGTTGTTATCTGCCAAAAGAATCCAACCCTCATCCTGCGGCCAATGACTTCACATTAACCCTGACAGGGCAGCTGCCGGGTGCTACGCCTTTCTGAAGGGCAACCCGTGATTTTCTCCGGGACTGCTTATCTAATATTCGCAGCTAACCTCCATATCTGAAGTCCGTAATCTTCAATCCGCAACCTGGGGACCCGGTGGATGGGAGTCGTCTCCGCACCACAAATAATAATATGTTGGTGCTAATTTATGTCTATTTTGTGCCTTATAGTATATCCATATAATACTGTATATATCTACAGTGTAGCATAGTTGAAATTACTGGACCCACCTTTTATTCAAATTTTTTAAAGAACAGTTTCCGAAGATAATTGTTTACCAACAACACATTAAAATGTTTAAGGAATTCTGATACATAGTATCTAGATGCGCGCTCTTTTAAATGTGATGAACTATGACGTAAAAGATGAAAATCCGACTTTTTTTTAATATTAAACTGGCCATATGATGACGTCACAACATCCGATTGGTAAAAATGTTTACATGAATTCTACAATTCAGCAGCTTCCAGAAGACTATCACTTTTTATTCTGACAAGTTAAAACATGTTGAAATTTACTGTAAATATGAAAATAAGTGATCCACGTTATTCAATGCTAGTATTTAAGCATATATCCACAAACTTTATTAAGATTAGGCCTATTTTTAAGAATATTTGCTACATTTTGTTTTCTCTCTTGTAAGATTGATATGATTTATGCTACGGTAGACCTAAGGTAAAATAAGCTTTCGTCATTGACATGAATATCCTAAATTTAATTGTAGATGCAACAGCAGAATTACAATCAGAGACTACTAACTCAACGATGGAAAATGGTAAGTACAATCCTACAGCATTTGTATATTTCATAAATTAATCACATTAGTGTCATGATTTTCAATAGAGAGGTTTTGCAATCTTACGAATACGATAACGAAAACGGATACGTCACGCACACGTATTCGTTTTCGTAAGCCATAAAAAAATCTGTTTCGCATGGCAACAAAATATTGAGGCGCGTCCAAAATATGACTGCGGTAAATTTGAGCGAAGCGCAGGTACGTGTTGCTTGGTGCTTGGCTGCCTAGGCCTAGCGTAACATCAAAGCGAGTGAGGACTTTAAAAAACTGCTATTTATCTAAATTGACCTGGCATTTTAGTAAATTACTTTAGTAAATTACTTTCAATAAATCTATAATTATATTATAATCATGAATCATTCCTAATTCAAATGCAAAATGTGCAAAATAGATCAAAAACTATACTCGTTTTGTAGTTACGAATATGACTGGTGATATTCGACAACACGAATATGCTTTACAAATATGAAATGGGGATCAGCTCAAAAGTTTCACAAATGTATGACGTGTCCGTTTTCGTTATCGTATTCGTAAGGTTGCGAAACCTCCCTATTGTGTGTTAATAGGGAGGTTTCGCAACACTACGAATACGATAACGAAAACGGAAACGTCACGCACACGTATTCGTTTTTGTAGGCCAGTAAAAATCTGTTTCGCATGGCAACGAATATTGAGGGCGCCGTTCAAATATTATGACTGCGGTAAATTTGAACGAAGCGCATGTACATGTTTCTTGACTGCCTAGGCCTAGCGTAACATCAAAGCGTAGTAGTTACCAATATGACTACTGATATTCGTCAACACGAACACGCTTTACGAATATGAAATGGGGATCAGCTCAAAAGTTTCACAAATGTGTGACGTATCCGTTTTCGTTATCATATTCGTAAGCTTGCGAATCCTCCCTAATAACATTACCAAACGTATATATAAACTTTCTATACCATTAATTAAACATTTTAGAAGTTAACAACCGATTTACCGAAATGTGTTTTTTATATATTGATACGTTTCTATTTGAAGGTAGCTGTTTAGGAAAATGTGGTGGAAGGGACAAAAGCTGTTATTGCGATAACATCTGTGAAGAATTTACCGACTGTTGTCCCGACTATCTATTGCTGTGTCAAAGTAAGATTTAAATTGTTCAAACAATTTTCTTATTTTAAATTACTTGTAATTGCCCGGTACCGTACCGTTTATATCTAAACTATAGTTATTATTTATATATCGTTATATAATGTAATATATAAATTATTTCATTAAATTTTAAACCGTCCGGTGATATAGTGAATATTAATTAATTATTCAATTTGAAACGATAAGAAAACTACAGTTTCTATATATAAATTTACGTAAGGGCAAAATTCGGTAAATCGCGCGTTATTTCTAGAATGTTTACTCGATGGTATATAAAGTTGGTTCGTACTTTCGGTACTGATTTTAACCACCTGATGTAACCCTGTTTACTAATTAAATTGAGTTCGATAATTAGTTATTGACGATTAAAACGAATTTAGGTTCAACGATTTGCCACAAATAGGGGTGTTTTTCGATGGTGGTATACACTGTCTAATGGATGTCCGTCTTGAAAAATACCCGCAGACAATAATACGAGGATGCTTCGCATTTTCCTATCTCCTCCTACGATAATTGTTTTTAATGGCTGAAAACCGGTTGAACAGCTCGAGTATAGCATCATAATGTTGAAGACAGGCCGATTTTCTTTAAAAAATACTATTTTGATAGATTTAATATACGTTTATACAAATGTATTGATTTGCGATGAATGGAACATTCCAATCTCTGTTCCACAAGTGTCTATTCCCTCAGGCGTCGTAAAGGCAAGTACAGGTACTGTATACTCATAACAGAAATTCGGTTGGATATAAATTTTTTTTAAACGGATAATGAGCTAGCGTTTTCACTCGCCGTATATTATGTACACAACTTTGGTGGGTAGGGGGTGGGTAGGGTAGGAACCAACTTAAGTATGAATTTGCTCTAAGAACCAATTGAAAACCATTAGGCCTACTAATTAAGTTGAGTTAGATAATTTAATATTTATTGACGATTAAATCGAATTTATGATTTTCGCCGAATAGAGGTGGTTTTCACGAATCGTTTTACATTATATAAACATATATACGTCGTAGTGATGTATCGTTACATGTACTGTACTATTTCAATCGACTATGACGGTGATAGTTTCAAAAAAGTATTAAATCGCAATGTTTTACTGTGTTTAGTGGTATATTATTTGTAAAACATGAAAACAATTAATATTTCGTTAATAAATGGGTAAAGAATATATTTAAAAATTGTTCCTCTTTGCACCCATCCTCTTCCCCATCCCTCAACCCAAATGTTACATACAACACACAATTTAAGTTCGTTTAAATTTGACTTAAACAATTGGTCTCATTTTGTGACAAGTTTCTCTTTCGGAAGTAATTCCCAGGGTACTAATTTTACAGTACATAAATCACAGTGTCTATTTATTCGTTCCTGTAAACGACATGTATTATTGTCCTGCGGTATACGTATAAATTTGAAATCGCCAGTTTTTTTAACGCTGAAATTATTATGTATTCGAGAACCATCTGTGGGCACGACCTAGATGGTACGCGAGCGAAGCGAGCGTACCATCTAGTTAATATAATTATGTTAACGTCCCTTGCTAAAAACTGGATATAATATGGACAACTCATTAAATTATTATATGTTAGATTAAATAAATATAAACAAATATGAAATCAATTTACATTAACTTTAATCGATTGTCTATAAGTAAATTGTTTAAATAATTACTATTTTAATTTTCTAATGGAATTACAAACATACCATAATAATATATCGACTACGATAGGTGGTACGTTAACTTAAAGTCAAATCCATGTTTTTTTAATACTGAAACCTTTTGAAGTATAGTAGGTTGGTTTAATGCTATTCTTAATCTAATCATGAAGATTAGTAGTTGTTTTTTCCCGTAGATTATTTTGCTTACTACATTTGTTGTTTATCACCCTTTTTACTTTAGATATTTCTTTGGGCACAGATAAAGTAACTGAATGGGTTACCATAACCGGTAAGTTTAATTGTCTTTAACGTCATATCAAAATGCTAGTATTTAAGCATATATCCACAAAATGTATTAAAATTAGGCCTATGTTTAAGAATTTTGTATTCTCTCTTGTAAGATTGATATAATTTTTGCTACGGTAGACCTAAAGTAAAAATGACATCACTTACATGATATCATTAATTTAATTGTAGATGCAACAACGGACTTTCAAAAAGAGAGTAGTATCTCAACGATAGTAAATGGTAGGTACAATCATACAGCATGACATTTTAAACATTTCTTTAAAAATATATTTTATTTAATAAAGTATCTATATATTAATGTTATTGTTTTAGACCAAAATGAGGGAACAATCAAAGAGAGTATATTATTAAAAACCAGATACAATGGTAATACTATCAATCTAAATAAGTTAAGGTATAAAGTTAACTTATTGTGATTACATTACTAGAAATGCGACTGACTATTTTAGCAATATACTATAACAATTTAATCAGCTTCATTACACAACATAGAGATGCACCGAAAAGCTATAAAAAAACAGGTGTAACTAGCCTAATACTACTACTACCAATAATTAGCAATATCCACATAAGCTTACAGCTATATATTATTTTTAATTATTGCTTAATCAGTAACAAATCTTGTCTTATTACCTCACCAGATTGTGTTGAAAATATTTATCTAAACAGTAATGATGTTATCAACATAACTTCTCCAAATTATCCTGACAACTACGATAACAATGAAAACTGCGAATGGATCGTAGAAAGCCCTCAAAATACTGGAATTCTACTCACGTTTTATGATATAGAGCTCGAGAGCTGTTGTGACTTTTTTATTATAACGTATGTTGACGTCAATGGCGATACATTACTTATAGAGTGGAATAGTAACAACTCTATTCTGGTAACAACACACTTGAATATAACTTTTCAAACCGACTTGTCAGTTGTTAACAGAGGGTTTGCTCTAGGACTGAAGGTTATTGACATAGGTATGTTTACATTTTTTATTCAAGTATTTTATGCAATTTCTCAACTTAGAATTAACTGTTGATATTGAACAAATATTGATATGTTTATTTTTAAATATAAATAGAAAATGTAGAATATTCTTGCTTTACTCGAAAAACTGATATCCATACAAATTGATATTTTACTGATTATGTGTTTTGTATTAAGGAAAGATGAGTTTCAAAACTGTCTTCAAAACATTTTATGTAATAAGAAAGATTTTCATTTAAAATTTTTAACTTGTTTATATACTACTTTTGAAAATGGATTAAATAATTTGTTTGAAGAGAAAACACGATGGATAACCCCACCGTAGATCTGACCAGCTTTATGTTGACTAAGATTGAAGAACGTGCTTGTATTGACTGGAGGAGTGATCTTGCATTAAAATATTCTCTTTTAGACTATCAAATTATTAAAGAAACCCCCTGCCTAGCAGTGGTGGCGCCATGATCTTTCCGACGTGGGGGCTAAATTCCCCGACGGAGGGGCTATACGAGCGAAGCGAGCATCGCTAGGCTGGGGGCAGGGGCCGCCGAGGGCCCCCGATGGAGGTGGTCCAGGGGCGACGCCCCCGGAAGCAACGCGTTATAGCGTAATTTGAGGCCGTTTTAATCAGATTTAGGGTAGCCAACTTTTTCCATTTTGTATGGTATACAGATAAGATACTGTGCGACAAAAAACATAGCACGAGATCCGATGCGATGACTGTGTAAATCCATCCTTTCAATTTTAAAAATGAAGTTCATGATGCCTATCATAGAAAATATACGCGAACATAAAACTTCCCACGGGCCAAGATGTATATATCGTTATATTCGCAGAGGCGTAGGCAGGTTGCTGTCTGGTGGGGTGCGAAAATTGTAAGTGCGCGAGACTAACACCCATGGGCTGATCTGTAAGAACATTTTGACAAATAGAGCTGCTAGGTCTCCGGAAATTGCAATTATACATTGATATATGAAAAGAAATTACAAGTCTACCAGAGAACTAGCCCACCGAGGTTGAGATAGAGCTAAGAACATTTTAAACAAGTAGAGTTGTTAGGTCCCCGGAAATTGGATTATAGTATTTCGAAAAAAAAAGAAACAAAATATATACGTCTAGTCTCCAGGACCAGGTGGTTGAGCTGCTAAGAAAATTGTGAAAAACAGAACTGCCAGGTACCTGGAAATTGCACTTGAAATTGCCCATATTGATAAATGAAACAAAATTTTAAGTCTACAGGACCAGCCCGCCATGGATGGTTGGGTGGAGCTAAGAACATTTTGAAAAATAGAGCTGCTAGGTCCCTGCAAAACATTGAAATATGAAACGAAATTATAGGTCTACAGGACCAGTCCACCATGGTTTTGGGTTGGAGCTAAGAACATTTTGAACTAGAAAGCCACTCCGAGAGTGCATACCTCCGCCTACTGTAAAATTCTCCTACATAAGATTTGTCCGGTAAAAAAAATATATGTATTTTTAGTCTTAATGCTGTTTGTGATTTAGGCTAATTTCATTACAAGCATGTGTATGCGAGTTTGGTGTAATGGTTATGTAACAAGCCTTTCAATTAACAATAGCTTCAGTTGACTAACAATAGAACAGCAACGCGAAAATCAAACGAGTGAATTTGAAAAGAAATAGGTTTTTTTAAACTACTCGCATAAAAAAACGTGCACATTAAATCAAATTATGTTTTAAAATTACAAATCAAAACTTATAACTCTTGCCTCTTGTTCAAAAATGAAGTTTTTTGGACAAGTAGTTCTCGAGAAAATGCAATTTCAGTTTACTTGTTACTTTAAGACTGCTCGCCGGCTTTTGAAAAATTCTGTCCTATTTTTTAACACTAGCAGGTCTGAAAAAGTATACTAAAAAGTGGTCCAGAATTGGGACTGTCGTCCCAAATGGTCCCAAAAGTTAATGGAATGGTCCTTGACCACATATCTATCTGTCTATTCATTTTGGTAAAGATCTTGTAAATACTTTCCTGCTAACAAACAAACAAACAAACTAGCCTTCGCGCATAGCGCGATACTTGGCCCAATCAAAATTGGCCTAATGACCTTGACCCGATTTTTACCAAAAGTGTGTGTCTTGTGCTGTGTGATTTAGGCTAAATCCACTACAATCATGTGTATACGAGTTTGGTGTAAAGGTTATGTAACAAGCCTTTCAATTAACAATAGCTTCAGAGGACTAACAAAATAAAACAGCAACGCGAAAAACACACGGGTGAATTTGAAAAGAAATAGGTTTTTAAACTATTCGCATCAAAAAACCTGTATATTAAATCTAATTCAGTTTTAAAATTACAAATCACAAACTAGAATTTAATTCGTCACTTTGACGAATTATAGGTGATCATTTTTATCATTTTAATAAAATTAACATTTTTTAAACATGCATGTACGTTAACATACGATCGTTAAAAGTTGATGTACGCCATCCTATGACATGATGCGTTATACACTTATAGTATTGAGTTCTACCTATTATGTGTCATACAATATGTACAGTATATACTGTATATCTATATACAGTGTAGCATAGGTGAAATTACGGGACACATATCGTGTTCTAATTTTTTGGTATGATGGAATTTTCAAAATAAACTCGAAGATGACAATTTCGAAAGATAATGAATTGAACAAATAAATATAAGGATTGGAAGAAAATTTTACACGTAGAAGCGCAATGCGCGGTCTTTGAAATTTGTATAACTTTGACTAAAGAAATTTAAAAACTACTTTTTAACTTCAACTGGCCATATGATAACATCACAACATCCGATAGGCTTAATTTTAATATGAATTCATATCTACATTTCATCAGCTTTCATAATAAGTTATAATCTTTAAGGTCACCTTTAATTCTGAAGAGCTATAAGATATTCAAATGTATGGTGTAGCTGAAATTACACGACCTAGGTTATTCAAGTTTTTACGCGTGATGACGTCATCAAAATAAAAATGTTGACAACTCATTAGAAGAATAATTAAGCAAGCACCTACTAAAAGTTGTGCAAAAATCGGGCTCAAATAACGGAGATGCGCTCTATTGAATGTGATAACCCACACAAAAAGAAAAAAATTCCTAATTTTTAAATTCAAGTGGCCATTTGATGACGTCATACCATTTTGTACGTCTAATGTGTATATACATTTGTATCTACAACTTATTGGCTTCCATAATAAGTTAAAAAAATTTGGGGTCATCTACAATTCTGAAGAGTTATATTCATTTTAAAAAGTCCTTATTTTTTACCATTTTTAGCACTTTTGTACAATTAGTGTGAGCATTTTGTCATTTTTAACGTGCTCGTATAGCGTTATTTTAAGTCGGAATGGACTCAAAATTGGTGAATGTACTAAGGATTGTGAGTAGAATGTGATTTATACATCAAATTTTATTTTTTACGCATTTTAAGAATCGTGCGCACAAAAACGCATTTTTGCGCAGTAATTTTTTGAAACGCGCAAATGGCCTAATTCATGCTCTAAATTGATCAAAACCTAATTTTGCGCGTTTTAAATTTTTAACGCGCGATTTCACGTGCATGACCTTGAAACGCGCAACTTTTTATTTTTTAATATTTTTACCCTTGACCTCAAGTTTACCTGTAGTGAATTTCATTAATATGTCATAATGAATTATGGAGATATGATTGATAATGTGATTTCACAAAATGGCGTATAAATGACGTCACGGATGAGTGATCACGCTGGAAAGCATAATATTAGGATTAAGTTATATTATTTGAAAGATATTCTGAAATTTTGGTAATCATTGACATTAAACTTTTTGAGATAATTGTTACACAAAATAGTGTACAGAAACAATAAAAAGAAAAAAAATAACTAGACATGAAACTCGTCACTTGAGGACAAGTTTGGTTATCCGCCCGCAACAAAACGTATCTTGCGCATTCAAGTACTTTTCAGTTATGGCTTTTCCAAAAAGTAGCCTATTCGAAATTAAAACTGCCTTTTCAGTGTAACAACCAAATAAATCCTTTTATTAAATTGTTTTCCCGTGACGGGACTCGATCCCGGTACCTCTGATACCAAAGTCGGTGGCACTACACATCGAGCCATATGAGCACCTGCTGAAGAAAATCCGACGAAAGTTTACTCGTTCATTCGGTATGTCGTGAACCACTCGATGCAAATAGATTATTACTTATCAAACTAAATCATAGTTTTTACTATGAAGAAATCTTCACAAATTTTAAACAGTGACATATTATAAAAGTGCATACTTTTAAGTTTTATATATTAACATGTGAAGAAAAAAGATAAACGTTATGTTTATTATTTTGCTATTTGAAAATATTTATGTTTGATTGATGATAAAAATTTCAAAATTTATATTTAATATGCAAATAATGTAGCCACCAAACACGTTTTAACATTCAACATTATAATAAATCAGACCTATGATTCATACACTGGAAGAAAATAAAATAAAAAATGGGGGTAACCTTGCATTCTGATGAACTGTATCATTTTTAAAAGTATACATATTTTGCAACATTTTCAAATTTTTTTAACATTTTACGTGCGCAACCAGTCATGTTTAACGTGCTCGTAGAACGTCATTTCAAGTTGAATTGTGATTAAAATAACGTAAAATTGTTAACCGAAGATTGAAAAACACAACTCGTGCAAAAGAAATGCTCATACGTGTTCCCTGCGCCGTGCGCACGTAAAAATGTGCGCACCTGGTGGCAATTTTTCAAACCCTTAAAATGACCTGAATCGTGTTCTAATTTAATCAGAAATTGATTTGGAGCATTTTAAAATTTCAAAAGCCGTTTACGCGCGCACTTTCCAATGTTACAAATGTCGGTAGCGATAAAAAAGTTAGCAATTGATGTAAAGCAAACGTGGCTGGAAATTACGTTAAAAAATAACTTAAGATTTTCAGAAATTCGCGCGTAACTTACGCTACGCGGATCTGACAGCGTCCAAAAGCTTCGCTGCACAACTTCAGTTAAATGTCGAAATGTTTACAAAGTTACAACATGTTATGTTAACACGTTGCAGAGAAAAGTTGAACACAAAAAGTGTTGGAAATATGGAAGAATAATAAAAAAAAGAAACACTACAATTCCAAGAGCTTATCCGCCTTGAGGCGGATAACCAATGATAAAGATTTCATACAATAACAATAGGTGATCATTTTATTCTAAATGATCACCTAATTATAACTCTTGCCTCTTGTACAAAATGAAGTTTTTTGGACAAGTAGTTCCCGAGAAAATGCAATTTAAGTTTACTTGTTAATTTAAGACTGCTCACCGGCTTTTGATAATTCTGTCCTATCTTTTAACACTAGCAGGTCTGAAAATAATTTTTAAAAGTGGTCCAGAATTGGGACCGTGGTCCGGATTTTAACCAAAATTGGGCAGTGTCGTCCTTGCACCAGGTGACATGTATGGTAGTAATTTGGAGTCATTCGAATCAAAATTGTGAGCGCTAGAGTGATGATAAACAAACAAACACACACACACACACATCCACAAACCGCACCAATCAACATACTTGGCCAATTTTAAATTTGGCCAAGTAACAAACACACAAACCAAACAGATCAAAAAACTACGGTGGCCTATAAGTGTCACGGCAACTTTCTAAAAATATCACGGCAACTTTCAAAAAAAGCTACGGTAATTTGAAAAAAGCCACGGCAATTTGAAAAAAGCCACGGCAAATTAAAAATAAAACATCACGGCAAATTAAAAATAAAACATCGCGGCAATTTAACAAAAATACCACGGCAACTTAAAAATGAAACACCACGGCCCGCACCACGGCAAATTAGTATTGAAACACCACGGCAAATTAGTAATGAAACATCACGGCAAATTACAGAATGCCACGGCGGAAGTGAGTTACCACGGCGGAAGTGAAACCTTTGGAATCTTCGTTTTTTTCTGATGTAAGTAATTATTTGTGCATTGAAGTAAATATTATTATATTAATTTATTATATTTAACTGCAGCATTTTACGTGTTGATTGCACTAGGCCTAGCTATGCCTACTACTAGCCCTAGGCCTTAGGCCTACAGTAGTAGCTAGGTCTACTGTAAAAACAACTTGTTATATAAAAAACAGATTACTGTAAATATATTAAAACATTGTAGAATGTTATAGGGCCTAGGCCTACCTTGTAATAAGGCCTATGGTCTAGCCCGGCCTAGAAAGTTTAAGAAAAGTGCAATAAACACGTAAACTGCTGCAGTTAAATAAATTAATATAATATTTACATCAATGCACAAATAATTACTTACCTCAGAAAAAATCGAAGATTCCAAAGGTTTCACTTCCGCCGTGGTAAATCACTTCCGCCGTGGCATTCTGTAAATTGCCGTGGTGTTTCACTATTAATTTGCCGTGGTGTTTCAATACTAATTTGCCTTGGTGTTTCATTTTTAAGTTGCCCTGGTATTTTTGTTAAATTGCCGCGATGTTTTATTTTTAATTTGCCGTGATGTTTTATTTTTAATTTGCCGTGGCTTTTTTCAAATTGCCGCCGTGGCTTTTTTTGAAAAAATTGCCGTGATATTTTTTGAAAGTTGCCGTGACACTTATAGGCCACCGTAAAAAACTTCTATATTAAATCTAATTCAGTTTTAAAATTACAAATCACACATTATAACACTTGCCTCTTGTACAAAAATGAAGTTTTTTGGACAAGTAGTTCCCGAGAAAATGCAATTTAAGTTTACTTGTTAATTTACTAGATGGTACGCTCGCTTCGCTCGCGTACCATCTAGGTCGTGCCCATAGATGGTTCTCGAATACATAATAATTTCAGCGTTAAAAAATTGGCGATTTCAAATGCACGTACCGCAAGACAATAATACATGTCGTTTACAGGAACGAATAAATAGACACTGTGATTTATGTACTGAACTAAAATTAGCACCCTGGGAATTACTTCCGAAAGAGAAACTTGTCACAAAATGAGACCAATATATTAAGTCAAATTTAAACAAACTTAATTTGTGTTTTGTATGCAACATTAGGGTTGAGGGATGGGAAAGAGGATGGGTGCAAAGAGGAACAATTTTTAAATATATTCTTTATCCATGTAGTAACGAAATATTAATTGTTTTCATATAATATACCACTAAACACAGTAAAACATTGCGATGTAATACTTTGTTTAAACTATCACCGTCCTAGTCGATTGAAATAGTATAGTACATGTAACGATACATCACTACGACGTGTATAATATGTTTATATAATGTAAAACAATTTGTGAAAACCACCCCTATTCGTGGCAAACCATAAATTCGATTTAATCGTCAATAAATATTAAATCATCTAACTCAACTTAATTAGTAGGCCTAATGGTTTTCAATTGTTTCTTAGAGCCAATTCATACTTAAGTTGGTTCCTAACCCTACCCACCAAAGTTGTTCTGCGTTTAGGGCATGTGATGCACAGTAGGCCTATCAGGCTCTATTATGGCTTTACAACGCTACTCATGCGAGTGAGGGAAGGGTGATGATATGGGTGGTTTAACTGCAATAATAAAGATTTGTACATAATAAATATACGGCGACTGAAAACGCTAGCACCAGCTCATTATCCGTTTAAAAAAAATTATATCCAACCTCTGCAGCACAGATTGGAAAACAAATGGATCGAATTTCTGTTATGAGTATACAGTACTTTCCTTTACGACGCCTGAGAGAATAGACACTTGTGGAACGACACAGAGATTGGAATGTTCCATTCATCGCAAATCAATACATTTGTATAAACGTATATTAAATTTATCAAAAAAGTATTTTTTTAAGAAAATCGGCCTGTCTTCAACATCATGATATTTTACTCGAGCTGTTCAACCGGTTTTCAGCTATTAAAAACAATTATCGTAGGAGGAGATAAGAAAATGCGAAGCCTCCTCGAATTTTTGTGGCGGGTATTTTTCAAGATTGACGTCCATTAGACAGTGTATACCACGATCGGAAAACACCCCTATTTGGGGCAAATCGTTGAACCTAAATTCGTTTTAATCGTCAATAACTAATTATCTAACTTAATTTAATTAGTAAACAGGGTTACATCAGGTGGTTAAAATCAGTACCGAAAGTACGAACCAACTTTATATACCATCGAGTAAAAATTCTAAAAGTAAGGCGCGATTTACCGATTTTTGCCCTTACGTAAATTAATATATAGAAGACTGCTCACCGGCTTTTGATAATTCTGTCCTATCTTTTAACACTAGCAGGTCTGAAAATAATTTTTAAAAGTGGTCCAGAATTAGGACCGTGGTCCCGATTTTAACCAAAATTGGGCAGTGTCGTCCTTGCACCAGGTGACATTGACATGTATGGTATTAATTTGGAGTCATTCGAATCAAAATTGTGAGCGCTAGAGTGATGACAAACAAACACACACACACACAAACACACACATCCACACACACACACACAAACAAACCGCACCAATCAACATACTTGGCCAATTTTAAATTTGGCCAAGTAACAAGCACCATACTATCGGTATTTTTTTAGATTAGTCAAAAGCATTTGACACCATAAATCATAACATTATTATTTCAGAGGCCTTCCACTACTACTTTTAAAAGAATACTTATCATTTCGCTAACAATATACTTAATACACTCAACCAATTCTCAACTCTTGCATGTTACCTGTGGGGTCAAGGGTCAATCATTGGCCCACTACTCTTTTTTTCTCTAAAGGCAATACCCATCATAAATAATTCATTTAAAACAAAATACAAACAAATACTTATTTCAAACTATTTAAAACATTAGTACTTCACAATTGCCTTAAGACTGTTCTTTTCTTCCTTTTTTGTGCCCCTTTATTTAATTTCATTTGTCAATTTGATGAAAGAAAGAAGTAGTTTTTTTTTCTCTCACTTATTATAAATAACTAAATATATGTTTACTTACCTGGAGGACCAAACTTAAACTGTCACTGGATAATAACTTCTTTACTCTTTAATTTTTTGTTATATTTTTCAGAATGCATAACAAATATATATCTTGAGGATGAGAATGTTTTATATTCATTTTCGTCTCCAAATTATCCGAATAATTACTACAACAATTTAAATTGCGAATGGACAGTGTCCACCTCATCAGAGTTTGTCATTCTCCTTCAGTTCAAAGACTTTCAACTAGAGTATGGATGGGATTATCTGTATGTTGGGTTTGAAGAAAATAGTTATGAGTATACTTTCACAGGTTCATCCACCATTCATTCTATAATTTCCGAAAACTCGACACTGTGGATACGTTTCTACACGGACTCTAGTGTGACATATAGAGGATTCCATGCAACAGTAACAGCTTTAACAAATGGTAATTGTGTGTGTCTTAACTTATGTTATCGCTTTTAAAATGATCTTTATGTGGACCACAGACATGACATAAGCCTTCAACAACGTCCAAATAAAACCCAGTTATCATCCACAAAATAAATTACTCCCAATTACTTCCATTTAGCTTGGAATGCACTGTGATAATACTTATGTTCCATATTTTACATTATACCACAATTGTTCCACAAGGTAGGTTGTTGATTGTAAACACTATTGATGACAGGTTAAATGCTGATTTCGAGCCTAGTGCGTCGAACACAAAATTGCGAACATTTGGATTTCTTAGATTTGCTTATAATCAAAATCTCATTTTGTCTTTAGCTATCGGTAATATAAAAACTGATTTCCAGACTGGTTTGAATAGTTGGACTCAAGAATTGGATGATAATTTTGATTGGACAAGGAGGTATGGCTCTACGCTATCATTTAACACTGGACCGAGAAATGGTCATTCAGGATATGTAGGTACGTTATACGTATAAAATGTAGTTTAAAGTTTTTTACTAACTTTTATTCGTTACTTTCATAGGCCTAGACAGTGTTACCTTCTTAATTAGTGTATATTTTTACTGCAAAATTTACCGATATATAAAGAATTACAATGTAAAATAATCACTTTTGTTTATTTCTACTTACACAGCTGATTATTATGTCTATATTGAAACATCACTAATCGGTTCTGGATTGACAGCTCGCATAAGAAGTCCATTGCTACCACAAAGTCAAAATATAACTTTATCATTTTACTATCATATGTACGGAGATACTATTGGAACACTCAATGTTTATAGAAAATCTAACGGGAATGATGAACTTTTATGGTCGAGATATGGTAACCAAGGAAATGTATGGCTTTATGGTGTAGTGCAATTATCGAATACTGGTTATGGCTATATCGTATTCGAAGGGATTTCGGGAAGTTCATTTACCGGTGACATTGCGATTGATGATATCTATATTAGTTATAATGGTATGTAATTTTTAATACAGAATATATGTTTTATTGAAATTGTCGAAGATATGTCATTTGTATTAAAAAATGGTATTTAACTATCGAAAAAGTATACTTCGAGCTATGCTGCCCTAATTTGGTTTAACTACATTTTTTTAGATTGAAATTGTTGTCTTATTTGACTCTTGAGGGTATACTCTCACTTGTATTGACCATTTATACCAAAATATGGCTTTAAAAATGAAATGTAATAATTAATAATTGGGCTTATCTACAAACACCCATAGAAATAATCTGACAAAATCATAATGAAATATAGGCCTATAATGAAGCAGATTATGCACTTTCATAATACATTTTTATTTTTACAACTTGTTCAGCAAATTACCTAATCTAAATTACACTTTATTTCAACATTTAGATCAAAAAACAAACAAAATAACTGCAAAAGTGCCGCCCTGTTTTTTAAAGTATGTCGTGCCATTTCCAAGTACAAATAATTCGGAAAAAAGGCATTATCTGCAATTTGACCCCGCAAAATAAAAATAAAAATTGAAAAATATGTGAGCTATTTTTTTTAATGTAATGTATATACTCATTTGAAAATAAAATACAACTTGAACTGTTTGAAGAAAAAAACTCGCGTTGGTCAATTACCAATTAGAATTGTGTAGCTAAACCCTTTTCTTAAAGTAGTGCAGTATGCCATCCGTCATAAATACAACAGATTCTTTTGAAATTGGATTATGTATAATTTATAAGCGACAATGTTGTATTGGTCAGTAGTTTCCTTTTTCGGTAGATTAATTGTGATTAATCTAATTATAATATTTATTTAGGGCTGTGTGATTATGTATGCGATTTAACTGGATTGTGTGTAAATAGTAGTCGCATCTGTGATGGTATAAATGATTGTCAAAATGGAGACGACGAAAATAGATGCGGAGCAACGCCATTTCCTACATCCTATCCAAACGGTTTGTTATTTTAGTTTTAAAGGAGATATCCTATTCAGATACAATAGAGCCCCTTTCTCACAGAGCTGAGTGCCAGGAATATTGCGGGAATATACCATTACCATGCCGGTATGGTTTTCTGTGAGAACGGGTCGTCTTGGCACCATGCCGGCATCGACATGACCTGCTTTAGACCTAGTAATATTCTAGGGATATTCCCCGCAATGCCAGACGGGCATTCTGTGAGAACGTAACGCCGTTATATTCCGGGGTTCCCTGTCGAGGCTTCAGACACCTTGCGCGGTCAAGTGTATCACTTTGGCGCCGATTCAATTCAATTAACAATAATAATGTCGAACTGGTGGGATAATGAGATAACAGAGCTGCTTAAAATAAGGGGACAAGAAGAAATTTGGGCGTTACTGCAGTTTCGCACCACACTGTTATATCTTCGATTTCTCGCTTAATTTTTTTCTCACACCCACATCATACAATTTTGGGCCATTATGTAACATGTTCCCATGATTTAGCCACCGTTAATTACCTTTATCATAACAAAAAATGCCTTTCAAAACAGCTCCTTTTTTCGCGAATACTTCGATCGAACTGTGGCCATTTTAGAATCAGAAAATTGCCAGAAATCAATGTATGTTTTATTTTCTGTTTTTATTTTTAAACTGCAAAGAGTGGTTTTTATAAAGAACCAGCTGTACATATCAAAAGGGCGACGATATGAGTCCGTACATAAAACATTGATAGGAACCATTAATATGAATAATAATACTAATAATGAAATATTAATTTAGCCTTTATTATTTCGCCAGCTGAAAACATTTCTTGCTTTTCAATCGGATTTTATAACACTGCCCTCTATAGTTTCTATAATTTTTGGGGGAAAATGAAGCATAAATTCTGGCAATTAAGTGATAAATATAAGATGGCGAACATTTCGCAGTGTGTTGACAGCGAGTTCAGTATTGTTTAAAATGGATATGAAAGGGTTCCTAGCAATATCATTTTATTGGCTCAACGTGTAGATCAATCAGTTTTAAGCTTGCCATAGTCATACTTAATGTTTTGGAGGACGACAACGCCCTCAAAACGCCCCTGAGAAACCTGTGAAAAACCTTTTGTGACGTCACTAAAAGTTATTTTTGTATTACAGAGATAGGAATTTAGCAGTAAATCATTGATTGATGCAAAAGCATGGTAGTAATTACTTATTGCTTTGATATTTTTATTCTTGGATAAGTATGTTAGCCTAATCGAATAAAATTAATTCATATTATCAACCAAGTTTTTTTTAAAACGGATTTTCATTTCGTTTTTCAAGGCCATCTTTTACGAAATTCATAGCCAAATGCCTATCTTGCTGGGTACACGGAGTTATTTTGCGCATGCGTGAGAATCACAGAGTCGACCACCTTGGCCTCTCTCTCGACCCTCCGCCGAGCGATGTTTATTTCGCTATTTATAAATTATATTATACACGTATTATTGAAACATTCATTTTATTATTATTTCGTTGTAATTAACTGAAATTGATGGAAATTCGTCCACATCGTCAGCTTGTTAACACGGGTGTTAACATCGTTTTGAAGAAACGGTTGGACGAGTAAATGGTGTTTGACAATGCCATGGCCTGGAGCTAGCTAGGCCTAGGCCTAGGCCTTTTTAGTAGTGATGACTGCTGGATACGGTGTTTAGTCGCCCGGCCAGAGAGGTGAGCTGAGAGCGTATGCTCCTTGATGTATCGTTGAGGGTGTTAATGGTAGGCACAATTGTGTTACTGTATTATGTATATACACATTATTTATAAGTACGTTTATTAATATTGTTGTGTGCTGTAGTGTCCTGACTAACGTATTATTAAAATATTTTTTTTTGTTATTACATGCCGCCCTACTAGCTAGTAGGCTAGGCAACACTGAATACTAAATATTATGATTCCTAATAAATAGAGTTGGATTTTCTCTAATGTAGTAATAAAGGTTATAACAGGCCAGGCCTAGTTAGGGTATTTCAGCTTGTATCATATACAGTACCATATACAGTACAGTATACAGTAAATAAACAATTCATTTGTATTTTTACCTACCTACAGGTCTATAATTGGAGTGCAATTATGATAATTGATGGACGAGATAAGCAAATGTATTTATTGATTGGAATGGAAGCGCAAATGTTAGAGTAAAATTATAATATTAAGGTAACAGATACTGAGCATTGCTATTTTAAACTGTTGATCAAACCTACATAATACATTATACTAAAATTATTATTTTGTTTTGAGGGCAGATAAACATGTGCTTATTCATTTTCCTTTTTTCAGGTGAATAGAAAGATACCCAGAGTACTTTATAATAGATGCTACTTGGATCATGCTTGCACGATACATTTATGCAGTATACTAAGACACCAAGTATAGAATGAGCGCAGACAATTAAAATTACAGAACTAAATATTTATGAAGAATAGTAAAATATGCATAATAGAATTCTTTAGACGCGAGTGCTAGGGTTACAGTCATACTGTAACTATGGTAATGTACTACCAGACAGTACACTAGTAGCAGTGCATCATATAGTGTTTGTTTTTAACCATCTAAATGGGTCTGGGTGTGAGTGAGTGGCCGAGCGGTTAAGACAGTGGAACCGTAATCACGTAGCCATAACATCGGCAGGGGTTCGAGGCTCACTCACTCCGTGGTTCTGGTGGTAGAACGAGTCTTCTCGGATAAGGACTATAAACCGTAGGTCCAGTGTACACAACTTGCTCGTGTGCACTTTAAAGAACCTAGTACATCTTTCGAGATGAGTAGGGGGTTACCCCGGTGTATTAGTACATCACAGCCACTGATCACCAACTGGGCCCTCTGGGAGATCAGTCTTTGACTGAAGAGGTCACCCAGTATAAAGATAAAACAAACAAAAAACAAATAAAAACAAATACTGTATAAACAAATAAACCACTACTGTACTTCTTTTTTTATTTATTTAGCCAAATACTATGTACAATGGACATTTATGAAAGAATCCATCTCTTGAATATGATGGAGCTGGCTGGTGGTGTTGATAGAATTAAAATGTATCACTCAGGTCTCAAAAGTAATTTATGTCCTGTTTGAAAAATCCTGCTTGTTCCAAACTCATTATGATACATTTGTTCAATAAAATTCATTCAACACACTATTTCTGCCATATAATTTGATGTTTACAATTTTATTACTAGTACTATTACAGTTCTTCAAAGCCATCTCATGTACTGTTGATTCCATAAATCTGCAAAGATAAGACCAATAAATGGATGGAAATGTACTATTATTTTTATTCAATCCTACCTCTAGGCCCTATAGTATTATATTTTATGACTTGGTAACAAACAGAAAGAGGTTATTATTTAATTACACTACAGTTACTAACTACACTATAATAATCCTCTCGGCCTCACCTCCTCTGCTCTACTTTAATTATTAGTATTATCATATTACTATATTAGTCAATAACAAAAGTCAGAGCCAAAAACAAGTTCAACACAAGCTTACCTTTTTTATTTACGTCGCCTTTTACATACGTCTACGCCCGCGCCTTGTCCACTTCCTGGAGGTTCGTCGGTGGACCGGCGACTGCTACTCTCTTGTACTGTAGTAGGCCATGGAGTAACTCCATGTGTAGGCCTAGCCTACTACTAGCGAATTTAGAAGAAACTATAGTCTACTAGACCTAGCCTAATTTGTAGTCTGCGTGAGTGGTTTAGTGTGAGAAGTACAAATACACACTTTCTTCTTTTCACGTACAATCTTTGCAGACATAACTTTTTATTGATTTGTGAAATATCGATATTTTCTACGACTGCAGCAACAGGGAGCTTGCAACACGCGAGTCTCGTGTAGCATGGGTTTGTTTATTTTGTTTACACCACACACAGTCCGCGAACGAGACAAGGCGGTGATTGGACTGTATTAAAATTCATTAACCATTCACAAAACGACTGCTGCCGTGGCTACAACCCCGGGTGTTTCAAACTCTAAATTTGACAATCTCGTACGTGCGTATAGAACGTTCATAAAAATTAAGATGGCGTGCCAGTTGGTCGGCCATTTTGCGGACGTTTTATACAAAAATTTAATTTGTTTATTTCTCAATTTCTACTAGGTATTTGAATCTAATTTTTTGTGTGCTGTTTATTAACATTAAAAGGATTCATACAAAGTCCTTTTTGTGAAATTTTAAAATCCTTTCATATCCATTTTAAAATGTTTTGAAAAGTATTGTTATTTAAAAAAAATTACTTAGTAAGTGGTCGAATCGTATAAACATGTTACATAATATTATGTTGCGAGTGTAAAAAACGAAAGTTTAGGTAAGAAATCGAAGATATAACGGTGTGGTGCGAAACTGCAGTAGCGCCGAAATTTGTAGCATAATCTATAGCAGGCCTAGCCTAGGCCAGCTCTTTGTTAATGTTGGTGCCTAACTAGCCTGACCCTTCGTCGCCTTGTAAATTGTACAGCCTTCTAAGGTGTTTTACAGATTGCCGATTGACGGCTAATTAATTGCTGTACCTGTATAATATATGCACAATATACTGTACATAGCATGTATTGCATAAATATGCTATAAAGGAAGATAATAATCTGTAACCTAACATTCGCCGCCATATATCCCTAGACAAAAATAATAACAATAAAGGACGCCCTCAATAATTATTTTGTCAGAGACTTTTTATTGGCCGAATATGTCCGACTCCTTTCTCACAGAAAGCCGGTATATACCGGTTATATTTCCGGCACGATAGTCCGATGAGAATGGGTATATGCCGGTAACGATACCGGCACGACGCCAGCACTGTACCGGTATATTGCAGACACATCTGTGAGAAAGGGGCTATGGAGATAAATATAGGAGATACAAATTTTAAAAAAAATAAAATAAAAAATAAAATGCCATAGTCCATGGGCTGGAGGGGGTTACCGTGCACCCCCCCCCCCCCACAGTTAAACTTCTTTGGTATCATTTTCTTCTCACGGACATATAGAGTGAAAAAATCGATGTTAACAAGAAAAATATAGGGATGCATTGTATGTACTTGCGTCATTTGTAATGATCATCAGTGTTTTATCTTCAAATATTTGTTGGGGTAGGGGGTAACATTTATCCTAATAACCCAAGAATCCAACATCTAATTAGTATTATCTTAGTAACATTGTGTAGCATACATCTTTTAAAATCTTTTAAATTTAAATAAAATTAATCGGAAGATTATTAAGGTCAGTAGAGGTCAAAAGGTTATTGACCTTTTGCAAAATGCAAATTTTTCCCAAAATATAGATAAATTTCAATATCGTATCTACAATTTTCAATATTTTTTATCTTAATTGGGTTTTACTTGTGCTTACTGACATATTGAATAAGAAAATATATGTTAACAAGATAAAAATTGCAGTTCATTATATACAAATTGTTATTTTTTATTGTTAAAAATTGCAATAAAAATACATTTTTTGGGGTAGGAGGTAACAATAATAGAAATAACCCAAGAATCAAATATCTAATTAGTATGATCTTGGTGTCGTTGTGTAGCATTTATGTTTTTTAATCACATAAAATTTAAATAAAATTAATCGAACCATTTTTAAGGTCAGTAGAGGTCAAAAGGTCACTGACCTTTTTTCAAAATTGCAAATATTTGCCATAATGATATACATTTCAAATCTCTAATTTTCAATATTTTTTATTTTAATTGTGTTTTACTTGTGTTTACTGACATATTGAATAACAAAATATGTGTTAACATGAAAAAAATTGCACTGCATTAATACCAATTGTCATGTAATTTTGTTATTCTTCAAAATTACAATAAAAAGACATTTTTGGGGTAGGGGGTAACAATTATCCCAATAACCCAAGAATCCAACACCTAATTAGTATTATCTTGGTACCATTGTGTAGCATACATCTTTTAAAATCTTATAAATTTTAAATAAAATTAATCGGACTATTAGTAGGGTCAGTAGAGGTCAAAATGTCATTGATCTTTTACAAAAATGCACATTTTTGCCAAAATATAGATAAATTTCAAAATAGTATCTATAATTTTCAATATGTTTTATCTTAATTGTGTTTTACTTGTGCTTACTGACATATTGAATAAGAAAATATATGTTAACAAGATTAACATTGCAGTTCATTATACACAAGTTATCATTTTTTATTCTTAAAAATTGTAATAAAAATACATTTTTTGGGTAGGGCGTAACATTAATAGCAATAACCCAAGAATCAAACATCTAATTAGTATGATCTTGGTGTCGTTGTGTAGAATTCGTTTTTTTTTAACCATATAGAATTTTAATAAAATTGATTGAACCATGTTTAAGGTCAGTAGAGGTCAAAAAGGTTACTGACCTTTTGCAAAATTGCAAATATTTGCCATTATGAGATACATTTCAATATCAAATCTCCAATTTGTTCAATACTTTTCATTTTAATTGTGTTTTACTTGTGTTTACTGACATTGAATAACAAAATGTGTGTTAACATGAAAAAATTGCAGTGCATTAATACCATTGTCATGTAATTTTATTATTCTTCAAAATTGAAATAAAAAGACATTTTTGGGGTAGGGGGTAGCATTAATACCAATAACCCAAGAATAAAACATCTAATTAGTACGATCTTGGTATCGATGTATAGCATATATGTTTTTGTAATCATGTAGAATTTAAATGAAATTAATCGAACGATTATTAAGGTCAATGGAGGTAAAAATATAAATATTTCAATATCAGATCTCCAATTTTCGATATGTTTTTATTTGAATTGTCTTTTACTTGTGCTTACTAACATATTGAATAAGAAAACGTGTGTTAAGATAAAAAATGTCAGTACATTGTAATTTTGTAATTGTTAAAAATTGCAATAAAAAGACATTTTTGGGGTAGCGTAGTAACATTTATAAGAATAACCCAAGTATCAAACATCTAATTTGTATGTTCTTGGTATCGTTGTGTAGAAAAAATAAAAATTATGCAGAATTTAAATAAAATTAAACAAAATGCTACACAACGATACCAAGATCATACAAATTAGATGTTTGATTCTTGGGTTATTCTTCTTCTTATAAATGTTACCTGCTACCCCAAAAATGTCTTTTTATTGCAATTAAAAATTGACAATTTCTATACAATGTACTGCAATTTTTTATCTTAACACAAATTTTCTATATTCAATATGTTAGTAAGCACAAGTAAAAGACAATTCAAATAAAAAAATATCGCGAATTGGAGATCTGATTTTGAAATATATCTCATTTTGCCAAAAAATTACATTTTTGCAAAAGGTCAGTGACCTTTTGACCTCTACTGACCTTAGTATCGTTCGATTAATTTCATTTAAATTCTACATGATTACAAAAATATATGCTACACATCGATACCAAGATCATACTAATTAGATGTTTGATCCTTGGGTTATTGGTATTAATGCTACCCCCTACCTCCAAAAATGTCTTTTTATTGCAATTTTGAAGAATAATAAAATTACATGACAATGGTATTATTGTACTGCAATTTTTTTCATGTTAACACACATTTTGTTATTCAATGTCAGTAAACACAAGTCAAACACAATTAAAATAAAAGTATTGAAAAAATTGGAGATTTGATATTGAAATATATCTCATTATAGCAAATATTTGCAATTTTGCAAAAGGTCAGTGACCTTTTTGACCTCTACTGACCTTAAACATGGTTCAATTAATTTTATTAAAATTTTATATGATTAAAAAACACAAATGCTACACAACGACACCAAGATCATACTAATTAGATGTTTGATTCTTGGGTTATTGCTATTAATGGTACACCCTACCCCAAAAAATTTATTTTTATTGCAATTTTTAAGAATAAAAAATGATAATTTGTGTATAATGAACTGCAATTTTAATCTTATTAACATATATTTTATTATTTAATTTGTCAGTAAGCACAAGTAAAACACAATTAAGATAAAACATATTGAAAATTGTAGATACTATGTTAAAATTTATCTATATTTTGACAAAAATGTGCATTTTTGTAAAAGGTCAATGACCTTTTGACCTCTACTGACCCTACTAATAGTCCGAATAATTTTATTTAAATTTTATAAGATTTTAAAAGATGTATGCTACACAATGGTACCAAGATAATACTAATTAGGTGTTGGATTCTTGGGTTATTGGGATAATTGTTACCCCCTACCCCAAAAATGTCTTTTTATTGTAATTTTGAAGAATAACAAAATTACATGACAATTGGTATTAATGCAGTGCAATTGTTTTCATGTTAACACATATTTTGTTATTCAATATGTCAGTAAACACAAGTAAAACACAATTAAAATAAAAAATATTGAAAATTGGAGATTTGATATTGAAATGTATCTCATTATGGCAAATATTTGCAATTTTGCAAAAGGTCAGTGACCTTTTGACCTCTACTGACCTTAAAAATGGTTCGATTAATTTAATTCAAACTTTATATGATTAAAAAACATGAATGCTACACAACGACACCAAGATAATACTAATTAGATGTTTTATTCTTGGGTTATTGCTATTATTGTTAACCCCTACCCCAAAAAATGTATTTTTATTGCAATTTTTAACAATAAAAAATAAGAATTTGTATATAATGAACTGCAATTTTTATCTTGTTAACATATATTTTCTTATTCAATATGTCAGTAAGCACAAGTTAAACACAATTAAGATAAAAAATATTGAAAATTGTACATACGATATTGAAATTTATCTATATTATGGGAAAAGTTTGCATTTTGCAAAAGGTCAATGACCTTTTGACCTCTACTGACCTTAATAATCTTCCGATTAATTTTATTTAAATTTTAAAAGATTTTAAAAGATGTATGCTACACAATGTTACTAAGATAATACTAATTAGATGTTGGATTCTTGGGTTATTGGGATAATTGTTACCCCCTACCCCAAAAATGTCTTTTTATTGTAATTTTGAAGAATAACAAAATTACATGACAATTGGTATTAATGCAGTGCAATTGTTTTCATGTTAACACATATTTTGTTATTCAATATGTCAGTAAACACAAGTAAAACACAATTAAAATAAAAAATATTGAAAATTGGAGATTTGATATTGAAATGTATCTCATTATGGCAAATATTTGCAATTTTGCAAAAGATCAGTGACCTTTTGACCTCTACTGACCTTAAAAATGGTTCGATTAATTTTATTCAAATTTTATATGATTAAAAAACATGAATGCTACACAACGACACCAAGATCATACTAATTAGATGTTTTATTCTTGGGTTATTGCTATTATTGTTAACCCCTACCCCAAAAAATGTATTTTTATTGCAATTTTTAACAATAAAAAATAACAATTTGTATATAATGAACTGCAATTTTTATCTTGTTAACATATATTTTCTTATTCAATATGTCAGTAAGCACAAGTAAAACACAATTAAGATAAAAAATATTGAAAATTGTACATACGATATTGAAATTTATCTATATTTTGGGAAAAATTTGCATTTTGCAAAAGGTCAATGACCTTTTGACCTCTACTGACCTTAATAATCTTCCGATTAATTTTATTTAAATTTTAAAAGATTTTAAAAGATGTATGCTACACAATGTTACTAAGATAATACTAATTAGATGTTGGATTCTTGGGTTATTAGGATAAATGTTACCCCCTACCCCCAAAAAATATTTGAAGATAAAACACTGATGATCCTTACAAATGCCGCAAGTACATACAATGCATCCCTATATTTTTCTTGTTAACATCGATTTTTTCACTCTATATGTCCATGGGAAGAAAATCATACCAAAGAAGTTTAACTGTGGGGGGGGGGGGTGCACGGTAAACCCCTCCAGCCTCCAGCCCATGGACTACCACTATTTAATTTGATTATTCCCATGAGCAACGAAGTTGTATTTATCAATAGTTTGTTTAAACATTAAATTAAACATATATAATTGAATAAATAAATATTTACATTTAATTAGGCACGTGTGATTATGTTTGCATTTACACTGGAATGTGTATAAGCAGTAATCGTATCTGCGATGGTATAAGTGACTGCCTATATGGCGACGATGAATATGGATGTGGAGCAACACCATATCCTACATCTTATCCATCAAACGGTTTGTTTTTCGCTTAGTGAACAATTTACTTATTGTATAATACAATACTATTAATTGTAAATGAACAAAGTCAAATAAGTACGCAAGTGCAACTGAAGATAGTGGCCTTCTTTTACAAAGTTACATCCACAAAATGAATGAAAAACCATGTGAAAAAAAATACAGTATTAAAATAAAAAGGACGTCGTAGTAATATACAATACACATCTTCATTGACCACGACAGTGACACAAAGTAATTATTAGGCTGTATAATGAATCTGTTTCATTGATAAAATGTGTACGTTTAAATGTATTTAAAGAAATATTTTTATTTATATCTAATTTTTTTTTTCAGAATGTAACATAACTGCAATTTATCTTCAGGATGCGAATGTTTCATATTCATTTACATCTCCAAATTATCCAAATAATTACCAGAACTATTTAAATTGCGAATGGACAGTGTCCACCTCTTCAGAGTTTGTTATTCTTCTTCAGTTCAACGACTTTCAACTAGAGTATGGATATGATTATCTGTATGTTGGGTTTGAAGAAAATAGTTATGAGTATACTTTCACAGGTTCATCCATTCATTCTATAATTTCCGAAAACTCGACACTGTGGATCCGTTTCTACACGGACTACAGTGTGACATATAGAGGATTCAATGCAACAGTAACGGCTTTAACAAATGGTAATTTGTGTATTTTTTTACTGGTTTTATTGTTTTTTTGAAATTCCTATGTATGTTGACCACAAGCAAGACAATACGTATGTAAAAAGCGTCCACATTAATTCACACTACTACATTATCAACAATATTCCACATTACATTAACAAGATATTTTCATATTTTTAGCTTTGAAATGCACTCGTTATCGTTACATGGCATACCACTTGTAAACATTAAACAAATCACCGAATTTCACAGCAATACAATATAATTACTTTGTGTACGTGTACGTGTACATGATTGATTTTTATGAATGGAATAAAAACAAAACGCATTTGTTGTTTACCACAAACGGTACAGTACAATAATAAAAAAAAAAATAATAATAATTAAATCTTAGCGGACATTTAAATACAAAGAGCATCTTTTCTATTTTTGGAAATAATGTAAGAATTCAATTTTAAATTATAAATTGAGAAAAGCAATTACATTTTTTCACCATGTTCTCGTCTCCACTAATAATATCTGCATCTAGATAATATCACAGTTTCACAGATAATCGTAATAAAAATCTCGTTGAATTGGTTTATTTTGGTCTTAATATTAGATTGTGACTTTTTTTGCCATGATGGTTTGTGCTTAGATGAGTCTCTCGTCTGTAACGGTAACAGCGAATGTACAAATGGGGAAGACGAATTAAACTGTGTCAACGGTATGCTTTATTTTTAACCTTTCCGGTTTTATCAGAAATTGTATTTGATATAGTTTTCAGTTGTTATTTATGTTGTCCACATACAAATTGACTAACAATAGAACAGCAACGCGAAAAACACACGGGTGAATTTGAAAAGAAATAGGTTTTTTAAACTATTCGCATAAAAAAACCTGTATATTGAATCAACTTTTGTTTTAAAATTACAAATCACAAATTATAACCCTTACCTCTTGTCCAAAAATGAGGTTTTTTGGACAAGTAGTTCTCGAGAAAATGTAATTTCAGTTTACTTGTTACTTTAAAACTGCTCACCGGCTTTTGAAAATTGTCTCCTATCTTTTAACACTAGCCGGTCTGAAAATAATATCATTTTTGTTATTTGTGAAGTTATTAATAAACCAATTTTGTTGATTTTCAATAGGCGTGGTCTGAATGTATATACCTATCTACACCCAAAAATTCAGAATGATAACTTGAAAACTGTAGGCTCTATCGTGCTAACAAACAAACAAACACACAAACAAAGTGAATACTATACTTGGCAAAATTCTTTTTGCCAAGTAACAAACATACGCTACCGATTACATATACCTCCTTGGCGGAGGTAAAAAATAGAGTTGATAGGTCCCGGAAATTTAACGTATTATACTTCGAAGCATAAAAAAAAATATATACCGGTACGTCTCCAGAACCAACCCTACCATGGATATGGAAAAAAAATGAAAAAAAGAGAGCTCTATGTTCCCAGATAATGCACTAACTGTATATTGTACATCGAAATATGAAACGAAATGTATAAGTATCCATGACCAGCTCTATAATTGGGGACGATTGAGCTAAGACAATTTTGAAAACTAGAGCTGCAGGTCTTCAAAAAGTACACTTATAACTTTAAAAAATTCAGGCCTAAAGGCCTAAAAACGTGACCCTTTTTACCTTTTATTTGTAGGGGAATGCATCCGCAAGCGTAGACCATTTTCCTTCGGGGAAAATCAGTTCATTTCCCAGATGTGAATCTGGAATTTCGATGTATGATGAGCAGTTCATGATAATATACAGGACATTGGAAATGTAATAACTTAGCTATAATAAGATGTTGGAAAAATGTTTGTTTAGTGATGTAGGCGAGCCTACAGTGAAACGTCTATTTTAGGTACCCCACGGTACAGGGTTAATCGTAAATAAAAAAAAAACAATAGATCGCGAACATAATTCGTACCCTTTTGCTGTAGAGCGTACGTCGATACACAGTACACACGTAACGCTTCGGTAAAGTTCGCCTGGAAACTAACAGTACACATTCTGGTCCCTGGATGGAACATGATATCACGCGTAAACCGCAATGGTCCGGGCCCAATGTTAAACGTACAAATGGACACCGCCAGACAAGTGCGTACCTATTGTTTATTGGATCGCCGGCAATAATGCAGGCAAAAAAAGTGTAATAGCTCTCCGTCCGACGTACTAAAAAATGGAACGTCGCGGTTTTCTAGGCGCTGAAGATACGAAGTGAACGCGAATGATTTTTACTGTATATTATATTCCCCGACGGGGGGGGGGCTAGGCTCCCCGACGAGGGGGCTAAATCCCCCGTAGCCCCCCCCCCCCGCTGGCGCCACCACTGCTGCCTAGAAACATATTTACTTGAGCCATTAGACTTCGAAAGCGCAACCATAAAATTTAAATTGTGACCTAATACGTTACCATTAAAGAGACGTACCTCAAGCTGGTCAGATAAAAGCAAAAATGACGGTCTATATACCCTACGTAACTCTAAATCCACCAAAGATCTTAGGAATCATGTCCTGCGCTCCAGAATATTAGACTGAGTAATTGGCAATACTCGAGCAAAAGCTATCGAATGCAATTGACGTTTGGAACCAATTTAATAATGGAACCAATTTAATAATGGAACCAATTTAATAATGGAACAATAGACCAAAAATTCATGTATGTTCTTCGTTCACCTGTACTTGATCTTCCTATAAATATTGAAGTTGCATTCGATAGATTTTGTAACGGTTTCACCAAACGGGCATGGAAAAAGAGAAGGGAAATCAACAATGAAAATAATTAGTTCTTTGCTTTTTTAATCTTTTAAATTTTTTAATCTTGACATAATTTATTTCAGGTTTCCGTGTACTGTAAATAAGCTTATTGTTATCATTTTTTTTAAACTTTTATTTTACTTACTGTATTATGGACGCACACTCATTCAAGAAGTGTGACACTGTTTCAAAACTATTACTTTTGTTAATGTTATTTTTTTATAACATAATTTAATTTAAGTTTCCTTGTACTGTAAATAGGCCTATTGTTAAATAATTTTTTCCCACTAACTTTTATTTTACTTACTCTGGACGCACCTACATTCAAGAAGAGTGCCACTGTTTCAAAAGTGTAGCTTCCAAATAAATTATTATATGTTGGCATTTGTTTCCTACTAATTAGAAAAATAATTAATAAGGTTCGGTTTGCGATACATCATGTGTTTCCAAAAGTTAGAGGTGTCGGGCAACACTAGCCCTTCATCAGTGCAAGTGAAGGAATTTGGATAACGTCATAGTATAAGAACTGGCTGGGTGGACAGGAATAAAAGAAATACAACAAAAGGAGACAGGGTGGAGTCTGAATAAGAGTAGAAAACAAAGAAGGTAGCTTGGTAGAGATATAAACAATTTTGGAATGAAACTAAACAAGGCCATATAGATGGCTGCAGCCGCGTGCTCATTAGTGTTTACCGACCAACCTACCAACTGACCGAATTTACTGTACATTTATATTTTTTTAATTTACACTTTTGACGTGCTCGTATAACGTAATTTCGAGTTGAAAAGTAAGTCAAGAAACAGAAATCGGGCAAATAGAGTGCGCAATAACATTTAACGCGCAGTGCGCGCGCAAAAATCTGCGCACTCATGGCAATTTTGTAAACGCTTAAAATTGCCTGGAACGTACTCTTATTTCATCTTTAAGCGCGTACGCATGCGTTACATGCGCTACGCATGTAATTGTATTGCCATATGATGATTTATGCCCTGAAATTTATGAGTACCAAATTTTATTTAACTAGATGGTACGCTCGCTTCGCTCGCGTACCATCTAGGTCGTGCCCACAGATGGTTCTCGAATACACAGTAATTTCAGCGTAACAAAACTGGCGATTTCAAATGTACGTACCGCAGGACTATAATACATTGTTGTTTACAGAAACGAATAAATAGACACGATGATTTATGCAGTCAACTAAAATTAGCACCCTGGGAATTACTTCCGAAGGAGAAACTTATCACAAAATGAGTCCAAACTTTTGATTTGGACTCATTTAAAGAAACCCAATTTGTGTTTTGTATGGGTTTTTTTATATTAGGGTTGAGGGACGGGAAAGCGGATAGGTACAAAGAGGAACAATTTTTAAATATATTCTTTATCCACTCAGTAACGAAATATTTGTTTCGTGTTTTATAGGCCTATAAATAATATACCTCTAAATACAGTAAAACATTTGCGATTTAATACTTTGTTAAAACTGTCACTGTTATAATCGATTGAAATATTAAAGTACATGTCACGATACACCACTACGACGTTTATTTTATTGGTAATTATTAATTAATAAAAACGTTGAGAAGTAACTGTCAGTATAAAGTTTATTTGTATATAATAATGTGTTTATATATATAACAGTAGATCTTATCCACAATCTCAGTAATAAAGTTTATCTGTATATATTTTTATATTACATCTAACAGTACGAACATTCACAGTAGGAAATGTTCGATTCAAATGAGGACTAAAAATATTTAATAGGTATTTACAGTATTGTCAAAGTATTGCAAGTTTATTCTCAAAGGGCCCATATATTTACCTACCGTATGTGTTAAACCAAGGGCTCATAAATTTACCTACTTGTGTTAAACCAAACTCTGGCAGACTGAGAGATTGGGATGTTCCATTCATCGCAAATCAATACATTTGTATAATCGTATATTAAATCTATCAAAATAGTATTTTTTAAAGAAAATCGGCCTGTCGTCAACATTATGATGGTGTACTCTAGCTGTTCAACCGGTTTTCAGCTATTAAAAACAATTATCGTAGGAGGAGATAGGAAAATGCGAAGCCTCCTCGCATTTTTGTGGCGGGTATTTTTCAAGATGGACATCCATTAGACAGTGTATACCACGATCGGAAAACACCCCTATTTGGGGCAAATCGTTGAACCTAAATTCGTTTTAATCGTCAATAACTAATTATCTAACTTAATTTAATTAGTAAACAGGGTTACATCAGGTGGTTAAAATCAGTACCGAAAGTACGAACCAACTTTATATACCATCGAGTAAAAATTCTAGAAGTAAGGCGCGATTTACCGAATTTTGCCCTTACGTAAATTTATATATAGATTGTGATTCATGGTTGTGAAGATTACAAACGTGATTTAGTTAAATGGTGCGTAGACCGCGTAATTATATATTGCGCACCGTGAAAACATACCCACATCGATTCCTGGCCATAAGGAATATACTGTGAAAAATTGACTTAGCTTGATTAAACTGATATCAAGATAAGGTCAGAAAGCGATAAAACGCATAGTGATACCGGACCGACAGACAGACCGACATACCGACCGACCAACCGACATAGTGAACTATAGAGTCGCGTCCACGCGACTAAAAACAGCTTAAATGGTGGTTAATATTGAAACTTAAATTTTGGTAGTCAATGGAATAATTTTAACGATCTGGGAGTATGTTCCTAATGTTAAGTCCAAAAGGTTTTGTGGTTTTAAGTTGTAATTCCGAGTGGTTTTCTTTGTCTTTGCGAGTTTTGTCGCTCCATTTGACATCGTGGTCTATTGCAATAACTCTGAAATTTGCAATCGAGTGAATAGCTGAATTAAAATGTTTGGCTACAGGTTGATCAAGCTTTAATGTTTTGATAGCTGATCTGTGTTGTGTCATTCCCATACGGAGAGTGTTTTTTGTTTCCCCGACGTACTGTTTGCCACATATATTACAGTATATGAGATAAATGACGTTTTTGGTTAGACAATTAATTGATTGTCTTTTCCGAAAAATGCGGCCAGTTTGGTTGCTCTGAAATTTGTCAGTAGAATCAACCAATGAACAAGTTTTGCAAGATTTTGCTGTCATGAGAGTTAATTTCACTCTTAAATATGGATCTGACTAATATATCACGAAGGGTGGTTCTGGAAAAACAGTCCTGAGACGTTCTGTGGACTGTAGAATGGGCATATGTTTCTCAATAATAGCCCGTAATGGAGGCAACCTAGGGTGATAGGTTGTGACCAATGGCACTCTGGTCGAATTTGGCTGACGTGGTTTATACGTCAGTGTTTGACATCGAGGAATATCTTTTGCTTTCTTTATAGCAGTTTCGATGTTTTGCTTCTTGTAATGTCCGGTTAGTTCTTCGGTACGATTCTGAAAATCTAAATCTGAAGAACAGATACGTCTGATACGTAATGCTTGACTGTACGGTATGTTTTTAGTACAGTGTCGGGGATGACAACTGCTAGGGAGCAGGTACATATTTTTATCCGTGGGTTTACGGAATAGGTCAGTTTTGAGTTACCATTTTCTATGGTCACTATAGTGTCCAAAAAAACCAACGCTACTAGTGGATTTGGTAGCTGTAAATGTGATAGTTGGGTGCGCTGAATTAATATTGAGAAGAAAGATTCCAAATTATCTTCACCATGGGTCCAGGTCATGAAGAAAGATGTCGTCAATGTATCTAAACCAAACAAGTGGTTTATTAGGTTGGAGGGTCAGAAAATTGGCCTCAAATTGTCCCATAAATAAATTTGCAAAAGATGGCGCCATTTTTGTGCCCATCGCTGTGCCATGAATTTGAAGGTAATGATCATATATATACTATATTATACAAATAATGTATATCCCACAGATCAAGAAGCTCCAGATATTATCAATTGTCCAATGGATTTGACAGTTAACACGTCTGCTGTTGAGGCATTTGCAATCAATGTCACATGGGTTGAACCTACAGCTACTGATAACTCTGGAGAGACTCCGGTACCAGTAGCAGACTACACTTCTGGTGATAATATGTTTGGAATTGGGAACACAACAATCCAGTACAATGTCACGGATTCAGCTGGTAACTTTAATGATAGCTGCAGTTTTGTTCTTTATGTTGAAGGTAAGAGTGTACCTTATATGACAAAATTAGATTTTATTTTTTTATTTATTCAGGTATAAACACATTTACATTATAATATGCAGCAACAGCTAAATCGGCTGGATTAAAATAACAAAAAACAAAGCATAAAACAGAGCAAATTACAAGATTCGTGCTAAGTACGGGATTGTTGATTTCCTATACCTTTCAGTACGGCATCTGCATCAATCCAATTGTGCAAGTATTGTTCCTTAATCTGAAATTCATATTAGACTTATATTGAGGTAACATATTATCCCAAAATTGTACAGACTTTAAAAGGCTCTCTCCAAACGTGTGAAGAAGATTTTGTTGTCATTGTTGTGACAATAGAATATTGAAATATTCATTCACAAACCATGAGTACATTAGTTTGTTAGTAATAATTTCATATTTAGTCTTAACTAACTTTTTATTATCATCAATCGAAAATATCTATATCCTTAATAATTCGTTTCCACTGAATTGGTATTGCCTTGATACACAAATAGGCCTACTCATTTTAACCAGTTTTACATTTCAATAGTATTTGGTTCGATGTTAAAAATGTGTTCTCATTAACAATGCCATTAATACGAATAATGCCACTGGCAATCCAATGGTTGTAGAAAAACGTTTTTTTAGTTTAACGAAGTGCTTTCCCAAAAGGTGCTCATTCATTATTATAAGTTTCAAGTTATTTTTAGAGAATATATAATCTATGTAAGCGTTTATCATTTTTTTTTTGTAAAACAGTGGAATATCATCGGAATAAACATAAATAATTCTAGAACATTAAATATTAAGTAAAATATTAACATCACATATTTTTTTTAAATAATAATACATTGAAATGCTTTTCCATTGAGCACCATCATTGTTCCTAATTCTTTTTAACCAGCCATGTAGTGGATGGCTTGCCTTGTTACAATTTGAGCTACAGTAATGTGGTTAAGTCAAATGCAATTTATTTTGGTAATAGATTGACTGAACTGAACTGAACTTTTATTGTATCTCTTTTAAATCAGAGGCACAGTCTCAATGAGATGTGCAACAAGTTTACAGTGAAAAATAAAACATACACACTTAAATATAAATACAAAACAAGAAATTAGACATAAGAACAAAATTACAAAAAAAAAATTTAAGAAAACTGAGACAGATTAAATACTAAGAAAATGAGTAAATTAAGTTTGAGAAGGAATTGTATTATATATATCATTTCGTGTGTTCCAAGCCATGGTCAGAAAAATTTTGCAATGTTTGTCGAAAATAATACTTGCTGATTCGTATACATCATGGGTCAATTGATTTGGTGTAATTTTAAATTCATTATGGATTTCAAGATCATCAAAGAATAAGTGGTATTTAAGAGAGCTAGTAGTAAACAATTCCCAGAACATGGATAGATTTTTGTTGTTTAGCTCATCTTTAAGGTTCATGAGTATTTGTTGTCTAACGTACTCAAGTCGTTTGCATTCAAATACGAAATGATATACAGCTTCCTTTTCATTACAATTACACAATAAACATATACCTGCATTTTGAGGTGACCATGCTTCTTTTCTACCTTCAAGTGGTAGAGAATTGGAGCGAATTTTAAATTTTAGGTTTGAAGCATGGTAGTTACACTTATCTAATAAGTATTTTTCTAGTTTTGGTTCATTTTTATACCTTATATAATTACTTAGTGATGGTTTATTCTTATTTCATCTTATCTCTTATAGTGTTTTTTTCTTTGAAACCTTTAAGCCAATTATTAGCATATTCTAAGTTAAAATGTTTTTGTATATCACAGTTGATTAGAATAGATTTTATATTATGTAGCCAATTCCAATTTAAAGTGTTTTCAAGTGCAAAGAGCGCTCTTAGCAGAACTTTTGGTAAACGACCTTCCTCCTTGTTTTTCAATCTTTTGAAGTAGGAAATTCCTCTATCCGATAGTATGGACTCAATCGATTGCCATCCAAGTTCACCATAAAGGGCTTCCTTTGCAACATACCTTGTTGCTTTTAAAAGATATTTAGCCATTTGATATTGCATATTTTCAATTTTTTGGATAGATGTTTTGCTTTCACAAAACCAAAAAACGCATGCATAGGTTATACTTGGTATTCCAATGCCTTTCCAAAGTATATTACCATACATAATTCTATTGAAATCATTTTGTTCATTTATGATTGATTTTATATATGCAATAATTCTGTTTCCTTTTTTAATCGTTTCATCTATATGGCATGTATCTTTTAAATGTCTTGATTATGTGCATGCCTAGGTATTTATACGTGTTGGCTTCAACTATAAATTTATTACCGATTGGCCATTTTCTATGTTTGTTAATGCGTTGGTTGGTTACAATTACATATGATTTTTCAAAATTAAATACCATTTTAAATTTTGTTGCAAAGTCGTTTGCTGCTTTCAATAATAATTCTAGATCACTTTCACTATCTCCAATTAGGATTATATCGTCGGCCCAGAATAGGTTACCAATCTTTTTATCAAATATATTAATGCCTAAATCTCTGTCCTTACTAATTTTGTTAAGTTCATTTATGTATATATTAAATAGAATAGGAGAGAGTGGACAGCCTTGTTTGACACCTTCATCAATGTTGAAGATGTCAGTTTTGTATTCACCAAAGGAGACTTTTCCTTTTAAATTTTTATACAGATTTGTAATAATATTTAACATTTTTCCCTTAATACCCATGTTTTTACATGCATAAAACAACCCATCTCGCCAAACAGTGTCAAACGCTTTGCTGAAGTCCATAAATGCAAGAAATCTCTTTTTTCCCTTCCGCTTAGCGACAAGCAATTATACTTTTTAATATAAAAATATGGTCTTCACACCTTTTATCTTTCCTAAACCCACCCTGAACTTCCGATAACAAATTATGTTCTTCAATGAAGTTTGACACTGCTTGAGAACTAAGTTTATTATATATTTTAGATACAGTAGAGTTTAAGGTTATGCCTCTGTAATTACTTAACTCTTTGCGATCTCCCTTTTTATGTATTGGTATAATCTTACCAATGTTCCATTCCTCGGGTATAGTTTCAAGTGTAGATAATTTCTTAAATAACTTATATAATGCTTCTACAATTTCTGAACCTCCATTTTTCAATAGCTCATTGGTTATTGAGTCATCACCAGGACTCTTATTATTTTTAAATTTTGATATAGCATATTCGATGTCTTCGTTAGAGAAAATAAATTGTTCTAATAATGGTGAGTTATCACCAATGGTATGTCGTAATAGAGGTTCATGATAAAGGTAATTATTGTTAGTACTTAATTTATGTTTATTAATACTACTAAAGTAAGTTTTTAATGAGTCTTTAATACAATTTCTATCAGAAGTAACATTTTTTGTACCTGGAATAAAGATAGAATTAGGTGTGACTACGGGTGTTTTATCTTTCAGCTCGGACCAAAAATCTTTGCATTGAGACCCCCCTTTATTCATAATTTCGGAACATCTATGTACTTTCTTTTGTAATATTTTTTGTTTTGTTAGTGATTTGCATTGTTTTCTTATTTCTTGGTAATCATCCCATAGAGAATCGCATACCTCTTGTTTAAATGTATTAGTATTTTTAGTTTTTTGGTAGATTCTATGGGATCTACAAGCATCTTTCCTTTTTTTGATACAACTGTCAATTTCTTCATCATACCAACAATTACGTTTTTTATTATTATTCTTACTCGCTTCGCTCGCGTACCATCTAGGTCGTGCCCACAGATGGTTCTCGAATACACAGTAATTTCAGCGTAACAAAACTGGCGATTTCAAATGTACGTATCGCAGGACTATAGGCCTATAGATTGTCGTTTACAGAAACGAATAAATAGACACGATGATTTATGTAGTCAACTAAAATTAGCACCCTGGGAATTACTTCCGAAGGAGAAACTTATCACAAAATGAGTCCAAGTTTTTGATTTGAACTCATTTAAAGAAACCCAATTTGTGTTTTGTATGTAACATTAGGGTTGAGGGATGGGAAAGCGGATAGGTACAAAGAGGAACAATTTTTAAATATATTCTTTATCCACTCAGTAACGAAATATTTTTTTCATGTTTTATAGGCCTATAAATAATATACCTCTAAATACAGTAAAACATTTGCGATTTAATACTTTTTTTATTTTATTTATTTATTTATTTATTTTAAATATTCATTGTACACTAATTTTCCCCGTGTATGGCAAGAGATTCCTAATTATATTGGAGAACATTCTTTATTTAGTTTAGTTAAAACTGTCACTGTCATAATCGATTGAAATATTAAAGTACCATGTCACGATACACAACTACGACGTTTATATTTGGTAATTATTAATTAATACAAACGTTGAGAAAGAACTGTCAGTATAAAGTTTATTTGTATATAATAATGTGTTTATATATCTAACAGTAGAGCCTATCCACAATCTCGCAAGTTTATTCTCAAAGGGCCCATATATTTACCTACCGTATGTGTTAAACCAAGGGCTCATAAATTTACCTACAGTACTTGTGTTAAACCAAACTCTGGCAGACTGAGAGATTGGGATGTTCCATTCATCGCAAATCAATAGATTTGTATAATCGTATATTAAATCTATCAAAATAGTATTTTTTAAAGAAAATCGGCCTGTCTTCAACATTATGATGGTGTACTCTAGCTGTTCAACCGGTTTTCAGATATTAAAAACAATTATCGTAGGAGGAGATAGGAAAATGCGAAGCCTCCTCGCATTTTTGTGGCGGGTATTTTTCAAGACGGACATCCATTATACAGTGTATACCACGGTCGGAAAACACCCCTATTTGGGGCAAATCTTGGAACCTAAATTCGTTTTAACCGTCAATAACTTATTATCTAACTTAATTTAATTAGTAAACAGGGTTACATCAGGTGGTTAAAATCAGTACCGAAAGTACGAACCAACTTTATATACCATCGAGTAAAAATTCTAGAAGTAAGGCGCGATTTACCGAATTTTGCCCTTACGTAAATTTATATATAGATGACCCAATGTGGTTTCAGCTACCGTAATTAAATTATTTTTCCATATCCTCCTTGCTTCATTTGCGTTTAGATTTGAGGTGTCCCAGTTTTCAAATTTGTTTTTAATTTCTTTCCTGAAAGGTTCCCAGTCAGTATTTTTATCTATATTCCAAGTAACTTTATTGTTTTTAATCACCTTTTGTTTCTTATTGTTTATTTCTAAATTACTATCACCAATTAGTTCTAACAAATAGTACATTGTGGTCACTTCCTAAGTGGTACATATACAATTCATCTATAAACAGTCCTTTAGTAATTTCATAAACGGTTTCTGATACTAGAATGTAGTCTAAAATGCTGCATGAGTTACCGTTTACCCAGGTAAATTTACCACTACATTTTGTGCTACTGTTTAATATAATAAGATTACTGTCCTCACTTAAATTCAACAGGCCTTTACCATTATTGTTTAGTAACACATCTCCTTGTAAAATGTTATTGCCAATTTTACCATTGAAGTCTCCTAGTACAATTAATTTTGAATTTTGGTCTTGGTTTTGAATTGAAAGTATCTCTGATAGTAGTTGCGAATAGAGCTCAGATGATAATTGTCTATTTGTACCTTCACAAGGAAAGTATACTACACATAAGGAATATATAGAATCGGTATTACTGGTTAAATGAACTTTAATCCAAAGTCTTTCTAGATCATCTGACTTTGAGTCAAATAGGTTATCATTAATTATTTTAATGCTTTGTTTAAGGAGGAAGCCAATTCCACCCTGGCTTTTCTTTAATGCATTTAAACGATTTTTACCAATCCAGATAAAGTTAGGAATTTTTATATCTTCATTGTCTTTTAAAAAAGTTTCTGTTATAATTCCAAATATTTCAATATCCTTATTGGTGTGCAAAAGCCTAGCTACCTCATATTTTTTTACTTTTATAACCTCTATTATTATTATATATTATTTTAAAATTTGATTTATTGACCCTGGATTTCTTCTTACTTCTCCTTATTTTTTTGAATTTTTTAGTTTTGTATCTTAATTGATTATTACAGATGTCATTCGGAGTTGTGTAAGTTTCATTGACTATAATCATATTGTGGTTGGTTGGTATATCTACTTTATAATCTAGAGTGATATTATTTTCATCAGGAAGGATATTGAATCTGTTGTTAATATTAATTACACTATCATTTACTTTTTTGTCTACGTTAGTTTGACAAACAATACCAATTATTTTTGGCATTCTCTTCTTTTCAAAATATATTGAATGTTCAATCTTAGAAATTTAAAGTGGCAATCTTTGTTTAAGTAACTGTAACTTGTTTAATTTTTTTTATCAGATAATGAAAATCCTGTTATAGACAATTGTCCAAATGATACTTTAACTACTGAATTACAAGCTGCTAAATTGTCTTGGAAAGAACCCACAGCAATGGACAACTCTGGGATATGGAATCTTACAGTTTATATGGAATCTAATTTCTCAATAGGTGATAACACGGTAACATACATTGCAGAAGACCCATCTGGTAACACAGCTACCTGTTTATTTACTATCACTGTAGGAGGTATGTTTAAAATACTAACTAAGGTATTATTTGTACCTACCTATAAGTGAAACATTAATATACAGTATTTAACCATTAACAATCATTAAGAAACGACCATAGGCTATATCTTGAAAAATATATCTAGTAAAACTATACGTAATCAATCAAGTAGACCCAAACATAACAATGTAGTAAGTAAGGTGAAATTTTAGAAGTTAAGAATGTCATGACAATTATTTTATTTTAGTCTGTATTTTTTTTCTTTGGATTAATAAATGAAATGAAATATGAGACCTATTACAAATGTAATTTATGTTTGTTTGATTGTTGTAAAAACTGATTACAACTTAAATCTTTAAAATATTCCAAGAACTACTCAACTGCCAATGATACAACCTTGTTTTGATGTTAATTGAGTGAGTCATATGGCCGAGGGGTTAAGGCAGGGGCGCCGTTTACCGTACCTAAAGAGCCAACAACAACATTGGCAAGGGTTCGAGGCCGACTCGCTCCTAGTTCTGGTGGTGGAACAAGTCTTCTCGGATAAGGACTATAAACCGTAGGCCCAGTGTACACAGTTATAACCTGTGTGTACTTTAAAGAAACCCAGTTCATTATTCGAAAAAGAGTAGGGGGTTACCCCGGTGAACTGGTTCACACAATAGCCCCTGTATCAGGGGGATTACCACCTATCTGATAGGACAGTGATTAATTCACTATTGGTAATCCTTGGCCACATTGCCTAAAGACATGAAATAAAATAAATAAATAAATAAATAAACCCTGAATCTAGTTGAAAATTGTAATTGTGATGCTGTATAGTTATTTTGTATTCTCTCTTGTAAGATTGATATGATTTATGCTACGGTAGACCTAAGGCCTAGCGTAACATCAAAGCGAGTGAGGACTTTAAAACTGCTATTTATCTAAATTGACCTGGCATTTTAGTAAATTACTTTAGTAAATTACTTTCAATAAATCTATAATTATATTATTATCATGAATCATTCCTAATTAAAATGCAAAATGTGCAAAATAGATCAAAAACTATACTCGTTTTGTAGTTACGAATGACTGGTGATATTCATCAACACGAATACGCTTTACAAATATGAAATGGGGATCAGCTCAAAAGTTTCACAAATGTATGACGTATCCGTTTTTGTTATCGTATTCGTAAGGTTGCGAAACCTCCCTAATAACATTACCAAACGTATATATAAACTTTCTATACCATTAAGTAAACATTTTAGAAGTTAATAACTGATTTACCGAAATGTGTCTTTTATATATTGATACGTTTCTATTTGAAGGTAGCTGTTTAGGCAAATGTGGTAGGTTGGACAAAAACTGTTATTGCGATAACGTCTGTGAAGAACTTAACGACTGTTGTCCGGACTATTTATTGCTGTGTCAAAGTAAGTTTTTATTATTTATATATCCTTATATAATGTAATATGTAAATTCTTTTATTAAATTTCAAACCGCCTGGCGATATAGTGAAAATTAATTAATTATTCAATTTGAAACGATAAGTAAACTACTGTTTCTATATATAAATTTACGTAAGGGCAAAATTCGGTAAATCGCGCCTTACTTCTAGAATTTTTACTCGATGGTATATAAAGTTGGTTCGTACTTTCGGTACTGATTTTAACCACCTGATGAAACCCTATTTACTGATTAAATTAAGTTAGATAATTAGTTATTGACGATTAAAACGAATTTAGGTTCAACGATTTGCCCCAAATAGGGGTGTTTTCCGATCGTGGTATACACTGTCTAATGGATGTCCATCTTGAAAAATACCCGCCACATAAATGCGAGGAGGCTTCGCATTTTCCTATCTCCTCCTACGATAATTGTTTTTAATAGCTGAAAACCGGTTGAACAGCTAGAGTACAGCATCATAATGTTGAAGACAAGCCGATTTTACTAAAAAAAATACTATTTTGATAGATTTAATATACGATTATACAAATGTATTGATTGCGATGAATGGAACATCCCAATCTCTCAGTCTGGCAGAGTTTGGTTTAACACAAGTAGGTAAATTTATGAGCCCTTGGTTTAACACATACGGTAGGTAAATATATGGGCCCTTTGAGAATAAACTTGCAATACTTTGACAATACTGTAAATACCTATTAACTATTTTTGGTCCTCATTTGAATCGAGCATTTCTTACTGTGAATGTTCGTACTGTTAATGTAATATAAAAATATATACAAATAAACTTTATTACTAAGATTGTGGATAGGCTTCACTGTTAAATATACAAATAAACTGTATACTGACAGTTCCTTCTCAACGTATGTATTAATTAATAATTACCAATAATATAAACGTCGTAGTGGTGTATCGTGACATGTACTTTTACTAATTAAATTGAGTTAGATAATTAGTTATTGACGATTAACACGAATTTAGGTTCAACGATTTGCCCCAAATAGGGGTGTTTTCCGATTGTGGTATACACTGTCTAATGGATGTCCATCTTGAAAAATACCCGCCACAAAAATGGGAGGAGGCTTCGCATTTTCCTATCTCCTCCTACGATAATTGTTTTTAATAGCTGAAAACCGGTTGAACAGCTAGAGTACAGAATCATAATGTTGAAGACAGGCCGATTTTCTTTAAAAAAATACTATTTTGATAGATTTAATATACGATTATACAAATGTATTGATTGCGATGAATGGAACATCCCAATCTCTAAGTCTGGTAGAGTTTGGTTTAACACAAGTAGGTAAATTTATGAGCCCTTGGTTTAACACATACGGTAGGTAAATATATGGGCCCTTTGAGAATAAACTTGAACAATACTGTAAATACTATTTTTGGTCCTCATTTGAATCGAACATTTCTTACTGTGAATGTTCGTACTGTTAGATGTAATATAAAAAATATTTACAAATAAACTTATTAATGAGATTGTGGATAGGCTCTACTGTTAGATATATAAACACATTATTATATACAAATAAACTTTATACTGACAGTTCCTTCTCAACGTTTGTATTAATTCATAATTACCAAAAATATAAACGTCGTAGTGGTGTATCGTGACTTTAATATTTCAATCAATGTGACAGTTTTACCAAAGTATTAAATCGCAAATGTTTTACCTTTTGGAAGCGACTCTATAGTTCACTATGTCGGTCGGTCGGTCGGTCTATCGGTCTGTCGGTCTGTCGGTCTGTCGGTCCGGTATCACTATGCGTTTTATCGCTTTCTGACCTTATCTTGATATCAGTTTAATGATGTTATCAACATAACTTCTCCAAATTATCCTGACAACTACGATAACAATGAAAACTGCGAATGGATCGTAGAAAGCCCTCAAAATACTGGAATTCTACTCACGTTTTATGATATAGAGCTAGAGAGCTGTTGCGACTTTTTGATTATAACCTATGTTGACGTCAATGGCGAGACATTACTTATAGAGTGGAATAGTAACAACTCTCTTCTGGTTACAACACACTTGAATATAACTTTTCAAACTGACTTGTCAGTTGTTAACAGAGGGTTTGCTCATAGCTGGGAGCTGTGAAGGAGCAGGTTCATATTTTTATCCATGGATTTACGGAATAGGTCAGTTTTGAGTACCATTTTCTATGGTCACTATAGTGTCAAAAAATCAACGCTACTAGTGGATTTGGTAGCTGTAAATGTGATAGTTGGGTACGCTGAATTAATATTGAGAAGAAAACATTCCAAATTATCTTCTTCACCATGGGTTCAGATTATGAAGATGTCGTCAATGCATCTATGATTGAAATTTGATTGAAATATATATTTATACTGGGTAACCTCTTCAGTCAAAGACTGGTCTCCCAGAGGGCCCAGTTGGTGATCAGTGGCTGTGATGTACTAATACACCGGGGTAACCCCCTACTCGTCTCGAAAGATGTACTAGGTTCTTTAAAGTGCACACGAGCAAGTTGTGTACACTGGACCTACGGTTTATAGTCCTTATCCGAGAAGACTCGTTCTACCACCAGAACCATGGAGTGAGTGAGCCTCGAACCCCTGCCGATGTTATGGCTCGTGATTACGGTTCCACTGTCTTAACCGCTCGGCCACTCACCTAAACCAAACAAGTGGTTTATTAGGTTGGAGGGTCAGAAAATTGGCCTCAAATTGTCCCATAAATAAATTTGCAAAAGATGGCGCCATTTTTGTGCCCATCGCTGTGCCATGAATTTGAAGGTAATGGTCATATATATACTATATTATACAAATAATGTATATCCCACAGATCAAGAAGCTCCAGATATTATCAATTGTCCAATGGATTTGAGAGTTAACACGTCTGCTGTTGAGGCATTTGCAATCAATGTCACATGGGTTGAACCTACAGCTACTGATAACTCTGGAGAGACTCCGGTACCAGTAGCAGACTACACTTCTGGTGATAATATGTTTGAAATTGGGAACACAACAATCCAGTACAATGTCACGGATTCAGCTGGTAACTTTAATGATAGCTGCAGTTTTGTTCTGTATGTTGAAGGTAAGAGTGTACCTTATATGACAAAATTAGATTTTATTTTTTTATTTATTCAGGTATAAACACATTTACATTATAATATGCAGCAACAGCTAAATCGGTTGGATTAAAATAACAAAAAACAAAGCATAAAACAGAGCAAATTATAAGATTCGTGCTAAGTACGGGATTGTTGATTTCCTATACCTTTCAGTACGGCATCTGCATCAATCCAATTGTGCAAGTATTGTTCCTTAATCTGAAATTCATATTAGACTTATATTGAGGTAACATATTATCCCAAAATTGTACAGACTTTAAAAGGCTCTCTCCAAACTTGTGAAGAAGATTTTGTTGTCATTGTTGTGACAATAGAATATTGAAATATTCATTCACAAACCATGAGTACATTAGTTTGTTAGTAATAATTTCATATTTAGTCTTAACTAACTTTTTATTATCATCAATCGAAAATATCTATATCCTTAATAATTCGTTTCCACTGAATTGGTATTGCCTTGATACACAAATAGGTCTACTCATTTTAACCAGTTTTACATTTCAATAGTATTTCGTTCGATGTTAAAAATGTGTTCTCATTAACAATGCCATTAATACGAATAATGCCACTGGCAATCCAATGGTTGTAGAAAAACGTTTTTTTAGTTTAACGAAGTGCTTTCCCAAAAGGTGCTCATTCATTATTATAAGTTTCAAGTTATTTTTAGAGAATATATAATCTATGTAAGAGTTTATCATACTTTTTTTGTAAAACAGTGGAATATCATCGGAATAAACATAAATAATTCTAGAACATTAAATATTAAGTAAAATATTAACATCACATATTTTTTTTAAATAATAATACATTGAAATGGTTTTCCATTGAGCACCATCATTGTTCCTAATTCTTTTTAACCAGCCATGTAGTGGATGGCTAGCCTTGTTACAATTTGAGCTACAGTAATGTTGTTAAGTCAAATGCAATTTATTTTGGTAATAGATAAGATTCAGATTTAGATTCAGAAAATCTGGATATTATAGAGTGTCCAATTGGTATGATTGTTAACACAACAACTGAAGAAAAGGTACAGTTATATGGTTATGTCAAATTTAATTTCATCATACCTTTTATTTATTTTGTGAACAGATAATGAAAGTCCAACGATTGACTGCCCAGCAAATGTCACTTCTAACAATTACATCGGAGAAGGGTATGGACTAGTAAATGTCAGCACAGATATAGGAAGTCCAAATGCCACTGTCACCTGGGATCCTCCTGTGACAAGTGACAATAGTGGTGGACTTGTTACTATAATGTCGTCATCTTTTGATTCTGGTGACATGATACCATATGGTACTCACACAATCACTTTTACAGCAACTGATCCTTATGGCAATAGTGACACCTGTGTCTTTGGCCTCAAGGTTGAAGGTAAATTATATATCTTTTAAATTTGAGCAATTAGAAATTCAGGACGAATTTTATTTCATTGTTATACTATTACATATCGTAAATGTAATTGTGAATTGTGAATAAATGTCTAACTGTTACCAATATCTACTTTTTTTTTAAACCAGGGTAGCCCAATCAGTCAAAACGACTCTTTTGCCTTTGGTTGTTATGTACAAACTAAGAGTACTAAACAGAAAGTGGTCTATATTTATTTACATTATGAAACTTACGTGTGCCGCTCTGTACAACATAAACATTCTTATTTATTTTGATGTTCAATATAATAAAAGATGACAAGATTATATATATTTTTTTGTAATATTTGTTACCTTGATTTTCAGTGTTGCTCTTTTTATATGGTGACATAATATACACCTATTTTTGTATCTGTTAAATTAATTGTTTCTCTGCAAAATTGTTTATTTATATGGAATATATAATATTACTATAAATGAATTTCAGCATTAATTGTACTAAATACGTCAGTACTACACTAAGTTTTTTTTTTTTACATATAATAATATTTTTTCATGTATTCAACTCCCAACATGATAAATATGTTTAATAAGATTTTCAATATTTATTAATTCTTGTATTTCATTTCCATTTTATTACTAAATAGACAATGAGGATCCTGTCTTGGTTTGTCCACCTAATATTACAACTACTACAGCAGATGGTTCAAATCAAGCACTCAATGTCAGCTGGACTGATCCAATAGTAATTGACAATTCTGGTGAAGATATAAAACCAACGTCCAAGTACTATCCTGGAAATAATGAATTCGATATTGGTAGAACTGATGTTATATATGATTCATTTGATAGTTCACGCAATTCAGCAACTTGTACCTTTACTGTAACTGTTATTGGTAAGTTTGACATGTATACTCCTAATGTAACTCGATTATCTGAATATGATTGTATATTATTACTAACTACTACTTGGTATTATTATATTATCACTAAAATCATTATAAATTATATTTATTTTCTTCATCTTTTAGATCCCGAAGCTCCAGATATTATAGGTTGTACAATTGGTATGATTTTTAACACAACAACTGGTGAGGCATTTGCAATCAATGTCACATGGATGGAACCAACAGCTATTGATAACTCTGGAGAGACTCCTGTCCCAGTAGCAGACTACAGTTCTGATGATAATATGTTTCCAATTGGTGACACAACAGTCCAGTACAATGTCTCAGATTCAGCTGGTAACTTTAATGATAGCTGCAATTTTGTAATCATTGTTGAGGGTAAGTGGCTGTACTTTCTAGAAGAAAATGTACAGTTATGTGGTTATGTTAAATTTAATTTCATCATACCTTTTATTTATTTTGTGAATAGATAATGAAAGTCCAATGATTGACTGCCCAACAAATGTCACTTCAAACAATTACATCGGAGTAGGGTATGAACTAGTAAATGTTAGCACAGATATAGGAAGTCCAAATGCCACTGTCACGTGGGATCCTCCTGAGACAAGTGACAATAGTGGTAGACTTGTGACTGTAATGTCTTCATCTTTCGAGTCTGGTGACATGATACCATATGGTACTCACACAATCACTTTTACAGCAACTGATTCTTATGGAAATATTGACACCTGTGACTTTGGCCTCAATGTTGAAGGTAAATTAATAGAATCCTAACTTGAAAGTTGAATAATTTAGAAAACACAGGAATTAATTTGAAATACAACTTAAATGAACAACAGCCAATCAGTGATGATGCCTTGGCCTTACAATCATCATTAACGGATGAACTCACAATCGTGCTCGTTAATAATTCTTCAGCAGTTTCAAAGAAAACTATAATTGTAATACGTATCATTAATTATTTTGTTTGTTTACACTTTTCATATAGTAATTATGATAATAATGTAATGACTTGTTTAATTTTTCTTTATATAGTAATTTGAGAAAACGTATGCCAACATTGTTTTTCGCAACCAGGAATCAACTATATTATGTGGAAAGAAGGACATTTTTATTCCATTCTATAATTAAAAATATTATGTAATATGATTTTAGCATTAGTAATTATTGTTTATTTATATTTTATTATTAAATAGATAATGAGGATCCAGTTTTGGTTTGTCCACCTAATATTACAACTATTACAGCAGATAGTTCAGATCAAGCAGTCAATGTTACCTGGACTGACCCAATAGTAAATGACAATTCTGGTGAAGATATAACACCAACGTCCAAGTACAATCCTGGAAATAATGAATTTTATATTGGCATCATTGATGTTATGTATGATGCAGTTGATAGTTCAGGCAATGCAGCAACATGTACCTTTACAATTTCAGTTACTGGTAAGTATACATTGTCTCTTCTTGCTCCCTTCTCCTTCCTGCTGAAGTATCAACACTTAATAATATGTTAATTATTGTATAATGCATTTTAACCATAATCTTCTTCAATCATTGGGTATCATTTTTACTATAGATATAATTAATCATAATTATTATCTTCATGGTTTAGATTCAGAAAATCTGGATATTATAGAGTGTCCAATTGGTATGATTGTTAACACAACAACTGAAGAAAAGGTACAGTTATATGGTTATGTCAAATTTAATTTCATCATACCTTTTATTTATTTTGTGAACAGATAATGAAAGTCCAACGATTGACTGTCCAGCAAATGTCACTTCTAACAATTACATCGGAGAAGGGTATGGACTAGTAAATGTCAGCACAGATATAGGAAGTCCAAATGCCACTGTCACCTGGGATCCTCTAGTGACAAGTGACAATAGTGGTGGACTTGTTACTGTAATGTCGTCATCTTTCGAGTCTGGTGACATGATACCATATGGAACTCACACTATCATATTTACAGCAAGTGATTCTTTTGGCAATATTGACACATGCGACTTTGGTCTCCAAGTAGAAGGTAAATATAAACCTCATTATTTAGTTTGAACTACTTTTCTTGAACATCAGGATTTGTATTATGGTAAATGTAATACAAAAGGTTTAATTTTGCATTTACAAATACATTATATTTTTTTTTGCAAATTACTTGCCTTTATAATGATATATAACTGTTACTATTCTGTATGTACAGCTGGCGCTGGAGTGGTTCTGTCCTACTCTAATAAAAGTGTAATGTTCTTAAATTATAATAATTACTAAGTATGATAAGCTTTAATTTGTGTGTGTTTTACTTAATTATTAAATAGATAATGAGAATCCTGTCTTGGTCTGTCCACCTGATGTTACAAGTAATACAGCAGATGGTTCAAATCATGCGTTATATGTCAACTGGACTTATCCAATAGTAATTGACAATTCTGGTGAAGATATAACACCAACGTCCAAGTACAATCCTGGAAATAATGAATTTGATATTGGCAGCACTTATGTTATATATGATTCAGTTGATAGTTCAGGCAATGCAGCAACATGTACCTTTATTGTTACTGTTACTGGTAATTATAACTAGTCTCTCCTCTTCCCTGCCACTGAGAAGTGTCAAATTTAACTCAATAATATTTAAATTATGGTATAAATACATGTTTTACCCCGATCTTCTTCACTGGGTATTATTATTATCATTGTTAGGCATAACATAAATTATACATTTAAATTAATATCATCATGTTTTAGATCCAGAAGCTCCAGGTATTATAGATTGTCCAATTGGTGGGATTGTTAATACAACAACTGGTGCGGCATTTGCCATCAATGTCACATGGGTGGAACCGACAGCTACTGATAACTCTGGAGAGACTCCTGTACCAGTAGCAGACTACACTTCTAGTGATAACATGTTTGCAATTGGCAAAACAACAGTCCAGTACAATGTCTCAGATTCAGCTGGTAACCTTAATGCTAGCTGCAGTTTTGTTATCACTGTTCAAGGTAAGAATGCACCTTATAATAATACTGCCCATATGGAACTATAGTAATAATTTAAAACATATGACTCGATAACTCATATAATATATAATGAACAATAGCATGCAGAAACTGATTTCTTTGTAAAATATTTTCTGATATTTATTTCAAAAACTATTACGTTGCTTATTTCTATTATTAACATAATTAGTTATAAAATGTATGAACAGTTGTAGTTCTATTTACGATTATAAATTCTTGTTTTTGCTGTTGTATTTTGAAATATATAATGAGGATCTATTCTTTATCTCTTTATATTAGGTCAGTACCTAATCCTAATTCACCATCACCATCATGTTTCATTGCCTGTCATATCCGAAAGTGTATTATTCTTCTACAAAGCATTGGCCTAAGACCGTCTAGACCAAAAGTGTATGGCTTTCGCTCTCTGCGGGTACAATCAATTATTCCAGGCTACGATTGTGTACTGCATAGTTTACGGGAGGTCTTTTGATATCCATATTTGATGCTTTCTAATAATATAGGAACTCGGTTTAGGAGAGCACGCGTCATCAAAACTACATTATGTTAGGCATTATAGATCTGCTCTAGTCATTATAGTTTAATCTGTATAATTTTAATGTTGTTTTAATCAAATAAATACATACATAAATACATTGACAGATCAATCAAGAAACTGCATAAAGGTGTGGTTTGAAATTAATCATTCTTTGTGTATGACATTTTTTTATTTTACATTATTCTCTTTTCACCTGTATTTGTTTGTTGACGAATCCAGACTACCTTTTGCATTTTGAATGTTCTATCATGTTGATATTAATTTATTTAATTAATTCTACCTCAATTTCCAGTTTCACGTCATACTGCGCGCGGTACATTCAGATATTATATCATGGCTCTGGGACGATAGAGCATAAAGCATAGCACTAGAATACTTTTACGTTATAAGTTATACATATGAATATGAACAGTTACCACATGGTTTGTTTTCATTAGATGTGCAAGATCCAGAATTCAAATTTTGTCCTGATAGCATTTTCACAGAAACTGGTCATAGGTCATCTACTGCACGTGTAAGTTGGAAAACTCCAGAAATTGAAGATAACTCGGGTCAAGTGTCACTAGTTGCTTCAATGAGTCCTGGTAGTTCGTTTAATATTGGAACCACGTCTGTTGTATATACTGCTAGTGATAACAGCAATAACATGAACAAATGTGAATTTAATGTTACGGTGGAAGGTAACTTGGAATAATCAGTTTTTATTTATTTTTTTATTTGGTGTATAATTAATAAAAGATTATAAGTAACTGTACTTAATAAATATTTATAATTACCTAATATTTAATCTGTCCAGCCTAAAATAAGATCTAGAATGCAAATAACTTTAGCAGATTAGTTTTGAATTGCAACAGTCATACAAGGACAACCTAACAACATCGCGCCAACTACTTTACCAACAATCTTTCCCTAAATAGACTGGAAACAAATAATATAATGGAAGGCGTCGGTAGACGTAATATGTTAAGATACAATCAGTCCAATGGCTTTTAAATGTCTCAATCCCGTAGTAAATGTTGCAAATGTCTTTATAATATTCTTTTTCAGCCTCAGATGAAGATTTTTTTATAAATTTTTGTAGATAAAGAATCACCGGTTTTAGAGTGTCCTGATGACATCATTGCTATAGCACCTACCCCATCTGGAATTGCCATTGCTTGGCCAGACCCTAGGTATATTGATAATTCAGGAAAATCTGTTATATTAAGTTCAAAAAGTAATTCTGGAGATATATTTACTTTTGGGACGCATACCGTAATTTATACTGGATTTGACCAATCGGAAAACAGTGGTACATGTCAATTTGAAATAAAAATAGGAGGCAAGTATTTTTGTTAATGATTTATTTGATCATGAATGTGGAATGTATCAAACAATTGATTTTTGCAGAAAATACTACTACTACTACTACTACTACTACTACTACTACTACTACTACTACTACTACTACTACTACTACTTAAAATTAACTATATTATACTATGTTTTCTCACTCTGCAATACAAATAGTATAGTATGTAGTATAGTATAGTATGGGTATTGTGTAACTAACCCAATTGGGAACAACACCCAGAAAAACTGGTGAAGAATGGAAATCAAAAGTTCTTTGTAATAAATAACTAAATGAATGTGTTGCTCGCGTAGAGCGTTTTGGCTAGCATTTACATTTGAATATAGTAACAAATCAGTAAAACATTAGGAGGTTGTCGACTAGGAGTACTACTAGCTGTACTGCACATATAACTTGTTTTTTTTATTACAGATTCGTGTACTTCTTCACCATGTCAAAATGGAGGAACTTGTGTACAATTAGAAACGAGCTTTGCATGTAACTGTCCTGTGTTATATGAAGGCAACTTATGTCAAATACTACCAGGTATTTAAACTGTGCATTTTGTTAATTTCTCAAAGGTCAGATCTTGGCTTATTATTGGATTAGGACATGCAGGAATGATATAAATGATACAATTAATACATCGTTTGTACATTAATCATATTATATGTATTATACTTTATAATTTAGGTGAACCAACAGCAGAAATTCAACCTTTATCACTGAGTGCTAATTTAAAAAATACAGTCACTTTCCAATGTATTGTAACTTACTCAATTGATTGGCGTTGGTATAAAGACGACGTCGAACTCCCATCTGAAACAAAAAGCCTAAAGTTCCTCACAATTAATGAAGTTGGTCTGGCAAACCAAGGCTATTATTATTGCAAAGCATTTGGAGTATCGCCACATAATGACGTAACAGTCATATCAATGAAGGCAGCGCTTGTTGTTGCAGGTAAACGTAATTCAATATTTATATGTAAACGAATAGTGATCCAAATGCAAAATAGGCACAGTTGGAATGGAATTAAAAGATCTTTAGACAAATTTTCTTAAAGTAAACTGCACTCAACTCAATTGAATTACTTTGGTATACTTCCATCTAATCGTTATGACCATGAAGAATGTATGACTAGTGCAGCTACTGTATCTGTATTCATTTCGTTGTGGTGTATTGAGGTCTAGACTTCGTATCAGAAAAACTGATATTGTATGTATGTGTATATGGAACATGCTGATTTCAATGTTACATTAAATAATTTATTATAATATTATGTTTCTATTAATCCAAAGATGCGTTTACTGTACCAACAGTATTAACTTTCAAGAATTTACAATTTACGTCTGCATTAAACACCCCTTCCTCGGAAGAATTCAAAAACACTTCAACTGAAATTGAAAACTTGGTAGGTTTTGTTAAACAATTTAGAAAAGTCGTTATCTGTATTTTGACCATCCAACCCCACCTCCTCTTCTCTAAAAAAATCATACAAATACTATGGTCTGTTGCTACCAACAGGCAATAACTATTTAAGTATTCATTTTGGACTGTGTAGTTTTGACATGATAAACACCTATAACCTTATTTTTCACAGTAGTGGTGTAAACATAAATGCATAACCATTCCGAATTACAAAACAATTTTGTTTTATGAACTTATTATTTTTTCTTGTTTTCAGTTAACTGAGAGTATAAGTATAACTGATATATTTGTTCAAGTTCGTACACTACGTTCTGGGAGTGTGATTGCTAACATCAACATATATAAACCAAGTGCAGACCAAAGTTACAATAATTTCAGCAAAAGTTTATCAGGAGAATTTAAAATAATAGGAGATAAAGGAGTTATAGATGCTGATAATATTGTCATATTTAGCACGGGTAAAACATGTTTAAAAGAGATTTTAAATTACTTGACATGTGACTTCTCGTTTCCATTCTGATTCAGAATTGTTTCCCAATAGATGGATAGCATTTTATAAGATAAACAAAATATTATGATAACCTTTATTTCGTATCCTCTCCCTCGGTATCAACCATTTGTATAAATTAAACACTTACATTACTAATTGTTTATTTTAATGTTTTTTTAGATTATTTTAATCAATATTAAGCCTGTATACATTGTTTTTATTCATTAGAGAGTTGCAATGTACAGATAATAGATGGATTAACATTTGGGCCTGCTGATGTCGGTCAGAATACACCATCTGAAGAAGTTTGTCCAGAATCTAAAATCAACTGTAAGTTGTATGATCGTTTTGATAAAAAGTGAGGTCCTGGATGATGAGATGGCACCACATACGTTCCTATTACTTCCTGATATTTGTGATGCTGTACTTTGACAGCAGCTTGCATGGGATTAATATAACGAGCGTCTTTATATTAAACATATTCAGATGAAAGATATTCATGACAATGTATTACATCGCTGCGGTGTGTTATTACATTATTATTATTATTATTATTATTATATGCCTCACAAAAATATAAATATTATATTTTGTCATAAATAGATGGTATGCCTCTAGGCTTGTGTATATGCTATAGTGATGGACTGTCAGCTGCTGTGTGGCAGGATGTGATTTTGCAAGACTGTGGTCGAGATGCTACATCTGATGAACTTCTAGAAAGGTTAAATATGGTCAGTGAAGAATTGACTATTGCAAGTACTGAGATCTAATTGTAATGAACTAATTAATAACAATTCAATAATTAATTTATTTTTACTATATTTTTATATTGTAATTCATTTTAGATCACAGTTACTGAAGAAAATGCAGAGAAAGTAATTACAGCAGTCAACAACATTACAAAAACTGAATCAGACACTATTACACCAGATGGTTTGGAAGCAACTGCAGACATTATTGAAAGTGTTACTTCTGTAAATTCAACATCTGCTGAAGTTAGTTTATTGATTCAATTGTTTATTTATTGCAGTAAAATATAATAAAGTGGGAAACTACAGTTAATGTGTTGTTATTTCTTTGTTTTAATTCCAATGCAGGTGACATCAACATTAGTTGACACCATATCTAGTCTGTTTGAAGTAGATGATGATGTTCTTTTAGAGAGTCAGATGCAAACACAAGCTCCAAGTAGAATTGTTGAATCTCTTGAGGAGCAATTAGCAGTTGTTGATCTTGAAAATGATAAATACCAATTTGTAAGTAGCAGCGTTGCAGTACAAGCTCAGAATGTGAAAACCAATGAACTCGAAAACACAGGAATTGGAATCGCATCTTATCAATCTGCAGATACTAGTGTTATAGTGAATGTTACAGGATTTAGTGAGAAAGAAGATCTGGATAATGTTGCATCTGTCAGTATTTATATTCCTCCAACAATCACTAAAATGCTTTCAACCTCCAATGGTAAGTAGTCAAATAAAATGAGTTTAATAATAGCGATTGGCATTCTAATGTCATAAAACTAGGATAAATAATGGTGACCTTTCCTCTTTCCTCAAAGAGAGTTCGTATTGAATATTATAAAAACTGCATGTTTAGAAATGTATTCATCTTTCAATAAGCTCTACGGATTATATAATTGTTTTTTGTTTTGAACAGGATCAAGTGCTAATTTTCGTGTGGTTACAGTTGTATATAATGATAGTTCACTGTTCCCAACTAATCAGTTTGATAATACCACAAGAACCAATGGTCAAGTAATTTCATTGTCAATACCTGGAGTTGAATTGAACAATTTACTGGATCCAATTATTACAACATTTATACCTGCTGAGGTAATTAGACATTTCAACATTATGTTTTATTATTAAAAATAAATAAAATTATAAAAGTATCAATATCACTTTACTATTTTGTTATTATAACTCCATACATATTATCTGACAGGAATATTATGTTTAAACTACTAATGGTACACATCACAATCAACTATCGAGGTATATAAAATGTTGCAAATTCAAGATCATAATAGACTTTTCACCATGTCTCAATAATATAACTAATATTTTCTTAGGCAAAGTTACAGAGTTTTCTATAATATTTAAATGGTAAATATGTTGAAAATAACACAAATAATGTGTTTATATATGGAAACAAATAAATTAATATAGACGTTTACTCTAAATACTATTGCATATTTTCTTTCCCATTACATGTTTAATTCATCTCCATCTATAAATTAAGAATTTCTAGCAATGATTAAGTTGATTTTGCAGTGTTCCATGTTCTTGAAAATCGTTATAGTTAAGTTTTGATGAGATTCTTTATCTATATTTAATTTGCTTTTTTTTACTATGAACCTAACATTTCTGACTACTCAGTACTAGATCGCTTTTAAAAATTGTCTCCTATCTTTTAACACTAGCAGGTCTGAAAATAATAAGTGGTCCAGAATTAGGACTATGATCCGGATCGCCTCCAAAATTAAATGGAGGGATTCTTGACCACATTTCTATATGTGGTTACAATTTTATAAAGATCTTGCAATAACATTTTGAGTAATGCTTCTAATAAACATAACCTCCTCGGCGGAGTTAATTAATAATAAGGCTTTGTCTTAGGTCCATTATACATAGTCACCATATAAACTTTCTTCATCAGTACATGACTGAATGATTAGTTGACAGCAGGGCCGTTTGAAATGTGTTTATAAACATATTTTACGGATAACAATACATTATATATTAATGTTCTTGCAAAAATGGTCCATTGATAATGAATTTGAAATAATTACAATTTTCGTTCCATAGCCATCGAACAATAATAATGAGACAGCCTGTGTGTTTTGGGATTTTGAACTTGATGATGGTAATGGTGGATGGTCAAGTGCTGGATGCTACTTAGCTAATGGATCGTTGGATGGCAGGGACAGACAAATTTGTCATTGTGACCATCTAACAAATTTTGCAATTCTTATGGCAAGTTGTAGAGCAGAATTTACAAATTTTTAAAGCATGACACATACATTTTCAAGTTGTCTTATAAGAATGCCAGAATAAGAATATGAATATCATGTTACAACAATTACACAAACGACAGCAGTAGTATTGCAGTTCGGCGACAATTCATTATTAAAAAGAGTTTTATATATTTCAACACACACATCTGTCTATGGAAAAACTAAACATTTTAAATCCACTGAACACAGAAAACAAAAACATTACTCCATTTCCAGCAAGTATATTTATGGCCTTATTAATTATGTTAATGTCTTGTTTATTTTTCCTAGAATTTTTACCCAGATAAGAAAAGTCCAGTTGTAGCAAGGTACATTACAAATATTGGTCTTGGTTTTTCAATCGCTTGTTTAATTGCAACTATAGTTTCTTTTACAACCAACAGGTAAGGCTTTAGTTCCTAACAACATTTATTGATTAATATTACATAGGATAAAATTATATAAATTTAAATTGTATACATAACACATTCTAAAATTACAAATCTGGTTTCATTTAATTTTCAGAAAGCTACGAAGGAGTAAACCTCAGCAGATCTTGTGTCACTTGTGTGTATCATTACTCGGCTTGTATTTGGTCTTTCTCGTTGGAATTGACAGAACAAACAAAGAGAGCGCGTGTACAGTCATTGCTGGATTGATTCACTACTTTCTGTTGACGTCTATGTTTTGGATGTCTGTGCAGGCTATTAACCTGTATTACTTGATCGTGAAAGTTTATAATACACACGTTTCTAGGTTTGTACTAAAAGCCTGTGTTTTTGCTTGGGGTAAGTACACATACTGCTAAATCAAATTCGTAATAACCTCTTAAAAATGGTATCTTGCCCACAATCCCGACCAACCCACCCACATTAAATCTAGGATTGGCTTGTTATTATTAACTTATTTTCACTTCACCATGCTAATACCCTTCCTCTTTTCATAACATATATCGATATCAACTTGGCTGTCTTACTTTTAAGCTCTCCTCAATCTATCTATCAATTACTTGCTAAGATCACATCTAATGGCCGAATAGCAACACGGCTGATCACTAACGGTGATCTCCTTATACCCAGACATTACTTGGAACTTTCCTTTTAGCTTCAATGCTCCTTTTTTTAAATTAACTTCCTTTAGATATCCGACTTCCAATTTAATTTAATTCATTAAATTTTTTATTCTAAATATTTTGTTTTTATTTATACTGTATAAATTATATTTATTTTAATTTAATTGTTGTTTTCGGGTATTTTACTAAAAGACATTCTTCGTGCACAAGAACATAAACATCAGCATAAACAAGATTAAAAGAAAAAATACTGCTTGAATCAAAAACTCCCGTACTACAGTAATTTCAATAATCGAATATGTATTGAGCTTACTCTGTAATTTATGAAAATTAAAATACACTATTTTTAAACATATTTCTGTAGGCCTACCAGCTGTGATTGTTGCTATAACTGTTAGTATTGATGTTGACAATTATGCAGATACAAACAAGTAGTAAGTAATTCAATAAATATGATGCAACATTATATTTCTTTATTAATTAAAATATCTATACATATTATTGTAATACAATATAGTAAGTTGTATTAATTATCATCATAAAACAGAAGATTCCTATTACAAATATTTTCTAAAAACCTAAAGTCAATTGAGTTTCATGTTTAAAGTTTTTAAATATATAAATCTTAACAACTTTAACTTCATGCTGACATCAGCTGTTATTTTTTTAATTATTAAATTCTCATTATTTTACAAAAAATTAATATCTACCATTAATTAAACATTATAGTCTGCTTTATAATAATACTAATAATACAAACCACTTTTAAAATGACATGTGTAATCTGTTACATTGTTTTACAGTTGCTTCCTTGTTGTAACCCGCATGTACTACAGCGTAGCATTACCAATTGCAATCATATTACTCTTCAATATTGTAGTATTTATTATGGTATTACACAGTATAAGCAAACTTGGTAAAGTAACAGCACAAGCTCACAAGCAAAACAAAGGCAAGCACTTACTTCAGAATGCAGTATGCATATCGGTAATTATGGGGTTGACATGGGTTATTGGATTCTTTGCAATTGATAGTGTCTCCGAGGTGATTCAGATACTCTTCTGTATCCTGAATTGTCTTCAAGGAGTTTCTATCTTTATCATGTATTGTTTAAGAAGTAAGGATGTCCGTAATTTTTGGACTGAAAGATTTAACGGGGTGTCTTCAACACTTAGAGGAACCAAAAGTAGCTCAATCAATTCCAGTACAGGTAAAACTACTTTCTTTGGTTTGAATTCGTCTAAAGGGATGCAAACAAATTCTGATTGTAAGATAAATTCAAGTAACAACCAAGAATCAGTTGCTTGATTTGCGCATGTTTCTAATGATTATTGAGAGCGCCCAATTTGTATAAATGATGGTTTCTGTGATTTTAGTTAAAGTTCTGTATGTATTATACTTATTTTAGTCATCTAAGTTAAAAACAAATCAATTCGATTTAGATACACGAGTATAACTGTATCTACGATGTAAACAAACTACTGTTGCCTTAATATTGTAATCATTAACGATAAGAGTTTGCTGTTATGATTTATCGATTATTACAAATATTTTACATCAAATATAATGTATATAGATAGTGTATATTTTAATATTTTTTTTCAAATATCATTTTTAATGTTTCCTTTTGGATATTTTTAAAATAAATAAAACAAAAATAAATATTAAACATTCCGCAACAAGTGAGGAAAGCCCTTATGGTTTTATAATTCGAACTTTTTGTTTTGTATTAACATTATGCTCATCATTGTAAATTGTGAATGGTTTATGTATTCAGATTTTGTTTGGACAATCTAATGCAACTGCTTTTGTCATATTATTATCTATATTTCAAATAATTTGATAGATTAAATAGATAGATTACTAAATCGATATATTACTAACAGTTTATTCCCCAAAGAATCTCGTGATGGATTGCTACTGTAATTAGCATACCAAACATTTAAAATTAATACAAATAAATATATTAATGATAATTAATTTTAATTAAATAACATGTTTTAAAATAAGATAATGGATACTATAGCATTATTACACAGTGCATTATTACAAAGTGATATAAAGAATACCCAATGAATGTAACTAGTATAGAATACCATAATAAAATAATTATATGAAGATATTGTGTCTGAAGAGTCTTGTTTTAAATTTATATGTTTGCATCACAATTGTAATGTATTTATTTGATATGACATTTACGATATTGCATTATACTTTTCTTTGCACGTATTCACACATATAGCAAATATAGGAAATTTATTAGCGTCTACCTTTGCTTTTCTTGTTGAGTCGTTCAAAACGTCTACATTATTGGTTGGTTTCCGACTAGTCAGGGTGAAGGCATAAACTTGCTTACCAAACCATCGAACAGCAGAAATGAAAGAAAGATTACAGCACTTACGATGTGCTTGAACAGTGTATTCTCGTGTTCATTTCTCTGTACTCTAAATTATAAATCAGGTGGAATATGTATATGCAAATTAATCAGGCTTGATTTAGTTTGCTTGTTGCGTAAGAAAAGAAAACAAGAACAAAGAGATATATTTAGAAGCCTGAAGGTGAACTGAGCTGAGTCTGAGTTTAGAAGCTTACGTTGATGAACTCCTAAAGCCAGCTGATGCCTAGAGTTTAGAGACAACCTAGAGAGCTATAATGTAACTTACTCTAGTAGAGTACACAGGAAGATGTTGGTAAGCACATCTTTTCTAATACTCTTTTACTTTATATATTATTAATGGTCTACATCTGATACAACAACTAGTTGTCCACCTTCATGTAAAATTACAAAATCAGCAAGGAGTCTAGGCCTACTAGTAAACCCTATGATTAACCGATATAGATATAGATAAGCTTATTGGTAGGCTACTATTACGTGTAGTAGCTACAATGCTGTAATCATGATCTATATATTCACTTTTGTCTACTTCTTGTTGGAATTATAATAATGGAAAAGGTACTTTTATTCATTAATCCATGCTTCGTTTGTTTTTGATTTAGTAGAGTCCGTGACGCAACTATATATAGCCAGCCATGCGCAATGCCGGATCAGGGATCGAAGTTTTGATTCGATTAAACCCGATGATTGGCTATGATGTGGATGACATAACCACTAGCCACTACACTTTAAATGTAATCACATCGATAATAAAATTTGGTTTATCCGGTTCACTGTTAAGTTGGTTTAAAAGCTATTTAACTAATAGACAACAGCGTGTTGTCATTGGGGGAGAGACATCTGATTGGCTCCCTGTGTTATCGGGCGTTCCGCAGGGCTCGATCCTGGGCCCGCTTTTGTTTAATTTATTTATCAACGATCTTCCTTTAAAATTTAATCATTCCGAGTCTCTTTTATTTGCTGACGATCTGAAATTGTTTAAAGTGATTACCACTCCACAGGATGCTTTTTCACTTCAGGAGGATCTGGATGGTCTCGTGGAATGGACGGAGAAGTGGGGGATAAAACTTAATGCTAATAAATGCAAATATTTATCTATAACACTTAAAAAAAGGCCTGTGCTCTTCAATTATAATCTGAGTGGACATGATCTTGAGATGGTTTATGTATGGAAAGATTTAGGTATTTTTATTGATAGTAAATTAAATTTTTGTTCACATATTAATCATGTGTTGTCAAAAGCTAATAGAATGATGGGCTTAATATGGAGAAATTGTAGGTTTATGAACGACGGCAGGGCACTTTTATCTTTATACAAATCTATTATACGTCCTCACCTTGAATATTGTTCCGCAATTTTCAATTCAATTTCTCCATGTCAGGCCCGTCGAATCGACACTGTTCAACGGAAGTTTGTTCGATTCCTGTCTTATAACTGTGTTAATTTTGCCTTTTCCATTGATTCTGTCAGCAATCGTCGAACGATATCTGATATGGTTTTTTTATATAATATTTTAAATTCTAAATATGACTGTTCATTAATTTCACTATTTAGTTTAAATGTTCCTGGTCGTACACGAAATAGACATTTATTGCATATTCCTTTTAGCCGTGTCGACTGTACTAAGAGGGGACTTTTTCATAGACTACCTTATACATTTAATAATCTAAATAGCAATCATATCGATATTTTTAATGATAGACTTGGTTATTTTAAGAGGACGATGATGTGTTCACTTCTTGAACAGCCTGCATAACCTGTTTTAATTGAAATTGTTTATGGCATGCCAATCTATGTTTTATATATATATATATATTTTATCTGTATTTTATTGTTAACCGTTTTTGATGTTGTATTGTTTTATGTTTCAAACCTGTTAGTGGCGGTATTTATCGCTGTTGGTTTTGATTGAATAAAATAAAATAAAAAATAAAATAAAATAAATGAGATTCATGAAAAAACCAGTGCTTAGCCATATAATTATTAAAAATACGTTTGTTGTATTGCAAACCACTGCAGACGGTAACGACATACATAGTCAAAATGCGTAATTCAATTTTTAATTTCAAGAGGTTGCTTAGCAAAATATTGTTGTCAATTAATCATCGACGCAGAAATGTCAATAGAAAAATTAAACTGCGCATACGATTTCTACGTGGCTACGTATTTGTTCTAAACAAATGTAACAGTTGATTCGCAGCGTCCTTTAGAGGGCTGCGGTTAGAGACATGGAGTTCAAATAGCGTGCTTGTTTTATTGGCAGCAGTGCTTTAGTATAGGCGAGAGCGTTGGAAAATCGTTTGATGTCACCGTCGATACGTATCCTTCTATCCCTTAATTCATGACGTGATGTAAGCAAATGCTTATCAAAACGAGATATTATGATTCCAATTATGGTAAAAGATAAGATAAGATAAATCGTTATTGTCATGAAAACAACAAGGCGAATATGAAATTTGTTTTCCTTGATGCTTAAAAACAGATAAAATATATAAAACATTAAAAAGTATCAATAAAATATATTAAACATATTAGTAAAAAGTTAGTTTAAAGAAATAAAAAAACAAAACTATCTTTGAAATGTTGAGTTAGAAACATGTATAGAGTTGTGGACAAATGATTTCCTACATCGAATGGTATTGCACATTAAAGGGACGAATTCTATCTGATTTATTAACAACATATTTATCATTCAACGGGTGTGAGTTATCTTTCACTATTTTCTTAAAGATGTATTGTCCAAAAAATGAAAAATAAAGATGAAAAAAATCAAATTTTGAATAGACCGTTTTGTAGTTAACATAAAGGTATTCACTTCCACCGAAAAAAAATCCGAAAAAAATATTGATTTCGCTTTTAAAAAAATCAAAACAAGTTTACCATTTTTTCGAACTCATCGGCTCAGAAATTAGGCCGGTTGAGCTAACTCATACATATGCATGATATGTTAATGAGCATCCACACAGCAGAGATCTGATCTAACAATGGACGATGCACGTTGTATGTACAACAACAACACCACAGAGATCGACGCGACTCGACTGTGGGTTTCCCTGGCCTGATCGTATAAATATGTAAAGCTGAGCTGTTAATTTGTCGGTAAGTAGGCCTAGATGATTATTTTAAATAATAAATAAAAAAATAATAATTTAAATAAGTTACCTACTTATATAGTTAATATTGTTACAAAATCTTGGCATTCCATAACACAGTACCTAATAATAACATGCCTTATAAAAAGTACATGCTTGCTAGTTTTTGATGTTCTGTATTGTAGGTTACATAACAGAACAATTGTATTGTCTTCCCATTCAATAGACACCCTTCTCTACATAAAACATAATACACCACACCCCTATCATAATAATGGTATAGTCCATACAAGTCGAGGTGGCCGAAAACGGCACCTGATCCAATATTATACAAATAATGAATGTTTATGAGTGTAATGGTACAAATAATGGCACGAGGTGAATGATGAAAGGTTATATTTCAACGAGGCGATGAGCCGAGTTGAAATATAACCTTTCATCATTCACCAAGTGCCATTATTTGTACCATTACACGAATACAAAACATTCATTATTTGTTTTATATAACATATAAATAAATTATAGTTATTTGAATCAAATAAAAGGTAGCCCTAGCCAAAGCTTACTACATTTCATTCACACACATTGATTAAAAACAGTAACATTTCGTTTTTAATAATTTTATATTAAATGTTATATTTATATGGATTTTGTAAACACACCTACTTTTGTGTTAATTATGTCAACAAACGACCAAACAATCCTAGGCCTAGCAAGGCTAAAACGCCTAGGCTAGGCCTAGCCTAATACTAGCATGGCCTAGGCTAGACCTAGTAGCCTAGTACTAGCTTGGCTGAAAGGCAAAACTTCGACAGACAATTGGAACTTATCTAAGCTAATTATGGTTTTTCCAACAATTCCACGTCTTGCAGGGATGTCCCCATTAATTAATCAAAATCCTAAAAACGATCTAAAGCTAATTTAAATGCCTTTTTGAATGAAATTAGTACATAATGTCCAAATCGTACACAAATATCTGCTGCTGTTGCATATCTTGCGGTGGTGTTTACAAATGAAACTGAGACCAGACGACAGGTGGCGCTGTTGTATTTCACAGTACATAGCCATATTATCATAGGATAATTTGTGTACTAGATTTTTTTTCATCCGCGAGACGTTTTTTTTTTCGTACACAAAAATGTTTCAAAAAGTACTATTTAACGATCGTTGAATAGTGCGTACTATTGCACGCCATGTGACCCACAATCGTCCAATCAAATGACAGGAATTTATTTAGGTGTTATATAAAATAATATATATAACGCAATAATAACAGGAAGGTAAATTAATTAACTTAGCCTGGGATTTTTTCAGTTCAGGACTAGGCCTAGCTGCTGCATATTACTAGGCTAGTAGCAAGCAGACTGTGACAATCGGGTCCCTGCAGAAGATGCCCAGCTAGGCCCTATACATTGTACTCTTCATAGACTGGCCTAGGCTATATGCCATCAATCTTAGCTACATTCCGAACGAGAAACAAGACAGTGGTTTTAAATCATGACAAGCTGAAGCCTTGTCGGGATCGACAGCTTCCTAAATGGCTGGTTGATTTTAACTTACTTTCTCTCTCTTCACCTACAGATCCGGATGCAGGAGGACCGTTGGATAGTGGCACTCCTCCCCAGTGACATCGCCTTGAACTCCAGAGACTTCAAGACACAGGATGCGCCAATGTTGTGATTTTAGGTCGGTGCTGGAATGGCCTGATAATGAAAGCTACTAGGCTTACCTTAACAGTCCCGCTTGTCCTAAATCACACAAGTATCCGAAAGCAGTAAATCCAAATATATTGGTCAATTCCGGTTGCGTCCGTTTCTCCTTGGTTCCTGCTTCGAATAGACCGGTTCGGGCGGCGTCGAAGTCCCACGTTAACATTTGCATACCCCCTGTATGCAAATCAAGCTGTCGGGGCGACGCCCTCGTTCGGTCGGAGGGGTGGTCTGTTTACCCAGCGGGCGCCGTTCACAACACTCCTCCCGTGTTTGAAAAGCGGGCACCCCGTCCTGGATCCACCTCGGGGGTGAACCGGGTGAATTTCGTACGTGAAAAAATACCCGATACCCGTAGCTATGTAGACTGCTCCCAACGATCTCTTCAGGTAGTCAATGGCCGTGAGACATGCCAGTAGTACCGTCCCCCGCTTCCGTCAGCAAACGGCAACTGACCCCTATCTGAGGGAGAAGAGAAAATAAACGCGAGTACCTAATTGTTAACCGAGGACTTGCAGTCCGCACATCGATATAAGTCGATGTCCAAGGCCTCAGATGGTGCAATATTCACACATGCACCGTGGTACCACACCTCGCAATAGTCACATTGTATCATAAATGAGCCGGCCCAGGGCTGGCGACATAGACAATACAACGGTCCTGCATCCGGATCTGTAGGTGAAGAGAGAGGGGGTAAATGAAAATCAGCCAGCCATTTGGGAAGTTGTCGATCCCGACAGGGCTTCAGCTTATCATGATTTAACACCACCGTCTTATTTCTCAGCTGCACCTGAAATAAACAAGAGCTAATAACGTTAGTAATAATACCGGGCCCCTTCCAGGGGGGACACAATTTCTTGCACTTCCCCCGAAGGGTAGCGTTGTCCAGAACGTGGACTTTGTCCCCACATTGGTATGGACGTTCCAGCACTCGAAGGTCATAGTCCCGTTTCATTCTCTTCTGAGTCTGCTTTAGCGTATCCCTAGCGATGCCATGGGCATCACGGGTCGCTTTCACCAAATCTGCAACGTAGATAGCGGCTTCCTGCTCATCAGTGGACCGGCATTCTCCGAACATGAGATCAGCTGGTAAATTAACCTCTCGGCCCAGCATCAGCATGTTTGGAGTAATACCAGTCGAGCGGTTCACCGTGGCGCGTAGTGCACCAGCAATCTGCGGTAGATAGACATCCCAGTCTCGTTGTCTCTTCCCAACGAAGCATCGTACAGCATCCATAAGTGTGCGATTGAATCGCTCTACTTGACCATTAGCCGCCGGTCGGTAGCTTGTCGTCCGGGTCTTGTGGATCTGTAAAACTTTACATAAAGATGCAAACAATTCACTCTCAAAATTTCTCCCCTGGTCTGAGTGTAACTGAAAAGGTACACCGAATCTAGAGAAGAAGTCCCTTACTAGGGCTCTAGCGGTTACCTCCGCCACCTGAGACGGGAGCGGGCTGATCTCAACCCATTTTGTGAATTGGTCGACCATCATAAGAACGTAAATATTCCCCTGTTCAGTTTTTGGTAACGGGCCGAGGAAATCGATATGTACGCGTTCCATGGGAACGCCGGCCTGGAATTCAGTCAACCGGTGTCGACCTTGCCGAGTAGCCTTCTTGCTTCTATTACAAATATTGCAAGTCTGTACATACCTCTGTATATCCCCGCCCATACCGTACCAGAAAAACTTCTCCTTCAATTGGAACTTGGTCCGGGCGACCCCTTGATGACCCGCCGACGGCAAATCATGATGTAACCTAAAAGCTACGGCGTGTAGCTCCTTGGGCAACACAAGTAGTCGTCCGGTACCCTCTGCTTGGTTGATGAACAGTATACCTGCTTCCGTGAGATGCAAGCGTTGCCTGTTCAGCCAGTAGTGTTTGGTGGCAGCGCTGGAGATAAACAGCTGATTCTCGGAGGGTTCCCCATTCCGCAACCAGTCCAGAACAGGTGCCAAATCAGGATCACTCGTTTGATGTTGCCGTAGCTCATCCAGTGAGTAACCCCAACACTCGGCTCCCTTCGGCCGTAGCTGTACTGCAGCCACTCGTCCACCATCATCGTCCTGTAGGAAAGAAAACTGAATCGTACCGTTAGTAGCAGTCCGTGATACCTCTATACTTACTTGTCCACCGGGGTCCCAAGGAACATCGTCCCCTGGCAGAGTACCCTCCAGGTGGTCCACGGCTACCTGGTGTACGTGCGCGATGGGCACAACGTCGTCCACTTCATCCTGGAACGCTGACCATCTCGCATCCGCTCGTTGACAGTACGAACAGCCCCCACAGGGAAGCCCTTCAAGCGCAGGCCGTTCGTGGCTACTGTCATGAGTTTCTGGTCGGCGAGAAAGAGCATCGGCGTTGCCATGGTGTTGCCCTCGGCGGTGTTCAATCAGCAGGTGGTACTGGCTCAGCTCCTCGATCCACCGAGCGAGTTGCCCCTGTGGTTGCTTGAAGTTGAGGAGCCAGGTCAGACTGTTGTGATCAGTCCGCACTCTAAAAGGTCTGCCTAGAAGGTAGTGCCTAAAATGCCTTGTCATGAACACAATTGCTAGCAACTCCTTGCGTGTAGTGCAATAGTTCCGTTGTTCATGAGTTAGACGAGCACTTGCGTATGCAATTACATTCTCCTTACATCCTGCACCTGGAGCAGCTCGCCTCCTAGCGCTTGATCCAAAGCGTCGACATCCAGATTAAATTCATCAGTCCCGTTCGGCAAGGCGAGTAGAGGAGGTTGAACGAGAGCAGCTTTCAGGTCGGTGAACGCTTGTTGTTGTTCCTCATCCCAGTGAAACTTCACCTCTTTTTTAGTGAGTTCATATAGAGGTGCAGCTAAACCAGCAAAGTTCTCAATGAACTCTCTATGGTAATTAGCCAACCCCAAGAACTGCTGTACTTCTCTCAGATTGGTAGGTGTCGGCCAGTCTTGAACAGCCTTTATATCCGAATCGGACACCGCCACCGTATCCTCCCCAACGATTCGCCCTAAAAATTCAACCTGTTTCTGAAAGAAAACACACTTTTTAGGTTTAAGTTTAAAGTTGTTAACACGAAATCGCTGCAGAACCTGAGAGAGGTTGCTGAGATGATCGTCAAACGTTTTACCTAGCACGACAATATCATCGAGAAATGCCAATACCGTATCCCACGCCAATCCCCGCAGCACCAAACCCATGGCACGGGAGAAGGTTGCAGGACAATTGGTAAGACCAAATGGCATTTTCACGAATTCATACAGGCCATGCTTGGTGATAAACGCTGTCTTCTTACGGTCTTCATCCTTCATCTTAATCTGCCAATACCCCCAAATCGCGTCCAGTTTAGAAAACCAGATATTCCCCGACAGTGTGTCAAGGCAATCACGAATCAGAGGTAATGGATACGCATCTTTAGTCGTGATGTTGTTGAGAGCTCGATAGTCAATGCAAAAGCGCACAGAACCATCGCGCTTCCGGACCAACACAGGCGGTGATGCCCATTCGGACATGGATGGTTGAATAACACCAGCCTCCAACATCTTCTTTATCTCCTTTTCCTCCTCCCCCACAAAGCGCATAGGAGTATGGCGGAGCCGTTGCCTGATTGGTGAGGCATCTCCGGTGTCGATGCTGTGTTCAATATCACCAAAAGTGCCAATGTCGAACTGATGAGCGGCGAAGACATCCTGATAATCAACCAGTAGTTTAGTGAGCGCGTCAGCCTCTTCACTTGAGAGATTAGATCTCGAAGAGTCCAACATACCCACTAGGTGCGCCGGCACCCCCTCAGGTTGGTCACCGTCATCGTCCGCTTGATTCGACAAAGCATCCTCGGACGGAGTCACCCCCGTCTGGAACACACTCACCCCTTCAGCTTCCCTGGCCGTACCTATCTGTCTACCCTTTTTCATAGTAAGGTAGTGATCAGATGTGTTGATGACACAGATGCATGGCGCATCAGTGCGTAGATGTAAAGTTGCCGGTATCGCCACATCATCAGTAGTTGGAACTGGCTCTATAAAGAAATCAGGCATAGATAAATTGTTAGTCACAAGTTTACATTTAACATGAGCGGCTGAGTGAGGAGGAATTACTCTCCGTTTAGCCACCGTTACCTGGGCAACCCTAGGTTCCACCGGTGAATCCCCTCTTAGAGATATGGTACTGCCCCCAGTTGCCAAAAGCAAATTCCCACAATCGATAACGGCTCTCTGTGGATGAAGAAAATCACCACCCAAGAGCATATCGTCATTGATGGGGGCAACATAAAAGAATTCATGGTACTCTTTGGTTCCCAATGTAAACTGTAGCGGCCCCACCTTCGACCCTGGCATAGATGTCCCCCTCCCTGCCAAAGTAAAGGACAGGGTGGACACCACAGGTGGTGCCGGATCTAGACTTTTATAAACCTTATCGGATAGTATGGTAAAATCCGCTGCAGTATCCACGACTGCGTCAATTTTGGTACCATTGACAAAAGCAGTTGCATGCAACGCATTCAACGATTTTACCCTATTGATAACCATCCGGGTTTGAGTCTCTTCAGTTTTGGTTGTCGTCGGTGTAGATGATTCAATCAGCCCTGAGCTAATTGCAGATGGCTCAATGATCGTCACAGGATCCGGTGCTACCCCCTCTGTACTTACAGGCTTGGCCATCGGGCCCAGCTTGGAGATAGTTGACGAACCATCCTCTTTCTGGCCAGCTTCCGGAACCGGGTTAGGTCGTCGGCCCTCTGACCCAACCCTTACTCGTTTAACGGATCCTGCTCATTGCCACTAACCTGACGCAAACGGCTCGCTAACCTTGGACACTCCCTATGGAAGTGTCCCACCTCCTTACATTCAAAGCAAGCCAGTTCGCCTGGTCTCAGGAAACGCATGAGCTGATCCAATTGATTCCGCATGGCGGCAATCTCCGTGTTCACGGTGTTCTCCACCCGTCCCAGATTGGTATTCAACGTCTGGAAATTACCCTCCACAGTAGCCAAACGGGCCTCCGTAGTAGGAGTATTGTTGGTGGGTGGCACCGACGTCACAGAAAGAGGATGGTTCTGGCCGTCAGTAGGTGCGGGTTCCGGAGGAACCCAAGCTGGTGCTGGCCTTTGAAACGTTACACGGTTTCCCCTCATAGGCCTCCCTCGCACCTGCTGAATGGACACCTCATCGCCAGTTTCACCCTCGGTATCGTCCTGGTCTTCTGAAGGTAGCTGAAAAGATAGTGGGGGTGCAAAAGAAGTACGGACCGTGGACCTAACATGAGGTTTCACGGTATCCTTAACCTTACTCTTACGTTTACTATATAGCCCCCTATAACTATCATATTTTTCAAACTCCCTAATAGCTCTGGGAATAGTTGAACAGTGCTTGTGCATGACGTGCCTACCTACTTCCGCATCCCTGCACCCAATACAAAACCTAACTACGGCCTGCTCTTGGATCCACTCCTTGGGCAAATCCTTAAACGCCTTTCTAGTCAAGGTTAGCACTCTATCTCCCCATTCCTCTATAGTCTCTCCCTCATTTTGCGTAGCAGTCTCTAATTTAGCTTGGAGGACTGCGGGGAGCTCGTCCTCACTAAAACGTCGGTTAAAAGCTTTAATGATCTGCCTAAAGCCCAAATCAGCGTCCATTTCTATCAGATTCACATAGAACTCAGCCGCCGCCCCGTCTAAACACCAAGTAAGGACGTCCTTACTTTCACGGTTTGTGAGTTCCTGCTCCTCTATAAATGAAGCCAACCGCCACTTAAAAAAGGACCAGTTGTCTCCCCTCCCCCTAAACGTTAGAGACCTAGGTATATCTTTTTTACGCATCCTCCTCCGTTCTAAAAAACCCTGCCGGCCTTCATAGTGCCTGATTCTCGGGGTAGCCCTAAGACACTCCACTGCTGTCCTAGCCCCTGCACTATGTCTATCCGACTGTCTATCCGACTCTCTACTCCTGCTACTATCAGTATCAGCACCATCCCCACTAAGGTCACTATCGCTGGCCGATGGAGATCGCCGGCGAGCCCTAGTTTTAGACCTAGCGGTTCTTCGTCCTCCCTAGAGCTAAAACACGAGTCTAAGGTTATTGGAGATGGCTTTTTGATGTAGCTCCTACGTTGTGTTGACCTACTCTTACTCCTATCCTGGTCAGAACGCCCAGCGAAGGTGGATGGCGTATAAACCCTAAGCCCACCTTCGAGATAACGAGGATCTCTAGCAGGTCCTGTAGTATAATACGTACCTGGTACGTCTAATAAAGGAGTAGCCTGGGGCGATGAGAGGACGTGGTATCGACCACTATGGCCCCCGTCATTTTGCCCCCGGTATGCCCCTTCCATACCTACAGATTGTGAGACCTGCGACCCCTTTCTGGCCGCTCTATTTTGCTTTTCCACTAGAGGTGACACGTTATCAATCATCTGGCCTACGCCTCCCCTTAAACTCGGATTCGGCTGAAAATCCAGGTAGTCCACCAACCTGGCAGTACCAGCTACTCCGTGTATCTGATTAATATTAGAGGGCGTAATGTTGCCATGGGTAGCCCGCCATTTAATTATTCTAGTTGCTCGTTTCTTCCCTACATTAGGGACTCCATGAAGATCTTGCACTGGGCAAAAGTTAACTAGAACCTTATTAGACGACATGATCTAAAAATCGTCTCTCTTCTATTGGGTTGTTATGCTCCTAAATCTAGTTACAGTGTATGACAGATGTTATTAAGCAAAGAGTACGATACAAATTAAAATACCGCCAGACGTAATAAAAATTACAGGCCCAACAGTAGAATAAAATATCGTCAATGCAGTAACACACACACAATATTGCAAAATGGCTGTTGGAGATGCAAATATAATAAAATATTTCACCAGCAAACCTGCAATGAGAAACAACTAGATTATCCAAAAAGACGTCAATACAGTTTAACAACACTTACCACTAAACCTTCCCCCGATGCAAAGAAAGGAGAGCGATAATGCCACTGTGAGGTTAACACAATAATACCCACAGCCAGTATAATTTCTCAAGATGAAAAACCTGACTGACGGACGAAAAAGATGTTATCAATAAAAAACAATCAAATTTAAAATTAGTGGTGCCACTCAGTTCAACGGCCACGCCTAGTATCCCACCAGGTGATACGGCCTAATAAACTGTCCACTAATACTTCAACTATAGCAAAATAAATACAACTCCCGGTACGCATCGACTACCCCGTTGATACGCTAATCAGCAAGTATCCAAATGCCACAATACTGCGTGATTAACTTTACCGGTATGTTATACCTTCAATAAATATACCAACTTCAATAAACTAACAAATGCACCGTAGGTACAATAAGTTAATAGTTTCAGCAGAGGACGAAATACCTCGCAATCAACCCGATCACGTTAAGAATGCCAGCTGGCAATCAAGGCACCCGCCTCCCCACCAAAAATAAAGATTACCGAGCAGCTCCAATGTTGTGATTTTAGGTCGGTGCTGGAATGGCCTGATAATGAAAGCTACTAGGCTTACCTTAACAGTCCCGCTTGTCCTAAATCACACAAGTATCCGAAAGCAGTAAATCCAAATATATTGGTCAATTCCGGTTGCGTCCGTTTCTCCTTGGTTCCTGCTTCGAATAGACCGGTTCGGGCGGCGTCGAAGTCCCACGTTAACATTTGCATACCCCCTGTATGCAAATCAAGCTGTCGGGGCGACGCCCTCGTTCGGTCGGAGGGGTGGTCTGTTTACCCAGCGGGCGCCGTTCACAACAACAGCCAGCTTGCTGTACCATATATATTTACAGTTGAAGCTTGTTTAACTAATTTTTATGATAAAAATAAAACAAACATTTTTCAGGGAAAATGGTTGCAATACAAGCCTGAAATTGAGAACCTTCCAGCAGCACTGTACAAGTAGACAGAGGGGAAAAGCCAGCTTAGCCATTTTACAACACAAACAAATGTTCTCTGTACTGTAGTAAGTCAAATATTTATTTTCTCTTTTTATAAGTTATAAGTAATGTGTTTTAATTACCATAGAAAGGTAGTATACTTATTTGACTATGTCAAAGTAAGCAATTTCACTAGCCCAATTTTGCACTAAATATGCATGATCTATTTTTTCCAGATTTTCATACTTTGCTTTTACTTTTTTTAAAGATGTTGAGCTGATGAAGACTGGAACAGAGGTCACCCAAAGACAACAATGATAGACTCGGTATTGGAATATGATTGGATATTGCAGGAAAAATATTTCTGACTCTCCTGCTGCATTCGGCCAATATGTTCTTGTCCAGCTTGTAAAATATTGTATAATTTTTTTTGTATTATATGTACAGTATATTATTTTGTAAACATAACATTCAATAAATAAAAAAAAACTACTACAACAGTACACAGGATAAATTCTTCAAATTTACTTACACTTCATAATTTTACTGTAAATATTACAGTGCAAAAGGAGTTAATAATATATATATATACAGTATATCTTATTGAATTCCTCTTCTTCTTCGTATTAGGAGCCAACTTCATATGTGAAGACTCTGCTCCTCCAACTCTGTTTTGCTAGCTCTACTGTATTTGGTTGTGTATTATTGTTCTATTTAGTTATTCTTTTACAGAGAGAAACTGACTGCCTTATTTATTTATAATTATTATTATTAATTATCATTATATTATCATTATATTATTATCCTGTATTGTTTTTTGTGTCAATTTGTCTACTAATTATCAATGTGTTGATTGTGGCAGTAATTACGACAGCTATAGTCTTCTAAGATCGCTCACATCCATTACGAAGTGTCATTTTAATAGTATAGTAAGAAACGTTTCAATAAATTGTGAATGTTGCCACTGTACGATACATTTTATGTTTCTCACTACTTGCTCTTATTGTTCAATCAATCAACCTAAAAAAAAAAGAAATTTGTGTCAAAATATCTGCATAAAATGTTTATTTGCATTCCGCAATTTGAACCTATTGCATTTGATACAGAAAATATTTTTAAAATATTGCATCAGTAAAACATCCAAAACAATATTTAGATTTTCTTTTTTTTTAAATTTTCACTGCCGAATAGATAGTTGAAATCTTTAAAAATTAAACCAATTCATCATGATTAAAACAAAAATACATCCCTTCTGGTGGTGGTCTACTGTAGCCCTAGCTAGCAGTGTACTGCCTAGGCCTACTACACTCTACTTCTAGAGACAGAAGTAGGCAGCAGTTAGGCTACTCGAGACTGTCAGTGCTAGTACTGTAGTAGTAGTAGTAGTAGTAGAAGACTAGTAGTACAGTAGCAGCAAATTCGGGCCTAGGCATAGCTAGGCCTCTCCTGTTACCGAAACAAAAACTCACCTAAATGAATAAGATTCAACATCAAAGTTACCAACTGTAATTCTAACTTAGCATTCTGCTAGCTATAGTTTTCGTGTTTTTTTCAAGATTCGTCTCGCATCACTACTCGACTCTCTCGCACGCATGCATTGCTTTAGTTGTTGGCTGTTGATTTGGAAAGCATCATCATCCACACGATGTATCCATACAATATGAATATTTATGAGCTAACTCAGGTCAAGGGTTAAATTAAACCGGAACACATTTGTCTTCCAGACAAATAGCTTCCGGTTGGTTAATTTTTGCATTAAATTGCGATTTTCCCGTGTAAAAAATTAGTTTTTTCAATCCAAATTGAGGTCAAAGTGAATAACTTTTATGTGCAATTAAAATGGCCTATTCAACAAAAATATTGAAAAAAAAATTTTTTTCCAGGGGGACAATACATCTTTAAGGTATACTAATATTCTTCAGAACTCTAGATCAAATACTAACATTTATTTAAAAAAATATTTATGTGGAATAAACTTGATTTGTTATCATGTTTAATTCAACTATGACGTAATCGCACCGCATATGACAATACAAATGACAGGGTAATGGTAAAGCATTATCAAGCATAATGTGTAAAGTTATAACATTACATAATAAGTAATGTATGCCTATTCGTTAAGCAGACATATATCTCAATCATTTGAGGTGCTGTATAGTGAACTATAAATCACGAAGTAAACTGATTTAAAAACATTCAATTCTCGGTGCACTATTTATATTTCTCCATGATCATGTTTTGATAATACAACATCACATTTGTTTCACTTATATCTCCTAGTATAATACCAAACCTAACTATTATCCTTACATGGTAGGCATACATGCAAAACACTAAGTTACTGTATCACTGGAGTGATATTTGAGTGTGTGGAAATACAGATCTGAGAATCTGGTATTTAAAACATTTCATAGAATGTAACTCCGAGTAACCCTTCAAAATAAACATATTGTTGCATGACTTCCTTGTACATATCGACCTTCTATTTCCTTCTTTATGATATTTTCTAAAGGATATTCAAACGAAACTCTTGATAGAATAAACAAGGAATCTACAAGTTCATAAAGCAGTAATATATTTATATTAGTATTTCTTGGTTCAAATAGAATCCTACGTTATTCAAAAGTGTTTTGAAAGACTACGATTCAAAATAAACACAATGTAGGCCTATTACAAAGTATAATGCATTATTCTTTGTTATTAATCCTTTGAACCTCCTAGTACCTATTTAAACATATAAGATCAAGATAAACTTATATAAAGCACTATTTCTACATGCATTGATTAGTTTCTTGTACAAACAAACAACTAGTTTTATATTTATTTAGTATTTCTTGGTTCAATTAATATAATCCTATATATCCAAAAAGTGTTTTGAAAGGCTAAAGATTCAAAATAAACAAGTCACAATGTATTGCAAAGTATAATGCATTATTCTTTGTTATTACTCTTTTGAACCTCCTAGCACCTATTAAAACATATAAGATCAAGATAAACGTATATAAAGCATTATTGAAACATGCATTGATTAGTTTCTTGTACAAACAAACAACTAGTTTTATATTTATTTATTATTTCTTGGTTCAAATTATAATCTTATATATCCAAAAAGTGTTTTGAAAGGATAAAGATTCAAAATAAACACGTCACAATGTATTGCAAAGTATAATGCATTATTCATTGAACCAAATTCTAAAGTCTAAAATATAAAACTATTTGAGCATATTATTAATCCTTTGAACCCCCTGGTACTATTGAAACATATCAGATCAAGAAAAACGTATATAAAGCACTATTTCTACATTTATTTATTAGTTCCTGGTACATACAACGTTGTGAACATTCCAAAAAGTTATAATGTTTGGAGATATTATTTTGAGTGAAACATTTTAGTTGTATCAGACGATACATACCTCGTGTTTACATTTACAGGAAAATGTTACTAACATTTCTGATTTTGATACTTGGAATTTCTAATCTTGTCAATTCACAAAGTGAGTATTTTTGTCTAAGTTAGCTTTATAACTGTTTGTATCTATATATATAGATAAAATACGTAAGGGCAAAATTCGGTAAATCTCGGTTTATTTCTAGAATTTTTACTCACGGTATATAAAGTTGGTTCATACTTTCGGTACTGATTTTAACCATCTGATGTAACCCTGTTTACTAATTAAATTGAGTTAGGTAATTAGTTATTGACGATTAAAACGAATTTAGGTTCAACGATTTGCCCCAGCTAGGGGTGTTTTCCGATCGTGGTATACACTGTCTAATGGATGTCCATCTTGAAAAATACCCGCCACAAAAATACGAGGAGGCTTCGCATTTTCCTATCTCCTCCTACGATAATTGTTTTTAATAGGTGAAAACTGGTTGAACAGCTAGAGTACAGCATCATAATGTTGAAGACAGGCCGATTTTCTTTAAAAAATACTATTTTGATAGATTTAATATACGATTATACAAATGTATTGATTTGCGATGAATGGAACATTCCAATCTCTGTTTCACAAGTGTCTATTCCCTCAGGCGTCGTAAAGGCAAGTACAGTACTGTATACTCGAAATTCGATCCATTTTTGTTTTCAATCTGTGCTGCAGAGGTTGGATATAATTTTTTTTTAAACGGATAATGAGCTAGCGTTTTCACTCGCCGTATATTATGTACAAATCTTTATTATTGCAGTTAAACCACCCACATCATCACCTTTCCCTCACTGGCATGAGTAGCGTTGTAAAACCAGTAGAGAATAGGCCTACGGTACATCACATGCCCTAAACGCAGAACAACTTTGGTGGGTAGGGTAGGAACCAACATGAATTGGCTCTAAGAAACAATTGAAAACCATTAGGCCTACTAATTAAGTTGAGTTAGATAATTTAATATTTATTGACGATTAAATCGAATTTATGATTTTTCCCGAATAGAGGTGGTTTTCACAAATTGTTTTACATTATATTATAAACATATACACGTCGTAGTGATGTATCGTTACTGTGCTGTACTATTTCAATCGACTAGGACGGTGATAGTTTCAACAAAGTATTACATCGCAATGTTTTACTGTGTTTAGTGGTATATTATTTGTAAAACATGAAAGCAATTAATATTTCGTTACTAAATGGATAAAGAATCTATTTTAACATTGTTCCTCTTTGCACCCATCCTCTTCCCCATCCCTCAACCATAATGTTACATACAAAACACAAATTAAGTTTGTTTAAATTTGACTTAAACAATTGGTCTTATTTTGTGACAAGTTTCTCTTTCGGAAGTAATAGGGTGCTAATTTTAGTTGAGTACATAAATCACAGTGTCCATTTATTCGTTCCTGTAAACGACATGTATTATTGTCCTGCGGTACGTACATTTTGAAATCGTCATTTTTTAACGCTGAAATTATTATGTAGCTATTCGAGAACCATCTGTGGGCACGACCTAGATGGTTTGATAATTGATAATTACACATAATATAAACGTCGTAAGTGGTGTATCGTCACATGCCACTGTACTATTTTAATACGGCTTTACCACGTTCAAACACCAGTTCTCGTCAGATCACCGAAGTTAAGCAACGTTGGGCCTCTTTAGAGCTTGGATGGGAGACCATCTGGGAATATCGGGAGCTGTGGGGGTAGTAACAAAGTGCGAGGCAGCGAGGCACGCGAGGCAGGAAAGGCATGCGAGGCAAGTCAGAAATTTATGCGAGGCATCGTTTTACCATCATCAAAAAATGCGAGGCATCATTTTATCATTTCTCAAAATTGCAAGGCAGGAAATCACTGAAATTGAAGTAGCCTAGCTAGGCCCGCTAGGCTAGTTTCCTTTTGCACCTGCCTTGTATTTTAACCAACTTTATCCTGAATACCACAGCTTAGAATTAGTAGGCCTACTTTAATGAAGAAAAATCACATAAAAGTAACAATAAATCCATTAAATTGGTGATTTTACAGACGTTGTTTTTCTCGCATTTCGCACACTCAATGTTCAATACAGTATTTTGGTTTCTATGGAACGCCAAAAGAGCAAAATTAATTAGAGGGCTAACAACTCTGTGGAATCCATTTATATTTAACGCATTATTTGGTGAAAATCAAGTACAATTTCAATAGATTTTGTCACTGTCAGTAAGGAAAAATGTTACTGTTGATAAAGTACACGGTTTCGTTAACCTTTTAAAGAATAAAATAGAAAAATTCATCATAATATCCTTAGTAGGATGTCCTAGGTCTAGACTAGGTAGTGATGTTGATTTAGGATCGATTATTATTCTTTGAAAACAGAACAGTATCAGCAGTAACATATTACAACATTTTTATTGAAAAATTCACAAATATATTGAAATAAAACGTGTTTTTCACCAATAAATGCATGAGAAATTGACGCATTCCACTGAGTTTTAGTCCTCTATTATCGTTGCTCTTTTGGCGCTCCATAGAAACAAAAATATTGAACATTGAATAAGTGAAATTCGCGAACAGTGTGCGAGAAAAACGCCTGTAAAATCATTAATTTAAGGATTTATTTGTTACTTTTTATGTGATTCTTTCATTAAAGTAATCATGAGGTATACTTCTAAGGTGTGGTATTCACACGATAAAGTTAGTTATCAAATTTGGAGTAAAAATACAAGCGAAGGAAACTAGCGCCAGGTTTATTAGTACGTACATGGACAACAATAAATAAAAATCGTTCGTAATATACCTAGCTTACTAAAACAGGAATAGTGTATCATTATTAAATATTACACCAATTATTATTTTATCAAAATTGATTAAATTATTTTCTACATAGGCCTCTTATCTAAGTTAGGGCTAAGCATATTAGCTAAAGTTTAATTTTAGGCCTAGTATTACAATTGTCGGACGTAAGTCTTTTTTCACACGCGCTCGCCTCCAGAATTCTGTCGCAATTTTTGTCTTTGCGGCATGTTATTGGATCGGCATATCAGTTACCTTTTATTCACCGCCAGTTATTGAACTTGTCCTGGCAATCGCTGTTCACCTTATTTGCGAGAGAGGTACACGTGTTGTTCCTAGAGAATGGAATGTCAAAAATGTCTTTGGCACGCCGCTCAGAGAGAAGTCTGTGCGTTGCTGCTGAAACCACGTGCTATAGGAGGGGAATGCACCACAATCCTCTGAGCTGAGGGCTGAATCATTCCGCTACCTGCTAATTAGTAAAGAGGGATTTTCCATCTCTCGGGTCTACCGGATCTAGGCGCAGGGGTGTGACAAAATATTATTTTCACTCTGCTATGTTCGAGAGACATGTGAGTGAACACGCTCGAAATGCCAACAAACATTGCAGTCATTTGATGAGTGTGTCGCTATAACAATTATTGTTTATCGAAAGTTGAAGACTGTCGTTCAGATTTTTGAACCGTAGTTTGGACACTTTTGTAAAAGTAAAATTTGACACGATATGACTTGAATGAAAAAACAATCGTTACATAAAAATAAACAACATGATGAGTGTATAAACGAATCTATTTAGATACGCTTGTATCGATTGATTATTAGGCCTATAATATAGCATAATAGCACGTTAAGATATGCCTCGCACCTTTTTGAAATTGTAAACTATATGCCTCGCATGCCTCGCACTTTTGGAAATGATAAAATGATGCCTCGCACAAATATTTGGCATGCCTCGCTTGCCTCGCATGCCTCGCTTGCCTCGCGTGCCTCGCTGCCTCGCACTTTGTCAACACTCGTTCTGTGGTCCCGTTAGGCAGTTGAAATCCGCACTGCTGACTGGCAGCCCCTGCATCTAGTATCTGCCTCAGATGTATTGGTTTATGCTCTGGTCAAGGTGGGCACTAGATGAGAGAAGCCCTTGATCAATGTTAAGACTATCAAGGTGATTTAATAGTCGTGTCTTTGTTTGTATCAAACCTGTTAGTGGCGGTAATTATCGCTGTTGGTTTCGATTGATTAAAAATAAATAAACTAAAAAATAAATAAATAAAAATTGAGTATGATAATGACAATTTGACGGTATTTTGTTGTTGCTGTCTCTGTTTACTACGGCACATTATTATAAAATAATAATGTAAATATGCATATGTTTGTTTGATGTTGCATGTTTTAGCGGATAGTAGCCATTGGTGGCATTTGCAGCTATAAAGAAATTGAATTGAATTGAATTGAATTAAGAACTACGTATTTAAACAATATTTTTATTCTATTTTTTTTGTATATCCGCTTATACTTTTAAATATATTTTTAGCATTTATTTTTCTTTCACCAAAATGATTTGACAAGATGATAAACATACATTTAAATTTAGATTTAGAGCTATTTTGTGTTTATAGAATCCATGTAATACTCCCTTCATTTTTAAAACTAAGTACAAGCTACTTACTAAAATGAATGAACAAAAACAGTACAGTAAAAATGTTGTTAAATCTTAATTGATTAACAAAATATAATGATTTTTATCCTACCATTTACAAACGTGCATACCCTTTTCAGTAATGGTTTTGCCCATTCGATTACAATGCAATTGGATTTGTCTTTTTTTCTAGTCACATTTGATAATTGTACAGGAGATGAGGGAATCAATAACACCGGTGCATTTCCATATGCATACACTATCCCAGTTATTACAGCAACCGTGAATTCAAGTGGTTTAGCTGCAGATGTTCAGGTGACATCAAGACCGGCATATGTTCCAGGTACTGTTGTAAACTTTGGGGTAGATGAAGTTCTTAATCTTCAGTATACAGCATTGGCCGCTGGTGAAACGGGTGTTGTGTGCGAGTTTTCTGTAATGGTTTTCGGTAAGTCTATCATGTTTGTCATATTCAACACAGCCAAACTAAATTACCAGCAACAAATTATTGTTATTGTTATTATTTATTTTGTCAGTCAAGTCGTGTCTACAAATTAGTATCATTGTAATACGAGCCATTATAGTAAATTATCTTTTCACAGTATTATCCTATCTAGTTGTAAGGCCTAAATAAACATTATTAGTTCAGTTAAGTTTAATAAAATGTATTTAATATAAATGATAATAATAAAGATATTAAAACAATATTAGTAATAACAGAAAAGCAAACAAAATAGAATGAAATAAAGAACAACAGAATAATTAAAAGAAAAAATATTACGATCAGGGATTCTTGTGTCATCTTGACCCTTGACTTTACAAAGTAAATATAACAAAATTAAAATAATATCCAAATAACAATATTTTCTAATTATTCATAATAACGAGACATATATAATTTTTATATATCTAAAATGTTATAGGCCTGTATAAAAATATGTAACAAAGCAGATTGTTTAATAGCATTCCATAAATGCGGACCTGGTCTGTTTTTACTGTTTACGCGACTGCAGCCATGTTGTTAAACATCAGGAATGTATTGAAGTGATAATAACATGTGTAGAAAAGTCATGCGTATTATGTTATATATATATTTTGTAATTTTTTTTGCAAAAGTTAAAAAAAAATGATTTAAATACGTACACATGAATTTGTATGTAACATTTTATATTATGTGACTCAAACTGTAGGAAGACAATGTAATTTGTTAAAAAATAATGCATTTTACATTTCATTGTAAATTACAAAATCGTATTACTTAATTTATATGATTTACATTATTGCTTTTTAAAAGTAACGTTAATCGTTAATTATATTGATTACTGTAGGTATTGGATACCATGGGCCGGATTTATCAAACTTGCTTAGCAAAAAAATCATCTTAACTTTGCCTAAGTCAGATTTATCAATATATTTAAGCAAAAAAATTTGCTTAATTTTGTCTTAAATCTAAGACGAACAACACCCTGCCTTAAGATGAAAAATTTCGTCTTATCTCATTTCTGCAACAGAAACATTCTTTTTTGACAACGCGAGCGCGCTAGGCTGGAACATTGAACATTCAGAAAGGCTACGCTAGTGCGTTTTACGCTCTACTACGGACGCTAAAAATAATGATATCGATCTTCATAAAGATGGCCTAGAAATTGGACGAGCAAAACTAACATTTTCGGGATAGGTACGACCCAATTGACTAGCTTTTAGAAAACTGTATCGACTGCCAAGGGTCGCTGTCATTGATAAAAATAAATAAATGTTGATTTGATTTAAGTTTAGAGCGAATGATTTTCGTATGTATTTCCGACTGTTGTGCTCTTTCTCTATTTCAAGTAATAAAAACAATAGTAGCCAGAATGCTACTCTTGTTGGGAGTGAAAATACGGAGATAAAATGTTATAGCGCGGCCGCGTAATTTTTTTTTCCAGGACGAACGTGGGCAGAAATCATGAATAATTCATGATTAATTATGACATAATAGGGAACATTATAGAGGGATAATTAGTGTAAACAACGTCTGCCAACCGAAATGTTTGGTCTAGTGGTAAAGGCTTTAACCTATTACGCTGAAGCCCTTGGTTCGAGGTCTTTCATGAACATGTTTTTTTAATAGTTGAGAGAGATTATTTAGAGGGTTAGGTTTAGTATTTTTAGGAAGTAGATCAGCTATCTTTAAATTCTTTATAATAGAAAATAATTAAGGTAATGAATTATTCATGACTTCTGCCCACGCTCGTTTGTCCTGTAAAAAAAAAAACACGCAGCGCGGCCATCGCTAAGAGAAAAAAGCTAATACACATGCGTAAGCAAGAATTTTTCGTCTTAAGACATAATTTGCTGCCCTCTAGAGTTTAATTTTGCGCATGTGCAAAGTAAAATTTACCTAAGACAATTTTTCTGCTAAGACGGTTTGATAAATAAGATTAAGTTATTTGCTTAAGCACTTCTTAAATATTTCAGCTTAAGCAAAAATATAAGCAAATATTGATAAATGCCAACCCATATTATTATGTTAATGACATATTTGAGTGTACTTTAGCTGTTAGGATGTTTGAATTTTAGCAGCATTGTTCGTCGCCCAGACATAGAATCTGCCAAGGGTCGAGCGAGGAATCGATTGATGATACACCGAAAATCAAATCTCTCTCACTGTATACTATTCAAAAAACTCTTATTGATGTTACAGTGAATGCTTTTGTAAATATAAGCAAGAAAGTGTGAAATTATAATCTCACATATACGATACTTTGTTTAATATTAAATTATGTACATGTCATCCATTACTGTAGATATTGGAAACCCTAATGTGATTTCCTATCCTGTTAACGTACTATTGTCTACGGATCCTGGACAATCAACAGCTTTATATAACTGGACAGCTCCATTTGCTATTGATAATTCTAATACAGTCATAGTCTCTTACGAAACCAATGGAGTAACGTTTAGCAATCCGTCGTACAACTTTCCTATAGGACTCCGTGTTGTAAAAGTGAATGTTTCAGACCCATCTGGAAACAGCGTTTCAGGGATGTTCACAGTCACTGTGGAAGGTATTTGTCTAATTATTTGACAAGAACATTTGCATTGCAATCACAATGGTTTTGAATAGAAATAAAACATAAAGGTCTTATAAAAGTGATATAATAATTCATTTTTTAGTTTTTAAAGAGTTGTTTGTTTTAGAGATTCTGTGTATTTTTTTTTACAAATTGTTGGTACAGTTTGTTGGTGATAATATAAATGGTTTGATTTGTGTTAAAACTAAAACTATTTTATAATTTATCATGCTTATAAGCTAAGTCTCATTTGAGGCTTAGGGAGTGGAGTAAAAGAGTCGTGAGTTAAAACCCGGCCACTAGGTCTGAATTGAACCATGAACCTTGGAATTGGAAAGCAAGTACGTTAACCATCAAGCTACATCTCTTCTACACATTAACCTTAAATATTTTTTTTATTTATATTTAGTAGAGAGGAAATATATAATTAATTAAAATGTATAATTTGTTTTTTTTTACAGATACAGAGGACCCCAGTATCATATGTCCAACAAATTCTACAAACTCTTTTTCCAGCTTTAATGCAGACATTTGGACGATACACACAGACAGTGGTGAAAATTTTGCCACGGTTACCTGGGATCCACCTTCAGTCAGTGATAACAGTGGAGACTCTACTCTTTCTGAACCAACATTCAGTTCTGGAAACATGTTTAACGTTGGAGTAAATTACACAATTGTTTATAATGTGTCAGATCCTAGTGGAAATCGGAATACTTGTTCATTTACAATTAGAGTTGAAGGTTCGTTTCATATTTTTTTAATTGCTAATTGACAAATCTAACAACGCCACTAGTTGAAAACATTTTGGCTAATGTAGCATGAAAAAACATGTTTATAAATGTACGTATAAAACTACCTAATTACTATATTTATGAAAAAAAATTAAAATAGTTGAATTTGTCCATGTTTGGATTAAATGGTTGTAATTATTTATATGTGATTCGAATGTTGCATTCTTAGGATACATCGACGTTATTGTTTCTTTGATATTTACGGTGGTTGATTGATATTGATTGGTTATTGATTCCTTTTTGTAATTAGATCATGAGGGTCCAGTTATCACATGCCCAATGCCGTTAACTATCAGTAACACTCAAGATGCAAGCAGTGGAATTGCAGTGTGGGTAATACAAGCAACAGATAATGTAGAAGTAGCAAGTCTTTTAGAAGACTCAAATGCAATTGGTTCATTTACACCTGGACTGAACACCTCGACACATTACACAAAAAGTGTTAGAATTGGTGCTGTAACTGTAAACTTCACAGCAACAGACTCGTTTGGTAATATAGCTGAATGTAGTGTACATATAATTGTAAGAGGTATGTTATTCTATGCATTGTGTTGTAGTCACCTTAACTGAACCATGAAAGAAGTCCAACGATTTCTTTTCCAATTTCTTTTTTCTATGTATTCCAACTCATGGGGTTTGAAGTTCAGAAAAAATTCACAAAATCGTAATCTATTTGTTTAATGCTATTATGAAGATATCAAGTTGAACTTATAGGTCTCACTACTAAAATAATAACAATAATTGTATTTACAATATTAATTGTACAATTTCACACTTGCATACTAACAAATATATGTATTTTGTATAGGCCTATGTGTTTGTTAAATATAAAAAAAAAAACAAAAAAAAATCAGCTCCTTTTTAAAGGTATAATACGTTTTATCTCAATAGATGAACAAGCTCCCCATATTATTGATTGTCCTATTGATTTTACTGCTAACACAACGACTGGTGAGGTATTTGCCACTAATATCACATGGGTGTCACCAACCTCTACTGATAATTCTGGGGAAACTCTTCAAATAGAATCGGAATACACTTCTGGTGATAATATGTTTCCAATTGGTAACACAACAGTCCATTACAATGTCTCAGATTCATCTGGTAACTTTAATTATAGCTGTAGTTTTGTTATCACAGTTGAAGGTATGTCTACTGCACTCTATAGGAGATTTTAATTAAAATACAATTTTAAAAAATTCAATCAATAAATCAATATTGATTGATTAATTATTATACAATTACCGTAATATTGCGTTTACACTGGTATTTTAAATTAATTGTGAGGCGATGATATACCTACATGACCTAAGTATCAGATCCATTTTGAAATGTGGTAGAGGTGACACATTGTGTGAATTGAACATAGGGAGACGCCTAGATAGATTCTCCTTCATGTTTATATTAATATTCTTTGCTATATTCAGTTTCTTAAAAGTTTTACCCTTTTTGTTATTAGATAATGAACGGCCAATGATTGACTGCCCAACAAATGTTACTTCAACGAATTACATTGGAGAGGGATTTGGACTTTTAAATGTCCGGACGGATCAAGGAAGTCAGAATTCAACAGTTACATGGGATCCTTCTGTGACAAGTGACAATAGTAATGAAACAGTGACTGTATTGTCATCACCATATGAGTCAGGTGACATGATACCAATTGGTACTCACACAATCACTTTTACAGCAACTGATCCTTATGGCAATTTTGACACCTGTGACTTTTATATCGTGGTTGAAGGTAAATAAAATAGCTGTTTAAAAAGAATAAAAATTTAGAAAATTTGCAAATTATGAAGTCTTCAGATACAAAAAATCCATTATTTAAACATTAATTAGAATATTGCATGTTAATCAAACTATACATATACATTATAAACATCATTACATTTGTCGTTACATATTTACATAACAAATGACTAGATATTTTATATTAAAGGGTTAGGATTTTCCTATCTTTTTTTTTTATCTTTTCACTTATTTTAATTTGATATGGTTTGGGTTTTAGTCTATCAATTTATGTTAATTACAGTCTTTTTTTATAAACTTTGTTTTATGAAATGCTGATTATAATGATAAATATTGTTTAAATATGTAGATGTGGAGCCACCTACTCCGATTTGTCCTTCAATAATTTATGGTATGATTGATCCTGAAAATCCCAATGTCACTGTCAGTTTCAACATTACTGTAGTGGATAATGTTCTTGTTACTATGTTTGATACCAACTATACATTAGTCTACAACCCAAGTAGAATTATTGACTTGGTTTCTTATAACTTTGAGAGTACTGGTGTATTTCCAATTGGAGAAACTATAATTGAATACACATTCCTTGACAATGCGTCACCAATTTCAAATCAAGCCTCGTGTTATGTTAAAGTAATAATTACAGGTATGTTTACTGTTTTCCCATTTCTTTATATTGCTTTATATGTTAGTTTTAAAATTATATCAATACCCAAGATGCAACTAAAAGTGCAATTATAAAAGTTTCTACATGAATGAGATGTAAATACTGATATCCAATATTAGTTTATGTGTATGTGTACTGCAATTTCTTTTGTGACTCGATTTGATGATAAAATTAATCAATCCGTCATGAATCAACAAATATTTAATTATTGATTCAGTATACCATCATATTGTATCTACTTTGCACGACGATTATTTAACCAAATCCAATTTAAAAAGGATGAGAAATAAATGCGTTATCTATTTCAAAATCATTCCAACCATAAAAACGATAGAAACAGTGTTCTATACATTTTGAAGATCAAGTAAAATAAAACAAAGCATGAAAGTTTTGTATTCAAGATATTACAGTATAGTTATATCTTACAAGGAGAAAGTATGGTAGTAACAGTAAAAAAACACATAGATGGATTTAAGGAAAAAAAAGATTTGAGGCAAACACGATATTTTTTGGCATAATGACTAGTTGTAGGCCCATAGTTTATTTTTATTTTTACTTCTTTACATATTCATTCAGAAAAAAAAACCAGCAAAAAATACCAAATTAACACGTAAATGTATATCATTAATTTATGTATTATTAATTGTCCAATGCATATGACTGTTAACAAAACAACTGGTGGGCATCTGCATTCGATGTTACATGGATGGAACCGACTGCTACCGATAACTCTGAAGAGACTCATGTAAGCCTATCAGTAGCACACTACACTACGGATCCATTATTTAATTTTAAATTTTTAATCTTAAATTTAAAATTGCATCTAGGCCTAAACGTTAAGAATAGTTATTATGATTTCTTGTGTTCTTAGGTGGTCCATGTGATACTGATCTTGTGCTTACAGAGTGGCAACGTAGTATTCTATATGACCTTGGGTCTGAGTCTCCAATATCTGATGATTTTATAATAGATGGCTGGTACAAGCTGAGAAATGAGGGTGAAAGGATCGATATTAGAATGCCAACCTCAACACCAGGAAGTTTTAAATGTGGAACTTTATTCCCAGTTTGGATTGATGGTTTGTTAACTGCTTTTTAAGTTTTATGAATCCTAACTAGATATGAATTATACTCAATAATTCTATAATACAAATATTTTGTAAGGAACTCCTCCTTTGATACCTCCCTATCTGTCTCATGCATTCCGCAAAACGTAGACTGAGTAACATATCTTAGAAAGATTTAAAAACACAATTTCTAATTTGATCGGTACATTTTTAACCTTCAGCGGGGTCAAAGTAATTAGAATTTTTGTATTTCTACACTTCTTAATATTAATTGTGTTAATTCTGGCGATCTATTTGATTATATATGGATGAATTTACTAATTCCTCCATGATTATACTGTAATGTAATGATAATAATAATTATATTGTGTTGCAGACAAAATAATAAAAAGTGGGCCGAAACAAGTTTTCCAACGGCCACGACGTTCTACAATCTCATTAGTATAGTAAATAATAAACATTCAGAGAACCATCACTTCCTAGTTATGAATTTTTTTTTTAAAGAAAATGTAGATGTTCGTGTAATTAATAATAATAATAGTATATACATTGTTATTCATGCTTCTAAAAATGTGGTAGAATATCCTTTAGTAAATAATGTTATTTGTTTACTTATTGAACAAGAAAAGTCGTAGTAAGTGTTTACGTTGTGGGTATAACATTATTTATGCTCTTTCAGGCTTAGATTTTGAATAGGTTTCATGATCACAGTTATCGGTTAACTGTTAATGGTGGGAGCAACTTATCCTGAAAAATAAATATGCTTGAATTAGAACTAGCCAGTATTTTGTTGGTACTTTGCACCATGTATAATTATAAAAGTTGATACATTTTAGTTTTGTCCCCTTGAAAAATAAATTTGTAAATTGTTGTTGTTAAATATGCTATTTTAATGTCACATAAAATGTACTTGCCTGAAAAAAAACTGCAATTTAAAGCAAAAAATTGTCAAATTGGCTGCGAGCCAATGGGTTTTTGGTTGAATTTGACCATTTATTTTGTCGTTTTATATGAGAAAATATATATATTTTTTTTACGGAAGCGATTAACTTGATTAAAACTACTGTACAAAATAAACTATTCAAAGCCTCATTTAATTAATTTTCATTTTTCATGTTTTGGGGGACAATTATTATATCTTTAAGCCTTTGTGCAATATCAACTTTAATTTTTATATATTCCTTTGTGATGTTAATCTGTATTAATTTTGTAATCTCAATGTTTTTTAAAAAAAGGTTTTTGTTTTATTTTTAATTCAACTTTATCTTATTTTGTAATTTTGTTCTTTTAGTAATTTTAAAGATGTTAGAACGTTTAAATGGTATTCCCTCTATAAATCTAGTAAACTAAATAATTGTTATTTTATTGACCTAATTCTATAGATACATATCCAGAACTTGGAGATCCAATCAAAAGTGTTACTGGCTGCATAGATGTCAATGGAGATCCGTGTGCCCTCACTGTTCCAATTTCCCTTCTTGCTTGTTCAACTGTAAATAATGATCTGTATTTTGTTCATTATTTTGTTGACACTCCTGGAACCTTAATGGGATATTGTACAGGTAAGAATAGTTTTGCTCAAACGCTCTACGTTCGCTTTACATGACGATTGATCAAAATTGCATATATTTCTGAATATAAGGAAACTACTAAAAAATATGTTCAGTGCTGTATCTCTTAGAAAGAATATAAGAAATTAAGTAATGAGAGGTATCATAACAATGTTAGTACTAGTAGCCTACCAATGCAAAATAAAGTTTATTTTTTACAATTTCAGCTGCACCTTTTAACAACTTTCTTTGCAATACCATAACATTTCTACTACTACTCTTTTTCTTATTCTTTACTACTCTACAACATGTATTTATTATGAGGGCGTGTGGCGCAGTGTGTTTGACGTTGAACTATCGATCGTCAGTCCTAGGTTTGAATCCAACTCTCGCCGCATTGCTTGTATCCGTAGGCAAGATATTTTGCTTACGTTTGCCTCTCTCCACCCAGGTGTATAAATGGGTACCCGGTTAGATCAAGACACGTTCAAGAGTATGTTTCCATACGTGTTTGATCAACAAAAAAATACTTGGGTAATAATGCCTGTAAAGCGCCTTTGAGCATGATTACTCATGAAGAGGGCGCTATATAAGTGTGGTATTATTATTATTTTGTTTACGACACATTTTTAATATGTACTGTGGCAACATTTTTTATATCTGCTTGTTTAACACCCTTTTTATAGCCTTTGATGATCAACTTTATAAATTTATGTACATCATGCAATTCAGCTTTTGCCACTGCCAATTGTGATTCTGTTTTTCAGATTCGTTTTTACCTTGTAAAACTAACTTGACTTCATCACCTGAGTTCCCACCATGTGATGGTAAGTTCTGCATTCCATTTAAAGATAAAAGCAAAAATTGCATATATAGGCCTAAAGTTACGATTATTAGAGAATAAATTATCGTTATTTTTTTCCAAGCTGACATGAAAATAATCTATAGTTTTAAATACTGTAACATGGTATACAAGTATACTGTGATTATAAGTGTTGTTCAATTAAGTTTTCATTAATTATTTATTCTCAAAAATGATATAACATCGTTGAACGATATATTGACGTTTAGACTAAGTGGAGACTTACGTTAACGTATGGCGTAATGACCTTGGGATCTGACCTTGCCCAGTCAGCCTTTGCTGACTGAGTTCTATTTTATAGACATTTTTTTTTGGCACAACGCAGCTATTTTTTTAATTACAGAAAAACAATTACTCTTCTTCGTAAAAAAGTTGTTAAATCTCAATTGATAAATAAAAAATGATAGAACATCAATGAATTATACTATTGGTCAAAAGTTTCAGCTCAATCGAAGCAATTTTGAAAAATGTTAGATTGACCTTGAACTCGTTTTTTCTTATACCGATTTGCATACACACACCAAGTTTGGAGACTTTAAGAAGAATTTTTATTATTATTTTATACGATAATGAACAAATAAAGCTATTCAGTATTTACCCAATTTTGAGCTCGATCGGAGCATTTTTTGTTAAAGTGTACCTTTGACCTTTGACATCGAATAAAATTGAGTAGCACCTTCCGCGATATCGGTTTCATATTCAACACAATTTCGATTGCTTAACAAAACGGAACAGGTGGGAATGCTTTTTTATGCTTAAGATTGTTTTCAATTCCCAAGTTTCAGCTCGATCAGAGCAATTTGAACATTTTTATATTTGACCTTGACCTATTGCCTTGGTAACCGCGTTGCACCCACTTCCCTGAATTAAAAAAAGCTATAATAGAAAGGAAATTTAGCAAAACCTGACCTTCGATCATAAAGTTACCGAAAGTTAGATCAGGTAGTAGCGAGTTTATCAAATGTTGCGCGTTAGCAGAAAGATCCGTTTGAAAAATAGGCAAAATAACTCAATAGGTTTATTTATCTTTCATTACACACTTGTATACTCCTCTGTCAGTCATTTGTTTTGCACTTAAATTGGATTGTATTTTTAGTCACATTTGATAATTGTCCAGAAGATGAGACAATACACAACACCGGTGCATTTCCATATGCATACACAATCCCAGTGATTACAGCAACCGTGAATTCAAGTGGTTTAGCTGCAGATGTTCAGGTGACATCAACACCTGCATATGTTCCAGGTACTGTTTTAAACTTTGGAGTAGATGGAGTTCTTAATCTTCAATACAAATCGTCGACCGCTGGTGAAACGAATATTGTGTGCGAATTTTCTGTAACATTCCTCGGTAAGTGTATCATAATGTTTGTTATATTTAGCTTCAACATCATCAACAAATTATTACTACAGTAGCCTTTGTCATTATCTTTTTCATAATTAGAAACTCGGTCATACACTAAATTATCTTTTTCACATTAAATTATTATCCTACCCCATTTTCATATCTAATACAAACTGTTAGTTCAGTTCAGTATCAGTTATTTATTGATTAATGAAGGTAATAAGACATATTAAATTATTTTATATTTTTCTTAAAAATAAGTCACAAAACAAATTGTTTAATAAATTGTTCTATTCCACAAATGCGGACTTTGAAATTGAATTGAATTGATCACTTTATTTCAGAATAAATATTCCATAATACAACAAATACAAAACGGAAAATCACACTAAAATAGGATTTTTTCCCATTTAGTGAATTTGAAGATCGTAAAAGATAGTTCGTAGTACACATAACAATATCATTTTCACTATTCAAAATTCTTAATCTAAAACCATAGACGCACTTTCGTACATGTTCATAAAAAGAGGGAAGTCTCCCTTCTAAATGACATTGCAGTAATGTAAATATGGTAAATCTAGAGTGAATATAATGTCACTCTTCCCTGGTAAAACTAATTTTACATGATGAGCATTTAGGGAAAATTGCTTTTGATATTTGGAAACAAATATCAAATTATTGTGACTGGTCCATTTCAAATTCTCTTGAACAAAGAATGAAAACACATAAGAAGAGTGTTTGTTGTGACTCTTAATCCAAGATGGCCGATCGCACACTTTCAAATCGGATTCAAATGTTATGTTTACCTTAAATTTATTTAAATAGATTTAGTGACTCATTTAATTTTTTATATTGTAACAGATACTGGTGATCCCTACTACCCAGACTGTCCAACTGAACATTTAGTGTTTAATACAAATGACTCAAGTATGGCTGAGGCAAGGTGGACTGATCCAGTTCCAACAGATGCATCTATTGGCTCTATTTCGGAGTCAATGCAGACTAAGCCATATGAGACATCACCGGCTTACTTTCCCATAGGAGAGACTAACCTCAATTACACTGCTACTGATGGAAGTGGTAACACTGGATTTTGTATTATAATAGTTGAAGTAATTGGTAGGTAAAATTTATTTTATTTTTCTAAATAGGTAGGCAATTACAATAATGCAAATAATAGTAATCTTAAAAATTGGTATTAATATTATTATTTAAAAATATGTTGTATGCTACATTTTACTAGCATTGTGTAGTTGATTGTCGCCCGGACCAAGAATCTGCGAATCTGACTAATTCCTAAATGGTCAAAAGTCGAAAGCTCTCTATTTACTATTCGAGGAATCTGGTTGTTAGAGTTAACCTATCATCTTTCTCTTCCATGTCATAAATCTTTTACTCTAGATATTGGTGACCCTATTGTGACGTCATATCCAATTAACGCACTAAGCGTACTTCCTACGGATCATGGGAGGCCAACAGCATTTTATAATTGGACAGCTCCGGTTGCTACAGACAATTCTGGTACTGTTTTCATCTTTTACGAAACGCATGGAGTGACATTTAGCCATCCATCTTACAACTTTCCCATAGGAGTCAGTGTCGTAACAGTCAATGTGTCAGACCCATCTGGAAATAGCGTTTCAGGAATGTTCACAGTCACTGTTCAAGGTATTCAAACAAGAAATATTTCTTACCAAAACAAAAAAAAATTAATAAAAAGCTTGACATGACGTTACAATTTTAATTAATTAATTCTTTCTTCAGATCAGAATTGACTTATACATTAGTTGAGTTTACTAATTCTCATTTCTGTCAGCTGTAGTAAATTAAAGCTTTGCGTGCTTTTTATTGCTTCGTATTGGAATATAACCGTATAATGCCGCGGCTATTATTTCTACTGCACGGACACAAAATAAGTAATTAATGTTATTTCCAAACTTTTCCAAAAAAAATTTTTTTTTTTCCTGGATCCAATGTCATTGCCAGTTTCAACATTACTACTATGGATAATGTTTTAGATAAATAAATACTATATAAATGTTTAAGATAAATAAATAGTATTTTTAGCATGTTCATTTTTTGTATATTTAGATGTGGAGCCACCTACTCCAACATGTCCTTCCATAGTATATGGTATGGCTGATCCTGGATCCCATGGTACTGTCAGTTTCAACATTACTGCTGTGGATAATGTTTTAGTTGCTATGTTTGAAACCAACTATACTCTACACAACCAAATTAGTTCAACTATTAATATATTTTCCTATGTCGTTCAAACCACTGGTGTATTTCCTTTTGGAGAAACTCTTATTGAGTACACATTCTTTGACAATTCTTCGCCAATACCCAACCGAGCCTCTTGTTATGTTACAGTGATTATTCAAGGTATGTTTAGTGTTAGCATAATGTCTTTTCTCAACCGAGTAACCTACTGCTTTTCTCAGATTCTAAGAATACAAAACGATCATTTTAAATAAGTTACTACCCATGACAACCTTTTGTATATCAATACATTTATTTTATCGAAAGCAAAATGGTGATTTTAAAAATTGATGATAATAAAAGTGGGTTGATTCCACAAAAGACAAAAAGGTATACATAGTAACTAAATAAAATTAACTAAACAGTTCAAATTTGATAGGACATACCGACTCTATCATCATGGTACGGTTGAACAGCATTAGAACTGAATTGCAGGCGCGCAGCAGAAATCAAATAAGTCTGTACATCCTCATCTTCTGTAATTCTCGACGCGGGGCCTCTGAAGAGACACATTTACATATGAATTTACAGGCATAAAACAAAAAATATACCGCCTAGTGATAATGTACTGAAACTGAAAAGTTGTATAGAATCGATAAAGATGAGGAGATCATAAATAAAGAAAAATGAATAAGAAAACCCACTAACTGTATCATGGATTTCAAGGATCATTTAATAGTGTTTTTCTAATGCTTTCATGTATGCAGTATCTCAATTTTATACACACATATCTGAAAACATGTTATTGTATTGTATTATTTATTTAGGCATAGAGATAATGAAAGTTCAATAACAACGACAAAAATAGGCTTATACTTTGACGGCTCTATAAAAAGTGTTTTATATCTCTTCAATTCAGTTTATTTCATCATGCACATTCCTTATTTGTTAAATTGAAATAATAAACGAGCATCCCGTTAGTTAATGTTTAAGATCGGAAATCAATATAAATAATAACATGGTACGGTAGCTATTTTGTTTTTATCAAATAAGGTTCCATAATTTGTAACTTTGATGTTGATATGTGTGGATGGGACCCGTATCCGTACAGAGGTCACACACCCTGGAAACGCTCAAACGAACTAATTGATTGTAACATCAATCCTGACCCAGGTACATTATTTTTAATTGTCTGATATTTACATTTGAACATTTTATGTATTATATTACTGTATAATGCATATAAATAGAACAGTATACAAAGTGTTTCAGTAGCTTAGTTGTCGCAATTGACCTATTAGACACTCTAGTAACACTTTAAATTTCATAGTGATGCCAGTAAACATAAACAGATCCATTAAAAACAATTAATTGTTTCTGACAGTGACAGCGTAATTTACTTATGAGAACAAAGTGATGAATATTATTATACTTTTTAAATCCAGACACGACATAGAAAAGGCCAGCCTTTTATACACTGCACCCACAAATCTTTTCTTTATTTACAGGCGATTACTATGCATTCATTCAAGGTTCTGGATATAGTGGAAATATGTTGATCACAGAAATACCGTCGAGTTGGGGTGATTTCTGTGTTAAATTCAACTATTATTTGAGTGATACAAGTTCTGATTTAGCAATACAACACTTTCGTTCGTTTAATTATTGGGTTAAATACAAACAGTTCTATTATACAAGTACAGGGTGGAAGCTAGGCTATGCTAGCTTTACCACAAGTACTCCTATCAACCGTATGAGATTCTATTCATATGGAAATATTGTAGCAATTAACAACGTTAACATCAGTAGAGGAACATGTGAAGGTAACACGTTGTAACATTGTAATAGTATTGTTATTTAAAAAACCCCAAAGAATATTATAAATAATCATACTCTACAGTACAATGATAATTTAAAAGAATGAGCAAAGTATAAAGAACCTGTTTAAAAATATGATGATAATAAAACATTACAAAGAAAATAAAATGACATAATAAGTAAGATCCCAGCAGTTGAGATATGTATAATTAATGATTAAATTGAGAAGATGAGAATAGCTGATGTACTAAATGTATTTGTATATAAAGGTAGCTATTTCAAATGTGTAATATTCCAAAGTCAGTCATTGGTCTTTCTTGATAATATTATTGTCAAATTATTAAATGAAGTTTTTTTCAAAAAGGCATATAATATCATTATTTTTAACTTTAAAATACTAACTTACGTATTCTTGATTTAATAGATTTCGTGAAAAAAATTTACCTAACAACAAGTGAAGAAATCAGCATAACTACCCCATACTACCCGGAAAAACATAACACTGATTACAGTGAGTGGATCGTGGAAAGTCCGCAGAATACAGGAATTCTACTCACTTATTATGACTTGGCGCTACAGAGCTGTTGTGACTTTTTGAATGTCACTTATGTTGATATAATTGGCAATACTATAACTCAATATTTCACTGGACAAAACATTTACAATATTCTAGCTAAAGGTTATTTAAGCATAATATTTCAAACAAACTATAACGGTGCTAACAGAGGATTTGCTCTACAGATGGAAGTTATTGACATAGGTAAAGTATGTTTACATTTAAAAGTAAGTTAAGTTTTTCACTGTATTGTTATTGTTTAAAAATGTTTTAGACAGTACCTTTTTTAGCAATAACATTATTTCAAAACTTTTCTTATAGAGTGTTCTGGATATTTGTGTTTAAATAGTTCTAGTCCTGGTGTTTGCTTAAATAGTTCAAACGTTTGTGATGGAACTAATGATTGTGGTGATTGGTCTGATGAAAGACATGGGTGCACAGAACGTGAGTAATTTAGTATAAAAAGAATAATAAGTAAAAAGCATCTCGCATAATTCAGTATTATTATTATGTTGTTTTAATACATTGGATGCCTATTTAAACAATTTCCAACAAAATAAACTATAAAATGGTAAGCTCATGCCTCTACGAAAAGGTACAGAATTATAGTGTAGGAGGCCGATATGTCATTTATAAGAGTGTCTATTGTTTGTTATAAGCAAACGTTTACAACTATTAGACTATTATACATATATTACCATTAAGGCTCATTTCTTTAACCAGGTTTTAGTTTACTCGACATGCCCTTATTCACTTATTTACTTACTGAAGATAAGAAAGCATAAACCTCCTGATACTGTTGAGCTGCAATTAAATGTAATTGTATTGCATCAATAAATTGAGGGATTGCAAAATAATATTATTTTTAAATTATGTGTTCGTTTGCTGTACCATGAATAAGTATGTGCTCTTTTTGGTCAAATTAGTTCCCATAACTTGTAACTTTGATGTTGATATATGTGGATGGGACCCGTACCCGAATAGTGGGCGTTATTACACACCATGGCGACGTTCAGACGAGACAAATAATGATAACATTAGCCCTGGTCCAGGTAGGTATTTCGTTTTTGTTTTTACGTTACACTATAAATAAAAGTACACAAGTATATCAGTATGCTTACGTTAGTAGTAACTGTCTAGTAGATCTTACTACAAATAACATACTGTGTCTGGTAAGACACAATTATTTAAACATCATTTCTCTCAGTAAACAATGTAAACTGATGAGAAATAGTATTTTGGTTGAAAAATAGATATAAATAAAACTATTATACATTATTATAAACACACTTTTCACGCATGTCAGTTCAATAAGATTTAATAAATAATTATTTCAAAAATTAGAAAAAAACAACAAAAACCACAGGCTTGCTATTTAAAACAACATAACGTTTTATAATCATATCATCATAAATGTCAATGAATTCTACTACAAATAAAAATGTGTAATACAATATTCTGTTTATACACAACACAAAAATAAAGGTATGTGGCGGCGTGTTTACTCTAGGAAAACAATCAACGTCCCATTTTATTTTATTCCAAACGATGTTTTATGAGGATGGGGGAGGGAGAGCGCTTATTGGGTCGACTAAATAAGGTACTTGCGTTTTCTTAATTACAGGCGATTACTATGCTTTCATTCAAAGTTCTGGATCTAGGTACAATGGATATATGTGGACCACAGCAATACCGTCAAGTTGGGGTGATTTTTGTATTAAATTCAACTATTATTTGAGTGATACAAGTGATTATTTAGAAATCCAGCACTTTCGTTTGATTGATACGTGGGTTGCAAACAAACGATTCTACTTTACAAGCACAGGATGGAAGCTAGGCCATGCTAGCTTTACCACGAGTACTCCTGTTAACCGTCTGAGATTCTATTCATATACATATACATATAGAAACATTGTAGCAATTAACAACGTTGAGATCAGTAGAGGAACATGTGAAGGTAACATGTTAACAATGTGTACTAGTGTTATTTAAAAAAGCCTAAAGCATATTACAAATAATGATGTCCTACAATAAGAATTTAAAAGCAAAGAATCTGTTTAAAAATATGATAATTATGATGATAATAAAACATTGTAAAGAAAATGAAATGACATAATAAGTAAGATCCCAGCAGTTAAGATTTGTGTAATTAACTGATTAAATTGAGAAGATGTAAATAGCTGTATAGAAAAATAGATATTTCAAATTTCTTCCAAACTAATTGATGACTTGTATATTTGTCTAAGATGTTTCTAATTAAGGTAATTATTTTATAATGTAACAGTTCTTGATAATATTATTGTCAAGTTATTAAATGGAATTTTATTGAAATTCAACTTTAACTACTAATTTACGTATTTTTTTTATTTATAGATTTAGTGAAAAATATATACTTAACAACAAGTGATGAAATCAACATAACATCCCCATACTACCCAGAGAAACATAACACTGATTACAATGAGTGGATCGTGGAAAGTCCACAAAATACAGGAATTCTACTCACGTATTATGACTTGGAGCTACAGAGCTGTTGTGACTTCTTGAATGTCACTTATGTTGATATAAATGGCAATAATATAACTCAATTTTTCACCGGACAAAACATTTACAATATTCTAGCTAAACGTTACTTAAGTATAATATTTCAAAGTAACCCTAACGGTGCTATCAGAGGATTTGCTCTACAGATAGAAGTTATTGACATAGGTACAGTATGTGTACATTTTGGTTTTTCTTGTACTTTGTTATTATTTATACATTTTACTACGTGTTTCAGATTGTACTTGATTCAGCAATATAATTTAATTATAAAAATAATTATCTTTCTTGTAGAATGTTCTGGATATTTGTGCTTGAATGATTCTCGTCCTGGTGTTTGTTTAAATAGATCTAGAGTTTGTGATGGAACTAACGATTGTGGAGATTGGTCTGATGAAAGACAGTGCACAGACAGTGAGATAATTTTCATATGAAGATCTGTATATTATTAACATAATGCTAGAATCCCGTAGTTTTGAAGATGTTTTTTTTTAATTCACTATTTAAACTTAAAAAATGTGCATAATTATTTTTTAAATACAATATAGGCTATAAATAGGCCTTACGTAAAGCGTGGAGGAGAGTATAAATGTTATAATGCGCGACCCCTTCTTCCTCCCAATTATCAAATGTCCAACATTTCTTGGAGTACAGAGAATGAATCTTTTTTAGACCAAATTTTAACTAGGTGTTTATAATTTACACTAGATTTAAACTTGTCACCGTGTGACGAGTTCGGATTATCAAGTAATTATATTTAAATGTTGTATCTATCTTACAAATACAAAAAAAAATCATTTGTATTGCCCATTGTAAATCAAGGATGTCATGTCGTTTCAAATTGATTCTCAAAAAACTCTACCAAGGGTGAGTGAAAAAACTGCAGGTGAAATCATTTGCCAACGATACTACCCTCTTTCAGTCAAATTACAATTTTTTGTTATTACTATTCTGGTCCAAAACTGTGGAACGGCCTTTCAGAATATATCAATTTAGTTTACCGCATTTTAAAAATAAAAAGTGATTTTTCGCATTTTATTATTTTCAAGTGCATGTTCGCGTTTATTTATAGCGTGGCATGCCAATTTTATTTCATAGAAAGTCAGCCTTGAATTACACTTTTGTATAAAAATCAAATGTCTTTTGTTTTTAAATTTATATTCAATTATGGAAATTTATAAAATCAAGCGTAAGTTACAATGTGTAACCCTGAAGTTGTCAAAAATGTTAGATACATATATAAATACGGACAACGTTTTATAACATTCTGTCCTGTACATACAATTGGCAGAAAGAATAATAACCTAAAATTTTTTTTTGAAGGTTTCCAATAGATTAAAGAAGGTAGACAAGACATGCCACCAGTAAATCTATGTTGGTGTAGGGATATGCTATTGTGGGAACAAAGATATAATTTAATCCCGTATCAATGATTAAAACATTATTGAGTTCTTGATTAGTATAACCACTGCAGTTTTCAATGATATATTCCTTAGTCCAATGATTTCCTGAAAATAATTTATAGTATTTCCTGAAATAAATATGGTACTACATTCTTTTAGGTTTGTTGGATCTTAAGGGTCATGTTTATATTTGTACTTGTACATTCTTATTCAAAATACCTATTGGATTAAGAGATATTAGCATATTTTAGATGGCGTACTTGAATGACCTTTGACCTTGACCCCAAAGAAAAATCAAATACATTATTATGAATCTCTGGGGTCATGTTAATTTTTGTGTTTAATACATTCTTATACAAATTTCTTTATGGTTTAAGAGATAATTGGGATGAAAGTTGTCAAATGGCAGCCATTTTGATTGTATGCAAATTAGGCCACTTATATTGGGCAGATCAGGGTAGATTTTGGATATTGCATTCTCTTATATATATATTGAACATATTTCAACATTAGAACAAGCTGTTGCAATTTGTTTGACTCAACGCCTATTTTTTCGGTATTCCGGTCCTGGACATTTTTTCGATGTTAGTTTGGTTAGTTTTTTAAAAACATCATCGTGCGAAATTCAATATCTTCAAGCTTATCTTTAATAACCTTTTTTCTCTCTTTTGTGGTTAACCATCAAATTTATTCATTCAATCTTTATATGTATTATATTAACATTTCATTTTCGTACTTTAAATTTCCCTTTTTCGTTATTTTATGATTTTCACACTTTTTGATTATGCATACAAATAACCATAAAAACTTATCCACACTTCATTTTGTACAGGATATAATACATTTTAAACATACAGTATATTTTGGAAACGTATGTTATGTTACTACATAAAAACATTTCAATTATGGATGCCACTTATAAGTTACGACATGCCTACTGTGTTCATATCGTTTAAAATAAGTTTAAACAGAATCCAAGGATTCTGGCATACAGGTTTTTAAAGCTCAGTTAGAATTTGATTGTGTATAATGACGTACACGGCAATTGAGTACAATTGATTTTTTTATTTGACAGTTACACCCTAACAGTTCTTTGAAAATGCTACTGCTTTTATCTAACATATGTTTTTTGTCTTCAATGACTCCACAATTGTTACAAATGTTACTATTTTTCAGTTTCCAGTTATACAGGTACGATTCTATTCAGTAATTTGTTATTCTTTTTTCATTTTTCTTTTTGTTTCCAGACATCACAACACCTGATATCTTTAAATACGTTATTCCATTTAAGATTGCTTTTCGGTAGAATAAATACATTATTAACGAAGTTAGAATAAACATCTTGTCATGTCATCTAATTTACCTCCGCCAAGGAGGTATATGTAATCGATCATGTTTGTCTGTTTGTTTGTTAGCAGGATTACTCAAAAAGTAATTACAAGATCTTTACCAAAATCAAACTGCAGATAGATATGTGGTCAAGGACCACTCCATTCAATGTTGAAGGCAATTCAGACCACGGTCCCAATTCTGAACCACTTTTTAGTATAATTTTCAGACCTGTTAGTGTTAAAAGATAGGAAAGAATTTTCAAAAGCCGGCGAACAGTCTTAAAATAACAAATAAACTGAAATTGCATTTTCTCGAGGAAATAATTTGATTTAATTTACAGGTATTTTAATACGAGTAGTTTAATAAAAACCTATTTCTTTTAAAATTCACCCGTTTGTTTTAGGCGTTGCTGTTCTATTGTTAATCAACTGATACTATTATTATTGATTTTTATAGATTTATCCTAAATCACACACATCATTAAGACACACACACAAATTCCCGGAGAAATCTTATGTAGGAGAATTTTACAGTAGACGGAGGAATGCACTCTCGGAGTGGCTTTCTTGTTATATTTTGTTGATATTGTATTCCAGATTCACATTCATATATTGGTTCATATTGGCATATTATTCTTAATAACTTTTTCAAAGTAAGTTATCTCAGTTCTTCAGTATTCTCATAATCCGACGATGTTTGAGTTCCATTTTCTCACTCGTGTTTCTAAATTCCCGCTATTGACCTTCGTGTTGGTTTTAAAACGTTCAAAAATAAGTCTTGCGTAGTATGGAGGAAACAAGTGGATATGTGCTTGTCACTTGCATTGAATCCCATTTAATAATTGTTTTAAGTCTTGTTTTCTTGGCTTCTATAATATACACCTAGTAAAAGATCATCTGATTTATTAATGTTAGCTGATAGGTTTTAGTATGTAATGTATAGTATAACGCCACTCCCAGCTGCTGATAATTTGTCTTTCCGAAATGCTATATAACCAGCAATGGCTATCATATTATCTATGATATCCTGTGAGCGTTTTGACTCGGTAATAGCTATTACACTTAGGTTAATTGTGTGTACAAATATTTCAATCCTCCTGTTTTATATAATACAGTTCGCATAGTATAATAGCATTTCAAATGTTTACATTCTTTATCTATATTTTCAGAACCTAAATGAAATAAAAATGTCTGTTCTTTTCTTTTGTAAAAATGTCCTTTATTTCCAAAAACAACAAAGGTTGACCTATCTTGCCTCTTTTAATTGCAACATTCTCTCCCTTTTCTATGCGATGCTAGTTATCTTGTAAGAATTGCATTTGCTTCCTCTGTTTAGGTGTAAGGTCGTATGTAATGAAAATATTTGTCATAGTATCCACATTATTTCAACTCTTTTGGAATTAAGACATAATTATTACCATTTTAGTGTTATTGTTGTTAACTGTGATACGCAAGGGTCTTAGTATTTTTTCCTTCAACCTATTTGGGTTACCAATTTCAGCTAAAGGATCGAATTTACACACCAATATATTAAGGACTCTGTCTGTTGCTTTGATATACAGTAGCTTCCGTTCAGGGACACTTCTTATACACAGATTCTACAAGATTGTGTATACTTACATTTGAGAGACAGACAAAGATTTGGTGAATTATAGTAAGATTAGAAAACTATACCATAAGACATTCCAACATGTTTAATCTATACGTCTTTTCACTAACGTAAAATAGCATAATGCAAACATTGGGACTTATGCAAACATTGGGACTTATTCAAACATTGGGACTTATATGCAAACTTTGGCTGCTGTCGTATTGTTACATTTCACCCGATTCTGCTACTGTCAATCGGTTGTACATTTCTGCATTAATCAACACATTGAATTGAACTTAGTGCTTCCTTTTTAGTTTTCAATAATTTGTTCGAATAGGGATTTGAATTGAACATTTCGATTATTTTTTCGTTTTCCGTGTTTTTTTTTTGTGTTTAAAATCAGATCTTATAACTTGTAACTTTGATGTTGATATGTGTGGATGGGACCCGTATCCGCAAAGTAGTAGTAGTAGTACTCCTTGGAAACTATCAGACGACACAACTGATGATAACATTAACCCTGGTCCAGGTAGGTTTTATGTTTATGTTTGTAAGTTAATGTAGGCCTTTATACCCTTCTTAGTAATTAAAGTAGACACACTACAAAGCTGTCTCTGTATGCTAAACAACTTTGAATTCAGTAAACAACAATATATCCGAATAAATATTATTTTGGTGAATCACCCGCGTGGTTGATAGATTATACTCATTGCATATATCTGTAGCATGTCTTTTCAATACCATTTAATTAAAAAAAAAAAAAAAATACGCTTGATTTTTAAACAGCATACTTTTATTTCTTATTTATAGGCGATTATTATGCTTTCATTAAAACATATGGATCTCGGTCGTCCATGTATGGACAAATGTGGACCACAGTGATACCATCGAGTTGGGAAAATTTCTGCGTTACGTTTGACTTCTATCTGAGTTATACAAATGATTATATAGACATTCAACACTATCGTTTGATTAATACGTGGGTTACACACAAACGGTTCTACTCTACAAGTAACAAATGGAAGCAAGGTCAAGCCAGCTTTGCCACAAGTACTCCTATCAACCGTCTGAGATTCGATGGGAGATCATATAGAACTATTGTAGCTATCAACAACGTTAACATCAGTAGAGGATCCTGTGAAGGTAATTTATAAATATAGTTTAAATTAAGGAAAACTTATAACAAATACATTATGATAACTGTAAAGATGAGCAAACAATAAAGATGATTTAATAAAGATGATACGTTTACTGGCCTATTACAACTTTTTTCTAATATATTCTTTGTAAGTATGCGTTTTAATATTGATTACGTCTACGGCAAGCCTATTATTGATTGCTGATATTTCAAGATTATTCTCTGTACTTTGTTGTTTTCCCTTTAAAATATCCTATTCTAATTACTTGAATGGGACACTTAATCAAACTTCACTTTTGATATTTGTGAACTCCAATCATCTAATCATTTAAACGATTTAACGCAAAAATAGTAAATCATGCATTTCCGCCGTCTGTCTTTCCATTGACTGTAATACTAACTTAAGTATTTCTCGATTCAATAGATTGTGTGGAAAATATTTATCTAACAGCAGGTGATGTTATTAACATAACATCTCCATATTACCCAGAACACCATGATAACTACCAATTTTGCGAGTGGATCGTGCAAAGTCCGCAAAATACAGGAATTCTACTCACGTTTTATGACTTGGAACTGGAAAGTGGTTACGACTTTTTGAATATCACCTATGTTGATAACGTTGGTAGTACTGTGACTGAATATATCACTGGGACGGAATATATCACTGATCCAAATACTAACAACTCTATTCTAGCTAAAACAAACATTAATATAACTTTTGTAACAAACCAATGGGGTGTTAACAGAGGATTTGCTCTAGGACTGAAGGTTACTGGCATAGGTATGTTTACATACGTATTTTATGCATTTTTTTAGATTAAACATAAATGTATACAAATAGTAATAATGTATGTTTTGGATGATATTATTTTTGTTTTTCATTTAATATAATTAGTGGTATGGAATAGTTTTGCTTGACTGGAAAAATCGATATCAATATACAAGAAATCATGTTATTGTATTGCATTTCATTAATAGATAATGAACCTCTAATAATTGAATGCCCAACATATGTCACATCAAGCAATTACGTCGGAGGAGGAAATGGACTATTAAAGGTTAGCACAGATATAGGAAGTCCAAATGCCACTGTCACATGGGATCCTCCTATGACAAATATCGATGAAACAGAGGCTTTAGTTTCGTCTCCATATGAGTCAGGTGACATGCTACCAATTGGTATTCATACAATCACATTTACAGCAACGGATTCTTTTGGCAATAGAGACGCCTGTGAATTTGATCTGCAAGTTGAAGGTAAAATATATAAACCTCATTTTTTTTTGTGTGATCTACTAGTCCATTCATTGATTACCTTACGTCTTGATGTATAATTCGTTTTTTTTAGCTAGCTAACGAATAAACAAAACAAAACACTACTGCACGTGTAGTGAGTGACCAATTTAAAATCACTGATACTCTTAAAGAATGGCATAGTTCAGTACCGCATTTTCTATGAAATAGTTTTATCTTAATTCAGGTGTAGAGTATAAACAAAATGGCTCGTAATTTATTGTGGAATTGATTAGGCCATCGGTTGCAGAGCGCAACCTTTGGTTACTGTTTCATTAAACTACGCCGCTCTCAGTAATATAGCAGCCACAGTTGCTCAACGAATATCAATCCATCCGGTCAACGGCTTGCTTATTGCTTGTTCATATGATAAATATATACCATTGTAACTGTGTTATATGTAAACATTAGTAACCCTTGTTTAATCCTGTTATATTATTAAATAGATAATGAGGATCCAGTCTTAGTCTGTCCACCTAATATTACAACTACTACAACGGATGGTTTAAATCAAGCCTTAAATTTCAACTGGACTGATCCAATAGTAATTGACAATTCTGGTGAAGATATAACACCAACCTCCAAGTACAATCCTGGAAATAATCTATTTGATATTGGTAGCACTGATGTTATATATGATGCAGTTGATAGTTCAGGCAATGCAGGAACATGTACCTTTATAGTTACCGTTAATGGTGAGTAACCCATCTCCCCACATGTCGTGAAGTGTCAACATTAGATGTAATGATAATATAAAAAATTAATTATTATATTAAACGATTTTTTCAGCATGTTCTTCTTCAATATGTATTTTAAAAGTTAGGCATTGTTTTGAATTAAATAATTATTATAATCATGTTTTAGATCTAGAAGTTCCATAACATAGAAATTATTGTATATAAAGGATGCATTTCTACCTTGATCTTCTCCACTGGGTATTGTTTTGAGTATAAATCATTTTAATCATTTTAATTATTATATTATATGAATGTTTTAGATTCAGAAGCTCCAGATATTATAGATTGTCCAATTGGTATGGTTGTTTACGCAACAACTGGTGAGGCATTTGCAATAAATGTCACATGGTTGGGACCAACAGCTACTGATAACTCTGGAGAGACTCCTGTACCAGTATCAGACTACAATTATGGTGATAATATGTTGGCAATTGGTGATACAACAGTCCAGTACAATGTCTCAGATTCAGCTGGTAACTTTAATGATAGCTGCAGTTTTATTATCACTGTTAAAGGTAAGGTAGGAGAATGCCAAAATATAAATCAATAATAATTAAAACATATATTGATGTGACACGATGACTCATATAATAGAATTATATAATGAAATACGAGAAATCGATATGTGTTCTAATATCCACAAACTATTACGTTGATTATTGCTATTATAAATTTACATTTAAATAGTATAACTTTCTAATTATTACATATTAATTTGTATGTATCTGTTTTGTTACAAAATGTATACTGCATTGATACATCCATCAAGAAACTGCATAATTATGTGTTGTTTGAACTAATGAGCATGCCAGTTTTATTTTAAATTATTCTCTTCTCATCTGTATTTTTGGCTTATCAAGAAAACCTTTTCCATTGTGATTGTCAAAATTATCTTATTATTTAATTGAATTGATTCTACCGCAATGTTCACGTCACACTGCGCGGTGGTACACTCAGAGCCATTTATTAATGTACAGTAAACATATTATATTGTTTGTTTTCATTAGATGAGCAAGAGCCAGTATTCAAATTTTGTCCTGAGAGCATTTTCACAGAAACTGATCATAGGTCATCTACTGCAAGAGTAAGTTGGGACACCCCTGACATTGAAGATAACTCGGGCCAAGTGTCACTAGTTGCGTCAACGAGTCCTGATAGTTCGTTTAATATTGGAACCACTCCCGTAATATACACTGCTAGTGATAACAGCAATAACATGAACAAATGTGAATTTAATGTCACGGTTCAAGGTAACTTGAAATAATCTGTTTTTTATTTGGTATATTATTAATAAAATATTACAATAATATTTGTTAATACTGTATAATAATGTAACTGTACCTAAAAATAAATATTTATAATTACGTAATATCTGTACAGACCAAAATAAGATGATCTAGAATGCAAATAACAAGCCTATAAACATCTACTTTACCAACAATTCTTCCATAAATAGAATAAACTGGAAACAAATAAAAATAGAAGGCGTAATAATGTTGGTAGACGTAAATATGTTAAGATACAATCAGTCTATTTGGGTTTTAAATATCTCAATACCGTATTAAATGTTAAAAATGTCTTTATAATATTATTTTTTAGTCTCAGGTGAAGATTTGATGTTTATTTTTTTGTAGATAACGAACCACCGGTTTTAGAATGTCCTGGTGACATCATTGATATAGCAACTACCACATCTGGAATTGCTATTACTTGGCCAGACCTTAGATATATTGATAATTCTGGAAAATCTGTAATATTAAATTCAACAAGTAATTCTGGAGATATATTTACCTTTGGGACGCATACCGTGATTTATACGGGATTTGACCAATCGCAAAACAGTGGTACATGTAAATTTGAAATAAAAATAGGAGGCAAGTATTTTTGTTTAATGATTAATTTGACGTGAATGTGGAATGTATCAAACAATACTGCTACTAACCAAATCGGCCACAGAAAAACTGGCACAAAAATCAACCTGATGAAGAATGGAAATAAAGATTTTTTTCTAATATAACCAAATGAATGTGTTGCTCTCTCCTAGAGCGCTTCGGCTAGCATTTCCATTTGAATATAGTAACAAATCAATACAACATTAGAAGGTTGTCGACTAGGAGTACTAGGCCTACTAGCTGTACTGTACATATATGATAACGCTTTTTTTCATTAAAGATTCCTGTACTTCTTCACCATGTCAAAATGGAGGAACTTGTGTACAGTTGGAAACGAGCTTTGCATGTAGCTGTCCTGTGTTATATGAAGGCAACTTATGTCAAATACTACCAGGTATTAACTAAACTTTGAACTTTGCTAATTTCTCAAGGTATAGGCTTTTTATGGGATTAGGACATGCATGAATGATATAAATGATACAATTAATAAATCAAATGTTTGTACATTAATCATATTATATGTATTATACTGTATAATGTAGGTGAACCAACAGCAGAAATTCAACCTTTATCACTAAGTGCTAATTTAAAAAATACAGTCACTTTCCAATGTATTGTAACTTACTCAATTAATTGGCGTTGGTATAAAGACGACATCGAACTCCCATCTGAAACACAAAGGCTAAAGTTTCTCACAATTAATGAAGTTAGTCTGGAAAACCAAGGCTATTATTACTGCAAATCATTTGGAGTATCGCCACATGATGGCGTAACAGACATATCAATGAAGGCAGCGCTTGTTGTTACAGGTAAACGTAATTCAATATTAATATGTAAACGAATAGTGATCCAATTGCAAAATAGGGACAGTTACATGGATTGTGGAATTAGCTCTCTAGACAAATTTTATAAAGACAAAGTATATAAGTAAACTGCACTCAACTCAATTGACTTACTTTGGTATACTTCCATCCAATCGTTATGACCATGAAGAATTTATGACTAGTGCAGCTATTGTATCTGTATTCATTTTGTTGTGATGTATTGAGGTAGGTACAATGTCTAGACTTCGTATCAGAAAAGCAGATATTGTATGTATGTGTATATGAAACTGCTGACTTCAATGTTACATTAAATAGTTTATTATAATAATGTGTTTCTATTAATCCTTAGATGCATTTACTGTACCAACAGTATTAACTTTCAAGAATTTACAATTTACGTCTGCATTAAGCAACCCTTCCTCGAAAGAATTCAAAAACACTTCAACTGAAATTGAAAACTACGTAGGTTTTGTTAAACAATTTAGAAAAGTCGTTATCTGTATTTTTACCATCCCACCCCACCTCCTCTTCTCTAATATCATCTGTTGCTACCAACAGGCAATACCTATTTAAGTATTCATTTTTAGCTGTGTATTTTTGACATGATAAACACCTATAACCTTATTTTTCCACAGTAGTGGTGTCAACATAAATGCATAGCCATGCCAAATTACAAAACATTTTTGTTTTATGAACTTATTATTTTTTCTTGTTTTCAGTTAACTGAGAGTATAAGTATAACTGATATATTTGTTCAAGTTCGTACACTACGTTCTGGGAGTGTGATTGCTAACATCAACATATATAAACCAAGTGCAGACCAAAGTTACAATAATTTCAGCAAAAGTTTATCAGGAGAATTTAAAATAATAGGAGATAAAGGAGTTATAGATGCTGATAATATTGTCATATTTAGCACGGGTAAAACATGTTCAACGAGATTTTAAATTACTTGACATGTGACTTCTTGTTTCCATCCTGATTCAGAATCGTTTCCCAATAGATGGATAACATTTTATTATAAACAAAATATTATGATATCCTTTATTTCGTATCCTCTCTCTCTCGGTATCAACCATTTGCATACATTAAACACTTACATTACTAAATGTTTATTTTAATGTTTTTTTAGATTATTTTAATCAATAATAAGCCTGTATACATTGTTTTTATTCATTAGAGAGTTGCAATGTAGAGATAATAGGTGGATTAACATTTGGGCCTGCTGATGTCGGTCAGAATACACCATCTGAAGAAGTTTGTCCAGAATCTAAAATCAACTGTAAGTTGTATGATCGTTTTAATTATTTTCCTGTTTTGTGGATTGATCTTTTTCATATATGAAATAAAATGTTGATAACAATTCCTGGAGGATTAGATGGCACCTACTACTTCCTGATATTTGTGATGCTGTACTTTGACAGCTTGCATGGGATTAATATAACGAGACAATAGGCCTTGCGTCTTCATATTAAACATTTTCAGATGAAAGATATTCATAACAATGTATTACATGGCGGCGGTGCGTTATTGCCTTATTATTATATGCCTCAGAAGAATCTGTCTTCATTCACAGAGTGATATAAATATTATATTTTGTCATTAATAGATGGTATGCCCCTAGGCTTGTGTACATGCTATAGTGATGGTCTGTCAGCTGCTGTGTGGCAGGATGTGATTTTGCAAGACTGTGGTCGGGATGCTACATCTGATGAACTTCTAGAAAGGTTAAATATGGTCAGTGAAGAAAGTGCTATATTGACTATTACTAAGTACTGAGATCAGGGAGTTGTTAACAATAACAATTCCCTGCTGAGATCTAATTGTAATAAACTAATTAATAATGATTTAATCATCATCATCATCATAATTTATTTGATCTACTTACTTTTAGTTCATCTTGTTTTACTATCTTATTATATTGTAATTCATTTTAGATCACAGTTACTGAAGAAAATGCAGAGGAAGTAATTACAGCAGTTAACAACATTACAGCAACTGAATCAGAGACTATTACACCAGATGGTTTGGAAGCAACTGCAGAAATTATTGAAAGTGTTACTGCGGTAAATTCAACATCTGCTGAAGTGAGTTTATCTTTTGTTTATATACATTGCAATATAAAATATTAAATTTGTAAACTAGAGTTGTCCATGTGTATTATTATTATTTATTTGTTTTAATTTTCGTCCAGGTGACATCAACATTAGTTGGCACTGTTGCTAGTCTTTTTGAAGTAGACGATGATGTACTCTTAGAGAGTCAGATGCAAACACAAGCTCCTAGTAGAATTGTGGAATCCCTTGAAGAACAATTAGCAGTTGTTGATCTTAAAAACGATAAATATGAATTTGTAACCAGCAGCGTAGCAGTGCAAGCTCAAAGTGTTAAAACAAATGAACTTGATCACACTGGGATTGGAATCGCATCTTATCAATCTGCAGATACTAATGCACTAGTAAATGTGACAGGATTTAGTAAGAAGGATGAGCTGAATAATGCCGCATCTGTCAGTATTTACATTCCTCCAACAATTACTAAAACGTTTGCAGCCTACAATGGTAAGTGGTCAGAATGACGATTAATTTAAAATGCAACATGATCAGGATCATCATCAACGTACTCGTTATTCATAATTAATAATCAACACACAAGTATGATATGACTGTTCCAAATGTTTCAAAGAAACAAAAGTTTACAACATTGTAATTATAATGTATGTTCGGATTTTTCATCAGAAAACTTCCCTTTTAATGATTTATATGATTTTTTTTTAAACAGGAACATCTGATTTTCGTGTAGTTACAGTAATATATAATGACAGTTCACTATTTCCAACAAACCAGTCAAATAATGCAACAAGAACCAATGGTCAGATTATTTCATTGTCAATACCTGGAGTTAAACTGAACAATTTATCAGATCCAATTGTCACAACATTTATACCTGCCGAGGTAATTAGACATTTCAACATTACGTTTTATTATTATAACCGGCCGACACATATCTGTCATTGGGCTTAGTGGTACGCATTGCCTTGTTGATTGTATCCTATAGAGTGCGGTTCTCTACTTTCTTGAAAGTTGAGATAATATGCTTACAATTATGAAAAGTTTGATCCGACTCTTTGTATGTTACCATGTTTTATTACAAAATAAAAAGTTTGATAAATATATTGCATTTCAAGTCTCATTATGTAGTTAGCAGATATACTTCTAGTACATCGTAACTAGTTGAAAGCAGGAACATTAGTCGGCCAAGAATTGTTAAAATTACCTCATTCATTTTATAATCATTCCAATTTCTTTTTATTTAGATATCCAAAAATAATAATGAGACAGCATGTGTGTTTTGGAATTTTGAACTTGATGATGGTAATGGTGGCTGGTCAAGTGCTGGATGCTACTTAGCTAATGGATCGTTGGATGGCAGTGACAGACAAATTTGTCATTGTAACCATTTAACCAATTTTGCAATCCTGATGGCAAGTTATGAAAGTTCTATAGCAAACGTAGCATACATATAATGCATTTTTATGAGTGCTATGATTCAAATAAATTCATTAGGTGAAAGATAAAAGGTGAAGCCAAGCCAAGATAAAATAGAACAAATGTTCATCTTTCACTGATTGAATTTTGTTCGAATTGCTATTCAACAATTCTTGAGAGTGTAGAACAAAAAACGACATTAGGTTTTAATAGAATATTTATTGAACATCATTAATCATCCAATCATTTTTTTATGTACTTGTTTTGTTCATTTTTTTTTTTATTTTTTAACTTCTCATTAACTCTGTTAGTGAAGGATCTGGACCAACAGGTAAACACCTCTAAAACGGTCCAGTCGGTCCAGTCCCAATTTGCACAGTGGCTGTGTGTGACAGTGGCTGTGTTTGTGTGGACTAGTACACTACTCGTCTCGAGAGATATATTAGGTTCTTTAAAGTGCACATGACCTGTGTGTACACTGGACCTACGGTTTATATCCGAGAAGTTCTCCATGGTTCTTCCGCCAGAACCATGGAGCAAGTGAGCGAACCATTGCCGATGTTATGGCTACGTACTCGCCTGTTATTTAACACTACAGTATATTAGTAAACATATTATAAATCCTTCAATAGATACAATGATGAAGTATATTATGATTTTAATAGAATATTTATTGAACATCATCAATCAAGTTATTAGGTGCTTGTAAATAATTTTTATAGTGCGAAACTACAGTGTATTAATGAAAATAATATTATGAATCCTTCAATAGGTATACAAAATGCAGTCCAGAAAGGATTGAATTATAACAATATTATGGTTTCTCAGCACCAGACTGAACTATAGACAATGTGGTAGGCTTGTAAATCCATTTAAAACCAGCCCAACTCATATCAAGGCTAGTCAGTAATGGTACCGCTTTATAAAAATTAAATTGTATTTTTCCATTTAGAATTTTTATCCAGGTCAAGAAGATTCAGCGATTCCAAGGTATATCACAAATATTGGTCTTGGTGTTTCAATCGTTTGTTTACTTGCAACTTTAGTCTCTTTTACAATCAACAGGTAGGATCGAAATTAATTCATAACATTTATCATTACAAGTTGGAATTTGTTTTTTTTTAAATTACAATGATAATTGGATTTTAATTAGGTAATGAAGTTAACCATACAAAAGGTAGCCAAAACAATAATATAATAATAATAATAAGGGAAACTTGTTTTCACAATAATGTATAATATAGCTAATTATAGTGATCTGCAAATCTTGGTTTTACTCAGAAACAACTCATATACTTACTATGTATTGAATACTTTTGGTAGCTAGATTGGTTTAAATTAAAATACACATTTTTATTGAACTGCATTTTTTGTATTATTTCCTACTATAGAATAAATCGCAGACTACATCTTAGATTAGGGACAAAATGGTAATCGTTCTTCATTCGTAAATTTCAACTAATGAAGTTGACTCTATGTTTATAAAAATGAGTTTATTCTAAAATGATGAGACCTCCTCCGTGTTTACAAAAATATAATTGTTTCTCAAAAAGTTTTGTGAAATGTTTTGAAATATATTAAATTTATGATTAACTAATCTTTTTTCAATTTAATTGTTCAAACTTTTAATTGATAACATTCTTATCTTTTTATAAACAGTTCAGTTCAATGTGATGACAAAACAATATTATACATTCACTCAGGCTAAATTACAGATGCTGTTTCATTTTTTTTTTTTTTCAGAAAGCTACGAAAGAGTAAACCAAAACAAATATTATGCCACCTGTGTGTATCATTACTCTGCTTGTATCTGATCTTTCTGGTTGGGATTGACAGAAAAGATAAAAAAGGTTCTTGTACGGCCATTGCTGGACTGATTCACTACTTTTTGTTGACGTCTATGTTTTGGATGTCTGTGCAGGCATTTAACCTGTATTACTTGATCGTGAAAGTTTATAATACACACGTTTCTAGGTTTTTCTTAAAAGCCTGTCTTTTTGCTTGGGGTAAGTGCACAAACATACAAAATGACAATTATTAGCTAATGTAAACTAACTACATGATAAAAAAGAAGTAATTGATTATGGCAGTTTGTTGCCAAAGCATGTTTTAAAATGGAAAACAAGCGTCTCACGCGCTACTCGGTAAATTGATTCATTGGACTTACTTTTTAAGTTATACATTAGGATGTGTGATTATCACTATATATACATTTATTGTTTACAGGTCTACCAGCTGTGATTGTTGCTATTACTGTTGGTATTGATGTTGACAATTATGCAAATAAAGACTAGTAAGTTACAACATTTATTTAGAAACAATTCAAGAAATAAAGGCAGCATACATTAATTAAAATAACTTAAATGGTAACATTAAATTGTAAACTATTAATATTTATTAAATATTGAGTAAACCAACTCGCAGTTTTCCGATAATTTGACTAACTTCATACTTAAAAACGGTTTTATTTATCTTTTAAATGTACTCATCCTTTAACTACAACATATTATTGAGAACATACATTCTCATTTATGGCAAATTCATTTCTCATGTTTTAGTCGTTCTATAATAACAATAGAATATAGTATACCACTTTAAAACTGAGTTTATTTTTTGTTTACAGCTGTTTCCTTGTTGTAACCCGTATGTATTACAGCGTAGCATTACCTATTGCAATCGTATTACTCTTTAATATGATTGTGTTTATTATGGTGTTACACAGCATAAGTAAACTTGGTAAAATAACAGCACAAGCTCACGAACACAACAAAAGCAGGCACTTACTGCAGAATGCAGCGTGCATATCTGTAATTATGGGATTGACATGGGTTATTGGATTCTTTGCAATTGGTAGTGCCACCGATGAGATTCAGATACTCTTCTGTATCCTGAATTCTTTTCAAGGCTTTGCTATCTTCGTCCTTTATTGTTTAAGAAGTAAGGATGTTCGTATTTTCTGGACAGAAGAGGTGCGTAAACGATTTAACGGGGTATCTTCAACACTTAGAGGAACCAAAAGTAGCTCTGTCAATTCCAGTGCAGGTAAAACTACTTCCTTTGGTTTGAATTCGTCTAAAGAAGAGCAACCGAATTCGGATTTTAAAACCAATTCAAGTAACAACCAAGAGTATGTTGCTTGATTGGCGCATGTTTCTAATGATTATTGGGACCGCCCAATCTCTATAACGGTGATGGTTTCTATGATTTTAGTAAACTTTCTGTTCTATATATTATACTTATTTCAGTCATCATCATCAGTCAAGGTAAAAACAAATCAATTCGATTTAGATAACACCAGTATAATTGTATCTTGGATCCTGATGTAAACAAACTACTTTTGCATTAATATTAAAATCATTAACAATACAATAAGAGTTTGTTGTTATGATTGATCCATTATTACAAATATTTTACATCGAATATAATGTATATAGATAGTGTATATTTTAATATGTGTGTCAAATATCATCTCTGATTTGAAACTTAATTTTTCGTGTTTGATATTTTTTAAATAAATTAAAAAAAAATTATTAAACACTCCGCAAAAAGTGAATAAAGCCCTTATGATTCTATAATTCGAACTTTTATGTGTTTTGTATTAACATTATGATCATTATTATGTATTCATATTTTAGGTACATTTGTTTGGAAAATCTAATGCAACTGCTTTTGACATATTATTATCATCATTTCAAATAATTTGATAGATTAGATAGATTGATTACTAAATCGATATATTACTAGCATTTAAGCAGTTTATTAAAAAGTAAGTAAGGAATCCCGCTATAGATTGATACTGTAATTAGCATATCAAACGTTTAAAGTTAATACAAATAAATATATTAATAATAATTAATTAGGCCTAATAATAAAATAACATGTTTAAAAACACATGATAATGGATACTAATAGCAATTTTACACAGTGATGTAAAGAATACACAATGAATGTAACTGGTAATAGTATAGAATACCATAATAAAATAATTATATGAAGCTGTTGTGTCTAAAGAGTCTTGTTTTAATTTGATATGTTTACATCACAATTGTAATGTATTTATTTGATATGACATTTAAGATAGCACGTTATATTTATCTTTGCACGTGTTAACTCATAATACAAAATGACGAAAAAAGATATATATATAAACAATAGGTAACAGGTAGCACTTGTGTTTATATTCCACTTTTTTGATTTACTACAACAACCACTATCACTTATTTCTTTCCACACTTTTGGTTTATTTGTGTAGATACTAATCTATTTCAATATGTCTTGATACATTTAATTCGTGCCGTCTTGTTGGGTAAATAATGCAAATGTGTATACCATTGCAGGCAAATATAATTTTAGTTTAAAATGTGGGTTAAAATACTTCGAAAATATTCCAGGAAATTTATATCAGCGTCTACCTTTGCCAGTTCCTTGTTGAGTCTTCCAAAACGTCTAAATAATATGACTAGAATAATGTATTCTCGTTCATTCATTTCTCTGTATTATTTAGCTAAATTATAAATCAGGTGGTATATGCAAATTTAGCATGCTTGATTTAGTTTGCTTGTTGCGTAAGAACAATACAAGAACAAAGAGATATTTTTAGAAGCCAGAAATGAACTGTTTCTATAGAGGCTTACTTTGAAGCCTAAAGCCAGCTGATGCCAAGAATTTAGAGGCTTACTTTGACTTTGATATTTTAACTTACTCTAGTAGAATACACAAGAAGATGTTGGTAAGCTCTTTATTTATAATACTCTTTTACTTTGTATATCATTATTTGTCAATCTATCAATGAGCTATTCTACTATCATTACGAACATTTCTTATAAATGTAGGCCTATATTAAATCTTATTACATGGTAATATAACTTGATACATTACGTTGTTTGATAGAGAGGTAATACTATGATTTCACTACATTTACAGTGTTATCTTAGTAAATCGGACAAATGGATCAGACATAGATTCATAATATATCAGTTTGAACCAGATAAAGTTGATTAACAAGGTAAAACTTCTTTCAGAGTGTGTCGTGTCCATAATACTGTACTACAAAATTGAGATGCCTTTTGACAGTAGTTCAAAAGGTTGAACATACATTGTCCGTATTGAATTGCGTGACTTCTTTGTACAAATATTTCTATAACTTTATCAGCTATATTTACAGTATATTATGGTAAAAGCCCATTGGGCATATGCCTGTCAACTGATTGTAATCAATAGAAACACATTGTTGTAATAGTTCGTGGAACTTTACATATTCTTAAATGTATATGGGCATTGTGTACATTATACGTTATTATATCTCAGTGCTTGGTCTCTACATACGACCATCGTCGGCGTCAAAGGAATCTCCTACGTGGAACATGTAGCCCTATCATGTAGGTTAAGTAAAGGGTTAGGCTATGGTTTTATGTCATTGTGTATTACAGATCTTCATGATACAGAACCAACTATCCGGCGATGATTAACGTGTAACCTACACGTAACTGTTCTGGAATCAATTCTTACCTTTAGTGATTCTTACCTTTAGTGATTAAAAGAGGCTGTGAGCTTAATGCTCGTAATGCAGGAATAATTTAAAGATTTTTATTTGTGCTATTCAGATTGTACTGTAGACAATTCACAATGTTAGCTTTAGTTAATTAATCCATCTTGCTTCTTGTTTGACTAGTATTCCCATTGCCTTTGATTTACTTTCATTATTGGAAATCACACCCGGCCAAACAAATCCATAAAAAAGATAATCAAATACACTCTCGATGGGTTTTAAAGGTAAGCATATTACACACTCTCTGGATTCTACCATTATATAAAATAATTGTATATACCTTATGTCATTAATATTGATATGATTACGTATCGGTTTTATATCCGCATCCCCTTTTTGATCCTAAACACACTTTCTGGATCCGAGTCTGTACCCTCTGACTTACATAATTCCATTGGAGCAATTGCGTGTCAGACATTTCCTTATTGACAGTGGGCGAACAGTGAACTGTACTATTTGAAGATGGTTTTATAGAAGCCTTGGATGTCTTTTCAAAATCAAAAGGTGTGAAATTGTAAGCATTATGTATTGCTGTACATGCATGACAGAAGAAACAAATTAGGTTAGGATAAAAGTACATGCCGGAAAAAATGATTTCAAACAACAAACAAAGTTCATAAGCTTTTTACATGTTATTTCCTGTTCAAACAGCACTACAGATTACTGTCGATATATCGTACCAAAATAGAACACATCTTAATTCGAGGTTTGTTTATGATCAATGCGTCTGAGGTATAATGTCATTCATTATTTGTATTGTGATAATTGGACTTCTGAATAATCTTGTCAATTCACAAAGTGAGTATGTTGTCTATTTAGAGTCGTATCTTAATTAATCTTAATTATTTTTCCAAGAAATCTTAAAAACATGAGACATTGGGTCAGTAAAGTTCAGATTTGAGGGATCGTTGGTATTATTTATGTTTAGAGAGTGAATATAATATGCATTTCCAATGCCTGTCAAATATCAGAAACATGAACTTTTTCAATATCTTTTTTATTTGAATATATTGTCTCGTTACCACTCTTTTAAAAACTGTCTAATGTGTGTAAACCTATATGATATCAAAAGAAAATCCAGATAATACTACTCAATAAGGTGTATGTGGTCGAATTGAAAACGAAACAACAGATGATGGGTGGGAGGCGACTAGTTCGCATTAGATATGATCATGGAGTAATAATAATTACTCCATGATATGATAGGTGGAATTCACTCTTCCCTGATAGGCCGTAGTGTAAACACGGTTTATGATACCAATTTGACATTTTGGTGATCGTAGGATTATTAAAAGAACGATGATATATATGTACGGGTATGTTGGAAGTTATGTTATAAATAAATGAGTTTATGAGTTGTGATGGGTGGGTAGTGGGTAATGTTTGTGAGGTGTCTGACATGAGAATTTGTTAGAAGGCTATGTCACACATATGCCTGGAAGGGTTTATTATTAGTCTATCAGATGTGATTGGACGAAATAGAGTAGAAATGATGCAGAAATTTAGGCAATAATCATACATTGCTGCCTGTCAGGCTTATATAATATGTTGTTACATACATATAATGTGTATGGGATCGATAAATGTTTAGGTTTGCTATTACACATTGAATGTCACTATTTGTGTTAATATTATTATTTTGCCTGCCTTAGACTGTCCTTAATTACTCTTTGCGTTAAATTAAATTTGCGTTACTGTATAAACTATATTTAGTGACTTGGATTTAATTCAAGTTTTAAAAAATATTAATAAAATGAATTAAGCTGAAATTATTGTATAAATAAAAACAAATTAGTTAATTATTTGTAATTTAAATTATAAAGATAACTTAAATAATCCTCAAATTTACCTAAATAGAAGGAGGAATTGACATCTTTAAATATTATTTCATGGTTTCCTAATTAGTTTAATTAAAAATAAAATAAACATAGACTCGATTTATGTTTGTATTTTTTAATGACTTTAATTTATTATTCTTAGGCCCATGTGATACTGATCTGGTGCTTACAGAGTGGCAACGTAGTATTCTTTACGACACTCCGCCGTCTGAGTCTCCAATATCTGATGATTTTATAATAGATGGCTGGTACAAGCTGAGAAATGAGGGTGATAGGATAGATATCAGAATGCCAACCTCATCACCTGGAACTTTTAAATGTGGAACTCTATTCCCAGTTTGGATTGATGGTTTGTTAACTGTTTGTTATTATAGAAATGAGTCCAATATAATATAAATCATTATATCATCATCGTCATTTTTCTTGAAGGTTATCTAGACTTGAAGCTTATCTAAACTAGATCGTAGCCACACATTGTTCTCGATTACTGTAATAAAACTTCGGCATAAATAACTGGCATGTACGCAATACTTTACCGCAATACTATTAATATTGCTCTACTTTAATAAACTAAGAGCTCAAATACATTTGTTCTTGTCTTGAGTACAAACAATTAAAAAAAATGGCTGTACCTGCAATCCTCAAAATTTTGAAAACTATGTGAGATTTTTTTTTTATCAATGTACTTTGCATTTAAACAAAAATTATGTTTCAATTTGTGTAATGACAACCAAATAATATTTGGTCAATGACTCAAAAGCCTCCTTTTTTTAGTTAAACCCCTTAAAAAGTTAGGCCAAAATACCACATGAAGCGAATGAATACACCCTGATATATATGTAATCAAGTACAATTGAAATTACCTCCGAAACAGAAACTTGACACAGAATTAGGTCAAATAATGATTCAAATTTAAATCCCCTATAGGGCGTAGCTGTTATGCTTCTATACCTTTAGACAATATGTAGGCCTAGGATAAATGAAACCGTTGAGCAACCACTTGTATTGAATGCAGGCCTACAGTCACGGACTTACAATTTTAAATTATTGTATTATTGCGGGTATGTTTCAGCACCAACAACCACCGACAATACCGCAATCGGAAAAACACCCAATTTTGGGGCAAAAAGTTTCACCTAAATTCGTTTTAATCGCCAATAATGTATTATCTAAATAAACTTAATTAGTGTAGGCCCCTACTTGTTTTCAGTAGGTATTATGAATCAGTACCGAAAGTATGTACCATCCTTTGAGCGATTTACTAAAATTTGCCCTTAAGTAAATTTGGAGAAAATGTTTTCATTCAGCTCATACATTGTAATTCGATACTGTCCTCCACCATTTCAGTACATTTACACGTAATGTGTTTTTAGCAATCTACACTATGTAGATAAATAGAAAGAGGACACAGTAATCATTTTTTTTAATCAATTGTATAGATACATATCCAGCACTGTGTTTTTAGCAATCTACACTATGTAAATAAATAGAAAGAGGACACAGTAATCCTTTTTTTAATCAATTGTATAGATACATATCCAGCACTTGGAGACCCGATGAAAAGTGTTACTGGCTGCATAGATGTCAGTGGAGATCCATGTGCCTTCTCTGTTCCAATTTCTCTTCTTGCTTGTTCAACTGTAAACAATGATCTATATTTTGTTCATTTTTTTACTGACACTCCTGGAACTTCAATGGGATATTGCACAGGTAAAAATAAAGTTATCAATAGTGTTCTTTCTGTTGCTGAGTCAATATAATTAATAAAAATTATCTACTATTTAGGAAAATAAAAAGTCCTGTAGACGTAACGCACCCAATTATTATATATATTATTATGCATTTATTCATCGGTCACGATGCTATAAATCCATGGAAACCTACGTATTAAAAAAAAGATTCGAGTCAATATAATAACAGCAACTATCTACTTTAGAAAATAAAACGTTTTGTTGGCGTAACACATCCTACAAAATAAAGGCCGAACCGATACGAATTTTTTGTTTTCAGATAAAAAAACAAAAGACTAAAAACGAATATAAAAAAAAAGAAATATTGATAATGTTTATTATATCTTGATAGAAATGTTTAAAATAATTGTAATTAATTCAATTTCTATTGGGATACTTAATTTTATTTAAAAATTATAATTTTGTTTTTAAAGCCTACCTAAGTTCAATGAATTTAGGGCTTTTTATTGATATGAATTTATTCAATTAAATATATCTTTATTTATCCTTCTTTGGGCAATAAAAAAATGGATTACATCACTGTATTAAAAACATTTTGAAGAGAATAAACTGCTTGATATGCCAATACTAACAACAGAGATGTAATACAATCTAATATGGCTTATAGATAAAGCATAGTGAAGATTATATAGTACATTGCAATTCCTGAATTGAAGGTATGCGATACAAGACGAAAAAAAATATAATCATTTTTTTATTAAAAACACACAGAAAGTGTACGGTTTGCATTCCCTAAGCTAAGATGGAGCTGTATACTGTGTAAGAGTAATTTTGATACATTTAAAAAAAATAATAAGTTGTGAATGTTAGTTAGAAATTAACAAATTAAAATGGGTTTTTTTTTCAGATTCTCTTTTGCCTTGTGAAGGTAACCTGACTGCTTCAGCTATTCAGTTTCCACCTTGTAATGGTGAGTTTCATCATTTATTTTTAGTCGCGTGGAAGCGACTCTATAGTTCACTATGTCGGTCGGTCGGTCTGTCGGTCTGTCTGTCGGTCTGTCTGTCTGTCTGTCGGTCCGGTATCACTATGCGTTTTATCGCTTTATGACCTTATCTTGATATCAGTTTAATCTAGCTAAGTAAATTTTTCACAGAATATTCCTTATGGCCAGGAATCGATGTGGTTATGTTTTCACGGTGCGCAATAAAAAATTACGCGGTCTACGCACGATTTAACGAAATCACGTTTGTAATCATCTTAACAACCATGAATCACAATTAAATAAAATTTGGTACTCATAAATTTCAGGGCATAAATCATCATATGGCAATACAATTACGTGCGTAGCGCATGTAACGCATGCGTACGCGTGCTTAAAATGTTCAAAATTTATTTTCGATGAAATAAGAGTACGTTTCAGGCAATTTTAAGCGTTTACAAAATTGCCATGAGTGCGCAGATTTTTGCGCGCGCACTGCGCGTTAAATGTTATTGCGCACTCTTTTTGCCCGATTTCTGTTTTCTTGACTTACTTTTCAACTCGAAATTACGTTATACGAACACGTCAAAAGTGACAGGCTACGCACGTGTAAATTAAAAAAATATAAATGTTTTTAAACATTTCAACATTTTTAAACATGTTCAGTAATTTCGGTCAGTATAGTTCACTATGTCGGTCGGTCCGTCTGTCTGTCGGTCTGTCTGTCTGTCGGTCTGTTTGTCTGTCGGTCCGGTATCACTATGCATTGTAGCACGCGACTTAATGGCTGTTGGCCTTGTTATAACACAATATGCTGCAGTTTTCTGCGGTAACAATACAACTGGCCGATGATAATACTGAAAACAGTGAAGATGAAAACAACTTTAATATGATTATTTGTTTAACATTGTCAACAACAGTATTACATTTACTGTAGTTCACGTGTAATAAATTGTTTAGGTGCATGATATGATTTCATAATGCATCAAAACCACACAAAACAACCACTGTTCTAAAATATTACTTGGGTAATACATTAAAAGTATTTTAAGACATCCATACCTGGACATAGGAATAAAAAGATTCGTTGCCCTTCATAATCATTGAACAGCCTATATTTACTTGAGTTAAATTTGTAACCTTTGTTTGCTACACAAAAATCCATCTCTTCATTGTATGAATTTCTATATTTGTTATATTAGCATTTAATAAATTATTATGTAAAGAAATTCTGCACAGATATGACTACCTCTATCGATTGTACATTGAATTTTATTATTATATAGCTTAGGTTGTGTTCAGATTTCAACTCTATAATCAAATGATAAAAAACTGAAAAGCCATGTGACGTTTCTTAGTAACTGTACAGTATGTACTTTATCGACAATGTATTGTTATTATTCCAAAGGCATTGTGTTTGAAGATAAAGTTCCTTTACAATGATTTCAAGACACGCAATCAGGTGATAATCAGTCACCTGTCACTGGGATCAAGGGTCCACTAAAAGCTTTAACGATATTGGACATTTAAATGTCTGTAAATGAATAAAACAACTTAAAAACAATCGAAATCAAATTGCAATAACAAATGAATCTATTTGTAAAAAAAATACATATACATTGTCATGTAATGACAAATCTGTCTGGGAATGTGTAAGTACAATTCAATCCGATCCGGTCTGCCTCTCTTCCAGCACGCCCCCTCTCTCATTCTTTCTCGCCACTGATAGGGCTTGATTATATTAAAAGTACATACATGTTATGATCATAACTGTTATATATCTATCTATATCAATCTTTAAAAAAATAAAAAGAGCATTCACATATACAAAGAATTCATTCCTCTTCAGCTACAAACATTAATTTTGTATGTGAAATTTTACATTTTTAGAACGTTTTTTCAAAAAAATTCTAAGAAGTTTAGCATCTATGAATATTCATGTCCTAAGTAAAAAAAAAGTAGTACTATTTAAATAAATAATGACTATTATGCCTACCAATATGCCTACTAACAATTATGTCTGTATTTCTCAAATTTATAAACAGTTATAATTATATTACCATATAAGGACCAAACCTTGTTTTTAAAAATGTTTGTATTATACATACTATTTAATATTTCAATTTTTATGTTTTATTGCATTTCATTAATAGATAATAGTAGTCCAGTGATTGAATGCCCAACAAATATAACTTCAAACAATTATTTTGGAGAAGGAAATGGGCTAATAGGTGTTAGCACAGATGAAAGAAGTCCAAATGCAACAGTCACGTGGGATCCTCCTGTGACAAGTGGCAATGGAACAGTGATTGTGGTGTCATCGTCATACGAGTCAGGTGACATGATACCAATTGGTATTCACACAATCACCTTTACAGCAACTGATTCTTCTGGTAATATTGACACATGTGACTTTGGTCTTCAGGTTGTAGGTAAAATATTTATCTGTTTTCATGAATAGTATAGTGATTTAATTAATGTACTTGATCATTGTTGGTTATAGTCAATTTTTTTTTTATATTTCTGTTTAACATTTGTGTTTTACCCATGAAACGTCATCTTGCGTTTTTCACACAGGATGAGTAAGATTGGTTTGGGCCTCAAAAATTAGTTTGTAACGATTGCTCTATAACATAACATTATAACATAAACAAAAATAACTAACTAATGTTACTCATTAAAAAGTCATTGATATTTAGATGATAATTGTAATATATAATTGAACCTTTAATTCCTGTATTTTTTTCTGTATTAATAATAGATAATGAGAATCCTGACTTGGTATGTCCCCCTGATATTACAACTACTACATCAGATGGTTTAAATCAAGCAGTTAATGTCACCTGGACTGAACCAATAGTGTATGACAATTCTGGAGAAGATGCAACACCAACGTCCAAGTACAATCCTGGAAATAATCTATTTGATATTGGCAGCACTGATGTTATATATGATGCAGTTGATAGTTCGGGCAATGTAGCAACATGCAACTTTACTGTTACTGTTAGTGGTAAGCATAACGTTGAAGAATCTTATTTTAATAAGGAGGAGCATTGTTGCTTGTTAACCATTATGCAATTAAACTAAACATCTACAGCTCACTATGTCGATTGGTTGGTCGGTCGGTCGGTAAACACTAACTTTAGCACGCGACTGCAGCCATGTATATGACCTTGTTAGAAGATGGCAGACTATCGGACAACCGAGAGTCATGGAACCAATTAGCATACGCAATGTCTACCCAATAGGAGCAGCGTAACATATGTTGTGATAATAGTTCATAACTGTTGACAATTTGATCCAGTATATCTAAATAATACTTGTTATCATTTATAGATCTAGAATCGCCAGATATTATCAATTGTCCAATGAATATGACTGTTAACACAACAACTGGTGAGGCATTTGCATTCAATGTCACATGGGTTGAACCAACAGCTACTGATAACGCTGGAGAGACTCCTGTACCAGTAGCAGACTACACTTCCGGTGATAATATGTTTCAAATTGGCGACACAACAGTCCAGTACAATGTATCAGATTCCCCTGGCAACTACAACGAAAGATGCAGTTTTGTTATCACTGTTGAAGGTAGGTTGTTATCACACTACAGTGGGCAGGCAATTTAAAGTAGCAAACATTGTTTATCAAAAATATACTGGCGGAATCTTGTGTGTTATAGTTTATCCACATAATATAGCCTACCGGTACTGTATGTTCATTTTATACATTTTAGTGAAGAGGGCAAATTACAATTATGATAAAATATATCATGTAACTGTATTATAACATGTTTGATCTTCACCTGTATCTGTACAATTCTTTGTTCTTCATATCAGTGCCTTGAATGTATTCTGTATCTTATAATTCTTTCTTTCTGCCAACATTGATTCTGATTTCTTAAAATGTTAGCAGTATGACCAATTTATGACCATTTACGGGGCTTCAAAGGCCACGTAAAATAGTACCATTTTTAGTCGCGTGGAAGCGACTCTATAGTTCACTATGTCGATCGGTCGGTCGGTCTGTCGGTCTGTCGGTCCGGTATCACTATGCGTTTTATCGCTTTCTGACCTTATCTTGATATCAGTTTAATCTAGCTAGGTCAATTTTTCACAGTATATTCCTTATGGCCAGGAATCGATGTGGTTATGTTTTCACGGTGCGCAATAAAAAATTACGCGGTCTACGCACGATTTAACGAAATCACGTTTGTAATCATATCTTCACAACCATGAATTACAATTAAATAAAATTTGGTACTCATAAATTTCAGGGCATAAATCATCATATGGCAATACAATTACGTGCGTAGCGCATGTAACGCATGCGTACGCGCGCTTACAATTTTCAAAATTTATTTTGGATGAAATAAGAGTACGTTTCAGGCAATTTTAAGCGTTTACAAAATTGCCATGAGTGCGCATATTTTTGCGCGCACACTGCGCGTTAAATGTTGTTGCGCACTCTTTTTGCCCGATTTCTGTTTCCTTGACTTACTTTTCAACTCGAAATTACGTTATACGAGCACGTCAAAAGTGACAGGCTATGCACGTGTAAATTAAAAAAATATAAATGTTTTTAAACATTTCAACATTTTTAAACATGTTCAGTAATTTCGGTCAGTATAGTTCACTATGTCGGTCGGTCTGTCTGTCTATCTGTCTGTCGGTCTGTCTGTCGGTCCGGTATCACTATGCATTGTAGCACGCGACTTAATTGCTGTTGGCCTTGTTTCTTGTTAATTTACAACAAAATCAACTAATCTGAAATTTAAATATTCAATTTCTTAATTTTTATATTTGCATTCATTTCAAAATTATGTTTTCATATTTGCTGGCACTTGAGATAAGATTTGCTTACCTTATTGCAACATTTGCATCCATTTTTTTGGAGTATGTTTCTCTCACTACATAATTTTATTGATGTCTATTGTTTCCTTCAGATTATGTCTATGTATATTTTAATTAATAGATAATGAACGTCCAATGATTGAATGCCCAAAAAATATCACTTCAAACAATTATATTGGAGAAGATAATGGACTAGTTGGTGTTAGCACAGATGAAGGAAGTCCAAATGCCACAGTCACGTGGGATCCTCCTTTGGCAAGTGACAATATTAATGCATCAGTGACTGTAGTTTCATCACCATTTGAGTCAGGTGACATGATACCAATCGGTACTCACGCAATCACCTTTACAGCAACTGATTCTTCTGGTAATATTGACACATGTGAATTAAACATCAAGATTGAAGGTAAAAATATAAAAGCTTTATTTAATAATGTATTAAATGTATAATTAAAAACCAAATTAAAAATATGACTGATTTAGCCTAGTCTAATAGGAATATTATTGGAAACTAAATACTATTTAAGTGTAATTTTTCAAATCAAAAGACAACTAATGAATAACATTTATTTTTTACAATTTGCTTGCTATATTTGACGTTGCGTTTGCGGAAACAACCTAATTAAAGGCCGCTCGAGATTAAATTAAAAGTTAACCGCTAATTGTCTCAACAATATAGTTTGTATGTATTGATCACCTGTTGAAGTGTTTAAATCTACTTTATTTAGTTTAAAATATAAATTATTTAGGGTTTATCGTTTTTCTTTTATATATCTTATATAATTATGTCATATGTCATTTAGTTGAACAAACATTTAAACATGCTTTTTTTTTGCATAGTCTTTAGAAGCTTCGTACATCAATGCTATTCTGTTTTTATATATAAACATATTTTATTATTTTGTCTATTTGGCAGATTAAACATTCCCTAATGATTTTATATTTAGATTATATTATGAATTTTGCACAGTTCATTTAAAATTCATTAACCCTTAGATCAAGAAGCTCCAGATATTATCAGTTGTCCAATGGACATGACTGTTAATACAGCGACGGGTGAGGTATTTGCAATAAATGTTACATGGATGGAACCGACAGCTACTGATAACTCTGGAGAAATTATTGAGGTAGAATCTAACTACACTTCTGGTAATATTATGTTTCCAATTGGTGACACAACAGTCCAATACAATGTCTCGGATTCATCTGGTAACTTCAATGACAGCTGTGTTTTTGTTATCACTGTTGAAGGTAGGAAATACGTTTTGTTTTGTACAGTTACGTAAGACAGATTTGACCAATAAACTTACTCCATGGTGCAAATCTACTTAGTTTTATTTATATTTATCATCAGCTGAATGTTTAAATTGAGGAGTGGGTTCTATTTTACAAAACATGAGTTTGAAGCATACATCCTCTATTCTGGAAAATGTTCAATTTCAAATTTTAACAATAACCAAATTATTAACCAAGTTCTGAAGTTTCTTCCACCAGGTAGTAGGTATTGAGTGTACTCCGAGAATAATTGTGTTACTAAATGTTTATATTTTTTTTTGCTCAGATGTTTTGACATTGACATTGTTTAAAAAAATTGCATTTCATTTTCTGTTATATAACAATTCTTTTTTTTTAATAAGTTACTTAGATATTTAACTGAATTTGTATTATCAGATAATGAAGATCCAGTTTTCAATGTGTGTCCAAATGATACCACAGTAAACACTACTACTGGACTACCAACTGCTAATGTGTCGTGGATTGAACCCACAGCAATGGATAACGCTGGCATATCGATTATCATTTTTACCATGGCCCCGGGAAGTATTTTTCCAATAGGTGATAACATTGTAATATATGCTGCAATTGATTCAAATGAAAACTTTGCTCTATGTTCATTTAGTATCACTGTAGAAGGTATGTTTTTTATATTTTAAAAATAATAATCTAATTTGATTGATCTCAATTGATATTTAATATGAATTCAATTGTATTGATTAACTTTGGTAACATTAAACAAAAATATAAAAATAGTACAATTTAACGATGCAAATAAGGAACATAAATAAGGAACATTTGACATAGTTCCTAGTTATGTTTTACAATGTTTCGGAAGTTTAGATATGCGATAATCTTGTGTTTGTACGTTTTTTTGCTTAGTTTTTTTTTTACTTTATTATTTTTGTTTCAACTTATCAGCAAATATGAAATCAATTTACTTATATAACAATGTGCATCAATAAAGTACAATACAACGAGGTAAATAAGAAATATTTGTTTGCAACATTTATTGTCAAAATGTTAGATGATAACTTAAATGTGTTATTTGCACGAACACTAATTGTTTGAATAATCAACATGATCAGTCACACGCTTCACGATCTACTCACACAAAATTGCCTTTTTAAAGATATGACTCATTTTTTATCCTATTTAAATCATAATTAACAAAAGTTTTAAATCAATTAAAAATAGTATTTTGATGTTATTTGTCACTAGTAATAACAACTTAAGCATTTATATTTTATCTGATGTTGCTGTAAATTTTAAACGTGTGATGTCGCAATCTTTAAATTTGCTTTTCTCAGTTAAAATGTCTTTCCACTTATCTTTATTGAAAAAATATGCTTCTCTAACAGAACATTCTGTTTATTTTTTTTAGATAACGAACGTCCAATGATTATCTGCCCAACAAATGTCACTTCAAACAATTATATTGGATTAGACAATGGACTAGTAAGTGTCAAAACAGATGAAGGAAGTCCAAATGCCACAGTCACTTGGGATCCTCCTTTAGCAAGTGATAATAGTAATGAAACAGTGACTGTTGTGTCATCGCCATATAAATCAGGAGACATGATTCCAATTGGTATTCACCCAATCACCTTTACAGCAAATGATTCCTCTGGTAATTTTGACACATGTGACTTTACTATCAAAATTGAAGGTAAAAATAAAAAAACTTTTAAAGAATTGTGTAAACAAATGAAAAATGTGAATGATGCAATACGAATATTATTTGAAACTAAATACTAAACCTACTTGTAGTTTTTCAACAATAACCGCCTTTTTTAATCAAATTTTTCTTTCACCAAGTGTAATGATGTGTGTTATTCGAGGTTACTTTTGTATTTAAATTTTATTTTAGTTAGTTTTGCTGCTGTTGTTTAGATGTTTTGAGTTTATTGATTATTGTATTTATTTTTTACTGTGTATAAAATAGTGGTGCATGTCATAATCCACCTTTTTACTAAATTAAGGACACTAGACTAGCTGCAATTGTTTACGTTTTATAAAAATAATGCGCGCATAAGTAAGTTTTAAAAATTATGAAAAGTTATGAAAATATCAATCCGCGCGCGATGTATGTTAGGATTTAATATCGGGCCGCTTAAATGATTAGAAACGACTTATTTTTTCACACTTTTAACCGTTTTAAGACGAAAAAAGTATCGCAATAGGTCCATATATTTTTAAAGTTTTACATAAAATGTAGTGACCTTAAATTAGGTCGAAAAACGTAGGTCTAGTGTCTATAAATAATGTCATATTAAAGCGTATTTGAACTTTAAAATGTAACGGAGTTTATATTAATATTTATTATCAGATAATGAAGAACCAATATTATATACGTGTCCAATTAATGATACTACAGTAAACACTACTACTGGACTACCAAATGCTAATATTTCTTGGATAGAATCTACAGTAATGGATAACTCTGGCATAGTGATTACTACAGGAGGTCTTTTTCCAATAGGTGATAACCAGATAGCATATGCTGTAGTTGGTTCAAATTCAATCATTGTTGTCTGTACATTTATTATCACTGTGGAAGGTATGTTTCTAATATATATCCAGTACTTACATAATACATATTTTGCAATAATACAATCTAATTTGACTCTCTTGATAATATAAATTCAAATAAACTAAATAAAAATCAGTCATACGCTTCACTATCTACTCACACACAATTTTGTATTTTTTAAAGATGTGCTACTATGACAATCGTATTTATTATCTTATATAAATTCTATTTTGAAAATCAAACGTTAATTTTTTATAGTATTTAATTGTGTATCAATTAAAAATAGTATTTTGATATTGACTGTCATTATAAATAAAATAATGAGTTGATGTTAGAATTTTAAATTTGCTTTTTTTTTCAGTTAAAATGTTTTTCAAATCAGGTCTTACTTTTAATGTTAAATATGTAACAGCATTTTTTTACCAATTCAAAATATTATTTTGATGTTGTTTGTCACTAGAAATAAGATCATAAGCATTCATAGTTTATCTGATGTTGTATTAAATTTTAAACGTGTGATGTCGCAATCTCCCTTTTGCATTTCCACATAAATATGCTTCTCTAACAGAACATTCTGTTTATGTATATCTAGATAACGAACGTCCAATGATTACCTGCCCAACAAATGTCACTTCAAACAATTATATTGGATTAGATAATGGACTAGTAAGTGTCAGCACAGATGAAGGAAGTCCAAATGCCACTGTCACCTGGGATCCTCCTGTGACAAGTGACAATAGTAATGCAACAGTGATTGTTGTGTCATCGCCATATAAATCAGGAGACATGATTCCAATTGGTATTCACACAATCACATTTACAGCAACTGATTCTTCTGGTAATATTAACACATGTGACTTTGGTCTCAATGTTGAAGGTAAACATAAAATATTTACTTTTTCCCAAATTTACTTCTACTAAATCCTACTAATCACAGAAAAAATCATGACAAATCTGATCTTATGTGAAAGGGTTATTTCAAGTCAAAAAGGTCAACATTTTACCTTTAGTGTTATCTTAGAACTTACACTAAGGATAATTTTTTTAATAAGAAAAAGTATGGGTTTTTTTATGAATAAAATAAACTAGCATAGTGTGTTTGCAAGCTATTTCATAGTCTTAGAAACCTATAACGTACCTCAATGCTGTTTTGATTTTAGATGTAAACAGTTTCGAATGTTTTTATTTTTAAGTTATGTTAATTGTTGATTTAGCCCAGTTTTTTTTAAAGATTACACTAAATATCATCATATTTAGATTCAGAAGCCCCATATATTATCAATTGTCAATTGGATATGACTGTTAACACAACATCTGGTGAGGCATTTGCCATCAATGTCACATGGATGGAACCAACAGCTACTGATAACTCTGGAAAGACTCCTGTACCGGTAGCAGACTACACTTCTGGTGATAATATGTTCCCAATTGGTAGCACAACAGTTCGGTATAATGTGTCAGATTCAGCAGGAAGCTTTAACGAAGATTGCAATTTTGTTGTCACTGTTGAAGGTAGTTTATTTTTTTGTTGTACTAATTTAGAACAAAAATGCAATTAAAAGTACTAGTATGATGTCCGAACATAACATGCAAAATGTTCAGTAAAGTCAGTTGAAATATTTTAAATGTTCTCTTTTTATTTATTTTATTACATATTTATTTTGTAATGTAATTAATATTATTATTATTTAGTATATTATTATTTAGTCCTTTGTACTACCTAATATTCTGTTATTGTCTTATTTTCTTTTTAAAAGCAGCCTAACATACTTTAAAATGTGTTTTTATATTAGATATTGAACGCCCAGTTATTGACTGCCCAACAAATGTCACGTCAAACAATTACCACCAAACAAGTTTTGGTTTACTAGTTATTAGCACGGATGAAGGAAATTCATTTGCCACGGTGACCTGGAACCCTCCTGTGACAAGTGACAATAGCAATGGAATAGTGACTGTAGTGTCATCACCATATAAATCAGGTGACATGATACCAAGTGGTGTTCACACAATCACCTTTACAGCAACTGATCTTACTGGAAATAGTGACAGTTGTGATTTAAGTTTCCGGGTCCAAGGTATAAGGATTTTCAAGAATTTAGTAAATGTAATAACCTACCAACTTATGAACACATTATCAATGCAATAGAAACAGAAGATAATAACATTAAATGTGTGTGTGTTATGAAGAAAACATTTAGCATACAAAGAGGTTACACTGGTAACATGTGGTGATATCGGAGTATCTGATAAAAACAGATATAACCTCTATCAACACATTCACACTTGGATTTAGCTCTACTCTCTCTATACCAGTAGTACCGAATTAAATGTTGAGCTTTATTTTGATCATGATACTTTTTGGGTAAGATAACTTGAGAATGATAATTAAAATTAAAAACTGAAGGAAACAGAAAACTTAACCTATTTTAAATTAACAGCTTAAAGAAGAATACAATTTTACAAACAGGGTTCAATTGTGATTTAGTGATATGTTTTAACTTATGACTTAATCCACTCCCTACGTCCAAATGTTAATGATATAAGAATGTCATTGGTGAGGTACTTTCTGCTGAATACAGTATACTAGTTTTTTTCATTTAAATAATATTATTTTACAGGAGATTTCATGTTTGTGACCAACATTGGTCCTCCAGGAATTTATATGTCAAGTATAGATTCCGGTGATACCACATCTTTAACCTTTACTGCAGCAATTCAGAAAGTTCAACTAACCAACCCAGTGGCTATTGATTATGATGTCACCACCTCAGCGCTATACTGGTCTGACGTCACCACGTCTTCAATTGAATATTATTCATTTGTCACAAAACAACACAAAGTTTTAGTTTCTTTTGAAACCGGAGGTAAGAGCAAATTATTATTTTCTATCTTATGTCGTGGATTCCTTTTAAAAATAGGTTTTCTAGATAGATATGTTAACAAATATGTTGTGTTTAAAGGTTACCTGATGTTGGACATATTGACTATCGTTATGTGACCACATTTTTATTTTATTTGCACTAATTAACAAGGAAATAAAAAATTTGACTGATAGTGGGCGCTACAACATATGACGTAATCAAAGGTCCACAGAGCAATGTTTACATGCTGAAGGTTGCGATGATGACTGCAGACCAGCCACAATAAGTAAGGTTCTTATTTGAGCCTGAACGAACATTTCTAAGTGATTAAGAGGATAAAAGTGGTATGATAGAGTAGCCTTATTGATAATCAGTTTGATTTTGGATGATAGGACAGGAGATAATGATTGGTGTAAAGGGGTAAACTACATGCTGCACTGAAGTGGTGTGTTGGAAGTTGAACGTTTTACTGATAATTAATAATATTGGTACTAACGATTACACTATTTTAAATTAATTTACTATTTAATAAAACAGTAAATATAATTACTAACAATATCACATCCTCAACCTAAACACACAGTAGGCCTACTTCTTGTAGTAAGGTCTAGTGTTTATAAATCAACAAGTTGTACGTCAGTTTCTCATCTGGCGAACAGTCGTGACCAGTCGAGCGTAAAAAACAGAAATAACATAGCGTTTTCAGGACAAAATGTTAATTAAAAGATCGTTCTTAATCATTCGTATGATAAACATATTACTGTCAAATGTTCTTGAAAGATTGGCCTACATCATTGTATGATTGAAAAAAGGGATAATTATGAATTTATTTAAAATTACAATATGGACAGATTCATGGAAAGTACCATTTAATACAAATAAAACCAAAGTGATGATTATTAAAAAAAACGGAACCGTTTAACCTAAATATAACTTCGGTACAGATATAAATGGCCTACTCACCTTGGAGTAACTTTTACCTCAAACTAACATAATACTTACATTTGAGTAAAACCTCACATGCTCTAAATTTATAAAATCATTTTAAAGAAATTATGTCAAGACAAGTTCTCTCTAAGTTGTATCTCGCACACTTAAATGGAAAACGCTGCTCCTGTATGGTATGGGATAACATTTCCAAATATCTTAGCGAAAATTTGGCCAAATTTCAAATTAGTGCAGCCAGTATATGTGTTATGTTTCGTACACGCTAAAGACACTACAACAGTACACTGGTACAATAGACACGACTCAGTCAGGTGTGGATTCCAAGTGAACGAGGCATTTATTAACAACAGCCTATTATACTATTCTACCAATAATATCAATGCGCGTAGACCAATCACCCATGTCTTAATACACAACATTTCTCCCTTTTTAATTTGGAAACCTATTTTCACATTTTGTATATTTTTTTTTTACAGATTTTCAATACATTTTATTAAAATTAACAATACACCAAAATCTTAACACAGAGCTTATACGCTGAATAGTCGAATGGATCAATGAACGTTAGTTATTAAATATGTACAACCAAACATAATACTACAGTAAATACTGCAAAGATGACTGTCTATAGAGTTATATTTTAAAATGACTACAAAGCAAATTCAATCATGCTGCTAAACAAACAATACTATAGAAACATTATCATTCAATAATGAAACCGATCTGGCGCTTTGCGCACTCTGGTTGACCTTCTTAACACACTTGGTTTAGTAGCAACATTACTTTTAACATTATCATTTATACAATTTTCTTTAGTCTGTTCAATAGCATCATTACTTTTAACATTATCATTTATACAATTTTCTTTAGTCTTTCTACTCAAAATTTCTTCTACTCTCTTATCTACATATTCCGTATCCATATCTTCCCCTTCTTTATTTTCAAAATCTACATTTACACCTCTATCTTTAATTTGATCAACATGTCTTTTCCAAACCATTTTATTTCCAACATCAATTTTATAGTTTAGAGGACCTTCCTGGTTTACAACAACACCAGGAACCCACTTAGTTTGTCCTATATAATTTCGCACATAAACCAAATCGTTTGTTTCGTATAAACGCAACTTTCGATCTCGCTTTGTGTAAATTATTTCTCACAGAATCATTAATATTGGGTCGAAGGATATCTAATCTAGTTCTTATAGAACGGTTCATAAACAACTTTGCAGGCGTCTCTTTAGTCAATGAGTGTTCAGCATTTCTATAAGAAAGCAAAAACCTGTCTAATTTAGTTTGCGGATCACCTGAATCATTTCGAGCAGCCCTTAATCCTTGTTTTAAAGATCATGGAACATGGTATTTGATGTTTATGTAAAATAGTAGTATTATAGTTGTTCTCCTTGATGGATATTAAACAGACAATAAATTAAAAGTTTTCATGACATAATTAAAGTGTTTTCTGCTATTTCGCGCAACTGCTCTCAGTTCACGACTATTCGGGTTTTTTCGGCATTTTCCGGTAACCTCTGATAGTGACGTCATAAGATGAAGAAACTTTTTCGCCCGCCTGAGCTGTACTGTACAAACTAGGATGTCAACACGTATTGCGTATGATTTTGACAGTTCTTCGTCAGAGGAATTAGAAGAGGAAACATTGATAGTGGAATGCGAAACTGAGGAGAATGAAGGAGAAACTATTTTGTTTAACAATCGAAATATTGAATGGAATGTCGATGAAATTAATTCGGCCGTACATGTACGAGCCCGATTGTAGTTCTGACGATTCTTCATCATCAGAAGATGGCGACCGTCACCTAGCTAGTAGGCCTAGGCCTACCTACAATTCAAGCAGAGAATATTCAACTTCAAACCCAGTTATTAAATTGGTTAGTAGTACTATCTCTATTAAAAATTAATGTATAACTTTATTGTATAATTAACAATTCCCTAGTAGATAACTACGATATTCTTCCGTCATGCCAGTGTGTGTATTGTGGCTTAGTTTAGGCCTAGCCTAGATAGAGGCTAGGCCCTACTGTACTTTACTCCAATTCATGCGGCTAGCCCTCTCACCGGTGACGGTCGGCTATCGTCTATAAGCCTACGGCCTAGATTGAATTTTTTTAACGAAATAAAGATTAGGCTAAATTGAATCGTAGAAAGCAAAAATGTACATTACGGTATTAGACTGACCATTTTATTTAACAAATTTGCACTTTGTTGTTTGAAATAGGCCTAGGGTAGGCCTAGATTGATAGACCCACCCCTAAGGCTAGCCAAGATGCAGATTTATTTTCCTATTTCACACACAATACATTAAATTAATCATTAATAATCACTAAAACTTTAAAAATATTTAATATAGCGCCCTATAAATTGTGACATCTCAGATTATTGTAGCGCTCTAGAGCGCTACAATATTATTATTACAAAATATTTTTGTTTTTATAATACAGGTGTGATTGTGGCCATTGCCAGATGCTACCCACGTATCGCGAATGTCGATGTTGCCAGGAAGTAGGCCCTATTATTTATTAATCATAGGCTGGAGGAAGGTCAGACAATTTACAATACGGAGAAGCCTACATATGCATCACTGAACATCCTGGATTCACTGCTGCCTGTTTGAATTTGCATGTGTTGGAAATTGCATGGCTGCATTACCGCCAACAGTATGACACACCTGTTGAAGCCTCAAAACATAAACGTCTGAGACATATTGCGTACCGGCAACTCGCCAGATGGTGTTGGGGGTTTTTGGGCCGAAACCTAAGGGTAGTCTTACCATCATGTGCCGTTTCCTGCATAAGAGCCCACTTCCCACCACCAGGTATGGAAGATGATTTCCAGTTTGCTGGATTTTTGGATTGAATAAACATTTAGCACCAACTTGTATTGAGATTACAATTAACCACATACAATTATTTACTGTACTTCATAAAGGAAAGTATTGTACACTGTATCTGATAGAAATAAAATGATCATATAGAAATAAAATATACATTTCTCTGACACAATTTATTAAAAAATTATGCACACAAGTGATTATTTTGTTTATAAAACTGTTGGCTCTGGATTGTGGTGCTGTATCCACATAAACAAATGGCTTTTAATCTTTCACTAAAAAAACGAAATAATGATTTATAATAAAAAGCATGATGGAATGTATCTCATTTCTTGGAGTATGTATTATACTTCTTATTTGAAGTTGATCAGTGGACCTTTTGGCTGCTGATTTATTTACTGCATAATTTTTGCCTTAGTTCACATTTGGAAATCTTGTGAAGTGGTTGGCAATAGCGGTCTCTTTGTCGGGGCGTTCAAATCCTGAACAGAGTTGGGGTGGCGCATCAACAACATCAACATCTTCTGCTGTCCCTTCAACAATGCTCATTACCTCCAAGATGAGGTCATCCACATACCCTGCGAAATAATAATACGGTACTGTAAGAACAAAATCATTTGTAAAAGTGCAATAAGATTATATAATTTATAATTTGAGTTTTCAAAAGCAAATTTCAAATGGTTCAATTTTTGTTCAAATCAATAGAGAATATAGTGCAATCTGTCATGCAACTTACAAATTATTGCAGTCAGCTTGTGCACAAGCTATATTTTTATGAGGGCAGAACAACTCCCCACCTGAACTATTATGCTGGGGCTTTCAACACAGTACTACTAGCCTAGGCCCTTTGTGTTGCTGATTTTAAAACCGAATTAATCACCTAGGCCTACTACTCTACTATACTAGAAAGAAGTACTACCTAAGGCCTACCTTTTATTTAGTTAATCGACACAACAACTTCAGTTTTACTAATTTTTTTATTGCGTTTAAAAACACGATAATAATGCATTCGTATAACTGACTGTAACTAACCATTCCAAAGTTTGGGTCCGTAATTGAAAATGTAAACCTAGGCCTAGGACCATGTATTGTTGGTCTGGTCAATTTCCCCACGACGTTCTTCGCGTTGGTCCGCCTCGCCTTCAGAATCGGTGAGATCGGGCTCTCATATAGGCCTAGGCCTACGGTTGAATTAATTGCATTCAATAACACTTTCTTGCGTATCCATAACGTCGTCTCCTTCATCTTCATCAATTTCGAATTCATAATGGATAGTTTCCTCTTCAAAATCAGACTCCGAACTGTCGAGATCGTACACAATACGTGTTGACATCTTGCCGATACAGTACAGTTTGTATACAATAGATGCGTCGCGACGACCAGGGCAGTGCAGTGTGTTCATCTTATGACGTCACGATTTATCGCCTTGGATTTCCTGCTTCCAAATTCGACTTCGGAGATATAAACTCCGATGTATGTAAATCATAAAAAATTCATAATTTACGCTTATAGAATTTATTTTATCAAAACGTACTAATAAAATCAACATATTCAGACCCAAATCAGCCAAAAAACGTTATACATCAAATACCATGTTCCATGATCTTTAACGATTGAACAAAACGCTCTGCTTGTCCATTCGTACTAGGATGATAAGGTGCAGATAATTTGTGACTAATACCATTCATAGCCATAAAACTCTTAAATTCCCCAGACGTAAACTGTGGACCATTATCAGACACTAGAACTTGTGGCAAACCATTCCGGCTAAACAAAGTTCTCAATACCCCAATAGTTTTATGTGAAGTCGTAGATTGCATAATAAAAACTTCGGGCCACTTTGAAAAAGCATCGACCACAATCAGATATGTAAGACCCTCAAAAGGACCCGCGAAATCTACATGTACACGTTCCCCAGGGTTAGAAACAGGTAACCAAGGATGCATAGGCGCAATGGTAGGATTATTTTGTATACGCTGACATGAGTCGCACTTTTTCGCAGTTTCCTCAATTTGCGCATCTAACAACGGCCACCAGAAATGAGAACGCGCTAACCCTTTCATTTTGACCACCCCAATATGGCCTACATGCAATTCCTCTAAAACCTGTTGTCGCAATTTTGGTGGAATTATTACCCGGACACCCCATAACAAACAACCCCCTTCAATAGTCAGTTCGTTTCGTCTGTTAAAGTAAGGTTTCAAACTCTCATCGCTTTGGGGCCAACTTCCATCCATAAGATAACGCATTACTCTAGATAATATTACATCTTTACGGGTATTATTTCTTATTTCGGCGCTAGTTACCGGAAGAATCTTACTAGAACCAATATGCGCAACCGAAATTTCGCTATGACGTGGGGGACCCTCAACCGGTAATCGGGATAAACAATCCGCGTTCGCATTCGCTTGACTGTTCCTAAATTTAATATTATAATCAAACCCAGACAAATAAAGAGCCCATCGCTGGATTCGCTCAGCAGCCAAAATTGGTAACCCTTTCTTCGGACCAAATATAGTAGTTAGGGGCTTGTTGTCGGTTATTAAAATAAACTTTCGGCCATAAATATAGGAATAAAACTTTTTGCAAGCATACACGATTGCCAAGGCTTCTCTTTCTAGTTGCGGATAATTTCTTTCGGTCTTATTCAATGAACGCGATGCAAATTTAATAGGTCTTTCCCATTAACCATGTGGGATAACACAGCGCCTACCCCTTCACCTGAAGCATCCGTAGCTACTGTTAAAGGTAAATTTGGATCATAGTGAACCAAAAACCCAGAATGTCTTAGCATTTCCTTAGATTTCACCCATGCATTTCTAGCTAATTCTGTCCATTTAAATTATCTACCCTTTTCTAACATACTAGTTAAAGGTGCTAATATTGTGGCTAATCGAGGTACAAATGAACGGTAATAATTCACCATTCCCAGATACGATCTTAAAGTAGTAATGTCCGAAGGCAACGGCATTTGCAAAATATGATCAATTTTGTCTATGGATTTATGAACACCATGTTTATCAACACAATGTCCCAGATATTCAACAGACTGCTTCATAAATTCGCACTTTCCCCGTTTTAGTCTCAAGCCATAATCTTGCAAACGAACAAGGACCCTCTCTAAATTACCAAGGTGCTCTTGATCGTCTTTCCCTGTGACCAAGATATCATCAAGGTACACTTGTACACCCGGGAGATCCTTCAAGATAACATTCATTGCGTTTTGCCAAATTGCTGGCGCGGACGTTATGCCAAAAACCAATCGATTTTGCTGAAACAAGCCCTTTTCAGTAATAATTGTGAGTACCTTTTTAGACTCATCGGACAACTCCATCTGATTGTAGGCTTGTGCCAGATCTAATTTGGTAAAGGTTTCACCACCCGCAAGGTTAGACAAAATGTCGTCAACGTTAATGTTAGGTGGAGCAACAGATTGTAGCACTGGATTGATTGTGGGCTTATAATTTCCACATAATCTAACGGACCCATCCTTTTTCCGAACGGTTACTATACCACTGGCCCACTGACTATGCGTCACTGGTGTCAGAACCCCAATGTTGACCAATCTATCTAACTCAGTATCAACGTCAGACCTTAAGGCATAAGGAACCCGGTATGCTTTACTAATCATTGGCTTGGCATCTCCCTTAAGTAAAACATCAGCTTTAATATGCTTTAAAAGACCTAGTTCCTCTTTAAACAGACCCTCATGCTTATCCAAGAGTTGTTTAAGAGCATCCCTACATTCCAATTTATTAACATAATTATTATGAAAACATTCTTGCCAATTTAACTTGATAACATTTAACCAGTCTTGCCCTAAAAGAGAATGCTTAGTATTAGCAACAACATACATGAATAAATAATGACATTGTGATTCATATACCACTTTAACACTGATTTTACCAAGGGGTTTTACAATCTCCCCCGTAAAACTAGTAAATGTCCGAGAACTCCCTTGCAAACGTTTATACTTAAAATGTTCTTTATAAGTCTGTTCAGATATCAAAGTTACTGCAGAACCAGTGTCCAATTCAAACTGAAAGTTTCGGTCATCCACATTCATATTAACACAAATAGCATCTGATGATTTAGTTGTAAAAATAGGCAAAGGTAATGTAGTTTCAATATCACTATCGCTATCATCCATCTCTACCGTACGTACACCTTGTGACCTTTTGTAGCACACGCGACTGATATGTCCAACTTTTTGACACGCGTTACACTTCTTGTCTTTAAACCAACAATTTTGTTGATCATGTGATTTTCTTCCACACCGGTTACACATCTTGAGTTCTTTATTCCGCTTTTTATGTTTATCGTTATTACTTTTATACATATTCCTACGCTCACCACTTCCCTGTTTACCACCACTAGAGTATGTACCAATTTTATGAACCTCTATATTTATAGCAGACTCTCAGTCTCAGATACTTGGATTCATCCTTAGCACTTTCTCTCGCTAAAGCAACTTCTACTGCTTCATTAAAACTCAACGCAGCCACACCCGCCTTTCCCATTAATTTCAATGACGTATTTTGGTCCCTCATCCCGCTTATGAATCTATCACGTAGTTGCTCGTCCAGCTTCTCGCCAAACTTGCAATTCAAACTTAAATGTTTTAAAGCAACTATGTATTCAGAAGTCTTTTCATCGGGACGTTGATTACGCTGAATAAACTTATGTCTTTCGGCAATGGTAATTATCGGCTTAGTAAAATGTTTCTTAAGTGTAGACTTTAATTCATCATATGGAATATCTTTTGGTGCCTTTGGGCTAACCAAATCCCTCAAAATACCGTAGTACTTACGACCTATTGCGTTCAGGAAAATGGCTGCTACTCTAGCTCCCACATTACCACGTGCATCAGCATCCGGCTCTCCATGTAAGACCAGTCCAATCGCCTCCACATAAATCTCAAACCGCTCCAAATAACAGTCAACATTCTCGGCTTCATTATACTGCTCAAACATCGGCATATAGTGGTCTTTAACGGCCATCCTCGTCGCCAAATGTTATGTTTCGTACACCCTAAAGACACTACAACAGTACACTGGTACAATAGACACGACTCAGTCAGGTGTGGATTCCAAGTGAACGAGGCATTTATTAACAACAGCCTATTATACTATTCTACCAATAATATCAATGCGCGTAGACCAATCACCCATGTCTTAATACACAACAATATGTGTAGGAACTTGGAAGCACACTATCATGCCCGGGCCATTGGAACTTGGTTGGTCCACTCTAATCAATAATTTGAATCTACCTCGTTGCATGACTTTAAGAAAAGTTGATTACTATGTAACTGGAACAAAAAAAGTAAATCAAATACATACTAGAATTCATCTTTGATTTAGCTGCTTTTCCAATTTGTTTATATGTGGAACTGGTTCCGATTTTGTTAAATATTTACTTGATCAAGACTCTACCCTTACAAATATATAGATATAACAACTTTTATGTAATATTTTTGGATCAATTAGTCCTTCAAATAAGCAAAATATAATCATTTTATTTAATTGTATTTAGAAATATTTAGTTGATACCAACATATTTACTATTGTATTGTATTATTCTTATTTATTTCCACCTTCTGTTACGATAAGCTAATATTTGTTATATGTTGCAGAGGCTCCTTGAAGCTAAGGCCTGCCTTGTTATGAGCCTCTAAGAAGAAATATTAAATTTAAACAAATATATTTTTAGGTCTCATAGCCCCGTTTGTTGCTCTCCATAATAATAGGAATTTATGTAAGTTATGTGAATTAAGGTCACACAGATTATATGTTAAATGTGATATGTATTAGTGTTCCCAAATAATCTTAATCTTACAAATGTTTTGGTAAGTTGTAAAAATATATAAATAAATATGTCCTAATTTGTGATTACAACATTTTATTTAATTCAGGCGTGTATGGTTTAACTATTGATGGAATTGGGAAAAAACTTTATTGGACAAGTACTTCAGAAGACAGAATTGAAGTAATAAATTTGGATGGAACAAACAGAACAGTTCTTTTTGACATGACATTGGTTGAGCCACGTGCAATTAAAATAGACACAGTAAACGGGTATGTAATGGAACTAATAATAACTGGTTTGTTACGCATCTTTTTATACAAAAATTTCAATATGTTCTCAACGAAACAACTTTGAACTATATTTTGCTCCGTATATAGATTAACTTATTTTGTATAACTTGCTGTAGAGGCATCAACACGACTCATTTAATATTTGAAGAATGTTAATAATGTAAACAATAACAAATGAATGGGTTTCCATTGTATACTCTGCTTCTATTTGATGTAAATAAGAAAAATCGTATGAATGTTATTAGAGATAAAACATTGGCATCTTTCATAATCAGCAATATACTGTATAGTACATTAGTATAGATCTTAAATCATAAAGGTCATAAGCTTTCGTAAACTGTACTTTGCTAATTATAAAAAAAGATACTTGTATTGGACTGATTGGGGACTTGGAAATGAGATGATAGAGCGTACGCAGCTAAATGACGTGGATGCCACTAGAACCCCCTTGGTGACAACAGGACTTATATTTCCAAACGGACTTGTTTTATCAGTTTCAGGTGCGTTTTGATGAATTATAATATAAATAATTCTTTCATTGGGTCCACCAATATTTAAAAAAATATACAATTAACAAATGTAACCTCATTATATTGTAAAGATTGATATTTCTTTTATTCCTGTCCACCCTGGCAGCACTTGCCAGTTCTTATGCTATGACGTTATCCAAATTCCTTCACTTGCACTGCCCGAAAGCTCTGATAATTTTTCTGGCTGTTTTACTTTATCGTTTTTGATTTAGCTTTTCGCTTATTTTTTGGGTATCTCTATTGAGATCCAGTCACTGATACCCACAGCATTGTCATTTTTTCAGTAATTTGCCTTTGGATTTATAATTATATGTATATATATATTTCAAAAGCAAAAAGCTAAATCAAAACGATAAGTAAAACAGCCAGAAAAGTTAGCAGAGCTTTCGGGCAACACTAGCCCTTCATCAGTGCAAGTGAAGGAATTTGGATAAATTGTTGAAACAAGATATACCGATATACATACAATTTTGCAACACATGCAACCGTTCTATTATTATTATTTTAAGATGGAAAGATGTATTGGTGTGACCCTGGAACAAATAAAATTGAAGAAGCTAATCTTGATGGAACCAACAGAAGACAAGTAATAGATATAGGCCTAACTGGACAATCCCCGTTTGCTATCGACATTTATAAAAACTATCTATACTGGTCAGATTGGACTGGAGGCGTGTATCGAGGTAATAGAAGGACTGGAATATCATCAATTCAAAGTAACGATGGCCGACTTAATCTACCAGGAGGTTTATATATTTTCACTGGTAATTTTTGTCTTTAATATTTTTAGTATTTTAGTTTAAAATGACTATTTCTTACTACAAGTTCCAATGTTAGCTTAAAAGTACAGTTAATCGAGTCAAAACATTCTGTATTACCTTACATTAAAAATACATTATGAAAATATCTGGTTTGAAATTATATGAAGTATAATGTAAAATCAATATTCTGACTTAAAAACCTGTTAGGCTATTTTTGTATGTAGACTACCTACAACAGCCACAGACTATCGGATAATCATGTGGAGTATATATATATATATATATAAATTATTACCTATAATTTATATAAATTCACATACTCAAAGCCTCATGCACTTGGAACAAGGCTCTACATTCGAGCGCTCTCACACATTCCCTAAAACTATCTTTGCATTTTCTAACATCATTATAATATTATGATATAAAGCCTCTACAACCAAGATTATTGTTGTCTACAGATATTTTCTCAGTTTTTCTCCAGTTTCTGTTCAGTATCTTAAACATATTGTGTATATATTATGTATATTTGCTACAGATAATGTACCTTCAGCTATTGACTGCCCGACAAACGTCACTTCTAACAATTATATCGGAGAAGAATTTGGTCTGATACAAATTACCACAGATGAAGGGAGTCCAACTGCCACAGTCACGTGGGATTCTCCTGTGACAAGCGGCAATAGAACAATGACTGTAGTGTCATCACCATATGAGTCAGGTGACATGATACCAATCGGTACTCACGCAATCACCTTTACAGCAATTGCTTCTTTTGGCAATAATGAAACTTGTGACTTTTATATCAAGGTTGAAGGTAAAATATAAAAAAGCTGTTTCAATGATTTGTTTAAAGAATTTAGAACAGCTGATTTTTGACGAAAAATATTATCACTTATCACAAATAAAAATGAAAAGTAGTTAATGATTATATTATAAATATGTGATATTATGACCATCCTGTTATTAATTTAATCAAAATTTAGTTACGTTTACACAACCACTTGTGTTTATACTGCGTTGTTAGTTTTGTAACAAACCTCAAGAACAATGATGTTTTTGTTAATTGAACAATATGTAAATGACATCGTTTATACAAGAAAAAAAGACCATAACTCAATTAAGGCCAGTTGATTAGAAATTATGTTATTGTACATATCATGTTTAGATCAAGAAGCTCCAGATATTCTAAATTGTCCAATCGATTTGACTGTAAACACAACATTTGGTGAGGCATTTGCAATCAATATCATATGGGTTGAACCGACAGCTGTTGATAACTCTGGCGAGACTCCTGAACCAATATCATACTACAATTCTAGTGATAATATATTTCCAATTGGTTACACAACAGTCCAGTACAATGTTTCAGATTCAGTTGGTAACTTCAATGCAAGCTGTAGTTTTGTTGTCACTATTGAAGGTAGATCAATTTGGTTTGAATAATTGTAATAATAACTGTAATAATAATAAAGTATAATTTGGAAACACCGCTACACGTTTTTGTAATATAAATGTGGAAGGTATGTTCATGTACCTTCAATGCAGAATTATTTTGTTAAAGAATGCCATGGTGTTTTCATATTAGATGTCATTCTCTTCTGTTTGTCACACATGTATTTTATTTATATGTATTTTTAATGCAATGTACTTGTTCTATTTATTTTCTATTTTATAATATTTAGGACAAAAAATATTTAATATTGATTCTTCTCTAATGTTTATATATATACATTTAAAAATCTAAAGTGACAATCTTTGTTAATTTTTCTTTATCAGATAATGAAAATCCTATTATCGACAATTGTCCAAATGATACATTTACTACTGAATTACAAGCTGCTAAATTGTCTTGGAAAGAACCCGCAGCAATGGACAACTCTGGGATATGGAACCTTACAGTTTATATGGAATCGAATTTCTCAATAGGTGATAACACGGTAACATACATTGCAGAAGACCCATCTGGTAACACAGCTACCTGTTCATTTACTATCACTGTAGGAGGTATGTTATAAAAAAAACGAATAAACTATGATTTTTACCTACCTATAAGTGAAATATTAATATAAAATATTTTACCAGAGAGGCGAATCATTAAGAAACAACCATAGATCTTGTAAAATAATTATATCTTGTAAAACTATACGTAATCAATCAAGTAGACCCAAACATAAATGAGTGGTGTAGTAAAATAAGGTGAATTTTTAGAAGTTTAGAAGTTGAGAATGTTTTGACAGTTATCTTATTTTAGTCTGTATTTTTTTCTTTTAAATGAATAAATGAAATGAAATGAAATATGAGACCTATTATAAATGTAATTTATGATTGTTTGATTGTAAAAACTGATTACAACTTAAATCTAAAATATTTCAAGCACTACTCAACCGCTAATGCTTGTTTTGATGTTAACCCTGAATCTAGTTGAAATTTTTAATTGTGATGCTGCATAGTTATGTTCTTTTTGATATAATGTTTGCGCCACGATCGAAGTATAGTATAGTACAGTTCTTTTCGGAGCTACATACATGGTTACCGCCAACTTTATCAACATATTGAATTTGCTATGGAAACTTTTAAGCAATTAAATAGTTTCTTTTTTTAATACAGATGACAACGAGTGCGATACAGATCCATGTACAAAAAATGAAGTTTGTAATAATACGATTGGTAGTTATACTTGTGAATGTTACACAGGGTTTATACGTGATGGTAGTAATGATTGTATTGGTAAGAACTATTTTTAAATTACATACCATGTTAAATATAGTTGGTTTACACTTTCCATGTCATAATAAATGCTAGATCATGATGCACGTTCAGGTAAAATTGATCGGACCGTCTTACTTCAGCTATCCCTACTTTAAATTAGCCTTCTTAGAGCCGAATTTTAGGCGTAATTCGAGTAAAAAATGTTATTTTAATTAATAAACAAAAGTTAGCACGTAGACTAAATCATGAAGAACATATTTTTCAGTCCTCGAAAGGCAGTTTAAATTGCAGAGTAAACGAATTTTGAATAATTCTAAAAAAAATAGTTTAGACATGTAGGGGATTTTAAACACATCTGTTTTGGTCAGGCTTGAAATTACATGGCTCATCGTAATCACATTGTCTTTGTCAGGCATAGACATTTAACACATACAAGTTAACGTACAACCGTGGTTCCTGTACACATTTTGGAGTTCCTATTTGTTGTCAATCAAAGTATAAATTAATACCCTTCTTGTACTAAAAATCCGATTAAAATTATATTTCATGTAAGTCCTGATGCTTAAACAGTGTGGTTATAAAACAAATGGAAGGTGAAATTAGTTACCTATAATTTGGTATGCTCCTCGGTTTCCTCTAATACTTCCCTATTATATCAATATATAGCCTTTCTACTAGACGTAGGAAACTCGAAAAAAGGTGCAAATTCATTAAGTCGAACTGCAAACTTCAACTACATTTGAATAGAATTTAACTTTAAAATATTTCAAGCACCACTCAACCGCTAATGATACAACCTTGTTTTGATGCTAACCCTGAATCTAGTTGAAATTTTTAATTGTGATGCTGTATAGTCTTTTTGATATAATGTTTGCGCCTCGATCGAAGTATATTAATTGAAACATCGAGAAACTCATCATTCTATTTCAGGGCTACATACATGGTTACCACAAACTTTATCAACTATTGATTTTGCTATGCAAACTTTTAAACAATTAAAAATAGTTTCTTTTTTAATACAGATGACAATGAGTGTGATACGGATCCATGTACAGAAAATGAAGTTTGTAATAATACGATTGGTAGCTTTACTTGTGAATGTGACACAGGGTTTGCACGTGATGGCAATAATGTTTGTACTGGTAAAAAATATTTCTAATTAAATACCATATTAAAATATAATTGGTTTACAGTTTCTATGTCATAATAAGTGATAGCTTATTCATCGTTTTTTTTTTTTATAATACTGCAAATTATTTTTTGTTTACAACTGTATTAAATTACATTATTTTTCTTTTCCACGACATGAATTACGTTACGTCACAGGAAATTCAACACATTGGCAATTTTAAGTCAAGCTTTTTTGGTCAGGCTAGAAATGACATTATTCATCGTAATTGTCTTTGTCAGAGGCATAGACATTTAAAACATACAAGTTAACGTACCACTATGGTTCCTGTACACATTTTGGAGTGCCCTAAATGTTTTCAATCAAAATATTTATCGGTAAATTAATACCGATCTTGTACTAATAATTATTTAAAATTATATTTCATGTATAGTTCTGATGCTTAAACAGTGTTGTTATAAAAAAAAGAAGTTAAAATTACTTGCCCATAATTTCGTATGCTCCTCTGTTTCCTTTAATACTTACCTATCATTGGACAACATATAGCCTTTCTGCTAGACTTAGAAAACTCGAATAAAAGTGCAAATTCATTTAGTCGTACTGCAAACTTACATTTGAATAGAATTTGACTAGCCGTTTTCCAAGTCTATAGATTAACGTTCGGATTAAGATTATGGGTTTTAGACTTGGATTGCAAGAATAGTTTTTTAATAAATTTCAAAACTAGAACATTTGTGCTGTATATTAATTTGTTTTTATCTTAGATGAAGACGAGTGTGCTAATATACTATGTTCAGAAAATGAAGTTTGTAATAATACGATTGGTAGCTTTACTTGTGAATGTGACACAGGGTTTGCACGTGCTGGCAATAATGTTTGTATTGGTAAAAAATATTTTTTATTACATACCATATTAAATATAATTGGTTTACATTTTCTATGTCATAATAAGTGATAGCTTATTCATCGGTATTTTTTTTATAATACTGAAAATTATTTTTTGTTTACAACTATATTATATTACATTATTTTTCTTTTCCACGACATGAATTACGTTACGTCACAGGAAATTCAACACATTGGGAATTTTAAATCAAGCCTTTTTGGTCATGCTAGAAATGACATTATTCATCGTAATTGTCTTTGTCAGAGGCATAGACATTTAACACATACAAGTTAACGTACCACTATGGTTCCTGTTCACATTTTGGAGTTCCCTAAATGTTTTCAATCAAAATATGTATCGGTAAATTAATACCGATCTTGTACTAATAATTATTTAAAATTATATTTCATGTATAGTTCTGATGCTTAAACAGTGTTGTTATAAAAAAAAAGAAGTTAAAATTACTTGCCCATAATTTCGTATGCTCCTCTACATTTGAATAGAATTTGACTAGCCGTTTTCCAAGTCTATAGACTGATTTTGGTATGCAAACTTTTAAACAATTAAAAATAGTTTCTTTTTTAATACAGATGACAATGAGTGTGATACGGATCCATGTACAGAAAATGAAGTTTGTAATAATACGATTGGTAGCTTTACTTGTGAATGTGACACAGGGTTTGCACGTGATGGCAATAATGTTTGTACTGGTAAAAAATAGTTTTAATTACATACCATATTAAAATATAATTGGTTTACATTTTCTATGTCAAAATAAGTGATAGCTTATTCATCGGTATTTTTTTTTATAATACTGCAAATTATTTTTTGTTTACAACTGTATTAAATTACATTATTTTTCTTTTCCACGACATGAATTACGTTACGTCACAGGAAATTCAACACATTGGGAATTTTAAGTCAAGCTTTTTTGGTTAGGCTAGAAATGACATTATTCATCGTAATTGTCTTTGTCAGAGGCATAAACATTTAAAACATACAAGTTAACCTACCACTATGGTTTCTGTACACATTTTGGAGTTCCCTAAATGTTTTCAATCAAAATATTTATCGGTAAATTAATACCGATCTTGTACTAATAATTATTTAAAATTATATTTCATGTATAGTTCTGATGCTTAAACAGTGTTGTTATAAAAAAAAAAGTTAAAATTACTTGCCCATAATTTTGTATGCTCCTCTGTTTCATCTAATACTTACCTATCATTGGACAACATATAGCCTTTCTGCTAGACTTAGAAAACCTGAATAAAAGTGCAAATTCATTTAGTCGTACTGCAAACTTCAACTACATTTGAATAAAATTTGACTAGCACTTTTCCAAGTCTATAGACTAACGTTCGGATTAAGATTATGGGTTTTAAACTTGGATTGCAATAATAGTTTTTTTAATAAATTTCAAAACTAGAACATTTCTGCTGTATATTAATTTGTTTTTATCTTAGATGAAGATGAGTGTGCTAATATTCTATGTTCAGAAAATGAAGTTTGTAATAATACGATTGGTAGCTTTACTTGTGAATGTGACACAGGGTTTATACGCGATGGCAATAATGTTTGTATTGGTAAAAAATATTTTTAATTACATATCATATTAAATATAATTGGTTTACATTTTCTATGTCATAATAAGTGATAGCTTATCCATCGGTATTTTTTTTTTATAATACTGCAAATTATTTTTTTTTTACAACTGTATTAAATTACATTATTTTTCTTTTCCATGACATGAATTACGTTACGTCACAGGAAATTTAACACATTGGGGATTTTAAGTCAAGCTTTTTTGGTCAGGCTAGAAATAACATTATTCATCGTAATTGTCTTTGTCAGAGGCATAGACATTTAACACATACAAGTTAACGTACCACTATGGTTCCTGTACACATTTTGGAGTTCCCTAATTGTTTTCAATAAAAAAAACTTGTCGGTAAATTAATACCGATCTTGTACTAATTATTAATTAAAATTATATTTCATGTATATTTCTGATGCTTAAACAGTGTTGTTATAAAAAAAAATGAAAGGTAAAATTACTTGCCCATAATTTCGTATGCTCCTCTATTTCCACTAATACGAATACCTATCATTGGACAATATATAGCCTTTCTGCTAGACGTAGGAAACTCGAATAATAAAAGTGCAAATTCATTTAGTCGTACTGCAAACTTAAATTACATTTGACTAGCACTTTTCCAAGTCTATAGACTAAAGTTCGGATTAAGATTATGGATTTTAGACTTGGATTGCAAGAATAGTTTTTTAATGAATTTCAAAACTAGAACATTAATTTGTGCTGTATATTAATTTGTTTTTATCTTAGATGACAATGAGTGTGATACTAATCCATGTTCAGAAAATGAAGTTTGTAATAATACGATTGGTAGCTATACTTGTGAATGTGACACAGGGTTTATACGTGCTGGCAATGATCAGTGCATCGGTAAGATGTAGAAGTGTTTAGTCTTTCAAATAAATTATTTGTTAACTTGCAGTTGACTCTTTTCCCTCTTTATATATTTCTTATTCTTATAAAAATACTATATTAGTCTGATATAAACTTAAAAAAAAAACATATGTAAATTTGTCTGAATAAGGAAAAAATAAATTTAAGATAAGAGAAAATACCTGGGTTGAGGAATAAGGCTATATGGGAGAAACCAGTCTAATAATTTTCATATTGATTAGGTTATTTTAATTTGGAAGTTACTGTAGGTCTGTATTCTGTACTAGAACATACCATTTTGGTACTGTGCAACTATAGTTTGTAATAATACGATTTATAAGGTTACTAAGACGTTTCTTTCAAAAATTAAAGTTAAAGATTTATCTAAGGTAAATTTTCAAATATCCTACCAGGATGGTGGATAATGCACTGTTTACAAAATCATGATCATCGAAAATTATAGAAAATTTGTAAAATCACATATTTTTCACTATTAGTATTGCATCTGAATTATAAAAATGATTCTGAAACTTCATTGATTCTATTTTTAGATTTTGAATTGCCATACTTTGAAAATTGTCCTGAGTCATTCACTGTGGGAACAGATCCTGGATTAGCAACAGCCAACGTCTCTTGGTTTGAACCAGTTGCCATTGACATCAATGGTATAAACAGAACAGTGCAGAATTATTATCCCAATCAGATGTACAATATTTCAACATACACTTTGATGTATATTGCTTATGATAACTCAAATAACAATGCAACATGTGAATTTGTCATTTCAGTGGAAGGTAGGTTTAACTCAATAATCTTACATTAATTTATACAATGATAGTTTCTTTAAAAAAATCCAAAGATCAACACTAGTTATCCATTCATATTGTAAAAGGACCAATGAAGAAGTCAAAACGCAGTATAGATGTATTGACTAACTTATATTAATGTGTAAATTTCATTTCTTGCAAAGGTTGTGTATAGGCCTATTTGTATATTGTATGTTAATTTTCAGACCAGGAAATTCCTAATATTAATTGTCCTGATAATATAACAACGGAAACGGATGCCGGATTAGACTCAGCATTAGTAGCTTGGAAGGTCCCTGTACCAAGTGATAACGTAGACATTTTGTCGACCAGTCCAGAGCCAAGCCCTGTCATTTCTCCTCCTGTAAATGTACCACTTACTGGTAATATGGCATACGTCCAAACATACACAGCTGAAGATACTTCAGGGAACATCGCAACCTGTACATTCTACATTGTAGTTGAAGGTAAATTATTTGATTGTACACTTTTATTTTTGTGTACTAGTATTTGGTTATTGTAATTCATAACATTGTGTTGTGGTAAATAGATACAAGAGTGGGATTTATTGATCGTAAACAGCAGTTTGTTGGGCGTGCGTGTCCGACTGGTAGATTTTCTCAGTTCTGAAGTGGGCTGCTTTGGGTATGATCAGTCTGTTGTTGGAAGGTCTGTCTTATTGAGTGACATTCTCTTTTCAATAGCGTTCATAAATGTTGAATTGAAATTGATTCTAACACGGACTGGCAGTATCCCATTATTGTTTGTCAGTTTAGTCGTCAACTTTTATTCTGCCCATGTAGCTTCAAATTAGGCCTATTTTTAAAACGAAATTATTCTTAAAAAATATGGTGGAGTGTCACTGTTTTCTAGTCAATACACAGCAAAGTCACAAAAGTCTAAAACTCACGCTATCCTATTTTATGAAAATGTTAAGATTTCCGGAATGTTCTTCAGAAAATTTTTTTGTCATCATTGTGTATATAATAGACAAAGAACCACCTGTAATTACTGACTGTCCTCTGGATATGAATTTGGCAACATCTCCAGGTGTAAACTACACTACTGCCATCTGGACAGAACCAATAGCAGAAGATAATGCAGGAACTCCAAGTCTTGTTCCAACACACATTAATGGTAGTAGGTTTTACACAGGTGACACGATTGTAACATACACAGCTGAAGATGATTTTATGAATACTGCGACGTGTAATTTTACAATAAATGTACAAGGTTAGTGTTAAATTATTTTCCTTCAGTACTCCACATTTTGCGTATGACTATACAATAAAAAAAAATCAACTGTAAAAATAATATACAAAGTGTTTATTAATAAAATGGACCAACAGCATTAAACAAACGATATATTTTTTAAAATGCTGATATATTTGCAGATATTGAACCTCCAGAGGTGTTGAGTTGTCCAGATAATACCACTTTTAGTACAGACTCTGGAAGCCCTTACAAAACAAACGTCAATTGGGAATTACCTACATTCCAGGATAATGTTCCTGGGTCATTAGATTACAGCAGTAATATAAATCCGTCATCAAATACATTTCAACTCGGAACTACAATGGTGACGTATGAAGCTACAGACACATCAATGAACACTGGTTATTGTATTTTCTACGTAACAATAATAGGTAATACAATCATTCATCATCATAATTATCATCATGTTTTTAATTCAGTAATTTTAAATTATTGGTCAATAATCAACCATAATTTGAGCATGATATTTTTGAATATTTTGTATAGATGATGAACCACCAGTTTTAGAGTGTCCTGGTGACATAATTGATGTGGCAACTAACATATCTGGAATCAGTATCACTTGGTCAGACCCCACGTATACTGATAATTCTGCAAAAACTATTATTTTAAGTTCAACAAGAAATTCAGCGGATGTGTTTACTTTTGGGAGACATAATGTCACATACACTGGAATTGACCAATCAGGTAACAGTGGTACATGTAGATTTGAAATCACAATAGAAGGTAAGCTTTTATAAATTGATATCTTCATAACTATCTAAAGGATAAGATTTGTCAAATCATTAATTTTACCCAAATGGATTATAAATGTGTTTCAACAAAACAGAAAAAATAATTACGCAGAGCAATGAATTTCAAATTTTCTTTTTATTTAAGATGAATAAATTCTCTAAATTGCTGTTCCAATACTACCATGTTTAAGCCAATAAAACATTAGATGTATCTGATATTATGATTTTTTGTACAGAAAAAAAAACATGTTCTTCAGAAAGATTTTTCATTGAGTTGATATTCTGTATGTTTTGTTTAACAGATAAAGAACCACCTGTGATTACTGACTGTCCTCCGGATATGAATTTAAAAACATCTTCAGGTGTAAACTACACTACTGCCACCTGGACAGAACCAACGACAGAAGATAATGCACGAACTCCAAGTCTTGTAACAACACACAGTAATGGTAGTAGGTTTTACACAGGTGACACGATTGTAACATACACAGCTGAAGATGATTTTATGAATACTGCTACATGTAATTTTACAATAACTGTACAAGGTTAGTGTTCAATTATTTTAACTAGATAGTACGCTCGCTTTGCTCGCGTTACCATCTAGGTCGTGCCCACAGATGGTTCTCGAATACACAGTAATTTCAGCGTAACAAAACTGGCGATTTCAATTGTACGCTTCGCTCGCGTACCATCTAGGTCGTGCCCACAGATGGTTTTCGAATACACAGTAATTTCAGCGTAACAAAACTGGCGAATTCAAATGTACGTACCGCGGGACTATAATACATTGTCGTTTACAGAAACGAATAAATAGACCCGATTATTTATGTAGTCAACTAAAATTAGCACCCTGGGAATTACGTCCTTAGGAGAAACTTATCACAAAATGAGTCCAAATTTTTTGATTTGGATTCATTTAAAGAAACCCAATTTGTGTTTTGTATGTAACATTAGGGTTGAAGAATGGGAAAGCGGATATATTTTTTATCCACTCAGTAACGAAATATTGTTTTCATGTTTTATAGGCCTATAAATAATATACCTCTAAATACAGTAAAACATTTGCGATGTAATACTTTTTTTTAAACTGTCACTGTCATAATCGATTGAAATATTTAAGTACATGTCACGATACACCACTACGACGTTTATATTTTGTTGGTAATTATTAATTAATACAAACGTTGAGAAGGAACTGTCAGTATAAGTTTATTTGTATATAATAATGTGTTTATATATCTAACAGTAGAGCCTATCCACAATCTCAGTAATAAAGTTTATTTGTATATATTTTTTTATTACATCTAACAGTACGAACATTCACAGTAAGAAATGCTCGATTCAAATGAGGACCAAAAATAGTTAATAGGTATTTACAGTATTGTTCAAGTTTATTCTCAAAGGGCCCATATCTTTACCTACCATGTGTTAAACCAAGGGATCATAAATTTATACCTACTTGTGTTAAACCAAACTCTGGCAGACTGAAAGATTGGGATGTTCCATTCATCTCAAATCAATACATTTGTATAATTGTATATTAAATCTATCAAAATAGTATTTTTTAAGAAAATCGACCTGTCTTCAACATTATGATGCTGTACTCTAGCTGTTCAACCGGTTTTCAGCTATTAAAAACAATTATCGTAGGAGGAGATAGGAAAATGCGAAGCCTCCTCGCATTTTTGTGGCGGGTATTTTTCAAGATTGACATCCATTAGACAGTGTATACCACGATCGGAAAACACCCCTATTTGGGACAAATCGTTGAACTTAAATTCGTTTTAATCGTCACTAACTAATTATCTAACTTTATTTAATTAGTAAACAGGGTTACATCAGGTGGTTAAAATCAGTACCGAAAGTACAAACCAACTTTATATACCATCGAGTAGGCCTAAAAAGTCTAGAAGTAAGGCGCGATTTACCGAATTTTGCCCTTACGTAAATTCATATATAGATGTGAAAGTTTCTTACTTTTCTACAGTACTCCACAATTTACGTATGGTTATAACAATAAGAAAAAATTAACTGTAGAAATAATACACAAAGTGTGTATTGATAAAATGTACCAACAGTATTAAACAAATCATATATTTTTTTAAATGCTGATATATTTGCAGATATTGAACCTCCAGAGGTGTTGAGTTGTCCAGATAATACCACTTTTAGTACAGACTCTGGAAGCCCTTACAAAACAAACGTCAATTGGGAATTACCTACATTCCAGGATAATGTTCCTGGGTCATTAGATTACAGCAGTAATATAAATCCGTCATCAAATACATTTCAACTCGGAACTACAATGGTGACGTATGAAGCTACAGACACATCAATGAACACTGGTTATTGTATATTCTACATAACAATAATAGGTAATAAAACTGAATGAATGGCAATATCATTCATCATCATAATTATCATCATGTTTTTAATTCTGTAATTTTAATTTATTGCACCAACAAAATCAACCATAATGTGAGCATGTTTTTTTATGAATATTATGTAGATGATGAACCACCAGTTTTACAGTGTCCTGGTGACATAATCGATGTGGCAACCAACATATCTGGAATCAGCATTATTTGGACAGACCCTACGTATACTGATAATTCTGGAAACACTATTATTTTAAGTTCAACGAGAAATTCAGGACATGTGTTTACTTTTGGTATACATAATGTAACATACACTGGAATTGACCAATCAGGGAACAGTGGTACATGTGGATTTGAAATCACAATAGGAGGCAAGACATTTTATATACAATAACCGTAGTGATCCGTGTGCATCTGTATCTATTCAGAATTCAGAATTATGCAGAGCAATTCAATTATCAGTGTTATTAATTTACATTGTTTAATATTATGAGGTAGTCTGTACAGTTATGTGTTACAATGATTTTTGTTTGTTAACAGATTCATGTTCTTCTTCACCATGTCAAAATGGAGGAACTTGTGTACAGTTAGTTGCGAACTTGACGTGTATCTGTCCTGTATTGTATGAAGGCAACTTATGTCAAACAATACCTGGTAACGTTAAATATCTTACCGCCTTGTATTTATTATGTTCTCAGATCTAATAGCCAGAAATATTGAATATGTATATTACTTTATGTATTATTATTATTACTTATTTTTGTCTGATAAAACTGGATTCTTTCTAAAACTCATAACTTACACCTGATAAATCAAATAAAAATAATATTATTACCAATAAACTAGGCCTATTTACTATGACTATGATTTACTATTATCTGTGACAGTTTTTATCCATCAATACCGAATCCACAACTCAAATTACTCGGAGAGGGTGTTTAACCATGTCCTAAAGTCCCATCCAAAGTACCTGGCAATAAACCTTGCGCGATATTCTGAAACTCTTTTCACATAGAACAATTTATCAATATAAGCATTTAAACTTTCGCTACGAAAATAGGAACTATGGTATTAATGGCCATTATTGTGTTGGGATACCTACTTTTATTTACATTTTTATCTGGATAATTCTGTTGCCTAATGCCATCCTTTATTGGAAATAGAGGTAAAAGCCCAAAGATAGTCGTAAAATGATTATTTATCTATTATCTATTATTAACTTTAACTTCAAGACTTAAAATAAGTAAATTATTTGTCTAAAGCTCTGTCTACACTATCAAACTTTATGTGACAAAAAAAATGTGATATGGACACGATAACGCCTATCACTACCATATTTGGGCACAAACTAGTTTGATAGGATCTAGAAAGAGCTTTAGAACTATAAAAACAGTCTTGTGACCACAACTATTCCAAAATAATGTTTCATAGGGTTAATTTCTCGTCACTGCTTCTAAAAATTAATGAAATCATCTGCAATGTACTGTAATTACTATTGTTTTACTATGATAAACAATAGACTTGTCTATACAACGCTAAGGTGCATTTTATATTTTGTAAAAGACCAATTCCAAGTGAAATGATAGACATTAACAATATATGATATGTTTAGGTAAACCCACAGCAGAAATCCAGCTGTTATCTCAGAGTATTAATTTACAAAGCAAAGTTACTTTCCAATGTACTGTAAAGAACTCAGTTGATTGGCGTTGGTATAAAGATGACATTGAACTCTCCTCTGAAACACGAAGTCTAAAGAATCTAACAATTAACGAAGTAGGTCTGGAAAATCAAGGCTATTATTACTGTAAAGCATTTGGGGTATCGCCACATGATGACGTAACAGATACCTCAATGAAGGCAGTTCTGGTTGTAACAGGTAAACTTGTTACTTATTTTCTACACAGTAGTTTCCTTAAATGTATAAGGTAATACAAACAGAATCACTGAACTAATTTACTACAGAGAATATAACATTTATACATCATATTTCTTCTTTTTTTCTGTTTATCCCCTCATTCATTGCAACTGCACATTTATACATATACAAGTTTGATATTAGTTTTTGTTGCTGTAAAATAAATAAAATTCATCTACATCTCCAGATTCATCGCTTAATAACAAATTAAGTGGATAATAGGAACTAGAAAAATACTGCTCGTCTAGTTCTTAAATACAATGTAAACTTAAACAATGCAATGTAATTGGTGATATTGTATATCGAAAAATGAAGGTGCGGCGTCATACAACATATTGTAAACAATCGAATAAGCAGTTTTAAGTGATGATAATCATACACTGTTAATCGTATGCCTGTTCATTTCTATATAATCCATTTCTAATTGTGTACAGTAATGGTTCCGGATAAATTTAATTAGAATCTGCAGAAGAACTGAATAATTTTGCTTATGGTAGTGCAGCTTTGTATGAATATTTAAATAAAAAACGTTAAAAAACTTACGTTTTTATTATTATTTAGATGCGTTTACCGTTCGAGTGTCGGTATCTTTCCTGAATTTACAATTCACCTCTGGTTTGACTGATTCGTCTTCTGAAGAATTCAAAAACACTTCTACAATGATTGTTAATTTGGTAAGTTTTGTCAAAGCTAATTTGTTAACAAAAGCTTGTTTTTATTGGTAGAGATTTGCTGACTAATTCTAAACAAAATAATGAATAAATTCAAAATTGTGGATAATTTATATCTGCTTCCTGGTCAATTCTGGAAACATACCGGTAAGCGTTTTTACTGCTATGTAATAATCATTTAATATATTTTAATCATCAAGAACCAACATGATATAAAAGTAGGCCTACATTATTACTGCCTTGTTTAAAACAATTTAAACAATAATTCCTCTGCAAAATAACTTATTTATGAGTTTGATTTATTGTTATTAGTAGACCCAATAATGTTAAGGTTATTTACAAGTATTGGTTGATCAATTGAAACAGGTAACTGTACATTTGCTTTTTCACTTTTTAGTCGCGTGGAAGCGACTCTATAGTTCACTATGTCGGTCGGTCGGTCTGTCTGTCGGTCTGTCTGTCGGTCTGTCTGTCGGTCTGTCTGTCTGTCTGTCGGTCCGGTATCACTATGCGTTTTATCGCTTTATGACCTTATCTTGATATCAGTTTAATCTAGCTAAGTCAATTTTTCACAGAATATTCCTTATTGCCAGGAATCGATGTGGTTATGTTTTCACGGTGCGCAATAAAAAATTACGCGGTCTACGCACGATTTAACGAAATCACGTTTGTAATCATATCTTAACAACCATGAATCACAATTAAATAAAATTTGGTACTCATAAATTTCAGGGCATAAATCATCATATGGCAATACAATTACGTGCGTAGCGCATGTAACGCATGCTTACGCGCGCTTAAAATTTTCAAAATTTATTTTCGATGAAATAAGAGTACGTTTCAGGCAATTTTAAGCGTTTACAAAATTGCCATGAGTGCACAGATGTTTGCGTTAAATGTTATTGCGCACTCATTTTGCCCGATTTCTGTTTTCTTGACTTACTTTTCAACTCGAAATTACGTTATACGAGCACGTCAAAAGTGACAGGCTACGCACGTGTAAATTAAAAAAATATAAATGTTTTTAAACATTTCAACATTTTTAAACATGTTCAGTAATTTCGGTCAGTATAGTTCACTATGTCGGTCGGTCCGTCTGTCTGTCGGTCTGTCTGTCTGTCGGTCTGTTTGTCTGTCGGTCCGGTATCACTATGCATTGTAGCACGCGACTTAATGGCTGTTGGCCTTGTTTATTTTACAGTTAACTGAGAGTATAAGTATAAGTGATATATTTGTTCAAGTTCTTAGCCTTAGTGCTGGAAGTGTGATTGCAGATATCAATATACATACTCCAAGTGTAGACACAACTTACGATAATTTTATGAACAGTTTATCAGAAGACTTTAATACATTAGCAAATAACGGAACTATTGGACAATTTTCAATATTTAGCACTGGTAAGTCAAAATAATTCAAACTACTACAACATTAGTTTTATGAACCTGGATGTAATAATTGTATCTATACAATTGTAATATAGATGTATGTAAACACTAGATACTCAACAAGGTACCGTAAAATTAAAAAGAGATCAGGAAAGGGACTCTCTAAACTGGCCTTATGTATGTATGTCTATTCACAGCCGATTATGTGAGCTTTATCACACATTAATATCCCATTTAAAAAAAATAAAGTACATCTTTAATTAATTATTAATTTAATTATGAACGACATTAACATAGATAATTTTAATTTCAACATACAAAGGCTAGATTATAGATTTAATTCTTGAGAGACGCAGCTGGAACAAATTAATTAATCACATCACAATTAATATTGAGTTTTGATTTTGTAAAAGCTGTATTGATGATAAAAGTAGCAAAGAATGACAAATCACAACTGAAATTGTATTATATCGTTAGATGTAATATAATGGTATAGTAATAAAATAATATTTTACCTTTTTATTACAGAGAATTGTGGCTTAGATATCATAGAAGGTTTAACGTTCAACCGTTCTGAAGTTGGTAAAAATGTATCATCAGAAGAAGTTTGTCCACAATCTGCAGTCGAATGTAAGCTTTTTATGTTTTATTATGTTTAAACATTTTAAATGACCAGCAGTATTATATTTTGTTTTATATAATAAGAATGTTTAATCTTAGGTCTTTGGTCTATAGCTTTCTTAATCTTAGGTTTTGTTACACGACGTTGTAACACGTCGGTCGTGGCAAATCGAGAGCTTCCTAATAAGTTAAAACTAACATTATACTTTACACACAACACAAATAGGTCAAGCTTCCAAGTTTATTCAGAGTATACATATTTAACAATACATAATATTTATTTCTACTGATACTGTACAAGCAATGCTAAAAACTACTAAAGCTTAATAATAAACTACATTTTGGCCTCTTGGGGGCTACCACTCATATGACATCGCTGTATGAAAGGTCCAGTGTGTTGTCACAGGAGCCAGTAAATCAAATGGTTGTTATTAAGTATATCGGTAAGGATGTAAGTGACATCCGTTAGGTAAATTGTGGAATTTGGGGGAAAAATAATTCCCCAGAATTATACCAGCCAAATTAGCGAATAACATGAGTAACATATGAGTAGCGCCTGTGTTGAGTTAGGTGTTGGATGATGCCGGGGGATGGCTGGGTGTGAAAGATTGAAAAGTTTGTACAACTATCGAACGGCTAATTTAACAATGAAGTGTGCTAGTATGCATCTTAGTAAACAACTGAAAACACACTTAATTCCCATTGGTTGCCAATTAGAAATTAGCCTATCCTACATTTTTGTGGTTCCACTATTAGATATACCCGTTGGTCTATAGAAATACATTGTCAATTACTGTGGTTGGAACTTTGATAAAGTTTCTCCCTTGACTAATATTCCGTTTTAATTACATGTAAAAACAATATACCATTCATCCTAACACTTCTATTACTCTGAAATCTACCCACATTTATATACCACATCCTAGTTAAAAGAAAGTACTTGTGCTGTGTATAAACTATAATTTATTACTTTAAATTTCCTTATATATCCTTGTCATAGATGGTATGTCCCTGGGATTCTCTATATGCTTTAGTGATGGCCTGTCACCTGCTATGTGGCAAGATGTGATGCATCGGAACTGTAGTGAGGCTACATCTGATCAACTTTTAAAAAGGTTAAGTATGGTTAGTATAGACATTTATATAAATATTGTTCAAAGAATTGTATTAGATAATGTTATTGAAATCTTGTTTGACCTCAAATTTGTACTTCTAAACTTGTAGATACAAAATATTTTTAACACACTTTAATATTTATTTATTTCTATTATTATTAAAATATAAATGTTGACAGGGTAAGTAAATTTATTTTCCGGCCGTGCTGTTATTTTATTATTTATTATTTTACCATCGAAACACAGTTCACCTGTTCCATTGTGAAATTCCAATTGAATTGCATCTATCCTAAACTTAATTTTGAGCTGAGGTTGATTTGCAGAGCCTTTTCAATGTTTTATTACAATTTATTGTAGATGCCAATTACAGAGGATAACGCAGAGGAAGTTCTTCAAGCAGTTAACAACATTACAACAACTGAACCAGATACCATAACACCAGACGGTTTGGAAGCAACTGCAGAGATTATCGAAAGTGTTATTTCTGTAAATTCAACATCTTCCGAGGTGATTTTATTCATTGTTTTGTTTACAATACCGTAGATAAAGCAACCATAGTGTAACTAGAGTTATTCATATTTTATGTTTTGCTATAATTCCCATACAGGTGACATCAACGTTAGTTGACACTGTTGCTAGTCTGTTCGAAGTAGATGATGATGTACTCTTAGAGAGTCAGATGGAAACACAAGCTCCTAGTAGAATTGTGGAATCCCTTGAAGAACAATTAGCAGTTGTTGATCTTGAAAACGAAAAATATGAATTTATAACAAACACGGTAGCAGTGCAAGCTCAGAGTTTGAAAAGCAATGAATTTGACAACATGGGGATTGGAATCGCATCTTACAAATCGGCAGATTCTAGTGTAATTGTGAATTTGACAGGATTCATTGAGCCAGAAGAGCTTGATAATTCTGCGTCTGTGGCATCTGTCAGTATCTATATTCCTGCTATTTACATTCTTGCAACCTCCGATGGTAAGTTGACTGCAAAACATTATAAAACCATAAACAGCATCAATCATCATCCATTATTTATCATAACGTTATAGGCCTATGTTATTTGAGAAAGCTAAGAGCTGCTTAAAACACAATATTGAATTTCGTAATGACTTTCTTTTTTTAAAGCCATTGCTCAGAAACAAGCAGGTTAAACAGAACATTGAAAATGATTTTGCCTAGAAATTGTTCAGCAAAAAATGTTTCTCTACTGATTATTCGATGTTTTTTTAAAATAATTAGGTGCTGATTTGCGTGTGGTTACAGTGGTATATAATGATAGTTCACTCTTTCCGACAAACCAGTTTGATACTGACACCAGGCGACCCAATGGTCAAGTTATTTCAACTTCAATACCCGGTGTTGAACTGAAAAATTTATCAGATCCAATAATAACAACATTTATTCCTGCTGAAGTAAATATACATTTCCAATTGATTTACGTTGATTGTTAGTTCAGTAGACAAACTATGTTCATAACTATGGCCAAACCATTATTAAAGGAACTCCCTTATAAAAGTGTGTCAAATGGTTATGATGCTTTCTCTGGTTTAGTGAGTTTTCTAACCTTATGATCCTTCAGGAAATTACCTGATGCATTCACAATCATACACATTTTTATTTCCTTTATTTCTAGATATCTGAGAATAACAACGAGACAGCCTGTGTTTTTTGGGATTTTAAACTTGATGATGGTAATGGTGGCTGGTCAAGTGCTGGATGCTACTTAGCTAATGGATCGTTGGATGGCAGTGACAGACAAATTTGTCATTGTGACCATTTAACAAATTTTGCAATTCTTATGGTAAAATTATGAATGTTTTAGTTTAGTTTATTTGTTGACTCACTTTTTGTTTTATTTATTATTAATTTTACTGAGGGTGACCTAAAACAGTATAAAATGACTGCCAAATGGTCCTCACATAATTACAAACGATAACATTAGCATGAATGGACGCGTCGAGTACAATTTTATCCCAAAAAATGAACACAAATTTGTTTTTTAATGATTTTCTCCTTGGAATATTCAAAATGAAAATTATTATTAAGTCAAACACATCATTGGGGTTTTTTAATGGATGGTGTCCGGCGGGGGATAGTTTAACCCTAGCTTAATTTGTGCATGCTTCATTTACTCTCTATATTCTTAATTCTGGCCCCGAAACCTTGACTCAGAAATGCCGGGATGGTGTCCGGCGGGGGATAGTTTATTACCATTAGTTAAGGTCTAATGTAAAGCACCTAGAGGGGTCAGTGATCCATTAGGCGCTATATACATACTGTTTATTATTATTATTATTAAATTAATCTAGATGATTTAGATACACTATGAGCATTTTGTGAATTGGAACCTCTATGACTGATCTGTAAGTCTGGCAGTGTAACTGAAGTGTGGAACTACAGCTCTATGTTGATGGATGTTAACGCGTAGTGTGAGAGGAAAGGCAAAGTATTTTAAAGATGTGAAAGACGTCAGCTTTAACGATATCGAATGGTTGTTGCAGATAACACATTCTTGAATAGAAACGCCAGCACAGGCGTGATATTTATTTCGCTTAAGTTTGATTTATCATCACAAGATCTATAGCAATTAATCCTAAACTAATTTTGAAATGTGAGCTAATAATAATAGGTAATGAATAATATGAATCATAATAAAAGACTTTTTAAGTTTTTTTTTTTTGTTTAGAATTTTTACTCAAGAGATGATACTGATGGGCCTCCTATTGTTATAGTTATAGCAAGGTACATCACAAATATTGGTCTTGGTATTTCAATCGCTTGTTTACTTGCAACTATATTTACCTTTACAACCAACAGGTAGGGCTTAGAATTTATCATAACTATTGTATACGTTCACTAGAAAATTCGTTGAAATTATGTAAATGTTGTAATGTTTTAAAATTTGTTCTTATAGTAGAAATTAACAGTGCATGTTGGGCATACAATACATTATAAAACAGAAATTTATTTTCCTTTCATTTTCAGAAAGCTGCGAAACAGTAAACCACAACAGATTTTATGTCACTTGTGTGTATCATTACTCGGCTTGTATTTGGTCTTTCTCGTTGGAATTGACAGAACAAAAAAACGGCGCGCTTGTACAGTAATTGCTGGTCTGATTCACTACTTTCTGTTGACATCTATCTTTTGGATGTCAGTGCAGGCTATTCATATGTATTATTCATTTGTTAAAGTTTATGATGCACACATTTCTAGGTTTTTCTTAAAGGCCTGTCTTTTTGCTTGGGGTAAGTGGCTCATCGTATACTCTAATTTTATCAATCATAATTTTGTATAAGTACTAATTTTCTCTACATATTACTGTAAAAAAAGATCAATGTAAAAAAAATGACTAAAAGCATGTCATTGATGATGAAAACTGATGTTGCGTAAGGGTGATAAACTTGGGGAAAATGAATTTACTGGTGCCATGTATTGTTATGCATTACTATTATTTGTTTTTAACTTTTGTCAATTAGAAATAATGTTAGCTTATCGTAATTACAAAATGTTAAATTCATAATATTTAAAAACTTTAATTTCGTTACCAATGAAAATACAAATGAGTAAAGTGAAAACAAATCATATACAAATGGATGCATATGCTCTATTGGATTATCAAAGCGATGACGGGATGGATGCTAGTATCATGTGTACGTGAACAGTTTGATGATTAAGATTAGGATTGTGCATCTTATCATAAAGTTTTCAATATTGACAGGTATACCAGTTGTAATTGTTGCTGTAACTGTTGGAATTGATGTTGACAATTATGCAGATACAGACTAGTAAGTAACGTTAGCCTACTGCACAGATACCAGATTAAACCTTCTTAACTACTGAGATTAATTTTCTTTTCTTTCTTTCTTGTATGTACTTTCCATCTATTGTAACATGATCTAATGTATTAGATTATGTTTAACAACTCTTTTATTAATGTATGGAACTTCTCATTCATAATGGTGTTAAGCAAAATATTGTTTACTTTCACAAATTTCTCATCTACCATTTCAGATGTTTCACATTTTGCATTCGCAGTATTGTTATGCTTTCACTTTTGTAAATGTCTTGTAATATAAATGTTATCTCATTTTATGGCATGGTCTAGTCACGTCTCGGTTTTGGCAATCTTACAGATATTCATTATTTTCATGTTTATTCAATTGCTAGTAATCAATATGCCTACCTTATATATTTCTAAAATCATCATTGTATTAGTACCTATGCAATATTAATATTACTAATAATAAACAGTATTTACACTTGTATTACTCTTTTTTCAGTTGCTTCCTTGTTGTTACCCGTATGTATTACAGCGTAGCATTACCTATTGCAGTCATACTACTCACCAATGTTGTTGTATTTATTATGGTATTACACAGTCTGAGTAAACTTGGTAACGTTGCAAAACAAGCTCACAAAATTCGTAAGAAGCGGAAGGGCATGTATTTACTACAGAATGCCGTGTGTATATCGGTTGTGATGGGAATGACGTGGCTTATTGGATTCTTTGCAATTGGTAGTGCCTCCGAGATTGTCCAGGTACTTTTCTGTATCCTGAATTCTTTCCAAGGATTCTTCATATTCGTTATGTATTGTTTCCGAAGTAAAGATATTCGTAAATTTTGGGCGGAAAAAACTATTAAAAAATTGTCGTCATCATTTAAAGGAACCAAAAATAGCAATCTGTACTCCAGTGGGCGTAAAAGTTCTGGTTTTAATTCATCGGCTTCTGGAAGAAACCAAACACATTCAGATTCTAGAAATTACTCAAATAGCAACCAAGTTTCCTTTGCCCGATCTTCACGTGTTTCTAATGACTTTAGTTATCGGAAGTAACATTCGATTATACGTATAGTTAACACATTCATGGGCAAGTAATAAGATATATTCCATCCTAAATGTTTTCAGAAAACAACAGATAACGTATCCTCAAACTATAGATGCACAATACAATACACCGCTTTCCGAAGTACTTTGAATGGAAAATGAAACGCACTACTAATTATTTTCCTTATTACTACATAATTAAAAAATAATATTTTAAAATGAGTCTTTCCATTGTCAACAATTAATCTTGCTGGTTGATTATATTATATAAAGCTTAAGGTCAAAATTCTTTTTACTCGGTTTATGTTCAATTGAACATACTATCTCTAGTTATTTCTCCTTCTTTTAGGGAACATTTTAAAATGCTACTGTTTGCAGATGATAACTGCGATTTTCTTAAACCTTTGTCAGTATGACTATAGTACCAACTCCTATTTATGCGTTGTTCTCGATTTTGGGTCAACGGTCACATATGGGTCAGTTTGGTCAAAACACTACTTGTTCCACAAATAACATAGTAAACAGTTCTCCTTATATTATTATGATTATTGTCTTCAGGTTTTTACAGGAATTAGGATCATAGGGGAGAAAGAGGGATAGTCTGGCAACATTTTAAAACGTCAACTAAGATTTCCTTCCTTCTTGGCCAGTTTGATTAATATCTCTTTCAATTTATGTGGTGTTTATAATTTTAGGTCGAAGGTCACATAAGGTTCAGTATAGTCGAAAAATCCACAAAATGAATATTTACAAATAGGCTTATAGGCTTAAGAGATTAATGTTAATGATTTTAGAAGGTGTCACTAGACCAAAATAATGTATTCTCAGACTTATTTCAGCTTTTTGAAACAAGACTTTGCTGTGTTAATGTAGACTATAATATAATAGGGCATTACGTTCCACATGGGTACGTAATCTGTTTATAATAATAGAAAGTTAGGTAGAGGACTCATCTCAAATAGTAGCATATAATAACATAATTAACGATTGGGCTGATTTCGAACAAACTTGGTCCATAATAAAAGCATAAAGTCAAAAGCCAAACAATTCCTCTTACTGGGTTTAGGCCTATGTACAATCTCTAGTTAAGTTTCATTTTACCTTTAAAGTAGACGAGTTCTATTATATTATACAGATATTGACAAACGTATATGAATTAGTATTAAAAATTGTTAACAAATATGTAAATAAACTAATCCTTATGCGTTTTTTGTTGACATAACTGGTTACTATATCCAGGAATAAATTCCTGTCATTTGATTGAAGAAAAATAAACTTTTCGCGTTTATAAAAGAAAGGTTTTTTTATACTATTGCTATTGGATTTTTACAAAAATGGCAAAAATATCAACCCATTTTTTAGTTGACATAACTAGTTACTATGGCTGTATAAGATGATGATAAAACAATATTTGCGCATACAAGGAAATATTATTTATTTGTTAATTTTGTAGATTAAGTTAGTTAAGATAAAAGGTACCAAGCTTGATTAGCTTCGGCTATATCTTGGCTACCTTTTGTATTGAAATTGTTTTTGTTTGATTCAATAAAGATGAAGAGAGTATTTAAGAGTAAGAGTATTATCCTATAATAATTGAATTTTAAAAAGTTGATATTTTGGCCATTTTGTAAAAAATCTTTGTACAGGCCGAAATATCAACCCATTTATAGTTGACATAGTTACTATGCCTGAGTATGGGTATAACACATTATACTTGCGCATATTAGGCCATATTATCGTATAATATTTAAATTTTAAAAAGTTGATATTTTAGCCATTTTCGAAAAAGGCCCAAATATCAACCCATTTATTTGTTGACATAACTAGTTACTATGGCTCTATAAGATGATTATAATACAATATATGCGTACATAAGGCAATATTATCGTATAATAATTAAATTGAAAAGTTGATATTTTAGCAATTTAAAAAAAATTCCCTGTACATAGTAAGAATTTGTTCAAAAATGGCCAAAATATCAACCCATTTATTAGTTGACATAACTAGTTAATATGGCTCTATAAGATGATTATAATACAATATATGCGTCCGTAATATTATCGTTTATAATTTTATAAAAAAAACTTTTAAAAAGTTGATATTTTAGCCAATATATCAACACATTTATTAGTTGACATAACTAATATGGCTACTATGGCTCTATAAGATGATTATAATACAAAAGTAACCACTTTTGACATAAATGGTTACTATAGCATAATGAACATGCGCAGAGTCGAATAATAACTGGTTACCATAGCACAATTGACATGCACAGAACCCATTATTCGTCTCTACGCATGTTTATTATGCAATAGTAACCATTTATGTCAAAACTAGTTAAAGTAGCACAGTTGACATGCGCAGAACCCATTATTCGCCTCTGAGCATGTTTATTATACTATAATAACCATTTATGTCAAAAAATAAAAGGGTCGAAAATCGGCCATTTTTCGTAAATTTCCCTGTACTATAGTACAGGGATTTTTTCAAAAAAATGGCTAATTTTCGACCTTTTTATTTTTCAATAAAACTGGTTACTATAGCACAATTGACATGCGCAAAACCCATTATTCGTCTCTGCGCATGTTTATTATGCAATAGTGACCATTTATGTCAAAACTAGTTAATGCAGAACCCATTATTCGCCTCTGCGCATGTTTATTATACTACTAAAAACCATTTATGTCAAAAAATAAAAGGGTCGAAAATCGGCCATTTTTCGCAAATTCCCCTGTACTATAGTACAGGGATTCTTTCCAAAAAATGGCTAATTTTCGACCTTTTTATTTTTCGATAAAACTGGTTACTATAGCTCAATTGACATGCGCAGAACCCATTATTCGTCTCTGCGCTTGTTTATTATGCAATAGTGACCATTTATTTCAAAACTAGTTAACGTAGCACAATTGACATGCGCAGAACACATTATTCGTCTCTGCGCATGTTTATTATGCAATAGTAACCATTTATGTCAAAACTGGTTAACATAGCACAATTGACATGCGCAGAAACCATTATTCGTCTCTGCGCATGTTTATTATACAATAGTGACCATTTATGTCAAAACTAGTTAAAGTAGCACAGTTGACATGCGCAGAACCCATTATTCGCCTCTGGGCATGTTTATTATACTATAGTAACCATTTATGTCAAAAAATAAAAGGGTCGAAAATCGGCCATTTTTCGCAAATTTCCCTGTACTATAGTACAGGGATTTTAAAAAAAATGGCTAATTTTCGACCTTTTTATTTTTCAATAAAACTGGTTACTATAGCACAATTGACATGCGCAGAACCCATTATTCATCTCTGCGCATGTTTATTATGCAATAGTGACCATTTATTTCAAAACTAGTTAACGTAGCACAATTAACATGCGCAGAACACATTATTCGTCTCTGCGCAGAACACATTATTCGTCTCTGCACATGTTTATTATGCAATAGTAACCATTTATGTCAAAAAAGAAATAGGTTGAAAATCGGCCATTTTTCGGAAATTTCCCTGTACGTACAGGCCAAAATATAAATATATTTATTAGTTGACATCATTAGTTACTATGGCTCTATAGGATGATTATAATACAATATATGCGTACATAAGGCAATATTATCGTATAATAATTGAATTTTAAAAAGTTGATATTTTAGTCATTTTCGAAAAAATCCCTGTTCAAAAATGGCCAAAATATGATCCCATTTATTAGTTGACATAACTAGTTACTATGGCTATGATTATAATACAATATATGCGTACGTAATATTATCGTATAATAATTGAATTTTAAAAAGTTGATATTTTAGCCAATATATCAACCCATTTATTAGTTGACATAACTAGTTACTATGGTTCTATAAGATATTGATAAAATTAAAACAATGTTTGCGCATATAAGCCAATATTAACGTACCGTAAATTTTGGATAAAACCTGGAAATGATATTATTATAAGTAGAAGAATTTTATTTTGTGAACGTTTACATGGCGAAATCAATTGTTGATATAAAGTTTGCGGTACACCACGTATAGTCTGAAAAGAACTGTTGAGTTTCTCGACGTTTCGATCAATATGCTTTGATCGTCCTCAGGAGTGAGAATGAGGAATTTTGAAGAATTTTTATTAAAAAATATAGCTGAAAAGTCTTGACAAAATTGATAGCTTTTTAAATTATTATTATTATTATTAGTGTTAGTGTTATTTTAATTATTCAACTGAAGATGATAACATTATTATTATTCTAATTATTATTAATTAAATTAAAGCCAAATCATCATCCAATCTATTATTATTATTCCACAGTAAACCACAACACAAATCTGCAGACATAATACTATATATACCATAATGATTAGGCCTAATTACACGGTAAATACGTCAGTTTCTCATAACGTTGACTCTCCTGTCTTAAATTCATATATTACTTCGTCTTCTTCTGTATTGGCCAATCCTTGTAGGTACTGAACCTTAGTTTCCCGTCGACATGAAAGTCGCCAGACTGTAAACACCAGAGCGATAGACATCGTTTTTAATGACAAGCACAATCCCAGATAAACAAGAAAAAACTTGTGATTGTCATATTCTATACAAGAGCCGGTAACACCACAATTATCTTCCCAAAGTATGCATGCTGTGTCGATAACTGCTCCAAAATATGTTGGCGACGGAATATAGGCTGAAAGTAAAAAAATGGAAAATATAATAGGATCTCTATGTACTAAATTAGTGATCTTATGTATTTATTCTATATTTAGGCTTTCAATGAATGTAATTAATTTGTTTACATAATTCTAGTGTCGTATAGTGGCACTGAACCGCTGAATTTGATGATTTGATTTGTTTACAAACGATTCTCGTAAGGTATCAAGTCAACGCAAAAGAGGATTATATTGTATCTCATACATGAAGACGGTTCCTGTCAGAAGATACGATATTGCATGCTATATTGTCGCTAGTTTCCAGTTAAGCTTGAGGACAAATATAAACACCTTTACCTTTATGATACATTACGTAAAACGGGTGTTTTTTTTTAGAATGAACCAATGTTTTTTTGTCTTAAACAGTAGTTCATTATATTAAAATGTAGTTTAACTTTAATTTTACTCACCCAGTAACCGAACAAAGAGAAATTGCACACCAAGAGCAAATGGTCGATCGTTTTCACAGACAGATCTCAAAGTCATCATAACCATAGGTATTTGTCCCATGGTAATAACGATTACCAATGATATTAGGATAAACATAAATGGTACCAGCATGCCGCATTCATTACTGCATTTACCAGTGTATATGTAGCCAGCATCACTCTCTCCACTTTCTTTTAGAAACTTGCTGACGCAATTACATCTTGTAAAATTCTATTCAAAAAGAAGTATGAAAGCCGTAGGCCTATAAAAATGCACGTCACATTGGAGTGAAAACATGCTAGGCTACTTACATTTGACACATTGTCTCCATCTTCTGATTCAAAGTTTAAGCCATTACAACCAGCATGACATGGACTAAAATAAGTAATCCCGATTGCAGATGCGCAAATGGGTTGGAATTGAGCAGAAGAACAGTCACAATCTGTATTACAAGAATCTAAAAGATTGGTATCTTCCATATACTCTGTCGATTCCGACGATTCACCACTAAACAAAATAAACACGTGTTTGTTAATGTAGCTCACGATAAAGTATGCCATATCATAAATCTACAAGCATCTGGTATACCCACCCACTAGAGGTGTGTTTGTGTACTGAAATTTAAAATTCATTTGAAACAATAAAGATGAAGAAATCTGTGAGAATAAGAAAAAGTCACCCAACAGAGATTCGAAAATGGAACCTCCTGCGTGATATGCAGATGTCACAACTATTAGGCCACTGGGGCTTGAATGGTATTGTTCAATTCGACTGGATAGCACTCTTTTACACTCTCGGCGGAACATCAATAGTCCCTCAATTGTACGCACACGCACTCAATCAAATTGATACCCTAATTAATTATCAGTATATTAATTCACGAAGCGGGACCTAAGAAAATATACGTTTACATATCAATCACGGGCACAGAATAAATTAAAAACCGCCCGGTAATATACTGCAATTCAATATATAATAATAGCATAAAATAATAGTGAACAAGCGAAATAAAGAATCAAACAATAATTTGATGTCGTCTGCATTAGATTACAGAAAGTAATCCGATTGGTAAACATAACATTATTAGAAGAAGGTTTAGTTACCGTTTATGCGGAGACCATTTTTTTTTTCAAAATGGCAATGTACATCATTATGTGTAATGTAATTGTATTTGATTGGTTGATTTTCATGATGACACTGTTTTATTTGAACACACACACATATCATAATTGTAAACTTACCTGAACGTATACGGTGTTGTTATTCCCGCTAAAACTACTGAATCACAACCACCTAAAAGAAAAGATGCTGCTAAAATACTAAAACCTAATATAATTACACCAAGACAAAATTTGGCCATTCCTGAAAGACCCAGCTTGAATCGACGGATCACGTAAGCACCTAACACTGTTCCAATGGCAGCGGCAGGAATCAGTGAAGCTGCAGAACAAAAACGATATCTTATTGTTAGTAATAATCCAGTAGGCAAGTGTTTCAGGGAAGTGTTAAATTGTAATTTAACTCTTCCCTGGTTTATGCAGGTTCAACAAAATGTACTATAAGCTTATCTGATTTTGTTCTAAATACAAATAAATGTATTGCTGATTATACTGTAATTGAATAAAAAAGTAGGCATATGCCTAATAATAATACAATACATAATGATAATACAAACTATAATGTTTGATTATTTTTTTAAATTTTTGTTATTTCACTACTACAGTTGTCAATACTTGTTAATATTGTCATGTACTACAAATGGAGAGAGGCATTATATACCAATAGATAAAACTTTTGGTCCTCTCTCCTTCATCTTTTTTTTTGTGTAATGTATTATACCATTATGGACAATTGTCTGAAATAAAAGTTCAATTGAATTGAATTGAATACAGGATAGACAAATAATATCGTGGGATAGGACGGGGAAGCACTTTAGCAACCTAGCTAAAACTTCACGACTGTACTCCACTGTTAGTTTGTTTTAGATATTTTTATAATAATAATAATAATTTTAAATTATTTTAACACCATCTACAGACATAAAAATTACATGTTTTAAAACTCGTGGTTTATGCTAAGTATTATATAACTCCTTTACTATGCATTGAACAACACTGTTAATGAATTATAACAGAAACAATAAGTAAAGATCGTAATAATTGTGTTGAACTCACGTCCGACGTCGTAAAATTGTGGTCAAGCTAGTGTTAAGCTATTGTTTAGTGAGTCATTCAATTCTGTGTTAAATTGCCTTTGTTGAAGAGAGTAAAATATAAACACTGGCTTATCACTGTCTATTGTATAGTCAACAGATCTAATAGATAGACACTTCTAAAATAACAGTGTAAATTTGATCTGTTTATACTGATAATTTTCCATTTTATATTAACTAAGTTTAAATAAAATGCTTCAATCGACAATATTATTAGATATACTGATAATTGATTTAACATATGTCGGGTGTGACTCAATCGTCACATTATCTTTCTTCCATGGTGCGACACGCGAGTCAACTATATGGAAACATGCAGGAACGGTATCGTCGGGAAATTTAGCACTAACATTTCATACGAGTGTTTATCATCAATATTTTATTATAGAGTAATTACAGTTCTGCTTTTTAATAATTAATTTGAAAATATCATTCTTTTCTTGCCATTGTGTCTTAGTTTTATAAGGTAAAATGTGATTACTGAATTTTGAATACATCTATTTTTTAACTGTGTTAATATCCCGTATAAAAGGCCGGGATATAGATATTTAGGAGACAAAAAACTGGAGATACATGCATTCTATTGTCTCCAGACATACGAGTATCAGGTGTACCAAATTGTCATGAAGGTATCTTAAAATGGCGGATTATAATACTCGTTATATCTTATTAAAAAGTAATATAAGTAGGCCTAATTATTATAATTATTATCTTTAGTTAGTACTTAAAAATCATAAACACTTACCGTATCATTTAACTTACTTTGTAATGTCATTGTTGTTGTTAGGTTGTACGACACAAGTTTTGTTTCTGGCAAAGGTCCGCCCCACCCTATGCCAACCAACCCCCCACCCCCACACCAGTTAAAACTCAATACAAGTGTGGATAATGATGACATTTTATTTAAGTATCTTAAATTAATATAAAATATTACCTGTCAATAAGTTAGCAGTGGAAGCAGGAATTGTGAACTGAGACTCAATAAACTTTGGTACAAATTTGACAAAACCACTGACTATAGAAAACTCTGCACATGCCGTCATACATACAAAGAAGTATATTGGATTACTGACAAGTCTCCAGAACGCATGAGGTAATTCTAGATAATAATAATAAAAAACAAATGTCAATAGTTGTCAATAATTCAATTAGTTTTGCTACGAGCAATACCAAAGTTTGGATGTAGAACATTTACTATAAATGTGTTTATCCAAACGTCAGTTTAACCATGGAGGATCACTAACATAAATCGAATTGTGCCTATTATAGTTTATAATATATGATCTATGTATATAATGACATGCACAGTGCTTTGGAAAGATTACGCACATGTAAAAACAGGTGCTAGGTAAACGTTCAACACATGACGTAACACACCTTTTAAGGATGAACTTTGAAAGCTCATTTGTACTCTTCCTTCTGAAGGATCTTTACAAACATCATCGTCAAGTTCTTCTTGTTTGTGCATCTTCTGTGGATACATTATTATTGGACATGCTGTGAAAAATATGCAAATTGAACAGACGAGAAATCCTAGCCACCATGCACCCACCCACTGTTCATCGTCAGGTGATACCTTAATATCATCGTCATCAACACGTCCTACATCAACGTACACCTTCAGGAAAAGACTTCCGAATACATAGCCGAGTGCTGGACCTGCGGCTCCCATACAGTATAATACACCTGCCAAAATAGAATCTTACTTTAAGCGAACTCTGTACTACATACAATGTGTACGTAAGTCATAATAAGTAATAATAAATAATTGTATAATGCAAAACAGAACTTAAATCATCAAAAAAAAGAGGAAACGTGTAGGCCTATAATTACTTAATTGTTATGTGCCCATAATATATTATATGTAAAGGATGATGTCATATCACTACCATATTTGAGCATATCACTACATCTGGTAACACAATTTGTTTTTTCAAAAGTAGTGTAAATATAATAAACTATATGGCACTCCATGCGTGAGTTTGTTCCATGGTTAAACACTCTTAAGTTAAGCTGATGACGTTCTTAGATATATTACGTGTATATACGTATTAATAAATCACAGACACGCATGGCAAATACGGAAAGGTTTGAAACCTCTAGGCCTATATAAATTACACGGATCTAGTAGTAAAATAATGTTCTACTTACTGATAAATATGGATCCTTCACTTCTCTTAGCAAAGTCATCTATATATATAGTACCAAGCGTCAACACTGATGTTGATCCAATACCTATAAGAAACTCTGCTAGGATAAACACGGCAATGGTACCACGATGACTTATCTCTTGACTCTCACAAGTTAAGTTTTGTATGTTATTAGAAGATAAACACGTGTTTTCTAAATCTTCCATTTCATTAACAATAATATAAGATGGTTCATAAACTGGACCTAGAAAGTGTGGAATAGTGTAAACAGCAGCGCCGAGTGACATTAAAAAAGAACTGAATGTTATCCATTTTGGCTTGTTGGCTGTTGGTCTACCTCCAAGATAGCTTGTGAATATAACAGCTGACAAACAGCCGATGTCATAAACACTGACAATGAAACCGACGAGGTACGTTGGTAAATCATACCGACGCTGGATGGTTGTAACCACGCTACCTATGTAACCAACGGCTAAAGTACCTTGAAAAACCGAGAGAATCGCGAGTGAAAGCACAAATTTTCGAATGGTTGCAAAACATTGTATGCAGCTAGGGCGAAATGACCAACATCCACAGCGCCCTACGACATAGTCAATATCAAATTCATCGTTAGATGTGCTTGTGGATATATCTACACTTGATTGTGATAACTTAGTGTTATTGTTCGCGTTGTCGCATTGTAGAGAGCCATTCTTTAAATTACTTTCCGAATCCATAGCGTACCTCACTATACTTACTGTACTAACACATTGCTTAGATATTGAACAATGATGTGCTCGCAGCTCTATTGAGATGTAACGGGGTCAGATATAGATAAGAACGAAGTCCAAACCACCAAGAACAAACACACACAAAATTAATAAATTAATTATTTACTAGATTCATAGTTAGTCTCTAAACTTTATCAGCTATTTAAATACAGAAATAGGGAAGTTGTCATAATTGATACGATGATACAATCACATTATCTTAAAAGACTTTTAGAATGTAATTGCCTTACTCCTAATAATACTTAACTTTACAGTTTTAAAATGTACTTGTATCGATATGTTTTACAGTAGGTTGGCAAATAGAAAAAGAAAGAGAGTTACATAGGAACGGACTCTTTTTTTAAATGTTCAACTTCTGTAATAAGAGATGTGATAAAATGTATCACTAAATAATAACTAACTAGCTAATCGAATTTTTTCAGTCCAAAATTATAATATGTAGTGTACAAATATATTATAGTAAAACACTAGCGGTTCGTAGACTTAATTTAAATTATATATATTAAAAATATATATATCAAAATATATATTTTATATAATAATGGGGTATTCTGTGCCTAAATTACACTTATGTATCTCAATCATTCCTGGATAGGTCTATAATAAACACTAAGTACTATCAACAGGCAACAGCGACCTGTTCAATTTTTAATTTATATTTACTAGATGGTACAATGGAAACTGTAATTTCGGTGTAGAAATGTACAAATAGGCTACGCAGGCTATGTGTACCGCAGTACTATGTATAACTAAATGCATGTCGTCCACACGGAACGGATAAAAATAACTATAATAGCCTACGGTGATTCCTGCAGTCAAATAAAATTACTTTTAACCTACTATTACTTTTTCAATCATGTTCATACCTATATATTATGCAGACATATGTATTACATTTACCTATCAGGCACAATTTGTGTGTTTATCACGGTGCTATAATGTATGGTTACTGAAGTTGCTATGGTATCATCTATCTTTTAGAGAACCAAAATACTGTATTTTTTGTAGGCACTTATTTATTATTGAAGGTAATAAGTCTGGAAGAGGGATTATAATGTTTTATTAATCTCCGACAAGCAATATTTTTGGTTTAAACGTATTCTATACATTAAAATAATATTTTATAAACGTTGTTTGTCAGTTAACATTATAATACTGCACAATTAAAACAGCTATTGTAGAAGGAGATAAGATAAACCCGTGGTCCAGAGTTCAATCCTGACCTAGTGTCAGTGTTGTAACTCACGACTCTTCAACTCACTCCCTAAGCCTCAAATGTTGGATGCGTATGAACAAAAAAAAACAACAAAACTTAAGAAAAGATTATTTTGAGCGGGTATGTTTCAGCATCACGAACTTTTCGTTATGTAAACTAAACTCGTTTCAATCGTCATTAACTATCTAACTAATCTAAGTGTACTGGTTTTCATTAGGTGTTTAAAATAAGTCCAAAAAACAGTGTGTACCAATTTTCTATACCATTGAGTGAAGTTACGCTTGATTACCCGTACATAAATCAATATATAGATTAAAAACTATACCCTTAGGAGATATTCATTGTTTCCTTTATATCAGCAAAATGTAAACCATGGAGGTTCCTCCATGTGTAAACTAAGCTGATGTTTCTACAATGTTATACTATATTATAATACCGTGTATGCAGTTTGGCCGTAATAGAATACAGCATAGCCTGCCACTGTACAGCTTCTTCTGTAAAACAATTATTTCAATCTTCTAATTCCTGCCAGTCAAATCATTGGGTTAGAACTCCAGTGGTCGATATTTTAAATAATACAGTGATATGTACAAGGTAGGTTAAGTGAATGTATTTAGCAGTAAGGAGATATGGACAAGATGTTAACATGGTGCATTTTCATTAACTTTTAATAGAGTGTAGGTAAAAAACTCCTCATCTTTCTAAAATATTGCTTTATAATATCTATAGAACAGTCTTATTCGCCATAAGAAAGAATGTTTTCCTCGGCAGATCATTTTGTTTGTTTTAGTTTGACCTGTGACAAAATATGATCGGTTTTTATTTTTTTTTATTTTTTTTTTTTTTTTGAATCCACATAAGAGAAGAAAGTAAAAAAGTTAAATGAAAATTTAAGAAGTTATAGATGCAAAAAAGGATCTGCTGGTTTTGTAAACATTAAAGAACAAAAATATTAATATTAATATTAATGTTAAAGGATGAGAACAATATTATGTTAACAGTAAACATTTAGTAAGTAATGAGTATAACAGAGAATATGCATTGTTAAATGAAAATGTGGTAGATGAAAAAATCAAAAACAACTATGTAAGAAAAAAAATAAGCTTGTTAATGAAAATGTGTTACAGATAATATGTTTAAAAAGAGGAAGCTATGTAATCAATGTGATAATATGTAAACAAATGAATAAAACTCTTTAAATAAGTATATGTATACAGATGATTTAACAAACATTGTAAATATAATGATATGTATAGTGTATAGTGAAAAATATATGTAAAGAGAACAGTGGGAAATAAAAGTGGGATGAACCCACATAAGATAAAAAAAAAAAATATGATCGGTTTCTAAAACGTATTTTTACATTTTTATGACGCACATAATTAAACATGACACTGAATTATAAAAGTTAGAGAATAAAATGGTTCTTGGATATTTCAAGATGCACTGTTCTCCAAAACATAAAAGTGAATACAACTAAAATTGTAATAGGTCATTTTGTAGTTTTATTAAAAGTTAATCACACAAAAAATAGTAATTTCGCTTATAATTAAAACGAAGGAATAATTAAATATTGTGTATCTAAACCACACCCCCACCCGACTCCCAAAAATACAAAAACAAAAACAAAAAACGAAATTAACTAAATTTTGGTGAGCTATGTTTTATAAACGTTTATATTCACATAATTGGTTGAAAAAAAAACCACTGTACTTATATTATGTATGTCAGAAATGAGTGGCATTACTTTATATGAATAACTATGGATTAATTCCATATCTTTGCTACTTTCTATAGCAAATAATTTATGATTTTGTACTTTGAAATATGCGCATTCAAAAACTTTTCATAAATATTTGCATATATATATTTTTTGTATAGTTTTTTAATCATATGTACTGTAAATGATAACTTCTGTAAATAGTTTTTTAGTAAGTAACGGCCTTGTGAAAAACACCAATATGGTGATTAAAGTGTTGCATCCGATTTTAAATAAAGTTATTATTATTATTATTATAAAATTGTTCAAAAATGCTTTATTTAGGTATCGTTATAATGATAATCAATCCATATCAGTCGGAAGTATTAGTTTCGATTTCCTGTGAAAATGACTGTAACTTTTTTAGATAGGTTTTTCGGTTTGTAGACAACATACATTCTTTATATCGTTGTTGGCGTTCTAATTGAGAGAGGGGACGATAGTTACATCGGCGTGTCATATTTTCTTTACGATTATTACAAGCTGGCGGATCGCTAACAGTAATAGTATTGTCTTCAATAGTATTGGTTTCCGCAGCATTTATCGCTGGAATTTCATCATGATGGATTCCTATTGAACTGCCATTGTTTTCTTCCGGAAAACTTGTAACCGTTTTCATTGTGTCCATATCTCTCATATTTAGTTGCTGCAATGCATTGTGATCTTGTTGTAACGTATTATGATGTCGTGGTAACGCATTAAAATGTTGTTGTAACGCATTATGGTCAACATAGCTCATTGGTAGAGGATCTAACAAGTGACGCAGCATCGAAGACTTTTCACCCTGCGGTTGTGGATGTTGATCTTTAATAAATATACTTTGACTTTGCTTAGGGATGTTTAAGTGTGTATTATTGCATACTCCACTGTTTCCCGGAGTACCGCCTTCAACAGGACGTAGGCCTACATTTTTATTTGAAAACGCAGGACCCGTATACACAAGATGTTTATTTGGTACAATATCAGAACATGGATTTAATACTTCGCTACACGAATGGCTGTCTTCGGATTGTATAAATTTCGATTGGCTGAAGGATGTTTCATCTTTAGGATCATCCGAAAAGTCAAAATCTGGTGGAATCTCAAGAATATCCATGTTACTAGATGAGTCTGCGCCGAACACAATCGCACGAAGATAGTTGGATTGTCCTTCTTTGGAGATAATTAAAGTCGGTGGAAAGTTTGAATCATCTTGGTACACTGGTACCATACATGGATCTTGATTATGAATTAAATCATAAATTCTTTTTCCGTTAGTTGTCATTTTTACCAAATGCTATTGTTCCGATTGATTTTATATTCTACAGATATATGATATCCAAAAAGAGTTTTACTAAAATGGAGAAAACAAATATAATGTATTTGTAAGTTATAGAATGAGTTTTTATTGAAGTATTTACAAATATCCATCGCATGCCTGTATGTACATTGAGCAAGATTTTAATTCTCGCCTTAAAAAAAAATGTAAACGCTCTTATTTTAAGAAATAGTTAGTTCAGTTAAGTACTGGAATGACCTTTGACATTGACCCCAAAGACAAATTCATTATTATGAATCTGTATGGTCATGTTTATATTCGAGTTTAGTACATTAGAAACTACACACTTCTGTATGGTTTATGAGATAACTGTGGTTAAAGTTGTCAAATGGCAGCCATTTTGATTTTATGCAAATTAGGTCACTAATTATACTGGACAATTCAGGTTAGATTTTGGATATAGCATTCTCTAATATATTTTGGAGATATTTCAACAATGAAAAACAATAATGCAATGTGTTTGATTCAAAGGCTATGTTGAGCTATTCCACTAGACATAGCTAGGCCTAGGCCTAATATAAACTAGTTATTTGTAACAGCGTAACGTAATCGTTTCTAATAATGTTACTTGATGCCTAACTTGAATTCATTTCTTATTGTACTTACTGTTTGTCAGCTTTCAAATAACTTGTTTAAAATAAAATAAAATTGTGAAATTCTAGCTGAAATCCTACCTGTACGTTTCTCCTGAAATTATAAACCGTACTACTAGTCTAATGAACAACAAAGCATTATATCCAATGAAACTTATTATCAAAGTACTAAGAATAGGCCTACAATATTGTATTGAATAATACGTACATTTATGGTGTTCATTAAACCATGACCAAGGCCAACCTTTCTTTAATCGCAGTTTAATAATGTGAGCGTTTCTATATTTGGAATCATAACCATACAATCCAAAAATGTATTGTTATTCCTTTTCCCTAAAACCTATTTGAATTTACTGACACGTAAAGATACGCTTATCAACCTGTATTATGTATTGAGTGTCCAAAATATATAATCATACAATGGATTGCGGTATACATGTGTGTTTCCAAATACAATTGCATATACTTTTTTTGGAAACACTTGGTGTTACTTAAAATCATAATGATTAAACATATAGCTGTATTATGGGAGATTTTTCCAAATGGCAGGAATTTCATTCACAAGGAGTAAGCCTACTTAAAGTGTGTAACGGGCAAATGGGATGCAGGAAGTAGGGCAATCTCTTCTTTGATGAATAGTAAAGAAAAAGTAAGATATTTAGAAAATATAGAAAACAATAGCAAAGACTAGACAGTTTTCTTCTATTCCCAAAGACATGTACACTGTGACAAAGTATTAGGTGTGTGTTGATGAAGTAACACCCCACATCTATTTTCCGCGCTACTGCACTTGCTATAAATGAAAAGAATTTCTTGCAAACAATACAATACGTCAAGCCCATTTGGTATTGCACAGTATATTGTGTATTGCTTCACGTTTTAAAGCTACATTGTTAAACTGCATTTAACTGAATAAAACCACACCATGTATCTATTCATGCTTTTATAATATCAGGTAATTGGTGCTAACTACACGAAAATAAAACATTCGAATATATGTATAGCCTACCCACACAGTCGCGGGCTAACATTATAAGATGACCATTATGGCTTCTTTCATACCTTGGCCAAGGTATAAGCTGGGCCTGCTTTATGTGATTGGATCTTATGGGACAGTTATGGGAAAATTTACCAAATACACCAAATGTCAAAACGCCCTCTATAATTGAAGATAGCCGACGTCCTCATTCCTAAATGCTAATAACTGAATTTAACCCGCTAAACAATCTCTATTAAAATATAATAATATATATTAAAAAGACATCGAAATGGGACAGTTATGGGAAAATTTACCAAATACACCAAATGTCAAAACGCCCTCTATAATTGAAGATAGCCGACGTCCTCATTCCTAAATGCTAATAACTGAATTTAACCCGCTAAACAATCTCTATTAAAATATAATAATATATATTAAAAAGACATCGAAGAATTCGATGGGGTTGTTCAAACAGTCCACAACGTGAAGTCTACACAATTGCACCACACAAGATGTAACCCATGATATATATGCGTTCTGATTGGTTAAACTGTAGTGGGCACAAATATCCGTAGATAAAAATATGTAAGCAGCCTAATGTTTTATCTTGTTATAAACCTTTTTTTTTCGCCCTGGGTGGCCCTGGGTGTTCCATAATTAGGTAATCCACCACAATAATACTGATAGTAAGTAAAATGTTATCTATAAAATAGTACTAATCTTTGTACTGTAGCCTACCTCCATAGAGTAATTATGCACACCATTGTTGTACTGTTTGCATGTGTTTGCACGCATGTTCAGATCATTGTTGACTTCTTTTGGCAAATTCAAATATTACAGAAAACGAAAGTCCTTCAATTATAATACTAGTAGACTATACAACAAACTGGAACAAAATGACACGTATCAGAAGTATTCAGAGAGAACATGCAGAAGACTCTCGAAGAAAGCAAGTAGCAATAATAGTTAATAGTACTGTATAGGTAAGACAAGTAAGGAGTAGATAATTGAGAGAGTGATCAAGAAAGTGAATTTGTGAATGTGTCGATTACATTGACCGATTGATAACACATAAGTGAAGAAGAGTACAAGAATGAACAATATCATAAGAATGGCATTGATAAAAATGTAATAATAACAATTAATGGTGCCTAAAATCACTATTAAATTTCAGTTATTTCATTCATAATTTTACATCAACGATGGCCTTTAACAAAAGCATACACACACTGATCCCTTCATTCAAGTTGCACTCTGGTCCCCAAGTCTTATTTTTATTTGCCTATTTAATTAGATTATGCAATTTACCTTTTGTGACCTTTCAGCGGAATTACTCGTTTAATCAATTGATTTTCTCAACCAAATAGTGAGGATAACCAGGTAAACTACACCAACTCGTCCACAACCGTTTTAAAAGCAAACGTATGAAATAATTCGCTTAGTCCTGGATGAGGATAGCCATAAATAAGGAAAAATAAAAAAAATACAGTTTATGAAATGCATATTTTGTTTTGAAAATATCTCTACCAACTAATATGTCTACTAATTTTATTAGATGGTTCTCGGAACATTAATTGGATTTTTTGGTATAATGGCAACAACTTTAGATTGCAGTATCTATTTCGGAGCAGGTATCTGGCAAGGAATTCTGGTAAGAGTATCCTAGGCCTATATTCTTAAAAATGTATCCATCCCATTATAATCTAGTGAAAATGAAACTTTGGTGAATTTGTTTACAAACTGAAGAAAACTTGTTAATGGTTAATTACAATAGAATTTAAAACGTATTTCTAAAACTACGATATAAATTGGATTGTTTTTTATTTGTATAGTTCTGTTCTGTTTCAGATAGCGATTGTCGCTAAGTTTGGGCTAATTTTTAATAACCCTATACTTGTTGAACTAAGAATCTGCCTAGTAAGTATTAAAAACTGTAAATATCACTAAATATACCAATAATGGTAATTATAATACAGTTATAAATGTTTCTTAATTGCACTACATTACAGTTATCTTAGTGTTGACAATAGAGAGCCCTATAAAATGTCCTACAGAATTCTATAGAACATTCCAGCATAGAACATATAGAAGGGTTAATTCACAAATCTTATTAATATATCAAATTGTATGTATCTTACGCCGTTTTTCCACAGCCAACAATTAACCGATAATTAAACGATATAGTTCCTGTGGAAACGGGGTTTAACCGATTCCACGGGAATATCCGATTATCTCATTCAAATCAGCTAATTATCGGATAACTGTGATAATTGTTAACCTTTGACCTATTGAAGAAATTGTTGCGTGTGATTGGGATCTTGGTCGTTCGGTACCGTAATGTCTGATCATGCGCACATTATTTTATTGTTTTTATTATTTGATTGGTTAAAAAAGGAACCAATAATTTTGTTACGGCTGTGTAAACACGGCCAAAATAATTATTTTTCTATAAAAATATTTAACAATTTCTCTGTCGTTCAAGTTTTACCTTGAATGAAAGATTGAGATATTGATTGAATGCAGATCTTTTTATTAAAAATGTATTTCCACATATTTAAATTCTAATTTTCTATTTTCAGCTAGTTACATTTAACGTAGGCTGTATTATTGTTGGTTTGAACTCATTATTTATCATTGTTTTAGCGTCTATTGCTGCCTCTAAAGAAAAATACTATGTAAGAACAAATCATTTTGAATCTTATCTTAATTCTAAAATATTATTTTTATCGAAGACCACATAAAATGTTATCCTATAGTTCTAAAATGAACACTTTTTAAATTTACTTTTTTTATGTAAGAAAATATTTATATATCTATTATATGAAGGACAGTAAATAGTTGTTATTATAATTATTATTCATATTAATTTCATTAATTATTAAGGCTAAGATGAAAATGTTTTTGATTTATTTTGTTGTCTGTTTAGATTTGTTAATCTATTGACGTCGTTTATTATCGTCCGTTGTATAGTCCGTTGTATAAACAATAAATTTGTTGTATTTTTATCTTAATATTTATTAATTAACACTTTTACATCGTATGGGCACTGTAGAACGCTCTTGTATTATTTATTGTTTAACATTTATCAATCGTTATTTTAAAATAAATCAATACAGGATGCAATTATTGGCACTGGTTACCGGATTTGTATGGATATATCTTTGGTTATTCTGTGTGTTGTTGAGGTGGTTATTGTGTTATGGGCATTGTTCCTGACGTCAGAAGACGCTTATTGCTCACCACATATTGAATCGGTAAGGAAAGGTGTAAAGAAAACAATAAATACTGACAAATGCAGTGTAAAAGATAAAAAAGTTTCTATGCCTTGCCTCCCTCAACCAATATGTCGAAATCCTGGATTCACATTGGTTGGGAGGTTGATACTTTTTTTCTCTAAAATAACTATGTAATACATGTGAATTCATGGTGGGCCTTGGGATGTGCTTGCTCGCGAATTCCTCGGTAGGATTGTTTGTACAGACGACGATATAGTTTACATGTATTTTGATTCATTCAGTCAATTAACTATGTTTGAATATCTTGGTAGGTAAACACACAACCTGGTATGCAAAATGATGACGGTTTTTTATTAACCAGGGAGTACCCACTACAACCACCACAACAAGTCGGTAAGCTCAGTACATTAATATAGGCCCACATAATATTAATTTAATAAATTATTTTGGTTTAAAAGCGCACTATAATAAGAAAATCATAGAATAGAGCAGCATTTCAATTCTTTGGTGACCGTGTTTTATAGTAGCAGATGCTTATGTTTAATTTTAAAAGAAAGTATATTTTGTAAATATCACAGGCACACAACCAACCCTACAATACTAGTCGTACCCGGGCCACTATCCACTCCAGTCGTACACAGGCCAACCAAACCAGAACCAACCAAGTCAGGGTAAGTTTTCCGATAAGTGCAGTCGCATGTTTGTTTGTAATATGTATTGCTATGTTTTGGAACAAAACATTAACACAAGATGAACTCAAAAATGTTAATATTCTCTCCTTACAGGAAAATTACGGTATTTCGAAGTTATTTTAATAACGATATAACATAATTTTGAAATAAACAGCATTATCAGAAAACAACCCCTGATATTGGAGATTTTTAATAAGTAATGATGACTGCCAAGATCAGTATATTCTCATTATATTATGTTTATATTGTAGTTTCTCTGAATATGGAGAATGTTTCGATTACACAGAAGAAATAAATGGTAGCTGGTAGCATACATTATTGGAACATAATAGATCAACGGGGAGCTGGAATATTTTATGCAGTATTTCATTATGTTTTATTGATATGAAACCACCGCTGAATCAAAATAATAATAATAATAATATATCGATTTAGTTGACAACAGTTGGACAGATCGACAGAGAGTTGTTATATATATTTTTTTTCAACTTCGATTAGATTACAAGTGTAATAATAGTTTTCAGATACACTTAAGTTCGCTGGTGGCGCTACGAGACAATTTACAAGGCAAACTCATTCCGTTCAAATAGGTCCAAATAAAACAAACTGAATATATATGTCTTTTATTTCGGTTTTCAGTCATCATCTTATCGATTCATATTTTTTCTGTGATCACTTTAGATTTCTAGTTGTTTTCAAAACTCTCTCCTTTCTTGTTTAACCATTACCAAAAAGTGTTTATATAGATTGTCTAAAAGGCGTACTCATGACTGGCCTCTGGTCTTAATGTATTATTATTATTTTTTTTTATATTAAATAATATTTTTTAACACATTTACGGCCGCCATCTTGGTGGTTCCCTCTGCCTTTTCAGTGTGGAGTACGCCTTCTAGCATTCGGCTTATAAACAGCTCTCTGCCAAATTCACAACATAACATAGGAAGGACATTGTATACGCCCTCTATAATACAGTAGGTACTTACTCATCAAACACGTTATCTCTTTAATCTTCTGTAATATTATTATACTTTGTACTCGGCGTACACACTGTAGTAAATTATTAATGTAGCCATGGGTACATCATAAGTTCTAAAATGGTACGCGTGCGCATGTGCACGAACACAATAGTGAGAGTTTGATTGAATTTGTTTTATCTTAGTCTGTAGTGTGAGGAGAATAAGCGCATTTATATAAAATATAATTTATAATATACAAAACAGCCCCTTTGTATCAATTATTTCGGTACGTTATCTATTTCAATGGATTAATAATTAACCTTTTCAATGTTTGCTTAATCTATGTTCCGTGTTGTAAAAATTAGTGGTATTCAAAGTCCTAAACTCACAGACAGTAAAAGGTGTAAGGAAAATAGTTAAAGGTAAGAATATTGTTACATCTTTTTCTTAGTACAAATTAAAACAGCACGAGTTTTGGTGTTGATCTTTATAATAATTATACAATTATGTTTTCATATTGTATACTTTCCTCAATTGCTTTTCCGCATAAAAGTCTTGAAAGTGTGTTCAATTTGTCTGGTCCTAAGTTACGTTAGGCCTATAAATTATGTCTATACCACCACCGAAAATGAAGTACAAAATATACTTCTCATTATGCAATACACCGCGCTTTAATTAGTTATTAATTAAGCTTTCCACAATATAGTGAAAATTCAACTAAAATGAATAATATCTTTACATAATTGACAGATTATGGATTTACTGCTACAGAAACACTTTCTCGTAAACTGGACATAGTCGTGCATAATATTTTATTAATTTTGTCTATAATTCATGTGTACCAAATACATCATGTCATGTCTGTAAAACCAAAAACATTCCTCAACGATTATTTTTTTTTTAAACGTTATGACCCGGAACTTATCAAAACAAATTTTGCAATTGTATTCATTAGCGCGTGTGTGGACGAATATGCGTACCAGTCATACATAACGTGTGTGTATTATAGGCCTACTAAAGTTTCTACATTTTTCAAGATAGGATTTAAAACTCAGGTTGAACAAACTAAAATGTGAACAGTCAAGGTGGATTCCCTATTTTATCATAGCCATAACATTATTGATCATATCAATTTTCTTTTTCAAAGTAGTATTTTTGTAATTAAGTATAGTCGTTTTGATATTGATATAGCCTACATACATTAACACCGTAACTCCTCGGAAGCCCCTCGTTACACAAAGTGGACGGGCAAGCTATATTTTGTTGAGTTTATAAATACTATTACATTCAGATACTTTCAGTGAAAACCATGGCAAGCCATGTGCAGACTGTCCCTCCTCCACAATATTATGGAAATCAGTATCCACAAACTGGAATAGTGATGACGTCAGGTGTGCAGACGATCACTACTGCGGTTGGGACAAGAAGAGAAGATGCATCATTAAGAAACAATGGTATTGCACAGGTAAGCAAAAATGTTTTTAATAATGAAGATTATCTTGCGGTGATAAATATGATATTGATGAAGAAGATAAGAAGGATGAGGAGAATGGCGATTACAGACAATTACATTGAAGGTGATAAAAGGAATTGTTAAAAACACCGATGGTAATGATAATAATAATAATAACACATAATAATAACAATAATAATAATAATAATAATAAAGGCGCTGATGGAAAGTTGTTGATAGAAATATCAACCCATCAGGTAGACGACAAAGATAACTATGGTAATGATTTTTTATTTTTAATGGTTTATTTTAGATAATATTGTATTGTTGGTATAATTTGGTGATTTTATTTTATTTATTTATTAAACCTTATTTAAATAGGGTAAACCTAAACAGCATATGCTGACAATCATATAAAAAATATATATAAAAAAAAATATGTTAAACATACACATACTATACAACAATACAAAATATAAGCTACAATACTATACAAAACGTAGAGATTTTTCTTTTGGTGTGAAATATATTTTTTAGAGCAGACTTAACATCTTTTATTGATTCTTAGTTTGAAGAGTGAGTCATATGGCCGAGCGGTTAAGGCAGGGGCGCCGTTTACCGTACCTAAAGAGCCAACAACAACATCGGCAAGGGTTCGAGGCCGACTCGCTCCTAGTTCTGGTGGTGGAACAAGTCTTCTCGGATAAGGACTATAAACCGTAGGTCCAGTGTACACAGTTATAACCTGTGTGTACTTTAAAGAAACCCAGTTCATTATTCGAAAAAGAGTAGGGGGTTACCCCGGTGAACTGGTTCACACAATAGCCCCTGTATCAGAGGGATTACCACCTATCTGATAGGACAGTGATTAATTCACTATTGGTAATCCTTGGCCACATTGCCTAAAGACATAAAATAAAATAAAATAAATAAATAAGGGTAGCATATTTAGTTTTTGCTCTTCTTTTTTCTGTTGATTGTTCAGCGCGCTTAGGCGTCCTGCATTTTGCGCTATAGTAAATTGAACATTATTATTATTATTATAAGCACACACATTCAGATTTGTGAACATACATTTTGAATCTTGGCCAGGCTAGATCTGGAATATCCTCTCAGTGACAATTTTTTATTCCTTTTCCTTCATTCCATTCCATTTTCACAAGAAAAAGCGCTTTGCTCATTGTAAATGAATGACAATATTGATGTTAATTAAAAGAATTAAAACAAAATAAACCGTACCTAATTATAATTAACTATTATTAGATACTCCTTGGAACATTAATTGGAATTTTTGGGATTGTTGCAGTATGTATAGATTGCAATATTTACGACGGAGCAGGCATTTGGCAAGGAATTATGGTAAGATAATTATTTCACAATTTTTACAAGAGATGTATCTATTGCAATTTAACAGCTATTATTTAAACAGTATGCCTCTACTTTTATGTTATTGTAAGTTCTCCTACTGCTAACAGTAAAAAACTTTGATGATTTTATTGTAAAGTGAAACCCAATGGTGTTCTGAATAATGATGAAAAATGAATGAAAATGTCATTATACCAATCATGAATTAATACCTTTGTAACTTGTAAACCCTAATTTAGTTATACTGTATTTCTTTAGGCCTATCCTTTGTTGTTTCTCAATCATTTCAAGTACATGTTTATTAGAATTTTTCATTTTAACTACTCCAGGAGAGCAAGATTGTGGCTTTTTAAAAATTGTCTTTTAAACTATTTTTCTTTCAAATTTGGGCCTTCTTTGAACTTTTTACACTTCATTGTATCGAAAAACAACTGGAACCAATATTAATGTGTTCATATGAACCAAAGTGATATCCTATGGTATCAGCCAATAAAGTGGCCGTGTAAATCCAAAGTCTCTTAAAACTACAAGACTGTAACCACAAATCATTTATACACCACTGATGGTATAAGCCAGTTAAATTAATAATGTGATGGTATAATACTTACATTTATATTCTTTTCTATTCAATTAAGATTGTGATCGTGGCTACTTGTGGGATTTCTGCCAGCACAACTTCACACTTCTCACAAAAGCACTGCCTAGTAAGTATAATGTAAAAAAAACATACTACATACAGATCAAGAATTACACTTGATCATATCAGGAAAGAGTGAAATTTCATTCTTCCCTGATCACATTAACAATAATAGATGCTTAATCACAAAACAATGTTGTGTCTGTGTACTCGACAGAAGAGAGAAGGAAATATCCGGAAAGATAATCTACTACAATTAATACAAAAAAGAATAAATGTTTAATTTCAAAAAAATTAACCGATTATGTCAACAATTTTAATAAAATATTTATGATTGCTTATTTCAGCTAGTTACATTTAATGTATTCTGTATCATCATTGCCCTAAATGCCTTGTCCTTAGGTATTTTATTCAGCATTGCTGCCTCTATGGAACAACCATACAATTATTATTATGTAAGTTTTAAATTTAAAAAGTTGTTTTTTACTTGACTAAATAAAATATTGTTTTTCTTTGGTTTTTTGTTTGGTGGGACGATTTATATTGCTGGGATATTTATCGAGTATGTAACCATATTTTATTGATATTACCAATGTTGATACAATATATATATATGAATTACTAAAAAACTTAACTTTATATGCAATATCAATATTTCGACAACTTTCGTTATTCATACATTCGCAGAGCGAGCAACAGAGGACGTGACTTATATACATCATTCTCGTGGCTAAACATGACCATTTACGGCAACGTTTTATAGCCCTATATTTTCATATTTTTGTTATTCCTAGTACGGAAATTATTAAGTAATCAAATAATGAATGTTTATGAGTTGGGTGGTGAGAATATTTCAGTTGAAAAATTGACTGCTTTAGTTTTACAGCAGGATGAGTTCATCAAATGAAATATTCTCTCCATTCAAAGAATACAAAACATTCATTATCTGTTTTATAACACACCTACTTTTTTACTTAATTTTTCATATATGTTTTATTAAAACGGTAATACAATATATGTACATTTTATTATGTATTAATATTATAATATTTTTTACAGTATTCTTCGCAATCTGCTCGAATTGGAATCGATATAACTATGGCGTTGTTGTCTTTTTTTGAAATGTTTGTTGCAATCTGGGCTGTGATCATGACGGCAAGAGATACTTACTGCTCATCTCGTAATCAAATGGTAATTAGACCTAATGATACTCAGTAATACACTGTTCTACAAGTGACATAAAATGACATTATTTGTATAGTATCATATACAAATTTCATAATATAGGCTCACATGACGTATGTCATAACATATAAAAATATGTTAGGCTTAGTGCATATGATACAGTTGTCATGTGAAAGAACGGAATTTGCTTATAATACTGTACCCACGTAGTAAATGCAGTACCGAGAAATGTATGTAGGCCTACATACTGTGTGTACCACTTTACAATTATTATTTGTTGGAACAGCCGAATCACTTTGCTTTTCTTCCTTATATCTTTACTCTAAGTGAAAGCTAATACTGATCAAATAAACTGTTTTCTCAGCAAAATGTATATACAAAGTTATTCAAAAACGTCAGCAATTTTAAATAAACGTATACATCATACAGTACAACGTATATTTCTATCCTCAGAAATAATAAGTCAATACTTCTATCATTTAAAAGTCAAAGAAAGTCAGGTCTCGGGTCCATTATATAGTCACCACAGATTGACTTCTTCGTCAGTACTTCTATAAATGGATGATTTTAAACACTTACTGCATGTACAGTAGTGACAAATAATGATTATAAATGTTAGTTTAATAGGCCAAAGCCTACAATGTTACAATTAAAATCATAACTAGAAGAGTGTACAAGAAAATGTTGAGAAAATATAGAATGCAACGGGCAATATTGATTCTTAAGAATTAGTATATCAACGTCTTTTAAAATAAAATAATCAAAATCAATTTATTAAGCATTTTCGTCAAAAGCCTTTTTTAGATCACATAGAAAGTAGCAATTTAAACAGGCTGTAAAGACTAGATTTGTATGGGCCTAAATAATGTTGTTGTTTGCCTTTTAGGTAGTAGCACAGCCACGCGTGGAATACAACACTGGTGTACAATACAACCCTGGTGTACAATACAACCCTGGTGTTGCAACTATACAGTACTACCCACCTCCACAGCAACAACAGCAACAAGGTGGTTACCTTAATAACATTTTTAAATGAATAGTAGTATTTATTAACTTTAATTACATTACATATTATAGGATAATGGAAAGTACAGTGGGCATAACTCATTGTGTTGCATTTCAAACCAGAAAGATGATGTTTTTACAAACTTTTAATTTTGTAGTGTTTGTGAATACTGCACAGCAGCCTCCCCAATACCAACCGTACCCGGGACAGCCGCCGTACCCGGGACAGCAGCCGCATCAGGGCCAGCTGCATCAGGGCCAGCCTGTAAAGCGTAAGTATGGAGGTTTTGCAGCTTTACGAATACCCTAAAGAAAATGAATACGTCACAAAAAAATGAATTCGTTGTTTACATTTTTATCTTACAGAATAATGATATAAACATTACTTCTAAACACCTAATCAGACATTATCTGGCAGCGACAACAAAACGTAGAAAAAAATAAAGTTGAAGGCATTGTATTTCTTTTATTCATCACTACTTAAATGTTTAATTTTTGTTTAGTGTAGTAAAGACGTACTACTGCAACATTCCTTTATTGTTATTGGAAAATGTAATACACACTAAACCACTAAACGCATTTTACAAATTGTTAGGTATATCATTATTTTTTGTGTGTTTTTGCTTTCTCGTTATCTCGTTATCTACTAATTTGTTTTGACAGTTATTATCTGCGAAGCTGGGACTTATAGAGCAGCTTATTAATATTGAATGCATAGGCATACATTAACATAAAATATAAGTTACTTTGGGATAACCTTTGATAGTCTACTATGTTTTCAGTTTAGAAATATTGAACTTTTTATTGTCCAATTTGAATATAAATTAAATTATGTGTACATAAGTGTGATTATGCTAATAAATTTAAATGATTTTTTTTTAAATATTGTCATTATTGCTAATAATGTATATACAGATATTGTATTTTATCCGTATTTTAACAATTCTTGTTAAATTTTAACCTCATTTTTCATGTAAAAGTTTAATTTTTTACCTTTGAGCAAACAAAAATAATTTCAATCCATGTACTGTATTTAATATGTTTGACAGTGAATAAATAAAATATCTATGTCTATGGTGTCGTTCTTAACATCGACTTTCTATAGGCCTAAAGGTTATGACTTGTTCAAATTGATTTAATTGACACATTTGTATAAGGATACTCTACATGTCTCTATGCCTTGCATGATTCAGCCTGAAATTGTCAAGCTGCTTGATGAAACGGATGCCAAAATGGAGGGACATACTTGCAAAATGCAAGTAGCCGCTGATTGGCCGAATACAGTATGCGTTTCATATGGACAGCGCGGGCTGCAATACTTTTCAATCCATTATTCCTGATTTCTGCCTTACGAATTAAAAAAAAATGTTTGTTCGGACGGCGATTATAATTTTCCGTACAGAAGTTCAGCAATTCGCTCCAGATGCACTCAGTAATTTGCGTTCTTAAAAAAAAATACTTGCGCATACGCATACTTTTTTTTCTACAGGATTTGGCAGTCCACTGCAGGACCAAATATTTTCTAAGGTCATTTCCATCTCATTTTCGTTGCCTCTTTTCCTTTTCCCGTTCCTTGGTTGCCCAACTGTAGTAGTCCTGCTTGCTCATCTATTGTCATGGAATTACTTGAAACAGATCTTTGGTTTTTATCTTTCTCTTATTAGTTTGCATGATGGTTCATTATGGTTACGCCAAGCATTCTCCATTCTTGATCTTAACTCACGGATACAGTAAAGTTTAAATATGAATTAAGGAATATATATTTATATTACCTATTGATCAGTTAGCACACATTGTAATAATGTACTTTGAAACCTCCATGATGGATTATTTCTTACATGTTCTGTTACTTGAAACAGTTAGATTTATGTCTGGACATCGGTACGTTTCATTGAGTTTACGGATATAAACCGTTGGCGAAGCACTTTACTTGTATATAATATTATAGCAGTTAATCTGATACAATTTTAATAATTTTACTAAGCACATGGTGTGAGACTGCACCGTTTTGTCATTTTCTATTTCTTTCTTCAACAAAAACAAAATAGTAGAACTAATAGCTTGGCTTCAGTAAAGTTGGGAAGTTACAGTTACTGAAAGAAGAATTGAACATAACATAAACATTAAAACAATAGTATTGCTATATGCGATGTGTGTTGTAAGTTTCATAAGTTATAATTTGTTCTAAATGAAATGAAATTGGTACAGGTGGTGATAATGTGATGATATGTGCAGGGAGTTGTAATTTACAACTCCCTGATATGTGGTATGTTATTTGTTAAAGCTTCACTATTTATGTTATAAAAAGAATTAGGTACAATATTAGGCACACTCGATAATTCGTTTACAAAGTTCGTTGGTTTAAATGTTTAACATAATTCAGTAAGTCCATTAATGTAATCAGAGTGTTGAACTTTATCTATTCAAAATAATTAATGATTAACTTGATTAATATTTGCCTAACATAGTTATGTTTCCTGTTCCACCAATTTATTTTATTCAAAGTCGAATGAATCAAAACAATTCATAAACTCACGCCAGACGGTAAAAGGTACCAGTAAATTTATACAGGTAAGAATTTAAAGAAATTTACATCTAAATGTATATAATGTATCCTACTATACTACTGTATACAATGATGTAATAAAATAACTACCACGTAGATCAATGGACTTTGATCGGTCATTGAGGTTCTCTCTGTGTTGTTTGTTCATGTGTTTGATTCGTGTTTAAAAACTTGTCTTTGATATTGTTTCGATTTTAAATCTACGGAATTATTAAGCTGTACATTATTCCCTGGTTACTTAGCCTTTTAGTCGTTGAAAAAGGGCCCATTTTTCTTTAAAAGACCCCATAGTATAACAATAATAATATCTTCTTTTCACTTATTCTATTCGAAAATAATTTACTAAATTGTTACACAACTTCTCTACTTTACAATTTTTTAAGGAATGAAATAAAGTATTTCTATGTGGAAGACAAAAAAAAAACATTTTCGCAAAAAAAACCGGTAATTATTGTCATTATCAAGTGATAGTGATTTGGCCAATCATATTCGATTAGTTATTCAAACTGTCGCTTGTTATTATTATTATTGTTGCTTCTTGTAATGAATACTCACACACAGAACACATCCTGAGTAACGTTTTGTAATCTTTACCAAAAGTAACTTATAAATAACCTGAGTGACTTTGTTTAATTTATTAAGATGTTTATAATTGAACTCATTTATAATAGGCCTAAATAGAATAAATTTAGACTTAAACTGGTGGTTTTACAATTTAGGAGATTTGGTTTGATTTATTCAATATCGGCTCATAACAATTACAACAGAATACATAAAAATACAAAAAGAAACAAAAAGTCAGTGTGTATAATTAAATTCATTTATAATAAATAAGATCAGTTTAGACTTAAAGCTCTGTCTACAATATAACATTAGCTAGTGCCCAAATATGGTGGTAATTAGGATATCACCATGTCCATATTATAGGCACATCACAATTTAGTTGTCACACATACAGTTTGATAGTGTAGAGTTTAAATTGGTGGTTTTATAATTCAGGAAAACTATGACTAGCCATGTACAGACAGTCTCTCCTCCTCAATATTATGGAAACCAGTATCCACAACAACCCGGACTTGTGATGGCGCCAACCGTACACGTGACAGGTGTGCAGCCAACCAATACAGCCGTTATTGGAAATGAAAGAAATGATTTAGCAGTAAGACATAACAGTATTCTACAGGTAAAAACACTTTATTTAAAACGAAAGTTGAAGAAGATGATGATCATCCTACGATGAAAATAAGGCGTTTGATGGAGATAGAAAGGCTATAGAAACTTGGTAGGCCCAAACATAATAGTAGAATGTGAATGGAAAAATAAAAAGGTTGTAAGCCTAGCTATACACTATAGTGTTACGTATATGTAAGGTTTATTTATGAATGAAAGTATATCTCGGACACCACCTACCAAAAGAGAAAATCTGAAAATGATTTCAACGACAAAGACGATGATGATAGAGAGAATGTTAATGAGATCAATAATAATTATTAATGACAGTAGATGCAGACACAGTGAATTTTGAAAAATGAGATATTAATTATAGGGAAGATGTTGATGATAATTCTGCAGATTATAACAATACAGTATATTGATGATGTAAAAGAATATGACAGCAAAAGCAGACGATTTATTATGATGATAATAAAGGATATGATGTCAAGAAAAAAGATATGATAACAGGAATCATTGTTGACAATGATAAAATAGAAAATTAAATTGATAGCAATGATTAGTATGATGATGAGGTGATAATATTATATAATAGATGAAATGAACAGATTTTACTTAAAGAAAATGCAATTTGACACAAAAGGATATTTGACTCAGACAATGGTGATAATGGAAAGAAAAGAAGAGTGAAATCTTCTGATAAGCTATGATAGGTATTTTAGTCATTGAAAATTACACCCTATGTTGTATTATATTATTCTTATTAGCTGTTCATTGGAGCATTAACTTTGACTTTTGGAATTGTTGCAGCATATACACGTTGCTCTGTCTTTACCGGAGCTGGTATTTGGCAAGGTCTTATGGTAAGACATTACACACTTAAGTAGTATGCATAACCATTTCGTTCATTAGGAGAGGAGCGAAGATTTTTTTTTCATAAACAAGGCCATATACATGGCTGCAGTCGTGTGCTAAAATTTGAGTTAGTGTTTACCGACCGAATGTATAGCGAGATTATAATGTGTTCATTTGTTTCTGTTCTATTATTCCAGATCTTCGGCTTTGCTAGCGTTGGATTGGCTTCCAGCACAACTTCGAATTTTTCACGAAAGTACTGTCTAGTAAATATTATTTTAAAATAATATATATTAAAATAAATTAAAAACGAAATAAGTCTTTCCATTTAGTATGGGCTGGTCTAATGATGCCTAAATATTTGACAAATAAATTCAAAAGTATCGTCATACCGTTTCATTTTGAATTGCCGCAATGAAATAGAACGTAGGATTCAAAGAACTTTTATTGGCGCTCTTTGTAATCAAGGGCTGTTTATTTGTATAATTGTTTTCTCTTTTCTTTTATTTCTATGATGTAATTGTTTTTAAACTTGATTACCAAATACAGTTTAATTATCAAAGAATACAATGACAATACAGTATCAAATTCAAAATAATATAGACTATTAAAAGTATTTAAATAAAACATTGCTGATGGTTTTATTTTCAGCTGGCTACATTTAATTTATGTAGTATCGTTGTTGTAATAATTGCATTGATCACAGGAATTTTAGCTAGCATTGCTGCCTCGGTGGAAGAAACATACGAATGGCAAGTCAGTGTAGGCCATATCTTGTTATGGTATATCTTTTAGTAATTTATGATTCGATGTTCTAATTTCAAAGAAAACTAAATAAAGAAAACAGTTTACAGAAGGTTTAATTAAAGAAACTAATAATAATAACTAACGAATACAAAAATCAATCAAATCATTCTTAATTTACTTTACTTAATGTATTTATATATTTGTTTATATTGAACATTTTTAAAGGATATTTCATCAAGATCTGTCCGTGTTGGAATCGACATAACGCTTGCATTTCTGTCTTTTATGGAGGTGATTGTTGGAATGTGGGCGGTGGCCCTAACATCAAAAGCCATCTGCTGTAGTAGTCAAATGGTAATTAATAAACGATATTCTATGAATGATTTCAGACTAGACAAAAGGCATCTAAAACTACCATTTCATTGAGTAAAAAATATAATTTTGTTTGTATTTATTCCATTTCTGATAATTCGCTTCTGAATAACCATCTAAAAGAAATATTGTTTGTATCTACTGCATTTCTGATAAACTTGCGCTCCTAAATAACGGTCTAAATAAGTGGTCGTCGACCGAAACCGTTAACATTACCCAAAATGCATTGGACACTGGCGGTCAATTCAAAAGTTACAGTTACTAGTGTAGTTGACTATAAATCAGCGGCTCTTAATCCAAAAACCGTTATATTCTGCATTGCCTAAAAGTTTGCACAGCAATAACCGGTTAAATGGTAACGCTATGACAGCCCGTATTCCAACAACATTGAGTAATTCATAAATAATATTTCCAGCTCTCAACGAAGAAATACTAATAACCATAAACCAGAATTGTTAGTTTGTAATAGGCATTATATTATTCAGATATACATCTGTTTTATTGTAGAGAGTGGAACAACAAGGAAGAGACAATCCCAACTTTACACCCATACAGTACTACCTTCATCCTTCTCAACAACAAGGAGGTAGGTTCACTATTATTTTATTTTATTTTTATTTCATCAAAACCAACAGCAACGAAAGTTGCCATTTATTGTATGTAATTTGCATATTTCTACTCTACAAAGCTCTGCTAAAGACATATATATATATACTAAATGATATAAATATACGTTTCAAAATAACTAAACAACTTGAGATACTTGGCCAAGATGTGTATGATTTGTTTCAATTATCTGGCAGTGAATATTCAGAAACATGTTTTTTTATATTTATCAAAACTTAATATTAGTATTTTATTTTATTTGTTGTTAGTGTTCGTGAATACCATCGACCCTCCCCCACAATACCAGCCGTATCCAGACCAGCAGTACACGGCACAGTCGCCTCAGGATGATGATGATGCCACGTGTAAAGATGTGAAATAAATTGTGTGACATGTGTCTTTGGGGAAGCTGATGACAAACTAAATACTTTAAACGTCAATAAAGATAACTGTTACGTACATTTATAAATAAATAGTTTAGTTTGTTTATTTGTAAAATTGATCGATTGGTAATCTATTAAACTTTAAAATACAATTATTGTAAAATCAATAAAAGCAATTTTTTTTGCAAATGAGTACGTTGAGCACATTCATTTTTGTGCTATATTTAGTAATGTGGTATACGTGATGAGGGTGTTTATAAAATAGTTATAGCAACCTATAAAATCCCATTGAACCAATGAATGCGGTTTCTTAAAGTAATGTATGATTAGGCTGTATTTTTGTGTTGTTTGTTCAACAAAATACGTGATTTTATTATATTCAAAGTCTAGTCTTCTACTGTACAATCGACAAGTCACATTACAGTAACACGTACGGGAGAAATAACAACTAAAGGTAAGAATACTAAATAAATGTACATGTAGGCTTTTTCAAGAAACTATTAGATTCATTTTTCGTTTTTTCGTATTTACGCAAATTATGTTTCCATAACTTGCAAAGTGCAATAATATATAGGCCCTAAGCCTACGCAAATCAATGTGATAATATACGAAATCCTAAGGCCATTTATTCACACTTTTAGTCTTCGTTCGTAGTTACTAAATATAGCATTTGTATGATTAAATACGTGTCACCATAGGAATGACGATCGTTGGAAAATGTAGTATGCATACAGTACTGTCAGGAATCTGCCATCGCACCCGATTCTCGGTACTGCATCTAGATGTCTCCAATATCCTAGGAATCTTCGTTAATACATCATCACATGTGTTTCATAGGTATCGCCTAGTATCATAATAGACCACAACCTATACATGACACAGGCACTGAATATTACTTTGAAACTAGGTAAATATTATCGTATGATAATTGAGAATTGTGTAAAAATCAGTGAAATGAGTGATGTCATTTCTCTCGGTAAAATTAACAAGATTCTTATATTGGTCCATTTGCCCATAACTACAGTAGAAGTCTATCGTTCATGAACTAAATTATTATCTCTATGAAATTGTACAGCAGTTTGTACATAGACTAGAGAGAATAGCATTAGTTCTTTTTGTTCTCTTTATTCAGAACTGATTACAGAATGAACATTTCTAGCAATAAGGGTTCCTCACGCAAGTTACTATCTTTTAGTCTAATATTGTTTTTAATTTGTCGTATTAAAAAAAACTATTGAAGCAATAAAGTTAGACGAACACCCACAACATTAAAAAGGAAGTGAAAAATACTGTAAGTGGTATGAATTGGACAAAAAAATAACTCGGTCTCTAAGGTTAAGAATGCAATAAAGCTATTCCAAATAAAACAAATATACATAAATAGGTAACAATGCAATAACTTGTAATAACGTCAGGAACATTACCAAAGAAAAGCAAACACAGGAGCGTGTTATAAAACAATAAATCTATAATCCATACAAATAATATGACCGTATTAGAGGGTGAATTGGTTTGTTAAATGCATTTATTTTCTGTAATGTATAGGTTTTTTCTTCCTCATTATACTTAGCTATGAGGTAGGTTGCTTAATAAATGCTGATTTTATTGGACTGAAGTTTACACTAGAGTATAAAAGATTCTGTAAATCAGAATTTGCTTTTCTTATTGTATTGATTATTCCTGTTGCTATGATACAATAACAAATACAACTTTTGTATAGATAACCATGTCAAGTCATGTACAGACGATCCATTATGGAAACCATAATCCACAACAAAGTGGGATAATACTAACGCCCACAACACATGTACAACAGGAAGTCGTAATTAATGGAAATGATAGATCCATAAGACTTAACAGTAGTGCACAGGTAAACGAGCAGTTTTAAAGGGGAACGTTGAAGATGATGATAAAGATGATGTTGTTATAAAGGTTTAATGATATGATAAAGAGTTGATAAAGAAGAAGTTAATAAAGCTGAAGATAGATATAATCATGAGCATGATCATATTGATGATGATGAATATGAAGATAGATGGTGGAGAAGTGGTCGAAAGTAATGTAGATGGAGATGAATATAATAGTAATATAAGAAGATGATGATAGTATATTTTTATGAAGAATGTAATATGAAGGACGAGTGTAGAAGTTGATTACGAGGAAGATAGTAAAGAGAAGTTTGTCAAGATGATGGAAACCTTGATGATGTGTGTCATAGAAACAATCTGAGAGCTATCCTAATGTCAGTGGTCTACAATCATAATCTTGTCGAACTGAGTCACTTTCATTAAAGGTTAGTGATACTCGTTTGAGAATGCTAGGACATGTACTTCAAAATGACGACAACACTCCTGCAGCTCTTGATATGCCATGCGTATGCATATAAGGAAAACAATAAAAACTGGTAGAATCGGTAGATCAAATAAGTATTAGTATTAGATAGGGTGTTGATGAAAAAAGATTATTAATGAGGATGCCGATTAGAGTAGTAAAACAAACGGAAAAGTGTGTTGGCCCATAACATGTACGATAATTTATAATAATACATATTTAATTTAATGAGTAGTAACAGTAGTAACGGTCGGTCGGTCTGTCGGTCTGTCTGTCTGTCGGTCCGGTATCACTATGCGTTTTATCGCTTTCTGACCTTATCTTGATATCAGTTTAAAGATGTATTGTCCCTTGAAACACAAAAAATGAAAAAAAAAGATTCTAAATTTAAATTGGCCATATCAAAGTAATATTAAAGTCATTCACTTTAAGTCGAAAATTCAAGCCAAAAACTACAAGTTTATGTAATTAACAGGTAAATTAATTTGATTACATTTCGTCTGGAAAATCGTCACGGCCGAAAGTAAACAAAGATTTCAAACGATTAGTATGCATTATGCATGATGCTAATTAGGATTGTTTACAACTCGTCGCGGTTGAGAAGGTGTTTTCACACAGATCGCGAAGAAGTTTTATGATTATGCATACAGAGTAGCCAAACAAGCGCGTTGCATTATGAGATATGTTTTGATCGAAAACTTTGACTGGAAGTCAAAATAACCTCTGTATTTTTATTCTATTATGATACTTCAAAATGACCCACTTTTTTTCGAAATATTAACAAAAATATTTTTTTTTTTAATTAGTCAAAGGGACAATACATCTTTAATCTAGATAAGTAAATTTTTCCCAGTATATTCTTTATGGCCAGGAATCGATGTGGTTATGTTTTCACGGTGCGCAATAAAAAATGACGCGGTCTACGCACGATTTAACGAAATCACGTTTGTTATCATATCTTCACAACCATGAATCACAAATAAAATTTGGTACTCATAAATTTCAGGACATAAATCATCATATGGCAATACAATTACGTGCGTAGCGCATGTAACGCATGCGTACGCGCGCTTAAAATTTTCAAAATTTATTTTCGATGAAATAAGAGTACGTTTCAGGCAATTTTAAGCGTTTACAAAATTGACATGAGTGCGCATATTTTTGCGCGCGCACTGCGCGTTAAATGTTATTGCGCACTCTTTTTGGCCGATTTCTGTTTTCTTGACTTACTTTTCAACTCGAAATTACGTTATACGAGCACGTCAAATGTGACAGGCTACGCACGTGTAAATTAAAAAAATATAAATGTTTTTAAACATTTCAACATTTTTAAACATGTTCAGTAATTTCGGTCAGTTGGTAGGTTGGTCGGTCGGTCGGTAAACACGCGACTGCAGCCATCTATATGGCCTTGTTATATACGAAAAGGGCAATTCTTACCAGGTTATTGATTACTTTTTTCTTTTTTTGTTCATTAGTAAAATACAATTTTATTTGTTGGTTGCTTAAAATAATAAGTGTATAAAAAAGGCTGTCTAATTTCTTTGTAGTATAGATATTCCAAAACAAAGTGATATTCATTTTCAACTACTGTACGTTGCATTTGCAAACTTTACAGATTCGTTTTTCCTTTTTATTTCAACAAAACAAATAAATATATTATTTTGTTGTATTACTTGTTTAGATGTCATTTGGAATCCTGATTGGAATTTGTGGGATTACTGCAGTAAATTATGATTGCAATATCTATTTTGGAGCAGGTATTTGGCTGGGAATCATGGTGAGATATAGCACATTTATATAGATTCATCAAGTTCATTAGTTATAAAATAGGCTGATAGAAAGTTTATTTTCTGTTATGAATCTACACTTAACTATAAATTATTGCCTGAAGAAAAATGTCAGTGGTGGCGGCGGCAGTGAATACGACGATGTCGATGATGACGACGACGAAAACAAAATAGTTGATATATGTCAATTCTTGAATATCGGCCCTAGAATTTACTTAATTTATACTGGCATAAAAATGAAGAATTCATGATTTCTGCCTTAGACGTCCAGTATTGAACATAGGCCTATTTATGTTCAGAGTACATCATCTCAACTAAGACACCATACCATTGTATATGTAGCTAGGAGGGGCGTCCAATGGAATGAAGACACTACAGAAGCTTCACAATTTCAAATCACTTTACTTTTACGGATACATTACATTATAGTATGTCATATTTTGATCTATTTCAGATCATAGCCGGCGCTATCTGTGGGTTGATTGCCAGCATGCACTCGATGGACTTCGAACAAAAGAAATGCATAGTAGGTACTATAAAACATATAACATCTTTTAAAAGCTGCTATTACTTTGGTAATATTTATATAGTAGCTAAGTTACTTGATTTCTATAAATAATAATTAATAAACAAGTAAAGAGAGAGAAGAATACTGGAAAATAATATTAGCAGATAGACATACCGAAGAACATTTTAGAAAATACAAGAGAAGACAATAGACAATTAAATACTACTATAATAATATAATAGCTAATATAAGGACTGAACTGAGTCCATGAAATACTTGTCAGACTAACTCAAAGTGAACAGTGTATACAAGCTGTTACACTACACTAAGAGGAGACAGCACAATACAACAAATCGATGAAACATTTATCTTTCGTTGCACATACCCTCTTGTGTTGCGTTCTTGTGTTGCGTTCTTGTGTGAACTATTAATAGTAACAAAGAACTTACAACACAACAATCTCCTCTTCGTCCGAAGCTTGTAACAATTTTGAAAGGCATTGTAGGATAGAATAATGGGTGGCGCCATTGTGAGCCATGGAGTAGCGTGCCCGCATCAAATTGGAAAGTCAAAATCATAAAAGGGATCTGCGAATAGTATAGGGGAGGGTGGGGGGTTGGATAGAGTAATTGACTGAGCCCTCTATAGGAATTAATAATTTTGACTTACTAGTTTGGAGAGGGCGCTGCTCCATGCTGTGAAATGGCGTCGCCCAGTTTGACCTTTTAACCCTGTACTTCTGATACTGTGTTTTGAATGCAACTTGAAGAACAGGAGATTCTTGAGTTCTTTGATAGTAATACAAATAATAGTTTCTGTACAGAAAATAATGAAGTCATTAACAATTGAAGAGCCTAATAAACGGCACTTATAGCAAAATGCAAATATTAGTGTCAATACTTAAGTTCAGCTGAATATACTTTATTCAAAACAAGTTTTACAATTAAGATTAATGTTTTTTATTTTTACAGTTAGTTACATTTAATGTAAGCAATATCATTGTCGGCTTGCATGCATTGTGTGTAGGTATCGTATCCTGCGTTGCTGCTTTTAATGAACCGGAATATTACGAGTTTTATGATTGGTTATACGACGTACCGGTAAGTGAATGCATTCTTTGATCTTTGATTGATTGATTGATTCTTTCTTTATTTTTCACACAACATTCATAACACATATCAAAAAAAGGAAAATAAAGTACAATAAAGTTTGAAAAACAGGATAACCACAAGCAAGCAAAGCTTTTTATCTGTGGCATCTAACTTAAAATATAAATTTACAAATACATTACAAAAATGTTTTCATGTAGTAAATCAATTATTAAAGAAAATACAAAGTGCTGTAATATAAAAATACATCACAGTCACAGAATATATACAAAAATGTAATTAATTAATTTGAAACGATAAAGATACAAGATGATGAATATGTTATATATAAAGAAAGAATTCACATGTATTGGAAGTAATAAACTGAATATCTTCTTTTAAGAAAAATAAATGTATAAATAATCATGTTAGAAAAACACTATCGCTTTATGATGATGAACAACTCTAAAATGTAAATAGGAAATGCTTTTTTTTTATTTTATATCTATTATGTTGTGTTTATTGTTTTATGTTTTTTATGTAAAATGGTCCTGCGAAAACAGAAGTGTCGATCAACTTCTCTATGCAGGATCCATGCCATCATTTATGCTATAAAATTATGTTTATAAACGATGAGTAAATAAATGTGAATTAAAATGTCTAAGTTAGACATATTTTACAAATGTTGTTTTCACAAAGATATATTGTTTCTTTATAACTATTAATGCGTTTATTTAGTAATAGTTGTTTAAATATGGATATATTTTTACTCTATATTATATTTCTTATAAGTTAGACATTTCTTAGACATCCAATAACAACAAAATCATACAAAAGTTTACAGAATTATTTAATTGGCTGTAATCTATTATACCTATGCTTTTGTTTTATAGAGTTCACCGAAAATTCTTCGAATTTCAATCGATGCGAATTTGGCCATGTGGTCTTTTTGTGAGATCGCCACTGTAATATGGGCTTTAGTTCTGGCGTCAGCACATAGGCCTTCGATTAATACGGTACCCAAATCAATTCAGCTGCTACTGTATAACTATTAACCACTACCATTATATTATAGGCGGTCCGGGTATTCATTATACTATAATCAATAGGCGTAGAGGATACTAGAAATTAATATAGTAAGCCTACTTGAAGAGAGTGAAACAGTGTGCTTGAAAGTTAAAATTCTCATTTCTGATCGATTTGAGTTAGGTGCAAACATATTATGTAACTAGTAGTAGGCCTAGCTATATTTTCTAGCAAACGTAAATAAATGTTCATACAGCAGAAATTAGTTTAGATAACAATAATAATACAGTATAGGCCTAGGTTGTTATGTCCCTCAACCATTTTTATTTGCTTTACAATATAGGTAGTTCCACAACCAGTCTTACAAACTAACACTGGCGTTACAACTGTACAGTACTACCAACAACAGCAACAACCACCAGGCGGTAAGCAATTTATTTATTGATAACAAGTATCATACAGTCTTTAAGCTAAAAACTGAATAGTTTTGCTTCTGCAAAACAAAATTAAAAACCAACAATGTTATTTATTTATTTATTCCACATTTATTTAGTCATCAATCACATCATAATTGCAATACAACTGATAAAAAGGATCCTGCATAAAAAAGCTGTAGCTTCGTTTGTTTTTTTTTGCAGGACCCTTTTACATAAGAACCATATAAGGAAGTATAACTTAGATAAAACAGTCATTTCCCATAAACAAAGGTGTTAATCAGCATAAAATAGTGATAAAAAGTATTTTTGACCTGTTTTTATACATTTATTTTGTTTCTTTAAAATAACCGGTTTATTATCACCATTGTGAATTCTTTCCACATTTTTGGTGTATAAACTGTTGACTGCAAGTTAGTCTTGTGAAGGGAATTTTGAATTCAGTTTCTGTTCTGAGGTTATGAGTAGGCCTAATACTGTCACAGTAATTAAAAATATTTAAAATATGATGTGGTAATTCATTAAATTTTACATTTGCCATAAATCCTATGACGTTTACTTTGTGAATATCATAAACATTTAATATTTTTAGTTTCTTAAACAGTGGCTCTGGGGCTTGTCTGAGTTTAGAGAAGGTAATGCATTTTACAGCTCTCTTTTGGAGTTTTAGTATTACTTCACATTCATTTAGACTAGACAAAAAGTAGTGAGCCCTCTAGCGGTCATTTGTGATTTCTGAGATTCATCGAAGCGCGACAACATCACCCGGAAATGATGTGAATTTAAAATTTTAATAGGGGTTAAACTCTTTTAACCAATTGAAAGCCTTAAATTATAGTTCCTTATGAATAATTCATGAGAATAATTAAAGCAAGGGTTGAAGAAGCATGTGACTTGGTTTTTGGAACAGGATAGCAGTTATGATCGTGTCAGGTAATCATTGAATTTGCTCTTCTTTTTGTTAGATTTTATACGGTTTTTATCAATAATAATATTGTACATTTTTACGAGACCATAAAAAAATTCCTCAATTTTTTAGTAAACGAGTGACTAAATAAAAAGTTACTATGTAATGTAAATATTCGTTTGACAAAAAATGGGCATGTTGATATTTTCAGGTATTTTTTAAATGGCGATTGAAATAGGTAAACAAATCACATGTATAACGGTGGTTTGTGCGAAGCTGGGCCTAGCCTTGATGGTCCAACTCGTACTGCGTGTTAATCAATGCGTATAAGATACACACGTAGTCGTTTAGGCCAATTTTTTTACATGTTTATTTATTAATATTAGGCCTTATTCTCATTTATTTTAATTAATGTACTGAATGTACCACACTTTACAACTCTATATAAATTAGATTTTGTACTTGTATTAAATTCAAACGTTTTATGGGATTTAAAACATTAAGCTAGGCCTTGTAGTAGGCCTAGGACCACATGCTAGGTTTTTCAGCCTAATTTATCATGCAGTATACCTCTAGCCCATCTTTCAAATACATATTTAAATTAACATACTTTTTATATTTCTATATTTTTTATAGGATCTGACTCCAGAAAACATTTGCATCACTTGAAAGCGGCTATTTATGGACAGCATGTTGACATTTAAAAAAATTTGACCAGCTCTTATTAATTAAATGTCTTTTAAATTAAAGGTTTTCATTATAATGAAATGTACGGTGACAGAAATTTAAATGATTCTCATAATTGAGGTTTCTCATAGATTTAATATTGAAGGTAAATAAATAAAGCTGTTTGTTATTCTTGCCTTTAGAAATAAACATGTTGTTAGTACTATATTATTAGGCCTAGGCCATTATACAAATTAAAACTAAAAAATACAGTAATCATATTTAAGGCCTACACACAGTACCTTACTTGATTTGATTTTTTTCAAATATTTAATTGATGAAATAAATGAGTTTGACTTTTCAATTAGTTGCCATTTTATTAGTTTCTGTGTGTTTTTATTTATATTCTTAAAACAATTGTATACAACAACTTTAAAGTATTGCGCAGAAGTGATCAAATTATAGTAGGCCTATTTGTATGTTATTGTCGCTTAAAATTATGCAGTTAAAGTATTTGATTTTAGGGTGACAGAAACGGTTAGGCAAGAAAAGAAATAAATTTGGGAATTTTGTTATGCGGTAAAAACAATTAAACATAATTTACCCGTAATGCATGTAAATGTAGAAAACATTTGCTTATGTTAGCGCGACCGAAACTCGCTACTGGGAATAGATCCTGCAAAAGCGACGCGTACACACCTACTCGGGCACCGGTGGAGCGCGATCGATAGTAAATATACCCGATTTCAAATGATCATAAAATTCTTTTTAAAAATATCAACATTTTGATTTTTTGAGGATTAAAAGTAAAGATATTGAAATTTAACATAATATTTACAAATATGTATTTAAAAATTCGGAAACAATTTTAGCGTGATATTAAAACAAACTTTTTAGAGTTCCGCGATTTCCTACGCAGGATTTGTTTGTTTTCATTGTTAATGGGCGAATGTTACCTAAACTAGAATCGTTATAAATCTTTTAAATTTGTATTATAAGTAATTTCTTTAGTATTCTTAGTAACATCGAATGTCTCTAATTAACTAGCAGTTATTTATACTAACTATTGTTCAATAATAAGCGTGTATGAAGTGAAAATCTATAGTAATAATGTTCTTAGTCAGTTCGTCTCGCTCGCGTGAAGTCTTCGGGTTTCTCAATACAATTCTCAGCGGTAAAGATAGGCTCGCGCTAATGTTTAAATCAAAAGGGCTCTCAAAACACTTTTTGTCCAAAATTCGCAATATGACGTGAGTGTGACTTCTAACGTGCTCTTGTATGTATTTCCCATATTAAGTTACCATACTGAAGGCGAGGTAATACTAAGGTGTTATACAGACTAATAAGGACTTTATGAGGAAAGCATTCTTCTACTTTTAAAAGTATACCAGTTGCCCTAGACAATTTTTTCCTAATAAGCTAATAAGCATACTATATAGCTAGTAGTTTAATTTCGTTATTGCACAGCTCAATTTAGTTTTCATTTTTGTTACAGTGTTCGTGAATACCATACAGCCAAACTTACAATACCATTCTTATCCGGGCCAGTCACACTTAGGCCTGCCGCAACCGGGACAACCGCAACCGGGTCAGTCACAACCAGGCCAGTCACGACAACCCGATCATCTGCACCAGCCGCACTCGGACCAACCGCTTCCGGGCCAGACTGTTTAATGTAAGCGTGTGAGGGCGTGTGGCGCAGTGTGTTGGACGTTGGACTACCGATCGTCAGACCTAGGTTCGAATCCAACTCTCGCCGCATTGCTTGTATCCGTAGACAAGATACTTTACTTACGTTGCCTCTCTCCACCCAGGTGTATAAATGGGTAGCCAGTTAGATCTAGACACAACTGCGCTGGTTACCGGCTGCATTATGGGAGTATGTTTCCATACGTGTTTGATCCCAAAAAATACTGGGGTAATAATGCTTGTAAAGCGCCCTTGAGCATGATTACTCATGAAAAGGGCGCTATATAAATCTGGTATTATTATTATTATAAGTAGACTCAGTCCAAAGAAATGGGTAATTAATAATATGATGATGACGATGTAGATAATATAATCACAAAAACAATTAGGATATGATGACGACGATAACGAAGACGATTACGTAGATTTAAATGCGACAAACAAATAAAGAGATGAATGATGATATTGACGAGAGAGAAGCATTTACGGATAATTTAAAATGATTATGCTACGGTTGTGTTTGGCCTGCTGTCACGTCGACTGTACTATTACAGCCATTATAACACGCATAAATATTATATTACTCTTGTAGTGGGTCACATGGCATTTGACTATTAAAAGATCGTGTGATAGTACTTTTTTAGCTTTGTTGTACGAAAAAAAAAATCTTCACACGTACAAACAAAAATCTAAAGACCAACTGTAAACAATACCGGAATGTAATGTAATTTAAACCAGAAACTCACTTAAATTACCTTTTGCTCATTTTATGATTTTTATTAATTGGAACAATTCAACAACAAAAAAACACCACTAGCCTAAATCAGTTTAATAGTTGCCTAACCCAGCTATAAGCGTAATAATGTGTTTCGGTTGCTGACATATTAGGGTAGGATGTGTTATAAAACAAATAATGATGATGTTTATGAATGCGATGCTACAAGTACTATGGATATTTAATAGAATTCCATATTTCACCACCAAAATAATACCACCACAGAACTAGAACCACCAAGCTACCATGAAAAAAGTAGAGCATGCATATAATACATTATTACTATATTAATACTATTATTATTGTTTTTATCTTTTAGAATAGCAAATGCGACGAATACAACTGACCCGGTACGCAGTAGTAATCACTCACTCGCTCACTTTCTTATTCACAACGCTATCTTATAATGTGACATTTCTATCATTTACTCAGCACGTAGAAAATGTATCCAGATTTCATTCAAATGTTTGTAGCCTATATTTTTAGAAAATAAGATTACGTTTCTGCTTTAATAAAATACAACCCCTTAATGGACGTCACTGGTTAAGATGAGACAAGCTTAGAAGTGTGAAATCAATCAATCAAAGTAACACTTATTTCTCTTATAATTTCATAGTTAATACAAATTAACAGTAAATATGATTAAAATAAAAGGGGCAACATTCCAAAAAAAGCGAAGCCCATAAAAACTGAAAAAGAAAGCAGGACAACACGGGAACCGAAAACAGGACAAAATCAGAAATAAAATGACGAACTTTTTGATGTTTTATATGTACCAAATTTGGTTTTAAAATGGAACAATAAAATATTCATGGAATCATCCTATCCTAGACGGATAATCACTACGCTCGCAAGAAGAAGGTATGCAATGAATGTATGTATCTCTCGCGTAGCCTACCTAGGCTTACTAGGCCTAATCGCTACCGGTACTCACTACTGTAAGCACAAATCAAATCTACTGAGCACTAACGTTAATAATAAGTAAACATTACTTTATATTATAACCTACCTACTTTGTTAGGTAATGAGTATTCCAACCAAATTCCAAACAAATGATTCAATCCCAACGATAGCTGTTGACGGTTGACGGATCACATAATATAATAATTATGATCTGTATTGTTTTCAAATTTCCGCCAGTCAAGCTATATGACGTCATAGCCCAACTTACGTATAATTGAATGATCACTTCAATCGAATGAACTGTCACACCAAAATCAGTCCGGGGCAAAATCGGTCCGGCGGACCAGTTTTGCCTGCCAAAATCAGTCCGGGGGACCATTTCTGGCTGCCAAAACCTGTCCGGCCGGACCAATTTTGGCCGCCAAAACTGGTCCGGCCTGGATTAAATCGGTCCGGGCAGTAGGACTGTTTTTGGCCGCCAAATATGGTCCGGTCTTACAAATATATGGTGCGCAAAATGAGTCATAATGTATATATCATTAAAAAAAAGGCCATGATTAGTCATTATATTGAAAACTACGGGGTTTTTATTTGTTATTTTAATATTATAAATTAAGCCTGTTTTTTTATTATCATTATTAGTAGTAACTCATCAATAATTAGTACTAATTGTTAGGCTTTTTGTATACAATATGTATCTCTGCCTGTTTTTAATCTATTTTGTTCTTTTTTAACATCGTCGTTTCCCCATGATGTTAAAAACAATTTAATTTATTAATTATTTATGGTTAATCAATCAATATATCAATTCAATACAATTATTATAAAACAATTATCCAATATTGATTAGGCTGAGGAAGGAAAAAGGTCTCAATCATAAATAAAATCTAGCTGGCAATATCAGCGTCTCATACCCATTCGTGTGTGAGGCCGAAATATGAGTGAACACCTAAGTCATGTTTTTAGATAAAATACATTTATTTATAGTATTTATCCGACAAGATAACTTACTAATATATATCATGGGATATTTTTCTAGCCATAAACAACTTAAAACAGCATCATAGGCCTAGTAATTCAATTAAAATCGACAGAAGAAAAGCCCGGACCGATTTTGGCAGTGGCGGACTGCTTTTGGCCACAATTTTAGAGCAAAAACTGGTCCGACCGATTTTGGCCATATTTATCGTGACAGAACAATCATCTTCCACAATGCATGGGCCTACACCTACGATGTATTTTGGCCGCCTTACACAAAACCGTATTTGAAATGGATTGTGTGCGCTCATCATCTGATTATTTAGGTACACATTATGCACTGCAGTTGTGTAGGATAATGAATAACTACAACTTAAGATTGTACCGGTATTGGATGAACAAAACTAAGTGTAGGCCTATACCTCTATGAATAAAACATTTAGCTTTGCTTCAATATTCTAAACAGTTACATAATCAAACCGTATAATGCGATTGTAGAGTGGCTTTGGTTCGATATACAAATGCATCATTTATTGATCAATATTTATGTTTGCATCAATTATTAGGACAAGTTAAGGAGGAAGAATGCAGAGATTGTAAACTGGAGTTGGTTTGGTATTCTAATATTGGTCAATAGGGGGCAGCCTATATCCGGTCGTTTGTTAGTTAATTGTTGTATACGTTTGTATTGGTCAATAGGGGGCAGTCTATATCCTGTCATTATTGTTGAGACGCTGTGAATCAGTATTTTGACTATACAGATATTGTGTACACAATGATGTACCTTCGTTCGATAATCTATTTTAATTAAAAACTACATTAACACTGTGTGTTTTATATCAATATTGGGACTGCAGATAATCCAGATTTTATACTTTGTAGGCCTATACGGTATGTTATTGTACACATGCTACAAAATATTTTAATTGCTAAATACAATGACGATTATTTTTCTGTTGCGATATTTACAAATTAAATAATTTCAATATTATCCTTTACAATGTTGTCATAAATCAATTGTTATTAATATTATTCCCCTGTTAGTTGATACAGCCGAAACAAAATACAAATTCAGTTCATCAATACACTTTCATTAATACATTTTAAAGTCTTTTTTTTAGCAACGTCAAAAAGACCAAGAATGATGAATACGGATAACAAGTCGTCTACACACACGTCACGTCAGATCTCTGTCTTTTTTATGAGACTGGAGAACTATGCGCAATTTTGTTTAGCATAGCTGATACACTTTCCTTCTTTGACAAAATACCGAAAACGTATTATTATACATAGCGGTTGCGGTAACAGTACATAGTTATTACGCTACCAAACCGTGAATCTCTGATGATTTAACTATCAACGTCATACACGTCAGAGCGGTAAGAACACCAATCGCGTGCTTCGTAGGTTTCAACCTGAATTGTTGCCACGTGGAGGTTGAACCTTGATTTCAGAAGCTTTTGTGCTCTGCTTAGAATATCTTGTCCATCTACTGGCTTCCCTTCATATAGGTTGGCTACAAGATAATAAGGAAATATATTCTATTAGAAAAACACAAGCAGGGTAAACACGCTGTGCCACTACAAAATCAAGGTCTTATTATTCTTAACTATCATGAAGAAAAGAATACTCAGTTTGAGAATATGTGGTTCTCATGTGAAATCCAGAACGGTCACTGGCGGGGAAACAGTTTTAACTCCCGTCAAAGTGGTTAAACTACTAACTCTGTGTTTCCACAACGGTAAACAAATTACTTTTTTATTAACATCGCATTCCCCTGTTACGAGAAGTTGAATAATCATTGTGGCGACGTATGCAAATCGGTATGGAATATACGTCGTCGGTTCCTACTTTTTTCTCACTTTTATTTGCGTCGATAGGCCTACATTCCGTCTACGTCCTTCGCGTTGCGTCCTAGTGGGAATCAAGCTTAATGGTTACTCACCTAATGTTAGATGCACAGCTATTGCATTCACGCCGATCGTCAGTGACCATATATGTAACGAATGAATACTCTCAACTCCGTCTATTTCAACTAATGTACGCCTTATGTTTGTGTAATCTAAATTTCTTGGCGAAGCTATGTTGAGAAGAAAATATATTCAAGTTATACAAGACTTATAACATTAAATGATAAACATAAAGCTTCCTGTACCAGGCTTTGATTTGTAATTAGCTTTTTTTGCCGAAGATCACGCATATAATAGAACATATATATAATATATATATATAATATATACAATGTGTACAGTATGTGTGCCGAAGGGCTCCTAATCTATTTTAAAAATGCGTACATTGGTGTAGATAATATACAGAGGCCTACATTTTTTGCCATAGGTAATATTTGTTGTTGATATTAATTTACCATATTATAAGTTCATCAGCAACTTCATATGGATAGAGAGTCGTGGTCCATTGTGTTCACAGAGCGTGTTTATTTGATTCGACATCGGCAATGTTCTTTAATGTTACCGCCCAGTACGAATCCTTTTCTCGTTTATCCCTGGTTGTAATATAATATAGAATACAACATATAATGTGAACACGAACATCTTTGACAAATGTGTGTACATACCTGCCATTAAAACCTTCATAATATCGAAAGAAATTCCAACTGTAGTTATAAGAACCAAGATTGCGAAGAGGAAAGTACAAATAGGATCGAGAATACCAAGATCAGGCTATAAATAAAACAAAACAAAAGACAAAATACAAGTGACATGTTCTTTCTTAGTGTATGGCAACATTAAAAGTCAAAAGTGTTGAATTAACAACAAGTTATTAAAGTATGACTGTTCAGAATGGTTCTTTCAATTCAACTGTTTTATTAATAAGGTAGACTTCCAATTCTCAAGGTATTTCTTGATTCAAAACACCACAAGATATGGATGTTTCCAAGCTAATTATAGTTCTGACAACATATTTTTTTTTAACGAATATTAAGCTGAATCGCCGCCTAGGACCTAGAAAGATGGTTTGTGAGATGTCGTGTAGTGACGTAGCTATTATTATGGTTATTGGTAACCAACATTGGTTTTTACCATTTTACTTACGTTTATATAAATAATGATAGCGGCTACTAGTACTACAGAACTTTGGATCATGTCACCGATCACGTGAACCATTGCTGTGCGCCGGTTGCCGCCATCTTCGTCGTAGAAACCACTGTAAATATCAGCTACAGCATTCAACTGCGCACGATCACGGGTTGAAGTTAGGCACATCTGCGCATGTGCAGGGCAGTATGTATGAAGAAGCAACGATATCCTACATAAGGAGAGACCAATATTGTTAGATTAATTTGTTACCAATATTAAACATTATGTTTAAAAAGCGTTAAAATGTATTATTAGCGGCGTGTGTGGTGGTCTCGGGTACTTGTTGTGGTGCGCCCCTATTTTAGTTAAAAGTTTTGAATTTACCACACAGAGGTGTCGCTAATTTAAAACTGTATTATCTCCTCTTAATTTGGCTACCAATAGAATCAAAACCAAAGATTTATTATTAATGCATGACACACGTGTGCTCTACCTAGCCGACATACACATTATCAGTACGCACGTCACAATATCAACGACCAATTCTTAGTTGCCAAAAATATTAATTCCTTATTTCTCAATTTACACAGACGAGCGGTAACGGTCAGCGGAGCAAACAATATAGCATCTATGTTATTGCTTATGACCATTTACGTGAAGAGGACGGGCGGTTAGGATACACATTCATGTGGGACATACAAGCTACGCGGATTTCCGCTTACCGTTACCGCTCGTCTGTGTAAATTGGCTTTAAGTGTGTTGATTCATGCGTAACTTATCAGTATGAAATGTGTCATTAAACTTACAGAAAATTAACAGCTACGCCGCATGCGGCAGTAATCAGCATAATATCCGATTGTACATCATACTTTTGTAGACGTACTCTCTCGATTCCAAAGTAAACAAGTATTCCAGTCAAAATCCAAATACATAATATAGACAATAATGTAAAAATTACCTCTAGAAAAAAACAAACAAATCAAATATTTAACATCCATAAAACATTGTGAGATGAAACCTTAATCACATTTGACAAAGATGGCGTCGCCAGTTTGGGTTAGACTTAGACGCAGATTTGTCTCATTATTGTTTTGGCAACGTGTTAAGGCAGAGAAACAATGAATAATACATGAACATTATTATTTTTTAAATTGTATAAATTAACGTATGACGTCAGCATGAACAAACTACAAAATGTTAATGACACTAAGCAGCTATTTGTACAGAAAGTAAATAAAATATAACATAGAAATGAGAAAGGAACAAAAATGAATGTGGATGAAAAGAAAAGTCATTTTTTTTTCTATCTCCTATAAAGATTTAAAAAAAACGTTCACTGTAGAAATAAAATCGTGATCATTACGGAAATGGGGCATTGTATTAACAAAAACAACGTATGTTGTATATAGGTCAGTGTGTAATTATTGTAAAGTACAAATCGCCTTAGGGTGATTATTAAGCCTAAAATGAGTGGCTTAGTCATCAGTGGAAGCATAGTGACCGATGAATGTGAACTCACTCTATAAATCTCATTAAAGACGTTTAGGATTAGGCGTAGGTGAAGTTGGTTCATATTCTGTACACGACGCCATTGACTGAATACCATTTTAAAAAATTGAGAGAGAAGAAGAGAAGAGAAATTGATACGTGCGTTGCACTGCTGAGGTATTTGTTTTCACTTTTTGCTTACATCTTGTCTCAGAGGTAAAACACGTAACAAGCAGCACATGTTAACACCTTTATATCGAAGTACCGTAGAAGGCATCATACATACCTAATCGATACCAACCAAATGTCATCGATTTTGAAGGAGAACGCTCCGACATCCAAAGTGCAAATAGACTGATAAGAATAGTTATTAGATCCGTTAGCATGTGTGCAGCGTCCGTGAAAATAGCAAGACTATTCGACATATACCCTCCTAAAATAAAATGTACGTAAACAACAGTTTAAGATGGACGTTGAAAGTGGGACATTCATTTGAAGTAAATGTCATTATTAGTAAAAACCAAAGAGTCTCCGAAACGACAAAGGAAATTATAAACGTTACTTTATTAATTACATCTGAATATTTAAATGTAGGCCTACCCTTACGGTGATTTAACGTTCACGTAGTAGGCTAATCAACGTGAATGTTTAAAACAAATCAAAATGACTGTCGCCTAACGTCACATAGTATAAACAAACGATTGTAGAGTACTTTTCCTTGAAGAGTAAAGTTGATTTCTCAACGTACATATCTTCAATATGGCAAATTAGAAGAAGGTTGTAGTTGGGAGATGTGGAAGGCATATTGCTTAAAATTAAACTTTGAACTTTAAGGGAAAAAAGTCTACTATCTACAATAAATACCTATAATTTCGCCAGCTGTAAAAATGAAGCACACGATAGCTGCTAATATCAACTTTTGTCGAGCGACTCTTACATCACCACGCCGAACATACAACCTCCTTTCGATGTCAGCGTTGAAGTCGTCGAACGCTCCGTAGTCCATGTGGCCGGGAGGCATGAGGGAGATTCCATCATCACTCTTTCCACCTTTCCTTCTTGCTCCTTGCCTCGGACTTGACGGAGGGATTCTTGAAAATAAAAAAATAATATAATAAAGAAATGTTTTGTACTAGTTAGGGTAGATAGGGTCATTTGTATAAGGTTTATCTCGATCTCGCTATAGTATTCAAGTAATTTTTCTTTTGGATGATCCAAAGTTTAATACCAGCTTTCGCTGGTCAACGACGCAGCTTACTACGACGACTTTTATTTGACTTTGGATCATCCAAAAGAAAAATTACTTGAATTTTAGATTTTAGGTCCATTAGTTTCACGTTATCTTGCCAAAATGTTTATGCATGCATCTTTACATAACGGGTAGCCTACAGTTGAATTATCGCTACATGTCATTCATCAATACATATTTCTTTACGCAATCACCTCTCTGTCAAAAACGTGCGGCTCAATCGACCACCAACCAATCTCGATCCACGCCGTGAGTCAATATACGACCTACTGCACTACGCCTACTCACATCACGTTTCGTTTCAAATGTGAAAGGGACGCTTCAACATGTCAAATAGTGAGATACTCCTGGGTATGCAAATATTGCCTATACGTCTGCTAAAAACCTAAGTGCGGAAATATCGACAAATCGTCATACTACCGTGACATGAAAGTATACTACGCCTACTCACAATATCAACAGGTAATACTGTAAATCCTCTAGTTTCGCTATCAACCAATATCGATCCAACCCGTAACATGAATGTATATTACTTCATACACAGTTACGTTTTTTAAAACAATAACCATGATGAAGGTAATCTATTACGTCCACTCACAATCAAAAGGCAAACCGTATGAAAGTCAGACTACTTTAATTACGTTCCAAATACAATTACAGTAGTAACCATCATAAAAGTGAACTAGCTTACCCAAAATTATGTATATCATTAAAGCTTCAACCTATTAATGATCAAGACACAACCTTGCGCTGATTACTATATCTGCATTGTGGGAGTATGTTTCCATAATGACTGGGGTAATAATGTTCAGCGCTTAAGATTGGTTCCCACTAGGACGTAAACGCAACGCAAGCGTTTTAACCAATGACAAGCGAAGTTATAGACAGTTAGCAATCACAAGCGAATAAGCCATCGCTTGTGATTGGTCAATTCACTTCTTGCGTTGCGTTACGTCCTTGCGTTGCGTCGCTAGTGGGAACCACGCCTTAGTTGTTTCATTAGGCGCTATATAAATCCAGGATATTATTATAATATTATTAAACTTAGATATGACATAAACAAACAACAGCAATCTAACTCAATCAATTCCCTTAATCTAACTCGATTATCTCATCAGAACTCATTCGAACATTACCATCAAAGAACGTGATATGTTTACATATTCCTCTCCACACACAACTTCCAACGTAATAATTACATGTACCATGACCACACTGTGGAACAACTTACCTGAAAACATTTGAAAATCTGTATTGAAGAAAAGCTTTTCTCAAATAATACCACTTTTACAGTTTGTTTTTCATTTTTGCAATTGGTCTTTTCTTTTTCCTTTTTTTCTATTTGTAACCCGTCTGTTTTTTTGTACTTTTTTAGGCTTTTGCCCTCTTCTATAATTTAGTCATGCTTTGTATTTTGTCAAAGAAAATAGATGTTTACCCGAAATGTATTCCACCCACACTTAAATATGTTTTGTGAACGATAGCAGATAATCGAACTTTATTACGCCACCCACATAACAAATTCCAGAAATAACAAACGTATCGGTTTTAAACTATACTGATTGCATAAATCACAATACCTTATCCTTACTACTGCGCATGCGCGTGTAATTGACTGGTGTCAAGTTTTTTTTTATAAAGTCAATAATTTGTCTTAGGCCTAAAGTTACATTCACACTTGTTTCGTCTCTAGGAACGAATATCACAGGCACCCATCCATCCGGATGATGTCTATTGAAAAATATGTATGTACTCTTTTACTATTTTCTGATATTAGATACTCAGATATTAGAAACCATTGATAAAAAATGAAGACAAAATGATGCTACTAATTAAATTGCCTGGTAACATGATGTTAGTTCGATAATTACATTTTACATCATGAGCAACAGCTATTACTAAATATAAATTCACAAGGGACCTTTTCCCGATATTAATTACATGGATTATTCATACATTGCTAATAATTAAGTAAAAATTATACATTAAACTCTGCGTAAAACGGTAATTACGTTCGACCTCCCAATGCATTATCACAGACGCGAACAAAAGAGAGCCGGATTAAAGCAAGTAATTGGACATAACGTTGTTATTTGATCAGTAATTTTAATGTTGATTAAAATGTAAATATAGATGAATGAAATAAAACTACAAACTGGTATAGTATAACAAGGGAAGACTAATTTTACTCTTCTGTGGTATAACTTGATACTAAAATAATGGTCCCTAAAAATTATCTTAACGAAATCCTGAGTCTAATTCTTAACTAACTGTAGGCCGATTTTAACACACAAAAATAGGCTCTCCAGATCGAATTTGGTGTGATTCGAGTATCCTAAACATTGGCAGCGCATACAATTGCCACAGTCATGATGTTGCCTCAGCATAGACCAAATGAATCCAATGTTGATTTACGCTTATTTCTTAAATATTACTATGCCTTAATAACATGCAACCAGAAAAGAGGAATTTTAAACATAAAGTCGTCTCTCATGCTTAGGCTACTGGTTTATTAAATACTATAGCGTAGGGCCTAGAGCAAAATTAATTGATAATCAAACGATTAAAATAGACAAAATAAAAGTTCCAAGTTGTTGGTGGTGGAAACTTTTTTGTTATTCGTGTTTTGCACACAACAACCAAGTAAATTTTAATACAGGTACTTACAACGTAATACATTACTGCTGGTGATACCACTTTTTATAGTTCACTGCTAATTCGCAAACAACATCAATACTCACTTGTTTATAACTTAAGGTTACAGATTACAAAACAAATAGACCTATACAAAAAAAATCGAACAAGACATCCATTACCTACCGTTTCCTTTCTCCTAATCTTGGCGATTTGTCTGCCATATTCCAAGGTATAGCCGTATCCACTCCAGCTACTGAACGAATGCTTTACAAACACGACATCTATCAATAATATCTAACGCAACAAGCCGCAGCGTTCTGATTGGTCGAACTGTGGATGAAGTCGCTGAAGTGTTCAAATTAATACTGAGAACAAAATTGCAAATACAAGATACAAAAATAAATTAAAACTATAAACGTGATAAATCGAAGAGGTAGACAATATACTATCACTAATACAAAACACAATTACATTTACTGTATTGCTGTTAGCAGTACTTTTTCAATTAATAAACATAAATTCTTCCTTCTGTATCTCGTATTGTACCTAGTAAAATTCTACGATACTGCGCCACATCACTAAACAGCATCATATAAACTGTATTTACATGTTAAAGACCTACCTACCTTAAAATGATTCGAAACCGCATGTACCGCACAATGTATAGGCTACAGTACAGTATCATGGAATTTATGCCAGCCAGTAAGACTGATAAATATGCGGATGGTTTGATCATGAAATTAGAATTTACAATGTGACCACGGGTTACAAGAATAAACTTTGTAGATTAGTACTTGCTCCATACCTCATGATGTATGATAAATTAAAGACAGCGACATGTACAGTAGTTGGTCACTCATGTTTTTCCAAACACAATACAGTCGAGTACAAAATTGAAGTATAAACAATAGAAAAAAATGTTCAATTGAAACTACCGGTTAAAATTAAACTTTAGACGAAGAAAAATGAAACATAACGTATCGAATAATGTGACAGTACAATTATAACAAGGAATAGAAAATGTTACGTTTTAAAGCAGGGTGGATTAAGTTAAACCATGAGATATTTCAGGAGTAAAACAGACTCATTAAAATGATACGAAAGCTTATCGGCCATAATACCAGAGAGGAGAGAGGAGGCAATAATCAATTCATCAGGTAATTAAATATTAATTGAGTTATTGATGGCGTTAATTTACATTTTTAATTTAAAATGCGTTGTTTTCAACGTTATATTCCAAGACGTTCAATAAAACCTAACTTGATTTTTTGTTATTCGCTCGATTTGTACGTTATACTTTAAGGCGTCTAATGATAAACGAACCTGTATTGTTATTCATTTGTAGTCTAATTGTATTCACCGTTTGTATCAATGCTGCTGAGATAATATAATATTCTGCTTATGTTATATTTTACAGCAAAATTATGTAATGATTCTTGTTATTCACAATCGGATCTATATATAGATTGTCACTGCAATTATATTTATAATAGTTCATATTTTTGGCGACATTTTATCGTGAAATATCATTTTTAACCTAATGGTATTGATATTGAGTTTAATGGGTTTGTCTTTCTGCAATGCATATTATAAAACGTTGTTATGTCTTCTTCGCATTCGGTTGGAACCAATGTAACCATAAGCCATACATGTATAAAGTAATTAATGTATTCAAATTAAATTAAACCATAGTCATAAGCTTAGCTTAGTTGCATAATATTGTTATACGGCTGATGAAATAAGTGGAACGTACTCACAAAAAAGCTATACGAAAAATAAGTAATTCCACAGGTTCGCTTCTATATACATATAACGTACATTCGGAACGTTTTTTTGGACCCGTTCATAATGATGAATACAGTTATACATAGTAGGATTTAAAACGGCAACATTTTCACCAAGAGCAACCAGGACACAGTATAAAAAGAAAATTAATAAAACGTAGGACTAAGCCTTATAATTCGTATTTCACGTACATTACAATTCTCTTGTGATCTTAAGTATTAGTAATCTTTCACCTATATGTCAGGTATACACATTTCTTTCGAGATATTATAAGAATTAAGATATACGGCAAAATACCGAACGTGTTTCGGAGAACCTGATTATGATAGAAATTATAGGGCCTACATACATGATGCAGTTGCTACAACTAGGCTCATCCTGCTTTTAAATGTTTAACAGTCACCACCCCAAAGCTTGGTTCCAACTAGGGACGTAAGCTGCAATTGAATTGACTGATAACAAGAGACAGTTGGAATAATCAATCGCTTGTTTTCTAGTGGGAACCAAGTCTAAAGCTCTGTCTACACTATCAAACTTTATGTGAAAAAAATGCGATGTGATATGGTCATGATAATGTTATATCACAACCATATTTGGGAACATCACACTTTTGTCAAACTAGTTTGAAAGTGTAGACAGAGCTTTAGGGAATAAAGGAAGTCCGCATGTTGTATACGGTTTAACTACTTTTACATGCAGATCGCGTATAACTATAGTATAACGTATTGCAACTGAGCCTATGTGCTAATAAGTTGGTAAATTGCCCACGTCTCACAAGTACAAGTAATATAAACTGAATGTAGGGTATCTATCATTCTATCCAACTAGTTATTACTTTACTATGTGGGATTGTAGGGAGTCGTTAAATGACCAAACATGCCGCGCAGCACATTATGTTCGAGGTATCGTGCACCACTAATCGACACCGGCTTCGCTAATGGTTTTCCTTTATGCAACTTAAAATGTATATATTCTAAGATTAATAAAGCAGTGCGTATCGTATTCGAAGTTCAATCAAGGACATCAAAGATAATTCTATAAGTTTTGATATTGATAGATTCTTTAAAAAGTTAGCCAATTGAGTTAACTTATTCCATTTCCCCAACTCATTCGTAAACGTGAGTATAAAGATGTGTCGCCTGTGCGCACATTTAAGCCAAATTATGACCACTACGCCACCAGATGACCGTAGGCCTACTATTTTCGATGACTCGTGAACGTCCCGGAGAAACCAGGAGAAAAGTGAGGCGTACCGACACTACGAATGCACTTTGTCCTTTCGTATTATTTCAAACTTTCCTTCTTCATTCTTTAAATACGAATAATTATTCTCCTCGTCGTGAAATTGAAGTTAATCCGATTTGATTACGTTTTAACGAAATTACACAAAGTAATAAGAAGAAACCAGCTACAATTTCACGGAAATGTAATTATTTCATTAGGCGTCGTTCACATGTCTAATATTAGTACTGTCATTATACGCTTCTAATAGGTATAGATACCATCAAGTAATGTTTACATAGTTTAGGATCCCATTGGAAATAAATGTTAGGCCTATTTTCTAAGACAATTTACAGGAGCTTTCCTTGCATCATTTTAACCTTTGTAAACATTTGTATGCTTATCGTTTGAATTGTAAAGGTCTTGATGCTAAATAAAATAATACATAGGCCTACTGTAACAAATAAAACATGTAGATATGTTAAGTTTTATAAACAAAATTGACATTGCAACCAGCTTGGATGTGACCAAAACAGGAATTGTGAAACTTTTAACATGTGCTATATTTTGACGTCACTGATAATTCGGATTTGAACAAGAAATAACTGTAAAACATTAGTTGGTTAAAAATGGGATAACGAAATGAAAGGGGAAGTAGGGGGATTCCTACTCCCCTGTCGGTGTTTCTAAAAGGTCATTCTTTATGTTTAAAAAAATTGTAATTAGAACAACACTGGAGTATAAAGTATTAATATGAATGCATTTTACGGAATTAAAAAAAGGTTTTTGCAACCTTAATCATTATAAGTTACAAACATGTCAAACAATTTCATCTTCTTTATAAACAATGATGCCGTAAGTATACGTGATTATAGTACAGTATATGTAATAGAATACATGAATTTAACGCCTAATGTCGTTCACAAATATTCATCCAGATAGTGACACGTTATTATTTTAACACCGTCTTATTCATATGTGCCATTATTCCACCAAGATAGAATAATTGTCATTGGATCGCATATTAACCAACAATCTCATTAGCATTAACTTAATTGTATTGTCCATAGCTATATACAATAAAATGTAACTTATTAAATGATAATCATTAGATAGACAAAATTCTAGTAACCATTAAAAATATTATTATTCTACTTAAAATATCGGCCATGATTGTATGACGCAGCTGAAATCCTTGTTAAATAAAATACAGTATAATATAATAATATCGATAATTTTTAAATAAAAGTAAACATTAAAAACCCTATATATAAAACCTGTTAGAGCGTGATACAAAAAAAGACACATTATATGAATCGCGCTTGAAAAATATTAAAATAGTACAGCTTTTATACGCGCGCGCATATTTTCTGCCTTTCATACGCACGCGTCAGTTTATTGTCTCTTTCTGGAGTCACACAAAAAAATCGAATCTAATCAAACAATTGCACAGAATGTAATTCACATAAATTCTTATCTTCGTTAAATTTGAGTTTTATCTAAAACTGGCAACTCCTAACAATATATCTAGAAAATAGTTTGTACAAATCTCCTCGTAAAATATATATAATATACTTTATACAATAGACAATAAGGAATTGTAATATGAAAAACTATAGGCAGTCAATAAGGTTATTGTGCAAATAAAATGTTACTGTATTAATATTATTAGTCATAGAATGGATAAGTAGGAAAAACATGATTCATTATCGAATTGTGCTAATTTCTATAGATTATTTTGCAACAATAAAGATCGAGCATAGTTCCCGCTGATAACCAAATTAAGAAGAAGAAGAAACGTTGAACCATGACGTTCCTCTCATTATTTGGAGTTTATCTTCTGATATAATATACGGCATATTTTAACATAAATTTACAGTATTAAGAATATTAGAAACATTGTATATAAATTACATCCAAATACAGGCCTCTTTTCTAGTATAATGTATCATTAGTAACTACCTTCCAAAGATGGGCATCCTTGTCGTGTTTAATGTCGAGTACATTATACACGACAATGCTGTACGACACAACATTATGCTCTTGTCGAGTATAATGTTGTATCATTTTAAAAAAGGCTACTTTTTAAAACATTGTAATCAGCCATCGGCCTACTTTTCGAGATATTTTAAAGATCATACTGTATCTTCTTTCTATTGGGTATACTAAATAAAACATGTACTGATTTGTAGAATATATAAAGACGAACTGTTGCATCAAAGTAGCTTGAAATTATACAACAGTATCTGTTGGGCCTGGAGTGCCTTTAAGCCACAATTATTTGCATTTAGTTTTAAACACAATCGCTATTCAACATGTCTAATATTACAAAGGTAACTGTATCCAAAGGCCATCAATAATCAATGTATTACAAGTTGCGACTTTATAATTATGGAAAATAATTAACGTGTAATATACATCAGAATAATTCCTAGTTGACACAGTTTATTAGCATACGGGTTAAAGATCATGTAGGAATTTAAAATTATTCGTTATATCACAAAAATAACATTTATGTCCTGTACAAATTCCTTTCATGTAAATTACAGTAGGCCTAATTTATTTTCTATTTCATTTCAATAATAAATCTATGTAAATATCGCATGTAAATTATATAATATATCATGTTTTTTTTATATTTTAAAACTATCCAAACTATTAGATACTACAATTAAAAATATATATATTTGTATCATAAACAAAATCGTATCGTTTTGAATTCAGGGTAAATTTTGTACAGATTAAGACCATTCAAAGTTACAACAAATTTAATTTTAACAAACTTGTTTTTATACAGTTCGTTTCTTGCTTTGTATGTTTGTTTGCTTTATATATTGTTGCTTATATAAAAAAACTCAACAAATTAAAATCTCGAGTTATCTGTATCTTCAATATAGGCCAAAATATTAAATAGCGCGCCCTCTATCGGTATGTTCATTTTGCTAAGTATCTCGCTCAGTTTCTAAGCGCTTAATTTATTAAATATTATTTTTTATTCACTGTGCATTATTAACAATTGTACGTACAAGATACAAGAAAAAAACTCTGAACTACATACACTGCAACAACCAAGCACAGCATGTTAAAAATCATGATTTTTAGGCATGTGTGGAGTTTTGGTACCACCAGCAGCTGCGTTAACTGCACGTGCAGCTCCAACTTTCTTCAGCTACTTCTAAAAGCTGACCACAATTCAGTATAATTCAACATTTTCCCCATAAATTCTTTGAAGTAGAACGGTTCTGCATTAGACTTCGCCAAATGTTTAAGCAAACAATTTAGTAGAAAAAGAGGATGGTGTAGAAATAAAACTATTCTTTATGCGTTACAATATTTAGTGTTTTGACAAACATGTAAAATGAGGACCCACTCAATCGTGACACATTTACGGACTTGTATCAGATGTATAATCTCCGAAATTGCACTTAAAACCGATATTGCATTTGAGATGTATTAACTGTTCTTCTTTATCGGCTTTTAGATTGTATCTAGTATATTACATCAATATGGAAAGTGCCCCGAGGTGAACATCATCATTTATATCCACGTGGTACATAGAGCGTATAACCCCAGGGTAAATGTTGTTCTGCGGGATCCAATATAATTCAATTTAAAATATTATTGTCACACATTGGAAGTGCAAACAATTGTTAATGTGATCCTAATGGATATGAATTAAACTTGATGATCATTGCGTAACATTATCATTAGAAGATTGAATATTATCAGACTCCCGGTGGATCCGACGCAACCGATAGGGACGTACAAAAACACCATGCTCCGGCTTACACATGAAGTATCTAACACCGTTTATACATCCGTCATTCTTTCCTATGAATAAAACAATAAATAAATTAATTAATCCAACATCAACATCTAATGAGTTAGTTAAGACTTTGCACTAGATATGTAATTACGATGTTAATGACATGATCATGACAATGATTGATTTTGAAGGAGAGAAGAGGCGAGAAAGCAAGTTTGAACTTTCTAAAAGGAGGGAGAAGGACTAAGGTAAAATTTAAAAAGTAGGGCAACATAAATAAATGAGGCAGAAGACGGATGGATGGATCGAAGAATGAAGGAGAAAGGGATACGAAGACTACCAAAAAGAGAAAAAAAGAAAAGCAGCCGGTAGAAGAAGGATACGAAGATCAGTCTATCGCAAAGAGAAAAAAGAAAGGCAGCCGATAGAAGAAGGATACGAAGACTATCGCAAAGAGAAATAACAGCCGGAGGAAGACCATCGATAAGGAAAGGAAGACAGCAGGAGGAAGGAAGATACGAAGACTATCGGTAAGGAAAGAAAGAAAGACAGCCGGAAGATGAAGGATACAACAACAATTTGTGTTTGAAAGACAATGGTTTTTGAGAGTTATAATTAAACGTTTCTTTCTTTTTTTTATATGTGAACAAATATTATTTTTTTGTTACAGAGTCTGTGTTTCATATCAGTCACTTTAGTTTATTTTATTGCTAAGGTCCAGTCTGGGGGGTCACTTCATTATGCCTAGATACTTCATTCTAGTGTGAAGTATCATCTGACAGCGAATTATATAATATCATAGGACTCATAAATACCACAAATGCTTTGGGATTTGTCATTCAACCGTTAGACTCTTTCCCAGATGTTTTTTGGTGGTACCTATAAATTACAGTCGAGTATACATTTTTGCAAAACTGTCAAACTTAGATATATAACTGCTGCTTTACTTTCGGTTTCTTAATGAGTCACCCCCCTGGGACGTAGCGGGCTAAAGCAGCAGCGTGAAAACAATCGGTAAGGAAAGAAAGAGAGAAAGAAAGTAATAGGAAAGATATGAAGACTATGGGTAATAAAAGAGAGAAATGATGATGGTAGTGGTGATGGTTATGATGGTGATGATGTGAAGGATGAATGCATACTAGTATTTAACAATAACCAATTGAAATGGGAAAACACAATAATTGCAATACTCGCAATACAACAGAAGATCTAATTAATTCAAGGCTCACACAACAACAAGAAAATTCGTAACGAGCAAAGGAAATGATTTACAAGTATTGTCAGTACATACGCGTTATTACTTCGTGATCCCAACTATAATTTAATATTCCCAAATAATTATATTTTTATTATAAAATGTAACAATGTTACTTTGCCTATACTGAGCAGGTGAATTGTACAGTATATCGATGTATCATACATTTCCTTGTCTGGCACCATCACTCACATTTCCAGTTATTTTAATATGCAACCCGACTGTTCCGATAGGTTACGCGTCCGGAAAAACTTTCTTTTTAGACTTATAATTTTTATAGTAGGTCTATACCTTACTAATCGATAATATTAGAACCGAGATTCGCCCGACTATTAACAAACCGAGAAAAGAACGTTCGCAAATAATACGTGAAGCGATCATAATATTGATAGCAATCAACGCAGTGTATTCAAATACAAATTAGAACCGACTCACAAGATCGTTATCCATCATCGAATTCTCAACTTGATAGTTATAATCATTTCGTTGGTTCTTCAGAAGTTTGAAATGCAATTTGCGAAGAGTTTTACAGCTTCCTTATGTTCGCAACGTTATTAAGAATAAAGTAATCGATATAATGAATACGTTTCTGAAACTAATATCTTTGAATGCACACCCAGTACACCTGCTAGTTGGTTTTTAATCGTTCTTGTTTAAATGAACTTGCGGTTAATAGGTTTTATATGGAGGATGTACAGTACTCACGTGACTCATCTTATAATGTAATTACATGCGTTTGTGTATAAAATATTAATAGTGACGACAATTTAGAAGATTATACTGATGACGAAAAAACAAAAATAATTGCAATGGTATATTTCCAAGCAGTAAACTACTGTAGACCTGAACTCGCCACCAGGGCGAGTTATACGTTATCCGCGAAAACGATCAGTACGAAACAAACGCCGTGTATGTGCGCGGAAATGTTAGGATACCAATATAGATGTGAAGAATATTATATAAGAGTTACATTAAAATCTATGCTTGTTTCAAATTTATGATTATATATAAGTGATTAATGATTAAGCAAGACAATTAAAATAATTGAACGTTAAATACTATAATGACGATAATGGAAATAAAGATAATATTGATACTGTCAATTAAGACGTGTTCATCATACATCTAACACGTTTAAGGTACCTAGGACGCCTTTTAATTTACAGACAGAAAACTACCTTTAAACCAACCTATTTCATTTTCAAAGCCTTTAAAATACAATTTTGCCTTAATCAATCACTATCTATCTTGTTATGTCTCTGGAAGGCATTTTAGCGCTTCGTCTTCTCAGTTTAATATTCAAACCGCTTTTATTTTATTACCACCTTGTCTAAGGGATTATATTCAAAGCGGCCGCAGGCTAGAGAATGCAGTGTAATTGTTAATGGTATTGAGTGGATTTTAATAATTAATATAATTTATAGTGCAACACAAGAGAACGTCTTTCATCTTACAATATCATTCAACCGTAACGTAATCAAAAGTGAGTTAATAATAATTTCGCGGATAACAGAAACATCTATTTAAAAAATATGTGTCTACTTTCTATGTATAAACAGGGACGTATCGGACACAAAACTATTGGTTAATCTTTCTATCACAAGTTATTATTACAAAATTACTGCGCTGTAATTGGCCAAATTGTCCTTACGTTGCATCCTAGTATAGTGGAAAGTCTTACTATACCTAAAATGAACAGCAATAATTCAAACGTCTGCTTAAAAATAAGTTATAACTATATATATTTTTCAATCAGACACTTTAAAAGAAATTTGTATTCAGTACGGAGTACGTGGTAACGCCTTAAAGGGCAATTCCGTATTTAAAATTCGTAAGGTTTAACATGTATCTATATTGTAATATCCCTAGCGCTGAACGTCATAAAACAAAACGACTGATACTCAAAATAGGCGCGCGCGGGAGCAGAGCAATTACAGACTAGTCGGCGTATTCAGCAGGTTTATTTTCGTTGTCGTATTATTTATATCGGCTTGTGCTATGTGTTATAAAATGTATTATATAAGTGGCTATGTATATGTCTGCTTTATTTACACTTACATAATTACAAATAGGGTAATGATGTATAATAACAATAAACAACAGGGAACGAAACGAATTGTCGACGAAGTCAACAACAAACACTCGAAACGCGATCATTTTAATTATTTGTCACAGTTTGGAATTTGCATTTGCAGTTTCTTATTTGCATTTGAAGATCTAATTATTTGATTTCGAATAAATTACGTTACTGTACCATTTTTTCAATAGCAGCAGCTTTCAAAAAGTGTATAATCACTATATCAGACGATTTGAATAGTATGAACGGAAAACGCATTATTTACAGGTGTTAACCAACTTAAAGGATTTTAAAGAACATAAATTATATAATAAGTTGTATAAGCTCGTCGTCTTCAATGCACATTTAAAATGGATGCACATTTAAAATGAATGCACTTTATTAGGATAGTGCTTGTGTATAAATAAGCAATTTGTTTCCTTACAATATGTATACATATCTTCAAAAATGCATGAGACATTAGTGTATGCGGGTGGTTAAACCTCTGCAGAGCAAAAATGAAGTTCTTGTTTTAATGTAAATATTTTTCATTATTCAGAAATTTAAAATGTATATTAAAAGCTGATTGATTGATTGAATACTTACCATTGGCTTTATCTAGTCTTAGCCCAGCCCACATTCCTTCTTTGAAAGACGTCTTACCAAGGAATGCGACTTCACCGATCCGAGATTTGCCAAATCTTGCTCTTACTCCCAGTCGCACCCAAGAGGGGATGCACACACTCGGCTCTTCCATGCTTGTATCATGCACGCTGTTACTGGATGTGTTCCAACTATACACTGAGAGCTGACTTCCTAAGCTAACAATACCAGTGTCAGAGCTGCTGTTACTATCAGCGTAAAAGCTACCGACACTACTTGTTTCGATGTCAGCATTCATCTTGCTAGCTTTCCTTTGCTGGTTCTTGTCGATGCTATTTCCTTTGTTGAAGTAACAGTTCAAAGTTTTGACGTCCAGTATAGCTGCTGGACTTTCATTGCTCTCATTGTGTTGAACTATTGAAATTGGCTTAGATATTCCTTCAAAGAACTCTGGTTGAAAATCTTTGCACATGTTATTATTATTGTTGCTATTGCTATTACTGATACATTCTTTATCAATATGAGTTGTTTCTGTAGAATCATTAATCACACCCTCTAACAAGTTATCTGTGTCGTGCTCGAAAAGAATATCAGGAATGTGCATATTTGTTGCAACATTTGCATCGTTTTCAGTTTCATCCATAATATTCATAATTGTATTAAAGTCATCTAGTACATTTGTTGAAGCGTCTACATCTGAATGTTCATTTATACATTCTTGTTGAGATGAGCAATTATTAGATTCATCAAAAGTTAATTTATCAAACTTAAAATATTGATTTCCATCTTTTTGGAATGTTTTCTCACTGTCTTGAGTAGGTAATAAAGAAGTGACAGTTTCATGACATTTCTTTCTGGGTGAAGTTTCTGTTACGTTTAACAGTGGTTTTGATTCCTTCTGAGGGAATTGGTGCGATAATGGTGTGGGTTCCTCCTGCAAATGTTTTCTATGTACTGTTGTAAAATCATGGTTAGTACTTTTATCTAAATCCTCTATCCATGACTTTCTATTTTGGCTAATCTCTTGAATGTTAGAATCTTCTAAATTGTCATCAGTGTCATCGTCGTCAAACCCTATACATGTAAGACTAAGAAAATCTGAAAAGTTCCGTGACCCATAACCGCTTGACACTGAAGAGACAGGACTTGATCTGCCACCTACTAACTCAGAACTTTCTTTTTTAAGCTGGAGGCTAGAATGTCTTCCAGGAACTTCTTTGGCAAATGGTTCTCTTTTATGATTTTGAGAATTATTATCAAAGACCTCAGCTACCTCTTTAACAGTTGTTTCCTTTCGTGTTGGAGAGCTTAAAGATTCAGTTAATACATTTTGACTGATTCGTTCTTGTTCAAGTGGATGATTAAAAATACTAGCCGTGCTGTTGATAATATTGTTTTTACATAGTGATGATCCATTGTTCAAAGTACAATTTTCACTTACAAAATCAGAAGATTTATCACTACTATAAGTTGTACAGGGAGCAGAGGAAACACTGTAAATAGGGATGGTGTCTAAGGTACTTGGTCCCAAGTCTTTAGTTATTGCTAAACTACTAAGGAATGTGGAAGTGCTTGCGGTCCCATCAGGAGAAACATTCAAACTTTTGTCCAAAATTATCTTTTCTATGTAAAGTTCATACGATGAAGTCTTGTTTTCTAACACTGATGGCTCAAGATATGTATCATTCTGTGAATCAAATACAAATAAGATTAATTACAATATCATGGATGCAAAGGCTACATAGTCTTTTCAATACATGGAAGTCTATTACAATTATGGTAGAAATCATACTTATAACAACTATAACACATGTTTGCATTGAAATCAATAGTTAATATCCTACAGCAATAGCTGTTAGTTGCACTTTCTACATATTTTAATATATATTTAAACACTAGATAACTTTTCACACACTGATTATAGGTATATTGACTTCAGTTGAGGGAAATAGTTCAATCAAACTCAAAAAGATTTTGGTATAAAGTTTAGTTTCACCAGATTTTAGGCACATAACATAAACTCATGGTTGGCATGTTGCCATATAATTACATAGCAACCTACACTTTTAGATTTACATTATGGCGAGACATATTGTTGTTAAAATACATAAAAATAGAGAAAAACAAAAGAAATTATAAAAAAAAAAATTGAAGAACTTTTTTGAGGTAGACCTTTCACATTAGCAGTGATGAGAACCATGACTGTATATTTCCCATGGTATGAAGATAATGAGGTCATGTTTGAATTTATCTCGATTGAAATTACTGTAAATGAAAACAATGTATTCTCCCATCATACTTCAACAGTATCTAATGAATCTGACCATAAAGTATCAAAAAGCTTCGCAAACTATATTAACTAAAAGAAGCCAAGAAGCTAAAAGACTAAAAAAGATAAGCATGCATATAAAAACTGTAATTGTTATGTAATTGTTCTTTATATATCTGAACTTGTGGTAATTTTTCAGTACTGACGCCACTAATAATACAAAAACATGCAATCTAAAAGACTGTACAACTACAATAAAAAAAATGTATAGTAATAAATAATGAGTATAAAAATACTAAAAAAATTTAAAATAATTTGGTAAAAAGGAAGAAAAAGAACACCCAACATAATATTTTAATACAGAATTTTGCAATAAAGTACTATCTGTAGTATAAGGTGATCTATTCTTAAGACAAAATATTAATATTTTCTTATTTACTGACCGACGATTAATTGAGTTTTGCCATTTGCTGGTGTAACAATATCTATTTGACAAGTCTTGAAAGGTTATTTTTAAATACAAGTGATAAATCCAATTTTAAGGAAATATTAAATTACATGTAATATGATAGCATTTTTATTTTTAAATAAGGTTATAAGATATGCATCAGTTATAATACTATGTATGTGTTATAAATTGAACAGATAAAATAGAAAGAGTGCATGTTGTTAATTTAAATACAAATGTCAAAAATAAATTGAGTAGAAAAACAAATTTAATTTCTTTCAATAATTATGAGTGTGAATACCAATTATTTTTATATTATTATTTATCAATCAATAATCTATTTAAATTGTTAATATTAAGTATCTGTACTTGCAAATATAATATTTCAAATTATAATTCTAATTTTAATATCTTTTAACATCATATATTATAATAACAATGGTACATAGAATATATATTATTTATTTATATATTTCTTCTCCATGGTAAATAATTGACCTTTTGAGGATAATGACTTTTTTTCATAGCATACCTGTACATGTATTCTTTACAAATACTCTTTTTTAAAGATTGTTATGTTGCCAAGGCAAAAGATCAATTAAAAGACAAGGTTATTCAGTATATTTTTAATTTGTGTTAATGACATAATATGAATTCTTGAATAAACCAGGGAGTTGTAATTCAATGCACTCACCAAAATAGATTTGAACTATAATAAAAAAAAATCATCACAAATTACAACAGACTACACATAAACTAATTAATAAGAAACTTGTTTATTGTGATAACGACAAAAATAAACAGATTCCATATTCTACGCTATAATATTTACATGCAAAAAAGAAATATTAAAGGCATGCTGTGCAACTTTACCTACCAATTTTAATCATAGTTGTCCGTTTGACTATTGTGAAAAAAAAACACATCAAAAAATGAACCATTCAAATCAATAATTAATATAATATTGAATAATGTTACTGTATTGTATCACACAAATTATAATAAAAATATCATAAACGTTATGAACAACAGAGAGTGCAACAAACTTATTTTATTAAACAGTAGGTTTTGTTTAGTTTGAGAGATGGCATTGGTATTTATTTCAAGGCCTACTGTATTACAAAATACAGATTAATATTATGGATCAATACAAATAAATATTAAAATATTTATATTGATAGTATGAAACGAGTAAGAAAAATGGCTTAATGTTGATAATAGTTTAATAGTACCAGATTTGATATCTACAATTAAGGTTCTGCTGTAAAAGAGCCTAAAAGTGCAAAATGTGTCCAAATGGTGGAGCCCGATGTCGCACATTTCATATCTCTCAGGTTTCATATCATCTTCCTGTAGGTACTGTACAGAACCTTGTTTTTAGTATATTCGCACATGGGGATTCCGCTAAGGGGCCCTTTGTGTTGAGCTGCCACCAACAGTGCTTATTTTTCTGTTCAAAGACAGGGGCTTAGATGGACACCTACTCGTTCACTGCACTGGGTTCTTGTGCACATAAGTCAGATGTGCATTGTATCTCTAGTTTTAATCTGTACGTGAGGAGACATGTTTGGGGAGAGATTTCAACATGTGCTAACTTTATGGCTATGGTTTGAAGTGTCCCTGTAACGCTTGGTGTGGAATATGAGAATGGGGTTAGGTATGTTATAACCAAATATAGTACCTATGTATTGAGTATATCCGTATCAGTATTTTTGGACAAGACATAGGTATGTTAGTGGTAGATGTAATTAGGAGAAGACAAACATTTGCAAGAAACGTTAAAAAAATCAATAGATTCAGAAGGATATATTAATACGCTTTATGTATGCATACTATGATTCTATAACTTTCTAAGAAAATTAATACCTACTTTATCTGCATACAAATACCTAAAATAAATGTATTGTTTACACTACATATTGCTGATATTTTGTACAACAAAGCGATATTTATGCTACTGGCAATTCCTGGAGACAAACACTTAAACAAATTTATGACCATGGAAAACTGCAGTGGTTCTGTCACTTATAATCATGAGATTAATAATAGACAATTTAGAAACAAGCCACAGGTAGCTAAGCTAATCATCCAGGCTACTTGGAGAACCAGGGCCTTAGCATTTATCTTTTTACATAAATATCCCCAGGTATCTGTTTATGGGACATTAAGGATTTGATGGTTTGGTTAACATGCTATAAGAATATATCTAGTTCACTATTTTAAAATGCAATGGGTTAAATTAAAAAGAATATAAAATTCAGATTAATGATAGATAATATATAAACACACCACAGGTGTTACTGTTAGCAACACATCCAGGACACTTGGTAAAGTCAGATAATATGCCTGGAAAGTTTATAGTTACTAGCTACAATTTCAATCAAAAAAGTTGAATAGTTAAAATAAACAAAAAATGTAAATGAATAATGCTAAAATAGACAATTCTCCAGCATATCAGAGCAAAATCCAAAAATGTTTAGTTAATCATGTGACAGATCAAGTATTTAGTGGCCAGAGCCTTGTTTTGTACGTTACAGATTATTCAGTACAATATAATTGTAGTGAATTTATAGAGTCTATACTCTATATGTCTTTCTACTATGATCTTATTTTCTCTCCCCATTAATATCTATAAGATTTACTACTTATACTTGACATGCAAATTAGGGGCTTCTGAGGAGGATCAAATGTTGCCTCCAAAAGTTTCCCACCAAAATTATACTATTCTGATTGGCTCATAAATTAAGCAGACTAGTCTGAAACATCCTTTATCTAACTACAAGAAATCAGAAACATAATATTATGACAATAATAATTATTTCATAATTTAAAAAAAGGAAATATTAATTAATTATTTGAAAATGTAGGTGTCTTTTATGTTAATAGTATAAAGTAAACTAATTATCTTGATAATTGGTTGATGCCACTGTCTCCTGCAGTAATGGAAATAAAATGTCAAGATATTTTCAAAACTATAAACAGTGATTTCCTAGAAACGTGGCCTTACTTGCTGGAGTTTATTTGCCATGCAAACAATAATTGTCAACTTGTTTTTAAGTAAATTTCTCTTATCAACTCGCAGTAAACAGAGAACACTCGTTTGATTGCCCTTAACCAGTGACTGCTATGTCAACCCACTTATGACAATCTGTTTGAATATACAATTTTAAGAAGATCAGGCTTAACGACTAATCATTTTTGTTCAATTATTTCAGTACTATTTGATTTATTTATTTCCTTTCTGACATCAAGCAGTACTCAATTCAGGCTTATGGTAATTGCTCATTCAGTTTTTAACTTCAATATTTACTACAATATTATAAATTTATCAATCATTGAAACAAAAGTATCAATAATAATTGTTGACCTCAATCCTCTCATTTCTGATAGCAGACATCTCCTATGGGTACTGTATGTTCAGACTCTTAACAGGAGAGTTAAGGCCCTTTTATACTAGGACGATAACGAACAACATAAACATTAATTTCATCAACGAGAGTAATGAATGCTTATTCTATTTTTCTAGGATGAAAACTTTTCTAATTTCTTTTGTTTTCTGTAGAAAAAATGTATATTTATAAATTTATTGTTAGTTTTTATCATGAATAGTATAAACAGACTTCTAAGTCTGAACAACACCATGGATTAGAGTAAGACAGTTGTTAATGACACCTGACATCCAGTTCATAAAATTAGAGGCTAGATTCTGGATTAACAAATGCTACTTCTAATATCAGTGATTTGTATGTCTGTCACAGACATGGCTACCAAGTATAACGAAACTCTAAAATTTGATGGAGGAATTGAGTTAATCAATGTGTCTGAACACAATACACAATTAGTCTAACCAATAAAGTACAAATAAAGTAACTTCTATGTCAAGAATATTAAAATAAAAGAAAATTTAATCAACAATTTACAATATTTCTATAGGAATAGCTTCAGTATTCACGAATTATGCAATAAACCTTTATAAACAGCCAAATAATGTTTTGAAGATAACTAAAATATCCATTAATTAATCGCAAATAAAAATTAAACAAATTGTAACTCTTAAAAATGACAACCACTATGAGACCATAATTCAATTTTGCATCCCACCCCACATCTTGATAACTAGTAAAGATGAACATAAATATTATTGCAAATAAATTATTTAAATTAAAATATAATCAAACAGTTTATTGAAAAAAATGGATGCACTCAAGAGGTAGGAAAATGTGTCACTTACCATTCTTAGTTCTTCTCGTACTGGTTTGAGGGCGCCAACTCTTCTATTACTACCGTTAAGGCCTTTGTTGCTCCCAGACATCATTAAGTGTTGATAACTAAGACTACTAAGATTGCCGAACTGAAGGTTGGATGGGTTCGCTCCGTACGGTTCAAACACTTCGGGGCGCGAAGTTGGAAAACTACTTTCGGAAAGGCACAAACTGCGAGGACGTGGAAAGTGAGGTGCAAACAAATTCTGGTTTGATAGATGCTGGAAGCTCAAATTACGTAAACTCTCGGAGCGAATAGGCATCTGTGAAATGATTAGTACAAAAATCCATATAAAGGCAACTGAGTAGATTTTGAATATTTGTTGATAATAGTTGAATAATGTTGTTTTTAATTAATTTATGACAGGTACAGATTTTGAGGACAGAGTGTAAGTGAAAGAAAGAAGGTGAACAAAAAATACAAAGAGTAGGTAGAAAAGATCATATCAATTTATGATAAAGAGGAGATGATGAATGATGAATGAGAATAGTTTTACATAGTTATGCAATAGACAACAACAAATGATGGAAAAAAGAAATATGAAAGAATAGATGAGCAGATAGAAAGATTAAATATGAAAGAATAGATGAGCAGATAGAAAGATTAAATTTGTTTTAAAGAGATTGATGGTGATTTTCAATATCAAAACAAGATAAAACAGGAAAAAACCGAATACAACGTCACAGTAAATACAATTACAGACAAAATCCACCAATATATTTGATAAAAGAAAAATAACAAACCAACAAAACGAAAGAAAACCAACCAACAAAATAACATGCCACAAATTCAATGAATAATTTTAACATTACAACAACAAAATATACATTTTCCCAATTATATACAAATTAGATTAAATTATTAAAAATGATTAACAATTTTAAATGGTTATATCATGCAGAAGTAGGTGTATACATCAAATGTCAATCATGCCATATAAGGAAATCAATCCATATAAGGTATACAAGAGAAGGATATAAAGTTAACAGACAAATAGGAGACATTAAGCAACGATACCACACATCGTCAACAGACCAGAGGACATCAATAGCATACGGCAATGAGTATCCAGGCAGAGAATGGTTTAACGAATGCAACAGGAAAAGAAAACAACTCCGTTAGAAAACCAAATCAACCCAATTCTAAACGCTTTCTTAACTAAAATATGAAAATGTTTCATTTGTAAACATGAAACAACTTTAATAAGTTGCATTCTATTCACCGAATACAATACATTTTAATATTTGTCTATGGTTCATTGTCTATGTTTGTCAATTTGTTATGTACTTATGTAAATAATGTCCACACTAAAAATTGATCGAATATGAATATCAACAATATCCACAATACAACTTAAATATTTACATGCAAAAACCTACAAAAAGTGCAGTCAGTTTGTAAATCAATTTCAGCAAATATATAGAGTATATGTGCATATTCAACCATTATTCATTGATATCTCAATTTAAATACTGCGGGTTGGGTGGAGGAAGAAATGCTGATAATTTATATTTATTGCGATAATGTAATTTTTTTTATTGAATAAGTTTTTACATTTTTTTTTCTTATCATCCAACATTTGGAGAGGGATAGGACGTTGAGCTGAACATAATTTTTATTTGCTCCACAAGGACATAAAATATAAACGAAAATAAATATTCGGATTTAAAAATGTTTATAACTGGAATTTTGTCAGTACTGATCCTTGATTAAGCTCAAACATGTGTTGTTTTTCTGAACTCATTTCTGATAGCAGACATCTCCTATGGATACTGTATGTTCAGATTCTTAACAGGAGAGTTAAGGCCCGTTTATACTAGGATGATAACGAACAACATAAAGATTAATTTCATCAACGAGAGTAATGAACGGTTATTCTATTTTTCTAGGATGAAAACTTTTCTAATTTTTTTTGTTTTCTGTAGAAAAAATGTATATTTATAAATTTATTGTTAGTTTTTATTATGAGTAGTATAAACAGACTTCTAAGTCTGAACTACACCATGGATTAGAGTAAGACAGTTGTTAATTACACCTGACATCCAGAGTTCATAACATTAGAGGATAGACTATATGGATTAACAAATGTTACAGTACTTCTAGTATCAGTGATTTGTATGCCCGTCACAGACATGGCTGCCAAGTATAACGAAACTCTCAAATTTGATGTAGGAATTGAGAAAGTTAATCAATGTGTCTGAACACAATACACAATTAGTCTAACCAATAAAGTACAAATAAAGTAACTTCTATGTCAGGAATATTAAAATAAAAAACAATTCAGTAATCACGAATTATGCAATACACCTTTAACAGTCAAATAATGTTTTGAAGATAACCAAAATATCCATTAATTAATTAACTCAATTTGCAATATACCTGACTATTATTATTAGATCATGTTTTTATTGCAAGGTCAAAAACATTGTAAAAATTGTTGATTGTCATAAGTAATACAGTCTTTTTGACTAATTACATAACCAAATCTTATTGACTGTATTATATTGCCTTTTGAAACCAAGATCAATGTTTGTTTTGATGAATCAAGATATTGGATAAAATTATGAACAGAAAAATTCAAATATTATTTGTCCTTCAAAATGCGGTTTAGTACACCACTTTGCATATTCTATTTTTAGAATTTATAGATGATATATTTATATTGCCTCATAAAGGTAGCAATTGAAAATAATATTTTTTAATTAATACAAAATATACATTTCAGTAATACAATAGAAACATATAAAGAGGCGATAATTTGGGACCAAATTCCTCATTAGTTGTGTCCCTTGATTAGAGGTTGACCATAGTGTTAAAACAAATATTTTTTCCATTGTTTGGTGTGTTGGTACCTGAGTAGGGGTGTCTAAAAGGAGAGGTTCATTTTCTTTTAGTTGACAATAACTGAAAGCTTTCAATAAAAAAATAGTTGAATTATACCATATTTATTATAAACCCTTTATAAATGAATAACATTAATATTAACAGTTATATTTCTGTGATAACTCATAATCAGTGGTGCTTTATATACTGTCATAACATTGGTTGAAAGTAGTGGAGCTGTAGCTTGGTGGTTAACGTGCTTGCCTTCCAATCCCAAGGTCCCGGGTTCAATCCTGACCTAGTGCAGGGTTGTAACTCATGACTCTTTCAACTCCACTCCCTAAGCCTCAAATGAGACTTAGTTTATAAGCACGATAAATTAATAAATAGTTTATCTATCCTGTAATTGCCGAGTTACTCGCTGTTGGATGAGTATGAAATAAAAAATAAATAAAAAAATAAAAAAAAATAAAGTTTTTAATTTCTTTTTAAACTGATTGCAAATCATCTAAAACAAGTTACGATTCGCCAAATTGGTTTAGAAAAATTGTTTGTGAAAAAATGTTTTGTAAAATATATATTATTCTGTGTTTGGTCTACAAACATGTTAACTTGAAAATTACTTATATTGTATAGAAAAAGTACAGGTATGAATTTTATATCACATTAAGACCTATTTTTACATCATAATAGTCATTACATTATTATAAATATGTGTAGATAAGCAGTGTGGAAAAACACATAAGAATTTTAAATGAATACATATCCATTAATATGATAAATGTTCACAAAGAAAAATATAATCATACATTTATAAGCTGGTAAAAATTTATTCTCATGAGGGATTCGCATTATCTCCAAAAATGTGTAACCGTTCATTTTAATGAGTCAAGTGAGGTGGGATGATTTTGTAATGTTTTCTTCTTACTACGACAGTACTATGATTTATTGTTTTATTCAACAGTTTTGTATGTATTTTATTGTACTAAATTCTTTATATTAAAATGTTAATATTGAATCAACAAAAAAAAAAAAATAATGTACCACTTGTATGTTGTTCAAATTTGTAATAAAACAAAATAATAGATTGCTATAGCCTTGAATCAACCTTTTAGACATTGGAGTTTAGAAGACATTTTACTGTGAAACAAACATACAAAAATATATTTCAACACTAATGGCAAACCTCTATTCAGCTCTATTAAGGGACAGTTTGTTGGGTGCCAAACGTGTGATCTTAATAAATGTGAGTAGGATTATTAAATTGAATCACATTGTAAAGATAAGAAGTTGAAAATAAGCATGGTAAATTGGAGTTTAGAAGACACTTTCCTGTGAAACGAACCTATTAAAATATATGTTAACACTATGGTAAACCTCTATTCAGCTCTATTAAGGGACAGTTTGTTGGGTAAGGTGTGATCTTAATAAATGTGGTACTGCATGAAGTAGAATTATTGCATTGTATCACATTGTAAAGATAAGAAGTTGAAATAAGCATTGTAAATTGGAGTTTAGAAGACACTTTCCTGTGAAACGAACCTATTAAAATTTATTTTAACACCATGGCAGCTCTTATTAAGATACAGTTTGTTGGGTCCCGAAGGTTTGATCTTAATAAGGTGGTACTGCACAGAGTAGAATTATTGCATTGTAAAGATAAGAAGTTGAAAATTTATGAAAATTCAATGCAATGCAATATTAAGTAGATTCGGATTTCTTGTAACCAAGTACATTATGCATGAGAAGCATGATACCATAAGTCGTTAATGCCGTTTTAATTACAGCACTGACATCAACACAATCACAAGATTCAGAGTGTTATCGGGAATTAATCATACACAAATGCATATCATATTATCATAATTTTGTCAATAAAGTTTATATTCAATTCATAAAAAAATGCTATTCTTGTACATGGCTCAATTTATTAGTAGCCTCTAGTCGTAGGTAATAGCCCCAATTCTAGTTTTGATGATTTTCCGGGTTACTAAATTCAGGTAATTGAATACCTGGATAGAAATTGAGGGGGCTTTGGTTATTAACAAACACATTACGCAATTTATTAAGAATATTTTATGTCTGAAATGCTATTAGCCAAACTTGTAACTCTTTATCTTGTTATCATTTCAACGGCACTTTAATCATAGAGGCAGAATCCATAGCTTAACATAAATTTTGAGATGGTTATTTATAGATCATGCTATTCTGAATCTCTTAATAGCAATGATACAGATGGTATAGCAAGTGTCACAATAATAATAAAGCATTCAACTTTGCTCTGTAAAATTACAATATCTAGTGTAACACACTTGAACCTGTGGGGACATCTCTTGAAAGTGAAAGATTTCCCATAACAGACTGTCATTCACAATTTTTTTATTATCTATATTCTGTATAGAATTAATGCATAACGGTTCCTTCATAGGGGGTTCTAGATGGCCCCCAAATGTTAAATTATGTGATGGTGCTATGCAATCATATGTCTGTCTGGGAACTGGGAAACCTGATACCATTATTAAAAAAGTTTTATATGTTGTTCTATATGTCAATTTTATATTGTAAATCAATTGTATGTATGAAATATGTATATCATGTTTTTGTTATTATTAACACAGCAGTATAGAGTCATCTTACATACATAATAATATATATATGAAATCCAGTATTACACACACTAAAATCACTTTCTATCCGGGTACTGGGATACTTGATACCATTATTAAGTTTTATATGTTGTTCTATATATGTCAATAATTTATTAAATTGTAAATCATATTAAATTAATGATAATGTATGTATATAAAAAGGATATCATGTTTTTGTTATTATAACACAGCAGTATAGAATTATCTTACAAACATAATAATATATGTATGAAATTCTATACATTATATGTAATATCTGTATCACTATATGACAAAGTGTACATTATGATAATCAAGTAGTTATACCATGCGAGTTTTCGACAGCTTTAATACAATGTTTAGTTAGCAAGTTAAGAAAATATTAAAATGTCATAAACAGAATCAAGGTCTTGCATTGAAATTAAAATCCATAGGGAGCACTTAGCAAAAATAATATTTCTATGTTGCTATTAAAACTATATTGCTATCAAAGTACTTTTTTAGGTAGCTGTATGTAATATAGGAGAAGCGGGAGAGAGTGACAGTTGTTATTAATCTCTCATATTTACTAAAATTACAGTCTGCTTTTATCTCTCATATTGGCTAAAACAGTGCATACATTAATCTCTCATATTGACTAAAACAGTCTGTATTCATCTCAAATAGAGAGAACATAATTATTGGCTAAAATAGAGGAAATAATGTATTCAAAAATGTGCGTCACTTTAACTTCATTTTTTTTTCATTTGCATTTTGGGAAAGAGCAAATAACATTGTGAGCTTAAGACTTTGCAGTGTGACAATAATAGATCATCAGTAATAGTCTGCAATTGTACTTCTCCGCATTTGCATTTACCAACACAAGATCACAGGAATTAGGAACGGACTATGCGCTCAAGACTGGAGAAAATGGCAGCAAGAGAGGTGGTGACTATGATGAGCACACCAACAGAGAATGAGCATACTGATTGACTCCTAACTCTTTGTACATCATGATCCACATTTTTTTCTAAAGACAAGTAAATGAAGGTAATGATCTTGCCAAAGCTAGATGCCACTGACTGGGTATGAACTCAGCCCTGGTCTTTGAGTTCCCTACAACTGTGCCATCTTGATCTTATGTAAAAATATCCCTGAACCAACTACTTCCAAAGTCCTATACTCAAGATGTGTTCAGAGGTACATTCAATTACTGTGAAATCTTAATGTATACAATATGTATCCAATGAACGAAAGCTTTGTAAGTTCCCTTCAACATGCTACCCAGAAGAAAATGAAAGAAAAAAAAACACAAACAGCAGAACTCCTCAAATATTTGCAGTACTGTTTCGTCATTTGTGAACCCAATTTAATTTAATCCAGGCCTTTGAAAAAGATAGTTTTACACACTCGCTCAATAGAAATAGATAACCTTATCTTTAAGTCCAAGGGATTCCAAATTCTATTTTACCATTATAAAAACACATTAGGAATATCAGAATTTCTGGAAGGGAGATTTTATTTAAATTATAATAATGAAAGAGGTAATTGAGGGCCTTACTTGTCAAGTGTATTGAGGAGTTCTACTGTACTGTTTACTAGAATCAATCAATGCCTATAGTACTCACCCTAAATTCATTGTCAAAGCTTTCAGACCGTGACATGTCATAGGTTGAAGACATGGCAGCTTGCTGTCAACAAAAATACAAAGTCAAGCTAATTAAGTAATATGTTATAATTATTCGCTATTGAAAAAATGTGTAAATAATGTTTTAATGGAAGCAGAAAAACTTTAAACCACCCAGTGATAATGTTGATATGACTAATAATGTGAAAAAATAAAGAAAATAAAACTTTAGTAAAAAAGTTGCCAAAACTAGAAACTGAAATAAAAATATTTTGCTTGATACTTGCTCCCTTGCATATGAGACATTCAGAATCGTACAATCCTAAACTTTTTACATATTTGTTTCTCTTACAAAATGGTGGACCTTTCAATCACAATTAAAAAATAACTACAGTACTGCGCATACAAAAAACTATAGCCAAAATAACTATAATACTCACATGTATATTAGGTACGCTAGCAGTTTTCCGAACTAATTTTCCCTGAGCTGAGAGTTTCTCCTTGATGATAACCTCTTGTCTCAGTCGATCCAATGCAAGTATACTCTCCACTGCAGATACTCCTTTGGTATATTTTTCAATGTAGGATTCCCCTTCTTTGTTCTCAGCACCTGTGGCTGCCATCATGGCCAGGGTCTCCCTGTCTTCTGGATCTTCAAGGGCCTAGTAAATACAAAGAAACTTAAGCTTGGTCTACACTATCAAATTAGTTTGACAGAAAAAAGTGTGATGTGCCCAAATATGGTAGTTGTATATGACATCATTGTGTCCATATATGGGCATATCACAATTTGTTTGATAGTGTAGACAGAGCTTTGTACAAGTCCATGTTATTTTGTTGTCATCCTAATATACCAGTCAATAACACAAGTACATGAGTATCATGAAAGAAACTTACCTTTGGAATGTTTGCGACTATTTCATAAGTAACACCGGAAGAACGATGCGTTTCCTATTAAAACAAATGGAATGGATTTTAAATTTTACTAGCAACTTTATATAGTGGGTTCTAAAAGACAAAAGCATTAGTAAAAAAAACAAAACATATATGATCACAATTGCAACCCATTCCACAAAAGAATGCTAAAGATTAAAACGAACACATTAATGAACTAGTTATACTAATTATAATGTGATCATTATCGAATAATTTTCTTTTGCATGAAATTTATCTTAAAGATTAGAGCTCATTTGTTATTATAAACTAAAAAAACTTAATTAACATACAGGCTTAATGTGGTGGTCAGATCATATTTTTAGAGTCCTGATTTAAATAAATTGGTTGGTTATTGGCTTGAACTAATGGTTTGGTAGTGAATTCCAGTCATTTACAACTCTAACTTAAATAATTATCAGATAGTATATACTAAATAAATTCCTGTCCTTTGGATCGCCTCATGAAAATATAATTTCATCTTTCACCTAATGAAATTATTTGTACCATCGCACTCGTAAACATTTATTATTTGTATACTATTTTGGTGGTGCAATACTAGTACTATTTCTTACCACTTTAGATATTTTGCGTTTCAAGGTGGATGCAAGACTTTGTTTCTTGTACACATTTACACATATGCGTTTACGTAGCACGAGTTCCATCATGGCTGGATGACTTAGTTGAACTATGACCTTGATTATCAGGTAGATACGCTCATCTTGTGAAGTCACTCTGTTCAGATATGCTGAGTCATGTATAGATGAATCCCATGATGCAATAGCACACACCTGTTTATGGATATGGAAAAGACAAGTTATGTATTACAATATTAAAGTATATTATTTTTGTTTATGATTTGGACAGTACAATATTAGTACCTGTTATGCTTTATACCTTTTAATTGAATGAACATACTGCTTTTTCCTTTTTAATAAATTTTAATATAACAAAATATTTCTTTTTGATAGATATTTAATTGTTCACATGTTAATAAGATTATTCTTCAAAATCTTAAAAACACAGTTATACCTATCACATGGAAAAATACGGAGATGACATGTCAGTCAACAAAATTATTAAGTGAACACTCATAAATACTGGAAACATTCAATAAGTTTCTACTGTAAAACCTGTTTTTATCTCCTTTTCTGTATAATAAATTAATTTTGACTTAATATGTACAGATCTATGCTTCTTGTAACTTCTGACCTCACTTGTTCAATTGGCATTATGCTAGAGAGGATTATTAGGTAATTGAAGTGTTTGTCAGATCGACAACCACAACTATGCATAATAAATGCAAAGAGATACACTTCACATATACTGTGATACATTAGTACTAATGCATTCCATGTGACCAACAATCATCCAATCAAATGGCAGGAATTAATTTAGATGTTATGTAATACTAAAACTGAAATGGACCAAATACTTAACATTCTATCTGTGCTGTATTTCTTAGTTCTACTCCACAAGCATTATATTAATTTTTTATTTAGTTTATAAATACATGTATCTACTTACATCTTTTTCATTGTATTTAACTATTGGTAGACTGATCATTTTAGCCCCATGTTCCTTTGGTAATATTGAGTTGAAAGCAGCAGCACAAAAGGTTTCCATCGAGTCATAAGCACCCATATCATCAGCTGAAAAACAAACACAAAATAATGAATGCACATAATTAAGTAACAAGTGTAAGATTGAGCAAAGGAATGAGACTCATGCTTTAAATAAGGTTTAAGTTTAAGACTCTGTCCTTAAAGCTCTGTCTACACTATCAAACTAGTTTAAAAAAAAGTGTGATGTGCCCAAATATGGTAGTGATATTACATCAACACATCTATTATGAGCACATCAAATTTGTTGTCAGTTTGATAGTGTAGACAAGGCTTTAAAGATGCATCCTCAAACTTCTATTATGAATCATTTTCCATACAGTTTCAATAATCATTAAATAGAAAAAGCATTTTCTGGATAATTACAATATATATTCTGTAATAACTGTCTAGACATTAAATCTTGTTTTTGTGAATATGTCAATGTGACAATACAATAACAACTGTGTTTATACTAGATGGAGAAAATTGTTATTGACACTTGGTTACAAAAATACAACACTAAAAAAAAAAATAATAAATTTAGCTTTTAGGAATTGAAAGTAATAATTGGCAAAATGCAGAAAGACAGAGGACATGTTATTTAATATCTAAGCAAGTTCCGTCAGAGCTTCTGCAGATGGATTTATGAATGAATTGAGGCCATCATCACTTTTAATCAGGCTTATACCTACACGACCTTCAACAAAATACTATGGACAATCTCAATCAGGAAAGCTGAATCACTCACCACATTCAAAGAACTCGTCAAATCACACCTTTTTAATTTGCACTTTCCTCATTCCTCTTTTACTAATATTTTCTATTTATTGTTCAGCGCTTAGAAACGACCTGCATTTTATGCTATATTAAATTGACCATTATTATTAATATTACAATTTTGTGAGATCACTACGGTCAGATAGCTTGAGACTTACTATTTAAGTCAAGGAAGAGTACAGGCACATGAGTTTCCATGCCAGCTGGTGGATGCCAGCTGGCCACAGCACCTGGAATGCCACTACCATGAGCCGGCACCAACACGGCATTACGCTCTTCCGTTAATGATACCCATTGGTTGATTAAACTTGCTTCCCTTTCCATGTCTTGCTCGGTTTTTCCAGCTGAAAAGAGAGGGAATTATATTTCAAGACATTTCAAAATTGTTTACACTTTTCTACATTGACTAAATTTAGAAATCGTTCATATTACATCACACTTTTGTTTATCTTTTTACATTGTATTTTATAAATGGTAATAAACAATTTTGTTTTAATAATCACATTTTTTGTAAAAGATAATAAAAACTAGATGACATTTTTTTTAAACATTTTTCTTTTTTCCAGTAAAGAAGCATGACACTTTAGATTTTCTTTTCATCTCGCTGCTGAGTTAATTGTATTGCTGACAATAGACAGTATGATATAACTTAACAATGATAATTTAGCACATTAGAGCTTTTGGCTATATATTTTCTTGATGAAAGAATTTCTAAAAATAAGATATATCATTTTACATACAAAAAGAAGCTAATATGGCTGTTATATGATAGTATACACATCTACAATATTGAGATTTAAATGGGCAATAATGAGTACTGACATATATTAATATTATATTCTGATAAAAAACACATTATATGAATGAACTGTATGAAAAAATCATTATAACCTAAATGCAAAACACATATCCAATACCAAAAATTAATTGGCAATATCGGATAACCAACAGGAATAAGATTGATTTTCTTGTTATGATGCTATAGGTAGAGCAATGACCGAGTAAGGATTTGAACCTAAAACCTTGGTAGTATGTTAACCACTACTATATATAGCTTTAGCAACTCCACCACTTAGTATTTTTTATCTATTTATTATGATAATTACAAATAGATCAATTATTATCATCAATTGAAAAAAAGAAAAACAATATTTAGGAAAAAATTTAGTTAAACACTGATTTTCTAACTGTTGATAACCATGAATTAATTAACCAAAAAATTGATATTATTAAAAACTTGAAAAATTGTATTCATCTAATGATTATGATATCAATGTGACCTCCTCTATCTTTATTATCGTTCACTTTGACTACATTTCTAAGCTCATGGTTGCAAAATCTGAATCAGAAAAAAAATTACTCCTCCACAATGTAAGTCATACATTGTGATGAAGCACTAAACATTAATGCCCAGTACCATCATGTGTTTTTAGATATATATTCTGCATTAGTTAGGATGATTATACATACATGTAAATGTGATGTACAGTAGTTGTTATTATTCTACATGTATGATTATGATAAATTTATGACATTGTTTTAGTATATAATTGGCACAAAGCTTCTTTAATAATTTGAGGCAACGAAAGGCATTTACAAGTTCTAAACACCTTAGGCTTTTATTACGGATTTTATTAGGATTATACCAGATGCAATTAGTATAACAAAATGGCTACCCAGAAATGTTGGTTAGAAAGAGGTATATAAACAATATAGAAATAGGTCTCAAGACAGAAAGAGGTTACAACATTGAAAGAGGTCGCAGAGCATAGACAGAGGTCACAACAAAGAAAGAAGTTACAACATAGAAAGAGTTCACAACATAGAAAGAGGTTACAACACAGAAGGTTACAACATAGAAAGAGGTCAAAACACAGAAAGAGTTCACAACATAGAAAGAGGTTACAACACAGAAGGTTACAACATAGAAAGAGGTCAAAACACAGAAAGAGGTCACAACATAGAAAGAGGTCACAACACAGAAAGAGGTCACAACATAGAAGGTTACAACATAGAAAGAGGTCACAACATAGAAAGAGGTCACAGAGCATAGACAGAGGTCACAACATAGAAAGAAGTTACAACATAGAAAGAAGTTACAACATAGAAATAAGTTAGAACGCAGGAGGTTACAACATAGAAAGAGGTCACAACACAGAAAGAGGTCACAACATAGAAAGAGGTCACAGCACAGAAAGAAGTCACAACAAGGTCACAATACAGAATGACTTTTAAAATGCATAACAAAGAGGTCAAGGCACATAGAAAGGTCATAGCATTGAAAGAGGTCACAAAATAGAAATGTCATTAAATAAAACGACATCATAACATTAGTGTATTATGATACACACATGGAAACATGAATAGCATACATGAGAATTTGTTAATTTTGGACATGAAACCTTTAATAAATCTATATTATTTGCATGTTGTGTTTCAAGTATCACTTTACCAACTTTGCGGCGACGACGTTTCTTTTCCTGTATAAGTCTTCGAATAAACTCTGTAAATTTATGTTTACTATGGTTATTTCTAGAACAATAGATTGTTATGTGTAAACACATAACTAATAAAAGTTTGGCACAATTGGCTTCTAAGCAAGCACATGTGTTACACTTTTACATTTTTAACAGTATTACTAAACATTTAAAAGTACAGTATATATAAAGTATACACACTCAAAATCAAAATATATTTAAACAATAAAAATCATTAATTGATAAAAGCTACAACAAATCATAAACAATCAATCAATAACACTTAGTTTCCATCATAACAAACATAAAACACATAATGATGGCACATTTACAATAACACAAAGAGCAAACCTTGAAAAAAGTCAACCTAAACACATTTTGCTGTATCTTGTATAGATATACATACCTTTTTTGTTGATGATTTTATGTATTTGTTCATCTAAGTGTTCTCGTCGTTTCATCAGTGCCTCCGACCACCTGTCTCTAAGTTTATTCAAATCACCATCTTGATAGCTGTCCAACGCTTTTTGTAATTTTGATCGGTTAGTAATACTACCTATGGATACTGCTGTGATAGCCTCGCATATTATGGGTAGTGTTCCAGAATTCTGTACTGGTTGTACCCAAACTTTCACTCTCCTAGACTGACCCTAAAAACAGATTGATAAGAAATGAGGCAACAACTACATTTGTTTTAAGATTACAAACACTGTCCATAGATACAATGCTGATTGAGTCAGTACTGTTTGTGTGTATGAAGTATAGTTTTATAACTTGGTAATTGCAATATACTAATTACCTGTCTAAGTTGGAAGACACCACCTGATAGGATATCTGGTCTTTGTGTGCACTCAACCGAAACATAATCACCCTGTTCATTTAATTCCTGAATCTCAACCCACATCTCTACTTTGTGTGTAAGTTCTTTCCATCTAATTAAAAAAAAAGAAATAGAACTTGGAAGAGTTAATTGTGAATGAAGAATTTGGGAGTGTAAAGGTAGGCTTAGGTAGGCTTACAGTATGTGACCTTTCAACTGAGTGGCGTTTCTTTCAGTTCCACATCGAAAATAAGCCCACTAGAATCTATCCAGGGAATAAAACTGTGATGCCCAAATAGTCACTTTCAGAATAAATTAAACGAAAAAAGTCTCTACCTGTCAGCTAAAGATCTTGACTTCGCATGGATATTTTCCATTTGCCAGCCTGCATTGCTTCCAGAGAAAACTTCCGTTCCTGAGCTGCGATGGCCCCAGACTTCAACGGCTAACGATCCCTCCAGTGCATGCTCTACAAACTCCTCAGATACATTGACTGTAAACTCCTAAAATAAATGAAATAACCTTATATATAAGTAGTATTTTTCTAATGCTTGGTTCACACTAGCAACGCAACATAACACAACGAAAGAAAATGCCCTTCCCATAATTGTGTTTTCCCCCGCCTGCATGAAATCAAACTTGCTATGTTTGCAGGATTGTTGCGTCGTTGGTTCCCACTTGTGATTATGCAATACAGCACTTTACTTTACTTTACGTCGATACGTCGTTGCCTTGCGTCCTAGTGGGAACCACGCTTAAATAATTCACCCGAATTGCTCTACATATCCTTGCAGTGTAAATATCTGTACATACTCTATTTGCCCAATTGTTGTAGTTGTTCCAGTCAACATTTTGAAAGGTGTAAACAAAAATTAGAAAGAAAAGAAATTTGCACCGCTCTTTTGCCTTTTTCTTCTAACACTCCTGTTCAGTATCCGATTTAAAATGTTAAACATCTTACCCTAGTGTGGTTAAACTTGACCTTGCGTTGTGAATCTTTTGATCTTCTACGTGGAAGTACAAAATCGTCAGTGTCTGGTCCAATCAATGGTGGTACAACCATCGGACCATCCTGACCCCAAAATGTATACTGGCAGAATACAAAATGGGCTAAGCTAAGAGGAAGTTCTGAGGCATTCACTATTTTTATCTGTAAATGTCAAATGAAATTATTAGTTAATTATTAGTCTAATCTAATGAATACCAAAATAGAAATGAGAAAAGTTATTTTAAATTTATGACTACAGATAAGTCATCTGGAGATTGTGGCTTCAAGTAAAACCATCAGATCAAGAGGAACAATGAAAAAGAAAGGACTTGCAACGACCTAAAGATCAAAGGACAATTTGATGCACCAATCTATGCTGAAGCACTACTACCTAAAAAATATATTTGAAACCAATGTCATCAGGAGGGAGCTTAACGGCGCATACACACAGTATGATTTTGTTTATTTTTGTAAAATTATAGGTGGTGTGCATGGTGGCAAAAGACATTGTACCAGTGACCTGAGATTTGTTCTCTTCTCTACGGTATTGAGTACATGTCCATGAAATTTACGACTTGGTGTAAATGCTAAAAATGTTTTTATAAGATTTTGTATAAATTACAAGGGTAAGTTAAGTTGTTAAAGCACAAAGGCAGGATGAAGGGTTGAAGAAGTTGGATAATTGAAAGAGGAACATGGCAATCCTTCAAAAGAAGAAAGCTGAATATGTAATGAAAACTATTACTTACCCGACAGCATAGTGGCGCTCCAACAGCTAGTCCTTCAACTTCATTTTCTCCAACCACCTCAAATCCACTCTCACTCTCATTACTACCTAGAGGTTCCACATCTGGTTTCTCATATACTGGAGGGTTGATTCTTTGTAATTCTACATGTAATCTACCAGCAACCTATAAACAAATAAAAATTATACAGTTTAATAGGGTAAATTTCCATTTCACTGCACACCACCAGGTGTGGTGTTGTGCAGCATGGTAGAGCTATCCAGATCGAGGGTTATCTTGCAGACTAGTTCCTTATCTAGATTACAGTTAACTGATTTTACAGTAAATAAAAGCAGAAAATCCACAACTTGTCCAAGCTGGATTTGCAAACAAGTTGTCCAAACTATTATTAGGCAACTGAGTTCAAACTGACCTCTCCTTGTTGGTTGATGATTGGTGCTGGATACTCTAACTTGACATCATGAAACAGTACTTCAAGGAATATATTGGCAACGCCAATTAGATTATGGTTTTCTTGATATTCATAAAATGGATCCACTTTGTCTTCATCATCCTAAAAAATAAATGAGTAGGTTTCAAAAATTAAGACTCTAACTTTGGTGATAACAGTTGAACTCATCCTTGATACAATTAAGGGACATATTAGCACATTTGACAATACTGTACTTATTAATGCAACTATATCATTTTGTCTTGCATTAGGAGTCCATAAAACATGATTGCATTTTGCTATTATCTAAGCATGGTGCACATGTATGTATCTATGCATGTTAAACAAGTAGTGGAGCTATTTAGCTTTGTGGCTAACATGCTTGCCTTCCAATCCCAAGGTCCAGTGTTCAATCCTGACCAAGTGCCAAAATTATAACAATTCTTTCAACTCCACTAAGCCTCAAATGAGACTTAGTTTATAAGCAAGGTAACTTATAAAACAGTATACATCCTGTAATTGGAGAGTTAAAACTGCCATAGGATTCCATAATTATGTATTTTAAATAATCATTTTATAGCCCAATACCTACTGTAGTATCCCTCTAAACTGGTACAATATTTAAAATCGTAGATCAGCATGCAACATTAACACAACTACTCTAACACAAAAATACATATTCAATTGAAAGTGTCAAGCTCTAATATGTTTTTCACAATGTTACAAACTCTCCCCACCACTTATACCATATCGTATTACATACAGATATGCAATATCCTTATTAACACCACATTAAATTACATGTATTTGTGCTTGAATATCACCCATGCACAAACCAAGTGGATGGTCTAGTGTAGAGAAATAGTTCCATGCTTCTAATACGGTATGTTACACCAGGTATTACTATTAAAATGTATTCAGAACATTTTAAATGGCATTATTTGAATAGTATGTATTTGTATTTTGTATTTGCACAGCCAGGGAATAACATTTGATCTGATCCTCTGTGGTTAAATATAGTTGAATTGAAAAAACGAATTCAATTTTAAAATTGTACTTAATCTGTATAAACTATTCCAACTGCAGTATTAGAAAATTATTACTTTTTTACTTTTTATTTATTTATTTATATTTTTTTTTTAATTTAAACTTTACTTCTTAAATAAATAATTCTGTTTGTGTGTGCTGCAGCATTTTAGTAGATCATGCAAATGTTATGAATGAATATTACATATGTAGTGCCATGGTATGGGAGTACATGCGTCCTATAAAATACAGTGTTAAATCTAGTACATATATACACCATCTACAACAGTCACTAATAATTCATTGACATTAGTACTTCTGTAAAAATGAATTAATCTAAAGTAATATATAATAATAATAATAACAATACTCCATGCATCTTATAAAGTAAAATAACTAATATACTGTACAGGCATATACAAGCATAACTGGGAACATTTATATCACCTCAATTTGTTCCGACAAATTAGCTCGCGATGAAAACAATGAGTCCTGAACAGCAAATAAGTTAAAGAAAAGAAAACTGTTATAACAAATTAATAATTAATAAAAAGAGAACTCAATCAAAAATAATTAGAGAAATAAAATATAAAAAAAAAATTTTGCTATGAAATCAATTACAAAACATTTTAAACTAGAACAGCATGCAAGTTTTCAATTGGTAAGACATTGTGAAACTTCATTTCAAGTTTAAAACCATTTTTTCCCTGTAATTTATTCAGCAATAACATAATGATCAGAGTGCATGGGTTCACCATTATTAGTTTGATTAAAGTGTTAAGCTCTGCCTACACTATCAAACTTTATGTGAAAAAAAAAATGTGCCCATTATGAAAATGATGATTTCATGACTACCATATTTGGGCATATCACTACCATATTTGGGTACATCCCACTTTTTTTATCAAACTAGTTTGATAGTATAGAAAGAGCTTTAGTTTAGCAAGTCAGTGCACTAATGTAACTTATAGTGAACAGTATTAATATCTGCTATCAATAATAAAGTGCACAAACGTGTCTTATTAGGAGACTTACTAAAGCATGACCAAACCCAATTTTTTAATACATCTAAACATAGAGGGAACTATTAGGAAAATCAAAATGCCAGCTGCCTTCTAAAGTATTTTTTGCACTGTTAACTAACCTTTTTAATTAAACATGGTATTACCCTAAAATACAGTAGTAAATGTTTACACTATTGATGTGTGTTTTTGTATATCTTAAACAATTAGGACAAATTGCGAGGGACGAGAGGTCACTCGAAATTATGGGAAACTCCCACAATCATTGGGAGACTTTAGAGGTTAGTTCACCACAATTACAGCTTTTGTTACTACTCAAAACCTGAAATGAAGATAATGACAGAAAAGCAACCTGGAGTAGATAACTTGTTATACATTTTTTGATGATGTGCAGAGACATTTATATATTAACTTGGTGAACTGGGTGAACTGGCTCAACTACAGTGATTTAGTTTACTTAGGTTGATCCTGGTTTCCGAAATGTTCATTTTTTACTACTGAAAAGGACCAAATAAATAATGTAATGAAATAATAAGAATAACAACTAAAGTATTACCTAAAATTCTTGATTTAACGAGGTAATTTTCAACAAGTAAATAATCACAAAACTACACTTAACTACCATAATAAAACATAGATAGACTCACCAAAACAACAAAAAACAAAAATGACTCACTAACTATTAAGCATGCTAATCTACTCTTCCACCTCAAAGCATTAATAACTATTCTAAGAAAAATTTATCACTAATCCAGTAATTTTATATAATATAGTTACACAGCAAAAGAATATTTACTCTAATCAAACACTAAAAGCTACTAATACTATATCATTTAAAAATTGATCAATCCAAATAAGTATAATAAATTATTATTAATTCAAAACTATAAATAGAAATTAATTTCAGCAAAGCAAATTACCCAAAACTAATCAAAGACTAAAATATAATTATCTAATTAATCTAGCACATAATACTACGTCTACTACCACTTTTCTAAAGCAATCAATTTTTCTCAGCAAAGCAATTATTAACTTTTTTTTTTAAATGGGGTCTTATTAGGCTGCAACAAATCTCATAACAGCACGCATGCAGAAAATAACTGCTCTGTATAAAACAGAAAGTCTTATTTCATAGCATGTTCAGTTTTGCATTTCATTACCATGTGGAGTAAAAAAGAAATGAATGAATTGTTTCCTTTTTTAATTTATGGACAAATCACTATATTAACCAAATATTAGGAAAAATAGCTATCCATCTGGTTAAAAGCAAAAAGAACAACAATAAGAAAACAAAAAGAACTTTATTTCAAATCAAGCACAAAAAAAAAGAAAAAAAAAACAGAACAGGAAGGTTAGTTCAAAGTTCACCTGAGATTCAAAGAACGACATCTTGCGTAAGGGATGCATTATACCATCCTCTTCCTAAAATGTAAAAATGATTCACGAATATTAAATACATAGAGTGAATGACTTAATTGGCCAATGATTTCATGAATATGCATTAGTGCGAACCTTATGAATATTAATAAGTAATGAGTATATAAAGGGGATGCACCTCTTTAGAAATGATTCATGAATATTAAGTTAAATAGTAAATGAGTTATTGTTATTGGCCAAAGTTCAGATGAATATGCATTTAGCATGTGAAAAACATGAATATGTATTAGATAATTTGCAATAGATAATTTGTGAATTATTAGTACGTATAATCTGTTATATAAGACAATATGAATTTTGTAATTAATGTTATTATTTATTTGTATTCATCTATTCTTTACTTGTTTATATTTATTTTATTTACATATATTTTGTATGTTATTGTAAGGTTATGAGAGCGATTGTGCTTGTAATTAATCTTTGCAAGGACCAAATAAATCTGAATCTGTTTCTATACAATTAAGATTTTGTTGAAAATGAACATCAAGCTCACTATGGTATTTTTGTCAAATTAATAAGGGAAATATAAACCAAATTTGAAGGAACCGATATTTAATGTCAGCAGTAAGTATCTGCAAATGTCTATGTAATATGTAAAGGTGTAAATAATAATTTAAAACCTGAAGTTTGTCTTATAACCAGGAATATACAGTAATATTGTGATATGAAAATGATAAGATATTAATAAAAAAATTAGTAAATTTTAATAATACATAATATAATAATCTAAAAAAAAAAACAAATGAAATTTAGATTAATAAATGTATTTATTAAACTGAAAATACAAAATAGAGAAAGTGATCAAACAGTATGGAAACAAATTTAACGACTTGCAAAAACAGTTATGAAAAATATGACTTTTATAAACCGTTTTTTTGTATAAACTGCTTTTTAAATATCTAAACCTGCTGAAAGCAGCATTCTGATAGCTTCCCAAAACCATGACAAATTCTGAATTATATATCTAGACACAGAATGTTGGTTTTAGCCTTCCTGGGAGATTAAGTATTTCTGCTTCATAGAGTGGTGTTCTCATAGTGTGGTGTATAGTACAAAGATCAAATGGCTGAGCGGATAAGGTAGGGGCGCTATTTATCCTAAAGAGCCATCAGCATGGGTTTGAGGTCGACTCATTTCTAGTTCTGGTAGTGGAAGTCTTCTCGCATAAGGATTAATAAACCATAGGTCCAGTATACACGGTTTGTCCATGTGTACTTTATAAATAAACCTAGTTGATCATCATTAGTGTCGAGTGGATACCTCTGTGTGGATGGTATTACCACCTATTTGATAGGACATCAATTAATTTACTATCAGTAATCCTTGATCATGTTCCTAAAGATTTAAATAAAAATTAAAAGAAAGTCCCTAAAAACTTTACATAAATTTTCTTTTTTTTGTTGTATTTTATCTGAAATAACATTACCTTGTGGTATTTTTCTTTCTTTTCTCCATATAACTCTCTCATGTCTACAATCTTATTTTCTAGTTTCTCAACAGACCATACTTGTGTTCCTCTTCCCTTTCTCTTTACTTTGATGGCAGGTTCACTAACTAAAACACCTCTCTAAAATTGTAGATAAAAAAGGTTAAACATTTTTTAAGTTTCAGTGCCACAAGAAATTAAGTGGTGCAGTGGTCACAACATAAAGGGAACAATTTCCTGGATTGTCAAAGGCCTGTCAAAAAATGATCACGAGCGATCATTCATAACAGTGCATAAAAAATATATTGAGGTTCCCGTATATTATGAATGGGGAATTGGTTATGTCTTTAATGTACATACAGAAATAAGCTTTAATTGGTATATGGGCGAAAAGTTTCATATTTTATTTCACATGTTAGGCTACTGTATGTCTATGATTATATCTGCAGGTGCTTAGCGAAAAAAATGTAATTCCAATACAGTGTGCTTTCCCATGGAAGCCATGGTTCTCTAAAATTGATGAAGATCTTAAAAGTCTGAACTACTTCCCTCACTCTTCCTACCTCACGAACTATAGTCTATCATCGTCAACATATGTAAATGTAAAATAAACCTTTCTATTTGGCGTAAGATTTGCAGCAGGTATTTGTAAAGTAACATGGAATTCTGTTTGTTTCGTCATTTCTTCACTTAAGAAGTTAGCTTCTCTTGCTAATGCGTTTGCCTTCAAAACATCTTCTTTTAGTTTAGCTAGACACTGTTTGAATTCATCCTCTCTGTAGAAAATACAACAAGTTTAAAATACAGTATAATCAATCTTTTGTCATTTCCTATTCAGAGACACCCCTATAACAAGGACACTTTGCCTAAAAGAAACGAGGGGAAATACAGCTGCAGGTATATCTTAACAATATTTATTGCTGTCCTAAGTATCGTAGTACTGGTGGATCAAAAAAAATTGAACGTACAAAAGTAAAAAATAATATAAGTATAGTCAACAAATAGTTATTAGGACACCACTATCAGTTGAGCCAATTGTCAATCTTTCATAATTTTTATATCTCAGCTGGGCTGTTTTCAATGTACCTTTTTCTATTCCAGTATTTAAGTATACTACAAAAAATAGATGAAATGGTTGGAAAGTAGATGAACGTCATCATTATGAACATTGGCTGCACATAACAGTATCTACAATTTCATTATGGTATTGTGAAATCTTTTTACTATTACCGCAATTTCTAGAATTTCTTGTAATTTTGAAACTTTAATGCTACATTGTGATATTACTAATTGCAAAAAATTACCTAGCATCTGCCCATCTGTCCTCCATTGATGAGTTAGCCTCACTTCCTCCTTCACTACTGCTAGGGCTGCTACACCTCTCAAGGCTTGAGCTATCTTCTGATCTATGTACTTTGGGCTGTAGTTGTTTTCTTAAGCTTTCTAACTGTTGTTCGTACATCTGACGCTGTTTTTCTAAGGCACCATCTTTATCTTTTTTGTGTTGATCTTCTAGAAGTGTCATAGCTGCTTGAATGGGGTCTATCAGTGGATAATTTTAACAAACAGAATTGAAAATTTATAAAGTATTCCATAATAAAATGGACTTTAAAACTATCAATTCGTAATATTTCTTCCAGCAATAACATTAGTAAACTTAATCAAGTTTGCGGGACCTAACCAGGTACCCATTTTATACCCATATATTTGTGATTATTTGCCATGTCAACTTTTAAACAACAATAAATAGTATTGCTTTGATTTAAGTGGTTGTTTTCATTTTCCCCAACAAAAAGAATATCTTAATAGTTGATGTGTTTTTCCAATACATAAAAACCCTGCATCTCTATCAACTTTCAATGTTGGTCTCATACCTTATTTAAAACTGTTCTTAATTCTATGGATAGATAAGGCGACCTCAGTAGTTTGCATTTCACAATTCTCATACATTTTGACTACTTATAAATTGGCGAATTCTAATATACATTACCATTCTCTAGTTCCTGCATCATGACCTCATTCTGAGCATAATTGAAGTCATACTGAGTATTCTTTGTCTCAGGTTCTGGTGTGCTGCCACCACTTGATCCTATTATTGAAAGATAATTTGCATACAGGTGGTTAACATAGATGAATCAATATATTCATTCATTATTCAAGATTTATTTTTAATTTACTGTGTATGTTACATAGTTGTTTATAGTATGTATGAATATTAACTCAGTGTGTGTAGTAAAAAATGTAGTTAACCCATTGTCTTTTTAACCTTATATAGCGCACACTTCTATAACTCATAATAAATGGCACAAATTTACACTGTCATAATATTGGTTGAAATAAAAAGTATTTTATAAACTGATTTAAGATGTTCAAAATTATTTCAATTTCATGGTTTAGCCAGGTCAGCAAAATAACTGCTAATTTGAAGCAAAATAAAAATGCACAAAACCAGTATAACAGCAATAGCAATGATTTTCATTATGGAGGCCCTAACATACTTTTTAATCAGTTATTCCTCTCAGTGAAAACAGGCCCTAAGGCTCTGTCTACACTATCAAACTAATTTGACAAAAAAGTGTGATGTGCCCAAATATGGGCAAATCACATTTTTTTGTTACAAAAAGTTTGATAGTGTAAACATAGCCCAAATCTAAATTCAGTTAGCTTACACTGTAAACACTATAAATGTCACCTTTAAACTTACCTACACCAGGAGATCGTGGACAGTTAATACGGAAGAAATGGTTGTTACCCCACAGTATTCTGTCACCATGCCGTAAGGCTGTCCTTTTCTTTATTATCACCCCATTCACACAGGTTCTGAAGTTATAAATAATAATAAATAATAAAATATTATATTAATTATAGGTAAAATCATCACTGGCTGTAAGTTCCTAAATATCTCAGATATTCTAATTAATAATTACACCAGTGAAGGAATCTTTTATGTCCATAGATGTCTGGCTTTGGTATTTTAACCAAATTGCAGCAAATGGGTCTGTACAGAGGGGAGGCTGCTCCCACATTAGTAAGTATCCTACAACATAATCCTTACATACAATAGTACACCATGATGTAATCCTTATGTCTATAGATGGCTGGCTTTGACATTGGCATTTCTGACCTGAATGCAACATATTGCATTTAATTGATTTATTCTCATTTGACAAGGGCACACTATTGTTTATTATAAATCATTGGCTTTCCAGCTTGCAGTTTTTAATATGAGATATGATAAATATATTACTGAATAGATATTGCACAAGACCACAATATTTTATACAAACTAGTATAACATATGCTATATTATATTATTTAGTAAAGTATATCATGGAAAAACCTATCTAACCTGTATAAATATTGTTATCACAGAAAAAAGATAAATATTTTTTTCTGTGATTGAATAAACGGATTCTTTCATAAAAATGTACCACCAAATGCAGTCGTTTATTTCAATCATTTGGTATACTCACTGAACAAGTGTATCAACTGTTCATCATCAGAGACTGATGGAAGAATGGAAGGGAATCCAATTATAGCATTTAAGAAGGAATAAGTTTGAGACCTGTCTGTGACATCATGTTTAATAATCACCTTGCATTTTGTAATGGTGTAATAGACACATCCGTATGGTTATGTATGTCAATAATACAATGCTGGGGACTGATTCCTAGGCCACTTAGTTGTATGTCCTGCCCAGGCCTAGTTTCAGGCCTACCAACTAGTGTGTGCTCCTATAGGAGAAAGAAAATACCTCAATTCAGTTATAATATGGGAGACGTTATGACATCAAATTTAGTACTAAATATTCAAGCAGACTTACAAGAATCTATACAATAAGATAGAGTTTGTACCATTGTCCACTATGCAAATGTATGGTATTGAATGAGGTATCAACATGATCAGAATTGTACTAGGAAGGTTTTAAAACTATATTTGAAACTTGCCCTGGGGCTTTTGACCCAAAAAATTTGGAGGGTACAAAAACTGATCCTTTGGGACTTTGTAGTGACCTTTCAGAAAAAAAAAGAATTTTATCAGAATTTTGTGAAAATTGTTATCTGGTGGAATTCTGCTTTTTATCAGCATGTTCTGTGTCACCTTTTGTAAACACAGCCACAGTCACAGTCACAATGTAACCAAATTAGGAATGTATGTTGGATAAAAAATAAACAAATACATTCATTATTACCTTAAGGTAATATACCAAGAGTTCATTGAGCGAAGGGTCAGCATTTAGATTCACCAGGAAACATTTGTTGCGTTCAACTTTGATACCAGAAGCCTGCACAGAGATTCCCATTTGTTCCAAGGCATGTTGCCTCTCCTATTACAAAGCATTAAACAATATATTTAGATTTAATAGGATTCCTTTATGTACTGGAAAACAGTCCTACCTACAGCATAAACATTGTGCGAAAGTTACAATTCAATTGATGATTCTATGTTTCAACACATCAAACAACAAGTAGTACGTTCAAATTACAAGATGGATAAACTACACCAAGTTTATAAAGTTCCATTTGAGGTTTAGAGAGAGGATTAGACACAGATGTAATTAGCTATGACTTTACATCAGGATTGAACCCTAGCAAGCTACACCTCCACGAATCATGAAGCCCTATTTATCATATTACCTTGTGTATTCGTTCTGTTTTTGTTAATTTCTCCTCCCAAGTTACTGTCATATGTTCCATCAATTTTTCCGATTCTTGTAGTCTTTCTTTTAGATGATCTGCCTTTAGACTCTATAAAAGTATTAAAATAATTTTTTTATAATCGGATTTATACAGCTGTGTGCACTTAAAAGGACTATGTGTATATCTTCCAGAAAGTGGGGGTTGGGGGGCTCCTAGTGTTTCAGCCCAGAAGACAGGATCTTGAAATATGCTAATCATGCAATCCTATAGTAATAGTTAGTACGTCATTTTTGTATGATCATTTTAATCATTGAATATGAAGGCTAGTAGTTACCTCTGCTTTCTTTAGTTGTTTTTTAAGCATATCAACCTCTTCTCGTAACTCGCGTATAATCTAAAGTAAAAAACACATATATCATTACAAAAATATTTTTGTTTGATTTCATATTTGGTATAGTAAAGCATGTTTTTTTTTTTTTTTCTTTTGGTAGGAAGCTGAATGCAAGTTCAACACATATTTCCTCTCTAATTTTCTGCAAAAAAGTGTCTTCATTAATAGAGGCATTGATTGACTGCATAAAGATTTCCTAAAATAGTATTCAACTATCAACTATTCTATTCAGGAAACAAAATCATAAACACATATTCATTTCATCTTTAATTATATGAGTCATTTTCCAGTAAATAATAATTGTCACCTTTGCATTTGGATCTTCGTTGATAACGGCATGATTAACGATTCTTTTGGCACGGTCGGCATAACGTAAAGTTGATAATGTCTCTTCATAATTATCGCCTGAGGGGCTAATGGTTGCGATCATAACTGTCTTACTGTTTCCTCCTAAACTGTCCTGCAGGCAAAAGAATATAATGATGCAAAATTCAGGAAAGATAATCTATCACACAGCTATTAAAGGGAATGAATATGTGTTATTTGAAACCACAAAAGCACACTGCAAAACTATTAAAGGTGATTAAAACTTGAGAATACAACAATACAGTTTATAGATTATAGAGTTATAATATCTTCACATTACAAGCTTCTCAATTACAAACACTCTACATTACAATCCCTATTTGTTTATACTGATCATGTATATAAAATGATGTTTTGTGGCAACAGCTGAAATTATTTTCAAACAGTCAAATACAAGTCCTTAGAGAGACATTGTGTTCACTGGGATCTGCCGCCATTGGCTTCCTGAGAAGACTTGATATTAATTTTATTATAAAAATATGAAATTAAAACACGAATAATAAATTTTGTTTATGACAGAGGTGTAGGCAATTAAAGGATTAAATCATTGTTAGTTTAAAACTAGAAATTAGAAATGTCTCTCTACGGCAGCCACAATGTAGTATCTACCATGATAAACTAACTGGCAGTCCTTTATTTTTTAATATTGTACCAAGTTAGATTTATCAATGATATGTGCATTGTGTACACATGGGACCAATGACTTTATATCTTATCCAGAGGACAAGGAATTGAGAGTATTTTGGCTATAGAGGATGCAATAATGGTGAAGATCGGTCTCAAACAAAAGCATCTCACATGCTACTTATAGCTCTAAGGCCCATCCCAAGGACAATTGGGCAATGAAAATATAGCTTGTGCCTATATGGATACAAGAAAAATACTCTCACAATCACATAGTCATATATTATGATACCTCATTATAATGATATCTTATTATGATATCCCAACCCATTAATGATATACCAATATCATGATATACCGATATCATGATCATGATACCCCATATGATGACATTTAGTTGTTATTTTACCTTTAACAGCCATGTGAGTACTGAATCTCTGTATGGAACAAAGTTGCTTTTTCTTTTTCCTGCAGCCTGTTCTGCTAAAGCAGAAATCACCAAGCCTAGAGTTGTTAGTGATCTAAAAAGGAAGTCCAAAAAGTTATTGTTTAGGTACAAATAATTTATTGTTAATTATGCTGACAGAATACGAGATTTAAATGTTACATCATCACATGATATTTGATGAATGTTATACTGTCAAAGGTCTAAAAGCAGGACATAAAGTAACTCAAGATTTTATATTTGTAAATTTATTATTACATATTTGTGGCGCCATACTATGATTGCCATTGGGATTATTTTGTTTCTATAATCAGCACTCTACTACAACCAGAATTGTCTTTCTTTTGCAGTATACACCAATGTTACCAGGATGTACGACACCTCTTTTACTAACAAAATTGGTTTCAACAAAAGGGGCTTTATATAAAAAATGGACGTAGATCATTTTACCTGTTAATGTTGCTTCCCTCCTTAAGACGATCTCCTGTTGACCCAGTCTTTGACACCCTCTCACTACCTGCAAGATCCACCAGGCTTATCTTGCTTACCTTTTCGCCAGATACCTAATGATAAATAATATACATACATATAAAAATTAAGCTATATAATAATGCAGTACCAGTGTTGTCAAAACGAGTGTGTTTGACCTGAATTTGACCTTAACTTTGATGATCAACTTCATTAAGCTTACAATCTTGGATTCAAGTTCAACATTAACATAGTAAGGCAGCAGGTTCACACTACATGAGTAAGATGATCACGATCAACTGTGAAAGTGAACTTATAGCTATAGTACTGAAGTATTAATTTTATAGTGAAAGTTTATTATTTTAGAATCAATGCAAACTAAAACATACATTATTAAATAAAATAAAATAAAATAAAAAATAAAATAAAATAAAAAATAAAATAAAATTAAAAAATATATCAAATAAAACAAATATTGTGCACAGTAAATATGTTTATTAGGTTTTAATATTCATAATTAATCTATCAGATTACAAACGAAAAATGCACTTTGAAAATGAAAATGGTACCCAGCATAAAAAAAACTCCTAAAACATGGTTTAAAAACCGAAAAATAAGCAAAGAAATACACCAAAGAATAGAAAATTTAGGAATGAGAATATTTACTATGCAAAAAGTAATTTTGATTAAGCTTGTGATTGAGGAATAATTTAATGTAAAGTAAAAAATATCCAAGGTATTCATAATTCTTTCTTCTGGGGGAAGAGGGCATCTCTAAGAATGGAGACTAAAAATCTCACCCCGATGAGCACTATGAAAAACCCAGATGAAAATAAGAGAAGAGAGAAGATTCACTTAAAACATAAATTATTAGCTCTATTAAGTAAATTGGCATTACGTATATAAATGTATAAAATAAATTATAATAATGAATGCAAAGGTGAAAATAACACACCAAATACATGTCAAATAGAATAATATTACAAGTAAAATAAAGATGTGTATGTATCTAAACTGAATATTATATTATTATTATATTAATGTATAAAAAAATCATTATTATTATTTGATATTATTTAAAGATTTTGAAAGTATAAAAATCCATCAAATTTGATTTTCAAATTTAAAAACTGTCATTGTACAAGAACTAAAAGGAAACAGCATAGCAACGTTCATTATAAATAAACGACACATAAAATATTAGGATGTTCTGTTGCGTGACTTTTGAGTATTAATAGATTGAATATAAAAGCAGATTTGCTTGCTAAAATGCCTTTTTAATCATTTCTACGTTTTATTACATTAAAATGATTGTTCTCTTATAAACCAAGGCTGAATATAAATGTGCAGTGGTTTAGCAACTAAGTTCAATAGGGTTTCCATGGAGCCTGAAAAACCACAAGAGCTCTTATGGGGAGCGCTGAATGAGGCATTGGGGAAACTTTTTTAGACCAACATGTATTGTAGGCACTGTATACTGTACTATAAACAAGAGATACTCTATAAAACAAAACACTCAACATTAGTGCAGGGGTTCTCAACGAGTGCAATCCCTAATGTCTGTACTGCAGGATTTAAAACTAAAAGAAATAAGGAGAATTGAATAGATTTTCTGATTTTCTGACATGAAATCAGGCCTATAGACAGTAAAAAATGTTAAAACAACCAGAGAGAGACATCACTGTATGATGAAAAACTTTATTAAAATGTTGAATGTAAAACAGCAAATGTCATTGATATAAATTATAACATTGTACTGTACTATACAGTATAATTTTTTTTTAAATTAATGAAATATCATTTACATAAATATTATTTGTACATGTATTTGTATTTGGTGTAATAAATGTTTGTTAATTTGAATTTGTCAAAGTTGTTTATAGTTTTGTTTTAAATAAACTCAGCTTTTTAATGTTTTATGATAATAATTGTGCAAGTATAAGACTTGTGAAAAAGGCATGCTGTATTGAGTTTATCTTTAGCGGCATGATAAAAAATAAGATATTAAAATTGACTAAAGGAGAATTACAAATACAATCCATTCTGTATAGAACCAGAAATGTGTTACTGTACCCTACATCATTCTTTCAACAACTGCTACAATTTATTAATTACAGTATTTAAATTAAGTGACCGGAATAAATTTAAAATAAATTGAATAATTCCTAGAAATTTAATCATCATAAGTACAGGATATGACAATAGGCACAACTTAAAAATTGTTATTTTACTTATTAATATTAGTCATAGAATATTAACAAAACTAACTGCATATTTTAAAAAAAATTTAAAATAATTTAAAATAATATTTATTGAAAATTTGAACAATATTTTTTTTAAATATTTATTTTATTGTGACATTTCATGCATTTACTCAAAATATGCAATGTCATTGTAAAAAATGCTAGACACAACAAAATTAATATGTTATGTTATTAGAAATTATAATAAATATAGTCAAATTCTATTGTAGCTTGGCTATTTTTTTAAAAATTTTAATTCATTTGTAATTAACTGATGGAATTTTCCTCAAACATCTGTTTTCAAAACATATTATTTTTTTTCCTGTTGAGTCTGACAATTATAATATTAATGTGAAATCTTAAATCAAATATGTAAATTAAAAAATAATTGTGTAATATCATTGTAAAAAAAAAACAGCAGACATGCATTTAATATTGATAGAATTTAGAAGCTTACCGCCGAGACAACTTCACCATTGTCCTGGAAATAAGACCAATGAGAGAATAAGTAGTAACGGCCTACAGTACTGTACATACTGTATAATCTAGGGACTTTATGCATCAGGCACCCAATTCCTGGTACTTACTACAGACTACTAGATTTCTTTAGTATCATAGGAAAATTCCATAATACAGTACATCATGTATGTTTCACATGTATTGCCATCATCCAGACCATAACCTCACCCTTAATCTAACCTTACATGTCAATACATGTGCCAAGTGATATAACATGAGATGCTGTATACCAAAAATGTTCCTATGATGCTGGGAAAATATTGTTGTACTGTAGGTGCAGATACAGCTTTTGTATTCATCAGAGCGTGACATGTCATTCCCTCTTGCCTTAGCAAGTAAGCAAATAAGGATTACGGTATGTAACATTTAAGAATCTTGGCGTTTCGACTGCAAATATGTAACTTATCGCTCCTAGAAATGTGCCATAAAAAGTGTGAATTGAAGTCACTCTGCACCTCCAGTCCTGATGCATAAAGTCCCTTATATTTTCATGCTAGATATGCTACACATTGCCTCATTTACACTTTATTACTACTTGGCCTTTTGGAGAGTACTCTTCAGTACATGTTAAATGTCATTATATCTCCTCCATTCAATTTGTACAATATTCTAGACCATTCACAGGATTATTAGTCTTTAAAGACAGAAATTTATATGAAAACTGAATCATAAAAATTTATGTTTACCGTAATTTTAAAATGTCATTTCTTAAACTCATGGTAGACAAAAGAAAGCCATTAAAATGTTCACTTATCATTACTCAGTATGTTTACTGTTTGTTTAAAAAAATTTTTTTTATTTTATTAATATGATTCATTCATTAGAAAAAAAAATGTTTTGCTATAGTGCCGAATTTGGGCCAGACCAAATCATAAAGTGTAAGTGTAAATGGGGTGCATGTCTAATAAAGAGAATCCTATTTAAACAACATGCTATCTATATATCCCTGATGCTATGTATATATTAATACTACTGTAAGTACTAACGATTGTTTAAAATATGAATGAAAATATGAAAACAGATAAGAAAATGTTTCAGGGTGAGGAGGAAGGTATATGTGGTGATAAAAAGTTAATATAAATATACTGTGTATATATTTTGCTTTACATACAGTATTGAAAAAATGTAATAAGATTTAAATGGAAACATTTTGGCTACAAACAATATGGAAAATAGAAAAATAATTTGTATAAAAAGGCATAGGGTGCATCGCTTTATCATTTCAGTATCCTTTAATACAGATTTTCTACTGTGTGTTAGATTCTAATGTTTTGAAATTTGATTTTTATATCGAGTTTAGTAAATGTAATTAAAACATCATAAAAATAGCAAACCACTTTTTATTATAATGCTCATCGTAATGTTTAAGGTGAAATAAACTGGTGGCATGCGTGCCACGATAATTTCTAAATAAACAATTGAATATTTACTTTAAATTCTGCATAAATTGTAGTAGCTAGAAATTAAAATAACATTGTCCATTGACAGAATTTTGATTTTGAAGTTTATAACCTTGATTGATGGTACAAATCCATAACACAGTGTAAAATATTATACTAAAACTATTTTATTCAATGATTGTACTAATTGATTGTACTACTAATTACAGTCACTTTATAAGTAGAAATAGTTCCGAAGTAATTATACTTAGGTAAAAGTTAAATTCAATTAAATTGGAGTTAGGTGTTCCTGGAATTATAAAAATGGAATTCAGCTTGTTAAATTTTTAACGAATACAGATCCTAAAAGGAGAATGGTCTTTTCCTGAAAGGAGGAGAGAAATACTGTATGTTTAACAGTCAACCTGTAACTCTATCCATTCTATTAAGTCCCAAATGTGTCCCCTTAATAGAGGTTTTAATTGATTTAATAATAATTACTGTAGATTGAAAATAATGCACTGTATTGAGAATATGTATTGTAATTTTTAATTTTTTTAAACCAAAATAACTGAAATCGTATGATTGAAGGAACTTACATTTGTCTCAATATCAAGAAGAGTTTGCGTAAGAGTGATATTGAAGACGGCGTGAGATCGGCTACTCTCGTGGTTCATGTTTGTGGCAGCTACTGTTCTGGATTTGTTTCCCTCGGACATCAAAGATTCGATATCCTGTAAAGAAATATATATAAAAAACATTTCAGCACACCAACCATCTGGAAACATTCTCATTAAAAAATGCTGATTAGTTTTTTTTTTAGTAAATCTAAATTGGAGAAGTACGGTTTTTTAGTACATTTTTGGCTATACCATCTTAGTTCTTGGTGTGATAAACACTATTGCATTTCAAATGAAGCTATTATTTTTTCTATCATCAGGGCAAGAATAATCCTGGACTTTTCCAATGGTAAGATCAATTATATACAAGTTTCAAAATATTATATTTCTATGAATGAAGTGTTGGGTTATAATTATATCCTATTGTTAAAGTCTCCAGATTGCTAGCATAAAATCATAGCTCTAGAAATGTTAACTAACACTGCACACTGTATTTAGGTTGTCACAAACAAGCAATGACACTCCTATTTTTTAATACATTATTACATTTTTATTTTTTGTCATTTTAAACATAGCTACAAGTCTAAAGAATGGAAAGGGTTAACATCTATAGTAACTTATACTGTATGTGTGGACATTATTGGATTGTCATATTGTGCTTATAAATGTAAACACACTGTTTAGCACACTGCTGTTTTAACACACTGATTACTAGAGACATTGAACGTGTACAATACTGTACATGGCTGAAAAGGCTTAGCAATGACAAATGAATGACTATAATAGGTTCTATAAACATGCGTTGTTTATGCTCTTACTGGTGAATATTAGCGGTGGTTCAAGGGCAAAGAGAATTATCAATATTGTTGAAAACCTTTGCATTATATTACATGTATGCATATTTAATAATCCTACTGTTAATGTATGTAAAATCTAGTGTAGTACAAAAACTGAATTTTTTTAATATTTTGTCATTTTAAAGTACTGTACATAAAGCTATTTTAACCAAGCGTTTTAACCAATGACAAGCGAAGTTATAGACAGTTAGCAATCACAAGCGAATAAGCCATCGCTTGTGATTGGTCAATTCGCTTGCGTTGCGTTTACGTCCTTGCGTTACGTTCTAGTGGGAACCAAGCTTTAGAGTGGACCCAAGACATGCCTTACTACGCTTTTAGCTTTTGTAATAAAAGCGTTGTACGACTATAATTACTGTAAGTTTTATGAAATCATGTCAAGTGTTTATATAGGCATATTTTTAATATAACAATTAATATGTGTTAGTATAAGAAAATTGGAGTTTATTTATAGATATAAGGAAGAAAAGCAAAGAGATTATAGAATGTGCTATTCCTGAATATACCATACTAAAGTATCGTAAGTTTAAAACTCATTTCTACTGTTAAATCTCTTTATACTGATAGAAACCTATCCACTCAGTTTAGCTTGTTTTAAGATTATTGTTAAAATGTTCTGTGGATTCGTAGTGTTCACAATTATGCTGTTGTAAAATAAATTAATGTTTTCCAAATGTTCAAACACAGCGCAAGTCAGTTTGTATAAATGATGAAATATTTTATTCAACACTACTCAACACCTAACTATACTTATCTTTCTACTACTACTTTAACCGCCTGAAAGGTATAAAATATTTCTTTACAGTTTGATTGTGTGTACTGTTAGCACTCAACATAAACAGAAACCTGTCTGCAATTTATGCAAATTAGCGAGCAGTAAATGGATCGAACATAAATACATATTAGATTTTGATTATTTTAAAGGATTAATTTTCAATATTCACAAAATTATTAAAACAGTTTTTTAAAGGGTTCTACTAAAATTAATCTTTATTAAATGTAAAATAAATTTTTATGTTATTGTTTTTTTCTTTTTTTTTTTATCTTTTTCATGGAGGAAAATTAAAATAAGACAAAAAGACATTACAGCCTTGTCAGGGAAAAAAACTTCAATTTGTGTACTGTGCAACTCTCCCATGCTACACTTTCATCTGGGTTTTGGTCTTCCTTGGTCCTGTGAGACCGTTCTTCTTTGTCAGTCTGTTTTTATTGTTCTGGCAAAGTGTCCTGAACATCTTCATATCTTGATTGCTACTTGCTGCATGATGCATTGAACCCTTGTTTGATCTCTATCCACCTATCAGTTTTTATTCTTAATATATCTTTAATAGTATATTTGAAAACAGCATTGGCAATTGAACGCTACCAGGGATACCTTAAATACCATTAGTACTTACTACTGTATAGCTAGCTATACTGACAGGTATGTCATAACATTTAAAAACGTGATGCTAATAACAAGATGAAAAATTAATGAGTATTAAAAGCAACTGGTATTTACTACCAGCTGTTTAATATCAAGGCCATTGAAATAGATTCATATTGAATAAACGATGACACGCAAACCTCTTTCATCTTTCATATACTAAACATCATAAATATTTAGCAATATATTCTGTCAAAGAACAGATGAGAGATAACGGTGATTGTTCCTTGTTGACAGAAATTGTCACGACTGTTGAAAATGAAATCTTTGTCAGCATCGGAAGATTAGTGGGTTTCTGCTTGCTTTGATATTTGAAGTATATATGATGTTGCCTGAATGTATTAACAGTGATATTTGAATATGTAGGCTGTGTATTACGAAATGTTTAAGCATGTCTATGACATGCTAGTATTCTTCTTTTACATCACTTTGACTTTAATCTCGTAACACCAGTATTCCTAGATGGACTCACTTCCAAGAACGCAACCAGGCCCAACATTTGACAATGTTTGGCTGTATATCTGATGACTTTAGAATTTTCTTTTTAAACATCTCAAGCAAGATTTTACAATATACTTTCACTCATTGACAGTTTAAACCAAAATAATAATACTATTTAGTTCTATGCTCCCTGACACATTAGCTGAAGACATGATTCTTGGAATATAAAATTAATATGAACAGGGGTGTAAATAATGACATTTTTCTAGGTTTAATATCTCTCATTTCAAGAAGTATGGGCTATTGTTGGTTTATCCGAATAAAGCTTCTGCAATTTTGAATTTTTTTTAAATAATAATATAATAGTAATAATCCTGTATTTTGCAACCTACATCACGTTTGCTAATTTCGTTCAATGTTAATAATAATCAACATTATGTACTGCAGAACACGCATCAAAATTAAACTGATGGATTTATATTCATAATCTGCAAAACCTTCAGGCGTTAAAGGATATTGAATGTTACATCCAATTGCAATGTACATAGCGCATCAAGACAGAGAAATAGAACCTGACCTTTCAACCACTGTGAAGTACACATTGAATATGAAAAAATCATACAGTACTGTACAGTGTGCAAATACTCTCTTTGAAACCATGTGATAGATTGAAATAACACTTTATTACAAATAGGAAGAGGAATTGCTGTTTTTGGTTTACAGGTTTTATCTATGTATATTATTACAGATCCTGTGAATCATGACAATATAACTGAGCAATGGCAATTGTTAAGAGGTTTTTATTTTTAGAGCCTCAACGAATCAACACAAAAGTGGCTAAAACTACACTAGTCCTGCTCTTTGTTTTACTTTACTACTGTAGCCCAGGCAATGCAAACTTGAAATCATTAAGTTTAAGTACTGTACATGACTTCCTGTGTTATGTACTCTGACAATTGTACCGCAATAATGCAACGTGTTATATAATTTTAAAAATTCAAAATCAATTTGTTCTTTGTATTAGAATCAATATTTAGATTTGAGAAATCACCTATAGTATTGAAAATTTATTTTCTATGTATATGACAAATAGTATTGCACAACATGCGAGGACCAGTTACTTATTTGTATGTGCAAGTATTTTGAAATTCAATATTACAAACTATATATGCTGCTAATGTACATTCACCTGGATTTTGTACTGTAGTGCAACTACAGCAAATGCATAGCTAATGTACTGTTGAAGTGGCTTGTATTCAAATAGAAAGATAAATATTTAGGTAGCTAAATACCTGGAATGAGGAGACTGCTAGAGCTGATAGGCCATCTACATAGGGACCGTAAATCTTATGCTCTCGTACACGAAGACCTTGCTTCCTATGATGAAGATAATTAAACATTAGATATTGTGAAACCAACCATATAGATTGCTATTGAAGAAAAATGAGCTGGAAAAACTGTAATATTAAATAATATTGAACAGTTACAGTATTATTCTAAACAATCTCACTTTAAATCATTTGGAAAATTAAATTTCATAAACGTTTTTAAATTGTGTATTGTTATAATGGGTTTGATTGGTGATATTACAAATGGACTGATGGGCTAGACCTTACGGTGTACAGTACAGTACTTTTTGCAGGCAATGTATTGTAGATTGGGGATGTACTGTAAGACAATTGGCACCAACATGTAACTAAGGAAAACAAAAATACTCACCCTCTCGGATCTAGTAAATCGCGTACTTTCTCATTGTATATTTCAATATAAGAAACCTCAACTTTAAATGATAAAGAATCGTTTGTGTCTTCCTCTAGAATTCTTTCAAACAACGTGTCACATAGCCTTGGAGTTAGGCCCTTGTTGTCTTCTGTTCCCATCATAGTGAACGATTTACCAGAGCCTAGATGGATAAAAATAATAATAATAATGTCACAAAATCATGTGGGAATGTAGTATAAAGTTAGTTAAAAAATGATACTAGATGTGTGTGGCACTTTCCTACGCATTCACAGTGGAGCTGTCGCTTGGTGGTTGAAACATGCTTGCCTTTAAATCCCAAGGTCTATGGTTCAATTATGGGTTGTAAACTTATAAATCCATTCCCTACTGTACCTCAAATGAGACTTGGTTTAAGCATGATAAATTATAAAATAGTTTTATCCATCTTATATAATAAAAAGTTGCTCTCTGTTGGACGCGTATAAAATATATAATACACAGCGCCCTATTTCTTACTTACTTAACTGCCGATCCCTTTCTTTCCAGTCAAAACATTTACTTTACATAATGTTTCATACCTGTTTGTCCATATGCAAATATGCATGCATTATATCCCTCAAATGAGTTGTCCAATAGGTCCAGTCCCAGACACTCAAACACTTTACTTTGTCCTGAAATATGAAAAGGAACACTCATATTCGTACTCGCACTTTGGTGCAATTTCTTTTCAATGGCAGACCTATTGTAGGATGCAATGAGGTATTGCTATGGTGTTCAGACTATAATATACTGCTTCTCCGGGTTCATTTTTAAGTTATTTTAAGTTATATTTTAAATTGTTCATTTTATTCTCATTCTCGACTTTGGTATAAATATTGTGCTCTTTTACAACTGCAAATTATCATTTTCAAAAATGTTTGAAACGAAATCGTAGCCAGTTTGTACATTATTTTGCAGTGAGTTACAACTAAACTCCCTGGTATGTTGTCTATATAGTTGCCATTTACTGTAGTGTTGATATGGCAAATCCCATGACATACGAAAGTTTGAATCAACTATAATAGCGAGTATAATCTAGGATTATACAACAAATTATCCATTACTAGAGAGTTTAACTGATACAAAGAACTAAACAGTTATACAGTATTGATGTCACCTTGCTTTTATTTGACCATCTAAAATAGAAACTGCCAGGATTTCACACACTCACACAAACCTTTATTTTAATTGTCCACAAAATAATGTGATCTGATTTGTATTATATTTTACAGCCTATATGGTATAGTATATATGGTGGTCAATCAAAGAAAAACAAATTAAAAGTTGAAATGTTTAAGGCACATTTTTTATAGTAAAAAGAACTAGAGAACTGTAGCAGACAAGTAACCATGTTTCAATTGAAGCCCATACTACTGTACTACTATAGTATTACTGTAATTCATATTCTACAATTGCACTAAGCACTAGATAGCTCCTAATACTGGTTTTACTACTTCATTTGTAATTTCTAATGACAACATTTTATATAATTTCAGCAAATTATTCATGATTTTTTGTCACAAATGATTACACCATGAGTCATAGGTTAATATAATTACAGGTATAGTGTACTACTATAGTTCATTCTCATAAAAAAAATGACAATGAAAAATTAGACACACTGTATGTGGTTCACATAACGTATTACACAATGAGCTCTACACAAGATTGTCTAAAAACACGCTTTTAGTAATAAATATCTTGCAAAACGGAAATCATAAATACTACAAGCTTTGGGCTTATACATTTCAGGTCATTTAATATCATACGAGAATTGAACAATGCATAGTCAATATTCACTGGCGTTGTAATGTGCTGGCAATTTTATAAATGGGCAAAATTACTGTATATTTTAAGTATCACTTTGATGGGTATATTTGTGCACACAAATTGCGCAGGTTATGTAATGGTAGAGTCTATTTAATTTTTGATTTTTGATTTTTGAAACTATATGGCCTAGCTGGCACAAATTGGATTTTGCAATGTACTGTTCAGAACATTTTGTAAACCTTAGGCCTTCAATTAAGTACTTTTAATATCACCAAAATGCAATGTACAGCAATCACCAGGAAGATTGCTTTGAAGGTCTGACCCATTCAAACACTCTATCATACAATTGATTCCAAGACACTATTGTTTCCTGTATTGGTATCTTTCCTTCCTTCTTTCTATGAGTATTCCTGAATCTCGGAAACCATTCCAAACTACAGTACAGGGATACTCAACAGTGGTAGAATTTATAACTGCAGATGATTTACAATTCACAAAGCATTTTAATAAAACAATTTCATTTTTTTTATTTTAAATTTATTTTATTTAAACTGCAGTGCAAACCTTAACATATTAATTAAAGATATTAAAATTATCATTTCTATAGCGCCTTTACGAAGATCAAAGGGGTTTACAAGGACTAATGGTGAACATTGACTTAAAAAAAGAGATTTTAAGAGTTTTTAAGAATGTCACTGATGGTGAATTGCGTATAGGTTTACTAAGGTTATTCCGCATAGTCAGGCCAAGATTTGAAAACGAATGTTCACAAAATTATTTTTGAGACTAGTTTTTGTTTATAATTTTACCAAAGTAATTCACGCAAGTAACCTGTAGACAGGCGCAAGGTAATTTACACAATTTTTTAAACTTGAACCCAAATGTTAATGTACTGTATTTTTAATATTTAAATATAAATACAGTGAATCCGTTACTTCTAAAATTCTATAGTTATATGGAAACTGTAACAAAACATCAGGACATTGAACACTGTAGAATGAGGATAATTTATCCAATGTCATCTAATTATTAAATATGTTAATTATAGTATTGAAATGATGGACTCATAAACAACTTTTATTGTCATCAGATTAGCTTTGATGAATCATCATAATACGTGATGTTTGTGATGAAAAAAGGCAATTTAATCATGAAATTATCTTTCTCAAAAATTCATAAATCTTTAATCAATAAAATATGTTTAAAAAATAGATAATTTTGCATACCATTTTAAAATCAATAAACATGATAAGGTTTTGAATATATTATTTAAAAAAAAAAAGATTTTATATAAACCATTAAGGAAACATTTTTAAAAATTAAGATAATATAATGTACAGTACTATACTAGGTATGGTAGAACTATGTGTTTTGTATGTCTTTTTCCATTACATCTTTTTCCATTATGTACTCTGTCAGACATGCCAAAGGCAATTACAGATAGACCTTTAGTGTTCAATACATAAAAATCATTTCCAAGGATTGTCATACAGTAGATTATACAAATAAATGACGTCATAGAAAGAATCTTTGTATTACGGTAATACATTATAACTTTGTGATTGGAATTACTATCGTCATCACAATCAATAAATTCAATATGGTTTGGAAGAGTAAAATGAATAATACTGTGTCATAGAGAATATGTTAGAAATAAGTATGGGCATCCTTGTCAACATTGTCTGTGTTGAAAAAAAATATCTTATTTTCTCACATAGTTGACAATGCTGTCAAACTGTAGATTAAACATTAAATCTGCCAACATACTTTGCAACAATTCTTTTTAAAAGCATGAGTACATTTTGGTATTTGAGGTACACATAAAAATGTTGCCATGTTATCCTGTTGTGTATAACTGTAGACTTATATCCTTTTCACACTGCGTTTAAAATTGTTACCACTTGTTACAAGTTGTAACCAGGTTTGATCTCCCAAAGACATGTTTTCACACACGCAATTCAGGCAATAATTTCGCCAGTGTAGCATACTGTAGCAAAACAACAAAACAACCTTTTTGCTACAGATTTTTAAATTTGTGTAGCAAAAAATACAATACAAAACTATGTTTCTCGACACAAAAATCAGTTTGATTAGCAATATTGCTAAACAAAATTTTAAAATGAAATTTTCCCCTGCGCATACACGAACCTTGTAATATCGCGGGAGGACAGAATAGCAATTGAATTGCAATACACGTGACCACAGTAAAAGAATGCGGAACATTTCGTAACAAACACAGGCCTCTTGTTCGGTGTGTTTTTCTTCCGAAATTTCACAAGGGACCCTGGTAAAATCTCTGGACCCCTGTGAAATCTCGGGAGATTTTCCACAAAATTGTCTTCACACTATGCAAACCTGGTTACAACTTGTTACAAATTATTACATTTTGTAGACAATACAATTTTCTCATGCTTTCGATAGCAGTGCACAATTCTGCAGTACTATCCAACCAAACTAAATTATATTTTGTAACCATCCACGGTTGTGCATAGACAATAAATAATTAATTCTCTGATGACTGCAATGCAAAACAATGATTGTAAAACAAAAATAGTTCCTACACAGATTGGTTGTGAATAATTATAAGGAAGTAATAATTCTGTATCACACAAATCTTTGCTTCTATTTCAACAAAATTGACCTTCGACCTGACTCATAGCAAATTATTTATTTAGTATACAATTCTTTATTTTTACAGTAAATTTAACTGTTGTTAAAAATAGGAATAATAGGAATTTAAAATGATACTGTATTGAAAATACCATAGTAATTAACATACTCTTCATTTAAACGTTTAAGTGAGCAAACAAGTAAAGGGCTTACAGTACAAAAAAAAATGTTATGGCATATGGGAAAGGGGAGATTCTTAGGAACAATTAAATCTTTCAGGGAAAAAAAATATGAAAATTTTCTTTCTCTGAACCAAAGATATATTCTATTTTATTTGGCCTTAGTCTTTCCTTTTTGATTATACTTAATTACAGAATGTAGACCACTTCAAATGGCAGAGCTTGTATTGTAAAGCACTTACTGTACTGTACAGTAAATTCACCAAGGACTTGAATACACACAGACATGTATAGGTCAGATAGGAACTCCACAAAACAAAATTCTCAATTTAGAAGATATTTACAATTATGGCAACTGTACATAATTCAAAATACAGAACTCGAAACATGATATTGTAGTTGTTTAATTTAGTTGTTATTTTCATTTATTTTAAAATTGTTTTAAATTCAAAATCTTAGTAAAGAAGTGTCTTAAATCAACTTCTCATGCACATGTTTCAATAACTTGTTCCTACAGGTAATGTCTTTCTGCAATCCTTTGCAGGCAAATTAACTATACAGTCTGAACCTACCTGAAAAATTTGGGCTATTGTCTTCCATAGAACAAAAACAATGATCATAATTAAAAGTCTGTAAACAAAAAACATGATCAAATTAGTAATTTCTTTATGGCTTTTTCTTTATTTCTCAAGTAACATTTCATAAAATTGTCAGTTATCATTGTATCAACAAATGTTCACTTTTGTTTGAGAAGCATGGGATTTAAGAAAAGGCTATCATGAAAGGTACAGCTGTATAGAGACAACAATTTAACCAGTCCATCTCATTTGGGGCAAAGTCCAATTGGAAAACACAAATCTATTTTCGCATTCAACCATGCAAGTGAAACAGAACCAGATCTCAATTGTAGTTTGTACGCACTTTTTTGATCAATGACCTACAGTACGCCTTCCTAATTTATAGACAAAATATCTTTTAATGCAAAGTTCCTAAAACAATGGGTATTGTGGATGGGATGTTTTTGAGGAACTTTTATTCATTTAAACTTGAGTAGACTTTTAATATTTATTTAGTGATACAAATAGACACTCACCTTTTTCGATTTGCTGTTGAAAGTCAATGGCAGGTCAATGGAAACAGGAAATGAAAAAAAAAATACATAAAATGTAATACAAAACTGTGAATTAAATCATTAATATATTCTAGTTCATGTTTACGAAAATAGAATATGAATTTTTAAAAAAAATATTTAAAATGTGTTATTTTATTTATACTGCAGTATGTGATGTAGCATTAATTGACGAATGTGTTAAAATAAAGCAGTGACAAGATTACAGTGGTAGATACTGTAAGGTACTGATGACTTTCTACTTTCAACACAAGGTTCCTGGTTCAAATCATCTATTTTAAGCCACTGGGCCTACAGTACTAAAGCCAAACTCTACTCGCACCTAAATCCGGGACCACTCCCGGGGGGTTTTAACTTGATAACAGTACATCTTTAAAAAGTCTGATTTGCTAGCACTTCTGTTCATCCTTGGCATGGTGGAACATTACTACTGTAGTTCTCAGTAGTACAAACATGCAACTGAGATCAAATTGATAAACCATGAACTCACAAGAGAATGAACTGTATTTACAGTAATAGTAGATGAAGAGATTTTTCTCTTTGGCATGTATGGTGGATGGGCACTATTTATTACCGGTAAGTATGGAGAACGTGGGGGGATGACTTCAAACTGCTAGTAGACTGGAGTATAGTAAATTAGTCTGCAATTATGTCTTTAGGCATGATGTACAGTACACCAGTTTTTAAAAGATCATAATTTACAATTTTCATATAATCTCATGTCTAATCATATTCATAATATAAGTACTGTATAGTATTACTACTGAGTAAAAAGAAAATATTTAAATTAGCTATCTGATTATGCAAACCTTACAGTAGATCAATAGTAGATTATCATGTTTAAACTGAGGTTATCCCCAATGATGTACATCAGTACCTAACTGTATCATTCATAGATAAATTACACTAGGGTAACTAAATAAAACAGATAACACTCAATATGTAGTTAGTGTGTAAATTTAATTTTGGAGACTGAAATCAAGTCAGGGTTATGGATTCTGCTGCATAACACCGAATAATCAATTTTGTTTCTGTATTTTTTTTTTCTTTTTACTACAGGTCATCTATGTGGCAATGCATTCTATCTAGCTGTTGAAAAACCAGTTTGACCTCATCAATATCACTATGCATACAAAAACTAGCGACATATGAATTGACCATTCGCTTTTATTATATTGTAACCTAAAACATATTCCTGTCCACCTTATTATACTGTATCACTATCACCTTAACTTATTACTTGATTGTGATAATCTCGACGCCTTCTTTCCTCTGAAAAATTAGTGTTCTTCTTCATGTTTCCATATTAAGATAAACATCTGATGGAGGCCCTTTTTTCTCTTTTTAATTAATCTTTCATCATGGAGTTATAAAATGTTATTTTCAAATGTTGTTTCACACTTGAACAACTCTCTCACTTTATAAAAAATTTACTCACTATCAATTCTTTTCAAATAAATTTTTAAATGTACAGTATTTGTTCAGCAAGACAAAAATCATTTTTATTTTTTATTGGCGCAATACAAATGTTTGTATTACTACAGTATTATTTATAATAAACTGACTGACCAGTGACAAGGTTTGAATAAAGTAATTTGGTACTAGATGTACTGTATAAAGTACAATAGGTGTCTAAGACATCCCCATGGCCTCTATTTTGATTGGTTAATGAATCAAATTAGCCAGAAGCATTTAGAGAACTGTGTAAATGTACTAACTGTATTTAATCTTAAAACAAACATCTAATGTAAATCTAAGAAACGTTTGTACAGATACAGTATTTAGAAGGTTGAACACATTTTGGGGAAAAGATGGTGTTCAATGGGTTGGGTGTATTATTACATGACTGATTTGTATTAGCTGCTAAATTGTGTTGTTATTTAATATTAAATTTGAATTTCCTACTGTATTAATAATAACATGGTTTAATTGTCCTAATAATAATAGCAATACCACACAATTGTTTAAAAAGTTGTATGGATTACACTGTATGTATCATGGGGGACCTGTATACCATATTTTTTAAGGTAATATGGAAACCAAAACAGGGATGTTTTTTTTATTATCATCATGTACAGTAATTTTAAATATTATTCTTTAAATTGTAAAAAGTCCTGCAAAATGGAGGCGAGTACTGTAGACCAAGTGTTTTTGTTTTCTGTCAACTCATCTCTTTTAACTCAATCAGCATGTACAGTATTTTCACATTTTGTTTTAATAACCAACTAACAACTACCGGTAGTAGTAGTAGAAGTTCTACTAATATTTAAAGCAAAGTCTTCTAAACATACATAAACAGGTTTGGGAACAGACTGTCGTACAGTAAGCTTTCTTATATAACTTTTATGTGAATGTTGGGTTATGGACATCAGTTCAGTATTGTATTTGGATTTCAATCTATGTTTTTATCTATTAATTTGTTGCTGAAAGCGCTTTACAAGTTAATAACACCAACTAACCACAGGGCATAATTTTACCTGTCACATTTAATCAGTCCATCTTACTGAGCACCAAAGGAACACAACAATATTCAGTTATGATATTAAGATTTTATAGGCCAGGGTAAATTTTAGGGTAACATTAAACAATAACAAATTATACACACAAATTTGTGTAATTAATATAAATTGTTTATCTTTTAATCTTAAATCAAAATCTATTTTTGGCCACATGAAAAAAATGTGCAGAAATAATGTTTTATATAATTATTATTAAATTCTAAAAGTCTATTCGTTAATTAGGCACATCAGAATGCTGAAAATTGACTTGTTTCTATTTTTTGCGAATTGAAAAACTGCACAACCAATCGTATCTTAGGAAATAAGTCCTGACGTCCTGAATCGAAAATCGCAGCTATTTTCTTGTAAAAGGGTAGTGCAATGTTTTTTCTCTGCTGAACATTGGATTCGTGAAAATAAATTTGCCTAGTGGAAAACATGCTTTAGTATTCAACCTCTAGTAGTAGATCAACAATGGTGTCTAATCTGATTATCATTCTACATGCCAATTATAATCAACAAACAATACATAATCACATGTACATATAGTGAACTATAGGTGCTTAGCCAGCGTGAATATTCATAATTCAATATTATTATTTCTAACTGCACTGATTCTTTGCAATCACACAGTTATAACTCTCTGTTTTCATATCCTGTTTAAAATCACATCAATAATGTAACAACATACAGTAGTAATTTTTTAGTTAAAATATTAAATATTTTTATCAATATTCGACGTATTCAAATATAATTTTAATATCATTTATTTTATTTTCTTTAGTTATTTATTATAAAGCCGGCGTTAGATCTCATGACATTGGCGTTGATGCAATTGTACGGTTCATTACTATCAATCAATGTAGTCATATTTGCATCATAATAGAATAGGCCCAGATGTATGGAAAGTAAACAAAGAGTGAGAGTGGACATATTATGCATGATTTGATTCATAAATATACATTTCACCACACAGTGTTGTCCTAGTTATTTGTTATTACTTTCAGTGTTCACATAATAATAGTAGTACTAGTATAGTAGTGTTCTCTAAAATAAGAAGAGTCCTTCTCAAAAGAATGCAAATTATTTAAGGGCCAGTGATGTGTCTGTACTTCCAATAAGAACCAAGCCCTGGCCCACTCAAAGGTTCAGGTAAATTTTAAAGGCCCATGTACAGTAGGATGGTCAAGCTGCATTCACGACTTCTTTATTAAAATAATGATACTTCAATCAAGTGTTTAGTTGCCATCCTCTAAAGAATGGGTACCAAAAAAGGTCTGCAATAAAGATATTATGTGTGCCTCTCACAAAAATGCCTACTGTTTAGTGACTGTTAGTAATATATGGTCAAATCTCCCAATACCATTTTACCAGACTCTCTGGAAACCAGAAACTCTCCCAATTACCAGATTTTTCTTGAAGTACAGTAGTCGAACAGTCCCAAATTCATTTTTACCAATAAAAATGCATTCCGAATACCAGACTTTTTCTGAAACCCATTTCATATTTGGCCAGCCCAAAGGAGTCCGCTATTGGCAGAGCTGACTGTAGTATAATGCGAGTACAGTTTAGTTGCATACGTAGTTAGTAAATATGGACTAGCAACTTTACAGGGCCGAGATACTAAACTACCAGTTGTATCCTGTATGCAATACTGTTTTGTAAACAATTTTATCTCCACAATGATAAATCCAGCAATTAGTATTGGCCTTATCACATAAGTCTGCAACATTGATATACAGTAGGTACAGTAATGTATATTATGTACAGTAGAAAGGAATGGTATTGACTACAGTGGATTGTAAGACATCAAAACCAAGTGTTGCGGATGATTGAGTTTTTTTAATTTTAAATGTGTTTTACCATAAGGGTTTACTTTTTGTGTGTCTAAAGTTGTTTTTAATAAGATGGCACAGTCTTGCAGGATTTGTCAACGGGAAGGGTGGGTTATTCTGAGTATTTGGACAGTACAGTGGGAAACACATGGTTGCGGATGCCAAGAAGAACAAAAGAAAAAAAAACTATATCACTCTAACTAACGTTCAATAAAATGTCAGTACTAAAGACATGTGTGATGTAATTTTTTCAAAACAATAACAATACTAAGTCTGTATTGTAATCCAAAAGTTGCCCGAGAATCTATGTTTTATGCTACACATTGTTTGATGACAAGCAATCATACATTGATGAGAGAGGAACTGGCTGTCACAATGGCAGATAGGAAGTTATGGAGGAATCTAGTAATACAAGTTCAGGTACTGTATGTCCCGGACTAAGTAAGTAAGTTTGATGATAAAGAGGATGTTTAAGTGATGATAATTTAGACTTGTGTGATACTATAGTGATGGTCACAATGGCAGATAGGAAGTTATGGAGGAATCTAGTAATACAAGTTCAGGTATGTCCCGGACTAAGTAAGTAAGTTTGATGATAAAGAGGATGTTTAAGTGATGATAATTTAGACTTGTGTGATACTATAGTGATGAGAAAACGAAATTGGTATTGCTGATTTTATAATTTAATAATAAAAAAATGCCAGTAATAATAAAAACAATGAATGAAATATAATTTGTTCGGTTCCAACATCACTGACACTTACCGGTCTGACCCTTTTCCTGAAAACGGCAATAAGTATGTAGTATTTCCTTCCATTTCGACACAACATTTTGTTCCAAGGCTTATCTCTGTAGAAAATACAATTTAATTAAATACAATATTTCTGCAATTTCGAAATATGTCTTTAGAAATAGGAAACTCCAGATGGTATAGAGAGAAAAAAATTGTGCAGTTTGTCAGAGCTCAGGAAATGAAAACAAAAATTAAAATTGAGCACTAGATCTTGTAATAGAAAACAAAGGACGTAAAACAACTGCAGGATTTGTGTAAATATGTAAATTTGCCTACAGTAGTACAGTATAAGAACAACTTTTTGCAGTTGCTTAAAATGTATATTTTACAGAACAGAATTTACTGTAGGTGTAAACTGGGTTATGATTGGTTGGTTAAACTTTTGCAGGAATCTAACAAGTTTAAGACCTGAAGTTGGCTTCTGGTTTTTGGTAAACTACAGTATTTTGTAATAATTGTGAATGAACAATCACAATTTGGCATGTTAATTAACACCTGCCTGCAAATCCAGAAATTGCTGATTAGAAAGGAAGAGGATGTTGATATTACTTTTTTCTAGCCTACTTACTTACTACTACATCAATACAAACACAGTTGAATTGGTATAATAATCAAATACCAGCACAATTAATATAATAATAATATATAATATAGAGGCTATTGACACTGTCTGTAGGTTTAGATATGGTTTTAGATATACAGTAGGCCTACCTCTCTTTTTCTGGCTGGCTGGGGGTATGTTTCAATTCTACAATACTTATTATAAGATAAGGCTAGGAGGGCCTAGTAGGCCTAGCCTACTAGAGTACAATTCAATAAATATTTCATGTAGGCCCTAGCTAGATATTAATTATTATTTGTTGTCCTTTTAATATTATACGCTAGGCCTATATGCTATTGCTATAAACAAATATTTATTTAATATTTATTTAATTCTTCTATTATTAAAAGACAACTTTACAATATGGTACTCTACATCAGAGCTGGTGGTAACCAACCAACTTCACACAGTGATTGGCACCGCCCGTTGAGGCATGTCATTACATCATATTCATAAGAAAGAAGATGGCTCAGCCTACCTCGCCTGTTGAAGGGTCGCACACGGACAGCCACTTTCACTTTGCTCTTTGAAGACATGATTGCGTATATAACACATATATTTATAATTGGAAAATTAAATCATCATTTTAAAAATATATATCATCCAAGAGATTCCATTTTAGATAATTCCGACAGCAGATACACAGCCAAGAAAACTAGACCAAAGCCTCCCTTACTTTTTATCTCCGATTGATGTTGTGTTGTGCACACTTGCAGATTCTCTCTAGATGGCGCTATAACAAATTATCATCGCCCCCGACAAGCAGCTTCTTCAGCACATGTCATGTTGTTGGTTGAAAAACTGGGAAAACCCAGGGAAGGTCTTTGGAAAACCCAATTTAATGACTACGGTCCACGGAACATTGTCCCTATACATTTGTATTGACCTACGTAGAAAACCATATTGTATTTAATGATGATTCATGAATTTGGTAAATGTAATCTCTTTCCATCACATTATTTATGGATGTGGATACACAAACAAATTCCAGTTTGTTGTAGAAATAAAAAGTTACCTACCTATTAATTATAGGAAAAACCAATACAATTGTGAATGTTGTTGTAGTATCATTTTCATCTACCAATGAAATATTCTCTTCTTCCTTAATGAATACAAAACATTCATTGTGAAGACAACATACTTTCTTCTAAATGATACAAACAGAAAATCATGTACTGTATCATATTTATTTATCTCAACAAAAAGCCAGCCTGCTATTTTTTATCTTGCCAGACATCATTAAAACTCGCATTTATTTCATGCTTGAAGTTGTTTTATACTGTCCTATACATAAAACGTGCATCGAGTGGCTGATAAAAATCTAGGTTTGATAAAGGGTAGCCTGAACATACGTGAAAATGAAATCAAATATTATGATACTAAATTAACAATATGTACTTATGACTAGGTAATTTTTTTACTTCAGGAATGTTGTCAAATCTAGGCGGTATTTTTGAAACACAATAAACAAGCAAAAAAACAAACAAACTTTAGATACAGTTTTATTTTATTTTTGATTCGCAAACAAATGTTACAGGATTTGAGGAGTATGCCAGACTTGGCATCTAGTAATGCCTTGTACAGTGTTCTTCTGCATCTTAAGTTTCTGTTGCTTTTTTCAGATAGTATTCTCCTAATCCTCTTTCATGTATGAGCTAAGCAACTCATCACGTTTCTGCGTGATACGAGCCTCACGTCTCTTGCGAGCTTCCTTTGTCTTTTGTCTTCTTGCTTCAGCTTGGTCACTGAAAATAAAAAGAAAAAAGGATTATATTCACATGAAATTCTAATAAAACTACTGTATATACCAATCTACAGTTAACATTATAGCATTACAGACGAGCGAAAATTGTAAGCAAAAGACTCCGTGGCTTTTCCCATTTACACAGCGCGCGGAGTTCGCGAACAGAGTGGTGGAAAGTAGGTGCGTGTAGGCCTCGAGGCTAATGCATGTTACAGTCACTGCTGGCCTGGATGTGACTGACTGTCAGTAGGCCTAGCACACACAGGCCTAAGTTTTAGAGGGAATTGTTGCCTAATAATGTACTAAAATGTATATTTTCTTTTCACTATCCTTATACGAACATTAGTCACGTCGTAGGTGTTTGTATTTCTGAATAAAAAGAAGAAGAAACTATAGGCTAGGCCTACTACGGCACTCTCGTATTTATTGTCGTCTTTCACTCGACGGACGCAAAAAAAAGTTGTTGATAGATGACGTCATTTCAATCATTGGCCAGAATCCATAATTACCACGCGGTATTCTCAAAATCGAATCTGTTTCGATCCTCTGCGGATTTCCGCTCAACCGCTCCGCGTTCTGTGTAAATGGTCGTAAGAAATAACATAGCTCCTATTTTTGCGTTTTCCGCTCAACTTTACCGTTACCGCTCGTCTGTGTAAATTGGCCTTTATAGGCTGTTATGCCACACTGCCATTCGCAACAAAATACAGAATATTAAATCGGTAATTAGCGATCCTGATACTAACAGTTAACATTATAGTAATATATAAGGCTGTTGTGCCACACGTCATTCGCAATAAAATATAGAATGGAAGTATGTTTCCATATGTGCTTGATCCAAAAATGTGGTAACAATATGTATAGTGCTTCGAGGTCTCACAACATTAAGCTGCTCTATAAATCAAGGATATTATTATATCTAAACGGTAACATTAGCATTCCTGATATTGATGTGTTCTGTGCAACCAAGCAGGATTGGGCTGTCCAGATCATTCATTTACACATAGATTGCAATCAGTTAGGATTACAGTCACTATTCCTGGTCTAAAAAAAAACAAATTGACCAAAACTTACGAAAGGAGTTTGCTTCTGGCATTCTCCGCCTTCTTTCTGTGAATGTACTCCATGAGTACTCTCTTATTTTTGAAGACATTACCCTTTGACTTGAGGTAAAGTTTGTGATATAAGTGGCGATCGATCTTCTTGTTCTCTCTGTACTTTCTGAGAAGACGTCGCAGGACACGCATTCTTCGGATCCAGATAACTTTGGTTGGCATACGGGCATTAGCAGTACCTTTTCTTTTACCTAAAATGACAAGTACATAATAATAAAAATGTTAATGTTTTAGACAATTGTGCCAATCTGACAGTAAAATAAAATAAAATTTGTCAGCTGCTGCTTTTACAGATTTTTTTCCCTTGATTGACACTAAAGTGTTTAAAGCTCTGCCTACAGTACCCAACTTTATGTGACAAAAATATGTGCCCAAATATGGTAGTGATATGCCCAAATATGGTAGTGATATGACATCATGAGTAGAAACATGACAAACTCTTGCAAACGTGTTGGATTGTTAACAATTGTAAATGTTTTTTCCGAAATGTATAATAAAATAAAATGTTTATATATAAAAAAAACAGTACTGGGTTTGACAAATAGCATTAATTTCGTGAACTGTTTTCCTGGATGATCATACAATAAAAACGGTAATGTTGAGAGGTGTTTTTCTGAATGATCATACAACGGTACTGAGTTTGACCAGACTTTTGCCTATCCTTGGATAAATCTGATCAGTTTTAATTAATTACACCGAACTTACCGTAACCGGTATGACGTCCTTTCCTGCGTGCTTCTGTATTCTTGCGTACCCTGGCTCTGGAGTGCACAACCACAGGCTTTCGAATAATCAAACCATCTTTGATTAACTTTCGTACATTTTGTCCTGAAACACACAATTTTTACATTAAAAAAACATGAAATGTTTTAATCTAATGTTCTATTACACAAACTATGGCAGAGAAGTGCCTTAAAGATGTGCTGATGGATGCAGTCTGTACTCCACCACTCAACTCGTGTCTCACTTTTAATGTAATACTTACTTGAATTCGCATTTGCAATTTCAGTGATTTCATTTGGATCCAACCAAATCTTGTTTTTGCCACAGTTCAGAACGCTGGAAGCCAGACGCTTCTGCAAACGGAGATTACTGCAAAAAAGAAAAGTCAAGATATGAAAGTGGTAATATAATATGCACATTATGGAAACAACTCAGGAACTGGAATTATCAATTCATTAAAAATTTGACCTACCATCCACATTCCAAAACATTTACTCCTCTTAGACTACCGGATTAGGCCAAGTTGAGCCGCCGCCAGAAAAACATTATTTTCTATGAAACGCCAAATGCTTACTTTCGCCGGTGCTCGTTTCTATTTATATTAGGCTAATTATTAGATATATCGATGTATATTCCAAAGTTTATATATCACGGTTTTTAGTATATATTATTAAATATTATAATTAAAGACTATCTGACTTGTAGATTCCAAAATATAAAGCTTAAAACATGACCGAAAATGATCGTTTTTAGCCAAAAATGACGTAAACATGTTGCCCCCTCAGGCGGCAGTTGTATGAACTCCTAGGCCTACTCCATTTTTCGGTAAAATAATTGCATAAAATCACCGTTTTTTAGTAAAATATTTTGTGTATTAACATTGTAAAATTCAATAAAATATGATATTAAAAGATAGAAAATAAAAAATAATTATTATTTAACCTCATTCGAATAATATCAATACTCTATTAGTTCTGAGAGACAACATGATTTTACGTGGTAGGCATACACGCGAGAAAAATATTATGGAGTGCACTGCATTTTTACCTCAATGAAAGATTAAAAACAATTAAATTATTAAATATGACTACTTTCCTTTGCTGTGTTGTTATGGCGGTTCAAACCAACAAAATTGTAGTATGTAATTATTATTTATTTTCATGACCCAATAAACCTAAAGACCATGAACTTATGTACTAGGACACCACTCTATCACTACGCGAAATGTCGTAAAAGACGCACTGAGCGTTTCATAGAAATTACCGGCGGCTCAACTGGTCGGCGGCCCAACCAGTCATATCCCAGACTACCTACCACACAGAAATGTTATGCGATTCAAATGTTCATTGCTTGTTTTTTTTTTCAAATTGTATTTATATTTTAACCTCACAAAAAATACTGGCAAGGGACCTGCAACCTAGTAGGTAGTAGTAGTATTCCTGGCTAGTAGTAGGCTAGGCTTCTTCAACTCAATTAAATGCTGTCCCTTTTTTTATAAACTTTACTTTTAGTTTACAAAATCGTGGCGTGCATGATGCAGGAAGCACGAAGACGAAGTGAAAGCTGGTTTATTAATTAAAATGGTGGTGGCAAGTGTAGTAAGGCAATGTAATGCACTTTCGTACTATTCTAGGGCCATATCAATTACTTTCAGTTTTGCATCTTTGAGCGACACCTCTTATATTATAAGCTAGCCTAAACATCATTGGTTACCCATCATTCACAACCTACCACCCCGACCCGCCTCAAAGACACACACACGAAGTAGACATAAAAAAAGAACTCGACTGGCCTAACTTAATGTTCAAAATACAGATAATCGATTTCCCTAAACAGATATGTTTATCAAAAGGATGGATACACAAATGTTATTAGATCAGTTAGTTTACTAATTTCGACGTCATTTTACACATATAACGTTAAATTAACCTGTATTTTACACACACAACTTACCTCATTTTGCCAAGATGGCTGACACGAGGTAAAAGGACTGACAACTAACCGACCACGTTCAATGGAAAGTAGTACTATTTTTTTACAAATTAAAATGTTATTAATTTATTCTTTATATCATCTGTGATGTTTTAAAAATAATTTTTACTTCTCAAGTACTTATATAACTGACATAAATGACGTGCACATAGTAGAAATTAAATGTTTTATTCAGAAATATTATTACGCATGATTGTGAAATGGCTATTGTTTATACTAAACGACTGGAAAAAAGTCTAAATGTTATTCTCGAAAATGTATAATTATTGGTGGCGGTGGTGGTGAAGTACGATCAGAGCCATATATAAAGAGTTACGACATTGAAAATTAGAAGCCATTTTTGTGTCAAAGAATTCGCACGCTGAGGGCGCGCGCGTCTCTTTTGTATAGCGTTTTCCTGTAGTTCCATCAAAGATTATATAGCGCCGCTACGCTATACAATCTTTGGTTCCATGCATTATTTTTAGATTTTGTTGTCAATGAAATAACGCTTAGATTCCGTTTTTATTTTAGTAAATAATGTTATTAATGGTATTAATTTGGTAACATATATATCATTGTGTCTATAATAACAAAAGAATAAATGCTAGGGCCTACATGCAAGTCAGGATACATCAAAGCATGAACCAATACAAAAAACACACAAATTCACCCCACTTTTTATACAGTATGCTCTCCGTGTGTTTTTGATACAAACTTTCCGAGACTCGTTCATCATTTCATTTGTAATAATTTGCCTTTATTATTTTAATATTGTTCATACCTATTCAATATATTAAAAAATATATCCACGACACTTTATTAGTTTCTTTAGTCATCAAAGCATGCATTATGAATTGAAAATATTACATAATTGTTATTAATAGGACCAAAGAATATAAATAGGTAAAGAATCAACAGTACGCGCTGTTATACATAGAAGGATAGGAAACGGAACTGTTGTATCTTCTCCTTTTATTATCTTTGATAGGACGTAGCAAAGAACTTATAACACAAGAATCTCCTGTTCTTCAATTTGCATTCAAAACACAGTATCGGAAGTACAGGGTTAAAAGGTCAAACTGGGGGACGCCATTTCACAGCATGGAGCAGCGCCCCCTCCAAACTAGGAAGTCAATTACTCTACCCCCCCTAGAGTATTAGCACAACCCCTCTATGATTTTGACTTTCTAATTTGATGCGGGCGCCCTACTCCTCAGTCAATTACTCTATCCCCCCTAGAGCATTACTCACAATGGCGCCACCCATAGCTCTATTCTATCCCACAATGCCTTTCGAAATTGTTACGCGCTTCGGACGAACAGGAGATTCTTGTGTTATAAGTTCTTTGGACGTAGTTATGGGATGTTTCGTTCCAAAATTAATCAATCGAACTTTATAATGTACTAGCGCACGCGCGCGCAATATTCTTTGCCGCAAATACTTCTGTACGCTGTGCACATCGATATGTCACCGTAAAATTTGCAATTAAATTTTTTTAAATATAAGAAAAAGTTTAAATTATTTTCTTGCTCCTATACTTTACATGAATTAACGGAGACAAGTTTGACACAAATTGATCTGCATATCAAGTGACTACTATAATCCAATGTCGTAACTCTATGACTCTGGTTTTTTCCATAACCTTATCGTTATATCATGGACCTAGGCCTATTTTATTACCTTCTTAGCCATTTTTATTATTCTCTGTAATTTATTTGAATTATTCTTAGATAAACTATTTATAAGCCATACAATACAGCAAAATGTTAATATGGACTGTATCATAGCCTGTGGAATAGAGACAGCGCATCTCTGCCAATCTTAAAGTTTCTTAATTTCCTTAAGAAGTACAATCTTTTGGTTTGCCTTCGCATAGACTTTGGCAGTGTTGGCATTCCATGACAGTTTTTCATCTATCCATACTCCTAAATATTTATGTTCTAGTTGTGCGGACATCATTATCTTGATATTTAAAGGTATCAGTTGCCTCTTAATTTTACGAAAATCAAACACAATTTCCTTCCTTTTAGACAGTTCATATCACACCAGTTAATTATATTATTAGCTTCAGTTCTATATGTGCTCTTTCTCAGATATACATATAAAAACGCATACTTTTGTAGACTTTCCCTAAGTCTGTATTCATTGTCTTTTTTTATTTGTTCGTTTATTTTTCGATTTTTGTCTCAAAAAACTCATGTAGTTATACGTAAGAAACGCCATATGTGCCAAAATATTTATCTTTTTACTAATATTAACACAAAACTCCGTCTGGAACCCATACTAATACTTTTGGAATGCGCAGTGCTATTGTTTGTGTTATAATTGCTGCGCAATCAAAATGTTTGCTTCCCGCTTAAAAATAATCCCTAAATACTGATACCAAACACGTTTACATAATATGACATTACATGAAATATTCCCAGTATTGTTTTATAAAAGTCGAAGTCGAAGTTTTCTGTTGCTTGTGTATTATGAATGATAATAAATGGTGAATGGAAAATACTAAAGAGTCATGGTGCCATGCCGTTCCATTAGGACAGAAGAGTCAAACTTGCCATGCAGTGTAGTAGAAGATAGTGGCAATAGATGATAATGCCTACGGTGGTAGTGTTTGTTGAATTATCTCTGTTTGTGGTGGTTCGGGATTTCATTTTGACAGGTAGGTAGGCCTACTGCTTGAACACTGAGTACCTTGCCTTTTGATAATAAACTCAGATTTTGAATAGGCAATTGTTTTTCCGTAGGGAAAAAAAATAATGTTTTCACTTTCAAAAAGACAAAATAAGCTTCCAGTCAATTTGAATATTTTTGCTTTACATTTAGTAGAGAAGTAGATAATTTTTTGTATCGATCCAATTTTTGATCAAGTTGAATATGTGATATTGAATTGGTATGTTTATATTCATGTGTACAAAATTAAATTTCCACGATGACATTTGAGGTCGATGTCCACTGACCAGCCAAAATTACCCTTCCCCACCCAAGCTCACTTCCAGGTAGATCTTGAGACCCATAACTATCAGATGTGTGAAGTGAAATCAATTCTTTTATTTTCACAGAATGACTTTAGTTAAATTATCTAATTTTGAGATATCAACAATTTCGGAAAATCGTCCATAATAGGCCTACACCTAATTGAAAAAGTTTTGTAGGCCTACTGGGTGTTTGTAGATTTAAAATTATTCCTAAAACCCCCTCCTATATAACGCAATTAAGAAGTGTTGGTGGTGGTTTCGAGAAATATCGAAAACATGGGTCTCTGATGTTGGGGTCTTTATTTTCGTACCATCCGTGAAAAAAACACGGTCACCACATTTGGCTGTATGAATGTTATGAGGTAGGCCTACTCGGACATGGTGGTGTTCTCGGCAAAAACGTCCCGTCACCTGTGAAGTGTTTTAATACTTAGGCCCCTATACATAAATATGCAACATTGACAATTCAAACAACCACAAATCTTTTCATTTCATTTATTTTTCTCTCTTTTTCTTTGTCTCCCACTCGCTATACTCTCCTTTATTTTCTTCATCATCAACCCGGTACTTCAGTGTCCAGTTAAATCCGCCAGGAGGACGCTCGGAGTTGCCTTAGAAAGGCTGATCTGGACTAGTAATACGTCTAGGCTGTTGTATTACTGATCATCACATTTTTGTGTTTTTATGATGAATACAAATAGTAAAGATGATGTAGGCCTATTGTCCACCAAAAACATGAAAATGAAGATTAATTTATTCAGACTTTGCAGTTTTAATAAATTATTCACTCCCGTAGGAAAAACCTTAAAAAAAATAATTAATTAATTAAGTTTTTACTTTTTTCAGTTTCAAACAAAAACCCATTCTGGCAGCCAATTTGGACTTTTTTTTTGCTTTAAATTACAGTTTTTCGGGTGAATATTTTTCGATTTAATTTTTGGTCAATAACTATGTGACATTGACATATTATTCATTTTTCTAAATCAAACTATTGAATCATGAAAGTGGGTTTTGTGAAAATAACTGTGTATATTATTATTATATTATTATCTGGTTTGAACATGGACAATGAAAACTCGTGCTATGTATTTACTCCGTCACGGTTCATTTACTTCCAGGTACAGTACGCTGTACGTCGCCCATATCATGTATTCATCGTCCATTTGGTCAGCCTCTCCTCTTGCAGCCTGTTGATGTTATGTATGAGCAGAGAGATTCAGAAGCCACTTGACTCATCATGATCCATCGATAGTGTGGTTAAATTGTGGACAGCGAAAACCAAATATGTGTTGTAAAATGGCATGTCACGAGGACATTGTAAATGAAAATGCAGTACTGCCAGAGAGAGCCGCACTTAATTGTACTTAAATCCCAAGTAGGTACAATCATTTTCAGATACTCTGTGCATGGAGGTATGCTCTGTGACTACCATACAGTGTGAACGAGCTGCTATTGTATAATATAGACTTAGGAGGCATTGAGATTATCTTTAGGATTAGAAAGTGGATAAAACTAGTGAATAGTGAAAATCAAGTCTTGACCCTCTTTAAAAATTTGGGGGAAAAATCAAATTAAATGTGAATACAATACACTTGTCGGTCATTGCAACAAATTGCAAAATAATTTTTTTTCGAAAAATATCAACTTATTGAAAAGTATTCATTGACTTATAAATTATAATTATACTTCACAAACTAGATGTGTGGCTAATCTCGGATTGTGCCATAAAATATGAACATTATTTTCACATGTACATGGTACTATTCATTGATGATTGTACAGCGTAAATTTGCGGAATATATGCAGTGGTAAGTTTCTTAAGTTTTAAGAGTATGCTTAATCGGTAAGTATGACGAGAAATCGTTCAAGAAAACGTTAATTATATGTTTTTTCTCTTTTGTAGAGTTCACCACTACTTTTATTCATATTAACTTCAAAAGATCAATACATTATTTCACATACATTATACACTAGATGTCCCCGTGGCCTCCCCCCCCCCTCCCTCGCAATATACTCAATTACTAGATTTTAGCACTGTTAAAGTCTATTTAAGGCTAACTCAGACAGCGTCGTGCGACGAGGCCCGAAGAGTCATCTCATCGGGAGAAGATTAAACATAATGTTTAGAGTTCTCCCAACAACCTAAAAATTACGGCCGATGCTATCTCAAGATGGCTCGTCTCGTCAAGATTCAACTCAGACAGCACCAACGCGTCAAGACGTTTTGTCGGTCCTTGTTGTGCGATGCTGTTTGTCTTTAGGCCTACTGTATGTACCATCAGATCAGCTAGGGGGGTTGGTTCATTCGAACCCTTGAACTCCCCACAGTGTTTACGGGCTCAATCTCAGTTGGTGTTAGGATGCAGTGTGCCATAAAGATTTAATACTAAAAAGTGTCACTTAATGTATATATCTTCTTGACTTTTATTAGAACAACTTTACAATCACTCAACACTAACAGTAGGCTAACACTCAAAAGAAGAACAGCAATATTAGTAGCAGTTGGTATGTGTGGCCAAGCAAAAAACTAATAAATACCAAATTTTGCTCACTGGTCCGCAATTGCTAATTCATATTTTCAGGTTGATATAATAATGACACATACCAACAACAAAATGGTCTCTCAATCGGTATCTTCTTTCTAAGTATACAAAAATAAATGTTTACCTTATATTTTCTGCTAAAGATGGTTTGAATGTGTACTTCCAGTCAACCAAAACAGAAGTCAAACTGAGAGGGTAGCATATCAAGTAACGACACACCCCTTCACGTGGCGTGGAAGAAATTCTGTTTATTATATTGACGTTAGAATAACTTTACGCTTACAAAAAAATAACTCCAAGTTATAGAACCATGTAAGCATAGTATATAAATTGTCTGTGTCCAAATTATCTAAAGTATACATATATAAACAAGATCTTTACTCATTTATTTTTTCTACTAAATGAACGAGGCCTGATTTATTTACATAATCACGATCAAAGAGCGTGTTTTAATTGGTGGCGCTTTTCTTCACGCTACGTGGCAAAAATAGATACCTATTTTTGTTAGTGGAAAATTTTACGGTTAAATTACAAAATTTAATCATTATGGCACCCTACATCAGTAAGTATAAATGACCGTGAAAAGCATAAACTTTACTTTGTTCGGTAGGTATTAGTTTAAAGTTATTTGAAACTAGCTTGAATGCGTCAGTTGAACAAGCACACCGAGTTAGCCTCGCATTACCGTCTTCCTGCAGTCTAGCATGATGCAAAGGCCCGTAAGTCATCAGTATTGTTGGTCTCTGGTTTCCACAGAGGCCTAACCACTTTTTGAAACATAGAACAACATTGAAGTACTTACAGCCTAAATATTCAATCTCTATCAATATGATAAAGTGTAAAGATTTTTTTTGGTGCTGATGGGCTATGGGATGTGAACCAAATGCGGCCATTCTCCATTCCCTGTTAAATTTAACACCCCTCCCCTGTTTTCCCACTCTTTCCATCAAATAGTAATAAAATAATAACCTTTTTTTTCAGTAAATCTATCCGAAATTGACATAGCAGCATATGTGATAAAGAGTCATTTACCTGTAGGCCTACTTGCATTAACCATTATGTTGTAAGTATTAGTTAATATAGATTTTACATAGTGTACATGTAGGTGTATGATAATGATTACAATTTTAGAATTGTTCCAAAATTGTACACAGTCTAATTATTTCTATGTAGTTCCATTGTGTTGTACCTTGCTGAAAATCCTGAAATTCAGCAGCTGGTGTGCCTGACGGCTGATGTGGTCTACAAATTCCTGATATGGAAAGGCCTTACCATGTGGAAATTTCTAATGAAGAACAGGTACATTTTCTTTTGCTGTAATTAGCATAGGCGTTTATTGTTCATAAAGGTTAGGAGGTGGGCATTTATTTGAGGGGGAATTTATTCAAAATGATGTTCTATGGGGGAGGGGGAATTTATTCGAGGGAGGTGTTTATTCAAATAAATCTGGTAATTGATAATCTGAAGTCAATGTAGGAAATACAATGTGTTGCATTTTGGCTATCAATCATACAAATGTACAGTGAAGGTAGTGAGTGTTGTATGGCATTTTGCCACACTGCTATATTACATATTATATAACACCTAAATAAATTCCTGTCATTTGATTGGACGATTGTGGGTCACATGGCGTGCAATAGTACGCACTATTAAACGATTGTTTAATAGTACTTTTTGAAACATTTTTGTGTACGAAAAAAAAAACGTCTCGCGGATGAAAAAAAATCTAGTACACAAATTATCCTATGATATGGCTCTGTACTGTGAAATACAACAGCGCCACCTGTCGTCTGGTCTCAGTTTCATTTGTAAACACCACCGCGAGATATGCAACAGCAGCAGATATTTGTGTACGATTTGGACATTATGTACTAATTTCATTCAAAAAGGCATTTAAATTAGCTTTAGATCGTTTTTAGGATTTTGATTAATTAATGGGGACATCCCTACAAGACGTGGAATTGTTGGAAAAACCATAATTAGCTTAGATAAGTTCCAATTGTCTGTCGTAGTTTTGCCTTTCAGCCAAGCTAGTACTAGGCTACTAGGTCTAGCCTAGGCCATGCTAGTATTAGGCTAGGCCTAGCCTAGGCGTTTTAGCCTTGCTAGGCCTAGGATTGTTTGGTCGTTTGTTGACATAATTAACACAAAAGTAGGTGTGTTTACGAAATCCATATAAATATAACATTTAATATAAAATTATTAAAAAACAAATGTTACTGTTTTTAATCAATGTGTGTGAAGGAAATGTAGTAAGCTTTGGCTAGGGCTACCTTTTATTTGATTCAAATAACTAGAATTTATTTAGATGTTATATAAAACAAATAATGAATGTTTTGTATTCGTGTAATGGTACAAATAATGGCACTTGGTGAATGATGAAAGGTTATATCAACTCGGCGTTGCCTCGTTGATATAACCTTTCATCATTCACCTCGTGCCATTATTTGTACCATTACACTCATAAACATTCATTATTTGTATACTATATTACATATGTAAATAATAGAAATTGATTGGTTGAAATGGCATCATCTGACTACTGTATCACATATTGCGTTATGATGCTCCATCAGGTGGTTATACATAATATGTGTTAACATCATGGGTAAACAGTCATTTATTCATAGAACCTGTAGTTACGATGTTAACATCAATGTAATCTTTATAGGCCTCTCTGGAGCCTGTGTAAATATTACTGACTTGTTCAAAGATTTTAATTCTATTTAATGCTGTTACGTATTTTTACCAATGTAACAATTTGTAATATACAGTATTTTGTAAACTTAATGTATGTGTAAATGTGTTATTTCACCCTTATTATATTTCTTATATATACCATTTTAACAGTGTACATTTATGATGAAATATTACATTTTAAAAATTTATAATACTATATAATTGTTTCTTTGTAGTTATATTTGGTGCTTTGTAGTTATGATAAAGAGTATCAACTGTCCAGAAATTCGGAACCAAATTCGTCTGATGTTTTCCAAACTTTATGAATTAACAATATACATATTTCAGTATATTGTTCAAACCAGCGATATAGCCATGTTCCCAACTGATGTGAACAGGTAATTTTATTTTGTTCGATGAGACATGACTACCGCAAACCATAGCCATAAAATCTACACTTTTGAGGTTCTCCAAGACCTGATTTATATGTCATTTTCTCAGATAAGGGCGTAAAACTGGAGGTCCAGTGTACACCTCTAGTCTGTGTGCACTTTTTCGGAAAAGTAACAGTTTACCACAGTGTATTTGTCTATCTGTCATTGTGGGCTGAGTTACAAGTGCCGTTTGTTTGCAACTTTGACACAAAGGGACCCATATGATGAAGGTTGTAATTCGTCATCAACACATGTGGGCAATTTGTCAAAGACTCAGCATTCAATTTTTTCCAATCATATGATTGTGTAGCTATGAAGTAGTACAGTAGTTTATGCAATTTTAAACTCTTTTTTTTAGTCTGTTGGGTTCATATTTGTACCTTATTCATGATTATTTAAAATGATGCTTTTTATAACCTTATAACATGTATTGTTTTTCTTTATCAGTGAATAGGAACACACAATCTTTATCATCCTCCGCATGCTGTACTGTAAGCAGAATTTGGATTCAGTTTAAGAAAATTCAAAGTCTTAAAGCCCGGCACACACTGTAGCTATCGGCTGAGCCAACTGGCACGAATAACACTTTGTTCACTAAAAAATTTGCCGCAAACTGTGATCGCATTCAGTACGTTTCTGAAGTTTCTGGATAATTACTTACTACACTACATGGCGCATGTTGACATATTATAATAAATTTAGCTGTTAGCTCACGTTGACTGCACACTTGAGGAAAATGACAGGCATGAGAAAAAATATTAAACACGAACGATATTTTCCTCGTGCACGATTCCTCACAAAGTGTTATTCGCGCCACTTTATAACTGCATTGTATCTTGTATCACCATTTTTTAGATTTAGTTATTATTTCGTATAATAAGTCTCATTTGAAATGTATTGATACTGTAACATTCATTCCAATTTTGTAATGGTTCTATGTTAAATATTTTTTCCACCTGTCTGCTATTAAATCTATATTCCGTCAGTTTTAATGCCCTGTTCCCTCCTCTGATAATATTCCTGCACAATCCTTGCCATGTGCTAATACTGAATACATAATTTCATAAACAATCTAAAATGTGCTATGTTTATGCCGACAGAGTTATGGAGTATTAGCGTGCTGACAATCACTGCCTTTAAACGTTGAGTAGAGTTTTTTTATGTCGAGAGAAAAAATCTCTCTTTGCTTCTGACTCACACCCTGGAATCTGTAACTAAATATTCTTTATCACCATGTTACAGCTCTACACAATCACAGTGAAAACTTGAGTTTTGTCACGGACTTCTACAATATTCTGTAGGACTATGTGTGATAGATGTGATCTATGTCTAAACTTTTGCAAGCTTGTTGAACACCTTCATTTTATTCACCTTGTTCATCTCAACTTTTGCTTATTTCAACATTTATTTAGGTTTGCTGAATCTTTTATGAACGTAACTCACTTGTATACTTTTTTTGGTGCATAAATAAGATGGTTGTTGATATTATAAACTTGATAATTGTATTTGAGTATTAGCCACCATAAATGGTTCTATAAATATTTTGTATGCATAATATATTGTTTACACATTACACATGTTTATTTTGATATAATAGTTTTTTATAACTTCTTTGATAAAATCAGTGCGTGGTTTATGTTCATCAAAATGATTACTGTCTGTACTAAATATATGTTATTTACTTTATCTCCATCTTTTTTCTTATCCAGAGAATTATTTTGGGTCAGTGTACGGTTCAAACTTTGTCAAACAATGTTTTGATCTAATTAGTATTACCATTTTAACATTACGTATTATATAATCACAATAATTGTATTTTTGGTGTGCTAATATGCCTACAATGGTTCAGCAGCCAATCCACTAAATGTTTTCTATAGAAATTTTTTTTATATTCAGTCTAAAAGAAGATATCGTCCAGTAAAAAAATCTTGAGAATCAAAATCCCTATATAAAAAAAAGAATATAAAAAAGGTTGTGAAAAAAATTGGCAATTGGCTGCTGAACTGTTTATGAGCTTAACAGAATTCCAGTATTATCATGTAGTGTTTTTGATTGTAAATGGAAAATATTTGGATTGATTGATTATAAATAAATACATTTCTTGATGCATGAATAAATAGGCCTACTTTGTTTTTAATTATTATTATTTTAATAAAGTATTTAGTTAAGTCTAATCATTGGACAAAAGAAAAAAACAATCCAATCTACTAACCTAAGTACCAGCTTTGTCAATCCAACAAACTCTGTGAACACCAAAGTCTCCTGACACTGCCCTCTATATTGGCGTCAACTGTATACCGTTGTTCTTTATACAAATTGTTACACGTAATATAACATAGTATAAAAACTTCATTAACAAATAATAATGACAAAAACAAGACCAAAATAAAACATCTTTCGAGTTTTGGCAATCAATACACACGGGGTATCAAAATCATTCCCCCAATTGTACTGGTAATGTTTATATGAATTTTCAACATTATCCGCCATTTATCCAATTGATCGGTCAAAATGGCCAACTTTTCTCACTTTGGATGTTTGTTCGTTATACAACTTTGTGTATTGCACGCATCCATGCATATCTTATACTTTTAGATATTACGGTTTTTCCGAGGCACCCGCCACGTCAACAACCCGGAGTATTGCTTAGAGTGAAAAAAAAAAGATTTGTAATTGTGACAGGAGCTGCCTACAAGATGAAAGTTTATCACTTATCTTATTACACCTCTGTTATATTTAGAAAAATTACTTATTTACTAGAAATGAATAAAATGATAATTTAAAAAGAAATCAAGTTACAGGCAAACAACCAACCGGCTAAGTATCCAAACTTAAAATGTGCAAGAACAAGTAAATACAATGTCCAGGAGCTGCTTTTAGCATACCTCCATGCTTTTAGATACTTCGGATCTTCACAATTAATGGCAGTGGTGTCTCTTGAAGAAATAAATCTGTAATAGTGGTGTGGCTACACACATATGCCTACATTGTATCTTATAGAAATCGTTGGATGTATTTGAAACATAGTATGGAGTTATGACTAATGGTCTAGGATATTATATGTAGGCCTACAAACTAGAGTTCTTGAAACTGTGACCAAATTTTAGTAGTGTTCGTGTTGCTCTTTTTTTTTTTTTTATAGTAATTGAATTGAATTGAAGTTTTACTGATTTTCAAAGCACGTGATCATTTTTCTTTTATTAAATTTAATTCCAAAAAATAAACACGTCTTCAGGAAACGACGGCTCTCATGGCGTTGTACATTATATTTTCTTCACGTCACAGACCGAAAATATTCCTATTTTACATTTAGTACAGTGTTCAAAATTGAGATTTGGTACTATACTATTTTACTGTTTTAAATATTAAATACTTCCATACATTCACTATACTTAATATTTTAAAATTATAGTTTAGAAATTTTGTTAAATTGAACACTGTGAATTTAAAATGTTTTACATTGCTAAAAAGGACATCCTGTACATGATATTTCCTTCATTGTGAAATGTTACCAATGAATGCCACCTGTATCATTATCTGTTATACATTATTAATATATCATAGTATTAGGCATAATACATTTATGTTATATCTACATCCATTCTCTCTTTTTCCCGTGTAGTAGGTGTTCGTTTATCTTTGATATAGGCCTACATAATTGTGCACATTAAGATTAAAAAAGAACATCTCTGTATTTAAAATATTAAAAACAAATAAAATAATTATATTCTATACCACGCACGCACGAACATTTAAATGGATCTTGGACAGTGAGAAATTTTTGTTTTTAGAAAAAAACGACCTGATTGGGCAAGTCTAGACGTATGTTTGAGAATTGATAATCGTTTATATCTCGTTTGCATTGTTCGTAATTATAGTGTATAATGTATTTTTTGTTAAATCTGGCCAACTTCCAAACGCTGCATATTAGGGTTTTCATCAATGGAACAGAATACGTGTGTGACACCATTATCTGCTATTTTATCAGTCAAATGTTTTGTCTTCAACATGCGGGTTAATATAGTTCTTAACGCCAAGGTTAATTTTTTCGTAAAATTATCCATGTGCCAACAATGATAAACGTTATCAATGACCTTGTGTAAAGTTACCTTGTACCTTTCATCAAACTAGTTTGATATATCACCATGTCCATATATGGGCACACCACTTTTTTTTGTCACATAACGTTTGGTAGTAGATAGAGCCTAATTATAATTAAAAACTGCTTTTAATATACTATGAATATATGAAAATAAACTTAAAATGTAATAGTTTTACATTGATAAATAAAGGAATAGTAGGCCTATTGCCTTCATTTTTCCTACAAGAAACGTTCCCTATTACCATAATGAATCCGGTTGATGCCATCTATACCATTATCTGTTATACATTATAAATAACATTAAAAAGGTAAAGGTGAGTCCCTACGTGTTCTCTGAAAGAAGGGGAATGAGCTGTTAGGAGCTCATTGTACTAAGCCTCGGCATTATGTGGTAGGGTGGCCAGTTCCTTTCCACGCCGCCTTTTTTCTCTCTAGTATTTTCAACCAGGTACTCATTTACAGCTGAGTGGACTGGGAGTTTTCAGGAATTGAACCCGGGTCTCTTTGTATGACAGTCAAGTGTCCTAACCACTCGGCTATCCAACTCCTAAATAATATTATAGTTCAAATTTAAACAAATAGGCCTATAAAACAAAAGTTGTGTGGATTGATTCAAATAAAAATAGTTGTTTAAAACCATGTAACATAACATGGACAATTGATTAACTTAGAAAATGAATTTTTGGAAGAAAACAAACCTCACGTTCTTTGGTAAAATTACAATCATTAAGACACTTGCCATTTAAAAAATGTAATGCAAAGTAGAATAAATATTCTGCACTACGTTTATTACAAAATAGAAAAAATAATATATAAAAAAGACAAAATTAAAGCATGTATGGTCTTAATTTTAAGCCAATTATAAAATCTTTAAAGTTGAGTTGGGTTAAAAGGCTTCTAAGTCCAGACCCCGGTAAAGAAAAGTGCATATCACTCTATTATAATGTATTCTATTGAATATACAGTAAATACAAGCTTACTCAATTTAGAAGAACACATCGTTTTAAGAGATTTACCAGATTTCTTTTCGGACAAATATCGAATGTCGAATTGATAATCGTTTATATAGCTCGTTTGCATTGTTCGTAATTTAGTGTATATTTTATTTTTAGTCTAAACTCATTTAAATGTTCGTGCAAGCATTCTATAAACATTTTGTAGAGGATGCAGTAAGTAATGCCTATTATAATATTATCGTCAAAACAGGTCGCCACTTCAAACGCGTGTTAACGAACATTTAAAAACGGACAAAAAATCACACATGTTTAAGCATTGAAATGGTACTCTTGATTGTAAAGTTGCCTCTAAATGCTTTAAAACTTTTGGAGAGTTCAAATATTCGATTTAGAGCTGCATATATGTATCTTCTGTGCCTAACCATCTAGATAATAATCAACATAACTTAACGTTACTCTAAATGATCTCTTCCGGCTAAAAAAATAGTTAGATAGTTTAGTTAGCAGAGATTTTTTAGAGGGTTAAGTTCAGTTGATAGTTGGGAGAGATTAGTTGATAGTTAGGAGGCATTAGGTTCAGTTAATAGTTGAGAGACTATTTAGAGGGTTATGGAGAGATTATTTAAATTTCTTCATAATGTTGATTGATGTTTTGCTGATTTTCAATGACTTACATTGATAACCGGGTCGTAACTGTGTCTAGAATATTCCTGTTTAGCATATTATTTTTTCCTCAAAATACTACCTATCTTGTAGCCTAACTGTATTGCAAAAGTACTGTAGCACTACTGTTTGAAGGGATACTCGGTCAGCTTTACCACTGATAGAAAATAAAAGTGGAACAAGGAAATAAAATTCGGAATCTTAAATTGGGTGAATGAGCTTATTTTTTTCATTTATCTTTTTATTTCGGAATATCATGGTGACATATAATTATATCCATAGCAAAAGAGAGAAAAAAAAATCTTAATCTAACAGCTCATAGAACAAAAACAAAGATATGTAAAAATATAAAGTCAATGCAACAAAGCATTCCATTGTATGTGCATTCTTGACACATTAAGAACATGGCAATTAATGGCCATGATCAAGGAATTACTACTTGCGTTCACACGATTTTTAAAACTAAAAACAGATTTTCTAATGAACTCATCAAAGGATGGGACGTCATTTAAGACAAACATCATGCTTGCACTACAATGTCTAGGCTGCTTCAGCAGCAGACGTAAGGCATTGTTATAACATACTTTCAGTGATCCCAGAGTGCTCTTACTATATCTACACCATAAGGTTGAACAGTACATGCTGACACAGTAACTCTTAAATAGATAACATTTAGTCTTAGTAGAACATTTTCCAAACTTTCTATTTAGAGAGTTGGCCCTAATGCAAATAGATCAATATTGACGTTTGATGTCATTTTCATCACTCAGGTTATTATTGATCACATGACCAAGATAGGTTATTGAATTATCAACGATTAGAGGTGCCCCATTTAAGGTAATATGTGGAACACCTTTGAGGTTAAGGACTTTCGGGAAAAATAGCAAGCATTTGGATTTGGTTTCATTAAAAGTAATATCATGGTCACTAGCAAAACCTTCACAGAGTCCAATTAGGCTTTGTAAGCCAGTCACTGACGGAGCCAAAAGGACCAAGTCATCGGCAAAGCTTAGGCAATTCAGTTTAAGACTGTTAATTTCACAACCTTCTTTTGACTTAGTCAGTTCAGGGAGTTGTAAAACTCCCTGGTCAGTTCAACAGTTAACGGATCAGTGTACACATTGTAAAGTAGAGGGGACATAACGCCTCCCTGGCCAACCCCATTACGAACAGTGAAAGAACCGGAAACGGAACTTCCCCACCTGACAACAAATTCCTGATTCCTATACCATGACCTCAGTATCTTAACTACAGGTGAAGGGGTACCCCTGTCAATTAGGGTCTTGAAATGTGTCCAGTGGTCACTTTATCAAAGACTTTGCTAGCGTCCAAGAAACAGCAATAAACTGGGCTACCATGATTGTTGTAATGCTCGATAATCTGTTTAAGAGCAAATATACACAATTCGGTTGAGTGACCAGATTTGAAGGCAAACTGGTTGTCATGGGAGTCCAGTGAATTACCACAATGTTTGTATCATTACAGACTCTAGAAGTTTAGAAGCTACACATGGCAAAGCTATTGGCCGATAATTCCATTGAACTGAACTTTTATTGTATCTCTTTTAAATCAGAGGCACAGTCTCAATGAGATGTGCAACAAGTTTACAGTGAAAAATAATACATACACACTTAAATATAAGTACAAAACAAGAAATTAGACATAAGAACAAATTACAAAAAAAAAAATTAAGAAAACTGAGAAAGATTAAATACTAAGAAAATGACTAAATTAAGTTTGAGAAGGAATTGTATTATAAGTATCATTTCGTGTGTTCCAAGCCATGGTCAGAAAAATGTTACAATGTTTATATATCCCTTTATCAGTGATATTCCCTGATTTAGATTTAATTACCGGCACAAGCGTGACTTTTGTGAGATTACTTGGAACAAACCCGTGAACAAACATAGCCTTAAAACATACACTTAACATAATACTAAGTCGCTCAGAAGCGAATTTGAAATGCTCATTGCATAGACCATCATATCCCGCTGCTTTAGCATTGGGCAATTGATCAATTAATAGCTTAATATTATGGGGTTAAACATCAGTTTTCAAGAGTTTCATTAACAACAGTCTTATGCTCAGATGAGTCAATACTATTGACTCATCGGTCAATAGGTCATAAGGTACTGAATTTAAGCAAAAAATCACGTTATTGTACATTACGTAAACATTTTCCTTTTATGAAATTTAATTCCGGAACAAAACACGTCTTCAACAATTGATGACAGCACTATTAATCGAGTTGTATACATTACAGTATTGTCCGTTTTGCTTCACGCTATACGGTCGCTTGACTGACAATGGCTAAAGAAGTTATTATACAATTAAAGTGTAGGCTCATTGTTAGCCATTTTAAATAATTAACGATTGACAGTTACCTCCGCCAAGGATGAATGTATTCGTTCATGTATGCTTAAAAGATTATCTCAATAAAAAAAAAATTCATAACATTTTCAATAGCTTTTAGCTAGCTATTGAAAATGTTGATTAGGCCTATTTGTTATTTTTCCCATAAAAAAATTAATGGTTTTACCAGGGAGTTATTATTATTATTCTAATAACAACTCCCTGGTTTTACAATTTCCGACATTATCGTTTAACTGTGATTTCATCATTATCATTATTCATAACCACTTTTCAGATATCATACAAACTCTCTACACATAAACTTCGGGTCGAGGGTCAACATCTCATATCCTTGATATCACCAGAGATGTAATAAGCTTTCGGCTATAAAATCATGGATTTCACCCAGATTTCAATAGTTACTTGAACTTAATCTTCTTTTATGACCCTTCGATTATTTATTTCTTTAAATCTTCAATAAAGATCATCTAATTAGTTAATCTTGTTTATTTATTGGTTATTCATTCTTTCCCCCGTTGTTATTGGAACTTGTACACAGAACATTTCGTAACATTTTTTTTTTCTGTGGAGGACAGCGATACGTATGTGACAACCAATTGATATTTAAATACTACATAGAAATAGAGTTTAGCTTATAGATAAGTATTTGGTATTGTGTTAAAATCACTAAATACGATCAAACAATATGAAATATAGGCTTAGAGGGAATTTATATTAAAGAGCATAGAACGGTATCAGGATTTACATTTAGGCCTGTATTCAAAATTGAGATTTAGTATTATAAGGATAAACATAATTATAATGTAGGCCTATATAGTGTGAATCAATTTGGAATCAAATACCGTACTTCCACACTTTTACTATACGTATTAGCATGGAGAAATAACTTATTTCTCCATGGTATTAGTAAATATTTCAAAATTATAGTTTAGGTATTAATTAATTATATTACATAGCCTATGTAAATACGCGCGACGCACTGAACATCCAGTGATTCGGCTCGAAGTATGAAGACGAATTATTATATATTCGGCCTAGGCTAGGCCTACCTGATAATATTATTATTAATGTAGGCTTATTAATGGAAATTCTTTTGTTATTATTAAACGACCTAGGCTAGTGAATATTTCATTGCCAAGAAATCATTAATTACCGTAGTAATTATCTGTATATAATTCTTCGAAAGGTAAGGTGTCTGGGCATCTTGTTTACATACTAGGCCTAGCTACCCGACCCAGCAGATATTCTACTTGTTGTTGGCTATGTAATATAACAGATATCGCCTTTTATATTGGTAAAATATAAGATTAGACATCCCCTCGGGAATGATATTAAGTTCTTGGGAATTATATATTTCCTCGAACATAATATCATTCCCTCGGGGATGTCAAATCTTATATTTAACCTCTAAGCAGTCAATATCTGTATAATACTGTGAATTTAAAATGTAATAGTTTTACATTGGTTTAGTTGAACATATCGCCTTCATTATTCCACAGGAAATGGATGCCATCTATACCATCTGTTATACATTATAAATAATATTATAGTATTAATATTGTTTATATTATTTTTTTTTTATTAAAATGCATTATTTTTCCCTGGCTTTTCGTTTATCTTTATATTTATATAATTGTGCACATTACGATTAAAAAAGAATATCTTTGTACATAGCCTACTTTAAAATATTTAAAGCAAATAAAATATTTATGAAATATATTTTGTATACAGAAGTCCAACATGGCCGCCATGCATTTAAAATGTTAGTTATACCAATTGACCCCACTACCATATAATTTGCAACTAAAATCAGAACTCTAGGTGCCTTTTTAGCAGAGATATAGGCCTACCTGAAAAGTGAAAATTTGGGGTCCGCCATTTTGACATCCAAAATGGCGGCTTTCCCCTAACCAAATTTTGTGCAACCCTTCCATTTCATATTTTTGACACCCTAATGAATAACTGTGCAAAGTTTCAGAATGTTATCACAATTTGAAGGATTGGTTCACTTAACAGGCCTACTAAATTAACATGGTCACGTGGACCGTTGACTCCACTGACTCCAATGAATCATGACTTGCAGTTTGTCAATACCCCAAATCTAGACGTACCTTGTTGGAGTCCAATTGAAAATCGTTTATATAGGTTGTTTTGCATTGTTCGTTTGTATTGTATTTTTAATCTGTATCAATCAAAATGTTTGTGCGAGCATTCACCTTTTGTGGATTATTAGCTGTATTATTATGGGAGTATATTTTCATACGTGTTTGATCCAAAAATTACTGGGGTAATAATGTTCAGGGCATTGGGAGGTTGCTTATATGCGCTATATAAGAATGAGCTATTATTATTATTATTCTTTAAACGTTTTTAGTTGGGAGGGATCAGGTTCAGTTAATAGTTGAGAGATTATTTAGAGGGTATGAAATATTTGATCAAATTAGAGGGTTCAGGTTAGGACGTGAATTGGACGGACACTCGATGCGTTCTTCTCGTCCAAGGGGGGCAGTAAGTCTTGGTCTCTGTAAGTTCAATCATTTCACATTCACACATTTAATCTGCAATATAAATATACAGTATTTACATTACAGTGATTTTACAGAGACAAATTGTCTGTAGTCGTAAGACCATTTAGAGATGTATTTTTCGCCCAAAAAACATGAAAAATAAAGATTAATAAAATCAGACTTTGAATAGATTATTTTGTAGCTTCAATAAAGTTAATCATTTCAGTAGAAAAAAAATGGAAAAATAAATGTTTTCACTTACAAAATTACAAAATAAATGGTTAAATTCAACCAAAAACCCATTGGCTGGCAGCCAATTTGACTATGTTTTGCTTTAAATTACAGTTTTTTAGGTAAATACTTTTTTTTTCCATCCAATTTTTGGTCAAAGTTGATAACTATTTGGTGACATTAAAATGGCATATTCAACAGAAAAAAGGGAATTAATTTTTCAGGGGGACAATACATCTTTAAAACAAAACAAAAAGGAAAGGAAACAAAATATATAGGCAAAAGCATAAATACATATAATATAAAACGAAAACTAAATCATGGTTCAATTCAATTGTGATATGTTGTTTATAGGTTTTGGTTAATTTGATAGTTTAGAAAAATTATGTAGAGTGTAGATTAAGTTGATAGTTAGGACAAACTATTTAGAATATAGGAGAAGTTAATTCGGGTATGTGTCAAACAGTATGTTTGGTATTTTAACGAAGAATTTAGTTCAAATAGAGAGAAATGGCAGAGATTACATTTTTGTATGGAGAATACATATCAAACTGTACCTTGGAGAAGTTTTAATATATAAAAAGATAAAGTAAGATAAATATTAGTAATATTAATAGTTTTAGAGTTGTAATTGAAACTGTAGTAGACTAAAAAGCACGTGTTACAGAAATCATAGCTTATCGTAATTACTCAACCAATACTATATAAACCTAGACCATGACTGTTTCCTACCTTCAAGGTTTAGAGAGTTCGATCTCGCCTTAAATTTCAAACAACTTCTTTTAAAGTCATTTTTGTAAAGAAGGTATGGTTCTAGTATCGGTTTATTCTTGTACATATATATTGTGTCAGAGATGATTTTGATTGTGCTCTCTTCTGCCATTCGTTATTATCGATATCTTTGTTCTTGCATTTAAATTGAGTTAACCAATTACCAGGTGATTCGTTGGTGAACATATCACCCATGTTACATTCATGTAAGGCTTTTTTAACCTGATTTAACCATCCCCATTTTAATTTATCTTCAAGAATGTTTATGGCGTTAAAAATCACATTGGACCATCTGTCCTTCTCCATGTTTTTTAGGCGGTTAAAATATTTAATCCGAGAGTAGTTTTGAAGCGATTCTAGTGATTGCCAGCCCAAGTCACCATATAGAGCCTCTTTTGCAACGTTACGCGGAGCCTTAAGAATGGTTCTCGCCATTAAAAACTGCAGGTTTTCAACTTTTGCCATTGTTGTTTTTCCGTTACAGTACCAAACTGAGCATGTGTAATTAATGGTAGGGATTCCGATAGATTTCCATAATAGGTCCCCGTAATAAATTCTGTTAAAATCATCTTGTTCATTTATAATGGATTTAATATACGCAATGATGCGATTACCCTTCTTGATAACTTCGTCTATGTGAAGATTGTCCGACAACGTACGAGAAATATATACTCCCAAGTATTTGTATTTATCAGTTTCTGTTATAGAATTGTTTCCTAACCTCCATTTTCTATATAAGTTGGTCCTTTGTCCTGTGATAAGGACATTTGATTTATCATAATTAAATGACATTTTCCATTCTTTAGCAAATTCTGTAGTAGTTTGTAGGAGCATTTTAAGTTCCTTCTCGTTTTCTCCTATTAGCACGACGTCGTCGGCCCATAATAAACAATTAATTTTAGTGTTAAAGATGTTAACACCTAGATCTGAGTGGTTAAGCATTATACGTAATTCATTGATGTATATTGAGAAGAGTGTTGGCGATAACGAGCATCCCTGCTTAACACCTTCATCGATATCAAATAACTCCGTCTCTAAATTAGCAAATTGGACCTTACATTTAACATTCTCATATAAATTTTGTACGATATTAATTAGGTTACCTTTTATACCGATTCGGCGTAATGCTTTTATTAGTCCTTCTCTCCAGACTGTATCGAATGCTTTTCGGAAATCGAGAAAAGCCAAAAATGTCTTTTTACCCTCGGCTTGTCGAGTAGCTATCAAGCTTTTAAGGGTGAAGATATGGTCTTCACATCGTCTATTTTTACGGAAGCCCCCTTGTGCTTCGGTTAATAAATCATACTCTTCAAGGAATTCTGATATTCTTCGAGAAATTATTCGACTATAGATCTTAGCAGCAATGCATGAGTTTAAGGTAATTCCTCTATAGTTATCTAAATTTCGCCGGTCGCCTTTTTTAAATATAGGAACTATTGTGCCGTTGTTCCATTCATCTGGTATACATTCGAGATGGGAGAGCCTTTTAAACAGTTTATACAGTGTTGCAACAATTGTGTTACCGCCGTTTTTTATCAATTCGTTAGAAATATTATCATTGCCCGGGCTTTTGTTGTTTTTACATAGGGAGACTGCGTATTTTACATCTTCACATGAGAATTCGAGTTTATCCAGAGTAGCGGTTTGAACATTTATGTTGTAGCTGTCAGCTAAATTGTCATTAAATAGATCATTCTCTACATCTAAGTTTTTCTTACCTAAGGTATTAAAGTAATTGGTTAACGAGGACATTAAATATGGGTGCGTCTGATGTTACATTGTCCGTTCCCGGAATTATTATAGATGTAACATTGTTTGTTCGTTTATTTCCTTTTAAAACTGACCAGAAGTCTCTAGACTGAGGTCCGCCTTTTTCCATTATTTTTGAACATCTATCCATCCGGATTTGCATCATTTTTTGTCTAATTAATGTTTTACATTCGTTTCGTTTAGTTTGATAATCTTTCCAGAGATTATCCCTTATAGTTTTATTAAAGTCAGAATTAGTTTTGTTCTTAACATATAGTCGGTGTGCTCGACACGCTTTTTTTCGTTTTTCCATTGACTGTTCAATATCACAATCAAACCATTGTTTACTTTTTTTTGGACTGTTTTTTATAGCCTATTGTCTCTTCGGCAGCAGACACTACAAGGCGTTTCCACGATTCCCAAGCTTCGTTAGCATTTAAATGGGCTGGGTCCCAGTTAGTGAATTTAGATTCTTGGAACGTTGTCCAATCGTGGTTATACTTTATATCCCATCGTTATTTAAGTGTTTCAGGGATTGTGTTATTATTATTAATTGATTCCACATTCATATCAATTATAATCATGTTATGATCGCTACCTATGTGAAAGTTACATTGGTCATCTATCATGAATTCATTTATATCTTTTTGAATATTTGCTGATACAAGACCATAATCCAAAACACTTTTATGTTGATTCTTTACCCACGTAAATACTCCTGTACATTTTTCACTACCGTTAAGGATAAACAGATCACCATCATTACTAAAATCAATAAGTCCTTGACCATTATAGTTTATAGATTCGTCTCCATCGTTAATCAAGTGACCAATTTTGCCGTTGAAATCTCCAAGAATTATTATTTTAGCATCATTGTCATTTTGAGAGATCTCTAAATTTTCCGCTAATAAGGAGACAAACATCTCATCAGTCAAGTTGCGATCGGTTCCTTCACATGGAAAATAAACTAAAGCTATGTAATATATTGAATTGGTAGAACTATTAAATTGCACTTTTACCCATAGTCGTTCGAGGGTATCACATCTCGTATCTAATACATTGTCATCTATGATCTTAATGTCGTCCCTAATTCAAGATTCAAGAAATTTTATTTGTCCATAAAATGGAAATTCACTTTGCTTGGTAGATTAAAACAACAGTATAGCAAAAATTTAAAAACGTGCAGTATGATAACAGATTAAAAATACAAGATAAAAAGTTATCAATTGTCAATTTGTAGGTACTATGTAATATATTGAATTGGTAGAACTATTAAATTGCACTTTTACCCATAGTCGTTCGAGGGTATCACATCTCGTATCTAATACATTGTCATCTATGATCTTAATGTCGTCCCTAATTCAAGATTCAAGAAATTTTATTTGTCCATAAAATGGAAATTCACTTTGCTTGGTAGATTAAAACAACAGTATAGCAAAAATTTAAAAACGTGCAGTATGATAACAGATTAAAAATACAAGATAAAAAGTTAAAAATACTGTTAAAAATGTAAAACTATTAAAAATTGCATTAACGTCTTACATTAGAATTAAAAATATGAATGCTATTTACAACGAAGGATTTTCTAGTTCTACAAAGATTTGCTCTCGGAGGTCGTAGCCTAATGCCTGACCTATTTAAGTTATAACAATAATGTAACGGATGAGTGGGGTCTTTCATAATATTGTTAACTTTTTTTAGAATACTCTTTTTATTGGGAAGCCGATCCCGCCTTGACTTTTTTTAGTATAATATGATGATCTATTTTTCCCAATCCAATTGTTAACCTTTGATTTGTATTTCTTCTTACCTCGTCTAATTTCTTTTTACCTCGTCTAACTTTAACATGTTTATGATTAATCTTATTTGGAGGCACGTAGTTTAACATAGGATCAGGATTTACACTATTGATACTAGCGATATCTTCGCTATTTTTGTTAATTGTTATCTCATTTATACAGGTATTGTTATTACATTCGTCAATTAAGAAATCGTATATATTGTCATGATTAAAAGACATTACATTACCCCGCAGGTTTCTTTTTATAGTCATATATACTTTATTGTCCATTTAAAAAACAGAAATGTGATTTGAAAACTGGCAAAATACAAAAATATAAAATACAATTTACAAAAACACACACAAAAAGTTAAGAGGCTAAAAATTGTAAAAATTAGATAAAAATTATCGGTTACATTTTACCTTTGTACTCTGTAGTTATATAAGTGTATAGCATTAGGTACAAACGAGCACCTAAACCGTTTTGTTTTGGTATTAAGTGCACGTAGTCTTATGCCAGAATTCATGAGAGCAAATTGTTTGTGAAGAGGATGTGACGTTTCATCATCAATGATACTTTTACTTTTTTTAACACATTTTCTTTATACAAGGATTCAACATCAGGTAAGTGCTCTCCTACTAGTCTAATTGCTCTATTTCCTATTCGATTAAGTTTAATTTTATCTTTTTGCATTGTATTACCATAACAAAAAAACATTACAAAAAAGTATTACACTGAGAATTACAGAGTTATAAAACAATTTAAGTATAGTTTTGTCAATTTGTAGGTACTTCATTTTTCTTAAAATAAACATCCTTTGGTTGGCTTTGCATGTGGCTTTATTTACATTATTTATCCAATTTAGCTTATTGTCAATTATACAACCCAGATATTTGTACTCATTTACTACTTCAATCTCATTTTCATTTATAATCAGAGGTTCTAAGGGTTCTTTAATTTTCCTAAAATCAATTTGCATTTCTTTTGTTTTCTTTATGTTTAGTTTCAGGTTGTTATTGCAGCACCAGTGATAAAAATCACATCCTAGTTGTCTATAGCTTGTTTCATTATTGCCAGTAATGTATCCAGTGATGACTGTGTCATCTGCATATTTTACTATACAACATTCATTTGAATTGGCTTTGAAACTGCTGGTGAACAGTGAAAACAACATTGGGGAGATAACAGACCCTTGTGGCGTGCCAATGCTAACAGTTCTTTTATCAGATAAAATACCGTTTAGTTTAACCTTGGAACCTTTTTGTTAAGAAATTATATATCCATGAAGTCAATGTGTCGTGTACGTTCATTTCTTTAAGTTTGCGTACTAATGAACCAGGTTCAACGGTATTAAAAGCACTAGAAAAATTCTATATACAAACATATGATTTAGGCACATCTAAATGTTGGTAAATATTATGTAAGTGGAAGAGCACAGCATCTTCAACACTTCTATTACTCTGATAGGCAAATTAACAGGTAGAAGCATCTCTACATGTAAATCCCTCCTCTAATAAAACAAACAAACAAAACAGAGAACAATGATATTACAGGCCTAAAAATAGTACCGTATACTATTATACTGTAAAAGCACAACATTTAATGTATGAAAATTGCTAAAATGACACTATACAAATATAAAAACTTATAGGTCTAAACATATAGATATATAAAAATATCCAAAAATACTTGAATTCTAATTCTTTTTTTTTTTTAAGGTTTAACCATTTCTAAAACAAAATAGATCAATTTAAACGTCTATGTGTGCATGGTATACACGTACATGTCGTGGATGATGCAATAATAATTATAATATACCTATTAAAATATCGTTAAAACAAGTCGTCACTTCACAACGCGCGTCAACGAATATTAAAAAAAGGACAAAAAATCACACATTTTTTAGCATTTAAATGGTAGTCCTGATTGTAAAGTGGCAAATGGTTTAAAAAAACAAATATTCACAATTATATTTTACAATATTTTGTGCAGATTCATTTCCTTAAACATCGTAGGCCTACTATTGCAAAAGCAAGGTGACACATATGTTTTGGCAATTTCATTTACACGTATTTTTCCACCTGAAAGATAGTGATGTGGTCCATCTGAAAGACATTTGGTATAGTTATGGTATATGTAAGTACCTTGGTTTTGATAAATTTTCTATATTACTATAACATATGGAATTCACTAATAACTATTTTCTATGTACCTTCATTGATAGTCTGTGTATACAGAAACACTATGTTTGGTATTTTAACGAATAATTTAGTTCAAACAAAATCAAATGGCAGAGATTCAGGTTTTGTGAGAATACATATTAAAATATATTCTTAGAGAATCTTTTTCATAAAAAAAGATTAAATATAAGATAAATATTTAGTAATTTTAGGCCATATGTTTATGTTGTATAGTTGGGATTAAAACTGTAAAAAAAACCGGAAATTACAATTTATCGTGATTACTCAATCAATAGTGTACTATAATAACAGAATTCACTGTCAGGGCGGTTGTTGTTTACAATGTTCACAATGAAAAGCTTTTAAGGCTGAAAGCCCATTTAGAACTACCGGTATTCTAAGAGGACTTAACCAGGAATCCATTGAGGTACAGTCAGCAACGCTTTTACCCACTCACGCAAATACAAGCATCCATTTTATTTATTTATTTGGATTTACACCTTTAGATTGGTGGCACACTTATAGCCTCAAAATAACCAATATAAAATATAACATATAAAATACAAAAATAATATAATTAATTTACACACAGAAAAGTATAATGGCAAAGAAAAGAAGATAAAAACAAAATCCAATGATTAACATAATATAACTAAAACTACTATCAACCCTTTCCTCCGCCCTCACCACACTCCCATCCCTACCAATTGTCATAAATACATAAATCATTACTTTCCACAAATGAAGGCAAAAGAAACAAACAAAATTAGTAAAAGTGTATTAAATAAAATCAACTGTTAAAACAACTTAGTTCTAAAACCCCACCCCTCTTTTCAATTTATTTAATACAGCAATCTAGATAAATTATTGAGTCATTGATGGTAACATTTCATGGACATCCACACCGATTCTGATATTAGATATCTATGTTGGACATGATACGAAATATTGTTATCAAAAGAATTGGAAAGAAAAAGTTGATGCATTAGAAAATAAAAACATGGGAGAAAAGACACCTCACTTTTTTTAAAGAATTACTATTGTAAAACATTAGCGCTCTAAAAAATTATATACAATTCCAGCATTTTCTAGTACCATAAAAAGTAATAAAAGAGGTGGAAAAAGTGATTTATAAATTCATTTGGGAAACTAAGAAGGACAAAATAAAAAGAAAAGGTCGTCTAACAATGGTAGATTTCAGATCTCAGGTTATATCTTTCCAAGTTAAATGGACAGGAGACTGTATGAAATTAAATTTGAATTAAATTGTATTGAAAGCCATTCCACAATAATGGAAATGTATTTTAAAATCAACATATGACATTAAATTATATACTTATTACAAACAATAAGGTCTTAAATATGACGTCAAGACTCATAATAGATGTTCAATATATTACACCCACCGTCGGCACAGGTTAAGTAGGAATCCATATTTGGTAAACTGCCATGGAAGAAAATATGTGTTAAGAAAGTTTCTGGTATTAAAGAAAAAAACTGGCACATTTTAATTTTAAATTGTTGCACAGAATATTGCCAACAAATTAAAGATTACATACGTGAAGCCTTGTAAATTCTCCATTGTGACACATGCAATTTTATTGAGAATGACTAACATATTTTAGCAGAGTGTATAACAGTAAAATGTCTATGGAGAGAGATAAACAGAATTAGAGCAGTAAACATAAATGATCCTGTTTTTTTTCCATTTAAAAGGCTTCTATTTGAAATTACGTTACTAAATTATACACTTTAGGAGCATTCTGTATTTATAAAGTAAAGATATTAGGTTGGAAAAAGAAAAAAAAATCAATCTCCTACAATTGTTTAATTCTGAAAAAAGATAAGAAATATGTAAATATTCTATGTATATATATACTTATGCTCAATCAGATTACATGTACTGTATGAGAAGAGATACAACGAATGATCTATTATGTTTATGAAGTTCTACTTCTGTAGGGGTATTTTTTGGCTTCTTTGTAAATTAAACTAAATCAAATATAAATATATATTATATATTATTATTAGATGATATGAAAAAAAAGGTTTTGAAAAGCTTTTTATAGATAGATAATAAAAAAACAACAATGACATTTGTAGTTGTTGTTAATTATTATTACAAAAAAAACATTTGATAAATGAAAATGGGTAATAGCCACATTAGAAAAAAAATGTTAAGAAAGTAAAAAAAAAGTATGACAATTATGTATGATATGTGTGTAAGTAAGTAATGTTTTGAGGGCCAAGGAATCCAATTACAATATTTTGAAGTTTACCCAATGGCAACCACTTTGAAAATCAAAATGGTTGTTTTTCAAAATGGCCGTATTAAAATACTACAGATTTCTGCTCATATCTCAGCTTCTACAGCATGTACTGTATAGACATGATTTTTGTCGCAAAAATTAGGATTTGAGGATAAAGGAATTTCACCCAATGACCAACACTTTGAAAATACTATGATTATGGTTTTGCTAAGCCTACGTTTTGAAGTTTACAGAATAAATCAAAATTCAGCTTTTGAAAAACACAATGTTAGAGAACATTGTTGTCGTTTCAATTTGAAGGAACGGGTATTTCCCTTTTCATATTTTTAAAGGATTATTCTCATTTGGAATCAATTACCGTATCGAATCAGTCTAACAATTCTCCTTTACCTTTCAATAAGCCTGTTTGTAAATTTTACAGTGAAAAATTGAAAAACAACTTTGACCCCAATAATACATGCACGTGGATATCACGTTGTCGATTTTCCCGTTGCAGGCATCAATAGTTCAGTAGGCATGTGTGTATCATATTCATATATAAAAGTATAAGTTGTTTTTAAATTTTATTTTTCAAATTGTTTTATAACATATTTTAGCTATTTTTATATTTTACTTTAGGAATTTATATATTATATTTATTAATGTTATGTGTATTTTAAGGGGGGATGTGGATAGAGGTGCTTGTCACCTGTTCATCCCGTTCTCTTCGCTGCCTTTTTGTTATGTTGTTATGTGCAGTGATACATTTTAATAAATAAAATAAAATAATAAAGAGCATCATAATCTCCTTTCATAACCACCAAGAACAGTGAAATGTGAGTTCATTTGCCGATTCCGTCGCCTTTAATTTATTTTATTTTATTTTTATTTTAACCATTAGACACGGGAACACATTTTGTACCCGTACCTACTTGTGTAAAACGGTTGACTGTAGAGCGAATGATTTGATTTTAACTATACTAATGCTATACTAATTTAAATATACTAATGTAGAATAAAAAATGTTCAGATAGTCCAATCGGTTAAACGTGGACGCTTCTAAGAGAATTGTCCCCAGTTATAATGTTAGGTTAATTGTATCCGGCACTTAAAACGTAATTAATTGTAATGTTAATATATGGTAGCAATCAAATTGATTAGATTAGAATTATGAAAATGGAAATTATCAGTAATTAATAGATGAAAATACAATAAAGAACAGAATGATGTTGATGCTAAATGAATGAATGAATTAATACAATGAATAATTTGGATTTTGCAATAGTAAAAACTTCTCTATTAGAAAAACTTCAAATCAAACGAATATGCTTATGATAATGTGTATAATATTTGTTTTATTTAGTTTTTTGAAGATTCGTCCAACTTATATTTCATCTAGAAATTAATACCAGTTTCTGACTCATATTCACATTACATTATTATTCTATACATCTAATGATGATCTATTTGATTTTATAATCCATGGTGATTTATATTGAAATAAAAAAACAATAAATGTACAAATAAAAATGCTATTGTTAATTTTGTTCTTATGGCTGTTATTTTCGGTTAAATGAAATCACGGAGAAATAACAAAAAATGTTTTCCCCATTTCATAAAAATGTGTTGATATAAAAGTTAGGCCTAGAGACATAATTATAACACACAGTAAGTTTTTTTTCTCGAATAAATCATAATAGCTCTATAGTACACAGCTGGTTATCTTGTTCAGTTTTATGTACAAGTGCAGCTTGTTAATGTATTGTTAGGCCTATATACAATATTGCAATTCCTAGTTTAAAATGGCAGCTATAACCATACTTTATAATTATTATGCATGAATTTTTTTGGAGACAGCTAAAAATACCTTTTAAACATTCTTATTTCTCTATGATAAAAAAACTGCTAAAAAATACAGGATTGAAGTAAATTTTATTGATTATTTGTACTGTTGGTTTTCAATAAAGTTATTTCAAATATAGAACAATATTTGGAAACACTTGGAAATGATATTGTAAATATGTTGCTGTTCTACGTAGTTTGTTGAAATAAGAATAATGATTTACCTAAAAAAGATTTTGTATTTATGTTGTAGTTTTTAAGATCAAAATAAATAAACATAACGCAACAATTACACCTGTGCACTGCGGATTAGTAGGTTAAATATATATATATATATATATGAATTATTGAATTAAACCGTGTTAACGTATTTTCAAAGAAAAAACTGATGAAGAAGTCAATCTGCGGCGACTGTAGAATAGACCCGAGACATGACTTACTTCGATTTTTAGACGACAGAAGAATGGAGTTTTTTTAATTGCGATAGGCCTATGTGTTTATATCATTTTAGTTTTAACAATAACATTTGTTAGTACAAGATAATATAGATATATAAGAAAAGCAAAGATATTGTGGAGTGGCTATCCTGAAAATACAGTACTAAGTACAGTATTGTATAATAAGTTTAACATTGTAAATTTTAGGCGATACGTGGCAGGCCTATATATAGCTGCCCCGTTTCAATCATATAGGCCTATATGTCGTATGAAATCATAATTTCAGCGCTTTACACAATTATAACAATAATATAATTATATTTACTATGTATGGAATAATCTACAGCAACTTTACAGTCTAATTATTTAAATTTTAAATCAAATTATAAAAAAAAAATATTTAAAGGGACATCAGCACTACTGTATAAGTCCATCCATATCAATTTATATTCTATGTATCCCTTTTGTTTTTTACAGAACAATATATATATTTCTATCATAATGTAATAAAAAAAAACCAGGGCCATAATAATGTAAAACAAGTGCTATACTATACCTGATATGCTTTTAGCCCATAAAATATATTTTGTAATTCCGACATCGAGAATAGAAGATTTCCTAATAGTAGAAATAAATAAAATAATTATTAGGCCTACTCAGACAAAGATGTAATCTTAGGGAGGTGGACATTTAGAATATTCATTGCCTCCTCCTTTTTTATTGATATCATGTTGTGATTCTAAAGATTAAAAAGAAAATGTTATGATTAATGTTACAATAATTGTTAACTTTATATCTTGGTCTTGTTTAAGAAAATGATTATAATTCTTATTGGTTTTTAAAAGTATTGAAAGCATACCTGTATTACTTTGAACAATGATTCAGTTTAAGGAAATGCACTACAAGTAACTAAATTAATATGTAATGTATATCAACACATTTCAATTTGCATATAATTAGAATATTCTTCATATTTATAAAATAATACAATATATTATTTCCTCCAAAATACATAAAATGACAAAATAAGGATGCTTCATACCGTAGGCCTACTCAGTAAGTAGTAGGTGCAAATATGGCCATTACGATATTCAAATTGATAATTATGTAACCTTTTTACCAGAACTGCATCTGACCAGTATGTTCTTATGTCCGATAAGTGTTTGTTTGTTTGTTTCTTTATTTCCATTCACAAAATCATAAATAATCATTACAAAACAAAAGAATGGAAAGGGTGAATCTCTGAAGCACAGCTTATAAAAAGTAGAAACCCCCTTTTACAAAACTGAATTTCATAAATTATCATATTTTGAAAGGATTATTCCCATTTGGAATCAGTTACCGTATCGAATAAGGTCTAACAATATCTATAAATTTTTATGGTGAAAAATTGAAAAACAACTTTGACCCCAATAATACATGCACGTGGATGTCACGTTGCCGATTTTCCCGTTCAGTAGGCATGTGTGTATCATATTCATATAGGCCTATAAAACTATAAGTTGTTATAAAATCTATAGATTTTTAAAATTTAGGGCGTTTCTCTCCAACTTACAATTAAGAATTACAAAAATGGACTATGTACAATATTAAAATAATATTGAAATGTGTAACAATATGTACGAATAAAAATGCTATTGTTAATTTTGTTCTTATAGCTGTTCTTTTCTGCCCCCTTCCCTAAGTTTTTAGATCTAATTTAAGATCACAAACTATATTTAATGTAAAAATAATACTATATGGTCCTATTGCGATAACTTTTTTCGTCTTTAAACGGTTAAAAATGTGAAAAATAAATCGATTCTAATAATTATAGCGGCCCGCTATAAATCCCAAAATGCATTGCGCGCGGATTGATATTTTTGTTTTTCACCTGTAATTCGGCCACTTTTCGAACGATCGTGAGGCCAAAAGAAATGGAAGACTCCTAACTTTTCAGCGAAAATACCGGGTTTTCCCCAATTTGTATCAACGGAGTCTGCCAAAAATAGAAAGACAATTAATGCAGCAACTATACAACGTCAGGCTAGGTATATAGCTAGCGTATGATGTTCGTACGTTATCGATGTTTACCAGCTAGGCCTACAAAACTAAGCCTAGCTGTGCTAGGCCTAAGACCGTCCACGAGAGGTCGATCGCCGCGAGCTACTTAAGTAGTGCATTGTTTCTCACTTTTTATCATAATTTACCATAAAACGTCCATTTAAGACAAGGAATGACATGGTTTAATGTTTTTAAAGTGATATATATGTATTATTTTCCAAAAAAACGTCCAAAATTGCAGGGAAGGGGTCTTTAAATGAAATCACGGAGACTAGCCTATAGGCCTACTTATTTCTCCATGATGAAATCATTACTTTTGTTTCATAAATATGTGTTCATATAATATATCTAGGGCCTAGAGACATATAACACACAGTAAGTCTTTTTTCCCCTAATAAAGCATAATAGATATATATTACGCTGGTTATATTGTTTAGTTTATGTGCAATTGCAGCTTATTAATGTATTGTTAGACCTATTATAAAATAATATTGCAATTCCTAGTTTAAAATGGCAGCCACATACTTTATAATATGCATGATTTTTTTTGGCGATAGCTAAAAATACCTTTCTTATTTCTCTATGATAGAACTGCTAAAAAATACAGGATTTAAGTAAATTGTATTGATTATTTGTACTGTTGGTTTTCAAAGTTATTTCAAAATTATTATAGAAATATAACAATATATAGAATTTGGAAATGATGTAAATGTGTTGCTGTTTTAAAGATCAAAATAAATAAACATAACGCAACAATTACACCTGTGCACTGCGGTTTTGTAGGTTAAAAACATATATATGAAATATTTAATTAATTCCGTGGTATAGGCCTAGTGTAAACGTATTAGCAATTAAAAAACTGATAAAGAAGTCAATCTGCGGCGACTGTAGAATAGACCCGAGACATGACTTACTTCAATTTTTAGACGACAGAATATTGGAGTATGTGTACATTTTTTTAAATTGCGATAGGCCTATGTGTTTATATCATTTCAGTTTTAACAATAAAATTTGTTAGTACAAGATAATATAGATATATAAGAAAAGCAAAAATATTGTGGAGTGGCTATCCCTGAAAATACAATACTAAGTACAGTATTGTATAATAAGTTTAACATTGTAAATTTTAGGCGATACGTGGCGGGCCTATATATAGCTGCCACGTTTCAATATATCATATAGGCATATATGTCGTATGAAATCACAATTTCAGCGATTTACACAATTACAACAATAATATAATTATATTTACTATGTATGGAATAATCTACAGCAACTTTACAGTCTAATTATTTAAATTTTAAATCAAATTATAAAAAAAAAAATTTTTTTTTTTATTGTCATTTTAACATTTGTTATGTACAAACAAACAAACAAAATATTATCCATAAAAGTCTAACCAACTTTTGTTTACACCATTCTCCGCCCAAGCGCGTTGTTTTCTGTGCTTAAACTTGGTAATTTTGTATGCATATCTTCTTTTTTTTTACAGATTTACAAAAATGTTTATGTTTAAATAATATAATAATATTTTGTAACGAAATTAGGCCGTGGGTGGTTTGAGCGGCATGTTCCTAAAATTATTATTATTATTATATGTTAAAACATATATTATATTTTATGTACTTTTACTTTACTTATTCTTATCAGCAGACTATTCATGGTTATCATACTATACACATTAGAGCCCTATAATCATTCAATGGTGCAATCTGCAGTATGCTTATCATGTAATGTATTAAAATCATGTATTATATATTATTATCACAATAATTATTTTCTGGTGTTCTAATGAAAGTGATACAGTAATAATATATAGCAGTGATTTACAAAGTGTTAGATGAGCTGTGATAACACAATTTCCATTATTATTGGAGTTATTTTCTCTCTGTAATGAAAATAAATGTTTTGATTGATTCAATGAAATGTAATGTTTTTAATTATTCATACCTCTTCCTAAGAGGTTTCGTTTTTATGTTGATATTTGTTTGTGTGTGTATGTTTGTGTGTGTATGTTTGTGTGGTTCAAACTTAAGCCACAGATAGATATGTAGTCACAGACGACTTTGTTAAAGTTGAACCAGGGCGGTTTTAAAATTATAGTTTAAAACTTTCCATCATTCCAGTCATTCTGATGCTTTATTTACTAAACTTCAATCCCGGCTGCTGTGCAAAATTGAATGTTGTTTAAAACCTTCCAGTTCAACGATTTCTTTCAATCACTAAAATACAAAGAGGTTGGCATAGTTTCAATTTATAAACAATATTGTATATAAAATAACCTGAATTGCGGAACTGACAGCTGTAAGCAGCAGACCAATTTTAAAATCAGACAATTGTTATGTTTGTGGTACTTAATACCTGTCCTATATAAAAGTAGAAGGAATACGTTTGTCACATCATTTACAAGTATCTTTGAGATTTGAACACTTACGCCCGTATTCTTAAACCGGACTTTAGTCGTAGTCATTTTAATTCATAAACCGAACTTCAACTAAATCGCCGACTAATTCAGGCCAACCTCGACTAAATCGAGACGACTTTTGATCGATTTTTTTAGTCCTGGAGGGTGCAGGCTAAATGGTGGACTAAATGGTTTTTAAACGACGTTATGAAAAACGTAACCGTCATTGAGTTGTTATATTGGCCAGATATTGAAAAATGAAATATCTATTTTTATATTAGCTTAATTAGGCCTAAGTATACATTGGTATAAGTTATAATAATGAAAATAATCTGTATACAAATTACATTATTTTCTTCGCGCAAGTCCGATTTGAACAAGGTCACGCCATAGCGACAATGACAGATGCGGAAATTCACCACGCGATGGAATGTTTAGTGGGCCTAGCGCTTTCTTGTCACGCGATGAAGTGCATGGTTCATCGCGATCATACTTTGTTGGGGCCCTAGAAAATATAAAAGTTACCGTACCGCCATGGTTCATGAATATATTTTGAATATTTTGTTTGTTGTTAATCAAAAGTACTTCACTGTTAAATTGATACTGATCTTGTTCTAATAATTAACGATTAAAATTACTTTTCATGTATATAGTCCTGATGCGTAAAAAGTGTTGTAAGAAAATGGAAAGTGATATCAATGCGCAAAATTTCGTCTACTCCTCAAATACTCTCTTGTCATTGGCCAATGTATAGCCTTTGTTACCCAGACGTGTGCAACTCGACTAAAAGCTCGACTTCATTAAGTCGAACTGCAAACTTCGACTACTTCGTTTTTTAATCGAATTTGAAGTAATAGCTCGAACTACGACTTTTTCAAGTCGAACTTCAAACTACAACTAAAGTCCGGTTTAAGAATACGGGCGATAGTGTTGGATAGTGTTGTCCTGCATTGAATCAAGACATTGCATGATGGTGTAAGTAACTTGATTGTTGATCAACTGTGTATATAGACATATGCAACCTGTATGTTTTTTTACAGTAGCTACCAGATTCAGATATGGAGCTCGTATTGTAATAATACCGTAATTATAGCTATAAATCATCAATTCCTTAAGGGTAGATTTCTTTAATGTGTAGTCTATATGTGTCTACAAAAACACTAGTCTTTGGTATTAGAACGAACAATTTTGTTCAAAACGGAAAAAATGGTAGAAATTCAAGTTTGAGAAGTTTTTTTTATATAAAACGATTAAATAGTATATGAGTAACACAGTAGTTATAGAAATGTACAATCTGCGTGTCACTACAGGTCTCAATTAGTAACAATACAGTAATGTCACATGTTCTCCCCTTTTGAAACAGTGTTATTTAAGCACCAACAAAATCTGTGTTCAATTGTAAAGATAATATCAAATTATATGCGTATAATTTGATTGCAAGAAGGCTAAATGGGTAGGCCTCTACTGGAGCGTGAATCCCAACATTTTGTGGATACGACCCGGTTTGGTGTTGGCCTGCTGGAAGTGTCCCAGTGTATTGTTTTTCCCCTAACTAAGACCAAACATGAGCAGTGAACATTGCGACAAACTTTTAGTAGATGATTTGTATTTATTTTTTATGTTGCATAATACACCTATTTTCGTACGTTAATTATGAAAACATGTTTGGAACATTTATTTTGTATTAAATTAATTAATTTTAATACAACTTTTTTTTTAAATGTCAAAACTTGATTCAAGAGTAAATAATTAATAAACTGACTACTGAATAAAGTATATAACACATGGTTATAATACAAGTTAATTCTATAATGTTTAACGAATTATAATACTTTTTTTTTAAAGTAGACTATAATATAGGCCTACACAGCAGTCATTTCATTGTGTTTTGGTATTTTGTGGTCAACCTTCAAGAGACCATGCTGAGATCATGCGCACATCATCTAGAAGCCTAGTCTAACTGTATTAAATAGGGCCTAATTGCAATACACGATGTCTCTGTCAGTAGTCAGTTAGACGCTATCTACTAGCTTCCAGAATCGGGTGAATATTATAATTTTTTTTAAACAGAGTTGCATTAACGGAAAAATTATATTTGTAATCGTTATTAACACGGGATACACATTTTATGAAAATTAAATTTAGTTTTACTTCCACTCTCTCATAAAATCTACTTTTTACTACTTGCTTGGAGAATAAGTTATTTCTCCATTATACTACATATATACACCTAATAATAATATTCTATATTCTTCAAAATGTTTTAGTATTTTTATAGGCCTATTTAAAAAAATGTACCAATACAAAAGAATGATAATTAATGATAATTAAACTTAGTTACATCCAGTGAGTTTACCAATCACATTTCTGGCGTGAAACTAAACTGGCACCTGGAAATTCATTGAAAACGAATTTAACAATGCTGTAATCAGTGACACGTAGCTGAATATTGCATATTTATACAATTCTAATGGGAAATAATGATGGCTTTGGTTTTTCTGGTTTTTTTATATACAAAACACAGTGATTAACATGCGAGGAGTGTGGGCTTTTTTTAACGCGTCATGACAGGGGAGGAAGGCAATCGAGAAAAACTTCTGATTTGGATGTCAACTCTGCACCTTTTCCAACATTAAATGGGCGGTACAATCACATGTCATTGTCAAATATAAAATAATAATTACATTACTTAACTTATTTGACAGAAAGACAAATACAAGTTTTCGATTGTCTAGATTTGGCCTATGATTGTAATACATAAGTAAATTGTTAACAGACGCCAGCATAGTCATGTGCTGAAGCATTGGTATTGGTTGAGATATAACAGTTAATTTTTGTATAATGGAGTACTAATTTTCATACACTAATTGGTTACTGACAATGTAATTACAACACGAATGTCCTTGAATCTTTGAATCACTGGGCATAAACATCACTTTTGCAAATTTATCATTCGTATTCCAGAGATGGCAACATATTTTGTGGCGGTACTAATTTTAATTTTTTATTTATTAAAACATATTTAGGCAGGATAACATAATTCATAAAAGATCACAAAATTTCTGTTTTTTAATATGGTCCTGCAATGAAACAACTTTAAAAAAACAGAAGAAATTCACAAAAATTCAAAAATATAACAATCAGTGAATATAGAACGTTAATAATAATAGTGTGGAAATACAATTATTTTTAAAGAAATGCTTTTTATAATCTGCATAAATTAGCTGGTTTATTTATTTATTTATTTTAACAAACAACAGCAGCAGAAACAAATCTGCCACTTAAAGCACGCAAGATATTTACAATTGAGCCATATCAGCCCAAGAATATGTTTTCAATGTGTTTCTTTAAAGAAGAATTGTCCATCAAAAACATGAAAAATGAAGATAAATTTTTAAATATAGGCCATGTCGCAGTAGTTTTAATAATGGTTATCACTTCGGTCGAGAAAAAAAACATTTTAAAAATAATGTTTTCACTTATAAAAAGACAGAATAAACGGTTATTTCCAACCAAAAACCCATTGGATTTACTTCTAGTCAATTTAGATTAAATTACAGCTTTTTCAGATAAACCATTTTTTTTTCAATCCAATTTTTGCTCAAAGTGAATATAACTAATAACCAATATGTTACATTTAAAAGACATACCGGTATTCAACAAAAACATTTTTTTAAATTGTTCGAGGGGGACAATATAACTCACCCGATTCTGTAAACAACTGCACGCCTACCCAATTAGGCACAATGGGTTTTACCGTTATAGTCCATAAAATATTGACTTCATGGCAAAGGAATACAATTGCTTCTCATGAGTACTTGAGATCTTTAAAAGGATTACCTGCTCCTTTTTCTTTGTTTTTGATTTGATTTTTTTTGCTTCCTTCTTTATATCAATAAAAAGCTCTTAGTTGCTGTTCTAGAAAATACGATATTTGGTCAGTACACTTTGTCAAAAAGGCAACGGCGGTCAAAATAAGATGCGTAACTTGGTAACAGCTGGGTGTCTCAAAATACATCAGAAACCATTGTTTAGAAAGTGATAATTTTGTTGTCAAATTACTTGCAAATTATATAAAATATAAGTTAGATTGAAAAATGTGTCTTTTAAGTCTTTTAAGATTAAAGAAAATGAAAACTGCTAAAACATTAAAATATTTATAAAATACCAAGTATTATACTATTGTTAAAATACAACATGAATGTCGTTATCCATCCTGCAACACGGATTCGTGACACACATTTACTTGTTGCGTAATACATTAATTGTAAAAGTTTTTCAATTGTAGCCAATTACAACTCTTACAACACGTTACAATTTCCACTCTCTAAGCATATAGTTCAAAGGTCAAAATAAAGGTTACTTGACATTCTGTGGATTTTTATTGGATTTTTATTGTATTACAGAAAATGTAAGAATTATGCTTTGCGATTAATTTGAGAACAAAATTATCACTTTCTGACCAGAGATATTCATGACCATTTTCTTTACCAGTGGTCACAAGAGGGTTTATACTCACGTTTTAAAATTAGCTATTAGAGTGAATATACTAAATACAGGCCTACTGCGTATTTTAATCCGTGATTATTCCAATACATTAGGTAGTTACCAGTTACGCAACATTTTCATTTTCCCTTACCTTTTCAGGTAGGGCCTATACGTTTTAAAGTACTATATTAACTAATAAATGTGAATTCAATAATTATCTAGAAATCTTCCTAGTAATAAAACTTATATATATTATCCATATTTATTCACTTCAACTCTAAAACCAATTAAAGTTTTAGTTCCGTTAGATTGTTTGTTATTCACTGCAATCGAATAATTTTTGTTTAAATATAAACGATTGCAGGGCCATAACCAGGTTTGACGGCGGGGTGGATCGTTTTTTAGTGGAACCATGCAATACCCTTACATTTTCTTCTCTATAGGCCTACGTATGGCCGCAAATCGCATTTCCGGCTAATCTATTTTGTTTATGAACTATATAATTTGGTGTAATTTCCAGCCCACGAATTTCAATTGCCGACCTTATTACCGACCTTAAATTGTCAGAGGATGGCATTCTCTTGCCGACCAAAACTAGGCTAGATCCCTCCTCCTTTTAATGCCTCCTAGCTCCTAGCAACAACATGGTACATTAAGGGATCGTATCATTGAGACTTTAACAGGCATATTCACCATCATGTGGTGTTTAGGTAACAAACCATGGAATTAAGATGATCCCTGAATTCACTCAACCATTGCATCTTGCACTTGCGTAAGCTCCATGCTTTCTATCAAGCAGCTGGCTGGGCACGTCACACGCACGCCGCGCGCCGGCGGAGACCTGGGTGAGCACATGAGACATCATTGTGGTACGTACAAAACATCGATTAACATGTTGCCGTCTTTGGTTATGCTAGATAAGTTTTATATTGCACTAACAAAAGACTCATGGCGCGACCTAATTCAAACTCTTTAAAATCGTTTTAGTGCAAAAAAGCCGGATTAATTGTTGTATATTATTTTGACCTGAAGGATAGTGTTGTTTCACTTTGATATGACTATGATGGCACCTAAAAATATATATTAAATATATATTTTCTTTTAAACTAAAACAATTTCTACTTCATAAATAACTAATACTAAAATAATAAAAGAATACATTCATTTTAGTTTTCTGTGTTTCCATAGTATCAATCATTGCCTTGTCGTTTGTTTTTTTTTTAACATGTTTTTTGTTTGTACAGTTGTCCTGTTTTGTTTCTGTATGTTCAAACTTTTCTTAACTGGCTACCCGTCACAAGTTTGTTTTTTGTTTTTTTGGATGGAGACCTTCAAACATTATTACTTCCTGGGGTTTGCCTATTTATTATTTATATTTAAATTGTTATTTTGTTTAACTTGAAAGAGAAAGAAATAAATGTTATATGAATGATTGAATCCACAAAAGAAAATAAGATTGGTAGGCCTATTATTAAAAAGGTTTAAAAGTAGAATAAAAGTAGTACATTAAAAGGCAATTCGTCCCAATGACCAGTTTAGAGAAATGTGTTGTATAACATCGAATAGTAGGCCTTGCTGAGCCGTGAAATGTGCAAAAAGTCACATTTGTGCCAATGGTACCCTCAAATGTGCAAATCTATAAAAATGTATAATCCACTAATGTGCAAACATCACGCCATTAAATGTAAAAACGATCAAGTTTGACGTCATATGTGCAAATGAAATTCTACAAATGTGCAAACCATTTTTTCAACCAAAATCGTTTATTAAACATGGTAACCTAATTCTAAATAGTCACGGGGTTTTCTAACAATGTTTTCAAGATATAGCCACTTAGGCCTACATATTTAATTGTAGTACAGGCTAAAATAATCTGTTTTGAAAAAAAAACACAATCATGTCCGAGAAGACACGTGGTCGGCTTGCCTGGAGATGGTAATCAATACCGTTGAAATTGAAGTCCCTTAATAATATAGTTGTCCTCTTATTTTAAAGGGAATCCACAAAACATAATGAAAATAGTTTATTAGATTTTATATTATTTCATTTAAAATATATTTCTGTTATGCGCGATTTGAACAAATTATTTTCAGTATCTGAGAAAAATAAAATTTATATAAATCCATATACATTTATAAAAAAAATGCAGGTAAATGAATCCACTTTCCTTGCGTAATTTCAAATTACACAATGTTGTGCAGATTCAAATTGCGCAAAGAAGTCTGTGCGCTATTTTAAATCGCGCATAACATACATTTACATTCGCCTATAGGATTATACCATATTAATACCTACATCATCTATAGTATTTCTTATTATATTTAATTGCTAAAGAAAATGATTTGCTTAAGAAATCTTCCAAAATTCAAATAGATAAATTGTTAAAATCGCGCATAACAGAAATAAATTAATAATACTATAAAATAATATAAAATCTAATGAAGTCAGTTCATTATCTTTTGTGGATTTCCTTTAAAATAAGAGGACAACCAAGGGACTTTAAGAAGCGACCACGTGTCAGACCTGCATCCCCGGACGCGATTTTTTTTTTCGTACATAAGTTGGGGACCACTCATGAAACGTCACAAAATAAACATGAATAATTCATCAGTTAAATTTGTTGTTCCGTGTGCACCCAAGCGTATAGCAACAAGAAGTGATTACACAACTGCGATACGATACTTTCTACAGTAGGCCTAGGATTCTAAAGTCAATTCACGTGATTGCCTTCGCGCACTCTTCTTCACACAAAATGTGTCGAGTCGAGGCTAATCGACAGCTAGGCAAGACATTAAACTAAGTAGTAATTCATTGGAACATAGCCCAAAGAAAGCTTAGACCCACAAGAAAGAATGTGTATAATTTGTGTACTGTATTTTTTTAATTCTGCTATTTTATTATCAAACAATATACATGTACTCAAAGGAACTTTAAAAATGTGCGTATATGAACACATGAGATGGGAAGATTAGACCCACGAGAATAAAAAATGTATTTTTGTGTAATGTTTATTGTTTAATTTTGCTGACTTATTACTCGATTGTGTCATACCTAACACACACACGTCACACACACCCACACAGCTACTACTAGGCCTAGAATTATAGACATGGGTTTAGAGACTAATAATTAGGCCTAATAGTATTAATAGAAACTATAATTTTAACACGTAATTCTTTAGTAATAAATTATATTAAAAACACCATAAACTAAAGGCTGATTATTTCGACAATCCACACAAAACGCCGCTATTCTGCTATGAAATCGCACGCCGCAACATAGACTTGCTCCAAGTCTGTATTGTCTTTTTTTTTATTTATTTGTTTTTATTTCGACCGCGATTTTTGTCTGAAAATACAGACTTGTGAAACACGTATAGAAATCGATTTGCAGACCGCAAGCATCCGATAAGAATGACGTAGGTTACGATACCGTATTTGGCTATATGGGGCGGGCGGTATGTAAATATGGATTTCGAATCAACCAATGATCATTTTGTTTCAAAATAAAAAAGATCGAGTACTATACGAACAGTGCTGAATGTACGATCGAGACTGTTGAAATATAAAATCGTGTTGCCAAGTTGTTTTGTTTATTAATTGTTTAGTCCTTGGCCTAGGCCTCCTTCGTAGGTCCTACTCAACTCGCACGTATGACCTGCCGAATAAAACGCCAATAAGGTAGGCCTACATACCATCACCGGCACAAAACAGGGCTACACCACCATACAGAACAGGACAGGGTCTGGGTGGGAATTAAATCAAAATATCTCCGCGTAATAAATGATCCATTCAATCAATGTTTGATTTGCGGAGAAGCTAGCCTATCATATCAAGACGAGTTTTCATGTTCTTGGGAAAAATCCCATCAAATAATTACCAGACAGGGATAAAATCATTTCTAGACTTCAGAAACTTTCATCAATGTACCCATGGAGGTATCTCCATGATGTACCCAAGTACACATTGTCTAAACGTAAAATAGCGCATGCGCATCATCTTAGATGTTGAGTCTTTGAAATATGAATATTAAAATAGTGTACGAGTGAGTAGCCAATCGCATGCAGCTGAAACTAGTCAACCGGATAATCGTATGCACCAAGAATTCTTGGTGTCAAACCACGTGACTTGTGCGTGTTTCCCCAGACGGAGTATCCAAAATCAAGTAGTAAACGTATGAAACGCCATATGTGCCAAAATATTTATCTTTTTACTAATATTAAGACAAAACTCCGTCTGGAACCCAGACTAGCCGCAACAGCGGAGATAGGCCTCTTGTTGCTATACGCTTGGGTGCACACGGAACACGAAAATTTAACTGATGAATTATTCATGTTTATTTTGTGACGTTTCATGAGGGGGTCCCCAACTTATGTACGAAAAAAAAAATCGCTCCCCGGACATGATTGTGTTAGATTATTTCAGCCTGTAGACTACTAATGTTGGCCCAAGTGGCTATATCTTGAAAATATTGTTAGAAAAACCCGTGACAATTTAGAATTAGGTTATCATTTTTAAAAAACGTTTGAAAAAATGATTTGCACATTTGTAGAATTTCATTTGCACATTTAACGTCAAACTTGATCGTTTTTACATTTAACGGCGTGATGTTTGCACATTAGTGGATTATACATTTGTACAGATTTGCACATTTGAGGGTGCCATGTTTGCACAAATGTGACTTGTTGCACATTTCACGACTCAACAGGCCTACTAAAAGTAAATAATTAATAAGAAATATAATATATAATAGCCTATTGCACGAAGTTGCACAATTTAAACATTCTAATAAAAAGACTTGTATTCTAAAAGTGTTAGTATAGGTACTAAATTGATGTTGTTTTTTTTTTGTATTGTAATTATAATGTGTTCTTTCCATTTCTATTATTTACAATATTTTCTTTATTTATATTTTTTTTAATTATTAGCCAACAAATGACTGTATACATCTAAAACTAAATGTGTATATTTTTAACATTTATAATGATCAGAACTATTAAATGCGAGCTATATTGATCGTGGTCGCTTTTGCTTTTTGTGTCATGTGTGTTGTATAAGTGTTGATCAGATAAATAAATAAATGAAATAGTTGTCGATTATTATTAAAGAGTTATGCTCAGTTCTATTTTTAAAAAATAGCAGAGTAATAGTTATATAACTGCAATAACTGCTTATTTTGCAATAAATATTTCACTGCTATTAGCAAAAACTTGTCCCAAAGTAAGCGCCAAAAAGCATGATTGAAGCATGAATATAGGTTCTAGACTGTTTTTTTTTTTGACATAATATCAGCAAAAAAGATAGTAAAAAATAGAACTGAACATAAATCAGAGTCGAGTGACCGAGCGATTAGGGCAGGGGCGACGCCGCAAACCATAGCTATACATTTGGCATAGATCATTCCTCGACCATCGTTCTGGTGGTAGAACATTTGTCTTCTCGGATAAGGACTTCAAACTGGAGGTCCAGTGTACACATCTGGCTTGTGTGCACGTACTCAAGAACCCAGTACATTTTTTGGAAGAATAGTAATATCCATCAAGTGTGTGAGAATTGATATAATGCAAGCGCTTTCCGTCGAGCTGTCTATGTAGTCAAGTGGATTAAACTATGAACTTTGTATGCCGTGTATCGATTCCCATGAGCAACTTCTTTTTACTTTATAGTGAGAGAGATTATTATGAGGGTTAGATTCGCTTCACGGATTGAGCCGCGTTGAAAAGGATATGGTGGCGGTGGTGCGTGACGGGCACACATTTACAAAGAAGGCATAGAAGGCACAGTGTAAAGATTAACATCTACTTTAACGAGAGGTTAAACCATTTGAGATCAAATGCAATCCAATTGGTCGCAAGATTGATTTTCGAAAGCGCAGTCAACAGCCTAACCTAACGTTGCGCGTTACTGTTGCACTCAGGTGGCCGTGTTTCCGCAGCCAAAAATTAAACGATAATTAACCAATAAAAATTAACCGATAGGCCTAATCAACCGATAACTGCTTGTGGAAACGGGGTTTAACCGATTCCACTCGAGAAAAATTAACCGTTAATAATCTCATTCAAATCGGATAATTATCGGATAAATGCGATAATATCTATATCTGACCGAAAAACACATTGCGTTGTGATTGGGAATCTGGTTGTTTGGTAATGACTGATCATGCGCACTTTTTTGGTTAAAAAATTAACCAAAAATGTGTTTTGGCTGCGGAAACACGACCAAGAACAATTATAGGGACTTTGTCGAAGTTCAGTGGTATGTCTATTGCATATCCAATCAAATATATTATATATAAATATATTCAGGTTTGTTGTATTGTGTTTTAACCTACCAGTATGTATATATTTTATGATGAATAGACTATATTTAATTTGTATTTTAATTTTGTGACATTTTTATTTTGCGCATCTCTAAAATATGGCTTGACCTTCCAACTAGAGTGTTGACAAAGTGCGAGGCACGCGAGGCAAGCGAGGCATGCAAAATATTTGTGCGAGGCATCATTTTATCATTTCCAAAAGTGCGAGGCATGCGAGGCATATAGTTTACAATTTCAAAAAGGTGCGAGGCATTTAACGTGCTATTATGCTATATTATAGGCCTAATAATCAATCGATACAAGCGTATCTAAATAGATTCGTGTATACACTCATCATGTTGTTTATTTTTATGTAACGATTGTTTTTTCATTCAAGTCATATCGTGTCAAATTTTACTTTTACAAAAGTGCCCAAACTACGGTTCAAAAATCTGAACGACAGTCTTCAACTTTCGATAAACAATAATTGTTATAGCGACACACTCATCAAATGACTGCAATGTTTGTTGGCATTTCGAGCGTGTTCACTCACATGTCTCTCGAACATAGCAGAGTGAAAATAATATTTTGTCACACCCCTGCGCCTAGATCCGGTAGACCCGAGAGATGGAAAATCCCTCTTTACTATTTAGCAGGTAGCGGAATGATTCAGCCCTCAGCTCAGAGGATTGTGGTGCATTCCCCTCCTATAGCACGTGGTTTCAGCAGCAACGCACAGACTTCTCTCTGAGCGGCGTGCCAAAGACATTTTTGACATTCCATTCTCTAGGAACAACACGTGTACCTTTCTCGCAAATAAGGTGAACAGCGATTGCCAGGACAAGTTCAATAACTGGCGGTGAATAAAAGGTAACTGATATGCCGATCCAATAACATGCCGCAAAGAAAAAAATTGCGACAGAATTCTGGAGCGCGTGTGAATATGGAACGCCTCCTCTGCCTTCAGTTCACATTTATCATGCAGTACACACCAATCGTAATGCAGTACACACCAATCGTCATGCAGTACACACCAATCGTCATGCAGTACACACCAATCGTCATGCAGTACACACCAAACATCATGCAGTACACACCAATCGTCATGCAGTACACACCAATCGTCATGCAGTACACACCAATGGTCATGCAGTACACACCAATTGTCATGCAGTACACACCAATCGTCGTTCACATTTATCATGCAGTACACACCAATCGTCATGCAGTACACACCAATCGTCATGCAGTACACACCAATCGTCATGCAGTACACACCAATCGTCATGCAGTACACACCAATTGTCATGCAGTACACACCAATCGTCATGCAGTACACACCAATCGTCATGCAGTCAAATATTGCGTAATTTATACCGCCACCTATCGACAAAATCGAATATCACGTGAGTTTTATTAGACGGCTGTAAAACTAAGACTATTTAAACTTCTTTTATGGAATTCAATAATTGCAATGGCCTCCTAGCCGCGCCTGTGTCTCGCATAATAAATTATTGTATATATAAAAAACAGAGCATTCACAGAGATGTGTAGCGGTTAAAATAAGTACAGTATGTCAAACATAAAAGAAATCTTAGAGTCGATGGCCTAGTTTTACAGCCGTCTAATAAACGTCACGTGATATTCGATTTTGTCGATAGGTGGCGGTATAAATTACGCAATATTTCACTGCATGACGATTGGTGTGTACTGCATGACGATTGGTGTGTACTGCATGACAATTGGTGTGTACTGCATGACCATTGGTGTGTACTGCATGATGTTTGGTGTGTACTGCATGACGATTGGTGTGTACTGCATGATGTTTGGTGTGTACTGCATGACGATTGGTGTGTACTGCATGACCATTGGTGTGTACTGCATGACGATTGGTGTGTACTGCATGACCATTGGTGTGTACTGCATGATAAATGTGAACGACGATTGGTGTGTACTGCATGACCATTGGTGTGTACTGCATGACCATTGGTGTGTACTGCATGACCATTGGTGTGTACTGCATGACCATTGGTGTGTACTGCATGACCATTGGTGTGTACTGCATGACCATTGTGAACTGAAGGCAGAGGAGGCGTTCCATATGTGAAAAAAGACTTACGTCCGACAATTGTAATACTAGGCCTAAAATTTTAATATGCTTAGCCCTAACCTAGATAAGAGGCCTATGTAGAAAATAATTTAATCAATTTTGATATAATAATAATTGGTGTAATATTTAATAATGATACACTATTCCTGTTTTAGTAAGCTAGGTATATTACGAACGATTTTTATTTATTGTTGTCCATGTACGTACTAATAAACCTGGCGCAAGTTTCCTTCGCTTGTATTTTTACTCCAAATTTGATAACTAACTTTATCGTGTGAATACCACACCTTAGAAGTATACCTCATGAGTACTTTAATGAAAGAATCACATAAAAAGTAACAAATAAATCCTTAAATTAGGCCTAATGATTTTACAGGCGTGTTTCTCGCACACTGTTCGCGAATTTCACTTATTCAATGTTCAATATTTTTGTTTCTATGGAGCGCCAAAAGAGCAACGATAATAGAGGACTAAAACTCAGTGGAATGCGTCAATTTCTCATGCATTTATTGGTGGAAAACACGTTTCATTTCAATATATTTGTTAATTTGTCAATAAAAATGTTGTAATATGTTACTGCTGATACTGTTCTGTTTTCAAAGAATAATAATCGATCCTAAATCAACATCACTACCTAGTCTAGACCTAGGACATCCTACTAAGGATATTATGATGAATTTTTCTATTTTATTCTTTAAAAGGTTAACGAAACCGTGTACATTATCAACAGTAACATTTTTCCTTACTGACAGTGACAAAATCTATTGAAATTGTACTTGATTTTCACCAAATAATGCGTTAAATATAAATGGATTCCACATTTTAGCCCTCTAATTAATTTTGCTCTTTTGGCGTTCCATAGAAACCAAAATATTGAACATTGAGTGTGCGAAATGCGAGAAAAACAACGTCTGTAAAATCACCAATTTAATGGATTTATTGTTACTTTTATGTGATTTTTCTTCATTAAAGTAGGCCTACTAATTCTAAGCTGTGGTATTCAGGATAAAGTTGGTTAAAATACAAGGCAGGTGCAAAGGGAAACTAGCCTAGCGGGCCTAGGCCTAGGCTACTTCAATTTCGGTGATTTCCTGCCTTGCAATTTTGAGAAATGATAAAATGATGCCTCGCATTTTTTGATGATGGTAAAACGATGCCTCGCATAAATTTCTGACTTGCCTCGCATGCCTTCCCTGCCTCGCATGCCTTCCCTGCCTCGCATGCCTTCCCAGCCTCGCATGCCTTCCCTGCCTCGCGTGCCTCGCTGCCTCGCTGCCTCGCACTTTGTTACTACCCTTCCAACTACTCAATAAAACCCTTTACAATTAAGTATTTAAATTTTAGTTAACAACGCTTACAGGTGTATTGTCCCCGAAAAACATCAAATTGATAATTAAAGATTAATAAAATCAGATTAGACTGTTTTGTAGATTTAACAAAATCAATCACTTCCGTATAAAAAAACGAACAAAATGATTTCATTTATATAATGACAAAATAAACGGCTAAATTCAACCAAATTTGGCTCTTTTTTTGCTTTCAATTATTTTTTCGGTAAATATATTTTTCGCTCCAATTTTTGGTCAAAGTGAATAACTATTATGTGACATTAGTTACAATGGCATATTCAACAAAAAAATTCCAGGAGGCCAATATATATTTAAACTTATGTTCTTGTTATTTTTGTTTTACGTGTGATCCACTCTTGTGATACCATTGTTGCGAGAAACTTATGTTTACAGATAGAAATAAAACAAACATGTATACAAACTTTCGTATGCAGGTCCCTCTGTCCACCCCATCCCCCCCCCCCCTCTCCTCCTCAATTAGGAATTTTAAGAAGACCATCGTTTCAAGATTGCTATCTAATTATGTATTATACTTAATGATTATGTAGATAATTAATTAATTAATTAATTACATTATTTTGTATCATGATGCACCTTCGTTTTGGTATATAAAATCGTCGTGTATACTTTATTAGGGACTTTACGAAACACGACGGGAAGCCACAGGACGGTGCTCATGAATAATTTATGCGGGCGGAGCTTATCGTGAAACTCAGTGTCTTAACTTTTTGAGGACGATAAAGTTCCCATTTTCCCGTTTACGGAGAACGAATAGAAATAATGTACATATAACCTTAAATATACAGTTCAAATTACAATTAAACGTGGACATTTCAAAACTCTAATATTTGAATTCTAATTTAATTGTTTAACGATATACGATATAACATTTTTATTGGGTTAAAATGGCTGTTAAAAGCAATACATTCTGCTTGAATGCGAGGCTCATAGATAGCTAGGAAGGCTAGGTCTATGCTGTTCCACCACAGCCAAGCGATTCAGAGGGGACATTCGCCGCTAGACAGGGGAAGGGGAGAGATACCGTCGGTCGTCGTCGTCTTCGTAACTAATAAAATAAAATAAAACGGCTATTGACTGATGATTTTACGCTCTAGCAAACACAGGATATTCGTCGTCCTCCCTTAACCGTCGTGTTTCGTAAAGTCTCTATTGTATAACTAACGTTTAATCTAAATGTTCTATCTCTATCTATCTCATTAACCGATATTTGAATATTCTTCTCAGATGGTTCGAGAGGAAGTTGTGTATATTTTCGAAATGTGTATACATGTTCAGAGGATTTAGGAACAGGTACGATTTTCACTTGTAAAACGGATTCCTACCGTATGGACATTTATACCAAATATTAGATTAGATAGTGTTCACTGTGCAATTCCAACACCAGCTAATGTAGCATGGTCAACAGCTAATGTAGTAATGAAATTTGCCAGTGAGTTACTATCGCCAGAAAATGTGTGCAAATGCATCTCTTTACTCAGATAAAATTATCAGTCTATCCATCTCTCGTAAACGACCACCTTCCAAAAAGCGACCACCTTTTGATGGTTCTATAAAATTACTAATTAAATAATAATGGTAATAATAATCTCGTTTCAGGTTTGTTCATTCCTCATTTCTAGCATTTGTGCTTAATTTCATGTTGTTGCTAGCAAAGGCGTTTTACAACATCGCCAAACTAAGCTATGGTCTTCTAAAGCTACTTGCCTTAGATACAGGGCAATTCATGCTAAGGTAGGATTTTCGCTTGTAAACGGGGATTACCTAGTCAGGCTATTTTTACCAGAACAGCTGTAGTATCCATAGCAAATTTCGCGTGATGTGTATCATGTATTAGTTCTATGCAGAATTACTCTGCCAATTTCTTATTTAGAGGGCAATGGAACCAGATCTTTGCAAATCCTTTTGAATAGGAATTCTAAGAAGCTACGACCTACTGTAAATATTTAATTAAAATTATATTTACACAGTATTGGTATCTCGTTTCAAGTTATTTTTTTACACAATCCTGAAATTGTATCTTATAGGCCTGAATATCGCGGTTATATCATTAATCTGTATCTGAACATTCTTAAAAGATGGGTCATGGAGATTTTGTGCGAAATCGCGACATTTTTTAATTGCATCTTTATGGACAGGTAGGATTTTCACTTGTTAAAACGGATTCCTACCGTATTGTGATTTATACCAGATTAGATATCGTATGTGCAAAATCAATGTCCTGTCAGGTTTTAGCAATCGCCAAATATAAAGTCAGAGCAACCTTTAATCCACCGCAAATGTAGTACCGTATAGGCTACAGCTTATGACTAAACACGTCCAAACAACATGTACTACCAATCGTAAGCGACCACCTCTCTCAAAACCACTCTAAATTTTAAAACTGAACAGTTGGTGTTATTCTAATGTCAACATAATAGGCCTAGTTATAAATTCCCGGAACAATTGGTTTATCTGTTTTATGGGTTTACAATACGGCGTTGGCGGAAAATGTCATCGAGTATTAAATAATCTTATTTTACAGTAACAGTATCAATAACAGTGACAACAACAATAACAATAATAATAATCTCGTTCCAGGGTTGTTTACCCAGTGCTAGGACTATTATATATGATAGTTAAATGGTGTGTGAATTTCATCATGTTGTTAGTCATGGCGTTCTACAACATCTACAGACTAAGCTACTATGTTGTGAAGATATGTGGCTTAGATACAAGACAATTCATAAGAAGGTAGGATTTTAATGTTTAATTTCAAATAAACAATTAATAGATTATTATTTTTTTTTTTATTATTATTATGATAAAACAATTTTTCAGGGGTTACAGAAGCTTCAAGATGATGATGAGAGACTTAACGAATAGGAACATCAGGAAAAGAAAGGATCACAGGATGGCTACCCTAGATGAGGAGCAAACCAGTGGCGTAACGGCTATGAGCACTAACTGGCTAAACCCAGGGGCCCTGAAGCTTATGGGGCCCCTGAGCAGTGCCCAGAATAAATCGAATGTCGAAAATGCATTGGATGGTTCTAAACCAGGGGACTTAGGCCTGCGTGTTACGCCACTGGAGCAAACCCTTTAAGATAATCTCTATACACTAAACAAATCTCAATACACTACACAAATATCAATATAGGCCTACACTAAACAAATTTCAAGTTCAAGTTCAAATTTATTCACATAATGCAAACATATACAAAATATAAAAGATACAAGTGGTTGGAAATTAAGTAAATAATAGTTGCATTATACCTGGAGAATACCATTTAAACCCCAAGGGGCTTTAAGCCTGGATCCACCAGAAAGAATAAAAAAGTTAAAAATAATAATAATAAGCAAGGTGAAGGTAAGCTACTGACAGACAGGGACGGACATGTACGACGATACAAACACGACAAGGACGACAGGAAGGACAAACTGTATTTATATGATTTGCCTAATTAAATTTAATTATAAGTTATATGGTTTTCCTTATATTATAGTTGTCTTGTATCTTGTATTAATATCAAATGTATATCTGTTTAAAAATACCGTGCGAATATGTTATAGTAAATCTAACACAACTAATACTATCTAGGCATAAAGATGCATTTTGTTTGCAGTATTATATTACGTATGAATAGCTAAATTTTGAATTAAACCGACCAAATTTGAAATTAAATTGTTTTGATCTGTCCAAATGTAGAATAGAAATATATTAGCATATTAGAAATATTAATTAGGCCTACCGCTACCTACCTACCTACTTTTGTGTCGCTGGAAGAGTGAAATTACACTCTTTCCCTATTTTTTTTTCAAACTTTTTCGCGCTTGTGTGCAACGGCGATGGCGTCATCTAACCTCGTACGTGGTTCCAAAGATTGCCTTTTATTATTGTTATATAAAATATCTGAGAAACTTACTTTTAAGCTTACCATGGATAACTTGCCTGGTAGCTGTATGAAAAAACATATTATATACCGGTACTTGTTTCAATCTCATCATCAGTTGATAAAGTGAATTAGTTAGGCACAAAGTAAGGACTAGGCTTGTAGGTGTGTACAATACTAGAATAGTATCTTAAACACATATTGTAATATGACAAGCCTGGTAAACAACAACAATAAGTTAAAATTCCAAGTATGCGATTTTTGCTAATTTAGAATAATGGCATGAGTTACTTGTTTGTTAAGTAAAGGTTTTTACTCTTGATATAAAGTACCTAATTGTTTTTTTGCGTTGGAAATTCCTTTTAGATGTAACTTTACATTGAGGAGAACCATTTAAATGTTTAAAGATGTGTGAATTCGTATCCGTTTATATGTTCGTTAACGCGCGTTCTGATTGTTGGCCTGTCTCGCCGCGAATTATTATACATAGCCTCCTAAAAACAAATTTGTATTTAACGCACCCACGGATACAGAGATACGTTGTTTGACCTGAGAATTGAAAATGGTTAATTTTAGACATAAACATATTTTGACTTTTAACTTTATTGTTGTTGTTTACCAAGGCGTGTCACATCACAATATATGTGTACAATAACATTCCACAGGTATAGTTATACACACTGTGGCTATTTAAACATTATCATGGCCGTGGTTGAAGTTTTATTATTTTTATTAATAGTAATAATGTTGTATTTATTATAATACAGCTACCAACATGTTTTTATACAGCTACCAAAATGTTTCGTGGTAAACTTTAAATAAATAACTATATTAAACTAATCAATATTGAATTATTATTATACACTGTTAATCATAGAATGAAATAGTAAAAATAAATGCATTTGTAGTGTATTCAAACAGTTTTAATTTGCATGCACAGCGTGCTAAATGCTAATTGGTTTGAAGTATATTCAAACATATTGATTTTTGTTGTCTATGTTAAAGGCAATTAGAATATAACAAAGCTATTGCACCTCTGTGTCGCTGGATTTTTGTTTCACGTGTTTATTAAAATGACAGTATAATAGATAAATAAATATGAGTAATAATAAATGTGAGGTAGGCCTACAAACGAAAAAGTATAACTATAATATTAGGCCGCCTAGATCGACGATGTCAAAAAATCAATTTGGTGAAGGTATTTACTATAACTAGGCTTAATAATAATTGTGTTTATCTTGTATCTTAGCATTTAAACTATAGTGTTTCTAATGTACGCTCACCCGATTCACTGGTAGGACTACACTTGGCAAAATGTAACAAAACTTCCAACGAGAACGTGCGAACGCGTTACAGTTGTGATAAAATGTTACATTTTGCGTGTGTGAAGTTCTGAATCGACGTGTATGGCTTATAATTATTAATTTATTTACTTCGTTATGATTTGTTTATCAATTAAGTTTAGATATTACTGAATCAATTGACACATTTAATAGATTTGGGAACAGCCTGTCTGGCTAGTGTTTCTATGTCGGTTGTCTACCGTATGTCTATGATTACAATAAAAACAACATGCCACTATGTTTGTAGTTACGGTCTTTTTTTATAAAATATTTAGTTTAAAAAAAATCATTTGTTCTTCAGAAGGCAATCGTAATTTGTTTAATCCAAAAATTACTCATCAACGAAATATAACATATTTTAGAAATTAAGACATTTCAAACTGCAGCCATGACATTTCGACTAAACAACCATCAATATACCAAATAAAATGGAAATTAAACAAAAGATTATATCATTAATTTGATCATTTGTAATCATGTGATTGTTTATTTTACCACAATTGGCATTATAATCTATATTACCAGACGAGAATATTTAGAATATAATTAGTAAAATTGAAATCCTCTTTATTGCCTTAAAAAAATGAATGCTTTTAATGGGGGGGGGGGGGGGAATCATCACTATCTTCTATACGTCGGTTATTTTTGTTTGGGTTTGGATGTATTGCTTAACGGGATGGGGAGAAATTGCATTCAACAAAGTAATAATTAATAGATCGTCTGATTTTAGAAAAATCAGCATAATCATTGATTCACTTTCAAAGTGATGGTGACAAATTTGCTTCACCATAATTGACGGACTTCATCCCTACCAAAATGTGATTCTCAATCGGTCATATAAGTGGACGTTTGAGAGTTCCTGCTGAATATAGGCCTATTGCGATTATTCTGTTGCTATGGGTATTCTCTTCTTTAATGAAGATGATCAATAAGGTAAATTTTTTACGTTTTTCCTATATCTCACTGAATTTTAAAGCAATAATAAAGTTAGTAAGATCAAAGCTGGTTAAGATGAAATTCTGATTTTGTTTTATGATTGTTTGTATTTGTTCAACAATTACCTGATATACCGTACCAGAACCCGTATTATCCGTTGAGAGTTCATCTTACTATGAGGAAATAGTTAGTTTTGCTTTTTTAATTTCCTTATATGAACGAAATAAAATCGATAAAATCCTTTTATTGATGTAAACCTTTTAAAATACTGTAATCTTATCATGGGCGGATTTTAACAACAGACTTTCATTGTAATATCTAATTGGTGAAATGGGTGAATGCACATAGGCCCTATAGTGATCCCGCCGATTATTGTAGGCCTACTTTTGTATTTCAATTTGTACGCATATTTTTTATCCAAGGAATAAAAATGTCGTGAATTGTGCCATTGTGAGCGTGGTTTTATTGTCGATATTATTAAATAAAAAGATAGCAAAATAGGGCCTACTGTATCACTAAAATATCGTGAACAAAATTAATGTAGATCTAAATCGAACAGTATTAATAGACTTCTTGCATTGGATTTAGGATTAACCCAGATCCCAGGATGATTAACCGATATGTGAAATATTAATATTCTCACCAAGTTTCATAGTAGTAGGTTAGTAATGGGCACTCATATCAGAGCAGAGATTGTTAGGGTATTTAGGCATGGACTTGGCGTATTTAATCCGTCACAGTTCATTTACTTTTTCCAGGTACGTCTCACATGCCTCCTCCAGCCAATCAAAAGTGGCCATCGTCCGCCCGAGCCGTCGATGGCGGTAGAGACGTGTTGTTTTCCGCCAGCATCCAAAACAAAATTATCGGTTAATTTGTAGGCGATAGTAGCCTAGCCTAGTCTAGTAGTAGACCATTAGGCGTAAAATAAAAGTAAAATGGCAGAAGACGAGGACACTGTAGATGGAAATTTCGTATTATCAGAGGCACTTAAAGCCCAGGTTATAATTTGAAACGATATTTAAAATGCCATCATGATGAAGCTAGCTAGGCCTACTAGGCCTAGCCTAGCTAGGCTAGGCCTAGGTTAGGCCTAACCCTAGTCACTTAGTCCTAGGCCTACCTAAAGAAGAGGCTAGCCTACTAGGCCTAGGCCTCTAGTCTAGGCTAGAGGCCTACTAGAGACTAGAGCCTAGTTAGTAGCCACCTAACCTAGGCCTCTGTACCACAGACTGACATAGGCCAAAATAATGTAGGCCTAGCCTAGTTTAATATAGTATAAAGCCAAGGGTAACTCATTGAATCATTTAAAAGGATTAAGGTAATTCCATATGGCCCATCATGGGTATGGCCCCCCTGGCTTCTTAGGGCCAGTAAACGAAATACAAAAACTAGTGTTATATAAATGTTTCTCTGTGTGCAAACAGAAATTTGATTAAAAAAATGTGGGGTTTTTTGGTGTTTGAAAAATTGTTTTGTAAACAATGTTTTAGCCTAAATATTTGGTTTTCCAGAGATAATACATCGCGCACGCTATTTGCGATAAACCTTATTTGGCTAATATTAATAAAGGTCTGTGACTAATATTAATAAAGGTCTGTGACTGCAGTTGTTACAAATGGTTGCTCTACGGTTTTATTTAGCCTAGGAATTCTGTGCACAATCATTTCTGCAAATTGCACATAACACTAAAAATGGGTTACATGACCCTTAGCACTTTATTATAGGCCCTGGCCCTTCCACTACACTATTTCAATTAATTTATGGCAAGGGTGCATCATTTTTAAGGCATACAAACATGACTGACAAGAACACTGTCTCTTGTGTCCAATGCACTTTGCATCAAGGTCAGACTATCTTTACTTACCACCGTGACATGAGACTAATCCTAAAGGTAATCTCAGTACAGTGAGAAAGTGCATTAGCAACCTATACAGAATAGAATTGTTTTTAGTCGCGTGGAAGCGACTCTATAGTTCACTATGTCGGTCGGTCTGTCGGTCCGGTATCACTATGCGTTTTATCGCTTTCTGACCTTATCTTGATATCAGTTTAATCTAGCTAGGTCAATTTTTCACAGTATATTCCTTATGGCCAGGAATCGATGTGGTTATGTTTTCACGGTGCGCAATAAAAAATTACGCGGTCTACGCACGATTTAACGAAATCACGTTTGTAATCATATCTTCACAACCATGAATCACAATTAAATAAAATTTGGTACTCATAAATTTCAGGGCATAAATCATCATATGGCAATACAATTACGTGCGTAACATATTTTTGCGTGCATATTTTTGCGCGCGCACTACGCGTTTAATGTTATTGCGCACTCTTTTTGCCCAATTTCTGTTTTCTTGACTTACTTTTCAACTCGAAATTACGTTATACGAGCACGTCAAAAGTGACAGGCTACGCACGTGTAAATTAAAAAAATATAAATGTTTTTAAACATTTCAACATTTTTAAACATGTTTAGTAATTTTGGTCAGTATAGTTCACTATGTCGGTCTGTCTGTCTGTCGGTCTGTCTGTCGGTCTGTCTGTCGGTCCGGTATCACTATGCATTGTAGCACGCGACTTAATGGCTGTTGGCCTTGTTAATGTAGGTCTTTCTATATAGGGCATACTGTTTCTACATGAACTTTACATTACACTGTAATTTGTTTAAATTCCCTCAATAGAACATCATTTCGAATAAATTATATTGTTATTTAGGTTCAGTCATTGATTACTTACCGTGACCACCTGAGACTAATCCTAAAGGTAATCTCAGTACAGTGAGAAAGTGCATTAGCAAAAGCTAGCTCAACCTATACAGAACATAATTATTTTTAATTTTAATTTTTTCTATATAGGGCATACTGTTTGTACATGAACTTTATACTGTATTCCATCAATAGAACACCATTTTGAAAAATTATATTGTAAAAGAATTCATTGATTGATATGGTTGACAATTCACCTAGCATTTTGATACAATTGCTACTGTATTTTATCACTTCTTGATATTTATTGTGTTGTATTTTTCATATCTAGGGGTATTTATTTGATTTATTATTCATGTTACCATATTACACCCAAAAAAACCAAACACCTCCGTTTTTTTAATCTGATGTTTTGTAAAGATGATGATGATGATCAATGTATCAAAACATTATTAATCTGCTTTTTATTTTGACTATTAGGGCATCAATTATGTGTTTGGAATTGTGGGATATCCAGTTGCTGAGTTAGCATCTGCAATGCAAACATCCGGCATCAACTATTATGGAATGAGGAATGAGCAGGCAGTATGTTTTAAACATTAATTTGAAGAAAACATAGCTCATTGAAGCACTTGGTTTCTAATTACTAGCATAGAACCTTCTCATCAATACAGAAAACATCACCTGTATTATTAAAATCCACATGTAGTTTTTTAAAAGATGGGCAATCGTATTTTAACTCTGTACAACCACCAATCGCACCCATTGTCAATGCTAAATTGTGTGGGAAATCTTTGTAAATACAGTTGATATTGCAATACTTCAGATTTCCTTGCACTTCTGATCAGACTGCTAGTTCTATGAATATTAGCACTGCTTGGCTAAAACTTTAACCTGTGACATTTAAAAAATTAAAAGTATCATCGTGTCTGAAAGTGATTAAAGTCTTTTAAATCTTTCATGATCACTAAAAATTAATGGATTTTAGAATAATTATAGTTTTTGTTTAATTCCAGAAAGTAGTCTGAACTTGTTCCTCATATCAATTTACAAACAAAACAGTCTATTCAAATCAAATATTAACTTCTATGTTGTTTATAACAGGCATGCTATGCAGCTTCTGTCATTGGCTATCTAACAGGCAGGTAAGGGAAAGGGTGTTAAGCCACGTCAAACTAAAGAGAGCACTATAGAGTTCTGCAGTGCTGACGTCACAACGGTAGGTCGCGCTGAGTGGTTGCTAGCTAACCAAAAAATGTGTCCTGCCTGAGTGACTCCAAGGTCACCAATGGTTTGGAATAGGCTTATTGAAGTAGTCATTTTAAAACTAAAATTTCAAAAGATCACTAAATATTTGTTTTTAATAATCTATTTATTCTCCAACTACAGTTTAAGTTAAAACAAATCAAAGTAAGATACATAATTTGATAGAAATGCAGATTTATATAGTTTATCAACATAGCGTTGAATGCATTCTTTGGTTGGCTGGCAACCACGCAGCGCCATCTATCATTGTGACGTCACACCGCAGAACTCTATTAAAATAAATCACAGAAGAGTGGGTATGCTAGTTGCTTTCCAGGTGTGGAAACAAAAAAAAAGAGTCTACAGAGTAAATGTATACAATATCTGGATATTTATTCCAGCATATCCAAAAAGAAACTTAACCTAATATCTAGAGGCAAGAGATTGAAACTACCGCAATACGGTGGAACCGTAATTAAGTAGCCATAACATCACTCGCTCCATGGTTCTGGTGGTAGAACGAGTCTTCTCGGATAAGGACTATAAACCGTAGGTCCAGTGTACACATAGCTCATGCGCACTTTAAAGAACCTAGTACATCTTTCGAGACGAGTAGGGGGTTACCCCGGTGTACTAGTCCACACAAACACAGCCACTGTCACACACAGCCACTGTGCAAATTGGGACTGGACCGTTTTAGAGGTGTTTACCACCTGTTGGTCCAGATCCTTCACTAACTGAGTTAGTGAGAAGTCGAATAAATAAATAAAATAAAATAAAAAATTATCAAGATAAACATTTTAAAAATGACAGTGTTACTAGTTTGTCTCTCCTTAATGTCATGTATGGAAATATTGGAAACAATTCTTCTGGTTGAAATCATCTCTGAACCTAGTTTCTTTATTGAATACAGTTAGGGGTGGTAGGTAAAAAATAAAGGGTCAATTACCAAGTATCATGTTTTGTAGCAAAACAAAATGGAAAATACATGCAAATTATAAATTTTTTGTAGGCCTGCTGTGTGTTTGGTTGTGTCAGGACCTGGTATGTTGCATACTATTGGCGGCCTAGCAAATGCAACAATTAATTGCTGGTAAGTAATTTTCATTCTGGATGGGATTTTGTTTAAAATGAGCACAAATAGAATCCAAACAAATAATTCAAATATTAAAGATGCACATGACACACTTTGAATTTCTAATCACATGGATACTGTTCACAGGCATCCAGCAAGGAGTTGTAAATACAACCCCCTGCATCCAGCAAGGAGTTGTAAATACAACCCCCTGCATCCAACAAGGAGTTGTAAATACAACCCCCTGCATCCAGCAAGGAGTTGTAAATACAACCCCCTTCACTCAGCATTGTACTTTATCACATAAATTCAGTCCCTTGATCTACCTTTTCATTGACTACAATTTATTGTCGCTGCTCTAAAACTCTGGAACCAACTTCCCATTGACTGTACATAAATCGTGCTCTCCCTAAGTCTCGGGTCAAATCCAATATTTTCTCATTGTTTTAATTTCTCATTCATTTCTTTAAAAAAAAAATGTTAGGGGGTTACCCCGGTGTATTAGTACATCACAGCCACTGATCACCAACTGGGCCCTCTGGGAGACCAGTCTTCGACTGAAGAGGTTACCTAGCTAGTATTTCAATCAATCTTTATTTGGTTGTGGTTTAAGTGCATAGAGAGGATTTACTATATAGCATTACTTTATTTCATGTTATAAAGTTTTATTTGTCTTACAATAGTTTAATTTTCTTGCATATTATTATGGATCTATTTTAACTGTTTATGTTGTATGGCGTGAGTGGAGAATATGTTTGGGCTTTTGCCTATATTCTCATTCCTGGTTATTTTTCATTGGTGACTGAATAAATATTATTATGATTATGATCAACATCACTAATGACGGCTTGTGTATCAACTCTTATATGCAATTGTATGTACAAAGGGCCTACATTAGTTTGGTATGCATTAACTAATAATAGCTCCTTAATTTTATAGGCCAGTGATTGTGATAGGTGGGGCAAGTGATGCAGATAAGGATGGTTTAGGATCATTTCAGGAGTGGCCTCAGGTAATTTATGAAAATGCTAAGAAAAGATTTGACTTCAATTTATAATAGATTGGGAGCTCTTCTACACAGTTTATTGACTATACTATCAACATGCTATAGTCATCAGTGATCCCCAAGTTTAAACAATTTGGCATTTGGTAATTATATTCAGTCAATATTTTCCACTCACTTTTAACTAAATACTTTATAGTATTATGTAACAAAAATATAATTTATTTAATAATTTTTTTTTAGGTTGAAAGTGCAAGGCTTTATACCAAGTACACCGCAAGACCCAGTAGTATTGCTCAAATACCTATTTTTGTTGAAAGGGTAATTTTCAATACGTTTACTACACATGAAAAAAACTTAATGTGATGAATAGCAATGTATAATGTAGCAACCAGAATCGATTTAGTTACCATAAACTTTGATTTGCAGTAAGGTTAACATGACCGGTGGTAGTCACTGTGATTATGTATGGTTCGAATCATCGCTTACTATCACTTTTAAATTTACTGCAACAATCTTGTTACTATATTGCAGGCAGTACGAATGAGTATAAGCGGACGTCCAGGAGCAGCATACTTGGATTTACCTGGTGATATGTTACTGGGAACTACACCAACCTCAAGTATAAGGTAAGATCATATCCAAGTTTAATACAGTATCTTAAATAGAATATGATGATTAGTAAAATGTGATTCTTTTAATAATTGCAGTCACTCAGAAATACTTTATTCACATCACAACCAACTATTTTATTCTAGTTTCAAATTGCATACACATTCAATTTTAGTGAGTGTCGTAGAATAGTATTAAAACCTTATTTTAATGTTTACGACCGATATGTATAAATCTCTTCATTCTTGCATACACATAATCTTTGAACATCGTTGTGAGGTGGTTTCTGTTGCCAGTTGTTTTATAGCTCCTTTCTACTTTGGGCTAATTTAAATTTTCTAGATAACCAATCTTGATACTAGCATGTAAGATATGCCTGGTATTGGCCAAGATGTCAGAAAGTCCAGTCAATGGAATTTGAGAGTAGATCCAAAAATAGCCACCTCAATTGGAACCTTAACATAACAATATTCTAATGTACAGTAATAATGTGTGCGTAATCAAAATATTTCTTCAATTCTCCTAGGCATATAGGTAAATGTCCTGATCCTGACCCTATACTTGCTCATCTTCCAAAGGTCAGGGAGGTCACTAAACTTCTGACCAGTTCTAAAAGACCATTAGTTGTAGTTGGCAAAGGTAAGTTAAATTAAAGTATCTGCATTTTGTTCTTCTTGTCTATATACCTTGAATGACATGTGACCATCTAGTTTCTACAAATTATACTCATTTGTCCATCATAACAATAAACCTTGTTTTGATTTATATCAACTTATACTGTAGGCTAGATACATATGTTTGTCTTAATTTACAATTATAATGTTTTATTACCAGGTGCAGCATATGCAAATGCATCAGATGAAATATGCAAATTTATAAACAAATATGCATTGCCTTTCCTACCAAGTCCAATGGGTAAAGGAGTTGTTCCTGATGATCATAGGTTATGTGTCAGTGCAGCAAGATCCAAGTGAGTACTGTAGTGCAAAACAAATTTATTTTTCTACTTCATTTATGTTATTTCTTTTGTTAGTCATTAACTATTAGAAGTATTGTTTATGTTGTTTTGGTAGTGTTAGTCAATGTCTGGGTCCACCACTGATTACCCATTGAATTGTGTTGTTTCTACAGAGCTCTTTTAAATGCAGATTTGGTTATCTTGCTTGGTGCTCGTCTCAACTGGATTATGCATTTTGGTCAACCACCACGCTTCAGTCGAACTACAAAATTTATCCAGGTCAGTCTTTAATTAAAACTCCACACACCCAACCACTACTAACTCCTACTGACTAGCCAGTTGTCTTGCTTTGTGACTGTCTCCACAGGATTATGCATTTTGGTCAACCACTATGCTTTAGTCAAACTACAACTTTTATCTAGGTCAGCCATAACTTTTAACCAGTTCATATTTTGTTCACTCTATGTTGTCATTTCTCTCTTTTAAAAAGCAAACTTGACCACTTTCATGTAGATTGATCTCTGCCCTGAAGAACTGTACAATAGTTGTGGTAGTGGTCAGATATTAGGAGTTCAGGGAGATCTGAAGGCTGTTATGCAACAGGTAAGAAACTCTTATCATCACAACACATCTAAGAAGTAACATAGTTACAATCGTTGCATAATTGATCGTGTAATAAACCTTTTATATAGATTGTTTAACAGTTTTGTTTTTTTTTTGTCAAATGAAGGTTAGACTTGTTTCTTGTATTTGTAGTTGTTTGGTTGTGCCAGAATGGTGCAAATACAGAATGGTGTTTGTTGCTATGATTATCCAATATAAACTAGAGGGCTAAATGAATTATAAGCATGGTATAATGAAAAAAATATGTATACAATATGTAGAATATGTAGATGATAATGAACTTTGACCATTTTGTTGCAGATCGAGGAGCAAATGTGTATGATGTACCGATCATGGTGTTACCCTAGCAACACAGAATGGTGGATGATGCTAAGTGAGAAGGTTGAGAGCAATAAAGCTTTAAATCAAAAACTAGCTAAAGTTGAATCTGTACCTATGAACTATTACACAGTGCTACATAGGGTAAGAAAGACTTAAGTCAAACACTAGCTAACATTGAATCTGTACCAATGAACTATTACATAGTGCTACATAGGGTAAGAAATACTTAAGTGAACACTAGCAAAAGTTGAATATGTACCTATGAACACAGTGCTACGTAGGATAAGAAAGACTTAAGTAAAAAAATAGCCAAAGTTGAATATATACCTATGAACTATGACATAGTCCTACATAGGGTAAAGAAGTAAGAGCCTAAGAGTTTTTAAAATAATTGAAAATTATATGCTGTTCGGTTACCACCTATAAATCACCATTTTTCTTTAAATCACTCCCAAACACACTACAATTACACCACAGCTGATCACACAATAGGATGCCTGTTTGAATAAGCTACTACTTTATACACTGTTTATATAATCTTATAGCTGAATGTACTCAAATTAAAAATAAAACATTTATTCCTAAAGTATATGTTTCCATTATAGATACAATCTGCAATTCCAAAAGATGCAATCATTGTAAGTGAGGGTTCTAATACTATGGATATTGGTAGAACTGTTCTGCAGAATTATCTTCCCAAACACAGGTAATAAAGATTCTAATTTATTTAATTTATTATTTATACAGTAGAACTTATATTATGTGTACACATTCAGGACCCAACAAAGTGTCTCTATAGGGAGTTTACACTGAATATGGGTTGGTCCTGGTGTAACATACCAACATATATTTTCCCGTGTTTACTTGACAGGAAAATGTTTCTTTATCCCCTATAGGTGTCCCTTACCAGAGTAGTATTATTAATAATTCTATTATTATAGGTTAGATGCCGGAACGTTTGGCACTATGGGAGTTGGACTTGGCTACGCTATTGCTGCTGCTGTTCTAGCTCGCGACCTTTGGCCTGAGAAGCGAGTGGTTTGTGTAGAAGGTGATAGTGCTTTTGGTTTTTCAGGGATGGAACTTGAAACTGTTTGCAGGTACTTGATCATTTTCTACGATCTAATCATTATCAGCGTTATATAACTTGGTACACTATTCAAAATGAGTAGGGGATCAACTACCTGTGTACTGATCTAGGTATGCTGGTTGCTATGTGTCTGTGGTGGAAGGCCTAAGCTGAATTTCTTCAGTTTTCATTTGATAAAAAAGTGACATTTATGTTTTTCAGGTATCGATTACCAATAGTGTTTATTGTGGTTAATAACAATGGCATAACGATGGGTGTTAATGATGATATTTATAAAAGCATTTCAGTCGAAGACAGACCCACACAGTAAGTGTCTAATTTACTCTTATGTAAATTTAGGCATAGGTTTATTTTTTATTTTTTACACAGAAGGAGGCCAAAGTTGAATACGTCAACTGTGGACATAGATTGTAATAATATGTTTCTGGATGTGCTTATGTTTGGTTAGCATAATGTGGAACCTCCTAAATACAAACCCATATCCATGTGCCGTGTTTGAAAATTCAAAGTGCCCTTTTCAAACTACAGACTAGCAGTAAAAATGATTGTAGATTTTAGCCAGTATAAAAATACATAATATATGATGTACACAGACTGATATAAACTAAACTATGACATAATATAGTAGTAGTACATCAAAATGCCAGCCTCACCCGGCAACCAGCCAATTATAATGTACACTTGTGTAATATATTATTTCAGACTGCTTCCATTTGTGCTGACCCCTGATGTGAGATATGATCAAATGATGGAATCATTAGGTGGCAAAGGTTTCTTTGTTAAAACACCAGCTGCTTTAGAGGATGTGCTGGCTAGGTGCTTCAATGGAGATATGAGGAATGAACCAGTATTAATCAATGTCATGATTGATCCATTTGCTGACAAAAAACCTCAGGTAATTATAATCAAACACAATTACATAACATAAAAGATAGCATTGTAGTAACTTGTGTTCAGGAGGAAAAGGACCCGGGTTTAGAACTCTTAAGGGGCCTTCCAACGCTGGGTAGTTGCATTGGACTGTTCATGCTCTGGAGCCCCATAAGGTTTGGCCTACTTTTGTGATGTGATGAATGTGCTATTGTTATTTCTATCATTAGGTGGCCTGAGATATCCTAGTTATCTAGATTTAGCAAAGACATCTTTAGGTCTTTGTTAGATCGTTTCTAGACACAACTATACAGTAGTTCTTGTTGCTGTCTTGTGCAATTTTAAAATGTGCATTTTGCAATAGTCAGTGTAGAAAATAAGGGACCATTACTTTTCCATTGTAGGACTTCCAGTGGCTTGACCGTTCAAAACTATGATGCGAATAATGAAACCACAAGATTAAGAGAGCTGATTGAAAAATAAAAGCAGAAAGATTTTATCCAAGATTGATGAGTTGAATAAAGGTGACAGACAAATTATTGCATGCAATATTCTTTATGAGGAAAATCAATCTCATTTGAGGTTAATCAATCTAATGTGAGGAAAATCAATCTATGGTGAGGAAAATCAATCTAATGTGAGGAAAATCAATCAGATTTGAGGTTAATTAATCTGATTTGAGGAAAATCAATCAGATTTGAGGAAACTCAATATAATGTGAGGAAAATCAATATTATGAGGAAAATCAATCAGATTTGAGGAAACTCAATATAATGTGAGGAAAATCAATATTATGAGGAAAATCAATCAGATTTGAGGAAAATCAATCTGTGAGGAAAATCAATCAGATTTGAGGAAAATCAATCAGATTTGAGGAAACTCAATCAGATTTGAGGAAAATCAATCAGATTTGAGGAAAAAAAATCCAATGTGATAAAATTAATCTAATGTTAGGAAAATCAATCTATTGTGAGGGAAATCAATGAAATGCGAGAAAATCAATCTAAAGTGTGCAAAACCTAATTATTTAGAAATTATATCAGCCCAATAATATTTATCCAATTGTTAAATCATGAACATTACGCAACCTATAACTACTAAATTGTTGTTATTTATTTAACCTGTTGATGATTTTTTGTTAATGTTAATTACACTGACTATCTCATAAACTTCAACATTGAAACAAACTTATCATAATAAATATGGTATTGCAGTAATAAAAAAAAAGCGAATCTGCAGTAGAATCATTTTACATGATCCCTAATGTATTTAAAACAAGAATTTAAGTGTACATTATGTATGTAGTTTTAATTGAAACTGAATTATGTAATTACAGAAAACAATCAGAGTTATTACTGTGAAGTAATTTACTACCGAATACAAAATACCAATAATGAAATACTCAGGGAGTCTGTTTGTAGCAGATATCTTATAGTGTAAATGGAGGGATTAATGTTACTAAATAAAGATTAGTAAAATCAGACTTTGAATAGGCCATTTTGTAGTTTAATCACAAAGTTAATCATGGTCAAATTCAAAGCTGGCAGCCAATTTGACTATGTTTTGCTTTAAACACATTTTTTCAGATAATTTTTTTTCTCTAATTTGTGACATTAAAATGGCATACAACAACAAAATTATTAAAGTTAAAGATGACACAAAAGGTGTTTTCATTATATCAATCGTTTTGATGAGAGTTGTAGTTGTCCCCCAAAACACGAAAAATAAAGATGAATGAAATTAAACTTTTGAGTAAGCAAATTTGTATTTTTAATCAAGTTATTCATTTCTGCACACAAAAAATAATTTCTAAATTTAACCAAAAACATGTAGGCTTTCTTTTTATTTTTTATTTTATTTGTGATTTTTTTTTTCAGGTGAATAATTTTATATTCACTTTTTGATCAAAGTGACAGTATTAAAAAAAATCGACGGACATCTAAGTCAAGATATAGCAGTTGAGTAAACAAAATGGAAGGTTAATTTATCAAACCAGTTCTTTTCAACTTAAGGAATGGATTTCGATTTAGACCAATCACGACACAATAGATCACCTAAATTTTTATAACGCCACATATATTGTAATGTTCAGAGGCCCTTGACAAAGTTAAACAGCAAATGCTTCTATTTGTATAAGTGAGTTTTTTTAAAGATATCTTCTGAAGTCTTTATGTCTATGGTAATACGTTTCTTAAAATGGTGCATAGGAAAATGCACTTGTGATTGGTCAACTCGTTGCGTTGCATTCAAGTGGGAAACCAAGCATTACTTTTAAGCACAAATGCTCAATGGATAGCATTTACTTTTTATAATATTCTTACAAATGGTCCGTGGTGATAATAATCTAGAAAGGCCTTATATAACATATTTATTAATTTCAAATATATACGTTTTTTTTGTTTGTTTTTTGACAAATGTGCTTAATATACAAATAGTTTCAATATAAATTCAAAATATAGTCACTTAACATCATTTTGGAAATGGGGTGGAAACATGGGAATATGAGTAGGCATACTTGGAAATTGCACTAATATCAGTTAGCAGTACTTTTTTTACTCCACTTTATATGCAGTTAAATCAATGTTTCTTCATTTATCCATGGTATAATCTTAGCATGAGTACCAATAGTAGTGTGAGGGAGAGTGTGCCTCTCTAAACCAGATTAACAACTTGTTGCTTGTCTAATGTTTCTTCATTTATCCATGGTATAATCTTGGCATGTTGAAGAGTCGCACATTGAAATTTATCAAACCACGTCACGTCAAGAATGGAAATCCACGTCCAGTACAGTAGTGTTGAGTGCTGAAATGGACACGTTGTCAACAACTTCCAACATTGTGCTCCTCATTGTCCTTCAGATGTACAATATATAATTCGTCTAACCACTTCTTAACCAATTTGAGCAAGTACGGTAATTAGCCATGCTCTACTGTAGCGATCGACGAATTCTACGTAGAACTGTGTTTATTCCGTTTCTAAATGTCTTATTCATTAAACAGTATATCACTGGGTTACATGAAGATGTCATAAACGCCAACCACATTGAAAACGTTTTAAATCCATTTGGTAAGTGCACTCCCCTTGACTGGCACATCACAACAACTTGGTATGGCAACAACAGCAATATAAAAGTGCCAATGACAATTGCAAACACAAATGCCGATTTTATCTTAGACCTATAAAACAAATTAGGCCTAGACCTACTTGTCAACGATGCAATGGTTGTAACGTTTTGAACACGTTTCAGATGCTGGAAAGTTAACTTACATATATGGTAATACAGTTTGCTTGTTAATAAAATCGGAATAAATACACACAAAACATACACGGACATTGCAAGAATAGCGTTGTCTTGCCACTTAGGTAGACAAATAAATGAATAAGGAACATATCCGACCTTTCCCAGTCCGAGGATGATGAAAATAAAAGGCTGAATCCATGTCCAACATAACAAAATGATAACATTTCGTTTGCTCATTTTGGATTCGTAATGTAAAGGGTTGATAATAGAATGATACCGTTCAATTGCTATTGCACATAGAGAAGCTATGCTTGTTAGACAACACTGCCCATTCATAGACGAAGATAACTCACAGATCCAGTCTTGTACAAATGGCCATCTGTCACTTATAGAAGCAGTAAGAACAATAGGCATAACTAATAGTCCAACTAAAAGATCCGCGATTGCTAGATTTGCAACAAAGACATACGTTTTTGTCCGAAGTGATTCCACTGTGTAGATTATACCCAGAGTTAAGGAATTGCCGATTATTGCAAAAAGCATAATGATGAACAAAATGACAGTCCTGAATATTATTGTCACCGTTGTTGACGATTCGATTTCGGTAGAACTCATTGAAGTTTAAATCCGTTACACGTCGTCGATGTCTAAGATGTTACTGAGACAGTCAGCAAACAGTAGCAGCACAAAGTTGTCCAATACATTTGTTTTAAGCGTACAACGTCTAAACGTCTTCAGTTAATTGATTTAGTTTTTCCGATAAACATTATTTATTTTATATGTCCAGGTGATTTCATGCATTGATAACATGTAATTAGAAAGATTATTATGTGAGAAAAAGTGAAATTAATCACTCATAATTCAACTTTAACCATTGTTTCCACTATTTGATTAAATTATATACAATTACAACACGGGACAGATGGTTCATATGGAGACAATCCTTCTTCGTACACGAAATGTAGCCTACTGGTTGCTATAGGCCTAACAAGTATCTTGTAGGCATAATTGTGCATTGTGTCACCAGGCACACAACCATGGATGTACAAATCTAATTTTATACCTCCATGCACACACCTTCGTCTCATTATCACCGTCATGATTAGTAGGCCTATTATCATTATTAGCAAGTGGGTAAGCCTAAACTGTAAATATAATATACAGTAAATTAAGTAAAAGTTGATTCACTTGTGTCACAACTCAGAGGGAAATCGACCCAGCAACGTCAAGAAGTCATATTAGCCTATAGGCCTAATTTAAATAAAAAATTACTAAAAATAATATACAAAACTCTTTTACTGTGCTCATTTGTATCGCTTGCTGATTAAAATGCATCCACCAGTGACTCGGAGTGTACGTGTCTAAAGCCTAAACGAAGGTCAATTATAAATAAGGATTCGGATGCACCTCTAACATTTTAAATAATGGATCACGGCTTATAACTTTAGTTTAATTATATTCTATAAATTGAAATCATCTTTAATTGTTATTCTTAATCAATTAGTAATTGTATTACATAATACGACGACCTATGCCTATAGTACGTCATTACAAATAAAGCTATAATGATGCATGCCTGTATAAGAAATACACACATCAATCTGTTGATATATAGAGTGTTAGTGAATTGACGCACCACGGTCCCTTTTTTTTGTCAGAAGTCCTTTAATTTTACATTAAACCAATTTGTCTTTTTTTTTTAAGGATAGCAATAATTAAATATTAGATTGTCACACAACCGCAACTACGGCTCTTTCGGACATGTACATTATTGGAACCACGGTGAACGACTCTCAATAATATATAAAAGTAAATGTAATAATAACGTTTGGCAAAACAATTCTTTTCTTTCTAATCCCAACCAAAAAAAAAATCCCCGACAAAAAAAAAACCCATCCAATTCTCAAGCAATAATCAACCATTAACAGTAGGCCTATCCCTATTCCAATTATTCTATAACCCCACAAACTTCACAATCGTTCAACAATTTTCTTATTTATGAAACAACTTAAACCCCCAAACAAGTACATTTACAGAATGAATAATTAAAACAAGTAATAAGAGTACACAATATCATTACTTCTTGTATTCTCCGTCTCCGATGCTGGCATATAAACAAATTAGAAAACGGATAAAACTTATGTTTATGCAACAACTGCCACACCTCTGCTCCCTCTGCTGTTATCACCAATAATTATTAATTTACTGCAATTGATGTTGCTGTCATATAAATAAATTAAAGATCGATAAAAGTTAAAATGTTTCTTGATATCGTTCTGCCATCTCAACAAGTACATTAATTATGTAGTACTTTTAATTGAAACTGAATTATGTAATTACAGAAAACAATGAAACAGTTATTAATATTACTGTAAGCAATTTACTACCGACTACAAAATACCAATAATTAAATACTCAGAGAGTCTGTTGTAGCAGATATCTTATAGTGTAAATGAAGGGAATAATGTTACTAAATAAAAAATCAATAAAATCAGACTTTGAATAGGAGGCCATTTTGTAGTTCAATCACAAAGTTAATCATGGTCAACAAAGCTGGCAGCCAATTTGACTATATTTTACACATTTTTTTCAGGTAATTTTTGTTAATCTAATTTTTGGTCAAAGTGATATATTAAAAAAAAACAGGGGGGACATCTTAAGTAAAGATATAGTGGTTGAGTAAACACAATTGAACCTAATTAATAATGACTGGCATATTATGCATAGCGCCATCTAGTGTCACTAATTGCTGCCATGGAGTTGTTTACAGAATTGAACAGAGATCGCATCGAGAGCTAGGCCTAGGCTAGGCCGTTAACTAAATAAGAAAACTGGAAAACATTAATCAAATTCCCTAGGCCTCTTTTTTGGCATACTCTACTTAGACATTAAAATAAAGTCTGTTAAGAGGGTAAGTGAAGGTTTAAAACAGGATACTGAGATTCCTGATGTATAATTAATCCCCTTGCTAGGCTAGCTAGTTAGGCTACTACTACTACTCTCTCTAGCTAGGCCTAGGCCCCTAGTCCTACACGCTGTATCACAAGTGAAGTAGTCTCAAAGTCGAAACTGTCTGTGGCCGTATACGGTCACATGACACATGCCCTAGCTATAGGCTAGGCCTAGCCTAGCAGTAGGTAGGCCTACTAGTCAGCCCTATACATTATATAATAATTATACTATAGGCCTAGGGCCTAGGCTACCCGGTGTCAGATGAAATCGGTCGCGATAAAATCAACTTCCGGTATTTTGTATGGCGCGCCGCTAGAGCTGTACCTTTGATGATATCGGTCGCGTTTGAAATCGGTCGCGTTTGAAATCGGTCGCGCTATTTTGTATGGATCGAGCGGGATGCATGCTGAGCGGGATATACATTTTTCGTTTATATAGTTAATTGATATTTTTTAGGAACTAGATTATTTATGTGGATATTTTTGACTTGGTTAATAAATATTTATTATCAATCATTAAATTAATTTTTTTTTTGTATTTCACAGGTCTTGGAGAAGGACTGTGTCTTTTCAAAATGGCCATTTCTAAACACGTTTAAATATTATATTAGGCATAATGTTATATTAGGCATATAATAATTTACCTAGGACCACAATGGAAATTTAGGACCACACTGGAAATAAGTTTGCCGTCTGGGTACTTTTTTTGTGTTTTTATCCTATTGATTTTATATCAGAATAAAGAAATAAAAATAAAAATAAAATACCTCTATTTATATGTACTGTAATTAATATATTATATAGAGAATATACGTCTGTCGTGTCTGTTATTATGCAAACAATTACGTAAAAGAGAACAATTTATTTAAAAACAATAATTGTTACAATATAGCCCGTAAAGCCAGCGTATCCATTTTTATACTTATGCATATATGTGGCAGATTATATCATATCCATGTCGTTAACAACATACTATTCGATCACCTTATTTTTATTTCTATCCGTTATGTAGGATAATATTAAGTATATAATGATTATTGTTGAGGCAAATCACGTGTATATTTTTATTTCTAATGTTTAAAATAGTTTTTAGTAAAATGATCATTATATGCGGATGGTTAAAAGGCGAGTTACTGAAATAAACCCCCGAATAAGCCATATCGACGGAGATGCGCCTTCGATGATAGTGAAGCTGTTTCCTCTAACAATACGTTATTTTGCTGACGGGGTTTCCCCTTTTTAAAAAACACGCACTTGTTAGTGTGCCAACTCATGGACAAAACACATACGATCGTTGTCCATGGCGGCGAGATAAAGATGACGTCTATTACTAATAACCATACGTTTGAAACGTCTATAGGCCTCCTGCACGTGTTTTTGTGAAACGATTCAATGAGCTATAGATGCTCGACGCGATTATGAGATTATGTTCATTCATTCATTATTAGCCTTTAAAATCGAAATACATTTAAAACATAGGTAACAAAATCAAGACACGTGGAAATCTAAGGAGGCAAGGATAAGCAAAATCAATTAAAGTCGCTGTAGCTAACAGGCTTGCTATATATCCATAATAATTCCGAAAAAAGTACTGTTTCTATAATTTGACAGTATGATTTATATATAATTTACGTAAATACGTCGGCGATACTATAGATTTTAATTTGAATATCTTTTATTTCTTCATTTATAATAATCATTTAATGTAAATAATTAAGTAAGTGCAACTCAGTGTCTCGCATTCATACGCCGTTTAGTAAATCTAGGCCTAAATGTTTAAATATCAGTGCAGATTACCTCTTTGAGAATCGTGTTCACCTTTATCTATCATTGTACATCATACTCATAGTCCTACTGTAGGCCGGTAGAATGATTTATAACGGCATATTATCTATATATTTTATTAATATCCTAAAACCATACGTAATTGTGTGCATAATAAAAGACACGACAGACGTATATTCTCTATATAATATATTAATTACAGTACATATAAATAGAGGTAAATAATTATATGCCTAATATAACATTATGCCTAATATAATATTTAAACGTGTTTAGAAATGGCAATTTTGAAAAGACACAGTCCTTCTCCGAGACCTGTGAAATACAAACAAAAATTAATTTAATGATGGATAATAAATTAAATCTATATAAACGAAAAATGTATATCCCGCTCTAGCATGCATCCCGCTCGATCCATTCAAAATAGCGCGACCGATTTCAAACGCGACCGATATCATCAAAAGTATAGCTCTAGCGGCGCGCCATACAAAATACCGGAAGTTGATTTTATCGCGACCGATTTCAAACGCGACCGATTTCAGACGCGACCGATTTCATCGTAAACCGGCTACCCTATATGCCAAGCAACTAGGCCAGGTACAAGACCATATACTGTAATAATCACTAGCTATGACAACTATGATGGCTAGCTACTAGCCTACACTATTCTAGCCAAGCACTCTCTCTGTATTGATTAGTATTCACCTCTTTTAATTATTCTGTTCTGTCGGTGTCTGGTTTACAAATGTTGATTTTGTTTTAAAATTACTTGAAAATGTCAAAATTATTTAATAACGTAAAAAAAAAAAGGTCACCATAATAATGCACTTTTTAAATTTTGTCAATTGTTTGTATGACCTACTAGGAAAAGATATATAGGCCTAGGCCTACAATTTTTCAAGAGAATTTAAACATTTTTGTAATCATTTTATTATCTCTCTGTAAGTTTGTGCTATTATACATTTATGCTATATAAACATTTCTGTACTAAATGTGTTGATTTTGTTTTTCTCCTGACATCACAGCCACTTTTCAAGATGAAACACTTCACTAGAATGCAGCTTACAGTTGTAATAATAACATTCTTTAAATAATGGTAAGTTTAATTCTACTGTATTACTTTCGTGGTTAAAATCTTGCAGTTTAAAAATATGTAAGAAAGATAAATCTTTATTGTCATGATGAACACAATTTATTGGTTAAAAATTCATTACATTTGTAAACCTTCGTTAACAAACTGTTACTTCACTTTCTATTTCCATATAGTTTACATTTATTACTAAAACATTAACACTTTGATTATTGTATTGCTAACTGTACAGTATTAACTAATTATTATAAAATATATTATTAGATAATAATTAATATTATACAGCACACAATTCAACATACCTTGAATTTTCGACATGTTACACATGTATTCATCAGAAGAATCCTATGATGTTTATGTAGATAAGTGACTTTCTATTAACCAGCACGTATGAGCTTTCATTCGAATGTACAGTATTACTAACTATATTCTGTCTGTATATAATAATTGTGTTTTTTCCGATAATTAAAAATATTATAATTTTGTGTAGTTTGTATGTACCTTATTTCTGTAGTACAGTTTTTATCTTCATTTCCGTACATTCATACATTGGCTGAATTTCCATAATATTACTATGTATTGATATTGTTGTAGGACTCTGAATACTGACCATTAAAAACTGAATTTGACAATCACAACCCTTAAGTACATTCACACTTCAGAGGACGATTGATGTCACTATGGCAACAAATGTGAACTAATTGAGTTGGTACACAGACTGTGATTAGTAGTTTTATTATTACTTACATCTAATAGAAAATCTATTTTCAGAATTTAGAATAATAATAATAATACATTAAAATAACATTTGTTTTAGATGCTTGACTCTTAATAAATTTATCTAATCTTTTTCCAGTTACTATTCAATAACCACTGCATTTTTTATTCAATTTTGCTTGTGGATAATCTGTTGCTTTTGTTGTAATCTATAAAAGAATACCTGGCCAACATCCTGGGCCAACCAAACAATCATGCCGTGCATGTAAATGTTTACTGCTAACCTCAAAAAAATTCCAAAATCAATGATCAACTATCAATATTTAAACTCTAGAGATGGAACGAAAATTTACAATTAGTTTTTCTCACAAAAAAATAACAAAACAAATGTGCAGGTAATGATTGTTTAGGGGCATCAAAATTGCAGACATTTAAATATTTCTGCAAGCCCATGGTTATTGTTAATTTTCCAAATTCAGGCAACTTAAGGATCAGCAAAAATTATTTTTGTTGCCAATTTCTTCCAGTCCAACTCGTCTGGCTTTACATCATCAACACCGCCAGGCCCAAGCACTAAACGTCACTCAACATTTGTATGGACACCAGTTTTTCCTGAAAACCTTGTCACACCTTGTATGCGGAGCAAGCACGCTGCATGCTTGGTGGGCAGTTTCATCTACGTTTTTGGTGGACGTGATGCACACAGTAGTAGGAAAGACTTATGGAGGTACAACATCACAACTAATGTATGGACCAGCTTAGAATGTTTTGGAATGGCACCTCCTTTGTTACAGGATCATACAATGGTTAATCGTGATGTATGTAATAGTTTTATTAAAATTAATGTTTATTGTCAAAATAGTCAGAAAGTTTCACTTGCATATTATTCAAATTATAGTTTGTGTGCATGTCTGATGTTTTTGCATTTAGTACAGTATACTATTATTAGTAAAATCTACAGTGTTAATGTTAGAGGGTATTGACAATTGTATTGACTTTTTAGCTGCAATATTTTGGTATTATCTGTGATTTTATTTAGATTTACTTTCTCAATAAAAGGTTAAATAAAGTCATTGCAGTTCAGTGTTGTAACTATATTCTAAAAGATGATATTATTTTAATACAATTTCACTGTCATATTCTCATTGTTTTGAAAAAAAGTCATTAACTATGGTATTCAATTATTCAAATTTGCATGGCATTACCAAAAATTGTTTTGCTTCATCGTTTACTTTCATAGTACTGTAGTATATGATTATTTATTATATTAATTAATTAATTATTTTTATCCTTTAATAGAATAAGCTATACATCTTTGGTGGCGAGCTTGGTTTTGGGTCATCAGATGAGACGGCACTATGGAGCTATGATTTACAAGAGAGGTCTTGGGCAAAAGAAGTTGGTGGCACGGATGTGAAGAAACCTCTAGGTCGACGAGGTCACACAGCGACCCTTGCCAATGATGTCATGTACATATATGGCGGCTACTTAGATTTAAAGGGGTCATCTAGTGAACTGTGGCTCTATGATTTTGGTTAGTATACAAAATAAGCTTATTATATGTTTTTTGGAATTTGCTTTTTTAGAGAGCAAAATGAGTAATGAGCAGTAAACCATCAAATGGGTGGGAAGTATTATCATTACTACCACCCTGTGTATTTCAGTTATTTTCAGTCATTCATGTCACTCATGAACTTTTGGAAAATACAGTAGTTGAACTTTAAATTTTTTTGATTTCTGAAAAAAAACATATATTTTAAATGATTTGGTTAAAGTTTTTAAAAATTAAACAAACAATCATGTAAAATTAACATTTTAACTACCTCACTTTTTAAATAGAAATTAAGTACTAAACTCCTATAATATCTTTCTTTAGAGAGTGATTCATGGCATATTGACTGCCTAAGTCATTTGAATGAACCTCCACCAAGACACAACCATTCTGCAGTTCTACACAACAATGCTATATGGATTTATGGTGGTTTGAGTAACCGAGTGCCCAGGGCTGACCTCTGGAAATGGGACATAGGTGTGTAGTATTGTGTTTTTACAGTATGGATTTAGTTGTATACATGGTATTATTGATTACTCGAGTATGAATTCCTTTTATCCCATTGTTCTGACGTTTATTCTACATTGTGTGACTAACCTATTGCCCAAGGCTGACCTCTGCAAAAAATATAGGTCTGTGTCTGAAAAGAAGTTAAATCGTGTGTAATAAATTTACCTGACAAATAAACAATTTCCCCTTGTTTTTGGCAGAAGAAATGTGTTTTTTTTTTATATTTTAAACTAAAATAAAACTTCATAATACCACCCTAATTGATTATAAAGGGTCACAAAATAGCTTTAGCTATTGCTAAGATTCTATAATATATAATAACATCAAGAAGTGATAAAATACAGTACAAATTGTATCAAAATGCCTTTTTAAATCCGCATAAATTCTACAACAAATAGAAATATGTTATAAATTGTGTGTATATGCATCTGGTGGGTATTCAAGTCAAAAATTTCTACTACAAATAGAAATATGTTACTGTGTGTATTCAAATGGAGCTTTTGTTCCAAACGATGGTCATAAACGATACCATTGCTAAGTGGTTTTTTATATCTTTATTCTGTTTTAAATACTAGTATTGAATTTCTTTGTAGAAAGCTTCAGTATTATTGATTTATAAATATTATTTCTTTTTTACGTTTCTATTTGTATTTATTACTATTCAATGAAACAGGTAAAGTCGCCAGAAAAAAAATATTTTTCAACAATACATTATTAATAATTGATATCACATTGAAGCTACACAGTGATATTAAATCTATTTTAATATCAAGTTTATCATAATTAATGATAGGTGGATTTAACATAATATTATACAGTACTTAATTACTGTTATGCCATTTTACATGATGATAATGTTTTTTTTTTGCTATGAATATGGTCAAAAATGAAATTTAATTTTTGGTTAGAATAATAGATTTTATCAACTCAGTGTATCTATGTAAGAAATATTTCCTCCATAGTGTATCTGAAATGTTTAATATTGTGATTTGAGTGGTACAGTACTGTAGTTGAGTGATAGTTTTTGAATGAAAAGAATATTAATCAATTATCTTATGAAATAGTAGTAATGTTCCCCCTAATCTGATGCAATTGTACACAATACATAATAAAATTATTCACCTGTTGTTTGTTTATTATCAGATTACTTGGTGGAAAAGGTACTGGACGTAGTTCTCCTTCAACGGTAGTAACATTTATTATTGACATATAATTATAGTTAATCATTCTTCTGTTGTTAATGTTTTAGATGGTAGAAGTTGGTTGAGGATTCGATTTCACCAAGGTCCAACAACACTCAGCGGTCATTCTGCATGTGTTCACAATGATTGTATGTTTATTTTTGGGGGTGAAGATGGTACAAATAATATTAGAAATGATCTGTGGACGTTCAGCTTTGGTAGGTATTCATTGTGTGTGATGTTGAAATAATGTTATCTAAATTTGATATGATGTAATCAAGACCAGTGGCGGATCCAGGATTTTGAAATAGATTTTTCATTGATCTGTAATTTTATAATTATACTAATTCAATATTTACATAGTACATAATGCTTTATGGAAAAAAGTAAAATAAATATTGTTATTCATTCAATCTACTGTATGTGAATTTTTTATATTGTTTAGGGTGGTCTAATTTGTCCAAAACAAGTGTAATTTGTAAATTTCAAATAAATAATATTTTGATACCTTACAATTCAATAAAAATTATTATTTTAAAACAAATGTTTGGATGGACTTCCAAATTACTGTAGTATAAGACAGTTAAAAGGTTCATCTGCAAATTATGATACATTATTAAAAAAAATTACAAATGAATAAAATTGTTTTTGCTTTCTTTAGTGACTCAAAACTGGAGTAAAATAAGTCCGTTTCAAGGAATTCTTCCTTCCCCAAGTCTCCACCATACTCTGCTTCCTGTACTAACTCAAGTTCATCTCAATCCCAATGTGCAATACAAAGCTGTGTCTGTGCCTCACTTACAACCAAGTCAAGTATTAGAAACTGTATCACCCCCTAGACCCTACTCATCCCCACCGGGAATTGAAAGAACCACGTCTCCTCATGGTTCAGATGTAGGCCTAGCCAGAGTGTTTCAAAACCGTGTCAAACCAACTGGACTACTTTCACCGACAGCAGCAGCTGAATATACAGTGATAGTTAACAAAAACGTTGAGGAGGATATCTCGGATATTTTGTTTCATAGACGAAAATTAAATTTGGATGGTGCTTTAGAATCTAATGTGACGGATGAAAACGAAAACGCCACTTATAAACAACAAACTGTGTGTACTGAATGTAATCGGAGCTATGATTTAAAAGATCAATGCAATCCTTGCTATAAGTGCGGTGATGTTAATAACACTGATAGAAGATCATCTTTCAGTGATGAACATAGTAGCAACTGTCAATGTGAAGAGTTACAAATTGTGGATCTTGAAGACGATATTGACTATCAACAATTTACTGAACAAACACAGTTGCTATCAACTCAAAATCAAAGAATTATTGAAACTGATCAATCAAATGGATTCTATAACAACGGGTATGTGTCTGTTGATGATCTCCATGGCAACAAGTTTCATCACACTATTGCACAACATGGTAATAATATCCACCAGCATCTAAACGATGATAAAAAAACACATGCAGATGGAACCGAAACTTCTTTAGAAAAGGAAGACAAATTAACTACCCACCAAAGAAACGTTATACCAAAGATTATTGAGCCATCAAAACAAAGACAATATGGACGATCAAATACAGTTAATGAAAAGAATAAACAAAATGGAAACAATGAATGGTGCTTAGCTAGAGATAAACAGGGATATTATACAAAGGAAAAACAAGTAAGTCATCTATTTTAGATTAAAAGAATTTAATTTTTAAGGCATTGAGCTGTGGCTTGAATAATTCGTAATGGTAAAAACTGAACACATTAATCCCCAGTTACATGCCTTATATGAGGCTTATTACGTAGTGGAGCTTGCGCCAGGCAAGAATTAAACCAATGACTACCAGGATTAACACCAAGATATTTTTACATTGTTTCTATATAACATTAACAGATGCATTTAAAATACACAAACCATAGTGGTTTTAATAGTCTATGAGTGCTAGCTTACCTGGATAAATGTCCAGAGGGAGGGCTTACTGTAGATACGAAAAGAAAATGTTCATATAGCACTCCTCGACCACAAGAGAGTACAGTAGTCCGCAACCACTCCCTTTACGTGGGAACGGAACACCGTCACCATTTCTTTTCGTAACATTGAACCGTTACGACATAGATTGATTGTGATACGATGTTATACATTATGTGAATTTAAAATGGTTTATTATTATAGTAGTGATTTAATGTCGTGTTATTTTAGGGTGAGAGTGTATTATGTATGTTCTTGATTGGAGGCAAGGAAGGTGGTAATAGCAATGGTATCACAGGGATCAAAACACCACTTGCTATGTGGAAATGTGGAGTAATTCCAGGTACGTAGATAACACATACCATGACATACTAATTTAGGCTAGGATTGGATTTACGAAGTTTGGGTCCAGTGTATAAAAAGTATAATTAAATTAACAATTCAATAATTTATTTTCAAACAAGCTTGATGATCATGGATCATTACAAGAAGTTTTCCATGTTGCATATAATGAAATAAATATCATAAAAAAAATCAATAATATGAGCTTAAAACTAAAGTAGGATTTACAGTACAATCGACTTTTCCAGATCATCCCCATCTCTGTATAGACCCTGCCCTGTAATTACCCTCCTGGCTACACACCTATCTGTACTAAACCAATATTGTATAAGCTAAAGTTTTGATTTCAAGCAGAATCAAAACCACTCAAACTCAATGAATGTTCCTTTATAACATGGTTGCTACAATCATCCAATTTTTAGATATCCATTTTATTGCCCGAATATCATTAAAACAATTAATACAGTAGTACCTTTAATTTTTTGTTATGACAGGTAAACCATCACCACAGGGAATAAGAAAAATTATGACTGACATGACTATCTAAACTGCTGAATTTTGGATTTGGAAACACTACTCCAGATGCTAAAGCTGCTGTTTTTAAAACAGTAGTTGAATAATTATTAGTTTCATGACTTCTGATAAAGAATGAATAAAAATATTTTTATTTCAAATAAGTTGTATTACATTTGATACATGTAAACAAAAAATTACTACTTCAGCTAAAAAAAAAAAAAAAGTAAAAACAAATACAAGAGGCATAAACCATTGGTATTACTTCTTAGGCCTAGCTAGGCCTAGGCCTACCTTCAAACATTTACATGTAAACCTTTACATTCCTAATTAACATCATATAAACATCAGCATTGAGTAAAAGAAGATGAAAACAGGAGTGATAAAGATTTATAGAGTGCACATTATCATTATCTAAGCACAGCACCACTACTTGTTCATATTTTGTATGTACAAAAACAAGCAAAGTGGTTAGATGCTCCTCCTCTCCCTTATGATATCTAGTTAGGCCCCCCAATTGACATCATTCATTTTGCCCTAGGTTATGATGTTGGCTTTAATTTTAATTTTACAACAGTAAAGCTACAGTTTTGTCTTTAGATGCTAACAGAACTTACCTTACAGTCTTGTATAGGACTTGTATCAATATAAATCCAATCGATCCATTTAAATACTGATTTTTTCTTGTTTTATTGTACATCAATAATTTCTTTTTCCCTCCAAAATTCTGTGACAACATCTCTGTGTTCTGATTGGTTGATTGTTATTGTCTGATTTAGAGAGAGCAGAGAGATATATAGAACAAGGCAAATATGTGCCTGTCTATGAAAATCTATTTAGTATAGTATTAATTTAATTTTAACAAAGCAAATACAATTATTTGTTATATTTTATGTTCATTTCTACCTCTATGTTGAATGTATTATTTGTTTACTTTAATTTCAATGTTTGTTTCATTTTTTCCCTCTAAAATTCTGATAACATCTCTGTGTTCTGATTGGTTGATTGTTATTGTCTAATTTGTTTAGAGCAGAGAGATAGAACAACAAGGCAAAGATATGTCTGTCTATGAAAATCTATTTAGTATAGTATTAATTTAATTTTAATGAAGCAAATACAATTATTTATTATATTTTATGTTCATTTCTACCTCTATGTTGAATGTATGTTTACTTTAATTTCAATTGTTTTTTTATTTTGTTGCTACACTGATTGAAATATAATTTCATATGCGACTTTTAAAAGATCAAATTTAGTAGATAGTAAAAAACCAAATGCAATTATTTATTATATTCCATGTTCATTTCTACCTCTATGTATTATTAGTTTACTATTTATAATGTCAATGTGTTTCATTTTGTTGTGTACTAACAATTATTTGCTACATATAAAATTCTTTCATTTTACTTAAAATGCAATTTCTGTTTTCAGTAATTTATAATTTATTTAAAGTACTATACAGTATATTATAAACAATCATTCCATTTGTTTTTAGTTTGTAAATTATATGTTATAACTATTTAAAATTACATAATTGTAAATAAGATCTGTACATTTTTTTATTTTATTTTTTATGCCAGTGTCCACTATAGGGTTCTGAATGAAAAACAATATTTTACAATTATTTTAAAATAAACTTTGACATACAGTTGGTTTTGTGTGGCAATATTTTACCCTTTGATCAACAATGTGATCACAGACAATTTGTTCACTTTCATTCTGATGGAGCAGTGGACCCTGTAGTTGCCCCTAATATGGTGCATTGTGATATGAATGTATTTTTTCTTGTAAAATTCAAACTTGGTGATCATCAGGAAATATGTAGAATATTAATTTTGATTCCTAATACCATAACATTAAAACATTGCTTAAAAAATCCTTGAATTTTTTGTAAACAAAATCAAATGTGACCAGACTATAATAATCCCGCCTAAATTCCAACATAGAGTTTGGTAAATTCATTATTACAGTCCACCAGTGTAAATTTCATACCGAAGCCTACTGGGACTATACTTTGTCGTACATCTGTACAGTATATTGTTGCTTAAACCTTATTCACAGAAAAAAATTGTCCAAGTTCAGCCCTTTTGTAAACTCAATGTGCATCATCCTGGTGCATCCCATAACAATGTTGGTAGCATGCGGTGATAAACTTTTCTAATCCAACGGTTAAAGAATTTGTAATAACTTTATATTTTCGTACAAAATCCAAAATGAACAATATAATATGTAGCTTCGAAAACAATACTGTACTTACTATGTAGTTATATAGAGCCTATATGCAAGATGTACAGTACATACAAGAAGTATTTGTAAGGTTGATAAATTGCTATTGTGTGCAATTCTGATAATAGTGAATATTTTAAAAACGTAATACATTTGTTTTGTATTTTTTTATTTGAATAGCAAAATAAAATAAATCATTAATTAATATATTTCTTGTATGATTACGTGTCATTTATACATTTGTTCATAATAATAATTATATACAATACATTTACAATAATAAATTCCCATTTAATTATAAAACTCCCTAAATTTCAGTACAGTAAATGTAAACGGAGGAACATTCAGTTCAGCACTTAATTTTACAATTTTTAGGCCTGTTATGCCCTATTTCAAAATCCTGGATCCCCCACTGAAAACATACATATGAACCAATCATCTAGATATTGTGTATGTCTCCAGATTAAAGGGTCTTTCACACCTGTTCTGGAACGGTTTCGGCCAGGCACCGGCATCATCACCATCAAAACGATTGTGAATGTTTCATTTTAACAACACTCCACGTGGCTATGCACCAATAGATATGTGCGTGGCCGCAAGAAAGTGGAATGTTGACGTTCAATTTGATTTGCCGGCGATGTGAAAGACCCTTTAATCAATACCCCAGTCAGTATTGTTTTATATACTTCATACCAGTCATTAGCAGTCTGTGAGCACATCCAGGCCTAGCTTCACTCTGGTACACACATATATTTAAACCCCATCCCAAATATTTTCCAACTTCTTATGATGAAAATAATACCATGGCTATTCACCAATTACATATATTCTTTAGAGAGAAGGCAGTAAAGCCTTCTTAGTGGCATGAATTTAATCATGCTGTTTTAATTAACAATACATTTCAAACTAAGCAAGTACTGTGGTACTCTTTATGGTAATTTAGTAGCTAAAAACACCAGTACAATAGATAATACATTTAACCATGATTTTTGTGGTGAAACCTACAACTTAAGTGTATATCATTATAAATTTTAAATAATTTCTAATATAACTACAACCATACAATAAAACAAAATTCAAGTCATATTCCCTTCGACTGTTTATATGCTCTTTTCTATTCAGTTAAAAATCATCCATACTCGTCTATTGTATTTATGTTAACAATGGACATTGTTGCTAATAATAACTTACTTGGCACAGGAATACATAACAAATGTAGGAATTTTTATTTTTAGACTGGCACACTGAATATTATAACAAACCTATCTATTATTTAGAAACCATCATAATGGTAGATTGTGTTTGCTTTGCAGTATCAGCACACAGGTTACATGGAATGTGTAAATAGACCACTTGTGTTTTCATCTAACCTATTCTAGCCTCTATAAATACTCTAGATTCAGGCAACAGTTTGGTTCCCACTAGGACGCAGAGCAAGCAATTTGACCAATCAAAAGCGATTGATTATTCTAACTGTTGCTTGTCATTGGTCAACTTGCTTGCATTTCGTCCTAGTGGGAACTTAGCTTCGGTCTCCATCTCTTTATTGTTACAAAATATACGGTATAATTGCATGCTAAATATATATAAAAATATGGAAAACAAATTCATTGGTAAAATAAAAGATACACATTTCAGCATTACTTATATCAAAATAATTGTTATACAGTACTGATACAAGACCTGTCTCTTATATTCAAACACACGTCCACTAGTTATAATTATATACTACAGTATGTTATGTTCATTTGTGATTATATCAAAATCCAGTAATTTGCTATCTGGAATCTGCTACAATATGCTATTTCACCCCTAGCCCAAATCCACTACCTGGCCTCCGTCGCTGTGAATGGCATATCATGCAGCTCTCCTACAAAAGGCAATATTATATACACAGTATTATTATTTATTAAAACTTATAATAATTCAATCAATTTCTATCATTTGATTGAACGATTGTGTGTCACATGGTGTGCAATAGTACGTACTATTTAATGATTGTGTAATAGTACTTTTTTAAATTAGTCTACAGATAGAATAGAATATTTGAATTTCATCTTTCACTTCATAAAATTATTTGTACCATCGCACTCATAAACATTCATTATTTGTTTAATATTATATGTATTAATATAATACCAAGTCAAAAGAACAGCAGTAATAATATATAAAAAGCCTGTTTGGCAAATTTAAATCTATTTATAATTATTCTGCAAATGGTGGTGTGAAATTCTATTTGTAAAGTGCATATGAGGAATACTGTAGACCATTGGTACAACACCTCAATCAAACAAAATTAATATATTTAAGATAGACTTGATATAGCAGCAACATCAACAATATCAATATCAATACAATGTGATGCGATACATTTGTATGATAAACTTACCATGTTATACGCTGGAAGACATTCTTCATGAAAGACATGATGACAATAGAACACAATTATTGGCATTGTTATCTCTTGGAAATCTAAAAGAAGTATATAAGAAAATATTTAGTAATCATATAGCAAGATGCCATTTAATTTGTATCATATTTAATGCATTTTTTTTAATTTCATAATTATCATTGGTCAACACAATTTATTGACATTTAAATTTGATTAAAATATTAAATAGAACTTTTTAAAAGCTATAAAAAAACATTATCTTACTTGATTGAACCAGCAAATCATGACAACAATCGCATCGCTTGAAATCTACCAAAAAAATATTAAAATTTACATCGTTAGTGTCTAATATTCATATTGAAACTTATTGTGTGTCCATGAAACATTATAGGCTAAAAACTGCTATTTTAAATCTTATTTTTAATAATCTTAATACAATTAAAATCAGATCAATGGTGAAAATTGTTACTACAGTAGAATCTGGAAACACATTCCTGCGAATCTAATGAGGGGACATTTTGTTTCTAAATCTCTGTCTACACTATCAAACTTTGTGACAAATGTGATGTGCCCATATATGTACATGATGATGTCATATCATTACCATATTTGGGCATATCACTACCGTATTTGGGCACATCACACTTTTTTGTCACATAATGTTTGATAGTGTAGACAGAGCTTAATAGAGATTCTACTGTATAGTGATGTCACATGGATTTGTGTCATCACACTCCACACCAGAAACATAATTTGTCATGCCATTTCAACAGTACATACCATCAACTCTTGTTGCCCTTTTCTGCACTTTATTCAGCCTGTCCATCAAAGAGAAGCAATCTGACACTAGAATCCTTTTGCAGCCCTCGCGTAATGACATCTGCAGGTTGAAGTCTTGTAGTATCTTTACTAAGGAATCTCTTAAACCTTCAATTTCAAGTCCCTCTTTAATTCTCTGTAAAAACAAAATACATTTTGCAAGGTGATAATCAACCCATGTTCTTTAAAATTAAGATTTCTTAATGGGCTTTCCTTGAAAGACAAATGAAATATGGGTTTGAATCCGTCGCATTGCTTGTATTCTTAGGAAAGACACTTTACTTACCTAGGTGTACAAATGGGTACCTTTGTAAGGTCTACACACAACTTTGTGCTGATTATTAGCACGTTACATGTTATGATCCAAAAATGACAGGTGTAATAATATTATATATAATATATTATTTAACACTACGGCCAAACACATATTAAGGGGACTGTTTGTTGGGACCCAAATGTGTCTCCTTAAAAAGGGTTTTACTGTAAACAAAATCTTGTTTTGTGACTATGGTATTACCTTTATTAGAATAATAGGGTCCACATGAGTTCCTATATTGTTTAGTAACCCTGTGAGAAAACCTGCGAGAGAGAAAGAAAGTTGATTAAATTTAATGTAATTGTGCATCTAAAAGCAACAAAATAAAAAAAAATATTTCAAGAAATGAAATACACACCATCATGATAAAATTTATTATTTTAACATAATGAATGTAAATTCAGACGATTATCGAATAAAATGTTAAATTTAATATTGATATGGCTGGAAAGGTCTTACTCATATAAAAAAAAACTATTTATAACTTCTTAAGTATTGTAAGGAGATTTCTGACGGTACACTAATAAGTATAAATGTATGATATTATAAAAATAAAAAATAAAATAAAAATTAACCAAAGTCATTATGATTCTATACTTCTAAATACAATCTATATTTGGAAGGAAGATGAACAAATTAACTTCAAAACATTGCATCATAATGGCTTTTTAAATGTTATAAATACTAACTTGGTTTATCCATGGAATGTGTGATAAGGTCATCCCAGAGTTCAACATCATCCTGCTCCTTAGCAAATTCAATTGCACGGTCCACATCCCCCAGTCCTACCATGATCAGATTCAATGCTTTCTTTGTGTTACCCATCCGACCTGTACAGAAAATAGTTTTTTTTATACCATATTTAATGAGGGTGATCCATCCAGCAATTGCGGATCATTAGGGACCCTCAGAGGTTCACAAGACAAACATATACACAAGATGCTCTACATAAACAAAGTCTTATTACAAGTCTTTGGGAGTGGAGTTGTAATTTTGTCCTCGTCTTTTGTGTAAAAAATGTTACGGGACTTGAACACAGGACCCTTGGAGTGGTAGCCAAGCATCGTAACCACCAATTAACTTTGATTTTATAAAACAAGCATTTATCAAATGGGAGGTTTAAATGGGTGTACATAATGTTAGCTAATTTGTGTAAATTTATGATCGAAAGCCAGTAGAACAGACCTTTTTAGAAAAGTTTATATTTATTTTAACTTTTCTTTTATCCAATTTTATCCTTTTTCATAAAACAATTTTTTTTTTGGTCATTTTTCAATAGAAACAGGCCCTTAGAGGCGTGTCTGTACGCATCAGGATTAAAGTATTGAACAAGAATGTCTTACCTAATAAGAAAACAGTTTCTGGAATGAAACATCTCATTTCACATTCTTCTAAAGCCTTTTGGAGAGGATAGTAGTTGCTATTTCTAAGGAATGGTAGTAACTTCGTTCGGTCAAACTCGGCATATAAACTGACCTGGAGAGCATGGAAATCTTGACCTGCGTTGGGACTTTTTACAAACACAGCATCTAGGTACTAGGCAAAAAAATATATATATAATTACAGTCAACTCTTCCAGAAACCCACCTCTCAAAAGTGGAAATTCGTATTGAAAGCATCTTTTCTACACTCATTGTAAAGCATAGAAATTGTTACGCACAAAATTAGGGGTCCTAAAAAAAAATTGCAAAAACTTCCCATTTACCTGATATTGAAATTTAGGGTGTTCCTTAAATTGCTGAACCACTACTTTCATCTGAAAAAAAAACACATTAAAAATTAAAAAGAAGCAATGATCATTTTATAAACGATGTCATAACCATAATAAGCATTTGTCTTTTTAGGTATTTGTTTTAAAATGACCAAAGAACTTTTTAATGAATATTAACAATGTTAAAAAGTTATTATTGAAGAGAAAATGAAAAATAAAATGAAAGAATCGTCTGCCAGAAACTTGGGGAATGTTAATTCTGTGTCACTTACCGGAACTATACTGATATTGTCAACTAACATCTGCAGAGCCTGGTCAGCATCCAGTTGCATCAGCATCACCAGTTTGTCTTGGATAGAATGCAAGAGGTTGTACTTCTGGATCAATTCAAACACATCACTATGACCAAGCCTTTCGAAAAATGACAAATATATTTCAAGCAATTGCTAAGACTAACTTTATATCCATACATAACAGTACATAACAGTTCTAAAAACTAAATATCTTATGAGCACTTATGAAATTGAACATTGATATTAGTACTCAAGATGAAACTCGGTCGGTGTTATTCTAAAATATAATAGCCATAGTGCAGATTCATTGAATTTTTTCTACTTCCTAAACCACAGGTCAAAGAGAGGTCAACACATTGAGTTGACATACTTAATACTGAATATTCATCCAACTTTAGTGTTCTCTGTTTTAAATTTGACAACTTTTTTTTACTACTAATCATTTTTTCAATTCAATTTATTTTCCACATACTACCACTACTACAATCAATGCATATTTTAAGATCTAAGCATAATGTTAAAAAACTCTCTCCTCGCCCCTATCTTATTGACTGTTTGCTCCAAATAATAAATTTAATTATTATAAATAATTAAACTATAAAATTCTTACTTTAAATATATAGCAAGAGCTTTATCATATCTCTTATCATATGAGTAGAGATCCCCTAGTGTCTGCATCAGAATGCAGTCATCAGGTAGCTCACGTAGTCGATCCTTAACTGCACTAACTATAGTCATCAGATCATACAAATCCTGGGGCCATCTACGGATTAATCTATGAAATCCCTGTAAAACAAAATAATTATACAAATTTATTATTAATCACAGAATTATACTTTATAAACTTTATATTAAATACAGAATTACATACCCTTGAAATTCAACAACAAAAGTCAACCGGCTTCTTCTGAAACATACACATTTCTGGTTTGATATTTCATTTGGATGTCATAGTGTTCTATGATTTTAATCCCAATGAAAATGACTCTCTGAAAATGTTGTTCTATTTATAAATATGGTTAACAAATATTGAATATCAATATTTGAGAAATTTTTATAAAACAACTGTAAAAAAGAAACAAAATGTACCTGCAGATCAGTACGTAGAAAATCGTTGAGTATCATTTCATAGACAGCTTTACTTAACCGTGGATCTTGTAGAGGGATGTACGGACTGATTACTTTCAACTGTTGAATCTTAGCAAAGATATATACCCATTCTTCCCACAAATCCTTGTTCTTTCCAAATACTGAGCTACACAGACTGCAAATGAGAGAACAAAAGCGAAAAATTAAATTCCATCTAAATAAACAATATACAATTTTTTTTTTCACATCTATAAAAATGTATTTACAAAAGGCTCTGAAAGACATTGCTGAATATTGAAATACACATAGAGAGATCCATTCATTAGTATAATTATACTGTCTACACTATCAAATCAGTTTGACTAAAAAAGTGTGATGTGCCCAAATATGGTATTGATATGCCCAAATATATAGTATGTGATATGACTAGACATCATCATGTCCATATATGGGCACATCACATTCTTTTGTCACATACATTTTGTAGACAGAGATCTTAACTCTGACACTTTTTCTTTTTACACTACTGTCAGTACATAATAATGGAAATGTATTGTATATCATCTGCAATGTAGATAGTACTGAAAATAAAGGTAATTGTATTAATATTCGTCCAAAGTTGAAACAAATTGGCTTCTTCTTCTTTTTACAGACCAAGAGCATATAACATGTTCAGCACACCAGAATATTTTGAATACAAAATAAGTGTACCAAGTTTAGCACATGTGCATTAAAAGCTGTCTACACTATTAAACTTCATGTGAACAAATGTGATGTACCCATGAACATGATGATGTCATATCACTACCATACTTGGGTATATCACTACCATATTTGGGCCCATCACACTTTTTTTGTCAAACTAGTTTGATAGTGTAGAGCCTTACTGTATATATGAAACAAACACTTTATAAACATTACCTGGCAGCATCTTCAAACTCTTCATTTTCTATAAGTGAGTTGATGTATGTTTTGCCGACATCTAGTACATTGTGACGAACCAAATCTTTACTATTTTCTTTTGCCATTTCCAATGCTTCCTAAACAAACAAACAAAAACATTTCATAAAATAATTATTTATTTATTCAATATTTTTTTACATAACACATAACAGACGAATAATGTTAAATCACAAAGACTGGAAGATGTATCAGTATTACAAATTAGTTCTACTCAACGAAAATATATATTTATTGGCTGTATTTTCAATAATAAATTTTAAGCCTTTTGTTAAAAAATAATTGAGAATTTTATGCCACAAGAGGTTGACAACAGCATTCGAATTTCAACCTGTAGTTTGTGACTTTGTTATATTCTGTGTCCAACACTAGAGTTAATGCTTTTTTAAATGGCCCCGCTTCCCGTCGGCCTAGACATGGCCAATGATAATTATTAGGCTCTAGAACAATGGGTGATGAATATGTTTTGTATTGGTTGAATGAATACTACTGTTACTTTGAACACCTATTGGATATTTAGTTATGATAGCCTACTCAATTCTATAATTTAGAAGTTATCCGAGTAATAAAGATGGAAATTTAACCAAGGACATGCAGTTATTTTTAAATTTAATCTATTTTTCTGCTAGTAATTAAAAAAAAGCATAAATGTTGGAAGACAAACACTAACCTGAATTCATAAAATGAACAAAAAAATATTATTTTGAAGAGTTGAACAATAAACAATAAACTAAGTCACCTACTTCTATGCAATCATCAATCACTCACAGACAATTAGATAAAAAGAGCAAATAATCTAGTACCTATTTATGAAATAGTAAATAATTTATATTTCCTGAATTATAATTGCTTCTTCCCATTGATGTGTGCATGGTTTCATAAACGTTGATTACTGTGTGTGTGGTCTATGTTTATATCACAAACGCTTGCTTTAATGAAATTACCTTTCTGTGACTGACTTTGTTTTATTTTCATTTTCAATATAGAGCATAAACATTTTGATTGCAATTGTATTGTTGGCCAAAAACATGAAAAAAGGTTAATAAATCGGACTATGAATAAGCCATTTTGCAGTTTTATTTATTAAGTAATTAATTTCTGTAAAAAAAAGCAACAACAAATAACATTTATTTCACCAACAACCATTGTCTGACAGACAATTTAGGTATTTTTTGCTTTAAAATTACATTTTTTTTAGGAAAATAATTTTTTTTTCTCAATCCAGTTTTTGGTCAGTGAATATATGACATTAAAATGGCATATTCAACAAAAAAACAATTTAATATTTTTTTCAGGGGACAATATTGTATCTGAGTTTTCATCATAACTTTTATGAAAAATATTTTTTAAAGAAATCTGTATTGATACTGATTAATAAATATGCATATTATTATAAATTATTAAATTATTTTAATTAAATAATGTTGATGTTGAAAATGTGTGTAGATGGTCGCTTTCTTGTAGATGCTTTAATTATAGAATGTAATTTTGTTTGTTTTGATTTATTTCTGTGCTCTGTTCTGGGTTGACCAACTAGCATAGGTGTATAGCACCTTTTTGATCTTTCCGTGCCTTTTATATTTGTTTTTTCTTTTTCTTTGTATTGTATATGGCAGAAATTGAATAATAAATATATATTCTCTGTCTATTTTTTATAAAATAAAAATAATCATCATCAAAAACTAGTGTGTGTAAAACGTAACATTTTGTTACGTTTTACAAACACTAGTGTGTTTCCATTTTTCGTAAAATTTACTAAATAAATTTACTAAATGAATTTTTGATTTATGGGGAATTTTATGTTCTAAAATTCTATTATACAGAGTATAATTACAAATGTCAGATTTCAAATTAATCTTGTCTAGACAAAATAACAAAATATTATTTAATATATAATATTTCAATTTATTTTGTGTCAGTTTTGCTATTCAAATTATTCAATGATTAATGGCAAGCATTTGAAGACAATTCTATAAATAATATTTCTAATTTAAATTCTTACTTTCATTCCATTGAGGATCCATAAATATACAATTTCATATTACATTATATATTTATGCCAGCCACCCTCAATATTATATTTCTGTGTCATTTAAATAAATCATGATTTATATTAATTTTCGTAAAAAGAGAAAAAATCGATAATGGCGAAACTCGCTAACCTGGTACTGTAGTAGCAAAGTAAACAATATAAACATAGTATACAATTTTTAGCCTCGGTATATTTAAAATCAGTTATTGACTGGAAATTAAGGCAATAGGTCAAAGTCTAAAATGTGTTTAACATGATATGGAAATGGTTTTAGAAAGAGCAGATGAAGATTAGGGAGTGGATTATCAACATGGAAACGGGAGTGAGTGGCCAAGCGGTTAGAACAGTAGAACCGTAATACCTATACATAGATCAGCAAGGGTTTGAGGCTCACTTGCTTCTTAATACCTGAGAAATGTTATTTAAAAGAAATTTCAACATGCAAGAAAATGTATCTTTGGCTTAAGTCTAAGTAGCAATTAACTGATGATCTAAAACCCCATTTTCTACACATTCAGTATCTCTCAAAAAGCAAGTCCCCAAAGCTGATTAAAATATGTGCTGATTTTTAAAATATTCCATAAGCCACTATTTTTTCCCACAAATACAATAAATGTCTACTGCCCTCAAATTGAGTTATCAGTAATAATTAGAATCTACTAAACAGAATGTGGGTTCCCGGTTTTTAAATAAATGAAAAATAGTTTAAATCCTGCATTTTTAATTATACATACACATGATTCCAGGTTTCTTTCATCATTTCACTTATAACCACCAAATGCATCTATTTTTTAATCACAATGTATATTGTGATTAACGTCATTCCTACCTCATATTTATCATTTTCCATATACCAAGCGATGTGGTCATCCATGTCACGTTGGCGTCCAACCACAACATCCTTAGGACTAACAATATGGAAAGTACATTCATCTTCAATATATTCTAAATATTAAAGTAGAAAAAAAAGCCCAATTTATTATTAAAATAAAATGTGGAAAAGACATTTAATACTGTTCACTAATTACCAGGACAAAGGCCATCAATAATGGACTCTACCATTATAAAAATGGGGTGGGGGGACATGTTGGGTGGGATGGGGAGGACAGTGGGCCCATTGAGGCAAAGCCATTTAGAGAGGTAAGTTGGCTTCTGGATAAAATGGTACTAATTTTGGTGGGTACATTACAAACTCAACTAGGTAACTAAATAACTCTAAACATGGTGGCCAATATTATTAAAGTGGGTTTACATCTATAAATTAATCTTAGACTTGGATGGATAGAAAACCATGTATGTACAGTCGTTTTTAAATTCTTATACATGCTATATTTTTAAATTAGGGTAGTTGGTTGAAGTTGCTTAAGCTGCTCAAAACTGTTAATGTTTCTATGTTGTATTGTATGGATATTATGCTGGTTGAATAAATAAAGCAGGTATATTGGCAGCAGCCTCCGTGTTATACATACAGTATATGAGCTCTGTCATTAACACGATTTTTGATTTTGCACAATAAAGTTTTGATTAAATAAATGATTATAGAGCTATAGGTATATAAAATGTGCATTATCTTAGTATAGTGACATTAACAGTCATATGAATACATCGACCAATTGTTAGCTTTAAAAACTGATGAGAACTAGTACAAAGATTTAAAAAATCTTGCAAAACAAATATTCATGACAACAACATAACAGGATATCTAAATCACACATATGTCATTGTCATGGGATAGATTGACATAAAAAAATAAGCCGCCACGAGAGAAAATGTCACCGAAATAAGTGACAACAAACAAAATGTACAAAATCAAAACATATGTTAAGAAGTTTGGAATAAATTTAATTTTCCGAATTTTATTAAAAAAAAGATACCAGGGATTATGCATATCCGATATGAATAATGGTTCGATTAGCATCGGGTTTTTACAAGATTGAGAAAATACATTTTATTATGGGCGTGTAAAAGAGAGTGTGTTCATTGAATTACATATAAGAAATGGTATAAACCCAAATAATGAGAGACAAGGAAAGTTTCAATCTTTATTTGATCATCATCAGGAATATTGTTTAATTACTATTTTCATATAATTGTTTGTCTATTATATCGTTATTTTAGTATTATTATATATATCATTTAAAATAAAAAAACTCATTTTTTTTTCATTAAATTGTAAATTAATAATTATATTACTGTAATCTATTAGGTTATCAGTGGTGGTTGTCATAACTGAGTACGTGTGATGACCATAAATTATTTCATCCTGTGAAAATAAATTTTAAAGAAACAAATCCTTTTCGTTCATCAAATTCGTTAAATGGAGTGGAATTTTTGAAAACAATTAAACAAATTTCTTTTTTATTTACAACATCCTATTAAATTATGTAATGTTTTGTTAAAATATTTTGTCTTGGGATGGCTGTACAAAACGTTTATAAAAAAAATTGCCTTATATATTAATTATTGTTACATTTTCAATACATTCTCTTATTTTGTTGTTGTACGATCTTTATATCACGGTCCGAGTGCTTATTTATTCAGTTTTAACAGAACTAACTGAACTTATGAAACGAATATTAGAAAAACAATGTATTAGACAGAATGCAATATGAATAGTTAAAAATTAGCTTGTTAAATGTTAGAAAAATAAATGACTTTTGTAAAAACAGATATATAATTTAACTGTGTGGGCAGAGTCAATGACATTTTACTATAAAATTAATAGGCAATTCAACAGGAAATTAATTAATACAGGAAACATGTATATATAATTATAATGTATTAGAATTTTAAAAAGAAATTCTACAGATAAGGAATAATAACAATATTGAAATAATTGATAGAATGCAGATGAAGTCATCAAATTAAATTTTATAATCATTATGTATCCTTTTCTTTCCAAAGATTAAAATTTATTTTATTTCTTCTTATTTTACGTTATGTGAATTGCTGCAATTTTAGATGTTTTTATCTGTACATTATTTTAAAAATTTATTCAATATTTTATCATCGTCACTGTACAATACTTAATTTGTTTTAACCACCAGGAAACCACATTTTATGTTCGCCAATATTGTGTTCATGACAATAAATAATTCATTTATCTTATTTTCGATCTAGTTAACAATTTTAAGGGTATTTTTACCTCAATTCCTTAAAATATACAACTCGCATTAAACAGACCACCTGCTTGCAACGACCTAATAAATGTGCGATGTCACATAATATAATAAGTGTGTTCTACTAACCTAAATGATAATTATTTGCTTCATATTTTTGGAATCCTCGTATTGAGAGTGCGTCACTTGAAATTATTTCATAATCGTCTGGTTTTGGATCAATAATCTTCAACTGTGGTCTTTGTGATTCATTCTCCTGTAAAAAAAATAACAATAAATATACAGTAAACTCTCTCAATACCAAACTCTCTCAATACCAGACTCTCTGAAAACCGGAAACTCTACCAAAACCAGACTTTTTTTGAGACCCAAAAGGTATTTTTACCATTAGAAACCATTCCAAATACCAGACTTCCAGACATTTGGCTAGCCCAAAGATAGAGGATAACATCAAATTCTTTTCTAATCAGAGTTTTTATCATACAGTAAAAACACTTTAAAAGACACAAGCTCAGAGCATTTTCACTGTCCAATTTCTTACCATAGACCCTATTGACAGTTCAGTAAATGTTTAAGTAAAGCAATGAACTGAAGGTGGTGACATACACCCATGCTTTAGAGGAGTGACAAATATCTGACCTAGAAAAGATAGTCATGTTAAACATACTTTTGACCCAATTCAAAATACTTACTGAACACACATTATATAACAATTTTATTTCATTTTATTATTAAACTTAAAAGTATTTTTGTTATGTTTCAATAAATTATTAAAATGTAAAAATGATTGATATTTTATTGCTAATAAATTTTAAAAAAATGATTGTGTAAATTTAGTGTGATACACTATACTGTACTGTATGTGTACAACAGGTGCAGTGGAGCTTACAATTTATGTTTAATGGTTTTTAGTAATGAATGTTGTGAAAAAGAAAACATTTTTTCCGCACATATCAATGGTTCGTAGTAATTGTGAAAAAAATCCACCTAGTACTTTGGAGCATTGAATATTGTGAAAAAAGAAAATAGTTTTTCAGATTGTGTAGTAATGAACGTTGTGAAAAAAGAAAGCAGTTTTCTCCAACTATCTATCTTAGTGGTTTGTAGTAATAAACATTGTGAAAAAATAAAGCAGTTTTCTTCATCTATCTATCTCAATGGTTTGCAGTAATGAACATTGTGAAAAAAGAAAAAAACTGATTCTACCTTAGCCTACATTTATCATTAGATACCATGACCCCATCCATCATTGGCTGGTGTTATGCATCAGCAATTTAAAACAGGAAAGAGTGATGGATATGGGAATAATTCTGGGCATACAAGAAGTGCCTAGCAACATGTGGCTTGCTTTAGACCGCAGGAAATTAATAGAAATTCAAATAAATCAAATTAGTACATATATTATTCATGTGAGGATACATTTATGGAAGCATGTGGTATACAGGTAAGGCTTCAAGCCTAACATTCAAAGGTTAAGAGTTCATGTTAGTTGCATTATGAAGTACCTCTCATTCCTGTATGAAAGAGCCTATTATCTGTGGTTGTTTCTTATTGTATTTTACTATCTGGAGGGAAAAACCATTACTGGTACATGTAATATTCACCTTGTTGTAAAGTATTTTCAAATTTCTCTTGTTAATATCCCTTTATTCATTAATTTATAAAAAAAAGTTCTTTTAAAATCTTTAATAATAGATTCAATACAAGATTTTCTTTCTTATTTTTTTTAAATGTTTGACTATTTGGCTTCAGGAAAAAACAGTATATCCATACTGATTGAGTATGCATACTAAAGATAGATTTCTATTCTAACGTGAGACTTGAAATCATAAACTGTTGCTACAATATTTAGCAAAAAAAGCCTGGCATCTCATAAAGAAGCCTGCCATCTCAAGTACTGTGTGACAATTGAAAAAGAAGCCTTACATCAAAAAGAGAAGCCTGCATTACAAAGCCTTAAAAGAAATCATGATACTATTATCTATAGTTGAAGTTCAATTACTAAGAAATAAAAATTCACAATTATAATTTGATTTATTAAATAGTCTGCAACAATAATGAATTATAATGAGATAATATGTGTGAATATGGATCTGAAAAATCAGGCATATAATCTGATTTCCTGAAAGTAATTAATGATTTATTAGTGTTGATTATCTTTCAACATCAAAAGAAATATGATTATTAGTGGTGAATTTATTTTGTTAACTACTACTACTACACTAGTACTGCGATGTTTATACAGGACTGATATTATTTTCTTATCAGAAAAAAAGTGGAAATGAGTGTAAAGCCTTGTCTACACTATCAAAATGTATGTGAAAAAAAATGTGATGTCACCATATAATGGCCATGATAATGTCATATGATATCACTACCATATTTGGGCATATAACTACCATATTTGAGCACTTTTTTTTGTCAAAATAATTTGATAGTGTAGACAGCGCTTAAGTTAAGTCTCATTGTGGCAATCTGAAAATCTTGGTAATGTACCACCAAGTACCTAATGTGTTGATCAGTGCCGGCAGAGCCCTCAGAAATGCACTCCAATAGGCTAATGACCTGCACAATTTTTTTTAATAGTTTATTTTATGTGTGTCAATAAAAGATTATGGGGCATTAATGACAATTCAGAGTCAGGTTTTAAAACTAGGACACTAATGGGTAGCCGAATGCCTTACCGAATCCCTCGATTCTTGTCGAAGAAAAGCCAGCACAACCAGCTTGTCATCAAGAGGAGCAACTCCACAAACAAAGAAATCTGTGTTAAATATTGATACTAAAAAAAAACAGAAAGATAAAAATAGATGATTGAAATACTGTACATTTCAGTACTGTTATAATGAAGTAATTTTGCAATCACGTCAATCAACAACTGTTTTGTTAGGACTAATGTCTATTTTGGATGTACAGTATTAACAATTATTTTGATTTTCAATAAAACAAGACTGATGATAGTAGAGACTATTAGTAGTCACAAGCAAGGGCTACTGATTTAATGCTTTCCTCTAGTTAAAACAGTCATGATGTTGCATATTAGGCCTACCTATTTCAACAAAGCGTAGTGGTAACCGCCTTGCTTGTGCCTCATACGGCAATCTGTCTTTAACTACGCATATCTGGAAGGAAAAATATATTGCAAATTAACATGCATAAATGACGAGTAAGTGTTTGAGTGGTTAAGGCACGGGCGCTGCAACATGTGACCATAACATAGGCATGTTCAATGCAGTTCTCATCTTTTTTTTGGTGATAGAACATGCTGTGCTGCAATAGGGATTATCACACTAAGAACAAGAAATGTTTGGAAAAAATATGAATATATAATGTCATTACTATTAATTTTGTCAAAAGAATTTTGAACAGATTCTCATAGTAAGGTTTAGTAAAATTGCAAACTCATTGATTAATGTCTGGATGATTTCAATATAGCATCATGAAAGGAAAATGCGCAACACATTTCGGTCCACCACCAGTTTGCTAACCTTTGACCTGGTTTAGATTTGTAACTGGTATCATACCTTAATTGTATCAGCCCATCCAATAATTAGGGTTTTGTCATCCTTCCAACAGATGCTACAAGCATAGATTTCCGAGCGTAAACTTTCACCGTGGTCTCGACGGATGAATGTTATTCGTTGTCTATGCAACACATCGTAAACTTTCACTCCCTAGAGACACAGCAGGAAGATAAGATCAAACAAAGTTATAGAATCCCTTCACAAACACAGCATCAAACTAATTGCAAAATCAATTCCACATTTTTAAATTTACTTGCATCTCTTTACCTTCTATTTCTCTTAGATTCATAATCTGGCGGCCACAAGCTCTGTCATGCGGAACTTATACCGGTAAGCATTATAGATTTCTTTATTGAAATGCAGAGATTTGCATATTAATAATTATCAATAAAAGTAGATTGTTATTGTTTATAATGTGAACATTTGTGTTCAAACTTTTATTTACATTTAACAAGATTGTAAATCTAAGTATTAATACTAATAATAGCTTTTAATTTGGTATAATAATAACAATTTGGAAAAGATAAAAAATAGAGATAGAATAGTGCTCGTCAAAATGGTTTATTCTGTACATAGATTAAGTAAATTATGTTTAATACTTATTTTTAATTAGAGATCATACAGTAAAGATCTACTTTGTTTTGTAATTTAAGGTACAACTTTTATGTCAACATTTTTCTACTGCAGTTTCTGCAGTAAACTACATTTTTTTAGTTTCAATGGTATTGGTTTAAAAAAAAAATGTTATATTGGTTATAATTTTAATTGATAATGTACATACTGTTGGATAGCCGAGTGGTTAGGACACTTGACTGTCATACAGATAGACCCGGGTTCAATTCCCGACAACTCCCAGTCCACTGGGCGGCGTGGAAAGGAACTGGCCACCCTACCACATAATGCCGAGGCTTAGTACAATGAGCTCCTAACAGCTCATTCCCCTACGTTCAGAGAACACGGGACTCTCCTTTACCTCACATACTGTTATCTCATTTGATTTGAATGTTTTATGTTAATATTGTTTTCATAGCAAAATATATATGGAATTTATACCTAATATACAGTAATAAATCATTTTCCTTGCTAACTGTATAATAATTATATCCATTTCAAACATAACTACAAATTATTATTATGACTTAAATACAGAAAATATTAATACTAAATAATATTATTACTGTATGAATTGAAATATATCGCTAATGTACCTTTAACTACTTAATTTCAACATAAAATAACTGTTTTGTTTTAATTTTGTTTTGCTTTAGTGCAGCATTTCTTATTACAGTTGTAATAATATGCCATTTTGATAGATTTAAGTTGATAGCATTCTAAATCCTACTTGGTAATGATGAATGATCTTATCATCTTTGACAGCAAAGCAATTAACGTCGAAACAATTTAATCCAGCAAACTGTTTAAATATACGAGACTGTGCTAAGTCTAGTGGTTCTCCTGCATTGAAATGAATTGAATAAATTTAAACGCCTGGCACGTAATATACAAGTGAAATCATAAACTGTTTAAATATATGAGAGTGTGTTATGCTATTAAGTCTGTACTGCATTGAAATGAATAAATGTAAAGGTTTGGCACGTACTGTACTAGACAAGCCAAACTATGTGTATCATAGAAATATTCAAATGTATGAGACTGTGCTGTGAATTTGGCTGTTGCATTGTATTGACATTAATTAAGTAAGCATAAACTGTTTTAAAGTCGGTGCTTGTCCGTTGGTTACACTGCATTTAAATAAATTGTGGCAGAACATTTACTTTTACTTTAATTTGCATAAACAGTTATAGCCTTGTAAACATCTGCATTAACAACTTGTTTTGATTTGAAGACAGAAGCATAGGTCTATGTGCCACGCATACAACACACGCTGAGCATATTACACGAATGTTGAAATGCTGACAAAGAGAGGATTTTGCCAGATCATGTTTTATTTCCCCTTGTTTAAAAAAAAAATTAATCTGCACAAATTGAATAGTTCTTCCATACCCATTGGTTAACATTCTGGTTTGATGCTAAATTGAGAAAAATTTGGTTCCCGATGTATGTAACTAAGGTTTTTGTTTTCAAAATGGACGTATCATATGCATTGTTGTGTTGGGATGCAATGTTAAGTCTACAATTAGCGTCTATGTGTTCCGTCAAATGTTCCATTATCAATATGGTTGCAATACTTATTTTATAATTAAACCAGAGAAATTTCTAACTCAGGAGTTATCCTTTAAAAAACTTACCAATTCATTGCTCCAGGCAATGAAGCATGACCTCCACTGAATATTTCTAATTTGACCTTCACCTTCATGGATTACTGTTGATTTATTTCGATTAAATAATCCCTTCTCATGTAGTAGCAACTGAAAGACAAGTTTTAATTAAAGTACAAATTAATTCATACTTAAATAAATGAAATGCAAATTAAAAAAAATATTTCAATTTCCATTTTTCAACGAAAGAAATAATGCTCTAATCACGCCTAATCTTATAAATGATCTGATGCCTATAACCAGTTGACACACAACATAGTACAACCGCTATTAAGGGACACCTTCACAGGACCAGACAAAGTGTTTCCTCAATTGGGTACCTCTGAATAGGGGTTGGCCATAGTTTTTAAATAAAATTTCTCCTTGTTAGCTTCTCGGAAGGTGTCCACTTAAAATGAGTGTTCCAAAGGATAGGTTTTTAACTGTTCTGTTTTTTGTTCTTATGACCCTCTACATGGATCAAGTATTAACTGGTAGCCGTCAAAATATCAACTGTAATATTCCATCCACTGCAAGTACTCAGTAGAATATACATCAGTGTTTTCTCAATTCAACTACAGTACAATTTATTCTAACTAGAACCATAAATCATTTTTACTCTCCCATGGCATACATTCTAGTGATATATTTTTTCTTTCTAAAACTCAAACCTCATTATTTTAAATAGTCACTTACTGTAAATTAAATAAAATGCAGTAAATCAAAGCAGGATTATTCAAATTAATTCAATTATTAATGGCATCATAAATATTAATATCTTAAAATACAAAATAAGAGAAGTGTAGGTGTGTGTTTAGTTGTTGAGGGAAAAATGTGTTTCAGATATTCATAGGCTTATTGGATTTAAATGAGGACAGGTGGAAAAAGGCCTTTATTTAGAAATTAAATATTTTCTTATTTTGGGATAGTTTAATTTTTAATGTCCTAATTGCAGCCGATTCTTGTTCGGTATCATGACTAGTAACATTAACAACGAACATTGTGCAGTATCGTGTCTGATGACAGCAATAGGCTTATCATAGCACAAAACTTCTAAATACCAACTTAACCTAATCCTTTCAATAATCTCTCACAACTATAGTATCACATGGGATGACAGTTAATGTCTAAAGACATGACACTACAGGATGTTTATTGTCACATGCCGATCATGTATTAAGTAGACAGTTGCTTTTGATATTCTTGAGAAAAAAATTACATGGATTGTTTATACTTCAGACCAATCTAGAAACTACAGTAGCACTCAGTTGTTGATCTTTAAGAGGAATAAAGAAAGTATTTTCTTTAATACAGTACAACTGTATGTGTAGTTAAATTTAACACACAAAAAAAGAAAATCCATAACCTAATGTACTATACTATAACAATATACCAAATGTACTATAATTTTGCTATAACAACATTTAATAATTTCAGTTGCTGTTGCAGTGTTAGTTATTTTATAGTGTTATTTTTTTAACACAAATATGAAATCTTAGAAGGCATAACAACAATAATCAATACGTTATCAATGGTATCATATGTACACAGCTGTTGTAAACAGATAGGTAAATCTATAGGATAGCATTATATGGTGAACACTATTATCTAAAGTTACTACGTATTACTATTGAGAGGCCTATTACTGAAACATTCAATAATGTCAACATTTTTCTGTTTTTGTAATTTAGTTTTGATTCAATGAAACAAAAATCCTATTCATTACAGTACAACAGTATAACAGAACCATACAGTATGTCAGAATCTTAGTAGAAAATTTGGCAAATACTATGGGTCTGATTTTACTCAACATTAACATTGGAATTATTCAAAGTATTGTGTCCATATTTAGTCTAAGTTAGATAGTGATATAATACTTGAACATGGGAATATATTTGGCCATAAACGATAAACAGCTTGGCCTGGCCAGTATCGTTAATGGTGGCCTTGTATTGGGGACATCTGCTTCAATAACTTTAGTGGCACAAATTATATACAGTATTGCTTCATTCACAAAATAAGCAATTTTAATGCAATATCATTTTCCCATGCATTATACAGTGTTATAGTTTATCCTTGGCAGTAGTTGACGTTACTGTCAATGAATTTGATGATAAATGATAGCGCCCTCATAGGTTTAAAATGGCAATACTATTCAATAGTCAAAATAGTCATAATACACAGGCATCCCAATTAAAGACCAACTTAAAAAAAAAAGAATTCATCTAAGAACTAATATCATTTCATTAATTTTGGCAAAACATGAACACCTTACTCATCTTTAAAGATGTACTAGGTTCTTTAAAGTGCACACAATCAATTTGTGTACACTGGATCTGCGGTTTTTAGTCCTTATCCAAGATTATATTGAACATTGAAATACATGTACAAATATTAAAAAGATCACGGTGACAAGAACAATAGGGAGTAGTAGCACACACAGTGTACTTACCTTGTCTCCCCCTGTTACATAACGTCTGCTACTCCCCACTGAAAACTTGGGATCTAGGGCTACAGCCTAGAATGAGAAACAAAGATATTAGATAACTTTTAGATTATAAAATGAAATATGATACAAACAATATGATTAATGAAAGCAAAACAGTGAAAAGCCCACAAATCATTCAACATCCATCAAACTTCATTATCATAAATTATGACTAATATTTATTACTTCATCATAAATTATAATAATGTACTGTAACTTATACTTTCAAATAAGGCAAAAGTAGTACAGTAAAATGATAATTAGATTGTGTCAATATACAGTGACATATCAGTATTCTTTATTTACAATAATACTTACAATGAGAAAAATATCAAAGAAACAAACTTAAGTAAACAACTTAATATGGTATTGTAAATAATTTTATTTAATATAGATTATTGTTTAATACAAGGTTTTAGATATTTTAAATTTGGTTCAATATATTATTTATTTCAAAAGGTGATAATTACTGTAAATGTTTCAGATATACAGTAAGCCCAGATTGGGATACAATCTAATTTTGGTCAAATACTATATATTGTATAGGGAATATAAATCATTTAGTTTCTTACAATTATATATTTCTTACCTTTATAGGACAATCAAACACCTGTACAACATTGTGTTCAGATTCGTATAGACCTGTTACAGCTACCTATAAGATACAATGCATAAAAACACACTATTATTGATTAACAATTATACATTTTAAAGAATAAAAAGAAGAGATGTACTCAGTACAGTATGGATGGATGAAAAGATGTATGGAGGCATAAAGATGTATGGAGGCATAAAGAGATGGATGGATGAAAATATGAGTGAATGAAATGATGGATGGATGAAAAGATGTATGGAGGCATAAAGAGATGGATGGATGAAAATATGAGTGAATGAAATGATAGATGGATGAAAAGATGTATGGAGGCATAAAGAGATGGATGGATGAAAATATGAGTGAATGAAATGATGGATGGATGAAAAGATGTATGGAGGCATAAAGAGATGGATGGATGAAAATATGAGTGAATGAAATGATAGATGGATGAAAAGATGGATGGAGACATGAAGAGATGGATGGATGAAAAGATAGATGAATGAATAAAAAGATGGATGGAGACATGAAGAGATGGATGGATGAATAAAAAGATGGATGGAGACATGAAAAGATGGATGGATGAAAAGATGGATGGAGACATGAAGAAATGGATGGAGAAATGAAGAAATGAATATAAAAAATAAAAAAATTGATATATCAATGAAAAGATGGATAAAGTGATGAATAACTGAAAAGAGGAAAGAAGAGATGGATTAATGAAAAAAATAGATGAGTGACGAAATAGATGGAGAAATAAAGAGATAGATGAATGAAGAGATTAATCGTTATAGGGATAGATGAATACAAATACAAAGAGAAAGGTTGAAAAAAATGTATGGATTGAATTTATTGATGAATGAATGAATAAAGAAATAGATGGACTAATGAAAGATGGATATGAAACATATGTACAGGACATAAGAAACATGATAAAACAACTGTTATTGTTACAGTCATATCAAAATGGAGTATGTCGGTGAGTGACATATGTCTGTGTGTATAGAATATCTGACACAGGAGTTTGGCATCTGTCAATCAGCATCTGACTTGGACATATATCGTTCTTACCCGTCCATCATCTGAACAACTTGCTATGTAGTCACCATTCTGATCCAAACTAATCTGATTAACCGTCGTCGTATGCTGAGGATAAAACAAACACAAAGTTATTCAACATTAACCATTCACCAATATCATTATTAATTCATTATAAATTATTTCACTGTCACATACAGTAAAGCCCCTTTTACACACAATTTATAGCAATAAGTCTGCCAGGAGGTTAGTGTTCATTTACAACCCATAAAAAAAAGGCTTTCATTGAAGCAAACTTAATTCCCCTTTCACACAAGATTTACAGAGATATTAGTGTTAGCCTTTATGATTCTTTCAAGAAAAGGCTTTATCATCACAGATATGAAGTTGAAGTTTAGCTTTAGTTTAAGTTGTTTTAAAATATGTTTAAATGTGCCGTAGGGCCCCTTGGAAGAGCAGTTTTATTTTATTACTGAGAGGGCTACCTACTGAAAGAAAACGAAATAAAAATATAATACAAATCACATTCACTCATCAGTGGAAATACAATATTCATTTATTGTGTCATTTGCATATAACTGAAATGCTACAAGCGCACGATCCAAGTATAACATAGTTTTTAGTGTAGGAGAAATACATGGCCCTCATCTGCACCTCTCAACATTGTGTTTCTGGATTTTGGTACACTTTTTAACAACTGATTTTTTCATAGCATGCGTAAATATGTTGCATCAACTCTAGATAGACAGGGTCTGTAGCTAGTCTTGGATAATTTTAAGCCTAAACTTTTACATTAACATTACGGAAAGCTTTGGTTTTGTGAAATATGTATAACGATAATATTACCATGTACGCCTTTTTTTATGCATGGCAAAATTGTGCACATAGATAGCTGACAAGAACCATACTAAAGACTATTTCACATGGTCTTATCTGGAGAACACTATTTATAAATTTAAAGTGTGCAAACAGCAGCATTAATATACTTACAACAGCTTCTTCTTTCTCATTAATGTTGTTGCCTTGGTGATCCAACACATGAACTGTTCCCCAATGTGTCCCCATTGCTAGAAACTAAATAAAAATGTATGAATTCAAACATTGTACAGCAATAGTACACTGAATTAGAAACCAGATGTATAAGAGAAATTATTCAAATCTAAAGAAAGTGGTCATTTCAAGCGGACAAGAATTTAAAATAAAAATAAAGGAATCAATGAAACCAAACAAGTGTTGGTAATGGAGTCTGCTTTCATATTTGGAAATAGCATGTCAAATTTTGTTTAAGCCTTTAAATTTAGAAATAAACAGGTCATCATCAGTAATTTCATTATAATGTATAGTAATATGGTCTCTTATTTTGATCTTTTATATTTTTGTAATGCCTTACTATGTAAATATTGTGGTTTTAGGCTTCAGGATGTTACATTATATAATGATTATTGCAATAAAGACCAATTATATATTTAAGTGACGAGTCAATCTTGACAAACCTTTGAATGTACAGCCATACAGCTTGCCGCATGTTTTTCTAAAATCTTCTCCAGATCATTTCTGATTCGCTCATACTTTAGTTTTGGTTCCTCAGCTTCCTCTTCTTCTTCATCCTCATTGTCGTCATCATCATCTTCTTCTGAATCCTCCTCTTCAGAATCTTCCTCTTCTGATGAAAGGTATTGTTCCTAAAGTGTACAACAAAATGGTTGTTAGTTAATAAAAGCTTCCCTGGTGAACATTCACTGCTAGAAAAAGCAAGACTTGAGTGCCATTCTAAAATTGAATTGAATTCCAGGATTTCCATGATAGGACCAGTGTCAGAAACCACATGTCCTAAACATCTCGGCCGCCGACAATCTCGGCCGCCGACAATCTCGGCCGCCGGATTAAAAAGCCGAATTGTATGGCACACCACCGATGCTTGTATTGTGAGTAATTAAAATGTAATGCAGCGCATACGCACGTATTCTACATGTATACAATACTAATTAATAAATTCATTAATTAACTTTTAATTATTGTTTTAATAAATGCTTTTTTTCTAAATTTTTCAGATTAATAAATTAGTAGTAGTGATATCAATCAATATAAATATATTTTACTATTCGATTTATTTTATATCTAAAGCTGGCTAACTTGAAAAAAATATTATTTGTGATACCCCTAAAGGTGTCAGATGAAATCGGTCGCGTTTGAAATCGGTCGCGATAAAATCAACATCCGGTATTTTGTATGGAGCACCGCTAGATACGCTTTTTATTATATTAGTTACGTTTGATATCGGTCGCGTTTTATTTTGGTCGCGCTAATTTGTATATGGCGCATTAGATAAATTTTTAATGAAAACGCTCATTATGTTTTCAGTTAATTTTGAATATTATAATTTCTAATAATAGGCCTAATAGTACTATTTGACATTATTTTTAACCTCGATCGTTATTTTTTAAGCACAGTAAATATAAATATTATCTCATTATTTATAAATAATTTGTGTTTTCATTTTATCTTACAGGTTTTAATGAAGTGTAATGTGTTCTTTTAGAAAATCGTTTTAAAAATGTTTTGTTTTTGTTTTATTGAATATTGTGCAAGTTTTTGAAAAGATTGGCATGCCACTGTTTAAAGTTTTGAAAATAATAAATAATAATGTAATAGTTAAACAAGTAGTACGGTATTGCCGAATCTTTATATCTCATTTACATACTATCGAATCTTTCTACAGTATTGCATTATATATCTAAGATTACAAAACAACGACAATCAAAGCGCACACGGCGTTCCATACAGATTACCGTTATTGAACTAGCGGCCGCTTTGGTTGGCGGCCCCTTCGACTGTAATTCCACGTCATCACTATTACACTATCATAACAGGCACTTTTGGCGCTCCATACAATATTGCGTTCTGTAACCGGCCGCTGAGGTTGTCGGCGGCCGAGATGGACCCCAAGCCCTGTACTACAGACATCCTGCTGGATTGGATACCAATACCATCCATCATGCTTCTGCACTAGGCTACTACTACTAGTAACTAGCCTAGGCCTATTCAATATCATGCTCAAAGCTGCTTGATTGATAATCCTTCCATTCAGATCTCCTAAACCAGGTAGACCTAGCAAACTTCAACTACTATACTATATTCTGGGCCTAGCCTACAGTAACTCTCTACTCTACTAGGCCTCTCTCTAGCCTAGAAGCTGAGTAATGTGTAGTAAGACAAAATGAGCAGTCAGTCAGCCTGGAAAAGTGTGTAATAAACTTTAAAAAATGCATTTTCGTCGATAACCAGGCCTATGCCATACTATGCAGTTCGATTTTTACTAGCCTACTAGGCCAAACACAGTCTCGTGACACCAGCTAAAAAGTACAACATTTTTCTAGGCCCAACATGTCTCGTGACACCAATTTAACGGAGGGCAGAGGCGCCTGCTCCACCCGCCAAACTCACGAGTGATATTCCATGCAAGTTAGGCCTAACTTTAATGGCCTTTGTGTAAACAATGATAACATTATCACCATAAAAAATATTCCTATTACATAAGTAATTAAGATAGCATAATGGTAATATAATTATCAAAATGCATATGCTTTTAATTTTGCACCAAATTACAATCAATATCTACCGACCTCTTTGGCTTCCGTGTTTTCTGCCATGGCTGGTCACTCGCGCTTTCCTCGCATCGTTCGTCACACACAAAAACAGAGCTGAGTGCAGAGCAGCTATCGTCTGCTAAGCACATAAACTTATGTTAATGTATACTAATATATTACAAAATGCTAATGTTCTTCCGCTCAAATTATCTTATGATATTTCATTATCATATCAAAATCGGTATCAAGAAAAATATACATAATAGATGTTTTTTCATTCTAACTCTCATATAAAATAAATAAATCTTAATATTACGTGGGATATGTTTAATTTTGATTGACCTATTTTATCTTGGCCCCAGGAGAAATACTATGGAACATCAACAGAGTTATCAGCCCCTGGTAATTTAATCTAATTTGAATAAAGAGATCTGGTAGAGATTGGGTTTTTGTTAGAATATCACGAAATATTCGCAAAGGTTTATTTATTGTGTAAGTAGAAATGTATTATCTTTTTCATATTTTGGCCACATTTACCAGTATTTTTAGATATCGTAAGAGAAATCTTACATTTGTATTGGTAGGTTTTGTAATTATCATAATTTATTGAAAGTGGCACGTGCGGTCTATTGTGGTCGTATTTATGAAAAGCAGTAGGCCTGGCTAAGGCTTTGTGCGATCGCCTTTCTTCAACCAAGAAGAATTCTGACTTATTATCGAAATCGCCATCTCACAAGTAAATTTCCACGGTGTCTTGGTTACTGTCTTTCTTTTACATTTGATCAGATGTTGATAACGTTGTTCTTCATTTTCCTGACGAATTAGTAAGTACGTATACAATTAATTGTTTACTCTCTCTGTTTATTATTATCATAATTTATAAACACATGTGTATTTATTTTTAATTCCGCATTTGTAATACTATCGCCGTTCGCTTGGTAGCACACTGCGCGGCATCTGTTGTGGCTTCTTCTGACAGATCCCTATTTAGCTACAGGGGCCTTCCCATCTCATAGACACATCGTTTTGGATTTTAAATTGTTATTTTCATTTATTTATTTATTAGAAAATTTAATATAATATTAAAGTAGATGCTTAAATTTATGGATGCTTACAATATGATAAAATTGAGTAGGATTTTTGAATGTGATTTTTGTTCTTTAAGTAGACAAATGTTGGCTTGTATTGTAAGCTCTCTCTGTGGGGTTTGGCTGTCAAAGCCTCTTTGTTGATAATTGATAGGCCATTTCCTATCCAACTCATTAACATCTGCCGGACCTTATTAATTTACTATGTTAATTGGCTGAAATACATTAATAAATGATTTAATCAAATGATTTAATATTAATGTTAACATTTTATATTTTCATTTATGTTAAAAAATGTCTTATCTCTATAATCATACAAAACTGCAAATTTTATTACATATTATAAATTGTATTGACCTTTATAATATAAATAGCACATTTTTTAGTATTTTTTTCTCACAAGAAATCACAATTTTTTCAATGATTCAATATTTGTGTGAACTGAGTGGAATATTATATTTCATTTTATTTAATTCATAATTGAATTTACTATAAAAAGGAGTAAAGGACAGTGACCAAATATAATTGATTACTATTAATATGATTTAAACTTATACTATACTTCCATATATACAATTACACTTACATTAGGTAATCAATATAATTTTTTTATTTAAAATTTAATATAAAAAATTAAAAATAATAGATTTTCATAGTTTTATTTATAATTAAGTGTTTGAAGATCTACTGTATATTCAACAAAGATATACATTTTAACAGGAATTTCCAATATATTTGTGTATAAAAGTTTCATTTTTTTTTCTTTTGGAAAAAATAATGAACAAAGATAAATTGCACTAAAGAAATGCTTTCTTTTGTATGAACATAACATTTCTCATTTTCAATCTTAATTTTCTGTCCTTGGAAATGTTGCTGTAATTTCAGAAATACAAAAAAATACATTTACAGCATTTTGTATTTCAGAATTAATTGGCTTACTTTAAAGCTTAGTATCCAATGTAGATGAAATTATTGGACTTAGTTAAAAAGAAGCTTACATTTTAGATTAGTTTGAGATTGTAAAGTATTTAGCGAATCCATTTGTTGAACTGTGAGTGTAGTTTGTATAATACAATTTAAAACCTTTGCTATTAATCTTTCTTCAGGTTGCTATGTTCAGCTTTTTCTACTTTGCATCTTAAAGAAAACTAATGAATCTGATTTTTGACTCTGATTTTATTTCATGAATACAATAATTGAGCAAAAAATAAATCATGATTTCACCAGAACTTGTCTAGCAATGTAATTTGTAAAACAGATTATATATTTTAATTATTTTGTTGATTCTAATTTAAATGGCTGATTGTCAATAAATTGATATAATTAGATAAAAAATATATTACCTGTTTAAAAAAAAAATTATAAATATTTTTTTTTAAATACTTCCCCCTCCCCTAAAATTGATTGCGATGTTGACGCCGAACAAGTACAGTATATTTTTTTGATTTGGCCTTAATTAAGTTTTTATACTTAAAAATACACACTGTTTCGTCTACCATCCCGAGTTTAAGGGTAATTGAAACGAAAGCATTCGATGATGCGTACAGTAGTGAAAAATAAAGCGAGTGGAGAACTTTGTGATGTCATTAAGCAACAAAATAGCTATATTGTTTTATTAAGTTAAAACTTGATACTGATGGTTTGAGAAAGATGACTAGAAATGTTCCCCAAAATAAAAATGTACTCGACAGGTATGGTATTTAAATATGAACCGGAGTACTGTAGATCCAGAATTGTTTTTAATGTGGAAGTTCTGTATAACATTAATATTCTATAACAAAAATTAGTAATTTCATTTTAGCTGTCATAAGGGGGAGTGTATACATCTTCTGATTTGCCTCTGATGACATTTTTTTTAAAAATATTCATTGATACTGAATAAAGAAACACAAACTCAGTAATTTTACCAATCATGAGTATCAGTTCCTGCAAATGTTTGTGTCATTTGTCAAATTACGTTGTGTCTAACTGTACATTATGTCCTTGTGTTACACACTAGGGGGAACTAAGCTCTAGGCTACAGTAATGGTAAAAACAAAATGATTAGCATTGGTCGTGATATTGAATAAGATGAGAAAAAAACGGATGTTTTCAGACAAATCAAACATCTTTCTACTGAATAATCTGTCTACTGCATTAAAGGAAGCTTTCTTTTGTTTACATGACAAATAAACAGTTAGTAAAGTTTAGGTTTGTGGTATAGTACTGTACAACATGAATGAACAGTATTCCTACAGTAGTAAACTATTTCTGACCAAATTGAACAAGATAATCATAATTGCTGGATATTAGTGATTTTAAACTGTTGATATATATCAAACTTACAGTATGATGAAAATATATGAAAAATTATATATTTAATAAATTTATTTTTTGAAATTTCAAAATCTGACTTTAGATCTTCAAAATATAGAATTAAATCTTTAATTAAACACCAAAATTTTCAAGATAGACTTTGTTGGTGTCATGTCCAGTCTGCATAGAATTGCCTTTCTCCATAACCTAATCAAAACTTCAAGACATTCTAAATCATACTTTATTTCCTTTTGGGAAAACATGGTCATACTGTACCACAAACCTAACATTACTACATATTATTTTATTTTATTACAGTAGTTGATAACTGCATATTGTACTGTGATTCAAATTTTTTTGGGGGATTTATTACTCTACGGTATATACAGTAAGAAAGAATCTTCAGTAAAATAAATGAATTAGAATGCAACACATACATCTGTACCTTATCCAATATCTTACTATGTTAACTAGAGGCGACATACTGTTTAGCTTAAATTACTATGAACTTTATCCTAACATGTACATAATGCATTAACAATTTTAGAAATCAAATATACAGTAAATAAAGAATCAGTCATGAAAATGATATTGTGATTCTTATCAACTACAGTATAAAGGATTTTTGGTTGAGTAAAAAATGGAAACAGAAAGAAACATGCAGTAAAATGATATACATTTGTAGTAATTGAGAGGCAGACGTATTGCTAAACTGAACAAATCGCCCAAACCTCCTAAAAACTTTGCTAAAACCTCTTAAAACTTTGCACAAACCTCCTCCAAACCACTTACTGATAAGACTAGACTAATGTACAGTACAGTGAAACAATATGAACAACATTTTGAAATTGTTTTTGTGTAAAAATTCATTTTTTTTAGTGCAAAAATTCATCCAAACCTCCAAAAACCTTAAACAAACCAAAATCCAAGCCACTTAATATCGATTATATGCAGTACTTGACTACTGTAAAGTAGTACTGTACCCATTTCACAACAGTATGTAAAAAGTTGTAAAAAGTCTACCAAAGCTACTGTAATATATCTCAGAGTTATTTACAGTACATACAATACTATCTGTCCTCAAACATGCTTTGTCAACTAAAAAAAAACGGCTAAAATGATGAGTTAGAGAAATCAATCTGTTTATATAAATTGGTCTGTTTCAATTAAAACCACTCTAAAATGTGGGAGTGTCTTGCTTGATGCGAGACGGTTAGTAACTACTGTATGCAGAAGCAAAGTTTACTTGTTAGACAAATTTATATAATATAAAAATTTGTACAGTATAAGGAACTGGTTTTTTAGATACATATCACCATATTTTAAATAACTGTTGAAAATTCAATATCAGGAGATTAAAACTGTACGTAAGAAATGGATATTTAGCTAAAAAGCAAATTGATGATGATTAAAATATGTCCTGTATGCGTAATTTATTAGAAATCTAAAAATGTCTTTTTTTTAAATCAATATTCCCTCTTTGTACAAAACATCGTTTCAAATACATAAGAATTTAATTCTAAAATAAATAAAAAATCCAACTATCTATTTATTGAACTTTGACAAGTACGTTGATTTATTCAGTGATACATCCTGTGTACTGCAGTTAGTACATAAAAAATTGACTTTGATTTGACAGTAATTTGTCTGTCGATTGAACTTTGACCTACCCACAGTACTCTTTAGGCAACATGAAGAAAACTCAGATACAATCATCTAGAATACAAAAATAAAGTCGAATGGGTGAATATAGAATTTACTGTAAACACTACTATATACTGTAGGCCAAAAAATGTGAAAGTATTGTAAATTTCAGAGGAGGGAGTTTTTTTTTTCTTAACGTCCTATACAGTATTTTAATACAGGTAGGCCATCGACTTGATTTAAATTCTACTTTTTTACTGTAAACATAAACACATTTTCAACTTTAAGAAAACCATTTATAATGCAATAGTAATACAATTGTTCCTCCACACAACATATTTAACAGAATGAATTTCCAACATTAAAAAATGGATATAATGTTTTAAATAATTAGCAATAAAGTTAGTTTAAATCGAGTCAAAAATTGATAACAACACAAAGAGCGATGGAAAGAAAAATGGTAAATCTATCAACACGAGACAGAGTAAAGCATAGTGAGATACGGAAAAGAACAAAAGTCAAAGACATCATGGTAAAGATCAAAGAAATGAAATGGAGATGGGCAGGACACATAGCCAGAAGAGACGACAACAGATTGACGAAGAGATTGAATGAATGGCAGCCGAGGACAGGGAGAAGAAGAAGAGGACGGCAAAAAAGAAGATGGCGTGACGACATAACAGCATACATGGAAACAGCAACATGGGAAAGATCGGCAAGGAACAGAACTAAATGGAAACAGTTGGAGGAGGCCTTCACACAGCAGTGGGTGAAATAGGCTATGAGATGAGAAATCGAGTCAAGACTGTACCCAATCTTTGGCTACCGATTCTATTTCCATTTACAATATACAGTACCTTGTTATATTAAAGATGGTGATAGACTTTCGGTTGTAGGATTTACTCAACAGTTTTAAAGATAATCAATGCCAATTCTGATTTACATTTTATAAAGTATAGATTGTTCAGTATAGTTCCTTGGGCAAGTTTGACTTCTAATGTCTGTACAGTTGTAAGGTTTGAATTTAAATTTTATTGCTGATATCAAATCAATAATATTTGTTGGTACTTCTGTATGCATACTGTATTTCATCTCCTAAGACAGGCTACTGAAAGAGAAAAAAACTGAAAAAAAAACTGGATCTTTAACGGATGTTTACATTGTTCATGCTCTTCTCTTTTCCAAAGTTTAGCTTGTGACTGCGTTAAAATAAAGAAAAAAACATCTGAAATATCCCCAACAGAGCCATACTGTAGCCATCAGTACGGTTGGTACTGTACCATGGTTTCAACCTGACCACATTTTTCCCTCTTTTTTTGGCGAAAAACTGCACCAATTTCATTCTTGTGGCTATACGGCACTGCCCAATGGGGATCTCTTGACGGAATGTTACATTATGAAAACCTATACAGTACGAGTTAAAATTAACTTGTGTCTCTGTAGCAGGGGTGGCGCCAGAATCTTCCCGACGCGGGGGCTACATTCCCCGACGAGGGGGCTATCACTAGGCTGGGGGCCGCCAAGGGCCCCCGGTGGGGGTCCAGGGGGCGAAGCCCCCGGAAGCAACGCGTTCTAGCGTCATTTGAGGTCATTTTAATCAGATTTAGGGTAGCCATTTTTTCCATTTTTTATAATGCATAAATAAAATACTGCGTGCAAAAAAACGATGCGCGATGACTGTTTCAATCCATATTTTTCAATTTAAAAAATAAAAGTTCAAAGAAAATTTAGAGAAATATAGTTGGAGGTCCCGGAAGTTGGACTTATTATACTTCAAAACATGAAACAAAATATATAAGTCCCTATCTAGGTTGTGACTGAGCTAAGAAATGTTTGAAAAATAGAGATGTTAGGTCCCGGAAAATGGACTTCTTGTACTTCGAAATATGACCAGCTTTATTGTTGGGGCTGAGCTAAAAAACTGTTTAAAACTAGAGCTGCAGGTCTTCAAAAAATTGCATTTTATACTTCGGAAACATCAGGCCTAGAGGCTTAAAAAACGCAAGCGTAGACCTTTTTCAGTCGGTGAAATAAGTTTATTCCTCCCAAGTGTATGCGTGCGTACCATCTGGACTTCCGAGTGGTGAGAAATTCATGACATACAGGACATTGAAAATTTAATAACTTAGCTATAATAAGATGTTGGCTAAGCGAAAATGGCATGTTTTTTTGTTTAGTAATGGATGAAAAATTTATTTTAGGTGCCCCACGGTACAGAAGGTTAGGCCTACTTGTAAATTAAAAAAATTGGTGAACATACGAACAATTAACGTAATTCGTTTTTGCTGTAGTGTAGCGTACGTCGACGCAGTACACGACGTAACCGTCCGTAAACTTCGCCTGGAAAATAACTACAGTACACATTTTGGTCCCTGGATGGAACATGATATCGCGCGTCTCGACCCAACGTTGAACGATTCGTACAAAGGGATACCACCAGACAAGTGCGAACCTAGCTATTGTTTAGTAGTAAGTTAGATCGCTGGCAATAATGAATGCATATAAAGTGCATAATATCACTCTGACGTACTCTCACGGTCAATGAAACGTCGCGGTTTTCTAGGCGCTGAATCTAGCTACGGAGTGAACGCGAACGCTTTTTACTGTATATTATATTCCCCGACAAAAAGTACCCTTGTTCCCTTCGGTAACCGTCGGTAAACTTCGCCTGGAAAATAACTACATTACACATTTTGGTCCCTGGATGGAACTTGATATCACGCGTCTCGACCCTACGTTGATCGATTCGTACAAAGGGATACCGCCAGACAAGTGCGTACCTAGCTAATGTTTAGTAAGTTAGATCGCTGGCAATAAATGAATGCATAAAAGTGCATAATAGCTCTCTGACGTACTCTCACGGTTAATGGAACGTCGTGGTTTTCTAGGCGCTGAAGCTATATGAAGTGAACGCGAACGTTTTTTACTGTATATTATATTCCCCGACAAAATGTACCCGTGTTCCCCGACAGGGGGGCTAGGCTCCCCGACGAGGGGGCTAGAGCCCCCGTAGCCCCCCCGCTGGCGCCACCACTGCTCTGTAGTGTAAGGGTTATATCAGCAACACATCAGAGTTAGGGGATCACATAAGAGGAGATGTAAACTCGGAAATTATTTGGTTCAGCTTCAAGCGTGCACAGAATGGTTGTACTTCTAGTGTGTGCAAACACAGCTTAAAGAAAAGAAGATGTAGCATGAAATTCAAAACTCTGTTGATTACTTTAGTAATTATAACCCATAATGTGTTTCTTGGCAAAACAAGAGCTTCTGCTGTTTAAATAACATAGCATTTCTTGTTTGAATTGGTTAGTGTAATTATTGTTGAACATGTAATATTAGTAGCAGTGATTTAGTACCGTCAGGCTCGCTGTTTTGCAGATTCAAGGGTGAACATTATTCTCCCTTTTTCCCAAGTTTTTAAAAATAAAAAAATACTGTTTTTGGAGGTTTATTTATACAAAAATTTCATATGCTGTTCCATATTTAATCACAGTCCTAAAATACTGTACACGAATATATTATAGGCAAAAAACTCTGTATAATGAATGTTGTTTTTTATTGATAATAAGTTGTGAAATAGGAAGTTGTAGATTTCGTTATGAAATTTCATCAACAGTACAGTAGTGACAGGTGCTTAATCTTCAGTATAGACAATTACATGAGTAGCAAGTGTAGTGAAGTGTAGCCAATGAATGAGCCTCTTGTTTGTTGTCAATTTTACCCATTCAACATGCACTGATGAGTGGTGGGAGTTGATAGTAATTTGCACTGTATGGCAAGAACTTTAGGCCATATTAAACTGAAGCAACAATATTGTATTTTCTTTCACCTAGATTGTATTATTTCCACCATCAGCAGTTTTGTTTTCTTTGGCTGTTTAATCCTGCATATTTTCGTATTTTTAAATATTCTTGAATTCCGGATTTGTTTTTTATGGCAAATTATCTTAAATAATTTAAAGCATTTTCCAGAAAAATAAATAGACCTTAGAATGAAATAACAACAAAATATGAGTTACAGTAAAGTGAATTTAATAAAATAGACAGAAATAAATTTAATTTATATTATATTACATTATTTTGTATATATTTACTGTACAAACTTTAGATAATATATAATATTATAGACAGAAATAATAATAATAATTATTATTTTATTTATTTTTTATTCATTTTATTTTATATTATTATTATTATTATTATTTTGTATTATATATTTACTGTAGGTGTACTATAGGCCTACTGTGTACTATACTGTGTACTATAGGCTTGTGTGTAAAATGATATTGTGTTTTGTGATTATTACTACACTAGCGAATTCAGTCAAGTTTAATTTATAGTACCTCAACAAGCCTAATCTAAGTTCCAGATGTTCCAGTAAGTTTATTAAAACAAAAACACTGTAGAGACAAAAGATTGTGATCAGTTTAAAACAAAAATAATTAATTTTACTTACTGATGAAATATTCGTTTGAATTTATAAGGACAGCAAAATTCAAACGACCCATCAATAATGGGGGAAAAATATGTTTACAGTAGTTACCATTTACACTCTAGGCCCTTTCTGTATACAGTACAACTACAGTATAAGGTAAAAATATGTTGGCGACACATTTTCCACAATGCACATCAGGATGCCATGTTTGGACAGCTCATAGTCTGTCCATCTGAAGTGTAAAGCTAGAAATGTACTTTAATCGAACCCTCTAAATGTATTTCACAAAAGTGATAGCATTTTGGGGTTTAAAATGTTCTAAATGTTATTTTATTCAAGTTTGAAATACCAGTAGAACCTCCATTTTACGTACGGTACGAGACCGAAAGGCGTACGTAAAACAAAGGATTCGTAAAATCAAGGTTGACCTTAAATTGACCCCAAATACGTAGAGATCGTAGCTGGCCGTGTTTGCCTTCTGTACATTACGCAGGTGGTCACTAGCTAGGCCTTGCCTAGACTATTCAGGCCAGGCTAGCAGGCCTAGCAAGATGTGAGGCCTAACTAGAAAAGTACAGTATATACAGGCTGTGCGATGTTTAAATAAAGTGTAAAATATAATTGTTTTCTATAAAAAAAAAACAGTCGCTGCTTTATGGGGAAAGCACGTGCGTAGAATTCCTCACACAGCCATGCTGCGCTTGTGGCTTTGTGTGCTTTGTTGTTGTTAAATTGCGCCCTCAATGTAAGAAAATGATGACGTCATCGGTTATTTTTAGCGTACGTAAAATCGAGGGAACGTAAAATCAGGGTACGTAAAACACAGGTTCTACTGTAACTACCTTAATAGATACTAATCAAAGTCATAAAAAAAAAACAAATTGGCACTAATTGTCATTTTAATTTAACCTTGTTTAATCTAAAACAACTCATTTGTTCTCCTCTACCAATTTCAAATCAAAAGTGATTTATGAAAATAAAGTAGCTTACAACATTTCTATTCAGTTTTCAAATTGGAAAAAGGCATGCTTTTTTGTGTGTGAATTAACTGTGCACTACTGCATCTGTACATCAAATGTGTGTTCACATTGACTTTTTTCACTAATATTCAATGTTGTACATAAATTGCTGTTTTGTACAGTACATTGTATACAATACAATATTTTACTACTGTTATACTATAATATCAAACTGCACTATATCATTTTTTTTTTCAAAAACAATGAAATACAATGAAGCTTTCATTTTGTTTTAATACTAATGATAGACTGCTATTGTTTTCAATTAAAACTGTTTATTCAAACAATAAAATGAATATAGGCCTACAAACATAGGTTTTTTTTACAGTATAGAAAATGTGTTTGTACTGATGGTACACGTTGTTTTAATGTACAGTTTTATACTTACATAATAATAGTGTACTTTACAATTTTTATTTAAAGTATATGTTGGTTTTTATTTTCTGGATTTTACATTTGTTAGTCACTGAATCTCATTGCTACTAAACTACCGTACAATATTAACTACAGTACTAGTCTACTCTACTATCAACATGGGTATACTGTCAAAAGTTAATACCAAATGTCATTTTAGTAATACTGTAAGAGCTGAAATTGTCAAATAAAAGATGACAATAACTAAAAATGTTTCATACATTTTTATTTTATTTATTTAGAAAAATATTTCAACATTTATCTGTCACCAATAATGCTGTTTTCAATGAAATTTGATTTTAAAAGAGAAAAGTAGTTCCGGTAGTGTAGTACAGATGGACACTAGTGACTTGAACTGATGAAAAATCTATGTCAAAAGTCATAGTATCACTGAAATTACTTGATGTTTTGGTCTTGCATGCTTTTCATAATTTGAAATGCAATAAGCAGATGAATTATTCAGCATCTCATGTTCCTCTGATAAGTAATCAGAGAGTGAGCTAAGAAAGGTCATATCATTGGTAGTTACCAAAGGTAATAGCTATTGCACACACAGCCTACAAGCCTCACTAAATTAGTTTTTTGATGAGGAATCCTCCATTATCTATATGGGGAGAATATATAATATTTTTTTTATAAAACTCTCAAGTTGTTTCAAAATAAAACAAAAATTAATTATGGTGAATAAATCAACTTGGTTTAAATGACCGTAATGCGTTTTAGTAATCATCATTATCACTTTTAATATTACAAAATAGATTATGGTAATATCTGTGCGTACAAATTGAATAAATTTAAAGAGGAATTTCTACAAAACATGTTGGCAAAAGCCTGAAAAATTCATATTTATTATGATCAATACATAGATGAATATTAATTTTTTGACAGCTGGTTTAAGATTGATATATTCATGTGATATTTTATAAATACTGAATCATGATAAATATTATAAACTGTGACAAATTATTAAAAATAATTTTTTTTACAAAAATACCATCTACTGTAGGCCTACAGCATACATTATATCTGTAAAATATAAATCGTGTGGTACAGGTATGTGAATTTTTACAGGAATAAAAAGTGAGAGAAGTTTAGAGGTGAAAACAAACGGAGAAATGTGCCCAGCATTTCATTTTTCATAATTTTTTTTTTTTTGTGAGGGGTTTAATTCTAGGTATTAGATATTTTTTTACAATATTTCATCATATTTTGCCTTCAGTTATAAGAACAGTTATTAGGCCTAACTTTGTTTTCTATGTTAAAGGGTATACAATATAAGATTTTCAAGTTTATATAAATTAATATTTTCCTGATGTAATTATTTTTTTATTTATACAGTACAGTATACTTATTTCTTAAGAAAATTGCCTCAAATTTACATAAATGACATTAAATTTTGCTTAATGGTGCTCATTCTGCTTTATAAAAAATAAGTGGGGATTATCAATATATCGTATTGTATAGACAAGACATTTTTAAATCCGTTTTGCATTAATCCAGTCTTAATCATACAAAACCCATTGTGGGATTTATCAATATTCTTAATTTGTTTTTTTAATTCAGTGATTTCTGTTGTATAGGTTCTGTTTTACCCATACTAAATGGTCCATGCATTATATGAATGGCTACTTCACCTGAAGTATAATATAGTAGGCAATTATAGTAAATTGCTTGTATTGTCCCTGAGGGAGATAGGATTGATACTTGCATTAAATGATTCTAGCATTGGTGAGGTAGGGGTAATGGATACCAATATTAATATATTAATGTATTGTTCCTGAGGGATTGAGACAGGAAACCACCATCTCTTATACAAACTAATGATACCTACAGTAGTATACATTAATGCAATCATTAGGTTTTTAAAATGGCCTACAGTACTACATATAATTGTATCTACACAAAAAGGTAAAGATGTATTTTTTTTTTAAATCATAAAAAAAAACTTATTATATTGATGAAACAAGAAATAAAGTGGTGGATGGTTGTCACAATAAAAGGGATAAAACTCTGTTCAAGCCACTGGGTTGTCAAAAGCCTGTGTGAAAGGATGATCAGGTTGAAACCTGTGATAGAGATGGCTCTTGACACCTGCATTGACTCCGCATAGAAAATTCTTTATCTTTGTGAGTTTTTTTTTAAAGTAATTGGGATCGACGGTGAAAAATGAAAAACTTGTGATATTTTAATTCTCGGAGTATTATCTAATATATTTCACAAAAGATGACTTTCCATTTAATTTTATAATATATAGGCATAACAAGGTTTAGGCCGCCATGTACTCATGACCTGTTGAACTTCAGTTGATGCAACATGTTTGTGAAAGCATTTAAAATCAGAGAAAGAAGGATGAAATTTTATCGAATCCTGTACCAATACGAAATTTGTATACAAGTAAAAGGGGTAGTGTTTACTCGGGGTACACAAGTACAAGACTCTCTCATATTCTCCTTTTCCATCTGGATCTTGAAAAGAAGCATCAGGCAAAAGGAGGTTAATTCAAATCCACAAACCCAGTAGGCCCTAGCCCTAATATGGTTTTTATCATTTGTTAAACAAGTTGTGCCAAGAAAATTAGTGCTTAGACCTTTATTTAAAAGGAGTACAATTGTGCTGGCACTCCTCCGTGCACCTAAAAACGATTTGAGGAGAACAAAAAATACTGCTCCTAAATTTTTCCAGATATCGACTAATAGGACATTTAACCTTCATTACATTAATGTTTTGTTGTGATTAATGTATTAATCTGATGTTAGAATATAAATGAATAAATTCATTTAATATTGAAGATAGAATGAAGATTGATTGAGGTAGTGAACTTTCATCTTCAAGATTTGTCTAGTAACTTCTTATGCAAATGTGCTTGAACTTTTCACCAACAGACTTTAATACCTTTGCAATTTGTCATCCACACTAATTCTTTCGATTTGTAATTTAAATCCAATAGACTACCGGAAATGATAGAAACAAAAAAGCGCTGATTTATTGAGATCTCTGTTGTGTGCTGATCCAGGGGTAGACATCAATTATTGCATTGGCGGTGAGGGGGGTGGGGGGATGTGGGGTGGTATAGGTACAGGTAAATTAGGAGGGCTGCTTAAATTAGAATATAACTTAATACTGTATACTGTTAAAATGAAAAATTTAAATAAAAAAATAAATAAAACACAATTACTGTACAAAGATACAGTTATAGAACTTTGTGATTGTTTTACTTTTTGACAAATATGATATACAGGTATGTGAACTGTACAGTACAAAATCAATTGTGTTAAAATGTTCATTATAATACATTTGTATAGAATTGTGCAAACCCAGGAATATGAATTCAGTTTTTTAAATAGAAACTTTTTTTATAATTCTTGAAGGATCTCAGACCAGTTTTAAAAATTATGAAAAATTAGCTATGTGAGAAAAAAAATCAAATCAAATTCTTGAAAGTTAATATTTTCTGTTTTATAAACATCCACATTAACAGACTTAAATCACTATAAGACTGCACAGCATATAATATCACTTTGAATTATAATTACTGTGAATGAATTTGATATGCTAAATGAAATCTAGAATGCTTTTGCGCATGCAATTACATTAGAACAACCCCTTGTAGTAGAATGGAATAGTCTGGAGTGTATAAAGGGCAGAAAGTGATTTGAGTAGCTGGGCCTATCTTGTTTCATCATTTAGCAGTCAGGTTCACTAATGCAGACAGGTACATTGATGGGTTCTGCTGTCAATCAAGTAATTACTAAAGATGTATGTTCGACATGGTTACATTCTAAAAGAGGACTGATGCAGGAACAATATTCATGAATATGGCCTTTACAAAAGCACTAATGGGGGCTGAGGCTAATTACACCATGACTTCTTGATATCAAAGGAAGTTGTGCATTCTCTTAGATTTGAAAGCAGTTTACTTAATGCATGTTGATTTGCAACAGATTTCCTTTCAGAGTTTCGTGCATCAGTGAATACTTGAAATTTTAGAAAAATACAATAAAATGTTAATTACTTTGCAAAGTCTGTGTGGGTGGACAAAATACAGAATGTTATACAAATATTTAAAACATAAATCTGTAAAATTCTACAGACAGACAGTAACAATTATATATGAACATTTAAAGTTGATGAAGTGATTTAATTGGTTAGTGAAATATTTGTTTTCTATAGAGTAAATAGAGAAAACATACTTATGACGTCTTTTTTATTTGTAACACATTGAATTGAATAATTGTTATGTGAATAATGAAACTGAATTGCTTCACAGAAACAATTGTCTTCTTCTATCGTGTTGTTGAAATTCTAAAGGACTCACAATTTCTGAGTCAACATGATGAAATCATCATAAAGAAACATAAAGATAATTGTATGAGCATGAACATATTTGGAAGAACTATGTTTTGTTTTGTTTGTTTGTTTTATCTTTATACTGGGTGACCTCTTCAGTCAAAGACTGATCTCCCAGAGGGCCCAGTTGGTGATCAGTGGATGTGATGTACTAATACACCGGGGTAACCCCCTACTCGTCTCGAAAGATGTACTAGCTAGGTTCTTTAAAGTGCACACGAGCAAGTTGTGTACACTGGACCTACGGTTTATAGTCCTTATCCAAGAAGACTCGTTCTACCACCAGAACCATGGAGTGAGTGAGCCTCGAACCCCTGCCGATGTTATGGCTACGTGATTATGGTTCCACTGTCTTAACTGCTCGGCCACTCACTCACTTCACTTATGAAGAAGAACATGGGTCACTAAACTGTTGTTCGGTGTTAAAATAATGGGTTTTTAAATTTTAGAATAGTCAAAACAAATTTATTTTGTGTTTTTATTTAATGTTTTTAAATTATCATATATTTGTGTATCCAGTACAGGGTGATTCTCCATTAAATATACATTCCCAACAATTTTGTACTGTACTACAGTACTACTGTATAGCCTAGGTCTAGTACATACAGTACCATATTTGGTCAATGTGTTGGACTCCTTGTGTAGCCTAGCTACTGTATAGTACTGTATGTGGTGAATATTAAATAAAACACTGTCATGTTGCATAAATATCATCACCATTATACGACCTGATTTATGCATTCATGGCCACTATACTGAATTACAAAATGTATCTGGTTGCGTTTTCGAATCAATCTATGTTGTGTTTGAAGCTGTTTCTACATTTTAATGCCCAATAACTTTATTAAAATATATTTTAAAATATATAATTTTATACCATCTGCATTTTTGAAAAATATTTCGTCTCAAAAAGGCATTTAAACATAATTAGTGGTCCTCAACAAAAGATGCAACATTACCAAAAATGCAATGCACTCATGATAATCAAAGTCCTAGATGCTATGGTAGTTGACCCAACCAGCTCATGAACGATGGTTATGAACTGCGTCCACATGCACCTAATCTAAAGGTTGATATTGCTTGATACAGTAATACACATTGTGTAAACTACTCCATTGAGAATTATGGGTCCTGTTTCCACTGCAAAAAAATAACTGTGTGAATAAGTTACCCCCAATTTTAAACAGGTTATTGTTCTTGTTGCAACGCAAAATCACAATCATTTCATTGACCGCCATTGAACTTGAGTCAACTACTTAGGCGTTATGACCGCCTCAGTTCATTGCATTTTGAGTACTGTATGTTAACATTTTTCGTCAATTACCACCCACTGATTTAAACAGACCAATTCATACAGCATTACAAATAGATTGTAATTCCATCTTTTATTTCTTGATTTCATTTACCAAAAGTATTCTTTTAATAATAAAAATGATAGAAAAGTTGGTAGTTGAGTTTCACAATTGGAAAATGTATTCTGGCTGTTAACAATTTGTTGATTGATTTTCGCCATAGGTAGTTGCATGTTCTCGCTGTTCACTTCTGTAACTGCATTGACGTATAATTTGCTTAAACATTTGTGGTGATATAGTACTATCACATTTGATTTAAATGATAGTAAATTGTCAGTTGGTATTAATCAATCTTACTAACGGCAGACAGTAAATGTGCAATTTATTCAAAGAATCTGCATTTCGACAACATGGATTAAATTTAACATTAGGAATGTCTTGGTTGCCTGTCCTGCTATCGTCACTGCTTTTAATATTATATTGCTTTCGATATACTGTAATACATTTTGGCTACATGTAATATATGAATATTAAATTACCCCACCAGCGCCCAACTCAAATGTCAATTTAGGTAGTTTTAAATCTTCCCAGTAGTACAAATTCTTACAGGTTTTTACCATTCTGATTCTATCCTAATTGCGCATTGAAAGAGAAAATGTAGGAGGATTTTATATTCATAGTAAATATTTATATTCAAAGTAAAATATGATTACATTTCAATCACATGGCCTACATAACGCAGCAATAGGCCCCTAGTCCTTGTCTATGTTATCATCCTAAAACAACTTATGTGTCTTGTATGTGAGAAGGACTTCTTTGTACATACGGTACTGTATGTTATAATGTATGATGCTAAATGCCAGGTGTCTTTAGTGATGTAGCCACATGATTGTGGTTGTCGAAAGAAAAGGGAACAATCTATGTCAGCGTCACTGGGTTGTCAAAGGCTCTGTGAAAAAGGTGGTCAGGTTGAAACCTTACCAACCCTACTGCTGGCTACGGCCCTGGTAGTAGCATGAAATACTGTAGTAATAGTCTGATTAACATTCCACATCATACTGTACAACCTCCATCCATTCTCCCTCTTCCCCAAAGGCACACCTTGTTAAAAATATGGATTAATTATTATTATTATTATTATTATAGTGTATGTTGGCAAAACATTTTCAGAATGTTACCTTTTATGTTATGTTTATGTCATATTTTTAATTATGTCACCAAATTATTCATACAATACAATAATTCCAGATTTATAGTGTCACATTAATAATATTATATTATACTTTTTTTATCATAAACATTTTCTTTGCATATCCTACAGTTTATATAAGAACCTGGTTAAAAATGCACCTCTTCAAATACGGTAAGTGGTATCCTACCTCAAAATTAAAAACAAACATTTACATGTGTTTTTTTCTCATTTTGAAAATATTTCTAGTATTTGATTTTAATATTCATAGCTCAGATATGATACTAAATTGAACTATATATTAGGAGTATTGTTTGCATAGCACTTTTAATCAGCATTCTACTGTAGATAGGGTTTTAGTGTTAAGACATTTTTTTATGTGTTTGGTAGTACTACTACTACTACTATTACTATATAGCATTTAGTGCGCTCAAAATCTGAGGGTGTGCCCAAAAAGCTAAAATTAGCTTGGGTGACATTTATAATTTCATATTTAAAAAAAAACTATTACTATATTATACGTACTAGATTTTGCAATTTTTAGGTAATAAAAGTGTTACTGAGCTGTATAGTAAATAGAGAGTCTTTTCACAGAATCTGTGTTGTTTGCTGATGCAATTTCAGACTATAGTATATAATACAAATAAAGAATGTTTTTATTGGATGGTACAAATAATTTCATGAGGTGAAAATATAATAAATTTTCATCTTTCACAGAATGAAATTAATTGTTCCATTGCACGAATAAATGACATTCGTTTTATGTTTTACTACACACAAACTTTTAGCGTGCGGCTAGACCAAGGCATAAACTATTCAAAAACTCCAATTTTGGACATAGAGTAGACCAATACAGACATTAAAATACAGATTTAGCGAACATGATCAGTCAACAGCCTCTTGTTGCGCATGTGGTTTCTCACTGTGAAACAAAAATGAACACACAAAACAAAATTGAGTACTTGCGCACATAAAATAACATTTCAATCTCGATGACATTAATAAGAGTGCAGTAGAACATTTATTTAATATCATGTGACTCACAATGATGAATCTTCCACTCAAATGACAAGAATCTACTTAGGAGTGTTATAATACTTGTTATCAGATTTTCCACTGCTGTCCACCAACTAATCTATACATTGTACATTGTTTCTTAACAAAATAAAATTGTTTGTATTTTGCAGAGTGGAGCGGCAATACTAATGGACTAGATAACGACAAGGAAATGGACAGAAAGTCATCCAATCATCACCATTCACCGCCGACAGAAATAGGTGCTGCTACTGCTACCACCCCATCAATCAATGTTCATCATGCTAATACTGGCACATCAGTAACTCCGGTTAGTTTCTTGTTGTTTATGCCACATCTCAGATTCACTCCTCACACCAAACCCTCCACTCCTAGTGGCAGATCCAAGATGCTGATGTAGTTGTGGCCGAAAGTGTAAAGAATGTAAAATAAAGTTCGGATCTTATTTGATATGTCCTATGTGGTTGTTAAAACTTTGAATCGATTGCTGTTTTCCTACGTAATTGAAGATTTTGCGGAAAGGTTCCCAATCGCGAAAAATTAAACTACCTTGTAAATAATGGCATATACAGTATTACAATAATATACAATTTAAACGATTGTGTAATTACTCTATTTAAACACCAATTGTTTTTGGTTTCATCCTATTGTCACCATCAAACACAAGGAGACAGATTTGTGGTTGTAAGCAGGAACACTAGTTGGCCAATACCTATCTACCATTATCATTTTTTATCTTTCAAAAGATGTATATTTGTATTATTTAAGCCATTTCTGATCATCAGACATATAGAAAGATAACACGAGACGTGACCTATTTTCACAAGTTTATCATAGATGAATCAATTGATAAAATGGAATTACAAACTTGCAACTTCTAATTACAATACATTTACATCATTTCAAATTTATTCTATAACTCTATTCGGGTACTTAGACAAAATATCTGCCGCTAAAGAACTATACATGTATCAAGATCAAAGATAAGGTATCCGTCAATTACTTAATCGCATTATGTAAATTAGCATGTTTCTGTAATACGTCCTGAAGCAGTTAAAAAATTTAGATGAGCGGAAGTAAAACACATTAAACAGTGTAAATTATTGAGCATATTTCTAACTTAAATTGTCAAGTAAAGAGAGGTTTTTATGCATTGAATGTGTGCTATGTCATAATTGAAATGTGCATAGTGAAAGGATACGTTGGTAGACGTGTGCGATGCATAATGGAACATGCTGAAATGACGATGCTGTTTCCTTTGACGTAACTAGGCTACAAATTTGATGAAATAAGTCAGCTCTAGCAATTACTGTCTCTTAAATTGTAAAGAACAGTTTTTTAAGTTAAAATTGGCATGTATTCTGAGATTTAAAAACAACAAACTAGTTGATACCTTTCAAAAAAATTGTTATGTTGCCCTGGCTGAAATTTTTTTTCTAATGCAGAAATCATGAATAATGCATAAGATTAATTATTAATTAATAATAATTACAAGATAGGATGATACTTCCTAATAATTGAACCAAATCTTCTAAATTATCTGTCTCAACTAAATAAAACAAAACATTGAAGATGATAGGTTTCGAACCTGCAAGTGCTTCAGATCCACAATCAATTAGTATTCTATACCCTATGTACAGAATGCTAAACAAATGAACACACAGGATGCAAAATATGTAACAAAAATAACTTGTGTTATTTGTGGTATTGTGTAAAGCAAAGAATATTAGGTGTATACATTACAGCTGATAAAATCAAACTTAAGAAACCAATTGAATTGTAACAATAACTTAAAGCAACCAAAAAAAAAAAAACATTTACTGAAAGTACTGTAAGAGTAAAAAAGATAAAAATCAATTATAAGCAATGCATCAAGTTTAATTTATTACACATATAAATTTTAATACATTTGTTTTTATGAGATAATACATTTAAATAGAATTTATTATCCGTGCAATAAAGCTTATCAATTAAATTATTCATTGTGTTCTTAAAAGAGAAAATTATTGCTCAATGGTACAGATGCTTTCTTTTATCAGTTTAAATGCCAACATAGTGTGTTACTGAATTGTCCAGATGACATATTAAAATGCGATAATTTAATTCAATAAAATGTCATGATATCTACAGCACTGAATAAGAATATCTTGTTTATACATAACGCATGCATAATGGTCCTCAGTTTTTGACCCAACTTATTTAAGCTCTTTGAAGATCTATGGCAATATTGCTTTGATCAGCACACTGATAGATGATACCATATGTTTTCCAAAAGAGCACCATTGAGGATTTTCATTTAAACTTCCAACATCACAGACAACAAACTTAAGCAGTTTGGTCTAGACTTCTATAAGTATAGGTACATAATAGCTTTATTCATTAAAGTTGGTACTTGACACAGTAGTCGCACTGTAACTTGTGCTACTATAATATATTTCAGCTTCCCGGCTCAGTACTTAAAGGTGACTGCCAATAGGATGCCTAATTGTCACATACAGTACTGTTTTATTTCTCATCAGTTTTGAATGTTTTTTTTTTTGATAATATAAGTACATTTATAAGTACAAATCAATGATTAAATAGCAAAACAATTTCCCATTGCATAATATATGAAAAAGTAATTTTATAAAAATAATATAAACATTGTTGCCATCCTCTGAACATTCTATGAGTATTTATTTAGTTGATAAGATTAAGTTAAACTCTGTGTACACTATCAGACTAGTTTGGTGTGCCCAAAAATGGTAGTGATATACCCAAATATGGTTGTGATATGACATCATCATTTCCATATATGGGCACATAAAGTTTGACACATAGTGTAGACAGAGCCTTAATGTGCAATTGTATGTAATGAATCAGGAAATATATTAAATGTTTGTTTATAACTTAAAGTTTATTATTATTTCTACTTGTAGGCACTCTCTCCTAGACTTTCTCTCCCACTTAACATGGCCAATGCCAAATCACAGAGTGCGTCAGACCACATACTGATGGCTATGCAAAATCTGGCTCAAACTTCAACCACACACAGAAGCCCTACATCCACGCCCACCAAGTTTCCATTCCAAGGTAAGGCAGGCTAGCTTTTCATACCCTTTCTTTCTTATTGGATATATAAATTATTAAAAAAATTATATTTTAACAATTGTTGTTTCAGTCAATCTATTTTTTAAACTAAAATGACCGTTTGATCATTGGTTGATTCAAAATCAATATTTACATACCGCCCGCCCCATATAGCCAAATACGGTATGATAACCTACATAATTCTTATGTGATGTTTGCGGTCTGCAAATCCATTCTATACGCTCTTTACTAGTCTGTAGTATTCAGACAAAAATCGAAAGGTGGACTAACATGAAAAAGAAACAGACTTGGGATAAAAGTCTAGGGATGTCCCTGTATAGGCATAGTAGTGTAGTGTTGTATATATAGTCTCTAATTCATTGGGAAAGTGTCCCTTTAATAGGGCTATCCCCTAAAATGGAGGGTTCTAATCTACATAAACTGTTATATGTAGTTTCAATTGTATTTTCATTTTACCTCTTTTTAGTGTTTTTTTTTAAATTAGTTTTATTTACTGTATTTGTTATGTTATTTGTTGCTTTGTAAATGTGTTATAAATGTTAGTTTGCACTGGTGTCCAGAATGTATATTACTTTTTTATGTAGGCCTTTTGTTAATAAGTGAATGATGAACAAGATTGGCTCAGGAGTTTAAGTGCAGAAACTCATTTATACCTTGATTACAATCACTGTATATTCGTCAGCTTAATTAATTAATTGTAGTGAGCCCTATACTTAAAGAGAGTTGATCAAATATGACACTCCATTATGTGTTCTATTGTAAGCATGTGTGCCACCTGCTTACAACTCAACCTTTGTCTATTGTCAACTTAATAGCTTCTTTCTTTATACTGTGCAGTGGTTTAATGATTTTTATTTTAATGCTATCTAGAAAGTGTTGCTAGCATGTTTCAAGAAATGTCTTTGTATTTTTGATGATTCACACTTTTTGATTTATCCAAATTTAAAAAACCAAACAACAAAGTATACAATCTCTCGCCGTTAAAGGGAAATTTTCCATGAAATTAACAAGATGTAATATCTGCAGCCTTTGGGCCTTAAGGTGCATCACCGTTGAGAGCTAACAGAATCTACTATAATAACAATCACGCAGATTTCTGAAATGGTTAAAATAAAGCAAAAATAGAGGGACAAGCCTTTGGGTCTTAAAGGTGTCCCATTCATAGAAGTTCTACCTTATTATGTGTTTAGGAGGGGGATTGCTATGTATTATATCTCTTTTCCAACAATAACTTGAAGCCCTTGCCTTGCCCACTGACATATATATACCCAGTATAACTTTTACAATCTGAAAGTTTATTCATCATCTTTTAAATGAAGCCACAAATTATATTATTTTCTTTGTATAATATTTGTATTTATGAATCATACAGCCCAAGATTGAATTGATATTCTTTATGCTCTATTTTATTATTTTTAAACAAAATTCACATATATACTTGTATCTAACTGTATATATTTACAACAACATTGTTGTTGAACAAATATTCAAAAGTCAATCTATTGTCAAAATAAATTTGGTAAAACACTAGACACAAAACGGTTAGATAGAAAAATTTAACAATGATTCAATAAACACATTTAATCAATATTTGTATTTTTTAAGTTCCAGGCACGCCGACCACACAGTTAGCGTCCGGCTTAGCCGGAATGACTTCTATTCCAGGCCAACAATTACTGATGAGTCCAACGTTACAAGGCCTTCCCTCAAACCAGGCCTTGATTAGCAATTCACAGGTTAGTTTGCAATCATTTAGGCCTACAAAAGAAAGTTTTATTTATACTATGTAATATTTTATGATACAAATATCCCATGTACAGTAATCTAAAAGGTTTTATAATTTACAATACTGTTTAATATTCTCAGAGTCAAAACACATTTTCTGGGCATAGATAAAATGAATCATTCTGTCGAGTTTGGCGCCTCTACATCCGTTATCCGTCATCTCTGTTTTTATGTATATAGTTCAATCAGCACTAATGAATGCAAGTCAGGTTCTAGAGATGTATGCTAAAAATATTCTGATAAATGAGATTCTTATTGAGATTGAAACAATGAAATATAAATATTACAAGGAGAAATTCTGTAATGCTGAGATATGATTTGAATGAATGTGACCTGGTAAATTTAAACATTCTGTAATGTTCCAAACAAAACAGAAAATTGGATTGTCCTGCTTTGTACGTACAGACCCTATCATGAAACCTGTTTTCCACTAGGCAAAATTAATTGTGCAAATTCCATGCTTTCGCAGAGAAAGCATGGCCCTACCATTTCTAATACAATAGATTATTTTCTCATAAACCTGACATTTCATGAGCTCTGATCGGTTGCATATTTAGTACTCTCAAAGTTGAGATTGTCAAAGTGCATACTTTTAATAATAATTTTAGTATCTCTATTTTTTTTATCTATAAGTAAACTTTGGAAGTTTATGTCAAGGAAAGTTTAAAATTGAGTTTAACACCTTATCTTTTCCTTACAGTTTGCTAGTGCTCAACAGCTCTTGACCATTCCGTCCAGTCCTGCTACCGGTCAACAACAGATTCTTTTACCCATCACAAACTCTGCAGGTCAGCAGCAACTCATATCAATCCCAGTGACTCTAGCTCAAGGCCAAGGTGGTGTCCAGTTCCTCATTCCAACATCTGCTGGCCAGCTACTGACCAGCAACTTGGCTGGACTTCAGGCACTCACTGGACAAGCTAGTCAACTAGCAGCGACCAATCCTATTACAGCAAGTCAGATTGCAGCAAATCAAATTCAAGCTGCAGCTCAACTAGCCAATCAAGTGATGGCAAATCAAGCGCTTGCATCGCATGCTACAACTAGCACGACTGGTTCACTTCACAGCAGGTCAACGTCTACAGCTAAATCACATACGTCGCTACCATCAATGGTAAACTTCACCTCGATGGGAACATTGCCTGCGAACACGCCATTACCTCCTATGTCTGTCTTGGCCAGTCAGACCGGTCTACCTATGCCAGCCCCGATGACTCAGATGCTGATGAATGCTAACGGTCAGGTCTTAACCATGTCCCCATCATTCAACTCAGTGGGCATGCAAGGGATCACAGGACCAGGTAAGGAAGAGTTAACAACCAAAACGTATGTGATGGTCACCAAGTCAAATGGTTCTCATTCAATTTCCCCAATCACACAGAATCCTTGACCAAATCCAACGTAACTCAAAATTTGTAAAACCTGTAAAAATCCAATGTTATTTAAGATTTGTTTCCATGTGGACACAATGCAATAGGTAGAACTAAAGTAATTTAACAAATAATTATGCTGGTTCATCCAAACCATTGCTTGTCATTGGTGAAATTACTTGTGTTGGTTTTGCACTCTTGTACTGTGTCCCCGCTGTGTCCTAATGGGAACCAAGCTTTAGCATGTAGACCATATGCTGTCTGAACATGAAAATCCTATTGGATCAGGTTGATTGAAAGTGATTAGCAATATGAAAATGACAAAACATAGTATGTATGCTTAGTTGTTAGATATTTCATTCTTTCAAAATTATTAGAATACTAGTGAACACCTAAACATTTAAATTAGAACAGTATGTATATGTCATTATAATGAATATACTATTAACCAGTAAAAAACTCCAGAGGGAGCTAGACTTGTAAAAGAGTATGATCAGGTATAATGTACATAGTGCCGAACACATTTTATAGCCTATGATAGTAAAGGTTCTTCTAGGTCATGAACTAAAATGCATTAGTAACCAATTAACACATTTACAGATAAATCTTTGAGATCAGTTTACTTAAACAACATATTAGTATTACAATTGGTTTTAGTAAAAATTCTTACACAGTAGTAGTTTGTTGAGTTAAAAAGTGGCTCACTAATCTGTTCATATCCCTAGGCCTATGAATGACTGATGATAGGTTTGTAAATTCTTCTAATATGCAAGCTGAACTTGTGACCCAATTTAATAGTAGTACTTAGAGTTTTTAATGGCGCAAACTGGATCATGAATGTTGTAAGAATTTAAGGTGCATCACCGTTGAGAGCTAACAGAATCTACTATAATAACAATCATATATGAAGAACACTAACAACATTAGTAATATTTTGTAGCTATATCCTGTTTTAAAAACAACATTTGTGAGCATAAATCATAGGTAAACATATTAAATAGTTCAATTTTATATATTGAAGTAGTATGAAATCATAACATGTCCTGACAATGATAGAAATTCATTTTGAACAAAGAGAAAAAAGACATGTGACTTAACCTTCAACTCCTCCCATCACCACGTTTGTGCCTCTGAGAATTTATGGGGGAAAATAAGATAAATGAAAAAAACAAACTGCCTTTAATATAAATTCATTAGGGACTTTGCTTCATTTAATTTTCAGGAAACCTCATGCAGTTTTTTCATTTAAAAATTTGGGAAGATTGAAAAGACGGTGGGGGTCCTTTAATTAAAGATTTTAGGGAGGATCAGATATTGAAAACAGATGTTTAAGTAAATCATCACTTATATATATATCAAAATATCTGTTAACTGATCTTTTGTGTAGGCAAAGATGTATTAGTAACAAATATATTTTTTTAGATGATTAGCACCCAAGGAAATATTATACATTATTTGTTCTTATTGATTCTACAGCTATGGCTGGATTAGCACGAATAGCCTCTCCTAAATCATCACAAGTTACCTCTGCACCAACGTCTCCTTTGAGTCTAACTTCTTACGCAGTTGCTACAAGAGGGCTCCCTTCACTACCAGTCTCTGTCAAGAACGAAATCCATACACAAATGCCGACAAAGACCAGCAACTTACCTAGCGTAACAACAGTTTTAAAGACCCAACCAACGACCACCATCACAACTACCTCGATCACAACCCCTACCATTACAACTAATGGTGTCAAAGGTCATGATTCTCCTGTACACGTCACATCAAATCACACATTGACGAGTCAAGCTTTAGCGAACGCAGGACTTTCAACCCATATTTTACCAAGTTTAAACAGCCAAGTCGGTGTTAGCCAATCCCTACCATCAGGCCTAAATAATAGCCTATCCTCCGTTCATGGTCTACCTAGTCAAATTGGTGTTGGCAGTCAACTTATTGCTGGTCAAATGGTCGGAGGGCAATTAATTACGAGTCAAGGAACTGTAGTAAGTCAAGGGGTACTTGGCCAAACGTCTGTAGCATCTCCTTCATCAAACCCATTGGGAAATTTAGCAGGTCAGTAGTAAATATGTAATTAATTATATAGTTATCATAAACATATAAATAATAATATATTATTATTAATCCAAAGGCAAATTACTGAACAAAAATTACAATGCTGTGGGTATCAGTTGCTGGATCTCAATAGAGATACAAAAAGAAAGTAAACAGCCAGAAAAGTTAGCAGAGCTTTCGGGCAACACTAGCCCTTCATCAGTGCAAATAATAATATATTATGATATAAAATATTGAAAGAATAATAAATGATGTGATAAATGATTTCAGGTCCACATGTTTAGAATTGTTTTATACTGTAATAACTAATTAATCTTATCAGCTTCCAATAGTTTATTATTCCTTTTTTTTTATTTTTATTTTTTATTTCATACTCATCCAACAGCGAGTAACCCGCCAATTACAGGATGGATAAACTATTTAATAATTTCACAAGACAAACATATACACAAGATGCTCTACATAAACAAAGCCTTATTATTAAGTCTTTGGGAGTGGAGTTGTAATTTGTCATGAGAAAAAAACCCTGACATATGACAGGACTTGAACCCAGACCCTTAGATTGGTAGCCAAGCATCATAACCACCAAGCCACAGCTCCACTTTTATACAAATTATAAACAGTTCCTTTAAAATGGTTAACAATTTAGATGACTTACTATACAAATGTCCTACTTGTCATATATAATACAATTTAGTAACAATTATGCTAATGATTATCTTACAGTAAGTAGTCTTGGTAATACTACAGAAGTGGATGGAATTAACTTAGAGGACATCAAGGAATTCGCCAAGCAATTTAAGATAAGACGTCTTTCACTAGGCTTGACACAGACCCAAGTAGGACAAGCACTAAGTGCAACTGAAGGTCCTTCATACAGCCAAAGTGCAATTTGCAGGTATAATAATTATATCAGAAACCATAGTATACATTATTCGTTTTTTGAAAGAAAAATACAGCAGATCCCTCCCTTCAAGGCAACCCTATTAAAAGGGCACTTTTCTGTGAAGCTAACAGAGGGGAATATGCTTTACCACTGCAGCCTGATGAATGTCCATATCAGGGGGTGTCACTATTCAGTTGACAGCCGTAATAAGAGAAAACATTGTTTGGTCCCATATTTCCTTTTAATAAATAGAGCATCTCTGTCCCACACTTCCTTGGTGACCATTTTCCAGTTTTGGTAGTTCTGATCAAACTAACAAATGTAATGGCGTAGCAGAGTAACTTTTCACATTCATCATGATAGTGATTTTTTTTCCCCATAAAATATTGTGAAATAATGTGGTTTTATTTTTTGTAGATTATTTTTATTTGTTAAAAATTGGTAATGAGAATGTAATGATAATGTAATGATAGTGATGATGACAATAATAAAATAATTTTGATGATACAAATTATGAAAAACACTTGCTATTTACTGTATTTGGTCTGGTGATCCCTTTGCTGTTGTAGGTTAAACAAGCTTTACTTGGATTGAGTGCAGTTGAAGCATCATCATATCTAAAATGTGCAAAAAACATGTACATGTACAATTTAAAAGAGAACCACAGAAAACAAGGGTCCGCTAAAAATGTGTATTATTTTGCTTTGCTATCAAGTTCAAGTTCAAGTTAAAATTTATTGTCAAATACACAGTAAATGAAATTTGCCTTCCAAGGTTCAAATTACAATAAAAATAACAACAGTTAAAAACATACAATACTATACAATGGATAAGATAATATATAAGAAAATATGCTATGTATAAAACATTATGAATATATAATGATATATTGACTGTCCGTCCCAACTCTCCCATCCCCACTAAACAAATATGCTATGTATAAAACATTATGAACAGTATAAATATTAAAATACTATATAAAGAATAAAATATAAAACGTCTCAAGTTATCTTTTAAATTGCTTGTTGTATTGCCTGATTGCACACGGAAGAAATGATTTATTATGACGCTCAGTCTTCTTAATTGAAGGAATCATCCTTCCGGATCTACTGAAATTTATAAAGTTAAAAAGAGGATGAGACTGGTCGTTAATTATACATTTTAGTTTTTTCTCCATAACCTTATCGCATATATCATGGATAGATGGGACGTTTGCACCTATTACCTTCTTAGCCATTTTTATTATTCTCTGTAATTTATTTGAGTTATACTTAGATAAACTATTTAGCCATACAATACAGCAAAATGTTAATATGGACTGTATCATAGCCTGATGGAATAGAGACAGCGCATCTCTGCCAATATTAAAGTTTCTTAATTTCCTTAAGAAGTACAATCTTTGGTTTGCCTTCGCATAGACTTTGGCAGTGTTGGCGTTCCATGACAGTTTTTCATCTATCCATACTCCTAAATATTTATGTTCACTAGTTGTGCGGACATCATTATCTAGCTATTGCCTGATTAATAATTTATATTTTTATATTTGAAACAAGGTTTGAAAAATTGGACATTACACCGAAAAGTGCCCAGAAAATTAAACCAGTATTAGAGCGATGGATGGAAGAGGCAGAAGAAAGGCACAAGAATGGGGTGTCACAGTTGACCGATTTTATCGGGAGTGAATCGACCAAGAAACGTAAACGTCGAACATCATTCACACCGCAAGCCTTGGAGTACCTCAACTCTCACTTTGAGAAGAATACTCATCCGTCAGGACAGGACATGACGGAACTTTCTGGGAAACTTGGGTACGACCGGGAGGTAATTCGTGTGTGGTTTTGCAACAAACGTCAAGCCTTAAAAAACACTATAAAAAAGTTAAAATCTGAGCCATCAGGTATTTGATTCTAACTTTACTTGTTAATAGGGCTGTAAGTATATAATAGTAATGGTCACAGTTTGTAAATTAAGTCGTTTTATGGTTAAGTCTGGTGCTCAAGTTGTGTAGAGAGCAATCGGTCTGCTTTGTACAAAATGAATGCTTGTCTCTCATCTGTAGTTGTTCGAAGACATATCAATTCATGCTATCTGAAATAGTCAACAAAAGTGTGACAGTATTTTAAATGTTAACCTGATTAATTCCCACGGTAAAAATGACAGAAATTGCAATAAGTTCATTGAACTTTGAAAATGCTGAGGCATAAATACTGTAGTTCTACCAATGGGCTATAATCACTATAATCCTGTATTCCTTTTCATGAATTCATTCACTGCAAATTGTAAACATGATTTATACACACATTCACATTTCCATCAACCAAACCAAAATGTCTGCAAGAAATCCATATTTCTGCAACAAGTTTTTCACTTCAGTGAAACAAGTGGTTGTGATGAATTCATGATCACTCATGCAAATCATGACATGAATGAAAACAAAATTACAACTCTTCACTCTGAAGTAGTTGAAAATAATAAAAGCATGGCAAAAATTTCTTCTGCCAAAATGTTTGATTCACACAAAAATAAATGTGTGTAATGGAAACAGGCTTAAAGTTGAAATATTTAGTACTTAAAGAAACTATTTTATTTCATAATAAATTCAATAGATCATGTGAATAATAGTTGTAAAACATACCGACCAACTCAGTTGATATCCTTGTGCTTTGTGGCACATTTGGGATTTTATTTCAATCTGGTAAGTTCTTTTTCCTTCCTTCTTCCTTAATACCATGTAAGCAGAATCGGTGTTGGAAGGTCTAATAGAACTTTACATGTCACATACAATACAGGGTCATAACCTCCAGTAGCCTACTGTTGGCCAGGTTTTTGAAAGGACCACCTATTGATTAATTTATAGATCCTTTCATTTCCTATCTTAGAATATTATTAAATGTATTGAACGAATGGAATTTGTTAGATTCTAGGTGCCTGTGGACAACACGTCTTCAACCCCACCTTGATAGAACTCCTTGACCCCTCCTTTTCACTGTGTCTGCATTATCTTAAGTAAAAAAGTTTCAACACTCTCTGATGACAACATGACGAATGCTGAATTGCTTCTTAGCATCTGAGGAATAACTCTAACCAATTAGGCACCCCATTTGTTTGCTTGATGCCTCCGCTTTTGGTCTAAAAATTAAAAGAATAGGCCTACTTTACTTAACATGATTTGGAATGATATTCTGTTTAAGGTAACACGTTATTGTGTTTAATTTATTTATATACAAAACAAATATTACAAAATTGTGAATGAAACAATTTGCTGTCATGATGATGTAAACACTAAATTAGTACTTACCTTTATATTCTTAAACTTTCCGAGTCATTGTTTCAGAAGGAATATATCACCTTGATTTTGTAGAATTTCAAAACAAGTTTCTATTTAATATTTATTTATCGTTATTTAAATCCACCTTGTTCGATGACAAATTTTGGCAAATATTTATGGAACTTAATATTATGACCAAACTAAAAGAACTTAATTTTAGAATGTGTGTAAATGCATTGAAATACTTGTTTAAAACAAATGTGTGAATTTGAAATTAGTTATAATAAGCTAATATTTTTAGGTTGGACTTTCACAAACCAGAAATGCTTCATAGCTATTTTTAAATTGATAATTTATACAAAAAATCTATATTACAATTAATTTTTTTTTTTCAAAATGTTATGATGTAATACAGCATCAATCACATAATGTGATTCTTAACTATAAATTAAATAAATAATAATAATAATAAACCAGAAAATTTAGATATTAACTTAAAAAGGTATATTTGGAGAAATACCTACAATTTTTTTACTGTGGCCAAATGGTTTTATATTTTTTAGGTAAGTGAGAATATGAGGAGGTATAATAGTATTTTGTACATACAACCTTGCTATTTTTAATTAAGAGAAAGTCGCTTTTAATGCAATTAGAATTCCCCTATATATCAAGATTTGTAAAATTTAAGATTTTTTGGATATCATAATGAAATTTAAACTAAAGAATTTGTACAATTGGATTTTAAAAAGACCGTTGAATAGAGATTAGTTTAGTCAAAACTCTCAAAGTTTAGCATGAATCTGTTCCTACTTTTATATTTTAACTACTAGATTTTAAAAGAGTAGATAGTTACCTTTGTAAATAATTATAAATAAATAATTTGCAATTTTAATCAATGGCATTTTATCTGCCAAATCACAATTTATGTCCTGCATTTTAATCAAATTAATTTTATACCAAATTTGTATGTAATTTCATTTTTTTTAAATCAGTATTCGTACAGCTTGTATTACAACTTCTTTGATAAGTTAAAAAAAATTGCAATTGAGTTGGTTTTTCATAAAAATAAGCAATATACCTTATATTTTATTCAGTATTCAGATGTTACATGTACACGAGACATAATACATGTACACGAGACATGTTACATGTACACGAGACATGTTACATGTACACGAGACATGTTACATGTACACGAGACATGTTACATGTACACCAGACATGTTACATGTGTATGAGACATGTTACATGTACATGAGTCATGTTACATGTATATGAGACATGTTACATGTACACGAGACATGTTACATGTACACCAGACATGTTACATGAGACATGTTATATGTATATGAGATTTGTTTATTTAATGAGACATGTACATGAGGCATGTTACATGTATATGAGACATGTATCTGAGACATGTCACATGTACAATGAGACATCATATCATCATATGAGACAGGTTTATCAAACACATGTTACCTGTATTATGAGACATGTACAAGACACCGATATGCTTAACCATATAAAAGTATTTTAATCATTGTATAATGTTATAAAAGTGTTGTGGTAACAACCGCTATAACACATTTGTAAATTGTAAAATACAGTCATTTATAATCAATCAAGACAATTAGATTGTATTCGAAAAAATTGTTCAAAATACATTTTTTGAAACAAATATTTGTCTTTATTCCAAATGAGGAATTACTTAGTGATTATAAAGCAAATAGTTTTCAAAACAATTTATTCATTAATTTATTATTTATTGTAATATAACACTTTCTTTAGTGTAAATTATGTAATTAACTTTTTCAATGTGTTTTTTTTTTGTGTGTGTGTTTGTGATTTTTTAATGTTTCATTATGTACAAAGCTTCTTCTATCCTCAACATTTTTAATGTGTGCTATTTTGCAATTTATATTTATTTTATTTATACCAATTTAGATTAAATTATGCTTAGATATTTATGTTTACTTAATTTTTAGAATGGTGCAGCTCCAAGATACTCATTTGTAGCTCTATAAGTAGAAAGTCTATATGAACGAATGATTTGTTTAATGTACTAAGCTGACTTGCTGTATAACCATCACATTCTGGGGTATAGCCTACTATATACAATACAGTTAAGGGCATCAAACGCCTTAACTCCTTGCTAATACTACTGTAATAATGTTGATATTAGCACAAACTCTAAATACTGTAAGTTTTCATGAATAGTTTCCAAGCAAAATGTAACGATGAATGATAAACACAAATCAATGAGAGAATGGTGCTTGTATTAATATTTAGAAACAAATAAAACATGATTTAGACTGAGAGCCCTGCAGCATTTGTGATCCCACCTTCCCCCCCCCCCCAACCTTTATTTCAAAATCCTGGATCTGCCATTGTGTATAGTACAGTAAATAGAGTTATCGTATCTAAGATGATAGGTTGTACAATTATTAGATTTATGCTAATTCCCACCACCTTCCTCTTTTTGTAGGTAAGATTTCACCAATGCTATGCATAGTTTGTTGTACAGGTATTTTGATATTATTTTCAGAATGGACCAAAATTGTGTAAAAGATGGACCATTTTAAACAACTTTAAAAGAATAATAAGAATAAGCCATATTTATTAATTTTCTGTTACTATGTTACAGTATTTTACCATAACATTACATGTAAGAAAATGTTTTAATTATTTTTCTCCTATCTAGTTAAGGCAGAAATTTATTTAGCCGATTACTACGTTTGGTCTAGTGGTATAACTGGAACGAGATCCACTGGAACTAGAGCCCTGGTTCCGATGCTTTAGATGCTTACAGTCCACAATTATTTTGATTTAATTCCAAGGTATAATGAACATTTGTTTTAAATGCTTAATCACATGTTTGCACATAGGATTATAATAAACAATTCGTTGTTTATAGAAGGTGGATACATTATTATAGACATGGCAGGTGGGATAATCACAGACAAAAATCTCTTATAAATAAAATATATGTGTAGAAAACACATACTACACACATGTACAGTTGCAGCTAAAATATGGTAGCATTTATTATATATTGGTATGTGTACACAGAAGGAATACAAAAGTGCTAAAAACTCTATACATATGTATATTGCAGCTAAAAAAATGGTAGCATTTGTATTATATAATGGTATGTGTGCACAAAAGGAATACAAACGTGTGCTAAAAACTGTATGTGCTATTTTTGCAAGAAACACATATGTTGCAGCTTTAGATTAAACATCTCACAATTAAGTGCAAAGATCAATGTTTATTATTAGTTCATTTAAGTTTTAGTATTTTGCAATTATTTTTTTTATCAAATTTACTAATTTATATTATAATCTTTTTCAGTTTTACATATGAATCAATATTATATATTTATCTGATGTGTTTTTATCATTTTGTTTTATTTAGTTTAACATTATTATTTTTAAATGGTGCTGTCATGATAAGTGTAAACTGTGTGTGCTTACATTTATGCTCATTTTGTACTTCGTGTGTATTTAGTTTTAAGTTTGAACATAATGTGGACATTGATCTCAATTTGCTACAATATATTATCCCCCACCACACAATTAATAGAAAACTCTAGGTGCTCTAAATCAGGACCATCATCAATATGTGTATTATGCTATATCATTTTGAATCTGTTTGAATTCTATTCTTATTTGTTTTTTTATCCAAACATTGTACGTATAAACCCACCTTATAGTGGAACTCCTACCCAATCTATCTCCAATTTTGGAATAAATATTATCGCCTTCACAGAGATGATTTCTCTCCTTGGTAGGGAAGCCAAATGTACACCAGTACAATACTACCATACATTAATAGTCAGGGATAAGCCCATCCCTACTTTACAATTTAATAATCAATGTTGGGTTTATACTTAAGTTTGTTTAATTCATAAGTTTACTTGTTCAACTCGATCGCTTTTAGTATTAAGTTAATTTTATAGTTTTTATTTTGCATCCCGCATTTTTTTGTTTACTTTCATAGCATGTGTAATTTAGTGAGGTGCATGGCGTGGCCTCAGCTCATCATTAGTGCAATCTTCAAAGAGTGTCTGTGTTTTTAAGTCTAATCTCATTGTAAATATAAAAAGGACAAATTGAAACCGTGAAATTAATATAAGTCTAAATTCATGATTGAAGAACTATAATATGTTTACAGTAAAAGTTGGTGTAACTTTGAAAATTGGACATCAGAAGAATCATACAATTTACAAAGTTCTTCATTTTCTGTAAAAATCAGAAATAATGTATTCACTGTGCTTTACCCTCCGATAATGAGTAGTAACTAAATTGGTCTTTCATTTCAATATTACTATGGGATTAGTTACATTATCTGGATATCCATTAGAAGATCAGCTTATGTTGTCTGGATATTGTGATTTAGTTAAATTTCTTGAATCTCTTTGATAAGCTTAGTTAATTTAACAAAATATTGGGATCATACTGGCAATAGGGCATCATCGCATGTTGTGGTAACAGAACCGCTCTATAATGGTTATTGGATAAACTTGAATTAGTATACTTGTTTTATGAAATGTAAACATTCTATTTTAAAATTGGTTTTGCCACAACATGCCTTATTTGACAATTCCCATGTACAATATACATCTTCAAATGTTATCAAATCTGTCCTATTACAGAGCATCATTATTATTTACGTGACCCATAGGTCAGTCTGTAGGGTTTGCTACTTAACTCTAAGCCGTAGTAAACATTGAAAGAATTAAACATGTATATATCTATTGTTAACTATCTATTTGAATGTAATACGTATCTCTTGGATGTAGCATAGAGCTGTATGCTTGTATAATCTACTGTAATGTAGAGTGTTTGTCTCCAATATTTAAACATTGTGTGAATGATTAAAGTAATGTTGTGTGGAAAGTTCTGTGTTTTGAATACATATTAGGTGACATCACCTTAAAAGAAGTATTGTAGTTTTGAGTCTCATTCTTTGTGATTGTGCTGTGATTAACAATACCTAACAACATGCCATTCTATTTTATTATGGAGAAATAGACACGGTACAATTTCCCTATACTATTTGCGTTATGCCGTGCTGATCTATTTAAGAATGATACGGTACGTCATATGGTATCGATAAACGCTAAATATCAAGGTACTATAAAAAGCGGACCATTTAAATAATATATAAATAAACAATTTTATTTTACAATACTTTATTTAGCTATTAGGCCTATAGTGTTAGTTTCCATGTTTAACAATACATCCTGCACACAAAACGTATCAAATAGAAATTCAGCAAAAGACTATACTACTACCTCGCCTGATGTAATGGCACTGTTTAAGATGACAAGGTGTGCCAAAACAGGTGACCTGACTTCTATCTCCAATATGAAATGGTTTATTGCGTCACAAACAACCCATTCATACACATATTCAGTTATTTGACAAGAATAACTGGGGCCCGCACTAGAAGCAAGCCTGTCTTGCTTAATACTTTCAGAATCGACGACGAAGAGCCATTTTAATATTTTAAATTTTCCAATTCAGTTGTAGAAACGTCTGAAAAATACACATAATGGTGGGGATATCGTTGACCAAACTGCTGTGTATATAGGAATAGAGAAGGAATATGTTGTACGCTGGATTAAAACTTGAATAGAAATTACCAGAGGTGAACATATATTGGCATTAGACGATAAAACATAGCGTTAGTGAAGATCGTTTATTTATTCGTGAAATAAAAAAAGCACAGAAAAGTGACGAAAGAACGTTATTCTCTCTTAGAGTTCACGAATAACATCTCCGATATTAATGTTTTCTTAGCTATGATAAAACGCTGCTGCACCAAATTCACCGGGACAAAATTACATACAAAGATACTATGTTTTGTTATTGATTGATTGATTATGAAAATGAATACATACTGATGCAAAGTTTATGTTTGAGTTCGATTATAAAACAAGTTTAGTGTTTCTTGAGGGGCTTAATCGTTGGCTTTGCAACAAACTGGGATAACAAAAGAGACAACGATACTGTAATCATTGTAGTAAATAATAAATGCAAATATAACAAAAATAATGTTTTGATAACCTCATTGTTTACCTACGATTAAATTATTCCGTACATACAACCATTTGGGTGTAGGCCTATTTTAAATAATAGTTTATGAACCGTAGCCTACTGGAGGTGTTGTTTCAGGTATAATTTGGAACAATTCATCAATTGGTTTATTATTAATGTAGATAATATATATCATTAAAACACTGGTGGTAATTGAATACAATTCATCAATTGGTTGATGATTAATGTAGATACATATTATATCAATAAAACACTGGTGGTAATTGAATACAATTCATCAATTTGGTTGATGATTAATGTACTGTAGATACATAATATATCACTAAAACACTGGTGGTAATTGTATAGTGGTCAGATATTCTTTTGAATCTTATACTTCTAATTTCTTATTTATTTTGTTGGCATACTTTTGCTTTGTTTTTATTTATTATACTGTATATACTTTTTGAATTATTTTTTTCTGGTGGAACTAACCTTAAAGCCATTTGGGCTTATATGTTTCTCCAGCATAATTGAAGTGCATTCTACTTTTTAAAAAACTGTCATGTTATTTCACAATGATGTATCTTATGAAAATAAAATTGAATTTACATGATTCATTTATTTTTGTTTACAGTTTATTTGATTTGTTTTTTCTACCATGGGTTTAGTTCTACGCTCATCATTTATTATCTGTGTTTTGTTATGTTTTGCTTTCATTATTTTCCTCATTTGTTTAATTTCGGTACCATCACAGACGAGAGTTTGGCCCACTACAAAATAAACATCCCATATTATAATAGGATTCGCTCATAGGCATACATTATTTTAATCATTTCTTTCTTTCTGTTAAACATTTTTTTTATCTAATTTAGGAATTTCTAAACAGCATATATGATGTTGGAAATAGTTTCAGAGTTTGGACCACATTGTACTTTTTCTGGATCATACGTTCTTTTAACGTGTCATGTTAAAGGAATAGAGAAGTAGTCGGCTGGATTAAAGGTGGAACAACCGAGATTACCAGGTGAAGAGATGTTGACATCAGACGTACCGGTACATTAATAAACGTTTACTACCTGAAGTTGGTAAAGATTGCCAGTGCTTTATTCTTGTGATTAAAGAACCAAATCAAGTTGATGGAATGTATTATAGAGTTTACAAAAAAGACTGTGATGAAACTGTAGGCATACATCAAATTACATAATCTATGTGCACTACTAGATTACAATCTGATAATGGATTACACCTAATGACGAAGCAAACCGTGCTTATCTGTCTCGCTATAGTAAAATGTACATGGACACCCAATTGTTTTTGCATTGAAACAGCATGTTTACTTTAATTATATAAAACAAAATTAGACTATTTAGTTTCCTCAATATTTTGAAATGATATGTGATTTGAAATATATATTTAGAAATGATATAAATCAAAGAGCTGCATAGACAGGGCACAGAAAACAATTAAGATACAAATAAGTTAAAACTGCCTGAGCAACATCATTACGACATGTTTCGGGCATAGCCCATTATCAGGTGATTATATTAGATGTGATATAAAGTTGTATCGCCAATCTGCAATCTGGTTGACCTTCAAGTCGCTCGACGGACACGCAATATAATTTTCCTATCCTTTTTATAGGCTTCTAAAATCCATTAAATCATACAAAAAAAAGTTTCTGACGTCATTTCTCAATCAATAATTGTGAAATTTTGTAATTGTATATTCCGAATTTATTATTGTAGTTTTTATAGATTTCATTTTAATATTTTTTATTGTAATACAAACATTATTAGCTATGTGCTATTGTTTTTGTAATTTTATATATACCGTAATAAATAAAATAAAATAAATAAAATAAAATAGAAATAAGTTTTATATCATTTTCATGAATATTCATTTATAAATCTAAATCTATTTCAACTTATGAAATCACATTGGCAGTTTTTAATCTATATGTTGGCACACCATGAGTCGCACTGTAAAACAAAAATTAAAAACTTGATTTCCAACGAGATAACACACATTTATGTGATGTGATTTATGAAATAATATGAAGCTTCCATTTCTACACATTTTACTGTTTCAAGCAGGTAAATCCGACGATTATTAGCGGAAAAACTTTAAAAAACCTGCTAAAAATCGTGATTTCTGCACAATTTAACCTCGTTTCAAGATGTATAAATAAATAAATTTAATATGCGTCATCGCCACAAATGTAAACATTTATTTCTATCAGATGACCATTTGATCCCTGCATTATATAACTCTGTATCGAACCTGTAATCTGTCCAGTCATTATTAGAACTCACTTGGCTCTGTGCTCTGCTCTGCATATAACCATAAAGATTCGTAGAGACAAGTGACGATCCAAATGGAAAGAAGACTAGTGCGTGTGTATTTGTGTGGAGCGCACAGTACCGGGAAAACAACGCTTCTTGGTGACGTTTGCAAAGAATTACCGGAGATCAAAAAGGAAGCCGAAATTGCAAGACAGGTACTGGAGGGGATGAGTCTAGAGGATAGACGCACCGCTATTGACTTCCGCAACCAACCCGAAAAGTGTGAAAAATTCCTGGTAAAAATATACAATATTTTATTTAAATACAGCGTGTATTATTCATTGTAATCCTCCTGTCATTTATGTTATTAAACGTATATTAAACGTAATATCCGATCATAAAGCTATTTGAAAAAATTCACAAAACAGTGGGTGGGGCAGTGTGATTGTATTAAACAGGGCCTAAATCATATCATTAAGTATAAGATATATATATATATACGTCCCTGAGCCTAACGTTTTATATTTCCTTTTTAGAAACATATAGGCCTACACTGAGAGTGTACCGCAACTAATTTGTAGTGTAGTATCCCCGGTAGTATCAGTAAGATTTACATAGCAGCTTATTTCATAACTGCAAACATTATTTCCTATATATATATATATATATAAATCAAAGAGCTGCATAGGCAGGATATAGAAAAAAATCAAGATCAAATAAGTTAAAACTGCCTCAATATAGATTTATTTTAACGACATGTTTCGGGCATAGCCCATCATCAGGTGAAAAGAATTGTAACAAAGGATAACATATGACTTATATATGTTATCCTTTGTTACAATTCTTTTCACCTGATGATGGGCTATGCCCGAAACATGTCGTTAAAATAAATCTATATATATATATATATATATATATTTAAATCGTTCATTGTAAAACGAGTAGAACTGAAATTGGGACTATTAAGTGGAAATTCTATGGTACGGTCTCCTTAAGTTTCGACACTGCACAATTTCAATTCGCCCTCCCTCCAACCCTAAAACTTATACTCGACATTCCCCAATTCTGAATGGGTCGTTTATAACCGTATAGGGTCATAATTTTGTTTGTATCCATTATTATTCATAATAGTGACTTATTTTTTTGTAGCGATTGGTATTGGAATCTCAATGCGAGGTCGACCGTAAAAACGCATTGAATGAAGATTTAATAGAGGGATATATCGCAGACAGAGCTGGAATTGATCCTTTAGTGTACGCTGCATCATACCTTGGTGACAAGGTGAAAGACTCCCTGCTGTCACTACCAGTTACTCAAGAATGTATCAAAAGGTACGTGTGAACGCAAATGATTACATTCAACAACCGCGTAGATATCTATGTGATCGTGTGAACGTGCATCAATCGACTTAAAACCTGGTTTCCACTAGAACGCAAATAAGCGCAACGCAAGTGAGTTGACCAATCACAAGCGACACGTTCAGAATGATGATCCATCAACTTGTGATTTGATCAACTCATGACTTACGTTGCATTTACGTTATTTTAGTGGGAACCAAACCTAAGGGCGTAGGCTTACTGATGCCTCCATGAGGCAAATAAGAGAGGACCATTGGCGACTTACTCGAAATATACCTAATAACGTTTTTAATTGTTCTCTCTTTAAATGGTTTGTTTTCCTCTTTTTTAGGTATAAAAATGATAAAAACGCCTTAATATTTGTCGTGCATCCTCATAAAGAATGTATGAAGGAAGACGGTATCAGACCTACACCTGTATGGAACGAACTAACGCGATATACAGAAATATTAACTCAGCTTCTCGACCATCTACAAATTAATTACATCCCAATAACCGTCCTGGACCGCACTGAACGATGTCAAATTGTTGTGAACCAAATACAAGAGAAACTGTCTTAAGAAGATTATTAAAACCATAATAATATATTTCAATTACATATTCAATACAAAATATTATATTTTTAAACAAAAATTATATGAATTAAGCTTTTACACGCAAGGTTGAGTCAAGAGTTAGGCATTATTTTTAAATTAATAATAATCAATTAAGCAATTATTATTAGCTAGAATATGAACGTATACGGGTAGCTTTTTACGCAAGGTAATGGGCCAAAATGTACAAATAATTATAATAAATTATTATATTTTAATTATAACTAGAGTAGAACCCCTTAGACTGGTACACACACTCATTCGAGACACCCATTAAATTAAGGGGACACTCAGTGACTTGAACAAAGCCCAATACTGTATACTGTATATTAACATAAAGGGAACAAGGAGGCTTTCGCGATGGTGTCCCCCTTTAAGCGTGGTTTCCAGTAGAAAACGCAAATGCAGCGACGTATTATGGGCGCAAAGTACTGTATTGCATAATCACAAGTGGGAACCGACGACGCAACAGTATACCGTACCGTACTGTATTAACATAAATTAAGGGAACATGGAGGCTTTAGCGATGGTGTTCCTTTAGGGCTTCTCTGTATAATTAAATATAGTTAATTACACTACTACAGTACTAGTAATAGGCCTAAGTTATTACTATAGCTTTTAACAAAGATACAAATTGCAATACTTATTTTCTCATTATATAATTACTTAAAATGTTATTATAAATGTATAATCAATCTTTCAACAAATTAATGTATATTATTTTATAATTAAAAAATGTTTATTCTTATAATAATTATTCTGAGCTCTGATTGGTTGTATTTTTTGCGTCGCAAAAAAGAGGCATGATTAAAAAAAAAGTAAGGTATACTACGACTCTTATACCACGGTATCGGTAATAAAAATATAGAATCTATGTTATTCATGACCATTTCCACATAACGACGCGGTCTTGAGTGCATGGGCGGTTTCCGTCAGGATAGATAAATACTAGGTAGGCTATTATGTTATCAATTATTTTCTGTAAATCATTTGCATGGTGCGAGGTCAGCAGGTAGGGTTTTCTGTACTTTGAGACAATGTTATCGCCAGAGTTTATTCACGGTGTTTAATGTGTGACTTGCACATAATTATAAACCAACCTTAACCAAAGCTGCTGATTAACGTTGTAAAAACAACATTACTAAAAATAACACATACAACCATTGAACTATAATATAAAACATTGCCACCCACCAGCACATACTATATAAATAAATTTAAATAAATAATAAATAAATTCCTGCCGTTTGATTGGACGATTGTGGGTCACATGGCGTTTGGAAAATGAAATACAACAGCACCACCTATTTTGTACTTTCGCCGCGAAGATTGAATGTTTATGAATAGTCTGGGTTCCAGACGGAGTTTTGTCTTAATATTAGTAAAATGATAAATATTTTGGCACATATGGCGTTTCATACGTATACTACTTGATTTTGGATTTTCAGACAAAAATCGCGGTCGAAATAAAAACAAATAAATAAAAAAAGATAATACAGACTTGGGGTAAGTCTAGTTTATGAATTGAATTTTCCACGATGGAAGTAAACTTTTTGAGCGATAAATATGTACTAATTAAGATCAAAAAGGCATTTGAATTAGTTTAGATCGTTTTTAGGCTAGGATGTTGATTAATTAATGGAAACATTTCTACAATTCAAGACGAGGAATAGTTGGAAAAAATATAATTAGTATGATGAAGGAACGTATTCATTTATATAGGAAAGGCATCTGAGATATTGATGCAGTGTGTGTTTGTCGAGTTTGAGTAGGCCTATTTAAATCACATTTAGTTCCTTGCATGAAGGGTTCATTGGGCGCACTTTGCAACAAACTGGATTTTTAACAAAAGAAAGAACTATAAATCATTGTAGTAATAATAAATGTAATTCAACAAAAATAATGTTTTAACAATCTCAATCTTCACCAGATAATATTCCGTGCGCGTTATTTCAACAATATTTTACGATGGTGGTCCATCCAGCCGAAGCTGATAATTAGGGACCCTCACAAAAATACAACATGACATTAGACATTAAACTCATGCAACAATTAAAATTAAATTAAAATAAATAGAATTTATAAAGATAAAACACAATAAAATAAAGCACAAAATAATTAGAATAATTAGATAAATATAATAATAAGAAATTACGATCCAGCTTTACCAGATAAACTTATCTGTTTACTAAATAGTATGTGCCTGGTCTGCTGATGTGGTAAGGTATGAACAGGATAATTGTTGTATCGTATCGTAAGAAGGAACTTGAACAACTTGGTTGTAATTTTTGTTTACAGAGCGTCCTCTATTTACTTATACTGGTTAAGTTAGTTTAGCCGTGATTATTGAAGCATAACAGAAGTTACACACTCTCACAGTATGCACACACAGTACGCTTCTTCACCGTACCACAAAAGAATAATTTTGAGGCCTACATAAACAAAGAATTATTCTTTGCTATACATTATTCTGATGTATTCTTTTTGACATCACCACCACTGCTGTCCAGACGATAACTTTTTTGTGTGTGCAATTTACTTCGGTGTTATCGAAATTTAAGTACACTGTATGTCAAGGTTACAAGGTAAGTTTACTTTCTTTAAGACTTATTCCAAGCCTCCTTCACTTCCCTGCTCTTCATGAGTGAGGAGGATATGGTCTGGGAGGAGAGGAGGATACTGTATGGTCTGGGAGGAGAGGAGGATATGGCCTGGGAAGAGAAAAGGATATGGCCTGAGGGTGAAGAGAGGAGGTGTGTGCATTATAATGCCATATGGATTCGCTTTTCCGGGAGCAGTGGTGTACATGTTTGTTGACCGTAAAGGCTGGTAAACAAACTTTTTAGACGATTTATTCATACTCATCATAGTGATTGTATATGTTTTGTGCCCTAATTCTAAAGGCTAGGCCCTATATAAAAAAGTACTTAACTTGTCACGCTTCATAAAATTACTTAACCTGTTCAGCCAAAGTGGACAGTCTTTCAGAACCATGTATGGTGTATGCTTACATTGTCATTGGGACTATACGGTTTATTAAAAGAATAGGCCTAGGCTAACTTTTAATTATTAGATTAGAATAGGACTTCTCTGATTGTAATAATTATTTCATGAGGTGAAAATACAACATTTCATATCTTTCTTTACCAAATGAAATTAGTTTGTTTCATTGCACAGATATAAAAATAATCATTTTTTATAATACACTATTTTTATTCAATTAATTGGCTCCTAAGACAGGTGCGACTAGCCCTAACCCATTCTAAAAAGAAGCACTTCAATTTTGGATGGAGTAGAACACCTAGACGATGTATACTACAGATTGATTTCAAATGTTGACAGTCCACAGCCTTTTTTGTAAAAAAATAGTATATATTATTAGAAAATAATTACTATCAATATAAAAGTATCTAAATGTAGTAAAGATAGACATATATTTATTTACACCAGTAAACTTAATATTAGTTCTATATTTTATAAAATCTATACGGTAATAGTTTGTATACAAAAATTGCCATAATGTTTTTGTACAAAACCCACACACAGATGTTTTTATCCACTTTTCATTTCTGCCTTCTAAGTACTGTTAATTGTGGTACTGTTAGCAAGTCTCCACATCCTGTTCTACTGGTCATTGAGAATGTCCTGTATGTCAATGTCAGTAAAATAAATTAGACAAACATCTTTATTTTACAAAAATAGTTTAAAGAAGCATTGGAAAGTAAAATGTATACACAGTGACTATAAAGAAGGTAGTTGTGTAAACACTTGTTGTTGATATAAAGTTAGCGGTACACCACGTATGTTAGTTCTGAAAAGAACTGTTGAGTTTCTCGAGTTTCACTCAATATGCTTTGATGCATGCATATTGATGGAAAATTTCATTCTTCACTCAGTAATCATATACCAACATTTATTTATCATGATATTAATAATGAAGTAATTTAGAAATTTATTCTTAGAATATATTTTGAAATGTCTTCATGAAAACGCATTCCAAACTCTCAAATAAGATCTAAGTACTTTGTGGTTAAAAATATACTCCAGTATGAGTAATAATTGGTTTTTGGCATTTACTATGCTAGGCCTATTGGTATTTTTATTCAATCATTTTTCTAATAATTGTGTAAATTTATTTAAAAATGGTATACTCGTTTATTTAATTACAGATTCTCCACATATAAAAAACATTACAATAAATAATGATATATAATGAGTAAAAACAAAGTATGGTGGAAAGAAAGCCTAAATAAGTTTTAAGAAAACTTTACACCTATAGGCTCCAAGAAATAAGCAAAGTACAGCAACAAGTAGTTGGGAAGTAACAGAAACTGTATGATGAAAGTGAACATTCCCAAATACCGACTTGCATCTTGTTGCATAAAACAACTTTTGTATAAAATATGTAAACTATTCAAGTACAGTCAGTACTCTTGACAATTGGTTGATCTTTTGCCTATTTTTTAGTAAAAATATCTACTTCAAATCTCAATAGGATTTATAGTTCATTGAACCTATTGTTCTGATTTTCCCAGGGCTTTTCATAATAGGAGAGTGTAACTGTCACTACTTCAATTCTACAGTTACTTTGTATGCCTATCCCTTGCAGAGGTTACTATATTGGAGCTCAGGTATGTACTTTATAGCATTAGATCATAAGACTGGTGGTGTGTAAAAGACCACATCTATAAGTTATGGTTAATTCTGACATAGGCGAGCACAATGGATAAACTTCGGGACAAATCTCTGCCTTGGATACCTACAGTACCTGATCTATCTCAGATATACCAAGAAATGTAAATTTGATAACATTAGTTTCACTATTACAATTTTGTTCCATATTTCTGTCTTAGGAAGATTATATAGAGTTTTAAAACAAAATTTCTGATTTCATCGGTAAATTTTCAACTAAATTTCAATTGTACGCGATCAAAATAATTTCCAGGTTCATGATGAGTTCACGGGTTCACCTTGCAACTACCTTGTTTCAACTAAGTTGGCCGTTTTTGTTTATTTTCGTTTTTGTTTAATTTAATACAAGTTTCTGCAATTAAAAAATTCATCAAGTACTTTATTAAATAAATTTTGTATGACTAGATGGTTCTCGAATACACATTCATTTCAATATAAAAAATGTACGTACCGCAGGACTATAGTACATTGTCGTTTACAGAAACGAATAATTAGACATGATGATTTATGTAAAATTAGCACCCTAGGAATTAGGCCTTGTCTTAAAAATGAGTCCAATTGTTTTATTTGAACTCATTTAAACAAACCCAATTTGTGTTTTGTATATACCCTGTAGCAGTAGAGTTGAGGGATAGGGAAGAAGATGGGAAGAACAATTTTTAAATATATTCTCTAGCCACTCAGTAACGAAATATTGTTTTAAATGTTTTATAGGCCTATCAATATACCACTAAACACAGTAAAACATTTACGATTTGTAATATTTTTTAAAACTGTCCTTGTTTTATAGTCGATTGAAATAGTAAAGTACATGTAACGATACACCACTACAACGTTTATATTTTTGATAATTATTAATTAATACAAACGTTGAGAAGCAGCTGTCAGTAATCTACCCACAGTTACAGTAATAAATGTTCTTTTGTTTATATATCAAACAGTAACAATTTTGATTCAAATGGCGACCAAAAATGGTTAATACATACAGTTACAATATTGTCAAAGTATTACAACACTATGGCCCTGTTTCTGCTGCCAACTAAATACCGTATATTATACGGTATTTTTTGAATACCGTATATATACGGTATATTTTTGGCAGCAGAAACTGCGCTCATAAAAAATATACCGTATTTTGTATACCGTATTTTCCCCACAAAATTTGTGGATAAAATACGGTATTTACAAATTTATACCGTATTTTTTGTACCCGTTTCTGCTGCCAATAAAAAATACCGTATTTTTTTTTTACATGACAAAAGGTCAACATTCGTGTTTTTATTTTCTGTCGCTGTCAGCTGTTTTACACACGTGTATATATATATTCGGCGAAAATGTGGAGCGAAGACGTCACAGTTTTACTAAATAAATTTGTGTGGGGAAGCTAAAATGTCTGGCCAACTAAAAGGTAATAAAAGAGACAACCACATTTATAAAGACATTTCTAAAATAAAAAAGCAGGAGTATGGAATAGACTTGTCTCCAAAGCAAGTAAACTCAAAGCTGAAGAGCCTGCGAAAGCAGTACAACATTGCAAAATACAATAACTCGGGGAGGGAACGAATTAATTGTCCCCATTACGATGTTTCTGTGCTTTCACAACATCTCTATCACTAGGGCTAGGCTGTTGAAAGTGAGACGTAAAACTTCCTTTATTGCGACTTTTAATTATCGATCAAATAAATGAATGGCAATTTGGGTAAAAAAGATGAAATTTAACACGACCACCCAAGAAGTATTGTTAGCAGAAACGGGGTACTAAAAAATACGGTATAAAAAATACCGTATTTTATACCGTATTTTTATACCGTATTTTGAGCAGTTGCAGCAGAAACAGGCCCTAAATATAAGTTTTATTCTCAAAGGGCCCATAAATTTACCTACTTCTGTTAAACCAAGGGCTCATAAATTTACCTACAAACTGGGAGTCTGAAAGATTGGAATGTTCCATTCATCGCAAATCAATACATTTGTATAAACGTAATCTATCAAAATAGTATTTTTTAAAGAAAATCGGCCTGTCTTCAACATTATGATACTGTACTCGGGCTGTTCAACCGGTTTTCAGCTATTAAAAACAATTATCCTAGGAGGAGATAGGAAAATGCGAAGTATCCTCGTACTATTGTGTGCAGGTATTTTTCATGAGGACATCCATTAGACAGTGTATACCACGATCGGAAAACACCCCTATTTGGGGCAAATCGTTGAACCTAAATTCGTTTTAATTGTCAATAAGTAATTATCTAACTAAATTTAATTAGTACACAGGGTTACATCAGGTGGTTAAAATCAGTACCGAGATTCTAACCAACTTTATATACCATCGAGTAAACATTCTAGAAATAATGCGCGATTTACCGAATTTTGCCCTTACGTAAATTTATATATAGATGTTTTTCCTTCTAATGTACATTAAAATTGTTTTTTGAATACTGTGCCATGTTAAAGGGGGATTCTGGGTTTAAAATTGCTTTTAAATATCGTTTATTTATTAAATAAAAAATATTATAACAATATAGACATGTCAGAATGAAGAAGTAATAACGAGAAATTAAAAAAATTAAATTTCATATACATTTTAAGGTAAATTCATGGAAAGTCTGTTTTTCAGCAGCTTAGGGAAGCTCATTAATATTCATGAGATATTCACAAAATCACGTCATCAGTGGATTCCAAACTCGCGACGTCAAGCTTGTACGTTATGTTCTCTCTCCTCTGTCAAACGATGACCACCCGATCATTGTGAAATACATTTTTTTTGTAGATTTGCTAAGCTAGGCCTAAAGTGTAATAATAACAGTAGTAGCATATATTTATTTGACATTTAATGAAATACAAAATTTAGTACAGATTACGGAGTCATAAATTATACTATTTTTATACCTCGAATTAATAGTACAGATCGTATATATCGGCTTCACGTACTAGTTAGTAGGCTAGGCCTAGCCTAAATCATTTTATTCATGCCGGGGTGAGAGCCATTTCTGACTAGGGATTCCATGCCACGATGGCTACGTTAAAACATTGCATTGGGGCCATCATTCATGGGCCTAGCTAGCCTATTACTAAACGATTGGCCCATAAATAACAAAACTCAGTGGATTCCAAACCCATCCTATCAACCAAACTCCTAAACAATCTAGGCCTAAACCTAAAACGTTCTACAAAAATCGGCTGTAAATATTGAGGCAAAACAAGGTCCGATCGCCGTCCGCACGTCTAATAAGTAGGCCTAGTTAGTTTACTCTCCAAAAAAGCGGATACTGCATCAAGCAAGTAGACCGGTAGTAAGATAGGAAGGAGACCTAGCTAGCCTAGCCTAGTCGATCCGGCCCAGTTAAAAATTGAGCTAGCTAATGTAGTAGACCCTATGCGAATTGATACTACCAGGCCTTTTACTATAGGCTACACTCTTGTTAAAATTAGCAATACTGTACTTATGTTTACAAATATTCCAACTCTCTCATTCGAGCTATATTATCTATACCATTCCGGTAGGTTGAGTAGACCTTCAATCAAATACTGTACATCGTTCATGTTGTGATATAGACGGGGTATACTCGACCCGACCAGTTTGGTATTGTATACTGTATCTGCTTATCACGTGACGATGCCAGGCATGGGCAGAGAGAGCATGTGTATCGTCGTCTCGCTCTCCTCGCTCAGCAGGTGGTGCAGGATTGTGTACGTTACGCTTCATTGATTTTGAAGGCTTTCCCTAAGTCAGTGCGAAAATCGGCAAACGTAAAGTGCAAACTTATCTAATTTTTCACTGTTTTGATGGATTTTCATAGAAAATTGATTTTATAAATGGGAAGACCGACTAAAATTACATAAGATAAGTATAATTTTACAAAAGTAATTGATATGGTTAATGATAACGAGTCGTCGGAAGATTGACCATTTCACGAATTTCGTATTCTGTAACCACAGTGTGATTTTGCCGTAGCTGCACTTGTAATCTGGCCTCATTTCACAGCCTTCGTTCTGCTTCACTGGGCGCTTATATAAATTGAAACTTTTACCGTTCAAGAGACAAACAAATATATTTTACATTTTTTACTATTCATTTTAAACCCGGAACCCCCCTTTAAAGTCATTGTAATGTCACTTAATTATTCACTTTGACCAAAATTGAATCTAAAAAAAATTATTTAATAAAGCAAAACATAGTGAAATTGGTTGAATTTAACCAATTATTTTTTCATTTTATTAGTGAAAACATTAACATTAATGTTTTTTTTTTGTTTTTTTTCTCCTACAGAAGTGATTAACTTGATTAAAACTACAAAATAACCTATTCAAAGTCTTTTGGGGGACAATACATCTTTAAAGATATTACGAGAAATAAAACAAAACCAGAAGGGATTTATCGGTAAGTGTTCTAAATGTAGCGCTGTGTAGTTGGTAGCTTGTCAGGACATTGACTGAAAATTAAAATTATACCTTTGCTATAGATTTATACAAATTTGCTTTTTCCAAGTAACGCACTAAAATAAATAAAACAGAATTGGATTTAACTGAGGTAAGACTGTATTATATGCAATTGGAATAATAAAGTTGTCAGGGCATTTACTGAAAATTTAAATGATTATTTATTAATAATAAATTTTACAAATATTTTATTGTTTTTCCAAGTACTGTAAAAGTATGTAATGAAATTGTAGGGATTTAACTGGGTCAGTGTTGTGTATTAAATAAAGTTGATATTTGTAAAAAGCCTGTCAGGGCAATGACTGAAAATTAAAAAGAAATCTTGGTTAATAAGTATACAAATGTTGTTTTTCCAAGTAAAAGTACTTATTAAGACATAAAAATGAAAAGGGATTTAACTTGGTCAGTGTTACTAAAGTTCATATTTTTTAGAATATTAAATAAAGTTGATAGTTGTCAGAAGCCTTTCAGGGCAATGACTGAAAATTAAAATTATACCTTTGTTAATAAGTGTATACACATTTTATTTTCCAAGTAAACATATTACATAATACATAAAACAGAATGGATCTGTAGGTCAGTGTTAATGTGACTATACTAAAGTTCATAGTTTTTAGAATAACAAAGTTGTACTAGTAGTTGTCAGAAATCAGGACATTGACTGAAAATTAATGATATATCTGTTAACTACATAACAAGGTGTATAATTAAAGCATTTTCTACTAATCTATCCAGTACATTCTTCAGACAGTTAATATTAGATAAAATACAATATTCTTGCTGCATACAAACAAACAACATTGACTTTGCATCATTGAACATTGTGACAATAGATTTGCATAGCAATTTTTAAAAAGTAGTTCAATTGCAAGCCACAATAGGTTCATTTTGAAAGATCACTTGTGTGTGAACATGGGTTTTCTTGTTAGAATTTAAATCTTTAACCTTCTTTTGTGTATGATCAATTACAAATACCTTTTAAAGAGACCATGCTGCAATTACAAAGAACTCCCTTTTATCTGTGGGATTAAAAGCCACATTGAATGTCACTCTTTATGCCTGCAGAATAGCAAAAAAGTGGATGGGTTTGTTTGATTCTATCAAATTGTATGTTGAATTAAGATTATTTTAGTGCTTAGAAGTCCAGATTTAAATGTACACATCACATCAACAGACTTTATTCCGCACATACAGTGGGGGCGCACCCTCCGCACGCCCCCCCCCCCTCCCTATGAATCTTAAGAAAAAAATTATCCTACCATAGTACTTTCACTTTTGATTACACATTGTTTCAGCGCCGTGCTAATTTACTTTTTATTAGAGGTCCCCATTGCCGTTGCTGTCTGTAAATATCTAAGAGTTCAAAAATGAGTAGCCTATTTTCACCTGAAGAAAATAAACGCATTTTGGTCCCTGAATGTAACATGATATTGACACGTGTATAGTACCCATACTTGGGACACGAATGATTCGTACAAAGGACACCGCCATACAACCGAGTAGGCCTACCTATTGCTTAGATTGCTGGCAGTCAGAAAGCATAAATAAAAGTGTATTATACGTAAAAAATGGAACGCCATGGTTACCTACAGATCATCATCATTATGTTGATAATAATATAGTACACTAACTGTGGTAACTGTGTACTGTAGTATACATTATAGCAACCAATTTTTTTTTCTAGGCCATCCACCCAACTGTATCAATACCTATTTATATTTATATATTTAATTTCTTCAACAAGTTGATTTAAATAAATATTGAGCTATAATATATAAGCATTACATTTTGCGCTTTTTTCAGGGCTTCCCCTAGATCTGCTGTATGTTCGCATTGAACTTGAACGCAACGCAATCAAATCTAAATACTGAGTGAATGAAATCGGCAACAAAATGTTATCGTCCTTTAATTAGTCACGTGTGTTTATTGATCGTTTTGCTCATTGGTAGCATGCTACATATGAGAGTGTCGTTTCCTGCAAATTAGAGGTGCTATTTATCATGAATTTTATATGCGAGAGTACCATTTCCGGCCATCTGGTTCACTTCGCCACAGGTCCTGCCGACGGACCTGGACAAGAACCTTTTTCCGCCATGTGCAAAATCGAACGTCTTGCGCGAAGCGCCCTGTTGTGACGCTTTTACTCAAAATAGGCCTATGGAGAAAATGTCACCCTTTAATAGGCTAGTACCTCAGTTTTCATATTTAAAATATCAATTGTTAATACATTTATAATTAGGCCATAAGCAGTAAATTCTAACGTTTCATCTCGTTCCGATGTCATGGATCTACAATTTCTTTACATATTTAGAATAATAATTTTATAAATAACAACATATCAAAAGTTCTCCATAATCGTGTTAGACAATTTTGAGAAATTACTGTTTTATTTTGGTACTTTATTTTAATATACACCGCGTGAGTGATTTGGTCGGGCCGAACGTTACACGTTCAAATTATCAGCAACGTCTTAAAAACTGTACCACGTGATCGTATTTCACCAATCATGCTCTGTTTACAGATGAGGGGAATCCCCAAAACTCACACACGGCAACGTCACACGTGGACAAAAATATTCAATCATGATGAATGGAGCTGGACGTGGAGGAAAATTTGTTTGATTCCCCACCAAACAAATGCTACTGTAAACGAAGAAATGATGCATCTTATGATCATCCTATTGTATTGAAATAGTCTCCTGCTCATATAAGAAATGGGATTTTTAGAATGTTACCACTTAAACCAGTGTGCTATATTAATAATATTCGTACAGAAAGGCTAGGCTAGCTAGCTACGTCTTTAGGCTCTAGCCTAAAGGCTTAAGGTAGCACACTGGCCTAGGTCTGGAGGTGTATACTAGGCTACTCTCAAGATGGCATAGGCTAGGTAGGCCCAGCAGCAGCACAGTACAGTTAGGCCTGCTACTAAACTATAACTTAATGGGCTATTATTAAGTTAAAACAGCGACAAACGGAATACAAAGACACAGGTGAGGATAGCATAATTTTAGTACATTTTGAGCAAACATAATAAATACACATTAAAATTAATATATTATTATTTATTATTATTAATAATTACAATTGTTTGAAATAATTAATTTGGTCTGGCCTAGAGTAAGCAGGCTTTCCCAAAACTGTACCTAGGCTATCCTATTTAGTATTATGCATTCATTTTGATGGCCTGGTCCGAAGACTAGGCCTAGGCCTAGTATTCATACATCAGCCCGGTATTATTTTTATTTATAAATGCTTAATTTTAATTAAAAATAATTTATTTCATTTCAACTGTATCATTTCAATTCAATTTATATTCAATTATTTATGTCTAGGTTGTCTAGTGGAAAGGAGGCACAAAAATGCTGAACACGTTCACTGATTCTGGTAAGTTTTGGATCCTTTTTTAATGTAGAGATGAGAAATGCCAAATGATTTATGTTTTGTTATAATTATATACAATAGTATTAAAATTAGTAATGAAAGTTAAAAATAGTAATGAATGCAAGAAATAGCTGAAAAACATCCATTACTTTAAAAATGTTTTATATACCAGGTTGCATTGTCAATAAACACTATATAGTAATGGAAAGTGTGTGGTAGAGTAAGTAAAGTTGAAAATGTTTCAACATTTCTGTGTATGGTTTACCACAAATCTGAACTAATTTTTAAATATAAAACCAAAAAGATTCATTGTAATTTAATAATATTCAGTTTAACTAAAATATTAAGTAATCGATATAAATTAGATAATCTATTCTTGATTATTTGTTACAGAAATGATACCAACTTCAAAACAATTGTCATCATCTTGAATTTTTCATAAACTTCAAAACCGTCAACTGGCTGAATGTAAAATACTTACTGCAAATGTTGCTGAATCTATGTTTAATTGTACCTACCTACCACGTAGTATGTACATACTGTATATGAAGGATATTCCACATAGTAATTATTAATTATTAATTAGTTCAAGTATATTTGCTATTTCCATTGTACACTGGCCATGCCGCACCTGAAATTGACAACTTTTCTACTTGACTACTAGTTATGCTGGTACAACGTATCTAGAGAAGAGTAGGATTATATACATTGTATATTGGGCAACATGTAGGGTTGTAAAAAAACACAAATCCAAAAGAAACAACAACAAAATAAATGAAAATACATTACAAGGTATTTGTTGTATATTGTGTGTATATATGTCCATCTCATATCATTATCAATAATAATAGTTCTCTCCACAAGACTTACATTCATGTTATCAATATAAAAACAGTAAAAATGGGCTGGCAGGCCTACTTATCTGGTGTTTCACAGAAAAAAATGGGTTGTTTTTATGGAAGCTCCTGGCCTAAATTGGCACTAAAAACTCCTAAAAAATGCAATATTTAAGTTACAATAAATAAGTTATTGCATAATCATTTATTGTTTGTGTTGAAAATTTACTCAGATGTCACTAACATACTAGCATACCCATTGCATGAATATAAATATTATTATGGCAAGTCATTTTCTAAGAAATCATGTAGGCTTACGTACTCCTCAAAAACAAATAAAACATCAAAATTATCTATAAAATTAGCAAATTCTCAGCTGGTGCAGTGCATCTTCCTATATAAAAAAAAATCATCCTATATAAAAAAAATCATCAAGCTGGTTTGAAAAGGTTGTTTATCAACCCTCTCGGGTAGTTGTACAGAAAAGGCATAGTATTTATTCAGGCGCCTTTTACGGTTTGAGTCGAGTTCACACAAAATTGGCACTAAAAACAAAAAAAATGCAATGTAAGTTACTATCATATTATTGCATAATAATTTATTTTGCGTTGAAACTTCACTTGTGTGTCACTAACTCACTAGGATACCCATTGCATGAATATAAATACATAGTGAGAGTTGATTATTAAAATATAACTGCTCAAAAAACGACTAAAAGATATTAAAATTATCTATAAAATTGGCCAAATCTCAGTTTTTGCATCTTCATAAATAAAACCTCCCTGAAGCTGACAAGCTGAAACTTTGAATCTTGTTTAACAACCCTCTCAAATAGTTGGGAAAAAAATATAAATATGGTATGTCAATTAGTTACGAAGATATTGTGTCTTAAACATCTTGAAAAGTGCAATTACAACTAAATAATTGTAATTTTTCAGTTTTCCTCACATACAAAATACTTATTTTTTAAATTTTAAATTTTGGATAAGTGTTCACAATATACTGGACTACTCACAGAGAAAAGACAATTGCATTTGGACAAAGACTTTTAAAGATATTGGCCCATAAAAGTACCTCCAGACCTCAAAAAGTGCCTTTTTTGCAGTAGTGGGGTACCTTTGAGAGGCCATTGCTCAAAAGTGTACAAGTATTTCATGGAGAACTTTTGATATAGTATGTGTAACATATTCATTTCACAATATCAACTTTCAAAATGTAGATCCAAGAGGTGGGAACGAAATCCATGTTCTAGGCATCTTTTGAGCTACTGCTTATGGCCTAAATAACGTGAGAGTGCCTTTTCCGACCATCTAGAGGTGTTATATTTTCAAAGTCGCCTCAACTCGACCCCAACCATGGTTGGGCTGAGTTGGTGTGGACTCTCTATAGTTGCGCCCCTCCCCCCTTTCACTAAATCATGGATCCGCACCTGTTTTTAAAGCTGTGAACAATTTAAAGTGCTTGCATTTCCTCAATAATATCATATTTATTTTTATCAACTTGTAGGTCTACTGTACAAATAATTTTAACTAAAGTCAGGTGACATTTTGAAACCTAGCCATACTTCTCAATCTAGAATCGCTTTATAAATCTTCAGATATTTTATGTATTTGTAAAATAGAAAAAAAAGTTTCATTTGGTGAAAGATAAAATTTTCTTTTTATCATGAAATTATTTGTAACATTACACTATTATTATCATTACAATTTATACATTAAACTTTGGCATGTTGGTATCTTAGTATATTTTTAATAATTGATCAATTCATATGTTTTATTGCAGATAAAAATTGAAAAATAAAAATGAGTGATACAGAGACAGGCAACAAGACAGAAGGAAATTCTGAAGACCAAAATGAAGATGTGGAGAACGAACCAGTCAATGACACAAGTTCACCAGCTACTATAGAACCTTCTCCCATACAAGCAGGAGACCAATCTACTGAAGATAGAGTACAAGAAGCAGAAACTGAAAGTATGTAATTGTTTAAAATATTTGTTTTTTTATGGGAATCCCTTCTTACACACTAATTTATTTGCATGTAGTCTTGTACAGGAATGAGACATTTAAACTTTTATGTACAGTAGTTGAACTGTACAAACAAAAACATATATTTTCCATCTTTAAACAAAAATTGTTGATGTCATTTATTTATTTGACATAATTAGATTAGAGAAGTCCAGCATAAATATTAGAAACAGTATACAGATAGTAAAATAATTAACAGAAATGAACAAACTTGACGTACAGTATTGTCTCCTAAAATATGAAAAAAAAAAATGTATAAAATCAAACTTTGAATAATCTATTTTGTAATAATTCAGAGTCAATAACCAGATTAATTTTGTATAGGATCTTTAAGATCTGTCTACACTATCAAACTAGTTTGACAAAAAACTAATAATAATGTGCCCAACTATAGTAGTGATCTCACATCATCATGTCCATATATGGGCACATCACATTTTTTTATCACATAAAGTATGGTAGTGTAGACAGAGCTGTAGAGATGACTTTAGGAGGTATAGTGCTAAAATAATATTATAAACTTTTTTTATAAATTTTAGATGATAATTTAGAGGAAATAAGTAATGATTCAATGCTTGATGAAACAAACGAACAAGGAAAGAAGTTTAAGGATGATGATGATCAAGAAGAATCAGGGATAAATATGACCGCTGTTTATCTTAACACAGATGAGAAAAACGGTGAAGCCATTGAGATGACAAGTAATGGAGTTGCAGGGGATGATGATACACCTGATCAGTAAGTACAAAAGGGAGTGTTGATTTGCGATGACTGAAACCATTGACTGATGACCAACCTAGGTAAAGTCACTAGATGTGTTGTAAGTCATTGCCTTGAGTTAGAAACCATCAAACATGTGTCGAGGTGAGGAGCGAGGCACATTGAACTAACATGATGTAGCTTGGTCGTCGGTCGTCGCAAACCAAAATCTTCCTACAGTAATATATGATCTGGACATTGTTGTATCTATGTTATTTATACTCTTTAACAATTTTCTTTTATTCAATTCAATTCAATTCAACTTTTATTTCAGACAATTGTCCATATGGTATAATAAATTACAAAGAAAGAAAAAAATGTATTATATTTGATATGTTATGACTTAACCTCACACAAGTTTCTACCAAGTTTCTACCACTGAGCTAAAAACATGTTTTTAATTTTGAGATCTACAAAAAGTTACACAGAACTAAATGATACAACCTAGATAAATGACAACTTAATGTTTGTCTTTATTACCTACAATAATGTTATTACTGTATTTTCCTGATGAATTATAATAATCAATCACCACAAAAATCATTATTAAATTAAAGTCAACATTTTGTTTCTTATACTATAGAGAGAAAGGAGATAAAAATGAACCCGAAATCGAAATTCGAAGAGTTGGTGTTTTTGAAGTTGTGAGTATAACTGATTTAAATTTTAAAAAATAATAATAAACTAGCCAGATTTTAAAATAATAATTCTTTGTTCATGTTTAAATCTGGAATTGCCATTCATCAGTATTTTTAGAAATTCAGATCAAATTTAAAAAAAAATGCTCTGGAGAAATGCCAGATACAATAATATCATTTTATTTGGAATATCAAGCACAATATAGGCCTGAACAGAATCAACTGCTCTTGCTCCAACAAAACACAACAATAAGTAACAAACAAAGTTAGCAAATTAGTTAAAATGACATACAAACAATAAACATAAACTAGAACAATATGATATAAATTAGTTATATTGAAAAGAAAATTAAATTAAAAGGTCATATTGTCATAAGGTTAGTATGATGGGATGAGGCATAATTATTTAAAAAGAAATCAAATTTTACTGTCAAATTAATTTTCCGAAGGATATCACACGTTTTTTTTTTCGTAATATTTAATTTTAGTAATTTACTATAATTTATATTTAATTTAAAATTCTGTATTTATTTTTCTGCTCACAGTTTCGCTACGCAAAACCAAATGAGGTTTTTATGATGGTGATTGGTACCATTGCTGGTATTTTTCACGGCCTAGCTTTTCCATCAATTTTATTGTTCTTTGGTGAGATAATCAACAGTTTTGTGGAGTTTGGATCAGTGGAAAATTCCGGAGAAGAAAACATGACTGCACTGGATATACAAATGTTAGTAATAATATTATTTAAACAAATTAGATCAGACCACCTTACAGTATATTGTAACCACTAGTCTACAAACATACATTTTAACATTAACACTATGTACTGTATTGTTAAAAGATTGTTAAAATTGCATATGTAATTGTGTAAGGGTGAAGAGGGAAAAGAAACCACAAGTTGATCTTGGCCTCTGTGGTTAAATAAAGTTGAATTGAATTGAATTTGGTATGTAGATTTTCCACATCATGCAATAGTGGCCTACTGTAGCTATATAAGCAGCTAATAATGTGGCACTATAACACCTACATGATGGCCTATGAGGTTTGTAAACATTGTTAATGTTACATCTCCCTGGCATGACCCTTGTGTTCTTGGTACATTTAACTTGGATAATCACTGATCCTCTACTGTACATAAATGAATACATATGTACTACGCTAATTAACTCCGGTGTGTTGATAATTCATCGGTGCACTAACTGTGTAGTAAACTGAGCACAAAAAATAAATTATTATTTTTCTTTTTTTCTAAATAGTGAAGAAGCGAAAGTAGTGTTTTTAGATGAAGTTCTGGATTTTGTCGTTTATTACTGTATCATTGGTTGTATTGTACTCTGTGTTGGCTTTTTACAGGTACACACAAACACGCACACCAAAATATGTTTTTTATTGCATCATAATAACAATAATATAACTGATATTACAACATTTACAGTAGAACCAACCCAAGCCCCCAGCCCCTCCCACTTTTATAAGATACATACTTTCCTGTAAAATAAATGAAATGCAATACACTGACCAACCCTATTTAAAGGACACCCCTGTTCAAGGAACACCTCTTAATGGGACACTTTCCTGTGAAATTAATGAGGGTTATGTTTTAACACTACGACTAACCCCTATTCAAGGGACACCCTATTCAGGGGACACATAAAATACACACTAAATTATATATACAAATATAACAAATTTAAAGTTGAGAAAAAATATATATTTGCATTGTATTGTACTGTGTTTGCATTAGTTGTTCAAGTTGTCTTGTCGCATTTTGGATCATGTTTGATCTAGCTCAATTATTTCTGTTGAAAGTTGATTTACACTCGTTTGTGCAACTTATAGATGTTCTTGAGTGTCTTAAAATTTTTATATTCTGCAGTCTTTTTAAAAAAGGAAGAAATTGAGACCTTTTCGAACCCATTTTAACCCTCCTAATACAGAGATTTCAGTCTCTAATGACTCAACTATATTATTACTAATGGCATTTGTACTTTGATATTTTGTATCTTCTCTCACTTGACAGACTGCAATGTGGAGTGTAGCAGCTGAGAAACAAATTCATAGGCTTCGCTTACTACTGTTCAGGTCTGTGATTCACAAAGACTTAAGTTGGTACGATATGAACAAGAGTGGAGAGGTCAATAATCGTCTTTCAGAGTGAGTATGATTTAATCAATCCCAAATTTGTTCCTTCACTAGTTGCATTGTCCAGCATGTACACTAAACTCTTCCAATACCGTATTCTCAGATCAGAAAACGTAAAACTCTCCCAAATCAGACGTATTTTGGGGTCTAAAACACATTTTAAATACAAGACTTCCTTGAAAATCAGACCAAAAGAGATTGGACTGTAATTTTTAATACACACTACAGTTTATAACTTATACATTGTAGGAAAGTAAAGAAAAAAGTTTTGGCATTTTATTATTCTTGTTAAAAGTGGGCCTACTGTACTTTCTTGTCCAACAATATTTCTGAACAATAGGGCAGGGAGATGTACATCTCCCTGATTAGGGTGGCTACACACTTTAGGAAAAAAGTTTTGCAAATTATTAAGTAGAAAAAAGTGGTATTATTGTAATATTTTTTTTGCAGAGATATTGAGAAAGTGCAGAGAGGTATTGGGGATAAAATAGGTGTTGTCATTCAATGGACGACGACATTTTTTGGCGGCCTAGGCATTGGGTTTTATAAAAGCTGGAAACTGACATTAGTTATAGTTGTGGTTTCTCCGTTTATTGCCATTTCTGCTTTTTTGACAACAAAGGTGAGTTTGATTTAAACTACTGTTTTAGTACATTTGTTATTGCAGCCTCCCTTCTTTTGCAGTTTATAGTATCTGATGAGGTTGAGAATAATGCTCCACATACTGCCACTGCCTCCAAGCATCATTTGTGTATTAAATCTACTTTAAATTAAGTGTCAATGTGAGGGCGTGTGGCACAGTGTGTTGGACGTTGGATTACTGATCGTTGAGATTGTGGTTCGAATCCAACTTGCTTGTATCCTTAGTCAAGACACTTTACTTTCATTTGCCTCTCTCCACCCAGGTCAGCGTTGCCAGCGATAAAATTTAAATTATGCCGTATCCTGTCTCAAATAATGCCAGATTGGGAAAAATAATGCCAGATCCCCAAAATGTGGCCCTAAACAGCGCCACCAACGGTTGTATGTCTAATAAACGTTTGTAAAACCCCAACTGACACAATATAGGGCCTAAATTGTATCCCTATGTCGTTCAAAAATTGTATTTTTAGTTTTGTGAGTAATAACTAATAATTCTAAAAATATCTGGGGTGCGAAAATGGTAATTGCAAATGACACAAACACCAACCCACGAACCCTTCTCCCCCCCACCCCCCAAAAAAAACCTGTTACAGCCAATGGAAATTTAGAATTTTTGAGCTGAAATATGAGAGCTGCTCGATCTTTGCACTTAATTTCAAATATGAAAGGATCTTAGCCCACCATAATTAGAAAATGGCAATTATAATTTAAAATAGGAAATAAAAATATATATTATGTGTCTCAATGACTTCAGCCCCACCATGGTTGGGGCTGAGGTAAAAAAAAATGAAAAATAGAGCTGCTCGATGGGCGGAAATGGCACTTAATTTTAAATAAAAATTACCTCGCCCACATGGTCACTACTGGGGATGAGAGGTGAAGAACATTTGGAAAAATAGAGTTGCTACGACGATGCAAATGAACATAATATGAATATTTGAAATATGGAAAACAAATTCTGCTAGAAGAAATTCTTTTTAAAATTAGAGCTTCTAATTAGTTACTGGAAATTGCCATTTCAAGGGTTGTGGTAGGGGTGCGGCCACTTATAATTATGAACTGAAACAACAAAACCCCTTTCATAATGTTTTCGTTCAATTGTCTCTATATCTGGGGATCCAATAACCTGCATGGTCTCTGAAATCAACATAATTGGCCAATAGCTAGCCTCTTCGGATTTGTTGTGCTGCCTATATCGCACACACGGTAGTTTTCGAGCAGCCTTCCTATCCGAAGAGTCTATTTAAGTCCGAAACAAAAGGATGGAAGAACTATTGTACGGAAAACCCGAACAGATCTGTTTTGTACGATATGATATTGTGTAAGGTGATATGTATTAAATTGCAAGATTAAACAAAATATTTTATTTTTGTTCTGTGGTATATTATTTTTTTGGTTGTTCAAAAAACACAAAATTATGCCAGATTATGCTAAAAACGGCTAAATAATGCCGCGGCATTATGCCAGATGCCGTGGGCCTCTAAATAATGCCAAAAAGCATAATAATGCCAGAAATGGCAACTATGCACCCAGGTGTATAAAATGGGTACCGGGTTAGATCAAGACAAAGGTTTGCGCTGATTACTAGCTGCATTATGGGTTTCCATACGTGTTTGATCCAAAAAATGACCGGAATAATAATATACAGTGAGAGCTTGCTTATATGCGCTATATAAGAATGAACTATTATTATTATTGTTATTATTAATGTATAATTTTCTCCAGTTAAACTTAGGGCATTATAGCCCAACAATAAATTTAGGTTCTGCACCTCATATGTATTGTGTATCTCTTTGTTATCATAGGCTGCTCAAAAACTAACCATGCTTGAACTGAAGGCCTATGCTAAGGCAGGAGCCATAGCTGAGGAGGTGTTATCTGCCATCAGGACTGTGGCTGCATTTGGAGGAGAGGAGAAGGAAGTTAACAGGTAAGTTAATGAAACAACAATACTGGTACTAAAGTCCAGCTTGTTAGCTTGGTTATATGTGCTGTATAGAAATTATTGTACATTATTAAAGATGGTATTTTATAACAGCAAAATTAAGAACTTGATGACCACACACTTAATGCGTGTGATGGTCTTTCCCAATTTCGTTTATATCGGCAAAAATAAGAACTTCCATCCCTGTCAACTATCCATTTTATGAGAAGACAAAGTCTGGCTGATTAAAGTTTGTTTTCTTTGTGCTAGAAAAAATCTGAGAAATGTGTATACAGTTTTTAAACCCAAAGTTATATAATCTATATATAATTATAAACGAAAACATTGGAGAAGCAATATTGTATACAATTTTATGACAAATGGAGTATTAGTTTACTTTTATATCAATGTTTCTTTTATATTGCATTTCTTACTTCTTGATGAATTATGTTAATTTTTTTTTGTAAATAAATGTCACTTCATTCATATATATCATATATGATTTTATTAATTTTTTTAACAATATGCGCTGCTCTCGAAAATTCTTTTATTTTGTTCAATAATGTGTTGTCTTTTTTAATAGATACACGGTGAATCTTGATCAAGCTCGAAAATTGGGGATAAAACGAAACACTGTCCAAGCTGCGAGTCTCGGCATTTTATTTTTCTTTATATTTTTATCATATGCATTAGCATTTTGGTAAGGTTTAATTTAATAAACAAACTTTTGTGCTTTAACATACTAAAGGCCTTATAAAATATATGCTTAATTCCGAGATAGGCAAAAGCACTGTCACTATGTACCCTATCTGTCTCGTGGATCATGGCTTAAGTGGAGTTATTTGGAGTCAGTTTTATACTATGCTATTATCTGGCTCAGATATTCATAGATTTGATAACATTATAGCTGAACCCGATGGTATTGGAACATATTTCTCTATCATCAAGACAAAATGAAAGATTTTCGATCGTAATATTTCAGTTTTGTCGCTAGGTTTTCACAACCTAAACCTATAACTCAAAACGGATTTGCTTTGTAGTAACACGGCTCAAGTTTACACAAAAAAAACCGTTATGTACATTTATTAGAGGGTAAGCGAGTGCAATCTCTAGTTGATATTCAATTAATTTTAGTAGAATTTTTAGAATTTTCAATACTATGTGTTTGTTGTATTTTACTCTAGGTATGGAACAAAATTAAAAATTGACGAGGGATTGGAAGCTGGTGATATTCTTATTGTAAGTATAAAATGTTTATTTATTGTACTAAATATCAGGAAAGAAATAGGTGCTGCATAGGCAGGATCATGTATAAAAATAAAACAGACAAAGTTATTGTTTCTGCCTCAAAATAAAATATTTATTGTACTTGTACTTTCAACCATAGGTACTGATAATGACCTATTGTTGAAATACAAGTACAATAAATATTTTATTTTGAGGCAGAAACAATAACTTTGTCTGTTTTATGTTTATTGTACTATCTACTTACTACTAAAATTTATATTTTTTGATTTACTTATTTATTTATGGTTTTTGTAGACATTTTTTGGTGTATTATTTGGGGCATTCTCATTGGGAAGTGCAGTTCCTAATATTGATGACTTTACAACAGCCAGAGGAGCTGCAGCGGCTATTTTTGATATTATTGATGAGGTATGAGTTTCACATTTAAAAAAAAATATTTCTTTATTTCTTCTTTCATTAAAATCCATAAATGAGGTGGGGGGGGGGGGCAGTGTTGATAATAGAATAACCGAAGAGTCAAAGAATATACATTTAATTGTATTATAGTATATGTGGTCGGAGGTTTGATAATAATTATTATCTATGACATTTAAACACTCTGGTGTTAATACATGAATTACACAGGTTGAAAAAACTTGCAAAAAAATCCGGCAAAGCTGATGTAAGTTATTAAAGAAATTTTGAAATGTTTCTTTCTGAAAAATGTATATAATTATCATTGTTAATCCTTAATTTAGTAAGAGTTTTTGTTAAACAAAGTTTGGTTGAGAACTGTGAATGTAGTCAGTTTGTACCGAGTACCAACTGCCATTAAATACTGTATACTGAAACTTCACTTTTACTGATAGCGATGTGAAATTGATAGTGGTTCGGAGGAAGGTGAGAAACCATCAGATATAAGTGGTGTTATCCGTTTTGAGGATGTTCACTTTTCATATCCATCAAGACCTGATGTTAAAGTAAGTGCCATCTTGCCAATAAACTCACTTTAAAGTTACATTTTTAGAATGTTCTTGTTAATAATAGACCCACCCATTTATTTAAACAGTATAGAAGAATCTTTTAAGCTACTGTATTTAAGCTACGGTTTTTTATTTTTGTTTTTTGTTTGTTTATCAAAATGGGTTACGGTTTATTTCACTGACAACCTAATTGAATTGTTATGTTTGTAATTTTTTGTTTTCAAAGGTTTTGAATAAGTTTAACCTTGAAGTAAATGTAGGGCAAACCGTAGCATTGGTTGGTTGCAGTGGGTGTGGTAAAAGTACAACAGTACAGTTGATTCAAAGGTTTTATGACCCAAGCCAAGGCACGGTAAGTATTGGTAACTACAGTACCATAACAAGGCACTTAAGCCCGTTTTACACTGGGCAAATCGAAAACGTCAGCTTATGCACATGCATATTCAAAATTCTGTCTTGTCATATTCCATTCTGTGATGAATTCTAGTTCCTTGAGTTTTCGGTTTAGTGAACTTAGTTTTGCATTTTGCGCATCAAAAAAATCTCAAACAATCGGACCTGATCAATTGAGTCAGTGAAAGTAAAGCATGTTAGCATATAGTTGATTGTTTTGGGGACAATACCTCTTTAACACGGTATAATATGTATTTTTTTTTGCAGGTAAAGTTAGATGGTACCGACATTCGAGAATTGAATGTTAAATGGTTGCGAGAAAGAATTGGAGTGGTTAGTCAAGAACCTGTGCTTTTTGCTACTTCAATTGCAGAGAACATTCGTTATGGGCGTCTTGACGTTACTGCAGATGAGATTGAAATTGCTGCAATAGAAGCTAATGCACATGAGTTTATATGTTCTCTACCAGATGTAAGGTTTAGTTTAGGGTTTCATTATGGTGCACAAAAACATTTTTACAAAAACTAAAATTAAATGTAAAATACCTTTTTAACATTTGGTATTACATTGCTGTTAAAAACACTGCTCCGCATAAATCAGTAGTTTAAAAATGGTTTTTGAAATTATATGTAAATATATATTTAGATCAAATTTTTCTCATCATCACAGATTTCCTCATCTTTATCGCTTCAAATTAATTAATTAAATTTCAGTATATCATCGGGCGGTTTAGAATTAATGTTCTATGCCTGATGTGTTTAATACGTTTTTTCAAACACACATTTTTTATTTTCGCATAAAAGAAATACATATAAATGTGATTAGATTTGTATGAAATTAAGGATCTACATCTATTGGCAAAACAAATATTGTATTCTGCCAGTAAAAAAAAAATTGCCATAAATATACAGTATTCACACTTTTTTGCCTGAATTTTTAGGGTTACAATACATTAGTGGGAGAAAGAGGAGCTCAACTGTCAGGTGGTCAAAAACAGCGAATAGCAATAGCTCGTGCCTTAGTCCGCAACCCTAAAATTCTTCTTCTTGATGAAGCCACATCAGCTCTTGATACAGAAAGTGAAAGTATTGTACAAGCAGCTCTTGATAAGGTGAGAATATTAAGTAATGTTCATTCATTCATTCATTCATTCTGCTTTTATTCAATATTTCTCTTTGCAGTATATATAAAATAAAACTGAATTGCGAGAGATTTACATATAAAATTGGTACAAGCTTTCAAACATCAAAATTTACAACATGTAAATGTTGCATAAGATGGCGGTAGCTGAACTATTGACAAGCTTCAGCCCCTCCTTTAAGACACCCTATTCAGGGGAAACGCCTATTGAGTGGACACTTTCACTCAAAACAAGAAGCAATACATTTTAACACCAGCATTCTATGTAGATCAATTGTTTTAAATTTTGTTATACTGTACTTGTTTTTCCCCATGAAAACCCCTATTAAGAGGACAATTTCGTTTTTTTTTTGGGTTAGTTTCTGAACTATTAAGAGGACGTCACCCCATTAAGTGGACATCTTTTTGGACCCTGAAGGGGTTCTACTATATTTTTGAGCTTTGATTTTAAAAAATAATAAAAACTTACTTTTTGCCCATGCTTATACTTAGTTATAATTCCTTCCATTTTAAATTCGCAATTTTATTGTGCATTTAATCTGAGGTGATTGCATACTACATGCACCCAAAAGCGCCTTGAGCACCTTTGGTGGCCAAGTGTGCTATAGAAATCTGTACTATTATTATAAATGGTATAAAATGAAAATTTTATGGAATTTATGTGTATGGTATTCAACCTGTAGGTACAAGCAGGCCGGACAACGATAGTAATAGCTCATCGTCTGTCCACCATACAGAAAGCAGATCTCATTTGTTCACTGAACGATGGCAATATTGTTGAGATGGGCTCCCATGAAGAATTGATGGCCATAGAGTCTGGTATATATAGAACATTGGTTGCTTTAACTATGAGAAAATCGGATGAAAAAGAAACAGAACAAGAATCATCAGAAGAAGGTAAATGTAAAATTATCATAACTAGAGGGTTCCCTCTAGGAAGTGTAGACGATGGTTCTCGGAATGATAATGACTCGGGTAAAAATTTTAGGACATTCTGGCCTGGACGATTTTGGTCGGTTACCATTATTGAAATGCTTTTGATATTTGTAAAATTAAACCTACTCACTAACCTTTTTCACAGTCCGATGAAATCTACTAAAAATAGTATAATTGTGTTATACAATACAATATTCAATATTGTGTGTATAAATGTGGATGGGCGTTTATTAGATGGTATTTTGATAGGTGGGGGGTGAAAAATATTATTATAATTGATTGTTTTATTGGGGAGGTGTTCGGGCATTTATTCAAATAAATACCATCCTAAATGGTATAATTAATACATTATTCCGCGACACAGCCGTTTTGGCCTAAGAAGGAAGGCGTTTTAGACGGCTTGCAACATGGGCAGAAGTATCCCAGGGTTCAAATGGGACACAGATAGTGCACAGTCCTGGCAGCTTACTCAACAACTCGGCTATCGGGGTTTCATTCGATTTCAAACAAAAGCTCTATCATCATTTCTCTTGATGTAATTTTATATACTTATTTCCCACAATATACTCCTATGTTTTGTGAATATATTTAATTTGATCTTTATGTACTACTATATCTTCGCACGCGCGGTCAGAAAATAAACCAAAAAACAAAATGGCTATCGCCACTAAGCACCAACTTAGTTGAAACAGGAAACTCCCTGGTTGAAACCAATCATGCAGGGAAGTTGCAAGGTAATTGACACACCTTACCGTGAACCCAGAAATAACTTCTACCGCGCGTAGAGTTAAAATTTACTGATTGAAATCCGAAATTTTCTTATAAAACCCTTTATAATATCTTCCTAAGATAGAAATATGGAACAATATCGTAATAGTGGAAACTAATGTTATCAAATCTACGTTTCGAGGTATATCTGAGATAGATAAGGTAGGTATCCAAGGCGGAGATTTGTCCCGAAGTTTTTCCATTGTGCTCGCCTATGTCAGAATTAACAATAATTTATATATAGATTCTAGTTTCTGTAGTCTAGAGATATTATATTTTGGTTTAAAAGGAACCATTGTCCATGAAGAGGGACCATCATACTAATAACTATAATAATGTATGCATTTATATAGTGCAAATTCCATAAATATGTACAAATAACGCTTTCACATTATTACCATGGATATTTGATTAAACACGTAGGAAAACATTCTCCTATAATGTTGCAGCTATTAATCAGCACAGGTAGGCCTATCCATTTTTACAGCTGGGTGGAGCGAGGCAAATGTAAGTAAAGTGTCTTGTCTATAGGGCACAAGCAATGCGATGAGCATGCATTAGAAACACTGCACCACACACTCTCGGCCTATATTTAAAAAATAACCACTGAATATCGATAATTCATAGTTTGAAATTGTATACTTTTACTTAAATGCCTTTTCACTAGAAAAATCAATCGGAGATCTCCGCCATGATTTTGGTCAACTTTTGCAGTGTTATAATGTCATACATCTACATACCGTATAGATGCTACTGAACAGGTTCATTAATATATTTTATATTTATCTATATATAAATTTCTGTACGGACACACTTCTGTAATTCGCCCGATAAATTTTACCAAATTTGTCGGGTGTTTTCCAATCGTGGTGTACACTGTTGAATACCCGCACACAATAGTACATTTACGCATTTACCTATAATAGTTTTTAATAGCTGAAATCCAGTTAAACAGCTCGAGTACAACATCGTAATGTTGAACAAAAAAACAGAAATTCTAAAATATACTTTTTAATAGCTAAAATATACGTTTATTCAAGCGGGTTAATTGGCGATGACATGAACATTCCGGTTTCTCTTCCAAGGTTTTTTTTTGGTTTTTTTTAGAAGTTGAAGATGACATAGCAACTTCAGTCACCATAATTTTAGTTAGCATAACACAAGTAGGTAAATTTGTGGTCCCTTAGGTCCTACTTTGAACATATATTAATATTAGATATGAACTCAAAAACACTCAATCCTCCCCCACTCCCGAGATCAACATGCATTATCTCCTTATTTTCAAAATACGGCTGCATCATAAGTTTTTGTGACTCTAATAGTACTAATAGTACTATTAGAGTGTGGGTTACTATTAGAAGATTTACGGTATTTTGTAGTGGTGTATTGTCACATGCTACTCTACTATTTCAATCGATTATGACATTGACAATTTCAACAAAGTATCAAATTGTAAATGTTTGACTGTGTTTAGTGGTACATTATTATAAAACAAAAAAATACATTTCTTTATTGAGGATATAAAAATATATGAAACAAATTGTTTCCTTTTTGCACCCGTTCAACTTCCCATCCCTCCACCCTAATCTTAAAACGTTGTAACATTTTAATTAATCTATGCATAGAATGACCATGAATTTTGCAAAGTATTCATAAGGAATGTACAGAATCGTTTTGCATTATATTTGAGAACCATCTGTGGTGAGCAAAGCGAGTGTATTGTGTAGTATATTTTTAATTAACACAATATACTAAATAACAATAATACTATCTTTAGATTTAGATAGTCATGCATGTATCTTAACACCAAATTACATTACTGTAGGTACAATATAGGCTTAAACTTTTACATGAGTCATTAAAAATAAAATGTAGGTTGATGATCTTGTTCATACTGATCAATTCCCCCAGTGTCATCTTTGAATCTGAAAATAGAATTTAAAATTTAAAAGTTTTGCCTACACTTTTATATAAGTTCCCGAGAACTACTTGCGAACTCCCTGACGAAAAACTACAATTACAATCCTGTTGGTGCAGTACCTGCTGCTTACTTGGGCTCGAATCTAACCACTAGCCATCAGCGCAAGCTCGGTGGTCTAGAGGTATGAACGCCAGGCTAGTGATCTGGAGGTCGTGGGTTCGAGTCCCACCCGAGAACTACTTGCGAATTTTTTCGCAAGTATTCTCAAATGTACTTAGTATAAAGTACACAAATTACGTCAGAGTAGGGCAAAACATCTAATTACTCAACTCCCTGACGAAAAATTACAATCAACTTTAATTAATCTTCAATTAATCTTTTATGCAACCATCCTCTTTTGCATCAGCGGGAGCATGGATGTGCACTGTCACATCCTGCTTTCCTCAGCTTAAGTGGTGCATGCGCAGCTAAGTGAAACCATTTGTTTATTTTTGGAGCGAATAGAGACATTGCATGATTTAATACTTATAATACATTAATAATGTCCTTCTCTTGCGTTTGTCTATGGTTTAACAAACATGAATTTGAAGTTGTGTTATAGAGTATCACGGTGCTGACGTCACAATGGTAGGTGGCGCTGCGTTCAGCCTGCCTGAGTGACTCCAAGATCACCAATGGTTTGGAATAGGCTTATTGAAGTAGTCATTTTAAAGCTTAATAATTTTCAATAAAAACAAACTAAAATTTCAAAAGATCACTAAATATTTGTTTTTAATAATCTATTTATTCTTCAACTACAGTTTAAGTTTAAAAAAATCAAGCTAAGATACATAATTTGATACAGATCTTTACTGTTTATCAACATAGTAGCGCTGAACGTATTTTTTGGTTGGCTAGCAACCATGCAGCGCCCTCTATCATTGTGACGTCACACTGTGATACTCTATACAGCCGAGAATAGTACTCCAGAATTTAAAAAAGAAACAAGCATACTCTCCAGCAGGCATCTGTTAGTATGATGCATGAAGGAATTTTTTATTTAACGGTACATTTTTATTGCATTACGATAATTGTTATTCTTATAAAGCCAAACAAAAAAATAAAATATGTGTGTTTTTTTAATATTTCTTGAATGTATTTATATACTGTTTTTTTTTCTAAATTATTATCTCACCATGGACCATTTGTTAGAACATTATTACTTTTATAATGAAAAAGTTATACATGTTAAATATGTTTATAAATAAATTTTAAACATAGCGCAAAAGCCTTGTGTTGTCTTATGGAGGTTGTTCGTTTTTTTTTTATTATCAATTATTGCTAATTAAACTTTGCAAAAAAATTTGTCTTACCTTCTCCTATCTGCAAAATAGAAACCCCTTACATCAAGAATCTGTTAACCATCTCCTGTACTCTACCACCAAACCAGTTCATCAGAATTTCAATCGTAAGATCAAAAATCATGGCTAACATACTGCTGAAAACACTGCTGAAAACAGAAAAAAAAGGAACAAATAATACTTTGGAACAATGATACATGTGATGAATTTTTGTTTTGGTGTGGGGTACATTTTGTGACCTTTGCAACATTTGGCTGGGGGCTGAAGCAACTGGAAGCTTTAGTAGAATCATCATGCTCAGACAGACACATCTGAGGTGGAGTTTGCAATGTCACAATCCTTTGTTCATCATGAATAAATTGGTTAATTTATTGTTCATCGTCCTCTAGACAGACATTGTTAGCCTAAAAAAATATTACGTCAGAGATGACCTGATCTTTTTCTCGATAGCAATGACCTGCAAATCTACACTGGTTGACTATGGATGATATCCTGATGATATCTTACTTTAATTCTGTACTACATTTTTATACTTGCTAGCTATAGTTTTTATTTACTGTATACATACAACAGTCATTGTGCACATATGAAAATGGACTACAGTATAAAAAAGTATATTTACATTAACCAGTCAATTGCAACTCTGTCTTCATTTGGTTGCTCTCTATCCTCATTTGCTTGCTCTCTATCCTCGTTTGGCTGCTCTCCGTCCTCAATTGGTTGCTCTCTATCCTCATTTGATTGCTCTCTATCCTCGTCTGGCTGCTCTCCATCCTCAATTGGTTGCTCTCCATCTTCATTTGCTTGCTCTCTATCCTCGTTTGGCTGCTCTCCATCCTCATTGGGTTGCTCTCCATCCTCATTTTCTTGCTCTCTATCCTCGTTTGGCTGCTCTCTATCCTCATTTGCTTGCTCTCTATCCTCGTTTGGCTGCTCATCCATTACCTGAGAAAGATAAAGAATAACTTTTCATTTTTCACAAATTGTACCCAATTACCATGTTAGTTTCCATTGTTATGCACTGAAGGTTTAGATTTGCACATGTTTAGCCATTGTGGTAGCTAGAATTTGTCCAGTGATGACAGAAGCCACGATGCTTTAGTGTTTTTAATGTTTGTTTATTTTTGGTACATTATGAGAGGTGAATTGATAGAGTGACAGCAGACAATGTATCTTTGATAATGCTGTTGCATGTACTTTTCTTTAGTTTATGGTTTGACCAACCGCTTCAATTTTTAAAAATGTTTAATGAATGAAGTTCTGTTACAAAAGTGCAAGAAGCTTTCCAGATTTTAAATAGCTAAGAGTGAAGGAATGTTATCCTCATTCAATCTTTCTATTAAAAGTTGTTCTAAATAGAATGTTTCTCACATTTAGATTGATTATCAATTTAAATCAAAAAAGAAATTTGTCATACCCATGCAGCACCACCTCCTAAATTCAGATAGCTCTGCTGCAAAATCGAAGCAAGTTTTTTCAGCAATAAGGAAATCATCTTGTTCAAAAAATAGAAAATAGTTTCACTAATGAAAGGGCCTAGTTGGAATGGAAAGAAGTTGTCCATCAGCATATCGGATATCCATTTACAAAACATGGACAGCAACATATTCCCTAACATCCTGAAAACAGAAAAACAAAGAAGATTTATATATATGTTGTGTGTGTGTGTGTCTGGTACATTATGAGCTTAGTGAAGGTTTGATGGAAGATGCAGAATTCGGATGATTTTTTTAATTTATTGAAGAATTTCTAATATTGCCAATTCCTGAAGTAATGGTTTTGCAACAAAAAATAATATCACAGATCATATTGGCTAAATCTGCTACTGTACCAATAGAGGCTATAATATGGACTATAATGAAAATAAAGTTTACATCAGTGTTCCATGTTCAAGAAACCACTTACATCCGGACTCTGTCAACATGTACTCTACCACCAAACCGGTTCACCACAATTTCAATCATAAGATAAAAAATCATGGCCAACAACATGTCCAACCCCCTGTTGAAAACAGAAAAAAAATTAAAAATAATAATAATTTTGAACTAGCAACAATGGTGAATGGTGAACAATAAGCAAAAACAATTCAATTGATGAATTATGTTTTTTTGGTGTGGGGTACATTTTATGAGCTTTGCAACGTTTGACTGGGAGCTAGGAACCGGAAGCTTTAGTAGAATCATGCTCAAACAGACACATCTGAGGTGGAGTTTGCAACGTCATGTTCCTTTATTCATCACTCATCATCTAGACAGACATTGTTAGACATTACATCAGAGATGACCTGATCTTTTTCTCGATAGCAATGACCTGCAAATCTACACTTGTTGACTATAGATATCTTACTTTAATACTAATAGAGTCTATAATATAGACTATAATAAAAAAAAAAGGTTTACATTTGTATGCCATGTCTACTTCTGGCTTCATTTGATTGCTCACCCAGAACCTGTGTGAAAGATAAAGAATAACTTATCATTTTTTACAAATTATTAAGTTCCATTGTTATTGAGAAAGATTTGCACATTTAACCAATCCCATACTATTGGCCTAATATATTTAAAATTTAATTTTTGTTTACAAGGTATATGAACATATCTATATAAACACAATAGGCACAGAAAATTAATTCTAAACTGCCCAATGATATACTGAAATTAATTAAATTAATTTATAAATTAATTTGAAACGATAAAGATGAGGAAATCTGTCAGACTGAGAAAATGTTGGAACCTTCTGCTTGATAAGCAGATGTCCTAACCATTAGACCACTGGGGCTTTCATGGTATTGTTCAAATTTTATTGGATAGCGACTCTCTTAATAGCGGGATCTCCAAAGAGATACTTTTATATTAAACACATCAGGCACAGAACATTTTATGTATATATATGCTGCTTCATGAATAAGATGAGGGGGTATCAATTTGATCTCTGGTGCGTGTGCTGTTCAGTTGTACCATGCCGAGAGTGTTAATCGAGTTTGAACAACACCATAAAAGCCCCAGTGGTCTAATGGTTAGGACATCTGCATATCAAGCAGAAGGTTCCGGGTTCGAATCTTGGTTGGGGGAAACTTTTCATCATTCTTACAGATTCATCTTTATCACTTCAAAATAATTATTTAAATTTCACCAGACAGTTTAGAATTTGTGTTCTGTGGCTGATGTGTTTATATATATATAATAAAGACAAAATAAATTTTAACTTACCAGACCTTGTAGTCCTTCATTTGACAAAATGGCTGAAAAAAAAGACATGCGTAAAAAACAAGAAAGACAAAAGAATTAGGTAAAACAAATCCAGGTGTGGATCCAGAAGAGGGGGTGATGTGATGGTGCCATTCGTGCCTGAGATACAAGGGCCTACAGCAGGGGTCGGGAATGAAGGAGGAGAGCCTTGTTGGCATATATCTTCTATATCTGTTCCTAAATGCCATTTAGGAACAGTTTCTTGTCATATAGCATAGAAATGATACTCTCAAATAGAGATTATATAGCAACTCATTTTTATGAGTGGTTTAATATCCTTGGCTATCATCTCTCAATAATATTATATCACAACGCAAAAAAATAACTCCACTTCCGATGTGTTCATTAAAAGAAAAATAAACCAAGACTAACACCTATGACAGTGTCACTGAATGGTACAATTTAGTCTATAGAATTTAATATTATTTTTATTATTTACGGTGCAATTCAACCTACCGAATGTTTGCATTTTCTATCGGATTTGATTTACAATAAATTTTCGATCTTCGTTGTTGTTTTAAAATGGCCGTCATTGAAGCATGGTTCTTGAGTCGGGATTTATTGCCAGAATGTACTCAAATATAGAGGGAGCTATAACATTTCAATCCAGCAGGCCTGGACCCCCAATCCCCTCCCTGCCCCAATTCAATTTTGAAAATTATAATGCAAAAGATAGGACATCAGTTAAATTATCAAAAAATGTTAAAGTTTTAAAACTTACTAAATTAAATTGTTGGGTTAATTGTCCTTACTTTTATGCATGATGCATATTAGTTTGGATTTCCGCACTAACAAATATCTTATGTCTTATTATACTGACACAACTTTGGTAAGTTTACCTACTATGCTTAGTTTACTCTAAAAATAATTAAATAATAATAATAAAAAAACACCCTGTTCTAAGATCTTCCTATTTGACTTGTTTTTAGGAATAAAGTATGCCCCCCCCCCTACCCCTCATCCGAATGAATATTTTTCTTACACAAACCTTTGTCGTATTCTTTTAAGGTTTTGTTTTCAAACATAATATATGATTTATATACGCTTTATAAATACATACCTGTACTGTATTATAGTATTCAACTAGAAAGCTTAATAGTTTATCTAAAGACGTACATAGAGTTAAGATAAAAAGCTGAAAGTATAAGGAAAAAGTTTTAGTTAAAGTTAACGTTTTTGACTACACATTATTGAGTCAAACTGTTTGCTTTTTTCAAACTTAAAAATACACCCTGTTCTAAAATCTTCCTATTTGACTTGTTAGGAATAAAGTGTGCCCCCTCATCCGAATGAATAGTTTTCTTACACAAATCTTTGTCGTATTCTTTTAAGGTTCTGTTTTCAAACATAATATATGATTTATATACGCTTTATAAATACATACTGTATTATAGTAATCAACTAGAAAGTTTGTTGTGCTTAAAAGTTTATCTAATGACGTACAGAGAGTTAAGATACAAAGCTGAAAGTAAAGTAAAAAGTTTTAGTTTAAGTTAACATTTTTGACTACACATTATTGAGTCAAACTGTTTGCTTTTATTTCAAACTTGTATTCCAAACTTAGAAAGGTTATTAATAATTATAAATGAGTCAATAATTATAGTATTTGAAGGAATTAATATTATATACAGAAGGTTGAATCAAATAAAATATTTTTTTTATTAGATTGCATTGGACATTTTTGGGTGGTATTACAGACCAATTCATAATTAAAGTATAAAAAAAAGATCGTAAAGTGGAAATGCCATAAGAACAGCTATTAAAAATATTGAATGAAATAAAGCGGCTTCAAATTAAGACCCAATACCCATTGGTTCTGCAATATCATTAAACATAATAGCAATGCCAAATTAGGGCCTGGCCAACAAACAACTTTTACTGCAGTACTTACTTTGAATAATACTTCACACTTTGTTGTTGGATTTGGTGCTAATTGTTTGTATGCTTCATGCCTAGAGTGGCTCTCTGACAAATGTCTTCCAAAAGTGACTACACTCTCCATGGTGTAAAACAGTTTCCTTATGTGAATCATTTGCTATGATTTGAGTGAACCATTGAGGTAAATTATACCTCCATGAGTGAACCTGTGTACCTGTGTACCTGGGTTCCTATGACCTACTTACATTACAGTTGATAGCACACCAAAAGTTGAAGCCCTCTATAATATATTATGATATTTCAATTTTGTACAGGCACAGAATAAATTCTGAAGCGCCTCGTTATATACTGAAAATTACTACTACTATGTTCAGTAGAACTTTGTAAAATTTCGCGTTTGAAACTTGTTCGCGATTGTTGGAAAGAAAGAAACAAAGTTTTATAATGTGAAACAGAAGCTGCTGATGACTGGATAAAAACCATGTCACCTATAATTGTTCTTTTAACTTAATTTATTTTTGTTTTTATGTTTTTTAATTGTATGAGCAAAAAACAAAATATACTACTAATATTGTTTATATTTTTATTTAATACCAGCAGCAGCAGCTTAAGTTAAATGTTTATTTTATTTGTATATTATTTTTATACAGAAGAGATAGATCTGAATGGCAATGATGAAGTGCTTACACCTGTGATGAAACGAAAGTTATCACGAGATGTAAAAGGATCTGTCAAAGGACGATTGAAGCGTATGGTTTCAAATGCGTCTGAGGCAGAAAGTAAAATATCAGAGGAATTAACAGTGAGTTCAGCTGATTTGATTATTAAGTTTTTGCGGATTTTATTTACACTGATAGTGTACATGAAATGGACCTGGTTACACTACCCCAACTGTTGATATAATGTCAGTCATTAAGCCTACCCTCTTATAAGGAAATGTATGTGTGTGAATATCCTGTGTCTCACATCCCAACTGGAGTGTAATGCCCACATCTGCTGTGGACGATGGGCATAATAATACAGCAAGCATTACAGGGTGGGAAGCCTTGCCTGTTATTCCATATTTGAAGCTTTGGTTGTCACGGTGGCTGTCAAAAAGGTCATGGAGCTATAACAGGATTTGAACCTTGGATTGTTAACCAAGTTCATCTTCATCGTTATGAGTTTCCACAATCATCATGTTGATTGTCATGGAACTAGTCAGCGTAGGTGGCAGTATTCACAGCTGGGTTTAGTTTTGTTTTGGATTATTTCTATTTATAATATAATGCTTAGTTCTCAACACATGAAACTTTCCTTAATGTGTTAACAAGTTGTGAAATCTGGTAGGCGTGGAGAGCCTAATCTGAAAAATACCTTTACCTTGTTTTTAACCTTTTATCAGTTTTCAAAAGTTCAAATCAACAATCTAATGAACACACCATCTTATGCAACTCAAAAGTCTTCTAATAACAATCCGTATCTTACAGAAAACTGAGGAGGATAATCTCCTTGAGAGTTTCAGCATTAGTAGAACAATGCAATTGAACTCACCAGAGTATCATTGGATCGTTATTGGTTGTATCGCTGCTGCTATCAATGGAGCGTCACAACCAGCGTTTGCTATTATATTTAGTCGCATACTTGAGGTTAGTATAAGACATCCTAAGTGAAGTTTATAATTTTTCTTTGTCGGACATAGTAGTACTAAGATAAGATAATATTTTTTCCTTGTTTTCATAGTTTATCTTGATGTTAAGTTTATCAAATTTGTTTTGATGTATTAAAGAATTTGAATTATTTATTGGTTCATCATAAAATATGTTGGAAATTCATTTTCCAACTTTTAGTCGATGTTGTTGACTGATTAGAAATCAAGTTGTTGTGTGCACCGTATACTCTTCTTCTTTTTCTTCTTCTTCTATTTTAAGGAGCAAACTTCATAGTTGAAGACTACTGCTCCACTAAGGGATAACCCCCTACTCGTCTTGAAAGATGTACTAGGTTCTTAAAAGTGCACATGAGCCAGATGTACAATGGACCTACGGTTTATAGTCCTTATCCGAGAAGACTTGTTCTACCACCAGAACCATGGAGTGAGCCTCGAACCCTTGCCAATGTTATGGCTATGGATTTCGGTTCCGCTGTCTTAACCGCTCGGCCACACTCTACTCTGGGTCAAAGCACTGACTTTTTAATGACCTCATGAAATATTCTCACTATCCAACTAATAACAATTTATTATTTGTATACCATTTAATGTTTATTTGTCTTTAAGGCTTTTTCATTTCCTGATGATGAATTGAAAAGAAGATCAAGGATTTATTGTGGAATGTTTGCCTTGATTGGTGTTGTCTTGTTTGTAGCTAATTTAATTCAGGTATAATATTTTTAAACCAATTTGTCATTTTCATATTCTTTTCTTTTTGCCATGCAAACCATTAAAGATGTATTGTTCCCCAAAAATATGAATAGATAATTTTTTGGTCTGAATATAGTTTTTCTCTTTTGTAGAAAAAAAACAACAAACAAAATAAGTGGTTAAATTCAATATATATTGGTAATATGGGTAATCGCAATCAATAGTGATCATTTCCATGTTACTATGCGCTTGAACATGCAGTACTGGTTCCTATAGAACTACAAATCGTGTTGTATGTGCAGTCATGGTATTAACCATGATTAGTTACAATTGATTACAATGTTGACATGAAAGCACTCACTCACTACTTCCTTTCAATTCTGTTCAGTTCCATCAGTTGCTCGAAAAGTTAACATAAACTTGCGCAACTGCAGTAGTTCCTTTCAGTTGAGTTGAGTTCTTCCATGTCGACATACACCCGCTTAAAGGCATAAGGAGGACTAGGTCCGACAGATGAATTAATGAACGAAGCTTTATTTTTTAACAGGGAGCAGCTTTTGGTAAATCAGGAGAAGAACTTACAAAAAGAGCCCGTAGCATGTCTTTCAAGGCCATGTTGAGACAGGTAACAATGTCCCAAAACTTATGCAGCTCTCGGGTACACTATCAAACTTTATGTGACAAAAATATGTTATGTGCCCAAATATGGTAGCGATATGCCCAAATATAGTAGTGATAGGACATCATCCTGTCAATGTATGGGCACATCACATATTTTTGTCACATAAAGTTTTATATTTTAGACATAGCCTAATGTAGATCTCGGAGGCCCCATAAAAATATATTAAGCGAAATACTTGGCAAAATAAAAGGAGTAACAGTGTGTTATTTATTATTTTGGTCCATATTGAAGAAAAAGGGATAGTAATAGAATTTTGAAATCTAATATATTGCTTTTCTGAAAATCAATAAGCATTGCCTTTAAGCCCAAAAATTCAGGATGATACAATAAAGTAAAAATAGGCATTGGCAGACATAACACTGTGATTTACCATGGTTTGGTGGGCTGTCTAAAATTACATTTCTCAGATTCTTGTAGGACTTTTTTTGCTAAATTTATTATCTCATAGAAAGCAATTTTTTATAACTCAACATGATTATTTTCAAGGATATTACCTGGTTTGATGATCAGAGAAATGGTACCGGGGCATTAACATCAAGACTTGCCACTCAAGCAGCTAATATACAAGGGGTAAGATATAATGTGTATTATATATTACTAGTATTTCGATGTGATAATTCTAGAGAACTTTGTCATCTGACTTGAAAACAAAATGGATTTAAATTTATATCAGTGCTTTCATTCATAGAAGGGGTAAAATAACTGTAAAAAAATATGTAAAATTATGAAATGATACTTTACAAACTGATTAAGAAAAGATATAAAATTGTGTATTGGTGTTTATAATTTTGTATAATTAATTTTATTTATTTATTTATACACCTTTAAATTGGTGGCACTCATAGAACAAAATTAAAAAGGAATATAACTAATTTACAATGTACAGTGTATACTCTAGTACACACAAATATCATAGAGATAAAAATAAAATATAATAACATAAGGAAAGCCTTATAATACCAACATTTTTTTTAAAGTAATTGAAACTTAAAGTTTATCTGTAATACAAATGTTGTATACATTGGTCCTGTTTAATTTTTGACCTTTTTTCCAAGCTATCTTGGTGTAAAATTTGCAAAAGAAGATATCAAAATAGTGTTAAACTTTATTACAAACACTATAACTTAGGCGTCACACTTGCCATATGATTGGTTGTTGCCTACATTCCTTGTTGTTTTATTATGCTAATTACTTACTTATTTATATACACATGTCCTATTGGTATATAAGCACTCTAGGCGTTGTTTACTGTTCTGATGATGAGAATAGTTTCTCGAAACATGTTACATTTACATTTTAAGGCAGTTTGCCTTTTTATTAAATGCCTCGCTATAGTCATCTTAACTCGTAAGTTTGGTGGTATTATTCATGATTTATCAAACACTTTATTATTATGTATATTATGTATTTAGGCAACTGGAGCAAGACTTGGGACCGTATTTCAGTCAGTTTTTAACATGGGAGCAGCTCTGATAATTTCATTTATTTATGGCTGGCAGCTTACTCTGTTGGTGTTAGCTCTCTTGCCTCTTATTGTCGTTGCTGGTGCAATACAGTGGAAAGTTGTGCAAGGAAATTCAGTAGCTAACAAGGTAGCATATGAAGGTGCTGGCAAGGTACAGTAGATCCATATAACATAGCCTATAATTAAAACGTGAACTTGATTGGTTGAAACGGCATCACATGACTAGCTGCTCCGAGGGCTGTAATTTATATAGTTCTTCGAGCAGTGTTATTTTGACTAAGTAATTTTCATTTAATTTTTGTCATGCGGATGAACAATTGTTTTTATTTTCATCAAAATTGGGTGATGGAAAGTTAATTTTTTTAAGACCTTAGTTTTAGTATTTGAAAATATAATTAAAATTATTTTGTTGTTCAGAGACTGTATGAAGCCCAGCGTAATGATGCACTGGCCTATATCATTTGTTTTGGTATTTTGAGGCCATAGATCCATTTAACCCACAAATAGCTTACAGTGAACTATGCATACAGTAATCTCAAATGTTTTAAAACTGTATATATTTGGTTGTATCTTTATTTTATAGGTTTCGAGTGAAGCCATTGACAATGTAAGAACCATTGCATCATTGGCACGTGAAGATACATTCTTTGACAAGTACTCGGATTACCTAGAGGAACCGCACAAGTAAGATGTTACATTTGTTGCAATCAAAAGAACCATATTAGGGCATAGACTGTATAAAATTGTCTTCATTTAGACAAAATCTTCTTTAATGCACTCTTCTTCTTTGAAAAGTCCTTTGCAAGCACCCATAATCTCCTCCAATCCCCACTTGCTTCATTGACATCTGCTGGAAATATTCCTTTTTGATAAAAGTTGGATTAATCCTTTGCTCTATTGGAAAATCTACTGGAATGCCTCTCTCTTTTGAAAAACCTGTTGAAACGCTTTCTCTTTGTTTAACACGAAATATCCACTGGACAACCTTTCTCTTTTACCATTGAAAAGTCCACTCAGAAGCCCTCCTTTTGGTTCATTGAGTAAGTTCTGCTGGAAAACAGTCTTTTGCTTTTTTCGGTAAAGGTTAGCTTAATCTGTTGCTCCATTAAAAAATCGACTCAAAAGTTATGTATTATCTTTCAGATCAAGCCTAGCAAAGGGCCTGATTGGTGGTTGTGCCTTTGGATTCAGTCAGTGCGTTATATTCTTTATCTATGCAGCAACATTTCGTCTTGGTGCTGATCTTGTTGTCAGAGACAAGATGGAATTCGAAGATATATTTTTGTAAGTTGCAGTAAATTTTAACATTCTATATAAAAAACAGTTGTAAATGTATGAAATTTTTATACAATTTTTGGGTAGAAGTTTAATACCTAGACAAACGGCAATTTTCTTTGATCTTTTTGTTGTCTGGCTTGCTATTTATGAACCAACCAATGATTTATTTTATAGTTGTCTATTGTTTACTCAATGCTACTCAGATTCCACCATTCAAATTACCAATCTAATCCGCACAAAAATCAACATATTCATCAAAAGTATACTTTACTCAATATTGTTATTTTTTACACCACCAGAGTTTTCTCAGCCATTGTGTTTGGAGGATTTGCGTTAGGCCGGGTGTCTTCTCTAGCTCCAGATTATTCTAAAGCCAAGATAGCTACAGCTCAAATGTTCCAACTCGTTGACAAAGTGCCAGACATTGACCCATATAGTACTACTGGAAAAATATTGGTAATTTTAAGCAACTTTTCACAACTCTCTGCCTCCTACCTAAAACAGAATAGTACTATTGCCTTACTCTAGCCAACCTCTATCTCAGATTTAGTTTAGAGGTAATCTTTTACTTTTAAAGCTAAGATATTCTGTACAGTTGGAGGAAAGTTGGAGATAAGACTATATTTTTAACAAATATGGTTCACAAAATCTTTATTTATCAGACAGTATAGAATCAAAATGTTATTAGTAGTAGATGGCGCTGGATTGTATAGTGTCGTTTGTACACTGTACTTTCAGGGTTCATTACATCATAAGTTCATTGGCACATAAACGTAAATGTCCACTTACGGTAATCTAAATTTGCTTTTATTATCATAAAAAATCTGATGCCTTTATTTTTTTATTATAATAGGAAAACTTTAAACCTCAAGTTCGTTTCCGCAATGTAAAATTCAACTATCCATCAAGACCAGATATTCAGGTTCTTCGGAACCTGTCAGTGGATGTCAGTGAAGGAGAGATGTTGGCACTGGTTGGCAGCAGTGGATGTGGTAAAAGTACTGCCATCCAGTTATTGGAAAGATTCTATGATACTCGATCTGGAGAAATTGTAAGTATTTATTCATTTAAAACAACAGAGTGGCAGATTTAAATCTGCATAATTATCTGATACAAACACAATTATTGTAAGGACATTTTTTTATGTTGCGTAGGTTGCATTACATTGCGTCGCTAGTGGGAACCAAGCTTTAGTAAATCAGTAAATAAAAAATATTTCAGAGCAAGGCAAAACATCTGCCAATTACTTACTTTCTGTCATAAAGCTACTCAACAGTAATTATACAATAATCATCTGATAAAAAACAAGTCAAAAAGTTAAAGCAAAACAAACTTTATAAGACTCTTAATCATGTCTTTCAATTCTTTTAGCTTCTAGACAACTTTGAGATAAAATTATTGAATGTCAAATGGTTGCGGTCTCAAATTGGTCTTGTGTCTCAAGAACCAACCTTGTTTGATTTGACGATTGCTGAAAACATTGCTTATGGTGATAATGGCCGACAAGTCAGTTTGGATGAGATTATGGACGCGGCGCAACAAGCCAATATTCACAAGTTTATAACGTCACTTCCAGAGGTACATCATATAATGATTACTAATACTAGCAATGCACCTTATTTTTTTCTTTTATTTTATGTATTTAGGCACATGTGGCCAAGGATTACCAATAGTAAATTAGTCACTGTCCTATTAGATAGGCGGTAATCAATTCAAATTTCTTTCACCTATCTTAAATTGTATCTAGATTTAGCCATTTTTGGAAAAAGATGATGTAGTCTATGAGAAGGGTCTTTGAGTTTCTGGAAGTATCGTAGCACAGTCTAGTTTGGCGTTCACATGCATAGGCACAGTACACTGTGTTGTAACTGGGAAACATGATTCTATAATTGCCCTTACTTTCATTTTTAACTGTAGGGCTATGATACAAGAGTTGGAGATAAGGGCACCCAGTTGTCTGGAGGTCAGAAACAACGAGTAGCCATTGCACGGGCTCTGGTACGCAATCCCAAGATTCTTTTATTAGATGAAGCGACATCAGCATTAGATACAGAAAGTGAAATGGTAATAGTGCATTTACTGTACATGTACAGTATTTCTGATAGACATCATTTATTATTGTATTCAATTATTCTGAGATAGGCAGACACAACGCAAAACAACTTTTGTGGAAATAATGGCATCTTGGTTACGCTTAACCTACAGTAGCTGTCTTGGATATTTTCAATTCAATTCAATTCAACTTAACATTTATTTCTTCCTTCAAGAAAATGAGGTAAACATAACAAATTCCAGAAAAAAAATATAACAAGTCAATTGATGATAAAAAAAATAAAGTATACAGATATCAATAAAAGGAAGTAGGCAGTGCCCAAGAAGATACAAATCTTGTGGCGGGCCAGCCTATTTACAGACACAGGTAATACGGACAAAAATACCAAAAAAATAGGATTCAAAATACAGGACGTAAGGACAGGGACATAACATGATAGATGATAGATATGAGAACATTATAATACTTACAATTTATGACATTGTTTTTGTTAGAATAAAAAACAAACAGTTTTTTTTCCCAACACAACATGCCTAAACTCAAACTGCTTCATAGAGACACTTTTTTTTAACTCACTCCCTCTCGTGAATCATGCACTCTTGCAGTATACAACGTAAAAATATCACAAAATAATTATATACCTTTATGTTGTCATAATGTGGAATAATTGTACATCGTTACAATTATGTGTAACTTTCTGGCAGGAATTATGCTGAATTTTAATATTAACTTTTCTGTAACTTTCGTTAGGTTGTACAAGATGCTCTGGATAAAGCTAAGAAAGGTAGAACATGTATAGCCATAGCGCACAGACTGTCCACAATACAGGATGCAGACAAGATAGTGGTTATCAAGGCTGGCCATGTCTCAGAATCTGGTACTCACCAAGAACTCTTAGAGCAACAGGAATTCTACCATATGCTTTTTACAGCACAGGATCTGCAACACTGAATGGAATTGGATGGTTACTTTAATTAATGTGTTTCTGCTGAAAATTTAACTGGTTTTAGTTAAAGACCATGTTGCAGATTATTTTTTACTAAAAATAAACCAATTGTTTGTATCAGTTGTCTGTGGTTGGTTGTGTAAAGACATCATTATTATCCATAGAGACACATCCACATCAACCATGGAAACTGTTTTTTTACAATTCAAAACAATCAGTTTGGTTTTTAAAACCATTGTTTTTATTACTAGGGCTATTTCTCCCAGACAAAAAAAGCTAGCAAAAACAGTCCTTACACTCCATATGAACTTATTTATGACATTAATTTTTACCATTTTTTGGTGATCAGTTAGGGGAAAGTTGGCCAACAGACGAGAGGAATGGAGAAACCTGGTACAAAGAGTAAGCAAGGCAGCCCAGGCGGAGAAATCAGAAGATTACTCGGCGAAGAGGCACTAAATAAATAAATAATAGTTAGGGGAAAAATGGCAAAATCAGCACTGATCATTAAGGTATTATAGGAATTTTGGAGTTGTCTAAACAATGGAGACTATCTTGCATCTTGGGACCTCTAAAGGTTGGGTATTCATATTATCACATTGAACATTCCTATATTATACAAATGATTACAATGACTAAAGAATTTTTCAGCTGAAAAAATAACCACATAAACACCTAGAAAGTAGGAAGCCTTTTGCCATTTTTCTCGGACTTTCATGATTTTGGATATCTCTTTGCAATATCTAATTTTTATGAGAAGGTTTAGCTCTATTTAAACTCATTCCTGAGATTATTATTTAAACTTTTTCCGTCAATTTAATTATCATTCCAATACCTTAATCCTTACGCAGAATAACTTTGATAGATTATAGATGGTGTGTTAAATTAGGTGGTGTTTCTAAGAGTTAGCAGTAGAATAATATTGCAAATATACATATTTTATTTTAAAATAAAGTTATTAATATTTTATAAAATTGTATATATATGATATATATTTATAATATAAACTAACCGAAGGTTTGTACATTTTTATCGTATTTTTATATATAGTTTTTATTAATTTGGGTTTTAATTAACTGAAAAACTTAAGTTTTATTTATAAAATCATACCAGTTATTTTTATCTTTAGAAAGTATGAACATTATAGCACAACTTACTAAAGTTATTTTCAAAACTTAAGCAAAACTGTGGACTTAAAAGAAGCTTTAAGATGATTTTTTAAATAAATCTAATTCAATGTGAATACATGTTATTGAATTTCATTTGTTCATAGCAAAAATGTATAACTTACATCGCCAAAGCATAAAGAAAGGAACTGCTGACATGGAAAAGTCCGGTTACGTTTACGTTCGTGCTACCATAAAAATAATTTATTTATACTTTGCAATAGGCCTAGCTGCAATACAGCAGATTTATCCTCTTTTTACTTTCACGATTGCTGCTTTTTGACTTGTGACATAGGAAATAGTAATGTGACATTACCATTTCCTATGGACATAATTTATTTTAAAAGAAGATTGATTAGAAGTTCTAATTATCAAAATACTCAATCGTAACCATTTGAATGAAACTCATCTGCATTATATTATCAACATTAACTTTATTCAAACAATTACAAAAATGTAATGCATATAAACGTGTGCAAAAACTATATTGTTTACATTGATTGACACCACGAAATTTAACGACTTTAAATGCGTCAACTTTGTGTTTCATCCATGTTTCACTAAGAAAAAAACAATTTATATTTTCTTTAAATCATAACGTCTTTCCTCATGCCTTTTATTATAAATCCATTTCAAACCTTTCAAATATATTAATATTTATATTTTTTATTTCTTTATTTTTTTTTTACAAATTGTGACCCTTTATGTATATCAGAATAAATAATAAATATAGGCGAAAGCTACATTCGGCAGGGGGTGCCGTTCAATTCCTTTTATGATTTTTTCTTGTAGCTTCACGTAACGTATGCATGTCTCCTGTTGCAATCAATTGAGCAATAATAATTGTCTTGCCCATAAACTCACTTTAAAGTTACATTTTCAGAATGTTCATCTTAACAATAGACCCCACCTATTAATTTAAACAGTATAGGGGTTTTTTGTGTGTTTTTTTTTCCAAAAATGATTTTCGATTCCTTCCACTGACAACCTAATTGAATTGTTACTTACATTTGTTTTTTGTTCTTTTTTCAAAGATTTTGAATAAGTTTAACCTTGAAGTAAATGTAGGGCAAACCGTAGCATTGGTTGGTTGCAGTGGGTGTGGTAAAAGTACAACAGTACAGATGATTCAAAGGTTTTATGACCCAAGCCAAGGTATGGTAAGTGGACCTATTGATAACTACTATAACAAGGCACTTAAGCCCGTTTTACACTAGGTAAATAGAAAACGTTAGTTTATGCATATGTATATGCAAAATTCTGTCATATTTTATTCCGCGACAAATTCTAGTTCCTTGAGTATCGCTTTAGCGAAATTAGTATTTTCTATAGCATTTTTTTTTTACTTTTTGTGCAGCCAAAAAATTTCCCATCCAATCAGACCTGATGAAATGAGTTGTCATATGAATCAAAAGGCTCAGCGATATGTATAATAATATATATATAATATTGCAGCTATTTGCTTGTAGTGGAAAGGGTAGCATGATCTTTTATAGCTCGGCAGTGAAAGTAAAAAATGTATATAGCTTGATCTTTTTTGGAGACAGTACATCTTTAACACAGTAAAATATGTATTTTTTATTTATTAATTTTTGCAGGTAAAGTTAGATGGTACCGACATTCGAGAGTTGAATGTTAAATGGTTGCGAGAGAGAATTGGAGTAGTTAGTCAAGAACCTGTGCTTTTTGCTACTTCAATTGCAGAGAACATTCGTTATGGGCGTCTTGACGTTACTGCGGATGAGATTGAAATTGCTGCAATAGAGGCTAACGCACATGAGTTTATATGCTCTCTACCAGATGTAAGGTTTGGTTTAGGGTTTTATTATGGTAAAAAAAAACATTTTTACAAAACCTAAAATTAAATGTAAAATGCCTTTTTACCATTTAGTATTGCATTGCTGTTAAACACTGCTCCACATAAATCAGCAGTTTAAAAATGGTTTTTCAATTTTATGTAAATATATATTTGGGGCAACTTTTTTCTTATTCTCATAGATTGCCTTATTTTTATCATTTCAAATTAATTAATTAAATTTCAGTATATCACCGGGCGGTTTAGAATTAATGTTCTATGCCTGATGTGTTTATTGCGTTTTTTCAAACACACATTCTTTATTTTCCCATAAAAGAAATACATATAAAAGAGATTACATTTGTATGAAATTAAGGATCTACATCTATTGGCAAAAAAAAATATTGTTTAAAAAATACACTTTTTTTCTGCCAGTAAAAAAAAATGCCATAAATATACTATATTCACACTTTTTTGCCTGAATTTTTAGGGTTACAATACATTAGTGGGAGAAAGAGGAGCTTAATTGTCAGGTGGTCAAAAACAGCGAATAGCAATAGCTCGTGCCTTAGTCCGCAACCCTAAAATCAGCTCTTGATACGGAAAGTGAAAGTATTGTACAAGCAGCTTTTGATAAGGTTAGTATATTAAGTAACTAGCTACCCAGGGCGGGTATCAACATTAGTTTAAAGCCTTCTCAGTACACAACACCTGACCCTGACGCCAGTACAGGTATCTCCCTATACTCACCAACTTCTACCCTTTTCAATAACATCCCATACTTTTTTTTAAAACAAATTCTTCCCAGGGCAGATTTCAATTCAAGAGAGGCCTGGTTTAAGTACGTTGTAAACTGTGTAAATGAACAGCTGTCATATATATTATATTGTTATTATATTGGCTTATAATTAAAATATCTAATTTTGATGCTGCAGCCCCCCCCCCCCCCCCCTTCTTTCTTCTCTCACCATCCCATCCACAATCAACAAACCTTACTCCCCTGGACAGTTAAAATGTAGTAACTTTTCCTAGTACAATTCCAATCATTACGCCGGTATTTCCGCCCCTCCTCCCCCCAGATACTGGATGATGTGTTTAAGACAGTAAAAATTATGTTAGCCACCAAATGTAGTACAGTTTCAGTCATGGTGATAGGCCTACATCCCCACCCCAAACTCCCATCCCCTTCCCAGAGATAATTAAAATACTTTAACATTTTCCTGCCACAATCCGGGTCAATTTGATAGTCTACTACCCCTAGCCTAAGCAAAATCCCCACTATCCCTCAACCCCAACTCCCACACCCTATTTCGGTTTATTGGTTTCTGACTCCTGAAGGGTTCTACTATATTTTTAGGCTTTGTTTTTATAGCGTTTGTAAGAAAAAGAGATTATAATGAATATGGAATTTATGTGTATGGTATTCAACCTGTAGGTACAAGCAGGGAGGACAACCATAGTAATAGCTCATCGTCTGTCCACCATACAGAAGGCAGATCTCATTTGTTCACTGAACGATGGCAATATTGTTGAGATGGGCTCCCATGAAGAATTGATGGCCATAGAGTCTGGTATATATAGAACATTGGTTGCTTTAACTATGAGAAAATCAGATGGAAAAGAAACAGAACAAGAATCATCAGAAGAAGGTAAGTGCAAAATTATCGTCTATAGAGATTGAACTACGCCCTCATCATGCCCGCAAAAAAATCCCAGCTCATAAAGCATTCCATTATCGAGCATCAGATCTGCCAATTGGAAGCTGTTATCCATTGTTTTTCCAAGGTTGTTTCTATTTATTTTCTGTACCTATTTCAAAAATCATGTGTTGAAAACATGTCATGTCACTACCCTTTCAATTTATATTTATTTGAGTGCGACAATCTCAAGTAAGTAAAAGCAGTGGCCTAATGCCCATGAGCGCTCACTGGCTAAACCCGGAGCTTGAGGGGCCCCGGAGCTTTATTATTGCGAATATAGTAAAGCAAACAAATAACAGTAAATAGCATTCAATTTAGGAAGGCTAGACATTAAAAACAAAAACAAAGTTCATCTCCGATACTGTAGATCACATACTCCAGGTATACACTACTTGCAATCAAGTTTTTTTATGATAATAAATATCATTTATAATAAAAAAAACTGTATTGTCACTTATTTTTTATTGTATAAGTCTAAACTTATTTGAATGCCTTTGTTTGAACCGTAAAAACGGGCATTAAAATATGTCAAAAAATCATGAAAGAGCATAAAAAAAACAGAGAGATTGGGGGCCTCTCGTGTCCCCTGGCCGAGCATTACGACACTGATACAAGATACAAGTCTACAATTTAGTCCAGCACAAAACCGCTTCGAGAGAACACTCAAAGTACATATTTCTTTTTAATTCTAATTCTAATACAAATATTTGATTTCAAACACGACAACATCAATCAAATGTTTCTTGGTCTTTTCAAACCACCAATCCAGTTTTGTCTTTTTGTGATGTGAATTCTGAAAATACAAGACAGTATGAATGAAGTATAAAAATATACTTTTATAATAGACTTAAATCATAGCAGGTAAGACTAGTATCTACAGTACATCTTAAAAAAGATATCATGTATGCTTCATCTATATGCAGGCACTGTTTTGCCTTAGGAGGAGGCATGTTAACTCTGTCTAACCTAATGCCTTGTAATTACCATGCCTAAGATGAAGATTTTAATAGTAGTAGTTGGTAAATTACAACTTGTAATATCTCGTGAAGTATCAATATTGAAGTCTGGCCTTGTTGGGTGGAGGCAAGAACTATGAGCATCATCATATTGGTCATCACTTTAGAACATATAAATAGAACCGTTTTCAGCAACATCCTTTCAACAATTCCATCTTCATTTGGCTGATCTATTATCACCTGTGTAAAAAATATAAAGGTATAAAATTTAATTTTCCACAAAGTGTATCCAACTAAATGTAGTTTTTAGAACATAATAGGTGCACTATATGGAGACAGACATTGTATCTTTGATCTATTATGCTGTTGCATTCAATTATCTATCGTTTGACTAACATCTTCATTTTTTAATTGTTAATGAATGAAGTCCAGTTGCAATCGGTAGATAACTCTCCAGATTCTAAAAAGTTAAAAATGTAAGATATACTGTATCCCAAGCTCGCCTAAAGTATGAAGAAACATGTATCCTCATGCAATCTTTCCATTGTAGTCCTATTTTTTAATAGAATTTAAAATTTTAATTTAAACTTTGCAAAGAAATTTGGCCTACCCATGCATGTCTCTCCTGCAAACTGTAGACACCTTTTTTCAAGAGATTTAATATCAACTGTTGAAGTAGATGATCAACTATTTCAGATATATATTTTGGGAATGGAAAAAAAGTGTATATGATAATATTTGAGATACAGCTAGCAACGACGTCCAGCAACGGTTGTACTAAGATTCTGAAAAGAAAGAAAATTAATGATTTGAAACTACCTAGAGTAATGGTACCTGGTGAATCTAGCATTGAGATTTTGTTTGGTGTTTGGTGTTTTTTGTATTACAGTAGCTTCATGACCTTTGGCTTGAAGCTGCAAAGTATCAAGGGAGTTTTTTTGATGTGTTATTCCCATTGTTATATTTTTATTCTTCACATATTAAAACCACAATCATTGTGCACATGATAAAGGGACCATAGTATAAAAAAAGCATGTTTACCTTCGAGGCGCAACTGTTTGCTCATTTGGGAATGGAAAAAAGGTGTATATGATAATATTTGGAATACAGCTAGCAAAGACATCCAATAAAAGTTTTACTATGATTCTGAAAAGAAAGAAAATTAATAATTTGAAACTACCTACAGAAATGGTACCTGGTGAATCTAGCATTATAGATTTTTTTTGGTGTTTGGTGTTTTTTGTATTGCAGTAGCTTCATGACCTTTGGCTTGAAGCTGCAAAGTATCAAGGGAGTTTTTTTGATGTGTTATTCCCATTGTTATATTTTTATTCTTCACATATTAAAACCACAATCATTGTGCACATGATAAAGGGACCATAGTATAAAAAAGCATGTTTACCTTCGAGGCGCAACTGTTTGCTCATTTGGGAATGGAAAAAAGGTGTATATGATAATATTTGGAATACAGCTAGCAAAGACATCCAATAAAAGTTTTACTATGATTCTGAAAAGAAAGAAAATTAATAATTTGAAACTACCTACAGAAATGGTACCTGGTGAATCTAGCATTATAGATTTTTGTTGGTGTTTGGTGTTTTTTGTATTACAGTATAGCTTCATGACCTTTGGCTTGAAGCTCCAAAGTATCAAGGGAGTTTTTTTGATGTGTTATTCCCATTGTTATATTTTTATTCTTCACATATTAAAACCACAATCATTGTGCACATGAAAAAGGACCATAGTATAAAAAAGCATGTTTACCTTAACCTGTGAGGAGCAACCCTTTGCTCATTTGGTTGATCATGAATCGCCTGTGTGTGGAGATTTACAAATGTTAATCACAGAAGCCATCACATAGGCTACTATCTAGCATACGAGTGAGACAAAATTGTAGGCAAAGATTTTTTGGTTTTAATAAATGTACTGTATATGTTGTCCTGATCACATACAACGAATCAACCCTCCGTCATCCACTACCTTCATATGCAAATGAGCATAAATATGCAAATTAGCTATAAATGTTTGGGAAATTTAGCTTCTATATAATTGTATACCCTTTATATTGTTTTTATGAACCACGAACAATATTAACAGATCACTAATGACCTTGTGTATATTATTTCATTTGAAAATGACATCAATGACTGACTGAAATGTATAATATGAGTAAGTAAGAGATACAGACTCAGTGTAGTGACAATAATTCGCTGTTGGATTGCAATAAAATAAATAAACATAGTACAGTATACTATGCATACTGTAAAACCTCGAAAAGAAGCCCATCTCGAGAAGTTTCCAAGAGTAGTATGCGCTTCTTTTCGAGATATCAAAGAAACAAGGTGATTTGATCCCAGATAAACTTGTGATGCAGATATAATGAATGATCGATCATACATTTATTTTACAGTTTAAAATGGTATTTTGATCACAAATATGTAAAATTGGCAGTTAATAATAATTTACAGCATTTTTTTTTTCGAAAAGAAGCCCCCTTTTTTTGGTTTGCAAAAGTAATCTCGAAAAGAGGCCCATCTTGAAAAGAAGCCACCCAAGAATACTAAAAAAGGAAGCCTATGGGAGAGGTCAACAACAAGATCAAGAAGGCCACAAAAAACACCAAGGATGAGTGGATCGAACAACAATGTAGTGATATGGAGGAGAATATCCAGAATAACAACACAAAGACAAAAAGTCAAGGATTTCACAGCGACCAAACAAGTGCGGGTCAACACCATACAAGACAAAATGGGAAATGTCTCACAGAGGAACATGAAATCATGAAATGCTGGACTGAGTACTGCTCTTAGCTGTACAACCATAACACCAGAAAAGATCCTGAGGTACTGAATTGTCGTCCTACAGAGGAGGACAACTATCTTTTTCTTTGAGAAGAAGTGGAGGCAGCAATTAAATATCTCAAGAAAGGAAAGTCAGCTGAGCTCAACTACATTTCAGGGGAATTCATCCAAGCTGGAGGCGATCGATGTACTCACAAAGATCTGCAACAAGATCTGGCAGACAGGAGAATTGCCAACCAAGAAAGGCAACCTGCAAATGTGCCAGAACTACTGCACAATCAGCCTTATCAGCCATCCCAGCAAGATTATGCTGAAAATATTGCTAAACAGGTTGAAAATCATTGCCGAAGAGCAGGCAGGATTCAGACCAGGTAGAAGCACCACTGAACAGATCTTTAATCTGAGAATCGTGTGTGAGAAACATCTACAATAGACAGGTTCCATGATTTCTCAAAAAACGGCCTAGAAAACGAATCAAGAAGCATTTTTGGGTAGAAGCTGGGATCCACTTGATTTAGGATATTTCGACCTCGCTGATTACGAATATGGCGGATCCCAAGCGAAATTCGGCCATCATAAGCCCTTAATTTGCATAATTAAAAATGGCGGCCATTTTTTATAATTACCCTATATCTTGAGAACCACTAGTCACAGATAATTAATTTTGGTCTCAAATTGTTTTAAATATATGTTTTTATATTCACTTTAATGACACATTTTCTCAAAAAATGGATGCAAGTCTTATTTCTGACATTTTGACCTTTGACCTTGATTTATCGTGTCTCAGTAACCAATAATCGAAGAGACACGAAATAGGGTTCAAATTGTTCAGAAACTATACATTCATATTTATTATAATGAAATGTTTTTACAAAAACTGGCCGATTCTATAACTATTGACCTTTGAACTATTAGTCAAATATAATAATATAATAATAATATATTAGTAAAAGGTTCATCTGGATCAGTGTATAGTATATTAAATATACTATAATATAACTTTGAAAATTGTGGTCTTATGATTTTTTTTTCTTTTTAATTTGTTTAAAACATGTGTGTTTCTATCCAGTCTAATGGCACATTTTGTACAAGAATGGCCGATAGTATGGTTATTGACCTTGAAACTACAGCATAGGCCTACTGTATACTAAATATAATATAATTGCATAACTATGAAATTATTTATACACAATAATAATTAGTAAAATTATAAAATTCACTGATGTATTATGATTTATATAGATTAAAAAAAAAAAAATTGAACACGCAGGTTACATTTGTTGAAATTTGAAATTTGAAATTACCTGCCATCAATATGATGGAGTATGATTATAGATTTTTTTAAATGTGAACATGTCAGCTACATTTGGAAATTACCTGCCATCAATATGATGGATTATGATTATAGATTTAAAAAAGAATTTGAACACGTAAGCTACATTTGAAAATTATCTGCCATCAATATGATGGATTATGATTATAGATTTAAAAAGAATTGTAACACGTCAGCTACATTTGGAAATTTGGAAATTACCTGCCATCAATATGATGGATTATGATTGTATAGATTTAAAAGAAAATGTGAACACGTAAGCTACATTTGAAAATTACCTGCCACCAATATGATGGATTATGATTATAGATTTAAAACAAATTTGAACACGTCAGCTACATTTGGAAATTTTGAAATTACCTGCCATCAATATGATGGATTATGATTGTATAGGTTTGAAAGAAAATGTGAACACGTAAGCTAAATTTGGAATGAACATGTTAAGGGCATCAGTTTTGATCATTCATGCAAAGGTTTCCGTCATCTTTAGCGTTGTTACAGCGGCATATAAAGCTGTACATGGTAGTTTTGACTTCTTGCACCTACATCTATTGGTTATGCATCGTGTCTTGCGTCCACAATAAATCATCTCTAACGAAGGAGTAGGAATAGCTTCATTTTTCAGAAGCACTGGTTGAAGTTTACCATTAGATAGCTCCCAACCAAGATCTGTTGGTGATGGCAAATTCTGGATTGGCGATACAGCTTTTTTCCATACGAGTGCTTGGGTGAGAGAATGGGTGCAAAGAAGAACAATTTTTAAATATATTCTTTATCCATTTAGTAACGAAATATTAATTGTTTTCATGTTTTACAAATAATATACCACTATACACAGTAAAACATTGCGATTTAATACTTTGTTGAAACTATCACCGTCGATTGAAATAGTATAGTACAGGTACATGTAACGATACATCACTACGACGTGTATATGTTTATATAATTTAAAACAATTTGTGAAAACCACCTCTATTCGGGCAAAATCATAAATTCGATTTAATGGTCAATAAATATTAAAGTATCTAACTCAACTTAATTAGTAGGCATAATGGTTTTCAATTGTTTCTTAGAGCCAATTCATACTTAAGTTGGTTCCTACCCTACCCTCCAAAGTTGTTCTGCGTTTAGTTAGGGCATGTGATGTAAAAACATAGATAAACTCACATTATTTTTGCCCGTTGAGTAAATGTATAGTTTTTCTTTACAACAAACAAACTTGACGGGTTGTTTGTTGGTATATATTTACTCCATTGTGTTGGTTCAGAGAATGTTTTTCTTACGCACCTGCCTTTCTTGTATTTTGACTCCAAATTTGTTGACTAACTTTATCCTGAATACCACACTTTAAAATTAGGATTTATAAGTACTTTCAGAAGGAGAAACACATAAAAACAAATAAATAAATCATTTAAATTGATGATTTTTAACAGACATGTTTCTTTGTATACTCATAGAGATAACTCCTCGAGCTCCCCCCATGCTCAATGTTTTTGTTTCTATGAAGCGCCAAAAGAGCAACATATAGTACAAGTATAAAAACAGAAAGAAAACGAAACCAAAAAACTTATTATCATGATTTTTAAATTAAAATTTATTTGCCAGTATTTCTTTCTTCGTACTTGCATGATATACTATTATTATTACAATTTTAATTTTACATTGTTCCATCCACACTGTAGATGGACTCCACAGAGTTTTCAGCCCTCTATATAATTTTTGCTCTTTTGACGTTCCATAGAAACAAAAACATTGAACAGAGGGGTAGACCTACTGTACTCTGTAGGCTAGTCGCAAATCGAAATTCGCAAACAGTTTGTGTGCGAGAAAAACGTCTGTAAAATCATCAATTTAAAATTGTATTTGTTACTTTTTATGTGATTCTTTTTCATAAAAGTGCCAATTCTAAGGTGTGGTATTCAGAATAAATGTTGGAAGTTAAAATACAAGGCAGGTGCGAAAGATAAATATTTGTAATCTTAGGTCTTGGGTCTTAGCTTTCGTGATCTTAGGTCTTAGGGGGTCTTAGCGTTCGTGGTCTTAGGTTTCGTGACACCCTGTCCAGAATAGCACAAACAACAGCAGCACTGGCAAAATTAAAAGCATAGGGTTTGCCACAAAAATTGTAATAAATGGATTATTAGTTTAGGAGATACCGTGAAAATATAGGTTTTATAGCTAATTTGCATATTTATGCTCATTTGCATATGAAGCCGGTTGATGACGGAGGGTTGATTTGTTTTATGTGGTCAAGACAAAACATATACATTCATTAAAACCGAAAAATCTTTGCCTACAATTTTGTTCCAGTTCACCATATTTTTTAGCTAGATACAGTAGCCTACACAGTGCTTATATTAATTTAAATGTATTATGCATACCTATTCAAAAGCCAAGTCAAAGTGAAAAGTACCTATCTATTAAAGACGCTTTCCCTGTAATTGTTGACCTTTTGTAAAAATAATACTTTAAAAACATTTAAAACATTAAACCTGGTCAAAAACAATGTGCCTAAATGTAGTTTGCGTCTATATGCGCACCTAAACATAGGCTAGTTTGTAGGCTCGAAGAACAGCGGGAACAAAAGAAAATTGTATGCTAGTTCAGTTCTTCCATTTTTTTTTGTTCATGATCGCACCAAAAGTGGTTGCAGAAGCAAAATGAAAATATCCAGTATTTAGACTTATTTTTCAAATTTGTTACCGTTTATGAGAAAAAGAATTGCAATTATAAGCCAATGTATTGTTTATTTTTACAAAAAAACAAGTAACTTACAGGATGTTGTCGTGTTTCATTTGGTAAGTGGGCTGGTTCACCTGATGACAAGATAAGACAAAAGACATTCGTAAAAGACATTAATGATGAAAGACTCTAAAAAAACATTTCCAGTATAACCTCAGAATAAATTGTATGTAAGCTGGAAAGATGCACACCAGTTCACTACTAATTGGGACTAGCTAGTTACTTTTCCTTCCATTGGGACGAATGTACCAAAATGATTCAACTGGTAGTTATTTGCTCAAATGTAACTTTAAAATAGTAGGGCTAAAAAAAGAAACCAGAACACCGTGGTAATCACCTATTCTTCCGAATGGATGGTATGATTTAGTATATAGAATTTAATATTATTTTACATTACAATTCATCTAACCTGATTGTTCCATTTTTGTAAGGATATTAGTAGATTCAAAACGAACTGTTAATTTTGTTTGTGCGTAAATTTCTAAACACTCCGCAACTGCATGGGTTCATTTGACAATTGACCTCTTAGTTACGTTAAGTTACGGGCCCTCTATAACTATTACAGGCCCTCTATAATTGTAAATTATTTATACACAAACAAACTTACGCAACAGGTACAATAAACAATCATTCACAATTGTCAAATGTTACTGTTAAAAAGCGTAATAAAAGATGTTATTATAGAATATTCAACTAGAAAAAGTTTTTATTAATGTACATGAAATCAGATAGAGAGAGTTGTGAGTATATCATACTACCTCACTTTCTATAATGATGCTGTTACTTACGTTACTTTATGTATTTGTAAAATACATTTTTTCCCTAGGAAATTTTTTTCTTTGAATAGTTCTGTAACTACATTTGAACTGTAACCCATCTAACCTAAGTTTTGTATATTTCAACAATACAACTTTTCAAACTAAAAGTATAAAGTATTTGATATAACAACAGTAAGATGTTAAGGCTTGCAAAAAGAAGACCAAAGTGCATGGTTTCAAATGTGTCTGAGGCAGAGAGTAGAATATATGAGAATTATCCTAACGGATATAGTTGTCCTTGGGGATAGTTGTCCTATAGGTAGTTGTCCTAGGGGTAGTTGTCCTAGGTGGTAGTTGTCCTAGGTGGTAGTTGTCTTAGGGGGTAGTTGTCTTAGTGGGCAGTTGTCCTAGGGGTACTTGTCCTAAGAGTAGTTGTCCTAGGTGTAGTTGTCCTGGGGGGGTAGTTGTCTTAGGGGGTAGTTGTTCTAGGGAGTAGTTGTCCTAGGTGGTAGTTGTCCTAGGGGTAGTTGTCCTAAGAGGTAGTTGTCCTAAGAGGTAGTTGTCCTAAGAGGTAGTTATCTGGGAGAAGTTGTCCTGAGTGGTAGTTGTTCTGGGGGTAGTTGTCTGGGAGGAAGTTGTCCCGGGGATAGTTGCCTTGGGAGTAGTTGTCTTAGGGTGGTAGTTGTCTGGGTGGTAATTGCTGTCAATGGGAGGGGAGCGTGGTATTTTTCCTAGGGAGTAGTTGTTCTAAGGGTTAGTTGTCCTTGGGAGGAGGGTGTAGTTATCCGGTGGTAATTGTCCAAGGAGAGTAATTGTCCTAGGGGATAGTTTTCTGGGTGGTAATGCCCAGGGGATAGTTATCTGGATACGAATATTGAATAGTCCTGGGCCCCTCTACAATAAAAACAATCAAAAAACCACCCTGTTCTATGCCAGAAATCTTACCTATTTGACATGTAGTTACTGTACTATTTCTAATACTATTTTTAAACTATCACCCACCAGGTACGATAAACAATTTCAATCACGATTGTCATATTCTTTTACAGGTTCTGTTTTCAAAAATAAATGATGCATATACGCATTCTAACTCTATTTATTATAGTTATTCAACTAAAAAAAAAGTTGATTGTTCCTAATACACCTACCGTAATGAACTATAATAGGAAAACAGGATGGGAAAGTATCCACAGATGCCATATTACTTTCCTTTCTGCTGCTGTTATTTTACTTTATATTTATTTCATCATTTTTTTCTAGACTAACAATTTTCTTTCAATACTGTAGTTCTGTATTATAACATACAATAATAATAATAATTTATTGGAAACTTCACTTTTACAACAGTGGCACACTTTGATGGTAAAGGTGTGGCAAAATAATAACTTAAAATAAAACAAAATAAATGTTGTGTGAAATACAGCATACACGAATAAATAAATTTGTTTTACTTAAAAATGAATCAAAATAAATGTAAAAATAATAGAATGTAGTAACAAATACAAACATAAGTCTTACATTAACAAAAATATAACAAAAAAAAAATTTAAAAAAAATAAAAATAAATAAAAATGTTTAGATACACAAAATAAATAGAAATAAACTCTAACTGGCCGAATTTTTGTGTGTTTTAACAATAAAATAACTTTTCAAACTGAGAGTATAAAATACTATATTATTAACATAACTATAAAAATAACATTCTGACTATTTAGTGCTTGCTTTCAAATAGTCTGTTCTTATTTTATGTGTATATACCATTCTTATAGTTGTAAGTGTTTGACGGCCTTGTTCATGTCAGCCTTTGCTGCCTTGAAGCACCCTTTTATTAAACAAAGTTTAATAATAAAAAAATTAAATAAATTTTCAACTACCTACTATTGAGTCAAACAGACAGTATTCACGCTTGTATTTCTGAAAATGTGTTTAGGACTTCATAAAACTAAAAAAATCCTAATATTCATAAAGGTTGTATACAACATATTGAAAGTTGAAATACACAATAGTTACATAAAGAAAACATAAAAGAGTCAAGTTATTTGTATTAATCTAAAGGAATTACAAATTATTACACATTTTGGTGATGGTGTAACAAATACAAAATTTTATAACTGATTGCATTGAACATTTTTGGATGGTAATACAGACCAAACATAATGTTCAGTATTATTATCTAAATAAGATTGATCGTAAAGTAGATCAAAGCATGCCAGAATTGTCAACATCTATAAAAAATACTGAATGAAATATGTCTTCAAATTACAACTATACTACTTGTGTCTGCAGTGTTTATAAACCGATGCCAATTAGGGCCTGGCCTACACAAAAAAATTGATAATCACATTGGATCGATTAGAAACTTTACTGTACTTACTTTATACTTCACACTTTGTTGTTGGACTTCATGTTTAATTGTTGTTTGTATACATCATGCTTAGAGCGGCTCTCTGACAAACTCTCCATGGTGTGAAAAAGTGTTTTTATGTGATAACCTGAAACTTCAGTACCTTGAATTGACTCAATCATTTGCTTTTAACCTCACAATTGACTATGACTGAACATCAAACTTCACCACAATACATGGTACTGGTGTTGATAACATATAGGTTGGCCCTCTATAGTATGATTATGATATTTCAATTCTATATAAACAGGCAAAGAATAAATTCTAAACCACCTGATGATAAGATACCAACAATTAAATCATTTATATATATTTATAATAATTCTAGGTTTTATCTTTCTTTACTTCATTGCAGTTTTTCATTCAAAAGAATTTATAACTAAAATATAATCTCTATTAAAAAATGAGAAATATCGAAACAATTGAAAAACTTGAAAGTTGATACATTTTTATTTTACCCAAAATTTAAATGGGATTCATTTAAAATTTTAAATTAGATGATTTACATTTAAAATTAAATTTAAAGAGGAAACCCTTAAAAAAGCTGAATTAATAAAACAAATTAAAAATAGGATTAATGAATTAATGTTGATAATGATACTGTTTAATTATTACTTAAATACCAATATTGTATCATGAACAATGTTCAAAAGAAAAAGCATAGCGTTTCACATAATATAATTGATAATAAATGTAATAGGTGAAAAATATAGGGAATTCAGGAAAAAATATAAAAGTAACTATACATACTATGTTCAATACAACTAAAATGTTTTTTCTAAAACTTTTTCACGATTGTTGGAAAGAAAGAAGGAAAGAAAGAAACAAAGAATAAAAATCATGTCACCTATAATTGTTCATTTAACTTAATTTTTTATTTTTGTTTTTATGTTTTTTATGTTTTTTTAAAATTTGATTGTCGAAATTAATTTAAAAAAATTTAATATGCAAATAATGATGACTTAATCAACTTTTGTTCTCTTAATTTCATAATAAATCATACATATGACATACACTTGATGAAATGAAAAATGTTTGCAAAAAAACATGTTTGTGCACAAAACAAAATATATTACTAATGTTTTCATATTTTTATGTAATACCTAATAAACTAAACAAATATATGGCAATAAGTTTCTAGAGAATACTCACATTAAACGACTTTATTTAAAAGTTTTCTCATCTAAACGTAGCACACCACTTAAACCACAAACAGAAAAATATCTTTCTTTACTCATCACATATTTGTATTATTTATGTGATGTACTAGTATACCGGGGTAACCCCCTACTTGTCTTGAAAGATGTACCAGGTTCTTTAAAGTGCACATGAGCTAGATGTGTACCTATGGTTTGTAGTCCTTATCCGAGAAGACTCGTCCTTTCACCAGAACCATAGAGCGAGTGAGTCTTGAACTCTTGACTATGTTATGGCTACGTAATTACGGTTTCACTCGGCCACTCACTCACTCGCATACCATTGCAATGAGCTTCAGTTAAATGTTTATTTTATTGTATATTATTTTTACAGAAGAGATAGATCTGAATGGCAATGATGAAGTGCTTACACCTGTGATGAAACGAAAGTTGTCACGAGATGTAAAAGGATCCGTCAAAGGACGATTAAAGCGTATGGTTTCAAATGTGTCTGAGGCAGACAGTAAAATATCAGAGGAATTAACAGTAAGTTCAGCTAATATGTTATTGTTTTTGTGGATTGTATGCACATTGATACTGTACATAGAATGGACCTGGTTACATTACCCCAACTGTTGATATAATTTCAGTCATTAAGCCTACCCTCTTATAAGGAAATGTAAATGTGTGGGAATATCCTGTATCTCGCATCCCAACTGGAGTGAAATGCCTACATCAGCTGTGGCATAATAATACAGCAAGAGCAATACAGGGTGGCAATTGTTTCATATTTATGCTTGGGTTGCCACGGTGGCTGTCAAAAAGGTCCTGGAACTATAACAGGATTTGAACCTTGGATTGGTAACCAAGTTCATCTTCATCGTTGAGTTCCCACAATCATCATGTTGATTATCACGGAACTAGTCGTTGTGGTGGCAGTATTCAAAGCTGGTTTTGGGTTTAGTTTTGATTGTTTGCCGGATTATTTCTATTTATAATATAATTCTTAGTTCTCAACATGTGAAAAAATGGTTTCAAATTTGCTAATGTGTTAATCTTAATCTAAAATATCTTTACCTTTTTTTAACCTTTTATCAGTTTTCAAAAGTTCAAATGAACGCATCATCTTAGGCAACTCAAAAGTCTTCTAATAACAATCCTTATCTTACAGAAAACTGAGGAGGATAGTCTTCTTGAGAGTTTCAGCATTAGTAGAACAATGCAATTGAACTCACCAGAGTACCATTGGATCGTTATTGGTTGTATTGCTGCTGCTATCAATGGAGCGTCACAACCAGCGTTTGCTATTATATTTAGTCGCATACTTGAGGTTAGTATTAGCCCTCCTCAGTGAGGTTTCTAATTTTTTTATATATAGATATGATAATAATATTTATTTAACCATCATAAAATGTGTTACGAATTTTAGTCATTTAGTCGACATTGTTGACTTATCGTGTTTGGAAATCAAGTTGTTGTGTGCGCCGTCTACTCTGGGTTGGAGCACTGGCTTTTTAATGGCCTCATGAAATATTCTCACCATCCAACTAATAAACATTCATTATTTGTATATCATATAATGTTTATTTGTCTTTAAGGCTTTTTCATTTCCTGATGATGAGTTGAAAAGAAGATCAAGGATTTATTGTGGAATGTTTGCCTTGATTGGTGTTGTCTTGTTTGTAGCTAATTTGATCCAGGTATAATATTTTAATAACATTTTGTCCTTTTCTTGTTCGTTTTTTTTTTTTTTACCTTATTTAATGAAGGTGATCCATCCAGCAATTGCTGATCATTAGGGACCCTCAGAGGTTCACATGACCAACATATACACAAGATGCTTGACATAAACAAGGTCTTATTACAAGTCTTTGGGAGTGGAGTTGTAATTTTGTCCTTAGAAAAAATCCTGACATGTGACGGGACCCTTGGAGTGGCAGCCAAGCATCATAACCACCAAGCCACAACTCCACTTCCAATAAGATGAAATCCGTTAGAGATGTATTGTCCCCCAAAAATATGAATAAGTAGAAAAATGACAAAATAAATTGTTAAATTCAGCTGGAAACTCATTGGCTTGCAGCTAATTTGACTATTTTTTGCTTTAAATAAGAGTTTTTTCAGGTATAACAATTTTTGGTTAACTAGTATATCACATTTATTAAAATGGCATATTAAACAGAAAGGGACAATACATTCTTAAACAAATTGTATTCTTTATAAATTTATTAAAAGCGGACATTAATTAAGATGATTTTGTTGCTAAGCATCTCTAAGTTTTTGATGCTATGCACTGTCTTAACATGAGACCTCACAACATGTATAGTATGCTGTCCATAGACAGCAAAGAAACATACATTATTGAGCTTATGTCAGCACATAAATGCAAGTCGAACAACTTGTTGACAAGTGCTCCGAGCAACTGAACGCAACTGACTGCAATTCATACTAATCATTTCCATGTTACTATGCGCTTGCACATGCAGTACTGGTTCCTATAGAACTACAAATCGTGTTGTATGTGCAGTATGGTATTAACCATGATTAGTTACAATTGGTTACAATGTTGACATGAAAGCGCTCACACATTAGTTCATTTAAATTCTGTTCAGTTCCATCACTGGCTTGCTTGCAACTATAGTTCCTTTCAGTTGAGTTCTTCCATATTAAACATACTGTACACCCGCTTAAAAGCATAAGGCGGACTATATCCAACAGATGAATTAATGAACGAACCTTGATTTTTTAACAGGGAGCAGCTTTTGGTAAATCAGGAGAAGAACTTACAAAAAGAGCCCGTAGTATGTCTTTCAAGGCCATGTTGAGACAGGTAACAATCCGCAAAACTAATGCAGCTCTCGGGGCACTATCAAAATTAATATAGGTAGTGATATGCCCAAATATAGTAGTTATCGGACATCATCCTGTCAATGTATGGGCACATCACATTTTTTTGTCACATAAAGTTTTATATTTTAGACATAGCCTAATGTAGATCTTGGGGCCCCATAAAAATAAATTAAGCAAATACTTGGCAAAATAAATGGAGTAACAGAAGGTGTGCTATTTATTATTTTGATCCATATTGAAAACAAAGATATTGTAATAAAATTTGTGAAATCTATTATATTGTTTTCTGAAAATCAATAGGCATTGCCTTTAAGCCCAACAATTCAGGATGATATAATTGGGAAGGTAAAAATAGTACATTGACATAACACTGTACTTACTATGGTCTAATGGTAGGCCGTCTAGATTTACATTTGAGATTCTTATAAGAATATTTTTACTCTTATTTTAAGTCTCATTAGAAAGCGATTTCTTATAACTCAACATGTTTATTTTCAAGGATATTACCTGGTTTGATGATCAGAGAAATGGTACTGGTGCATTAACATCAAGACTTGCTACCCAAGCAGCTAATATACAAGGAGTAAGATATATTATTATGTGTTATATATTACTAGCATTTCAATATGATCTCTAGATGGCTTGTTAAAATGATTAGACTTTGTCATCTGACTTGAAAACAAAATGGACATTGTAAGTGTTAATATAACTGTAAAATATGAAACATGAAACAATACTAAAATTTATTTTCAACTTTTATTATTATTATATATAACTATAATTATTATTATTTCTCATTTTTTTTAGTTTTAGTAATTTCGAATAATTCATTTTGTTTATTTTATTTTTTGAACATACACCTTTAAATTGGTGGCACTCATGGAAAAAAAATGAAAAGGAAAATAATAGAGATAGAAATGAAACACTGTACAAAAGCATAAGGAAAGCCTTATAATACCAAAATTAAAACTAACAAATTAATTGAAACTTAAATTTTATTTGCAATACAGATGTTGTATACATTGGTCTGTTTAATTTTTTACCTTTTCCCAAGCTATCTTCGTATAAGATTTGAAGATATCAAATTAGTGTTTTTATTACGAAAACTTTGATGTATTTAGGCAACTGGAGTAAGACTTGGGACCGTATTTCAGTCAGTTTTTAACATGGGAGCAGCTTTGATAATTTCATTCATTTATGGCTGGCAGCTTACTCTGTTGGTGTTAGCTCTCTTGCCTCTTATTGTCGTTGCTGGTGCAATACAGTGGAAAGTTGTGCAAGGAAATTCAGTAGCTAACAAGGTAGCATACGAAGGTGCTGGCAAGGTACAGTAGATCCATATAACATAGCCTATAATTAAAACGTGAACTTGATTGGTTGAAACGGCATCACATGACTAGCTGCTCCGAGGGCTGTAGTTGCTATAGTTCTTCGAGCAGTGTTATTTTGACTAAGTAATTTTCATTTAATTTTCGTCATGCGGATGAACAATTGTTTTTATTTTCATCAAAATTGGGTGATGGAAAGTTAATTTTTTTATGACCTTGGTTTTAGTATTTGAAAATATAATTAAAATTATTTTGTTGTTCAGAGACTGTATGGAGCCCAGCGTAATGATGGGCTGGCCTATATCATTTGTTTTGCTATTTTGAGGCCATAGGTCCATTTAACCCACAAATAGCTTACAGTGAACTATGCATACAGTAATCTCAAATGTTGTAAAACTGTATATATTTGGTTGTATCTTTATGTTATAGGTTTCGAGTGAAGCCATTGACAATGTAAGAACCATTGCATCATTGGCACGTGAAGATACATTCTTTGACAAGTACTCGGATTACCTAGAGGAACCGCACAAGTAAGATTTTCAATTTGTTGCAATCAAAAGAACCATATTCAATTTCAAGTCTATCTTATTTTTGGAATCTCTGGTCCATTGAATGTAAAAATTACAAATAAATTAATAAAAAAAAAAACAAAAAAATATACTAATTACTACTATTAATGAGACTAAGGATAGTCAGTTAGTTAGACTGTGTATAAAACTGCCTATCTTTATTTAGACAAAATCTTCTTAAATGCACACTACTTCTTTGAAAAGTTCTTTGCAAGCACCCATAATCTCCTCCAATCCCCACTTGCTTCATTGACATCTGCTGGAAATATGCCTTTTCGATAAAAGTTGGATTAATCCTTTGCTCTATTGGAAAATCCACTTGAATGCCTCTCTCTTTTGAAAAACCTGTTGAAACTCTTTCTCTTTGTTTAACACGAATTATCCACTGGACAACCTTTCTCTTTTACCATTGAAAAGTCCACTCAGAAGCCCTCCTTTTGGTTCATTGAGTAAGTTCTGCTGGAAAACAGTCTTTTGCTTTTTTCGGTAAAGGTTAGCTTAATCTGTTGCTCCATTAAAAAATCGACTCAAAAGTTATGTATTATCTTTCAGATCAAGCCTAGCAAAGGGCCTGATTGGTGGTTGTGCCTTTGGATTCAGTCAGTGTGTTATATTCTTTATCTATGCAGCAACATTTCTTGTTGTCAGAGACAAGATGGAATTTGAAGATATATTTTTGTAAGTTGCAATAAATTTTAACATTCTATATAAAAAACAGTTGTAAATGTATGAAATTATTATACAATTTGTGGGTAGAAGTTTATACCTAGCCAAAATGGCCATATTCTCAGACGTTTTTGTTGCCTGGCTTGCAAATATAGGAATGATTTATTTTATAGTCTATTGTCACTGCTACTTAGATGCCACCTTTCCAATGACCATTACAGTATAATCCGCACACAAATCAATATATTCATTAGAAGTATACTTTTTAAATTTTTTGAATAACTATTGTTATTGTTTACACCACCAGAGTTTTTTCAGCCATTGTGTTTGGAGGGTTTGCGTTAGGCCGGGTGTCTTCTCTAGCTCCAGATTATTCTAAAGCCAAGATAGCTACAGCTCAAATGTTCCAACTCATTGACAAAGTGCCAGACATTGACTCATATAGTACTACTGGAAAAATATTGGTAATTTTAAGCGACTTTTCACAACTCTCTTCTTTGGTCTGCTGTGCCACCCTCTGCCTCCTACCTAAAACAGAATAGTACTATTGCCTTACTCTAGCCAACCTCTATCTCAGATTTAGTTTAGAGGTAATCTTTTACTTTTAAAGCTAAGATATTCTGTACAGTTGGAGGAAAGTTGGAGATAAGACTATATTTTTAACAAATATGGTTCACAAAATCTTTATTTATCAGACAGTATAGAATCAAAATGTTATTAGTAGTAGATGGCGCTGGATTGTATAGTGTCGTTTGTACACTGTACTTTCAGGGTTCATTACATCATAAGTTCATTGGCACATAAACGTAAATGTCCACTTACGGTAATCTAAATTTGCTTTTATTATCATAAAAAATCTGATGCCTTTATTTTTTTATTATAATAGGAAAACTTTAAACCTCAAGTTCGTTTCCGCAATGTAAAATTCAACTATCCATCAAGACCAGATATCCAGGTTCTTCGGAACCTGTCAGTGGATGTCAGTGAAGGAGAGATGTTGGCACTGGTTGGCAGCAGTGGATGTGGTAAAAGTACTGCCATCCAGTTATTGGAAAGATTCTATGATACTCGATCTGGAGAAATTGTAAGTATTTATTCATTTAAAACAACAGAGTGGCAGATTTAAATCTGCATAATTATCTGATACAAACACAATTATTGTAAGGACATTTTTTTATGTTGCGTAGGTTGCATTACATTGCGTCGCTAGTGGGAACCAAGCTTTAGTAAATCAGTAAATAAAAAATATTTCAGAGCAAGGCAAAACATCTGCCAATTACTTACTTTCTGGCATAAAGCTACTCAACAGTAATTATACAATAATCATCTGATAAAAAACAAGTCAAAAAGTTAAAGCAAAACAAACTTTATAAGACTCTTAATCATGTCTTTCAATTCTTTTAGCTTCTAGACAACTTTGAGATAAAATTATTGAATGTCAAATGGTTGCGGTCTCAAATTGGTCTTGTGTCTCAAGAACCAACCTTGTTTGATTTGACGATTGCTGAAAACATTGCTTATGGTGATAATGGCCGACAAGTCAGTTTGGATGAGATTATGGACGCGGCGCAACAAGCCAATATTCACAAGTTTATAACGTCACTTCCAGAGGTACATCATATAATGATTACTAATACTAGCAATGCACCTTATTTTTTTCTTTTATTTTATGTATTTAGGCACATGTGGCCAAGGATTACCAATAGTAAATTAGTCACTGTCCTATTAGATAGGCGGTAATCAATTCAAATTTCTTTCACCTATCTTAAATTGTATCTAGATTTAGCCGTTTTTGGAAAAAGATGATGTAGTCTATGAGAAGGATCTTTGAGTTTCTGGAAGTATCGTAGCACAGTCTAGTTTGGCGTTCACATGCATAGGCACAGTACACTGTGTTGTAACTGGGAAACATGATTCTATAATTGCCCTTACTTTCATTTTTAACTGTAGGGCTATGATACAAGAGTTGGAGATAAGGGCACCCAGTTGTCTGGAGGTCAGAAACAACGAGTAGCCATTGCACGGGCTCTGGTACGCAATCCCAAGATTCTTTTATTAGATGAAGCGACATCAGCATTAGATACAGAAAGTGAAATGGTAATAGTGCATTTACTGTACATGTACAGTATTTCTGATAGACATCATTTATTATTGTATTCAATTATTCTGAGATAGGCAGACACAACGCAAAACAACTTTTGTGGAAATAATGGCATCTTGGTTACGCTTAACCTACAGTAGCTGTCTTGGATATTTTCAATTCAATTCAATTCAACTTAACATTTATTTCTTCCTTCAAGAAAATGAGGTAAACATAACAAATTCCAGAAAAAAAATATAACAAGTCAATTGATGATAAAAAAAATAAAGTATACAGATATCAATAAAAGGAAGTAGGCAGTGCCCAAGAAGATACAAATCTTGTGGCGGGCCAGCCTATTTACAGACACAGGTAATACGGACAAAAATACCAAAAAAATAGGATTCAAAATACAGGACGTAAGGACAGGGACATAACATGATAGATGATAGATATGAGAACATTATAATACTTACAATTTATGACATTGTTTTTGTTAGAATAAAAAACAAACAGTTTTTTTTCCCAACACAACATGCCTAAACTCAAACTGCTTCATAGAGACACTTTTTTTTAACTCACTCCCTCTCGTGAATCATGCACTCTTGCAGTATACAACGTAAAAATATCTCAAAATAATTATATACCTTTATGTTGTCATAATGTGGAATAATTGTACATCGTTACAATTATGTGTAACTTTCTGGCAGGAATTATGTTGAATTTTAATATCAACTTTTGTTAGGTTGTACAAGATGCTCTGGATAAAGCTAAGAAAGGTAGAACATGTATAGCCATAGCGCACAGACTGTCCACAATACAGGATGCAGACAAGATAGTGGTAATCAAGGCTGGCCATGTCTCAGAATCTGGTACTCACCAAGAACTCTTAGAGCAACAGGAATTCTACCATATGCTTTTTACAGCACAGGATCTGCAACACTGAATGGAATTGGATGGTTACTTTAATTAATGTGTTTCTGCTGAAAATTTAACAGGTTTTAGTTAAAGACCATGTTGCAGATTATTTTTTACTAAAAATAAACCAATTGTTTGTATCAGTTGTCTGTGGTTGGTTGTGTAATGACATCATTATTATCCATAGAGACACATCCACATCAACCATGGAAACTGTTTTTTTACAATTCAATACAATCAGTTTGGTTTTTAAAACCATTGTTTTTATTACTAGGGCTATTTCTCCCAGACAAAAAAAGCTAGTAAAAACAGTCCTTACACTCCATATGAACTTATTTATGACATTAATTTTTACCATTTTTTGGTGATCAGTTAGGGGAAAGTTGGCCAACAGACAAAAGGAATGGAGAAACCTGGTACAAAGAGTAAGCAAGGCAGCCCAGGCGGAGAAATCAGAAGATTACTCGGCGAAGAGGCACTACATAAATAAATAATAGTTAGGGGAAAAATGGCAAAATCAGCACTGATCATTAAGGTATTATAGGAATTTTGGAGTTGTCTAAACAATGGAGACTATCTTGCATCTTGGGACCTCTAAAGGTTGGGTATTCATATTATCACATTGAACATTCCTATATTATACAAATGATTACAATGACTAAAGAATTTTTCAGCTGAAAAAATAACCACATAAACACCTAGAAAGTAGGAAGCCTTTTGCCATTTTTCTCGGACTTTCATAATTTTGGATATCTCTTTGCAATATCTAATTTTTATGAGAAGGTTTAGCTCTATTTAAACTCATTCCTGAGATTATTATTTAAACTTTTTCCGTCAATTTAATTATCATTCCAATACCTTAATCCTTACGCAGAATAACTTTGATAGATTATAGATGGTGTGTTAAATTAGGTGGTGTTTCTAAGAGTTAGCAGTAGAATAATATTGCAAATATACATATTTTATTTTAAAATAAAGTTATTAATATTTTATAAAATTGTATATATATGATATATATTTATAATATAAACTAACCGAAGGTTTGTACATTTTTATCGTATTTTTATATATAGTTTTTATTAATTTGGGTTTTAATTAAGTGAAAAACTTAACTTTTATTTATAAAATCATACCAGTTATTTTTATCTTTAGAAAGTATGAACATTATAGCACAACTTACTAAAGTTATTTTCAAAACTTAAGCAAAACTGTGGACTTAAAAGAAGCTTTAAGATGATTTTTTAAATAAATCTAATTCAATGTGAATACATGTTATTGAATTTCATTTGTTCATAGCAAAAATGTATAACTTACATCGCCAAAGCATAAAGAAAGGAACTGCTGACATGGAAAAGTCCGGTTACGTTTACGTTCGTGCTACCATAAAAATAATTTATTTATACTTTGCAATAGGCCTAGCTGCAATACAGCAGATTTATCCTCTTTTTACTTTCACGATTGCTGCTTTTTGACTTGTGACATAGGAAATAGTAATGTGACATTACCATTTCCTATGGACATAATTTATTTTAAAAGAAGATTTATTAGAAGTTCTAACTTATCGAAATACTCAATCGTAACCATTTGAATGAAACTCATCTGCATTATATTATCAACATTAACTTTATTCAAACAATTACAAAAATGTTATGCATATAAACGTGTGCAAAAACTATATTGTTTACATTGATTGACACCACGAAATTTAACGACTTTAAATGCGTCAACTTTGTGTTTCATCCATGTTTCACTAAGAAAAAAACAATTTATATTTTCTTTAAATCATAACGTCTTTCCTCATGCCTTTTATTATAAATCCATTTCAAACCTTTCAAATATATTAATATTTATATTTTTTATTTCTTTATTTTTTTTTTACAAATTGTGACCCTTTATGTATATCAGAATAAATAATAAATATAGGCGAAAGCTACATTCGGCAGGGGGTGCCGTTCAATTCCTTTTATGATTTTTTCTTGTAGCTTCACGTAACGTATGCATGTCTCCTGTTGCAATCAATTGAGCAATAATAATTGCCCATAAACTCACTTTAAAGTTACATTTTCAGAATGTTCATCTTAACAATAGACCCCACCTATTAATTTAAACAGTATAGGGGTTTTTTGTGTGTTTTTTTTTCCAAAAATGATTTTCGATTCCTTCCACTGACAACCTAATTGAATTGTTACTTACATTTGTTTTTTGTTCTTTTTTCAAAGATTTTGAATAAGTTTAACCTTGAAGTAAATGTAGGGCAAACCGTAGCATTGGTTGGTTGCAGTGGGTGTGGTAAAAGTACAACAGTACAGATGATTCAAAGGTTTTATGACCCTAGCCAAGGTATGGTAAGTGGACCTATTGATAACTACTATAACAAGGCACTTAAGCCCGTTTTACACTAGGTAAATAGAAAACGTTAGTTTATGCATATGTATATGCAAAATTCTGTCATATTTTATTCCGCGACAAATTCTAGTTCCTTGAGTATCGCTTTAGCGAAATTAGTATTTTCTATAGCATTTTTTTTTTACTTTTTGTGCAGCCAAAAAATTTCCCATCCAATCAGACCTGATGAAATGAGTTGTCATATGAATCAAAAGGCTCAGCGATATGTATAATAATATATATATAATATTGCAGCTATTTGCTTGTAGTGGAAAGGGTAGCATGATCTTTTATAGCTCGGCAGTGAAAGTAAAAAATGTATATAGCTTGATCTTTTTTGGAGACAGTACATCTTTAACACAGTATATAGCTTGATCTTTTTTGGAAACAGTACATCTTTAACACAGTAAAATATGTATTTTTTATTTATTAATTTTTGCAGGTAAAGTTAGATGGTACCGACATTCGAGAGTTGAATGTTAAATGGTTGCGAGAGAGAATTGGAGTAGTTAGTCAAGAACCTGTGCTTTTTGCTACTTCAATTGCAGAGAACATTCGTTATGGGCGTCTTGACGTTACTGCGGATGAGATTGAAATTGCTGCAATAGAGGCTAACGCACATGAGTTTATATGCTCTCTACCAGATGTAAGGTTTGGTTTAGGGTTTTATTATGGTAAAAAAAAACATTTTTACAAAACCTAAAATTAAATGTAAAATGCCTTTTTACCATTTAGTATTGCAATGCTGTTAAACACTGCTCCACATAAATCAGCAGTTTAAAAATGGTTTTTCAATTTTATGTAAATATATATTTGGGGCAACTTTTTCTTATTCTCATAGATTGCCTCATTTTTATCATTTCAAATTAATTAATTAAATTTCAGTATATCACCGGGCGGTTTAGAATTAATGTTCTATGCCTGATGTGTTTATTGCGTTTTTTCAAACACACATTCTTTATTTTCGCATAAAAGAAATACATATAAAAGAGATTACATTTGTATGAAATTAAGGATCTACATCTATTGGCAAAAAAAAATTTTTTTTTTTTTTAAATACACTTTTTTTCTGCCAGTTAAAAAAAATGCCATAAATATACTATATTCACACTTTTTTGCCTGAATTTTTAGGGTTACAATACATTAGTGGGAAAAAGAGGAGCTCAATTGTCAGGTGGTCAAAAACAGCGAATAGCAATAGCTTGTGCCTTGGTCCGCAACCCTAAAATCAGCTCTTGATACGGAAAGTGAAAGTATTGTACAAGCAGCTTTTGATAAAGTTAGTATATTAAGTAACTAGCTACCCAGGGCGGGTATCAACATTAGTTTAAAGCCTTCTCAGTACACAACACCTGACGCCAGTACAGGTATCTCCCTATACTCACCAACCTCTACCCTTTTCAATAACACCCCATACTTTTTTTTAAACAAATTCTTCCCAGGGCAGATTTTAATTCAAGAGAGGCCTGGTTTAAGTACGTTTTAAACTGTGTAAATGAACAGCTGTCATATTATATTGGCTGATAATTAAAATATCTAATTTTGATACTGCGGCCCCCCCCCCCTTCTTTCTTCTCTCACCATCCCATCCACAATCAACAAACCTTACTCCCCTGGACAGTTAAAATGTAGTAACTTTTCCTAGTACAATTCCAATCATGTTATACTTCTTTACGCCGGTATTTCCGCCCCTTCTCCCCCCAGATACTGGAAGATGTGTTTAAGACAGTACAACTTATGTTAGCCACCAAATGTAGTACAGTTTCAGTCATGGTGATAGGCCTACATCCCCACCCCAAACTCCCATCCCCTTCCCAGGGATAATTAAAATACTTTAACATTTTCCTGCCACAATCTTGGTCAATTTGATAGCCTACTACCCCTAGCCTAAGCAAAATCCCCACTATCCCTCAACCCCAACTCCCACACCCTATTTCGGTTTATTGGTTTCTGAATTATTAAGAAAACACCCCATTAAGTGGACGCTTGACTCCTGAAGGGTTCTACTATATTTTTAGGCTTTGTTTTTATAGCGTTTGTAAGAAAAAGAGATTATAATGAATATGGAATTTATGTGTATGATATTCAACCTGTAGGTACAAGCAGGGAGGACAACCATAGTAATAGCTCATCGTCTGTCCACCATACAGAAGGCAGATCTCATTTGTTCACTGAACGATGGCAATATTGTTGAGATGGGCTCCCATGAAGAATTGATGGCCAGAGTCGGGTATATATAGAACATTGGTTGCTTTAACTATGAGAAAATCAGGTGAAAAAGAAACAGAACAAGAATCATCAGAAGAAGGTAAGTGAAAAATTATCGTCTATAGAGATTGAACTACGCCCTCATCATGCCCGTAAAAAAATCTCAGCTCATAAAGCATTCCATTATCGAGCATCAGATCTGCCAATTGGAAGCTGTTATCCATTGTTTTTCCAAGGTTGTTTCTATTGTTTTTCTGTACCTATTTAAAAAATCATGTGTCGAAAACATGTCATGTCACTACCCTTTCAATTTATATTTATTTGAGTCCGACAATCTCAAATAAGTAAGTAAGTAAGTAAAAGCAGTGGCATAACACCCATGAGTGCTCACTGGCTAAACCCGGAGTTTGAGGGACCCCGGAGCTCAATTATTACGAAGATAGTAAAGCAAACAAATAATAGTAATAGTCTAGACTAGACATTAAAAATAAAAACAAAGTTCATCTCCGATACTGTAACACATACTCCAGGTATACACTACTTGCAATCAATCAACAAGTTTTTCTATGATAATAAATATTATTTATAATAAAAAAAAATCATGAAAGAGCATAAAAACAGCAGAGGGATTGGGGCCCCTTGCGTCCCCCTGGCCCAGAGTTACGCCACTGAGGAAAATATTGTAGATATGTAGGGCCATTTACATGTTGACAGCTTGTGTGATATAAGGCATTTAGCAAAGAAGCAACAAACCTTAAAACAATATAAAACAAATATTTCTTTAATGTTTAATATATTTAAGTTTCAAAGTGTAGGCTAAACATAGACAAATCATTTTCAAATTAATATAGATTGTCAGAATGCTCAGTGAACCCTATTTTTCATTTCATTTTCTTAAAGTGTATGTATCATATTTATGATTTATTATGAAAATAGGAGAAAAACATTTGATTACATCATCATTAATTGCATATTAAATTAAAACAAATTAATTTAAAAAATCTAACGAACTATGACATTTTCTTGGACTTGAAATAACAAACTTAACAGTAACAGAATAGTTATGTACTACAGGTATAAATATACAGATATTTACATAATAATGTTGTATAATATACATAGTTTAATTTTATCTTATATGAAATATGAATTAAAAAAAAAATTGTATAAATTAATATTGAAAACAAAAAAGAAACGTAACGCAACATAAGTAACGCACGAGAAGATAAACGAATATAACGATGAGACATAAAACTAGACACAGGAGTAAGAAAAACATTTTTAATATTTTTGTTTTTGTTTTTTTTTATATTCGTATTTTAAAATAATGTATATAATCTGTATATAGGGTATAAATGAATTATAAGTCAAAAAATACTACCGAAAATAATTATATAACATTATTAAATGTATCTCCTACAGTACATTTATTAGTTAAGTGTTCACAATTTTAGATGTTGAGAATCATAGAACAAAAAAAAAATACTAGAAAATTATGAAAAAAGGTGGATAACAGAAAAGAAATATATTAATGTTCTGATTCCAAGAACAGTAACGTTGCTAAAATTAAAAAAAAAAAAATATATATATATATAGTGCTGTTCCGCCGTACCACGCCGAGAGTGTTAAAGAGTCGCTATCCAATCGAGTTCGAACAATACCATGAAAGCCCCAGTGGTCTAATGGTTAGGACATCTGCATATCAAGCAGACGGTCCGAGTTCGAGACTCGGTTGGGGCGACTTTTTCTCATTCTCACAGATTTCCTCATCTTTATCGTTTCAAATTAATTAATTAAATTCCAGTATATCACCGGGCGGTTTAGAATTAATGTTCTTTGCCTGTTGTGTTTATATATAAAAGTATCTCTTCGGAGATCCTGCCTCGTGAATTAAAATACTGAAAGATGAGGGCGTATCAATTTGATCTCTGTTGTGCGTGCGTACAACTGAGGACTAGTGCTGTTCCGCCGTACCACGCCGAGAGTGTTAAAGAGTCGCTATCCAATCGAGTTCGAACAATACCATGAAAGCCCCAGTGGTCTAATGGTTAGGACATCTGCATATCAAGCAGGCGGTCCGAGTTCGAGTCTCAGTTGGGGCGACTTTTTCTCATTCTCACAGATTTCCTCATCTTTATCGTTTTAAATTATATATATATATATATATATATATATATATACATATAAACCAAACAAAAGTAAGAATAACAATGAATAGTTATTATTATTATTAGAAATAATTGTATTAATCTGTTGATGAAATGAAATGAATAAATAGTGGTTAACGCCACAAAAGAGAAAAAAAAATGGATTGTATATACTTTGACAGTTCAACATTTTTAAAAATGTTTAAAGATGTCATCATAATCTATCTGCACCAAAGTGGTTACTGCATAGTAAATACACGGAAGATTCTTTCTTTAAGTTTTATTCAGGTGTGTATATGTCTCGGTGGTCGCGTCTATAGCACTCAAGGTATTTATAATGAAATCTAGAGAAACTTATATCTTTATTATTATTTAACAAGGATGGTTTATGACATATACACGAAGGAATCTTTGATCGGTTTTTTTTTGTAAGTGGCTCGATGTGCAGTGATACCAGCTATTGTATTTGTGCTACGATCTATCTTTCATCTTGATATCTTTTTTTTGTTTTTTGTTTTGTTTCTTTATTTCTATTCACAACAAAAAAACATAAACATACATAAATATTCAATACAAAAATGAAAGAATGGAAAGGGGGAATCTCTGAAGCACAGCTTATAAGTAGAAACCCCCTGTTACAAAACAGTATATATATTTTACTTGATTTGAAACACAACAACATTAATCAAATATTTCTTAGTCTTTTTAAACCACCAATCCAGTTTCATCTTGTGATGCGAATTCTGAAAATACAAGACAGTATGAATAAAGTATAAAAATATACTTTTATAATAGGCTTAAATCGTAGCAGGGAAGACTAGTATCTACAGTAAATCTTTAAAAGTATGTCATGTATGCATCATCTTTATAGAGAAGAGGCAGTATTCTGCCTTAGGAGGGTGCATGTTAACTCTGTGTACACCTAACCTAATGCCTTACCAGGCATATAAGATATTAATATCCATTTAAATTTGTCCTACCTGTGCATTATCTTCTAAATTTTGACAGAGCTTTTTACAGCAGTATGAACAATAGTTTTTGAAGTACTTTGTAAATAAATGATCGTAGAATCTTGCGTAGTATCATTATTGAAGCCTGGCCTTGTTGGGCCGGGGTAAAAACTATGTCCATAAGCATGTTAGTGATCAAATTGGAAAACATGAATAGCACCGTATTCATCAACATCCTGAAACAAAAACAAAGAAGATTAATACCTTGAAACAATGGTACCCGTGGTGAATATAGTGTTGAGTGCATTTTTTCATTTGATTGGACGACTGTGGGTCACATGATATTAGATAAATGTACTATATATAACACTACTCGCAAGAGTAATACAATTTCATTTTGTGTGTTCACTTTTGGTACACAGTGATTGAGCAAAAACTTGTGCAACAAGAGGATAGGCTGTTGTTTACTTAAACAAATAATGAATGGTTTTTATTCGTACAATGGTACAAATAATTGGTACAAATAATTTCATTCAGTGAAAGATAAAAAAACTCATGAAATTATTTGTACAATCCCACTCTATTATTATTTGTATACTATCAATGTAAATATATAAGATATTTGATTTTAAAAAAAAAGTTAACCTTAGCCAGTCAGGCACAATTCCATCTTCATTTGGCTGATCAATTATCACCTGTGCAAAAAATATAAAGGTATATTTAATTTTCCACAAAGTGTATCCAACTAAATGTTAAGAGTTGCACTATATGGAGACAGGCAATGTATCTTTGATCTATTATGCTGTTGCATGCCCCATTTCCTTTAGTAATTATCTATGGCTTGACTATAAACATCTTCAATTTGTAATTGAATGAAGTCCAGTTGCAATCGCTAGATAACTCTCCAGATTCTAAAAAGTTAAAAATGTAAGATATATCTCGAGCTCGCCTTTGTTATACAGTATGAAGAATCATGTATCCTCATTCAATCTTTCCATTGTAGGCCTAATTTTTAATAGAATTTTTCTCACATTTAGATTGAGTATCAAGAAGAAATTTGCCCTACCGATGCATATCTTTCCTGCAAACTGTAAACACCTTTCTTCAAGAGATTTGCAATACATTGTTGAAGCAGATGAGCAAATATTTCTCTTATAGTTGTTGGGGATGTAAGGAAAAAGTCTATTGCCATATGTGATATCCATCTAGCAACGATACGGTAAAGAAACTGGTTTACCAAGAACCTGAAAAGAAAGAAAATTAATAATTTGAAACTACCTAAAGTAATTGTACCTGGTGAATCTAGCATTATAGATTTTGTTTGTTGTTTTTTGTATTAGCTTAGCTTGAAACTGCAAAGTATCAAGAGAGTTGCTTTCCCATTATTATATTTTTATTCTTCACATATGAAAACTACAATCATTGTGCACATGAAAATGGAGCATAGTATAAAAAAGCATGTTTACCTTATCCACTGAGGCGCAACCCTATGTTCATTTGGTTGATCACCACGATTCGCCTGTGTGCGGAGATTTACAAATGTTAATCACAGAAGCCATCACATAGGCTACTATCTAGCATATGAGCGAGACACAATTGTAGGCAAAGGTTTTTCAGTTTTAAATGAATGTATATGTTGTCCTGATCACATACAACAAATCTGTCATCCACCACCTTCATATGCAAATGAGCATAAGTATGCAAATTAGCTATAAAACCCATATTTTCACAATATCTCCTAAACTAATAATTCATTTATTACAATTTTTATGGCAAACCCTATGTTTTCATACCCAATGAACACATTTCAGTGATCAATACCATATAACAGGTGAAAACACAATTTATGTCACGCTTGAGTGATATTTGTCCAAAATTATCATTTTTTCCTGTAAATTTTGGTTCAGATAACCGGCTGGAAAAATCTTTGCGTACAATTTTGTTCAGTTCACCATATTTTTGAGCTAGATACAGTAGCCTACACAGTGCTAATATATTAATTTAAATGTATTAAATGCATACATATTCATAAGCCAAGTCAAAGTGAAAAAAAGTACCTATCTATTAAAGACAATTAAATTGTTGACCTTTTGTAAAAATAATACTTTAAAAAAGTGGTGGCGCCAGCGGGGTAGGGTTTATTTTTACACAAAACAAGTAACTTACAGGATATTGTCGTGTTTCATTTGGTAAGTGGGTTGCTTCACCTGATGACAAGATAAAACAAAAGTGAGTTAGTGAGTGAGTGTGGCCGAGCGGTTAGGACAGTGGGACCGAAATCCATAGCCATAATATTGTCAAGGGTTCGAGGCTCACTCGCCCCATGGTTCTGGTGGTAGAACAAGTCTTCTCGGATAAGGACTATAAACCGTAGGTCCAGTGTACATCTGGCTCATGTGCACTTTAAAGAACCTAGTACATCTTTCGAGACGAGTAGGGGGTAACCCCAGTGTACTACTTCATTCATACACACACACTGTCGTGGACAGATGTATTGGCGCCGTAGTTGGCTGTCGATGTCACAATGGGACCATTGGTGGAGCAGTAGCCTTCAACTATAAAGTTTGACATTCGTAAAAGACATCAATGATGAAAGACTCTAAAAAAACATTTCTAGTCTAACCTTCCTTTGAAGAATAGGCGAGGGGAGAGTATGCTCTATGTGGGAACATGAATCCGTGATGAGTCCAGAAAATTCTAAATTGGGTGAAGCGTTGGTATAAAGATGAAAATACTGTGTAAACATTCAGAATAAATTGTATGTAAGCTAGAAAGATGCACACCAGTTCACTACTAATTGGGACTAGCTAGTTACATTTCCTTTCATTGGGACGAATGTACCAGAATGATTCAACTATTTATTTGCTAAAACGTAATATTAAAATAGTAGTATGGCTAAAAAAGGAAACCAGAACACCGTGGTAATCGCCTATTCTTTACAAATGGATGGTAGCATTTAGTCTATAGAATTTAATATTATTTTACGATACAATTCATCTAACCTGATCGTTCCATATTTGTATAGATACCAAGCGATTTAAATCAAATTGTTAATTTTGTTTGTGAGTAAATTTTCCGATCCGCAAAAAATTTATTTGACATTTGACCTCTTATAGACAGTAAATATTCTAAGCTACGCGCCCTCTATAATAATTGAAAATTATTTATACACGACATGGTTTAAACTTACACGCAACAGGTATGATAAACAATCATTCACAATTGTCAAATGTGTTACTGTTATAAACGTAATAAAAGATGTTATTATAGAATATTCAACTAGAAAAAGTTTTTATTAGAAATCGGACCTCACTTTCTATAATGATGCCATTACGTACGTTACTTTACGTATTTGCAAAATACATTTTTTTCCCTAAGAAATTGTTTTCTTTTAATAGTAACTCATCTGAACCAAGTTTTGTATATTTCAACAATACAATAACTTTTCAAACTAAAAGTATAAAATATTTGATATAACACCATTAAGACATTAAAGGATTGTAAAAGGGAAACTAAAGTGCATGGTTAACTGTGTCTGAGGCAGAGAGTAGAATAATATATGAGAATTATCCTATGGGGTATAGTTGTCCTGAGGGATAGTTATCCTAGGGGTAGTTGTCCTATGGGTAGTTTTCCTAGGGGGTAGTTGTCCTGGGGTAATTGTCCTGAGGGTAGTTGTCCTGAGGGATAGTTATCCTAGGGGTAGTTGTCCTATGGGTAGTTTTCCTAGGGGGTAGTTGTCCTGGGGGTAATTGTCCTGAGGGTAGTTGTCCTGAGGGGTAGTTATCCTAGGGGTAGTTGTCCTATGGGTAGTTTTCCTAGGGGGTAGTTGTCCTGGGGGTAATTGTCCTGAGGGTAGTTGTCCTGAGGGGTAGTTGTCCAAGGAGGGTAATTGTCCTAGGGGATAGTTTTGCAGGTGGTAGTTGCCCAGAGGGTAGTTGTCTGGATACAAATATTAAATATGAGTATGCATAAAGGGGCCCAGCAGCCCTGGGCCTTTGAAAAAAAATAAATAAAAAACCACCCTGTTCTCTGCCAGAAATCTTACCTATTTGACATGTAGTTACTGTACTATTTTTAATACTATTTTTAAACTATCACCAACCAGGTACGATAAACAATTTCATTCACTATTGTCCACTCTTTTATAGCTTCTGTTTTACACCTTCTAACTCCATTTATTATAGTTATTCAACTAAAAAAAGTTGATTGTTCTTAATAATACACCTAATGAACTATGATATTAGGAAAACAGGATGGTCCAATGATCCAATGCCATATTACGTTCCTTTCTCCTTATACTGTATTCATACTCATATTTCTGAAATTGTGTTTTGGACTTGATTATAAAACTGAAGAATTCCTAATATTCCTAAAGTTAAAAGAAATTGAAAGTTGAAGTATCACAATAGTTACATAAAGAATGTAAAGAACATATAGATATAAAAGCGTCAAGTTTTTTCTATTAATCTAAAAGAAGTGATATTATACAGACAGTGGAACAAATAAAACATTTTTTTACTAGATTGCATTGAACATTTTTTACAGACCAATAAAATAATTTTCAGTAATAATATCTAAAAAAAGATTGATCGTAAATTATATCAAAGTGTTAATAAATGTCATAATTAATCTACTACAAATACTGAATGAAGTACAGCAAAGTAAGGCCTATATACCTTGTAGTTGGAATTAAACATATAATGAAACCAAATTAGGGCATGGGCCAAAAAAATAAATAAATTGGGCCAATTAGAAAGTTTTACCGTACTTACTTTATACTTTACACTTTGTTGTTGGACTTGTTGGTTGTTTGCATTCATCATGCCCATGTGGCTCTCTGAAAAATTTCTTTCACTATACTCTTCATGGTGTAAAACAGTTCTCTTTACGTGAATCATTTGCTTTGATCCTCACATTACAATGGCCAAGTACCTGATTTAGACTCCAATAAATACTTCGCTATGATATTTATGGTTGATAGCACACTACTGTATAGGTTAAAGCCCTCTATGATATTTCAGTTATAAGAAAGACACAGAATAAATTCTAAAGCGCCTGGTGATATACTGAAAATTAATTCATTTCTTTATATATATTTATAATTATTCTGGGTTTTATCATTCTTTACTTCATTGGTGTTGTTCATTCAAAAGAATTTATAACTGAAATATAATCTATCTTAAAAAATGAGAAATATCGGATCAATTGAAATACTCGAAAGTTGATAAATTTCTATTTTATCCAATATTTAAATGGGATTCATTTACATTTTTTAGATGATTTACATTTAAAAGAAAATTTAAAGAGGAAACTCTTAGAAAAGCTGAATCAATAAACAAATTAAAAATAGGATTAATTATTTAATGTTGATAATGATACTGTTTAATTATTTACTTAAATACCAATATTGAACATGAACACTGTTCAAAAGAAAAAGCATAGCGTTTCAATAATAAATGTAATAGGAGAAAAATATAGGAGAGGTGTGAATTCAGGAAGAAGTGGAAAAATACAACTTAAAAATTTGCATCTGAAACTTTTAGCAATTGTTGGAAAGGAAGAAGGAAAGAAAGAAAAAAAGTTTTATTTGTGAAACAGAAGCAGCTGCTGACTGGATAAAAATCATGCCACCTAATTGTTCACTTAACTTGATTAAAAAAAATTATGTTTTTTAATGTTTGTGCAGTTAAACAATAAACAAACAAAAACAAAATATACTACTAATGTTTACATATTTTTATTTAATACCTAATAGGAACTATAAACTAAACAAATATGGCAATAAGTCTCTAGAGAATATTCACATTAAATGACTTTATCTACAAATTTTCCCCATCTGATTGTAGCATTGCAGCCCTAAACCATAGATTCACAAACAGATGGCCCTATTAAAATGCAGGAAAATATCTTCTTTTACTCATCACATATTTTTATTATTTGTATTATTTATTTATTTATACTGGGTTACCTCTTCAGTCAAAGACTGGTCTCTCAGAGAGCACAGTTATGATCAGTGGCTATTGGGTAACCCCCACTTGTCTTAAAAGATGTACAAGGTTCTTTAAAAGTGCACATGCGCTAGATGTGTACACGGGACCTACGGTGTATAATCCTTATCCGAGAAGACTCGTTCTTCCACCAGAACCATGGAGCAAGTGAGCCTTGAACCCTTGTCAGCGTTATGGCTACGCAATTATGCTTCCACTATCATAACCGCTCGGCCACTCACTCACTCACTCACATATAATCGCAATGAGCTTCAGTTAAATGTTTATTTTATTTGTATATTATTTTTACAGAAGAGATAGATCTGAATGGCAATGATGAAGTGCTTACACCTGTGATGAAGCGGAAGTTGTCACGAGATGTAAAAGGATCCGTCAAAGGACGATTAAAGCGTATGGTTTCAAATGTGTCTGAAGCAGAAAGTAAAATATCAGAGGAATTAACAGTGAGTTCAGCTAATATGTTATTGTTTTTTGTGAATTTTATTCACACTGATACTGTACATAAAATGTACCTGGTTACACTACCCCAACTGTTGATGTAATGTCAGTCATTAGGCCTACCCTCTTAATAAAAAATGCAAATGTGTGGGAATATCCTCTGTCTCGCATCCCAACTGGAGTGAAATGCCCACATCAGCTGTGGTCGATGGGCATAACAATACAGCAAGAGCAATACAGGATGGGAAGCCTTGGCTATTGTTCCATATTTGAAGCTTTGGTTGTCACAGTGTCTGTCAAAAAGGTCCTGGAACTATAACAGGATTTGAACCTTGGATTGGGAACCAAGTTCATCTTCGTCGTTATGAGTTCTCACAATCATGATGTTGATTATCACGGAACTAGTCGTTGTGGTGGCAGTATTCACAGCTGGTTTTGGGTTTAGTTTTGATTGTTTGCCGGATTATTTCTGTTTATAATATAATTCTTAGTTCTCAACATGTGAAAAAATGCTTTCAAATTTGCTAATGTGTTAATCTTAATCTAAAATATCTTTACCCTTTTTTAACCTTTTATCAGTTTTCAAAAGTTCAAATGAACGCATCATCTTAGGCAACTCAAAAGTCTTCTAATAACAATCCTTATCTTACAGAAAACTGAGGAAGATAATCTCCTTGAGAGTTTCAGCATTAGTAGAACAATGCAATTGAACTCCGCAGAGTATCATTGGATCGTCATTGGTTGTATTGCTGCTGCTATCAATGGAGCGTCACAACCAGCGTTTGCTATTATATTTAGTCGCATACTTGAGGTTAGTATTAGCCCTCCTCAGTGAGGTTTCTAATTTTTTTCTATATAGATATGATAATAATATTTATTTAACCATCATAAAATGTGTTACGAATTTTAGTCATTTAGTCGACATTGTTGACTTATCGTGTTTGGAAATCAAGTTGTTGTGTGCGCCGTCTACTCTGGGTCGGAGCACTGGCTTTTTAATGGCCTCATGAAATATTCTCACCATCCAACTAATAAACATTCATTATTTGTATATCATATAATGTTTATTTGTCTTTAAGGCTTTTTCATTTCCTGATGATGAGTTGAAAAGAAGATCAAGGATTTATTGTGGAATGTTTGCCTTGATTGGTGTTGTCTTGTTTGTAGCTAATTTGATCCAGGTATAATATTTTAATAACATTTTGTCCTTTTCTTGTTCGTTTTTTTTTTTACCTTATTTAATGAAGGTGATCCATCCAGCAATTGCTGATCATTAGGGACCCTCAGAGGTTCACATGACCAACATACTGTATACACAAGATGCTTGACATAAACAAGGTCTTATTACAAGTCTTTGGAGTGGAGTTGTAATATTGTCCTTAGAAAAAATCCTGACATGTGACGGGACCCTTGGAGTTGCAGCCAAGCATCATAACCACCAAGCCACAACTCCACTTCCAATAAGATGAAATCCTTTAGAGATGTATTGTCCCCCAAAAATATGAATAAGTAATTTTGTAACTTTAATATAGTTATTCTCTTTCGTAGAAAAATGACAAAATAAATTGTTAAATTCAGCTGGAAACTCATTGGCTTGCAGCTAATTTGACTATTTTTTGCTTTAAATAAGAGTTTTTTCAGGTATAACAATTTTTGGTTAACTAGTATATCACATTTATTAAAATGGCATATTCAACAGAAAGGGACAATACATTCTTAAACAAATTGTATTTTTTATAAATTTATTGAAAGCAGACATTAATTAAGATGATTTTGTTGCTAAGTATGATAAACCTAAGCTCTAAGTTTTTGATGCTATGCACTGTCTTAACATGAGACCTCACAACATATAGTATGCTGTCCATAGACAGCAAAGAAACATACATTATTGAGCTTATGTCAGCACATAAATGCAAGTCGAACAACTTGTTGACAAGTGCTCCGAGCAACTGAACGCAACTGACTGCAATTCATACTAATCATTTCCATGTTACTATGCGCTTGCACATGCAGTACTGGTTCCTATAGAACTACAAATCGTGTTGTATGTGCAGTATGGTATTAACCATGATTAGTTACAATTGGTTACAATGTTGACATGAAAGCGCTCACACATTAGTTCATTTAAATTCTGTTCAGTTCCATCACTGGCTTGCTTGCAACCATAGAGTTCCTTTCAGTTGAGTTCTTCCATATGAAACATACACCCGCTTAAAAGCATAAGGCGGACTATATCCAACAGATGAATTAATGAACGAACCTTGATTTTTTAACAGGGAGCAGCTTTTGGTAAATCAGGAGAAGAACTTACAAAAAGAGCCCGTAGTATGTCTTTCAAGGCCATGTTGAGACAGGTAACAATCCGCAAAAGTAATGCAGCTCTCAGGGCACTATCAAAATTAATATAGGTAGTGATATGCCCAAATATAGTAGTTATAGGACATCATCCTGTCAATGTATGGGCACATCACATTTTTTTGTCACATAAAGTTTTTTTTTTTTTTTTTTTTTTTTTTTTTTTTTTTTGATCCATATTGAAAACAAAGATATTGTAATAAAATTTGTGAAATCTATTATATTGTTTTCTGAAAATCAATAGGCATTGCCTTTAAGCCCAAAAATTCAGGATGATATAATTGGCAAGGTAAAAATAGTACATTGACATAACACTGTACTTACTATGGTCTAATGGTAGGCCGTCTAGATTTACATTTGAGATTCTTATAAGAATATTTTTACTCTTATTATAAGTCTCATTAGAAAGCGATTTCTTATAACTCAACATGTTTATTTTCAAGGATATTACCTGGTTTGATGATCAGAGAAATGGTACTGGTGCATTAACATCAAGACTTGCTACCCAAGCAGCTAATATACAAGGAGTAAGATATAGGCCTATTATTATGTGTTATATATTACTAGCATTTCAATGATCTCTAGATGGCTTGTTAAAATGATTAGACTTTGTCATCTGACTTGAAAACAAAATGGACATTGTAAGTGTTAATATAACTGTAAAATATGAAACATGAAACAATACTAAAATTTATTTTCAACTTTTATTATTATTATATAACTATAATTATTATTATTTCTCATTTTCATTTTTTATTAGTGTTAGTAATTTCGAATAATTCATTTTGTTTATTTTATTTTTTGAACATACACCTTTAAATTGGTGGCACTCATGGAAAAAAAATGAAAAGGAAAATCATAGAGATAGAAATGAAATACTGTACAAAAGCATAAGGAAAGCCTTATAATACCAAAATTAAAACTAACAAATTAATTGAAACTTAAATTTTATTTGCAATACAGATGTTGTATACATTGGTCTGTTTAATTTTTTACCTTTTCCCAAGCTATCTTCGTATAAGATTTGAAGATATCAAATTAGTGTTTTTATTACGAAAACTTTGATGTATTTAGGCAACTGGAGTAAGACTTGGGACTGTATTTCAGTCAGTTTTTAACATGGGAGCAACTTTGATAATTTCATTCATTTATGGCTGGCAGCTTACTCTGTTGGTGTTAGCTCTCTTGCCTCTTATTGTCGTTGCTGGTGCAATACAGTGGAAAGTTGTGCAAGGAAATTCAGTAGCTAACAAGGTAGCATATGAAGGTGCTGGCAAGGTACAGTAGATCCATATTACATAGCCTATAATTAAAACGTGAACTTGATTGGTTGAAACGGCATCACATGACTAGCTGCTCCGAGGGCTGTAATTGCTATAGTTCTTCGAGCAGTGTTATTTTGACTATGTAATTTTCATTTAATTTTCGTCATGCGGATGAACAATTGTTTTTATTTTCATCAAAATTGGGTGATGGAAAGTTAATTTTTTTATGACCTTGGTTTTAGTATTTGAAAATATAATTAAAATTATTTTGTTGTTCAGAGACTGTATGGAGCCCAGCGTAATGATGGACTGGCCTATCATTTGTTTTGCTATTTTGAGGCCATAGGTCCATTTAACCCACAAATAGCTTACAGTGAACTATGCATACAGTAATCTCAAATGTTGTAAAACTGTATATATTTGGTTGTATCTTTATGTTATAGGTTTCGAGTGAAGCCATTGATAATTTAACCATTGCATCATTGGCACGTGAAGATACATTCTTTGACAAGTACTCGGATTACCTAGAGGAACCGCACAAGTAAGATTTTACATTTGTTGCAATCAAAAGAACCATATTAGGGCATAGACTGTATAAAATTGTCTTCATTTAGACAAAATCTTCTTTAATCCACTCTTCTTCTTTGAAAAGTCCTTTGCAAGCACCCACAATCTCCTCCAATCCCAGTTGCTTCATTGACATCTGCTGGAAATATTCCTTTTCGATAAAAGTTGGATTAATCCTTTGCTCTATTGGAAAATCCACTGGAATGCCTCTCTCTTTTGAAAAACCTGTTGAAACGCTTTCTCTTTGTTTAACACGAAATATCCACTGGACAACCTTTCTCTTTTACCATTGAAAAGTCCACTCAGAAGCCCTCCTTTTGGTTCATTGAGTAAGTTCTGCTGGAAAACAGTCTTTTGCTTTTTTCGGTAAAGGTTAGCTTAATCTGTTGCTCCATTAAAAAATTGACTGAAAAGTTTTGTATTATCTTTTAGATCAAGCCTAGCAAAGGGCCTGATAGGTGGTTGTGCCTTTGGATTCAGTCAGTGTGTTATATTCTTTATCTATGCAGCAACATTTCTTGTTGTCAGAGACAAGATGGAATTTGAAGATATATTTTTGTAAGTTGCAATAAATTTTAACATTCTATAAAAAAAACAGTTGTAAATGTATGAAATTATTATACAATTTGTGGGTAGAAGTTTATACCTAGCCAAAATGGCCATATTCTCAGACGTTTTTGTTGCCTGGCTTGCAAATATAGGAATGATTTATTTTATAGTCTATTGTCACTGATACTCTGTGAACATCTACACCTTACAGACACTTCTCCAGAAGCAGACTAACACACTTCACACCTCACCGACAGCATCACTGATCCTCCGTTCCTTATCTATACTTATAGTTGTATATTGTACTGAAGTATTATACTGAATAAACAATATGTGTTACGACAGTCAAGCGAGTAAGAGTCTTCATTAGTACCTCAACAACGCAACATTATATTACATGGTGGAAGACCCAAATTTCATAAGGAACAGAGTGAGAAAACAGAATAACAAGAAAACAAGAAATAAACACTTAACAAGACACGAAGACGAAGACGAAGACAAAAATAACCATATTTGTTTGAAAGGAGAAAACCAGAAATTTACTTTTAAACAAAAGACAAACTGAAATTATATTTGAATGAGATCGAGACAAGCAGAAATTTTATCAAATTATTACCATTGGATGAAGACAAAGAAGATAATCGAGGAAGACACAAAAGACAAGCTGAAATTATATATTTGAATGAGATCGAGACAAGCAGAAATTTTATCAAATTATAACCATTGGATAAAGACAAAGAAGATAATCGAGGAAGACCCAAGAAGAATCAAAACAGAAGCAAGCGGACAAGAACTGTTTCGTTTGGACACTTTCAACTTCACGCCGTTTTTTTTCGATCGTTTTTTTTATAATTTACTTTTTTTGAACATTGATGAACACCTTTCGCATTTTTTTTTGAATTCGTTGTTTGAAAAGTTGAACATTGATGAGCACCTTTAACATTTCTTTAATTCGTTGTTTGAACATTTAAACATTTCTGAACACTTTTTGCATTCCTTTAATTCATTTTTAATTGGATCCGAAGCATTTGGGGTAAGTCAAAACCATTTTGATTTTTGATTTGTAACCTTGATTGAAAAGTGAGAGTTTACATATATATACACTAAATTGTTTTTGATATATGATTAATAATTAATATTATAAAGTATGGTCGACGTTGTTGATAACGAAGTAATTTTAAATGAGCCTGTCAATCCACACTCCGTGCCCCACCTAAGACAAACCGATTTCCTTCCCAAAAGATATGACGGTTCCATAACCGATCACGACCAATGTAGTGCACACTACTTATCGTTTACCGACTACCTTGAGGCCCACACTTTAGAAAACCCTGTAAACAATGCCCAATTAATTAATGTAATAAGTATTTTCAAACGTAGGCTTCAGGGCCAAGCTAGACTCTGGATTGAGGGAAAGCAGTTCGATTCACTGGAATCCTTAAAAACCCAATTCATCAACAGGTTTAGTAAAAACAAATCAATCTATGCGCACATAAGAGAATACGATTCAATTACTTACACCACTGGCGACAACGCCGAAAAGCACTTAACCAAAATCAAACAAGCCGCAGACAGAATTGGATACGCTGACCAGCAGATAAAGAATAAATTTATTTCGACCCTTCCACCAAAATGTAGAGCAGCTGTAGCCATGTCCACCCCAATCGATGCCACTATTGACAATATCGTAAACAGCACACAAAATTACCTTGACCTTTCCGTAGATGATGCCACACGGGAAGTTTCATTCAATATCAATAAGGAAACAGATAATAGTCTCGAATCGCTCCAACATGAGATAAATTCTCTCAAGTTAGACATGGCCACAACAAAACGATCCCTTAATGATGATACTCGACGCTCACGTTCCCCCACCCGAAATTATACCCCAAGACGAAACCGAAGCCCAAGCCCATACAAACCCCGATTCCAGACCCCACCGACCCCAAGATATAGACAACCTCCCCCAACCTGTTATTACTGCGGGAAACCAGGCCACATAGCAAGGCATTGCCGACAACAAAACCGTTCTTACGGAAATTATCCCCCGCCATACCCATACCAACAGTCAAACAATTACTACCCTAGCCACCAGCAGGATTTTTAAAAAGGGGACTAGATGCCGCCTATAATCTGGCCCCCCATACTAAATACGACAATTTTAAGGCAAAATACTTAGGGAATTCAGATAATATTGATTTGTTACTTAACGACAGAAATTACGTTAAAGGAAATTTACCAGATGGTAGAAATGTTTTAACTTTATTTGACAGTGGTTCAACTAGAACTATAATCTCACAATCGTACGTTAATTCCTCACTTTATTTATCGCGTCTAAAGCCAATTAAAGTGAACACAACTAAATTTCGATTAGGCAACGGTGACTTCTTATACGCCAACCACTTAGTGCAATTCGAATTATTTATCCAAGCACACACATTCAAAATTTCAGCGTTAATCGTTAAAAATTTGACAGGTATTGACCTGATACTTGGAACCGAAACATTGTCTGAACTCGACGGTACTTTAAATTTTAAGGAAAACACCTTTCGCATTAGACCAAAGATTTTTAGCTTTCGTCCTGTACACAAGATTTTTCTTAAACCCGGTGATACTAGAACAGTTAAATTAAAAGGAAGGGTTCCCGCCTTTGTACGCAATTCTGATGTTGTTCTACATGCAACCACCAATATTTCAAAACTTTGTCCATCAGATATGTTAGTAAAATTACACAGAGGAGAAACCAACATTGATATCACTAACAACACAAACAGAAACGTATCTCTAAATACACATCAACCTATCGCGAGCCTTCACTTAACCAACCTTGTAACAGTTACTAACGACCTACCAATTGATAGAATAAAGTTGACCAATGACAACGCAAACAAGTACCCACATTTAGAACGTACAGACCCATTGCTATCTTTAACCAGGGAAGAGTTTTAACTCTTCCCTGCTTTAACCGAGGAAGAAATAATCAGAAAACAAGTTGATTTAACAGACAGCGTTTTAACACATAGAGAAAAAGAAGATTTGTATAAAACATTACAACAAAACAGAAACGCATTTTCACTATATGGTGAACTATCTAGCTGCCCAAACTTCAAAGCTGACATACACCTCTCTAACGATGAACCATTTTTTATTCGACCATACTTCGCGACAGACAAAGACAAACATGTTATTGAGGCCGAATTGAACAAATTAGTCAAACTAGGAATCTTAGCAGTAGGACACCAATCGTATACTTCCCCTGTCCTTCTTGTTTCAAAGAAAAATTCAAAAGATAAAAGAGTTGTCACAGACTTTCGCTATCTAAATTCCAGGATAAAACGTATTAATCACCCATTCCCATTATTAGCCGAAACTCTGAAAACAATAGGTAACGCTAATGCAAAGATTCTTAGCGTAATTGATTTGAAATCAGCGTTCCACTGTGTACCATTAGCCGAACATGCCCAACAATACACAGGTATAGCTTCATATCATGGTGGAAAGCATTATTATTATAAGAGATTAGCACAAGGATTAAACGTTTCGCCAGGTATATTTCAAGCAAAGATTGACGAAATTTTAAATGAAATCCCAAATTCTAGAGAATTCTGTATCGCCCATCACGATGATATTATTTTATTTAGCCAAGACAAATTTGCTCATAAGCAGCACCTTGTTTCCGTTTTACAAGCCCTACAATTAAATGGTTTTAGAATTTGCCCAAAGAAATGTAAGTTATTCAAGAATAAAGTGCAATATATGGGACACACCATCCTGATTAATTCTTCAGGACACGCATGTATCACACCATTAGGCGACAGGTGTGCAGCTATCCGAAATTTGCCAGTCCCACGAACCCATAAAGAAACTAAACGATTTATTGGTGCAGTAAATTATGTATCTCATTTTTTCCCTCAAATACAATCAATTTTACAGCCGTTACACACACTCGCAAGCAAACGCCGAAAATTTTGTTGGTCTACTGAACACCAGAAAGCATTTGACGAAATTAAACAATTAATGGTTAAACCACCAACTCTTCAAATGCCTAGAAAAGAAGGTAGATTTACGCTATATAGCGACACTTCAAGAACCGCAACAGGTTCATATTTAACACAAACAGTAAACGATAAAGAACACATAATAGGTTATTATTCCAAAATCTTACCACAAGCCTGTCAACGATATAGCGTCACAGAATTAGAGTTATTTGGACTTTACATTAACGTTTCAGCATTTCGACATTTACTAAAGGGTTGCGAATTTGATGCATTCGTAGACCACTCAGCAATTGTACAAATTTGGAATTCAAAAGATCAGCCATGTACACCCCGTTTACAGAAACTAATATTACAATTGTCCGGATACATTTTCCAAATTGGTTATAAGAAAGGAACTGAATTAGTTTTAGCAGATTTTCTCTCCCGAGCCCCTCGTGACGACGATTCCGAAATTGATCAAGTTGTACCCATTGCATTTAATATTACAGAGACCGAATCTCTTAACCCGATTACAAACACATCCACTAGCAGACCAGTAACAAGGTCATACGCCAAGAAAATGGGAATAAATATACCTGACCTACATAAACCCAAACCAGTACAAACGCCCGTCATTAATCAAAACCCAGTGACAACAAACACGCGACCTACACCTCAACCTTCCACTACACCACAGATAATCACGAGACAACAAACAAACGCACATCGATCACCGCCTATCGTAACGCCACCTATCGTAACGCCACCCCCAATACGTAATGTAAACATTCGACAACCTCCAGAGGAACGACTAGTAGACAAAAATAAGCTAAGCAAAGATACTACACATCGAAATGTACCAGTTGATTTGTATACATCGCCCAAACCACTAGTACCAAACATAACTGAATTTAAGTCAGCACACATCCCAAAACAACAAGACTTAGATAGATTAATGGATGTTATTCAAAGAAAGATAATTAGAGATTATAACCTCCCAGTAGATGTTAAACAATTACGTGTTGAACAAGAAACTTCACCATTTTTTAAGCCAGTTTACGATTATTTAGCTCATGATATCCTTCCAGCTGATAAGAAAGCAGCTCGTGCAGTTCAGAATAAGTCAGAGCAGTACATATTGTGCAACGGTTTACTATTCCGTTTATTTTTCCAAGATAAAGGTGGAGAATTTGTATTGCAATTATCTGTTCCTGAAAACTTAGCCGAGACCGTTATTTCTCAGTATCACGACAATTTGTTAAGTAGCCACCAAGGTACGATGCGTACTTACCTTACTATTAGGAAATTATTTTACATGCCCCTTATGTTCGAGAAAGTCAACAATTATACCCAAGCGTGTCTTAGATGTCAACAATTTCGTCCCAAAACCGATAAATTACGTCCTTTACACGATCGAGTACCAGCAACCTACCGTCCCTTTCATACACTCAGTCTAGATTTTAAGAGTATGCCAACTTCACCTTCAGGTTTTAAACATATTATGGTAGTATGTGATGAGATAACTAGATTTTTGATTTGTGTACCTTTGAAATCCATTGATGCCGAAACAATTTGCGAAGCACTAATTCAAAAGGTCATCAGTATTTTTGGACCCCCATCTCGTCTTATTTCAGATGCAGCAACCTCCCTTACAGGAAAATTATTAACACTATTATGTAACACCCTTAATATTGATAGGAAAATCATCAGCGTCCACAATCACGGTAGTTTACAAGTTGAACGTCATATCCGCACCGTATCGGACCTGTTAAAGGTCAACCTTAACCAATTCGGAATAGATTGGGTTAGATTTGTATCAACAACATGTTATGCTTATAACTCGTTTTCATCCCCACATCTAGGAAACCACTCCCCTTACGAATTAGTTTTTGGCCGCCAACCTCCAAGTTTGACCTCATTAGCATTTAACCCTATTTCAGGATTGTCTCATTCCTATGAAGAATACTTTGAACATCTCAAGAAGAAATTTCAAAACATTTCACAGACAATGCTACAATTACAGCGAACACAACAAAACGTCCAAAACTCGAAAATTTCCCAACGCTTAGAAAAAAGTCCAATTTACTCAGTAGGACAACTCGTATATTTATACAAGCCAACATCATCATCACTAACGGCAAATTCAAAGAAAATCGCCGCAGAATGGGTCGGACCATTAGTAATTCATGAAGTACTAGACAGAACACACTACATCCTAGCGACGATTAAAGGAGAAATACTTCGCGACGTATTCAATTATAACAGACTGAAACCTTGTTTTATGAGAACGCCTAAAGAACGCAAAAATTTTACACATCTACAAAAACTTAAACAATTGTTGAATGAACCCACCGATGATAATAACGATAAAATCCAAAACACCATTAATGTAGTAAATGACGAAATCAATGTTGAATTTGTAGACGAACATGATAGGACACCCGCCCAATTGCAATCAGATACCCTTACACATCCAACTAAGATAGAACCCCTTAACTTGCAACCTTACATTGACTGTGTAGAGAATAACATGGGATTAGCAGCCCCATTCCAAATGAAAGAAGAACAAATTAAGGAACAAACTAATCTAATTATGACAGCACCTAATGATTCAAATATGACATTAAACCGAGGTAGATTTAAAGCAGGACAGTTCCAAGTTTTAGTTTCGTATTCTAAACCCACTTCAGCCAAACGCAACACCGATAAAACAAAACACGAATCTAATGATCGCAAATTTTGGTGGAATATTGACAGATATAACGATACAGATAAATTGATTAAAGAGATCATTAATGATAAACAGATACCGATAAGTGGATCGCCAAACCGATTCATAAAACGTTTGTATAATGCAACAAGTTACTGATTTAATTTTTTTTGCAAGATTATTTTTAAATTACGACATTTGCTAAATGATAGCATAGTCTACGTATTTGATGAGATTTGTTTAGTAAATGATGTGATTTTAGTTAAAAGAGAATTGAATTTATGTTTAAGTATTGATTTGTAACGAGTTTTTTGATAAAGATTAATTTTGAATTTTAATGATCGATATATTGAGATATTGAAAAGAACGACAATCATTTTGTAACAAATATTTTGTTTAACCTTTGAGTCGTTAATCTCAAGCATTAATTAATTGATATACAATAACAGGAGATTTTCTTAGTACTTTTAATTGTAATTTTTTTGACATTGAGTGCAAAAGTCGAATTTGTCGACCGATTGAAATCGTAATTACCTGTGAATATAAATGCTTAAATCGATAAAGTTGTGACGATAACGATATATTGTGGATAAGTTTGTGTCAACGGGACACACACATTTGTTTCTTTAAAGCTTTAAATGATTAAGTTTGATATTTTGATTCTAAACTAATCAGCCACAGTTTCTTGAGTTTTATGTTTTAATTTGATGATTTATGTTTGAAGACCATTAGAACGCGATGAGTTGTCGCACGATTTGATGTATGTTCAATGTAACATACTATTTTTAAGTTTTGTATTTTTATTTTCAACTGATTTATGTTTGATTTACGCGAATTTTATACCAAATTCATTTTTAATTTTAATTTTTTTAAAGAGAGAGAAGAGAGAGAGTGAAAGTGATAAGGTTACACTTCAGAGTCAATGGTTTTGGCTAACTCAATTTTTGCTTATATGTATAATAATGTTTTTTTTCTTTTATATAACTTTAATTTTGCATGCCACTATTATAACCATTTTTATATTTTAAATAGATTAGAAAAAAAAAAAGGGAAACAGAGGGATGTAATATAACGATATACTTTTATATTTAAGAAATTGACCTTTGTATCGGAATTCAAATAGGTTCACAAACTTGACCCAGAAAGTCCAGAGGAGAGTTTGTCCAGATGTTTTAATGACCATTTAGTTTATAATAGAATCCCTAAAGAAAACACTTAGCTTAACTTTGTGACTGTTCCCATCGTAAAACAATTAGATATTGACAGTTTTAAGCAGAGATTCGACAGGGCCAATTCATCATTGTAACCTCCCCAGATAAGATCAATCATTCCCACTTAAACACCCCTGGACCAACTTAGGACCAATCAGTAACCTCTAAGATTACGTAGTGACATATGCAAATGAACCGAGGGCCAATATACTCCCAAGTTTCAGAAGGGCCCAGACACACCTCACAGCCACTTCTTCAGAAGAACATCTACACCTTACAGCCACTTCTTCAGAAGAACATCTACACCTTACAGCCACTTCTCCAGAAGCAGACTAACACACTTCACACCTCACCGACAGCATCACTGATCCTCCGTTCCTTATCTATACTATTTCCAATGACCATTACAGTAAAATCCGCACACAAATCAATATATTCATTAGAAGTATACTTTTCAAATTTTTTGAATAACTATTGTTATTGTTTACACCACCAGAGTTTTTTCAGCCATTGTGTTTGGAGGGTTTGCGTTAGGCCGGGTGTCTTCTCTAGCTCCAGATTATTCTAAAGCCAAGATAGCTACAGCTCAAATGTTCCAACTCATTGACAAAGTGCCAGACATTGATTCATAGTACTACTGGAAAAATATTGGTAATTTTAAGCGACTTTTCACAACTCTCTTCTTTGGTCTGCTGTGCCACCCTCTGCCTCCTACCTAAAACAGAATAGTACTATTGCCTTACTCTAGCCTACCTCTATCTCAGATTTAGTTTAGAGGTAATCTTTTACTTTGAAAGCTAAGATATTCTGTACAGTTGGAGGAAAGTTGGAGATAAGACTATATTTTTAACAAATATGGTTCATAAAATCTTTATCAGACAGTATAGAATCAACATTTTATTAGTAGTAGATGGCGCTAAATTGTATAGTGTCGTTTGTACTGTACTGTACTGTACTTTCAGGGTTCATTACATCATAAGTTCATGGGCACATAAACGTAAATGTCCACTTAATCTAAATTTGCTTTTATTATCATCAAAAATCTGATGCCTTTATTTTTTTTATTATAATAGGAAAACTTTAAACCTCAAGTTCGTTTCCGCAATGTAAAATTCAACTATCCATCAAGACCAGATATTCAGGTTCTTCGGAACCTGTCAGTGGATGTCAGTGAAGGAGAGAAGTTGGCACTGGTTGGCAGCAGTGGATGTGGTAAAAGTACTGCCATCCAGTTATTGGAGAGATTCTATGATACTCGATCTGGAGAAATTGTAAGTATTTATTCATTTAAAACATCTGAGTGGCAGATTTGAATCTGCATAATTATCTGATACAAACACAATTATTGTAAGGACATTTTCTTATGTTGCGTAGGTTGCATTACATTGCGTCGCTAGTGGGAACCAAGCTTTAGTAAATCAGTAAATAAAAAATATTTCAGAGCAAGGCAAAACATCTGCCAATTACTTACTTTCTGACATAAAGCTACTCAACAGAATAATCATCTGATAAAAAACAAGTCAAAAAGTTAAATCATATGTCTTTCAATTCTTTTAGCTTCTAGACAACTTTGAGATAAAATTATTGAATGTCAAATGGTTGCGGTCTCAAATTGGTCTTGTGTCTCAAGAACCAACCTTGTTTGATTTGACGATTGCTGAAAACATTGCTTATGGTGATAATGGCCGACAAGTCAGTTTGGATGAGATTATGGACGCGGCGCAACAAGCCAATATTCACAAGTTTATAACGTCACTTCCAGAGGTACATCATATAATGATTACTAATACTAGCAATGCACCTTATTTTTTTCTTTTATTTGATGTATTTAGGCTCATGTGGCCAAGGATTACCAATAGTAAATTAATCACTGTCCTATTAGATAGGTGGTAATGAATTCAAATTTCTTTCACCTATCTTAAATTGTATCTAGATTTAGCCGTTTTTGGAAAAAGATGATCTAGTCTATGAGAAGGGTCTTTGAGTTTCTGGAAGTATCCTAGCACAGTCTAGTTTGGCGTTCACATGCATAGGCACAGTACACTGTGTTGTAACTGGGAAACATGATTCTATAATTGCCCTTACTTTCATTTTAACTGTAGGGCTATGATACAAGAGTTGGAGATAAGGGCACCCAGTTGTCTGGAGGTCAGAAAGAACGAGTAGCGATTGCACGTGCTCTGGTACGCAATCCGAAGATTCTTTTATTAGATGAAGCGACATCAGCATTAGATACAGAAAGTGAAATGGTAATAGTGCATTTACATGTACAGTATTTCTGATAGACATCATTTATTATTGTATTCAATTATTCTGAGATAGGCAGACACAACGCAAAACAACTTTTGTGGAAATAATGGCATCTTGGTTACGCTTAACCTACAGTAGCTGTCTTGGATATTTTCAATTCAATTCAATTCAACTTAATATTTATTTCTTCCTTCAAGAAAATGAGGTAAACATAACAAATTCCATAAAAAAAATATAACAAGTCAATTGATGATAAAAAAAATAAAGTATACAGATATCAATAAAAGGAAGTAGGCAGTGCCCAAGAAGATACAAATCTTGTGGCGGGCCAGCCTATTTACAGACACAGGTAATACGGACAAAAATTTAAAAAAAATAGGATTCAAAATACAGGACGTAAGGACAGGGACATAACATGATAGATGATAGATATGAGAACATTATAATACTTACAATTTATGACATTGTTTTTGTTAGAATGAAAAACAAACAGTTTTTTTTCCCAACACAACATGCTTAAACTCAAACTGCTTCATAGAGACACTTTTTTTTAACTCACTCCCTCTTGTGAATCATGCACTCTTGCAGTATAAAAAGTAAAAATATCATAAAATAATTATATACCTTTATGTTGTCATAATGTGGAATAATTGTACATCGTTACAATTATGTGTAACTTTCTGGCAGGAATTATGCTGAATTTTAATATCAACTTTTTTTTTACTTTCGTTAGGTTGTACAAGATGCTCTGGATAAAGCTAAGAAAGGTAGAACATGTATAGCCATAGCGCACAGACTCTCCACAATACAGGATGCAGACAAGATAGTGGTTATCAAGGCTGGCCATGTCTCAGAATCTGGTACTCACCAAGAACTCTTAGAGCAACAGGAATTCTACCATATGCTTTTTACCGCACAGGATCTGCAACACTGAATGGAATTGGATGGTTACTTTAATTAATGTGTTTCTGCTGAAAATTTAACAGGTTTTAGTTAAAGACCATGTAGCAGATTATTTTTTACTAAAAATAAACCAATTGTTTGTATCAGTTGTCTGTGGTTGGTTGTGTAATGACATCATTATTATCCATAGAGACACATCCACATCAACCATGGAAACTGTTTTTTTACAATTCAAAACAATCAGTTTGGTTTTTAAAACCATTGTTTTTATTACTAGGGCTATTTCTCCCAGACAAAAAAAGCTAGCAAAAACAGTCCTTACACTCCATATGAACTTATTTATGACATTAATTTTTACCATTTTTTGGTGATCAGTTAGGGGAAAGTTGGCCAACAGAAATGGAGAAACCTGGTACAAAGAGTAAGCAAGGCAGCCCAGGCGGAGAAATCAGTAGATTACTCGCCGAAGGGGCACTAAATAAATAAATAAATAATAGTTAGGGGAAAAATGGCAAAATCAGCACTGATCATTAAGGTATTATAGGAATTTGGGAGTTGCCTAAACAATGGAGACTATCTTGCATCTTGGGACCTCTAAAGGTTGGTATTCATATTATCACATTGAACATTCCTATATTAAACAAATGATTACAATGACTAAAGAATTTTTCAGCTGAAAAATAACCACATAAACACCTAGAAAGTAGGAAGCCTTTTGCCATTTTTCCCGGACTTTCATGATTTTGGATATCTCTTTGCAATATCTAATTTTTATGTGAAGGTTTAGCTCTATTTAAACTCATTCCTGAGATTATTATTTAAACTTTTTCCGTCAATTTAATTATCATTCCAATACCTTAATCCTTACGCAGAATAACTTTGATAGACGATAAATGGTGTGTTTAGGTGGTGTTTATTCTAAGAGTTAGCAGTAGAATAATATTGCAAATATACATATTTTATTTTAAAATAAAGTTATTGATATTTTATAAAATTGTATATATATGATATATATTTATAATATAAACTAACCGAAGGTTTGTACATTTTTATCGTATTTTTATATAGTTTTTATTAATTTGGGTTTTTATTTATCAAATCATACCAGTTTTTTTTTATCTTTAGAATTTATGAACATTAATAGCACAACTTACTAAAGTTATTTTCAAAACTTAAGCAAAACTGTGGACTTAAAAGAAGCTTTAAGATGATTTTTTAAATAAATCTTATTCAATGTAAATACATGTTATTGAATTTCATTTGTTCATAGCAAAAATGTATAACTTACATCGCCAAAGCATAAAGAAAGGAACTGTTGACATGGTTACATTTACGTTCGTGCTCCCATAAAAATAATTTATTTATACTTTACTTTTATTTATTTTTACTTTGCAATAGGCCTAGCTGCAATACAGCAGATTTATCTTCTTTTTACTTTCACGATTGCTGCTTTTTGACTTGTGACATATGGAAATAGTAATGTGATAAATTATGCCTATGGGCATAATTTATTTTAAAAGAAGATTTATTAGAAGTTCTAACTTATCGAAATACTCAATCGTAACCATTTGAATGAAACACATCTGCATTATATTATCAACATTAACTTTATTCAAACAATTACAAAAATGTAATGCATATAAACGTGTGCAAAAACTATATTGTTTACATTGATTGACACCACGAAATTTAATGACTTTAAATGCGTCAACTTTGTGTTTCATCCATGTTTCACTAAGAAAAAAACAATTTATATTTTCTTCAAATCATAACGTCTTTCCTCATGCCTTTATTATAAATCCATTTCAAACCTTTCAAATATATTAATATCTATGTTTTTTATTTCTTTAATTGTTTTTTTACAAATTGTGACCGTTTATGTATATCGGAATAAATAATAAATATAGGTGAGAGCTACATTCTGCAGGCAGTGCCGTTCAACTCATTTTATGATTTTCCTTCCGTAAAACAGAACTTGTAGCTTCACGTATGCATGTCTTCTGTTGCAATCCATTGAGAAATATTAATAATTGTTATAGTTAAACTTGTAACAATCTTAAATTAGGTGTACTGTCAGTAACACCGCGAAAAGGCACATGTTGACTTTATCGTTTGAACACGCGCGTACAAAGGGCATTTATCATCACCATTTGAACACGCGCTACAAACTATTGCCGTCTCTAGTAATTTTGAAGTACAGTATCATAATAGCTATTAACTATCACCAAAAATTTATCGCAAAAAAAAATAATTTAACTGAAATACAGACGTTTTTTTGTTTAAAAAATAACTTTGACTTCCAGTCAAAGTTTTCGATCAAAACATATCCCATAATGAAATGTGCTTGTTTGGCTGCTCTGTATGCATAATCATAAAACTTCCTCACGATCTGTGTGAAAATACCTCCTCAACCGTGACGAGTTGTAAACAATTGTAATTAGCATATGCATAATGCGTACTCGTGGTTTGAAATCTTTGTTTACTTTCGCTCGCGACGATTTTCCAGAAGAAATGTAAACAAACTAATTTACCTATTAATTACGTAAACTTGTTGCTTTTGGCTTGAATTTTCGACTTAAAGTGAATAACTTTAATATTACTTTGATATGGCCAATTTAAATTTATAATATTTTTACCTTCATTTTTTTGTGTTTCAAGGGACAATACATCTTTAAACACGCGCGTCTCTTCGTGATGTCACCGACATGTTAAGTTGCATTATAGTATTAGGCCTACTATTAATATTTTCATAAAGTAATTCTTGTATTAGGCTTTTTAATAATGGTATAAATGTTTATTTACATTTGGTGGCAAGATAAATGCACTGGTAACAAATGGATAATAGATAATTAAACAAATGCATGTAGTTTAAATGCTTATGTCATTAGGAATGTTATCTGGGTGAAAGCGAACATAGGGATATGTCCTCACACGGTTTTTCACGTTGATCTCTTTCCCGATCTCATTAAGTGTCCGCTTAAAACTGAAAAAAAGAAACGTGGAATTTGAGCATTAATTCACACTGTATTCATTTTGCTAGGCCTACTTTAGATGGTAATAACAAGTGACGGGCACAGTACTTACGTCCTTAGCGCATTGACGCTAGTCTGGTCATACAGAAACTGCGTTTCATATTCGCCTAAACTTTCAGTGTTTTTAGTACTCAAAAGTTTCGACAAGGTCATGGAACTCAACATTGTGTCTTTAGTTGGAAGAGCGGCCATCACATCCTGTTCTGTATATTCTTTCTATAAAATAACAAAAACAAGAGCAATTGTAATTTATTAGTTTCGACATTCTATTCATTCGTCAACCGAAAGAATAATAGCACCTTTTTTTGTTATCTTTGTCTAAATTACCGAAAGCAAAACCAAACTAAAAAAATAGTAGGCCTACGTTTAAACGTTTTTTTCCCCACTAAATTTGGTTAAAATAACCTACTGCCTGTAAATCCACCATTTATATAATAATTACTAATGTACATCGTGGTGAGAGCCTCTAACAATCTTTTTTGCTATATGTCTTTATCAGCGTTGTTCTAGAAAGAACTTTACTATCAATGGCTACCCAACTATTCACTGTGTTTATTACAATTATTTAATCAAAATCTGTTTTTGTATTGGAAGCATCAGCGACAGACATTTGCAAGATTTAGTTTGGAAAGTTTGACGAAGGAGATTCGTACAAATAATCATAGTAGGTCTAAAGCGTGGTTCCCACTAGCGACGCAAAGTAACGCAACGCAGCGACGTTTTTGCTGTATTTTGTATTCACGGAACGTGAAAAGTGGGAACCGACGACGCAACAGTGCTGCCATTTTTACGTTGCGTTACGTTGCTTCGTTAGTGGGAACCAAGCTTAAGACACCGTTCCAAGTTCATCGGGACAGTACTTGGTCAATTTAACACTAGTCCTTCGTCTAATTTCTCGAATGAAAGCAATTACTATTTACCTCTTTTGAATTCGGTGGCTTTCCTCGTAATAATGCTGGGTAGTTTGGTGGGAAGCCATATTGGTCGTACTGGCCAAAGTTGGTAGATGCGTGACCACCGCTAGCCGTGAAGATTATCATAGTGAATATATCTACGATCTGATCTGTTGTAGTAATACCATCTTCAACGCCAGGTACATCCTGTGAAAGGGTACAGTACAGAAACTATTAACGGTAGCCTACATTCTAGGTAATAATTCGTAAAGAAAAACAAATGTTGCATAAATGACGTGTTACGTAAGCTCAGTAAGTACAAGATTAAACGTGGTAAGAACGACTTTAAAAGCAGACAAATGTAATTCTTTTTTAAACGCAAACATTATTTCACATTTTGGAGTTTCATTTTTTAAACCGTTGTTTCCAGGATATTGCCAGTGGACTAACAGAGTTCGAGGGGTGTGGCCGCGGGGACCAAGCAGCTCTATTTTATTGATGTCAAAACGGCATCTGCCACTAACCTGAAAACCGCAGCCTCCATTCTCGATGGATCTAACCAATGTAGCTCGGAATCCCTGAAGTTCAAAATCATAACCTATGTCATCATCAGTAGCTATAAAAGAATTTGAATTGCTTTATTTAAAATTATCTATTAAATAGTATACTTTTGAGAACCTAACCAATTGTTTTTAAAAGTCAGGAAATAATGTAATCTCTCTCTTCCCAGCTTAACTTTAGGATTAGTTTCAGGTCTCATGTCCTTGTTAAGCAGCGATACAACGGCGTCGTTGCACAACTTTTATAACGTATACCTAATACACAGATTAGGCAACGTTATAAACACATCCTAAAAAAGTCGCCTATTTATATTTTAGTGTAGTATATTGAGGAAGCGATTCTACTAGAGTCTTGATTACTTGTCTTTTTTAGATGTGTGAATTTTCAATGACTATTATAAATATGATAAAATATAGTTATGACTGCGCTTGACGACACATGTTTTTTTAAACGTCGTCAATATGTCATTATTGCTCCGCATCGTTCGTGGGCGACACCTGCTATTATTATATATGTGTATATGTTTATTTACATTTTGTTTATGTCTTTGTTCCTGAATGTTGCTTCTGTTGGTGCCTATTGGTATGAAAAATACATCAGTATTGTCTTGTGTGAAATTTATTTTTTTTCAATTCATATAGGCCTACTTTTGTCCTTAGAAAAATGCTTAAAATGACAATCACGTTTGGAGAATGTCCTACTTTAAATTACAAAAAAAGCTTGTTCTGCTCGTTCTGCTATAACGCGTACGGGGTTATTAGGGTATCAATTTTGTTGAAAAGATTTAAATTTATACGATAAACAATAGAAACCGTATACCAGGCGCTACCCTTTAACAACAAAGTTATAATAAACAACCTCCACTGATGTGTATCAAGGCAATCTAACAACATGATGCTGAGCACCGTTGGATCAAATGTTTTATGTGGGGTTGTGACGTCCCCTACACAACATACTTAGTACTGTAACCGCAACTAGTATGAAGAACAGTCAAATATTGTTTTTTATGGATATTGTAAAGCATGGAACAGAAATTGAATTGAATTGAAATTTATATTTATACTGGGTAACCTCTTCAGTCAAAGACTGGTCTCCCAGAGGGCCCAGTTGGGTGATCAGTGGCTATGATGTACTAATACACCGGGGTAACCCCCTACTCGTCTCGAAAGATGTACTAGGCTCTTTAAAGTGCACACGAGCTAGATGTGTACTACCACCAGAACCATGGAGTGAGTGAGCCTCGAACCCCTGCCGATGTTATGGCTACGTAATTACGGTTCCACTGTCTTAACCGCTCGGCCACTCACAGGAGATCTCTCATATACTAATATTCAAGTATTCTTCATTTATGTGTATTTTATAGATGTTGTTTTGTGCTATGTTAACATTTATTGTACAGTAAATGTTTATAGTTTCGTTATTTTCGTAGAAATGTATTCTTTTAAGATTTGTGATTGTTTAATTTGATTATGTGTTTACTTTTATGTAGGATGTTACGGATACAAAAGTTCAGTACCAATAAATATTATTATTAATTTGTCGCAGCCAATCGTAAGATCAAAGGAGTATTACAAGTTCCTATCTTGGCAAGAAGGCGATCCTCAGCATCCTGTTAGATTGCCTTGGTATTATTGTAGAATAGGAAAAAGAAATCTTACTGTAGTATTCTTTAACGATCGTATCGACGTAGTTTCTGATGGCGTCCCATACCTTGAGGCCGTCTTCGCGGTAGTAATACTTTGTTAGCACTTCGGGATCATCAAGTCTTCTATGTTTTAAATTAGCAGGTAGAATACCATTGTTTGTGAATGACCAAGTTTTGAATGCATTCGCAATTAATGCGAACGTTCCTTTTAGGCCCATTGAAAAAAGTACATCAAATGCACCGCCTTTGGCCAAAAGTTTTCCTAAGCCACGACTGTTGAAAGAAAATTTAAAGTTATTGAATCATTAAAATCTTAACAATTAATCTTTATCGATAAATTTACTCACGATTTATTGCATTTTTAAGAACTTCTTAGCTGGTTATCTTGTTTTAATTGGTGTTAAGCTCTGTCTACACATCAAACTAGTTTTTGACAATAAAAGTGTGATATGCCCAAATATGGTAGTGATATGACGTCTTCGTGTCCATATATGGGAATATCACATTTGTGATAGTGTAGACAGAGCTTTAGTTTTATAAGTGTCTCCTGAGCGAGACAAATTACCGTAAACCTTACGTTCAAGCAATTCTAACACATGGGTGTGAACGAAACTCAATTTGTATTTAGTTAATTATTAGGGGAAAAATCAAGTAGATCTTACTGATTTATAGCCATGACAAAATGAAGATGTGGCGCAACCAATCGATAGAGAGGATGAGACGGTGAAAGATGACGATTCACGGCTACACTGATGGATTCCAGGATGAAATGCGTAAACGCTAAATGCGTACATGCCTCGTGGTAGGATGCATCTCCTAGGTTAAACCACATCTTCGCCAGAACCCATGTATACTTAGGATCACTGGGTAGGAATACCTATGAACACAGTGACGAGAGTATCGTTGTAATTCAGGTCCATAACCATATTATTCTAACTCAGGTTATGCATGGTATGTAGGTTTGTTTTGAGACAACTAATTTTTTAGTTGTTGTCTCGGGTTGAGAAAGGGGCTGGGGAAAGTGGCGTACCCTATACAAACATATATTTGAAGGCCCATATGATCACAGTATTCTAACTGACGTGGGTTTGTTGAAAGATGTGAGGAGGGTGGAATTTGAACATATGCAGGCGGGGAGGGGTTAAAAACAATATACATGTATTACGTTTAACACAAAATTTATTAGATGGTGTGCAATACGGCTTGTTTTACAGTATGTATTCTTACTCTCTCAGCGTACTATTTTTATATTACTGTATATAAGCAGATTACGATTCAAATTAAAAATATATTTGCTACTAAAGTAAAAAATAAAATTAAATACGTATATAACGTTGTATAATGCAAGTAGGAGTGTATCAGGAAATGAACAACTTACTGGATTTTCCGGTCCTTTTTCTTGATAAAGCTGAATAGCGATTGGAATCAGATCATTGTTAACATTTGCATAGAAAAGACCAATTGGTACAGTTACCTGTATGAATAATAAAACAAATGCTTCGGGGATTATTTTTTATTTAAACACACAATGCCTACGCACAAGATCTTTCAGGATATGACATGGATTTGAGTTAAGCTGAACAAGTCGCTAATATTCCATTCTGCAGCAGAACCACTAAAATTTGAACACGATACCACGAGATTAGTAAGCAAGCGGCATTTAACAACTAGGCTACATGTCAGTAGGCTTACGCAGATACGGTATTTCCCATTTGTCGTTCGTCAAATTGAGGGTTTAATGTATAATTCAGGAGTACAAGTAAAGATGTTAATTTGGCATAACGACGATCGGGGACGAGACTTCTGGATGTTCCCCTAAAGAATCTATCTATGATATATATAGAACAGCAATAATCCTGAAAAGTAGTATTGGTTCCCACCCACACACACACCACTATTTTTCGAGTCCTAAAGGTGCCTCTATGATTCTTTCTTTTCTACTTAATTGAGTTAGTGAATTCACTTTTTAAAAAGCCTCCGTTGGTGTGCTGTTAATAATATTTTTTTAATTTAGGAACCGTTTAAGCGTAAAGAATTTCTATTCGGACTATCTTAATTTTAGTTAATAAGCTTTGCGGTTAAAAAGAATAGTCTACCGTATCCTTGTTCTATTGTAGCAGGCAGGCCACCACTGTGTCAACTTAAAAACGATAGTGGAATTATAGTTCCACGCCATTTGCTTAAACAATAAAATACGGTTTACCGAAGAGCAGCAAATTCCTGGCGTGTATTAGGGGAGGCCTAGGAGATTTAAATCGTTAAATGGGCTACAAAAATTAAAGAAAGTGCCCGTTGTACAGGCGATGGTCAAAATACGAAGCATTTCCACATTATAAGTAAGGATAGAACCGCGAATAGAACCGACTTACCGCGAATAGAACCGACTTACCACGAATAGAACCAACTTACCGCGAGTAGAACCAACTTACCGCGAGTAGAACCAACTTACCGCTGGTAGAACCAACTTACCGCGAGTACAACCAACTTACCGCGAGTACAACCAACTTACCGCGAGTACAATCAATTTACCGCGAGTACAATCAATTTACCGCGGGTAGAACCAACTTACCGTGGGTACAACGAAATTACCGCGGGTACAACGAAATTACCGCGGGTACAACGAAATTACCGCGGGTACAACGAACTTACCGCGGGTACAACGAACTTACCGCGGGTACAACGAACTTACCGCGGGTAGAACCAACTTACCGCGGGTAGAACCAACTTACCGCGGGTAGAACCAACTTACCGCGGGTAGAACCAACTTACCGCGGGTAGAACCAACTTACGTGGGTAGAACCAACTTACGTGGGTAGAACCAACTTACCGTGGGTACAACCAACTTACCGCGGGTACAACCAACTTACCGCGGATAGAACCAACTTACCGCGGGTAGAACCAACTTACCGCGGGTAAAATATAAGTGAAAACAATAGATAGGACAGAAAATCTTACGTTTTGTACACCTTCTAATACTTTGTGATTCACAATGAAAATCCGCTTATTCTGCAAACATTCATCTAATGTCTTTCCCTCTAAAAATGACTCTACCATTTGAGCTGTGACCCCAAAGCTGAAAACAGTAGAATAGAAACAATGATTAGAAATGGAAAATTGTGTGATGATTTTTATCAATGTTATATTATCCTCAAAATGAACAATAAAGATAGCTTAAATAAATTGTTTCATTTTCGTGGACAAAAAAAATTTAGAAAAACGGATATCAGAAAAAAAACCCCAATAGTATCAAACTTTGACCTGTTATTACTAATACAGTTACACGATAAGAGATACTAGTTTTAACTCTCAAAGATTGCCCTTGACAGTATTATAAAGATTTAGTATATGTCCGTGTGTTGTATAACCATAGAGGAATTAGTTTGATCCCTCCATGATACAATGTATTGAATTATAGTAGTAGTAACGTAATCCACATTGTTGTTATATCCTGTTGTGGGAAATAATATGTTAGTCTTTACCTTTTCAATGCACTTTAAGTTTGTTATTATTGTTCTGTTATTGTTTTGGTTGCACGTATATTGAAATATGAAACCTTGAAATGTATGCAATGAAATAACAATTGAATTGTTATTTAAAGATACTGAAAAATAACAGATTGTCGGTGTTAAAGAATTATCCTATAATACTGAGGAAATAATTTGGAATGTGGATAAAAATAATTAAAAACAACGAGAGACAACGTTATGAGACTAGTTTTTGTGTGATTCTTACTTGTTGGGAATTTCTGTGCATAGTTGAATAACATTCGGATTACAACCATTCATCACTAAATTTCCAAATTTTAAATCGTTGTCCCATCCATCAACGCCCTGCGTAAATAAATAATGAAATACAGTATATACATAATAATATACATAATAATATATTACCTTTGAATTTGTATGGAATAAAAAATAAGGTGTAAATGTAACGAATAAACAATTGTGGTATAGTCAGCCAGGGAAGAGTAAAAAAATGTAAAAATAGTTTTGATAGCACGGCGAAACGTAAATAACTTCATAGCGGAAACACCGAACCATCGACATTGGCCCATCCTTTTTTGGATAAAATAATATAGTATTATATTAATCAAAAGATTGGGCCGAAATAGTGTTTGCTTTTGCAGACATTTGTTATGATAATGTCTGTTTCGATTTACTGCTATAAATATAGACATTTGTTAACTGATAACACTATCAATTATTGAAATCGCTTCCTTAATTCATTCATTATTCAGAGTTGTAGTGGTACAAATTGTACGCATTGTTATGTGCAGCTATAAACCCGTCGTGTTTTTGTCCAGACGCATCTATTTCTAAACATAATGTTTACAATACTTCGAAGTTCTTTGGGATTTGACAGCTGGACGCTGAACCTGTAGTGAGATAGTAACTATAGTATTAACCGTTGACTTGGTAGGATCATTGACCTTGGTCCATGGTAGGATTAACCAAACAGGACGTACCAGATCTAATACTTCAAAACATTATGAAAACTTGAGATTTGATATGTTACAAATTTTTAAGGTAGAGACCAATTTATTCGAACCTTTTAAACGCAAAAAAAACACGCAGACGATAGGCTTACATTGAGTCTCATTGACTTGCAAAAATGCTCAAATTATTGTACGCCCAATTAATTTTAAAACGATTCGTTTAAAAACAAATTAGAGTAAGTATATATAAACGAAATAGACGTTACGTTGTGTTGTGCTTTCTTGGTTTGAGTTTGGACTGCATTGTAAAATGGATCGATTTAATATCTATACTATGGTTGGAAGTGTCTTTCGTCCTGGACTTACCTCTGGTCTATGGAAACTGTATCTGTACACGTCTTCCATGTCTTCTAATGTTTTAAACTTCTTGGTTGACATCATAATAAGTTCTGTATGCATCTTCATCTTTAACTTTGTTGTTATAATAAATTTCTACAAACAATAGTAATAAATACAAAATGATGGTAATAGTAAGCCTAATACAAACTAATAATAAATGAACACCATACACATTAAGCTTGGTTCCCACGACTAGAGACGCAACGTAAGAATGACGTAGACGTGAATTGACCAATCACAAGCGATGTCTTATTCGCTTGTGATTGGTAACTGTCTATAACTTCGCTTGTCATTGGTTAAAAGGCTTGCGTTACGTTCTAGTGGGAACACTTGCGTTGCGTCTCTAGTGAGAACCATATGATGCCTTAACATTATCTATAAAACAGGGGTTATACTGTATATCTCAATGTATCTATATTGAAATATTAGTGTTTCTGGGAGCTTGTCTACTTTTTCTTGCTTACTTTATTTGTATCTTGAGATTACCCACAGCTTTTTTCAATATTTTGACTTGGGAACGCCTTAGTGGCCCTGCTTCATGGGTTGGACTACTTTTTTTTCTCATCTTTATGGATTTCCTCATTTTAGCCGTTTCAAAATTAATCAATATGCAGATTTTAAAAGTTGGTGCGTGTTTAAAATAACTGTAATAATCTTTGAAAGGAAAAGTGAGATTTACTAACCATGTAATTTGGTGTAAAAGCTTCGTCTTTTGGTAGAACCACCGCCTAAACGTAAAGTAAATAGCAGTTATGCAATTAAAATGTCAAAATACGCCAGATAACAGTTTTTATTCTACTTCCTCGAGTCTTACAAACACACTGGAACAATATTTCTGCCACCAAACTGTGAATGTGAATAAGCTTGTCCATGAAAACTTAAAATAAAAAACAACAAACTGAGATGTGACCATAAAATAAAGGTATCCCATGCAAACTTACCTGTACAGGTATCCCGTCTATCTTTTGTTCAAATTCGTACACCTGACGTTTTTCTTCGAGTTCTTTCTTTCGTTGCGCATGCTCACTATCGTTCTGTGGAAGCTTGGAATCATATCTTGACCATCTTAATTGAGAAATTGATGAATTAAATTCTATTTCTTAAATATTTAAACAGTATTCCTATTTTTTCCGCCGTTTGGTTATTCATAGGCCTATTCTGGCTAAAGAGACCCGCTCTAGACCCACCCCGTGGTATTCCACTCATAAACATTATTTGCATCGGCGCTTGTTTAACATTGGCCAAATACTAAAGAACCTTTATCCATGGTCCTAAAAGTTAAAAAAGGACTACTGCTTTTGTAGAATCTGGACACTTATTTGGTTTATGGCAACGTTTTAGTGAGCGAATTGCACGAAGGAATTCATATTAGAAATGGGGGGAGGGGGGTTGTTGGCAAAGTTGACGTTTAATGTTCACCTTCACAATTCACAAATCCTACTCCTACCTATCAACACATTACAACAACATAATGTAAACACGACGGGGGCCCAATCGATTGTTTATTATTATTTGATACAATCATTACTATAATACAAAAGTAGTTATTTTGTTCTTGTGAAACCAGGCTAGGCCTAAAGCTATCTTGGGCTTTTCTTTCAGGCTCTTTGCATCTTTTAATTAAATCATTTGAATATTAGTCTGTTTGATAAATTGTGAAATAAAACGACAAATGAATGAATGAATGTAGGCCTAAATTTAAACCTTACCTCCTCTTTAGGCCTGCTGTTATCCACCTGTTGATTGGGAATTCATACACCTCATCTCTTACATTGTCTCGGACGATAATCCACTCTACACACCAGTTATTGTTACCAATACCAATTCGACGATCTCGCCACAGTTCAATTTTATCGATTACACCAAAGTCCTTCAACGATATTGGATACATATCCTGATTTCCCTGTTCGAAATCATCATGAAATCGTATGTCCAGCTTATAGTCTTTTGATCGTTTTCCGTTTGTGTTGATTAAGGCGATATATATGTTAGCGTCCGTACCCGCTCCATTTCTGTCGGCTGTTTTCACAAGAACTTGGTAGTCACCCTGTTTCGACCCTCGATTCCCCATTACAAATCACAAATATAATTCACACAATTGGTCCACGGATACACTTCAGCTGTTATGGCAAAAAGAACAGAATGCAATGAATTTAGCTACGTGATCATGCTTGAATGAACAAGGTGATCCGTAATAGCGCCAGTTAAACTTTTATGACGTCATAGATAAAGCATTCTGCTCACTGATTGGGTAATAATTCATACTATTGTAAATCTTATCGGGTTAATAATACAGTTGGATTAGAGAGGAATTACACCACTCTTCCTGGTTTGAATCACGGGTACCACTCCTATAATTGGCAATCAACTATTCCGAAGAAATTGTTTTTACCAGTACTGTAGCACATTGCGGTAAAATCTTGATATAGTATATTATATGCCAGATAAAAATATTAATTTGCATTCGTTTTCTTTCAATTTTATGTTTATAACTATAAACTATTTATTTATCTTTAGCGGAAATATTTCATAACTTAATTTGCGTATAAGGCATGGTATCATAAAAGGTGAGGAGCGACACGCCTCCAAATATCTACGCATGCGCACAATGAACTAACATGCAAATCGAAAGCTCCCCCTCCAATATAATCATATAAAAATAACAGAATTCTCTCGAACAATCTTCACATTATTATATCATATCATAAATTGTTGTTTAAAAACGTCCAGTGCCCAACCTGTAGCTCATTCAATATCCAGATTTATTTTTATTTTATTTTATTTTATTCAGCTGTTGGTTGACAACTGAATACAATAAAATAAAATTAAAATAAATCTGGATATTGAATGAATTGAGTGGACATGTGGAGTGTCTGTTAACGTTGACAAACCAAAATATTTTTTTTAAACGGTGGTTACCTAAAAAATAGGGTTTCAGTTGACTAACAATAGAACAAACGGGTGAATTTGAAAAGAAAGAGGTAATTACTACTACTACTACTACTGTACTCATATAAAACAAGGCCATATAGATGGCTACAGTCGCGTGCTCATTAGTGTTTACCGACCGACCAACCTACCAACTGACCGAAATTACTGAACATGTTTAAAAATGTTGAAATGTAAACACATTTATATTTTTTTAATTTACACGTGCGTAGCCTGTCACTTTTGACGTGCTCGTATAACGTAATTTCGAGTTGAAAAGTAAGTCAAGAAAACAGAAATCGGGCAAATAGAGTGCGCAATAACATTTAACGCGCAGTGCGCGCGCAAAAATCTGCGCACTCATGGACATTTTGTAAACGCTTAAAATTGCCTGAAACGTACTCTTATTTCATCGAAAATAAATTTTAAGCGCGCGTACGCATGCGTTACATGCGCTACGCATGTAATTGTATTGCCATATGATGATTTGTTATGCCCTGAAATTTATGAGTACCAAATTTTATTTAATTGTGATTCATGGTTTTGAAGATATGATTACAAACGTGATTTCGTTAAATCGTGGGTAGACCACGTAATTTTTTATTGCGCACCGTGAAAACATAACCACATCGATTCCTGGCCATAAGGAATATACTGTGAAAAATTGACTTAGCTAGATTAAACTGATATCAAGATAAGGTCAAAAAGCGATAAAACGCATAGTGATACCGGACCGACAGACAGACCGACCGACATAGCGAACTATAGAGTCGCGTCCACGCGACTAAAAACATGTACATTAAATTTGATTATGTTTTAAATTATGACGCTTGCCTCTTGTACAAAAATGAAGTTTTTTGGACAAGTAGTTTTCGAGAAAATGCAATTTCAGTTTACTACTATAGGCTTTGAAAAAGAACGATCAAAGATATAGTTATGTTTAACATTGAGATATATAAGAACTAAGCCTCCCTAGATTTGTAATGGAAAATTGTATTACACCATGAGTCGAACTTAAATGAACGATTTTAATATTGATTGGAAATTGTATGGTTATCAAAGGTATGTAAAATGAAAGATAAACAATTGGCACAAATAATTATTACCTACTATAAAAAACTATGGATATTAAAAGGTAGTCAACAATTGTAAACATATCAATGAAGAACACGCACTCTTAAAATGTAAATAGATTAAAAACTTTTAGAAAAAAGTAGAAAACATTCTTAAATCTCTGTTAAAGACGAACAAATATCTTTTAAGAAACGTATCCTTGGTATCAATAGGCCTATGTTTGCACTCTGTTCTACTCTCGAATTGCCTCTTACCCAAATAATAAAAGTGAAATCTATGTGGATATCTTTTAATTGTGCTCTAATCTATAGAATAAAATGTGAAGTATACATCGAACAAAATACAGTATACGATTGTTCTCATGTAAATTTTAAAATTATATGTATTTATTTCACCATTACCAATCATCGCTTTGCAGTCCTCACGAAGGACTAGCGCATATTTTTAAGGCTATTTTAGTGGTCACACAAGTCACAAGTCACAAATCAGTTTATTTGATCCAAAAGAAAAAAAAAAATACAAAGCAAAAAATATACAAAAGGACCAGGGAGACTTCCATTAAGGCCAAAAGCCGCATGCATGGAAGCCACCCGAACATTTTAAATAATATATAATTCTCATGTATATAATATAATTAAAAAATTAACAAATCATAACATGCTCTATTTACTTTAGTATAAAGGTTCATCTGGATCTCTGTATAGTACTCATAACATTTTTCTTTTGGATGTTTCACAAGAAAATGTTATGAATATCAAGCTTTCTTTTTTTGTTTCGATTTAGATGCGTTTACTTTTTATAGGCCTCACATATACGGTACAGAAACACTCTCACTCACACAAACATGTGAGCAAACCTGAAGATATATATCGATCTCATACATTCAACAAACATAAACCCGAGAGTCGGCATTGTCTGGCATTATTGCCAACACTGTTGCCTCATTCCTTCTTCTTCTTGGCTTTGCTTCGCGAACGAAGATTTTTTTTTACGCCGTGGTTAGGATTCCGGCACCGGAACTCAACTGCCCACCGTTAGGGAATCCGACACGCTATTGCGCATGCCCAGAGCTCTGGGAAGTGAATTATAGCTTGCACTAATAATAGTGCCACACCACGGAGAGTCGGAGTGTTTGTTATAGGGATTTATATAACACCTATATAAATTCCTGTCATTTGATTGGACGAATGTGGGTCACATGGCGTGCAATAGTACGCACTATTCAACGATCGTTAAATAGTACTTTTTGAAACATTTTTGTTTGTTATTTAGATGTTATATAAAACAAATAATGAATGTTTTGTATTCGTGTAATGGTACAAATAATGGCACTTGGTGAATGATGAAAGGTTATATCAACTCGGCTTTGCCTCGTTGATATAACCTTTCATCATTCACCTCGTGCCATTATTTGTACCATTGCACTCATAAACATTCATTATTTGTATATTACTGTAGCCTAGATAGTCGTTGCGCGAGCGAGAGAGCGATGGATGAAACTTGGCCTATGCCATACATGAATTAATAATTAAAATATGACTACGCCACGCGTTAAAATAATTATAATGATATTAATAAGTATCAGTATCTATCTAAGAATCGTAATGCTGTTTTTAGCGTTGCGACCCTGACTTCCCGAACAGTTTTTTCACATCCACGCGGTGGCTGCCGTCAACAAATCAACTTGTGATTGCATGTTGTATATGTACAGTATAATGCGTTATGAAAAATCATAAAACTAGTCATGTATTTATATAATTCATAATGATATGAATTTTATATATGAATGAAGCAACCACTTTTTAATTACAAAACAAATACTATAGGCCCACTGGTCACGTAGTCTAACTGGTAGCCCTAGCCTAGATTAGTGGATCCCATATTAGAAGGCATCTAGGCTAGTTCGCCGTCGTGTGGCGCAGCTATGAAATAATCCATCGCTGTTAAAAAGTATAGAGAGTCGCCGATTACCTTGCTCTGGGCATGCGCAATAGCGTGTCGGAATCCCTAACGCTGGGCAGTTGAGTTCCGGTGCCGGAATCCTAACCACGGCGTTTTTTTTATGAAGGGGTTTGTCCACGTCTGTCACAGGCTCGTTTGTGGCTTACAAGTCCGATGCGAGAAAGGCATGCCCGTCCACAACGGCTGCAGAGGAATGTCTGCTGCAACTTTTAGACCTATCCATCACAGTGCAAGTTTACTGAAACCAGGCATTATCGTGACGAGTTCTTCTCACAGTCAAAAACCTCTCACAAACATTACCCACTATCCAAGCACTCATACAATAAACTCATTTATTTATATAGCATAACTTCCAACATGCTCGCACATTAGTCACAGTCATGGTGTAACACGATCGTCAACCAAAATTACAAATTGGTTTAATAAACCGTGTTTACACTACCACTATATTATAAATCGACTGTGGACAATCACATCCTACCCATCATCTAGTTCTGTTTAATACACTGGATAGATGCAGGTTTTGAAAAAAATTGGCAATTTAATTATTTTCAATCGTCATATTAAACCTATAGAAATACTGTACTTAAAACTATGTATAATTAAGAAAAACTGGGTAGGTGAATACATTTCACTAACTGCAGCTATTCCAAAAGAGTGGTTAATATCCAAAACTCAAATGATTCTTCTTCAACTTTCTCAACAATTTTCACTATCCATATATCCTCTGGTAGCTACTGTAGGTTGCTCTTCTATAATTCTGCCTTGCCACATACAACAACCAAAATATGGAAACGAGTTTACAATGGAACCTTTCACATGCTACAATTATTAGCTACAGAAGAACAAACTCTGAAATAAAACTATTTTCACAAACAATTTCATAAAACAATTTCTCTTGAAATTCTCGCTGCTCTGCTTATCCTTAAAGATGTATTGTCCCTACCCACCCTGCTAAAATGAAGGCTAATAAAAATCAGACTTTGAATAGACTATTTTGTTTTTTTAATAACTTTTCTACTTCCTTCCATAAGAAAAAAAAGTTATAAAATGACAAAATAATGGTTTATAATACAGTATAAAGAAGGCGATTTGACTATTTTAAATTAAAATTTTTTTCAGGTTTAAAATAATTTTTTTTATCCAATTGTTAGTCAAAGTGGATAACTATTATGCGACATTAAAATGGCATATTAAAAAAAAAATTGTTCTCAGGGAGAAAATATACATCTTCGTTTAATACACTAATTGAATAGAATCCCATGTTTATACAGTATACAGTAGAGCTTTTTTCAATCTGTCTCTCCTGTGTGTATTCTCAAATGTCTTTTCAAATTCCCACTTTGATTAAATTTCTTACCACAATGTTCACATTCATATGGTGTCTCTCTTGTGTGTGTTCTCAAATGTTTTTTCAAATTCCCATTACAATAAAATTTCTTCCCACAATATTCACATTCATATGGTAAATCTCGGTGTATTTTCAAATGTCTTTTCAAAACTCTACTTTGTTTAAATTTCTTTCCACAATTTTCACATTCATATGGTGTCTCGTGTGTGTGTGTTTTCAGATGTGACTTCAACTCTCCATTTTGTTTAAATTTATCTCCACAATGTTCACATTCAAATGGTTTCTCTCCTTTATGTATTCTTAAATGTGCTTGTAAATTACTAATCTGGTTAAATTTCTTTTTACAATGTTCACATTCATATGGTGTCTCTCCTGTGTGTATTCTTAAATGTTTTTTCAAATCCCCACTTTGTTTAAATTTCTTACCACAATGTTCACATTCATATGGTGTCTCTCCTGTGTGTATTCTTAAATGTATTTTAAAACTTCCACTATGTTTAAATTTCTTTCCACAATGTTCACATTCATATGGTGTCTCTCTTGTGTGTGTTCTCAAATGTTTTTTCAAATTCCCATTACAATAAAATTTTTTCCCACAATATTCACATTCATATGGTAAATCTCGGTGTATTTTCAAATGTCTTTTCAAAACTCTACTTTGTTTAAATTTCTTTCCACAATTTTCACATTCATATGGTGTCTCGTGTGTGTGTGTTTTCAGATGGGACTTCAACTCTCCATTTTGTTTAAATTTATCTCCACAATGTTCACATTCATATGGTGTCTCTCCTGTGTGTATTCTTAAATGTTTTTTCAAATCTCCACTTTGTTTAAATTTCTTACCACAATGTTCACATTCATATGGTGTCTCTCCTGTGTGTATTCTTAAATGTATTTTAAAACTTCCACTATGTTTAAATTTTTTTCCACAATTTTCACATTCATATGGTGTCTCTCCTGTGTGTATTCTTAAATGTATTTTAAAACTCCCACTTTGTTTAAATTTCTTACCACAATGTTCACATTCATATGGTGTCTCGTTTGTGTGTGTTTTCAGATGTGATTTTAACCCTCCATTTTCTTTAAATTTCTTACCACAATGTTCACATTCAAATGGTGTCTCTCCTGTGTGTATTTTCAAATGTGATTTCAAATTCCCATTCCATCTAAATTTCTTCCCACAGTATTGACAATCAAATGTTTTAAAATCTCTGGCTATGTGTATTTTCAAATGCCTTTTCAAAATTCTACTTTGTTTAAATTCTTTTCCACAATGTTCACATTCATATGGTGTCTCGTTTGTGTGTGTTTTCAGATGTGACTTTAACTCCCCATTGTGTTTAAATTTATTTCCACAATGTTCACATTCATATGGTTTCTCTCCTGTATGTATTCTTAAATGTGCTTGTAAATTACTAATCTGGTTAAATTTCTTTTTACAATGTTCACATTCATATGGTGTCTCCCCTGTGTGTATTCTCAAATGTCGATTCAAATTGTCCTTGCGTCTGAATTTTTTTCCACAATGTTCACACATATATGGTGTCTCACCTGTGTGTATTTTCAAATGTGTTTGTAAATTACTAATCTGGTTAAATTTCTTCCTACAATGTTCACATTCATAATCATATGGCCGTGTCTCTCTTGTGTGCATTATCAAATGTCTTTCAAATATTTTACTTTCTTTGAATTTCTTCCCACAATGTTCACATTCATATGGTGTCTCTCCTGTATGTATTCTCAAATGTCTTTTCAAATTCCCACTTTGTTTAAATTTCTTTCCACAAGGTTTACATTCAAATAGCGTCTCTCCTGTATGTATTCTCAAATGAATTTTCAAACTCCCACTTTGTTTAAATTTCTTCCCACATTGTTCACATTCATATGGTGTCTTTTTTGTGTGTAATCTTAAATGTTTGTTCAAATTGTCATTCTGTTTAAATTTCTTCCCACAATGTTCACATTCATATGATGTCTCTTCTGAGACAGTGTGTGTTATTCTGCTCCAGTGTGCTTTCAACTCTTCAATATGTTTAAATTTCGCACCACCACTAGGCCTAGGCCTAAGCCTATGTCCACATTTAGTTGTAGATTCCTCTCTGCACACGCTCAGAGTCAAATGTCTTTTCAAATCCCAACTGCGTTTAAATGTCTTTCCACAATTTTTACATTCGCATGTTGTTTCTTCTTTCTCTAACCCTAGGCCTAATTCGCGGTCTTCAAACTTAAAATTATCTTCGTATAGGCCCGAGGACGAGACTATGTCTTGGCCTAGATCAGGCCCTCGGCCTAGGCCAAGTACTCCGAGTATGGCTTGGCCTAGTGTATCGCGATCGGATGTCAGTGTATCTTGACTTTGGCAATTTAGATTAATATCATTATAGCTTTCGTCTTTCAACTCTTCTTTCGTCCATGATGGTGTATGATGTATTCCTAAATGCACCTTCAAATCACTGAACTCAAATTTATCTCCACAGTGTTCACATTTATATTTCATGATGATACATTTATATGTGCACACTAGGCTAGGCACTGCATTGAGCACCTCCACCACCACAATTCGCAATCGTAACAACCGTGTGGAGGCCGGCCAACGATAGTGTGTAGCTAGCTAGTTAGGCCTACACACGTGTTCGGCCTACACTATTATTTCTATGGAGCGCCATGCACGCATTATTTGAAAAGTATCATGGAAAGTGTGTTGGTACGGTTGAATGGTTGAATTATGGACATGATGCGATGTGGAGTACTGTTTTTAATTTTAATCAAATGAGATCGCTGTATTTATTCGAATAAACGCCCCGTTTATTGTGCCAAAATAAAAAAATATCTTTTGATATTGATATTGTTTTGATATTAAATTCGATAATTAAAGCCTTTTGAACGTTATACATTTTCAAAACAAAAGGCTCAACTCCATCAAACATTTGATCTCAAAATATTAAGTTGTAATTGTTTTTATTGTTTATTCAATGCAGCTTATTTTTAATTGGTGACGTATCTCATTATTGTTTTGTTTTGTTTTATTTTGACTACTTAGTTTTGTTATTTTTGTATTTTATAAGTAATGATGGAGTAAGAGCAGTTTTCTGTTTGGGCTCATGCCTATTACTTGCTCCTGGCAAGATGAATTGTAAAATGTAATTTATGAACTTTTGCCGAATAAATATTATTATTATTATTATTATTATACGCTACTAGGAATAGTTGGACACAAACACGGCTTCTAATCCATTCAATGCCGTAACTCTCTCTATATTATGGCTCTGGTTCAAATACAGTAAGAGCGCCCTCTATATAGTAGCGGACGGAATATCAAAACAAACAACTCCACTCTCTCACCTCTCTCCACACACACATGGCCGGACTCTCGATCTCGCGGGCCTACAGTTATGATGAGGACATTTTGTTTAAATTACCACTTTTTTGGTCTACTAAGTACTAGACCTATATGAGTATAAAAGTGAAGTTTTTTAGATGTACATTTTAGCTTAATACTTTTTTATTCCAGGTGGTGAGCTTCGAGTTTTATTTCGAGTCTTGAGACGTCCCCAAATCGACTACTCTGCCTACTACTTCACTAGCTAGGCCTACTACTACTAGAGATTAGGCCTAGATTACGTATTCCTCAGAATCCAGGCAGGTGCGTTGTCCATAGGACCACGTCCAAAGTAACATCGCGTCTTCCACATGGCCGGGATGCTTGCTAACGGGCGAGATCTTTCCGTATGTAATAAGACTAAAGAGCTGATGGTTTAATTGCTTTATTTATTTTGAGGGCCCTTTATAATGATGGCCAGTTCCTTCTTTACTGAAACTGGACTGGTGGTAAAGGCCACTTTCATTATTAGAGATGGTAATAATAAAAAAAATAATATAACCAGAGCTACTGTAATAGGCACGGGCCTCTTCCCTCCAATATATCTTAATGAATGAATAGTGCCACAACATACAAGTGTTGGTTTGCACTATACAAAAGATAATTCTTATTACAGTATTATTATTATTGTATTATTATAAACACCTGACTAGATTTGATTACAGCAGTACTATATCATATGCTCCTGAGAGGCTTCTGTCTAGTTAAATCTATTATTATTGGCAAGTGATAAAAAAAATTATAAAGTAATTTTTTTACATCCTCAGATATGCTTGAGATGAGATCAATTATTTATAAAAATCCTTCAAAATTCTTTAGTAATTTTGTAAAACAGAGGTTTGTTTTGGGAATTGAAACCAGTTGTGATGAAACTGGAGCAGCAGTTGTAACAGACAGCGGTGATGTCATCGGTGAGGGCCTACGCTCTCAGAAGAACATACATGTCAAGTAAGGCTATAAACAATTTTTTATTTAAAAAAAACACCAAATTGTGAGTGCTGTATGGTTGAGCAGTGTTTAAGGAGTATCAGTATTTATCTCTTTTTGTGGGCAGTCTTTATGATTGCACACTGTGGCCAGCAGCTTGCCAGTTTTTGCATATTTTTCCAGGACCATGGTAGGAATTTAAATTATCTATCCACAAGAAAATATGTTTTAACTTTACATTATAATTATATATTTAGGCAAATTGCCTAGGATAACCATAAGCGAATTCATTTACTATCTTTCTTAAAGGTGGCAATCCTGTTCACAAGACAAACATACACAAGATGCTCTATATATAAAACAAAGTCATAAAACAAAGTCTTAATACTGTACAAGTCTTTGGGAGTGAAGTTGTAATTTGTCATTAGAAAAAATCCTGACATATAACAGGACTTGAACCCAGGACCCTTGAATTGGTAGCCAAGCATCATAACCACCAAGTCACAACTCTACTCCAATAATGTATCTAATTTTGCTTTTTTTTAAGGAATGGAGGTGTAATACCACCGCTTGCTCAAGCCTTGCACAGGGAATGTATACATAGCGTGGTACAAGATGCCTTAGATCAAAGTAGATTAGACATCCAGGTCAGTGTATTTGACATTGGGAATTATGTCTCATAACATAATTCAGAAGTAAACATCGTGGGTTCTACACAACCATAATAATATTATACAATATTCACAATTTATAAATTTAAAATGAATAACGTTAATTATTATTACTGTATTCATATATTATCATTTAATATTTTAACATTTAATTTTTAAAGTCTCTGTGATCTTTTTTCTGCCTCCATTGACAAGTACCTAATGTATTATTTTTTTTTGTAGGATATGACTGCCATTGCGACCACAACGATGCCTGGTCTTGCCCTAAGCCTGATGGTAGGCCTTGAGTACACAAAGCAAATAATTGCAAGGACAAACTTACCATTTATTCCTGTTCATCATATGCAAGCTCATGCACTAACAGTCAGAATGATCCAACGGTATTTATTTGTTCTCGCTGATTTAACCCTGTATTATTTTAGTTTGTAACACACCTGTTTTTTAATTGCCAAATTTGTTTGTGTGAATTGAAAGTGTCGGATTAAACGCATGCTTATTCTAGTTTCCATCTTCCAATAACTTTCTGCAACAAATTCTAGTTCTTTGAGTTTTTCGCTTCAGCAAAATTGGTTGTTCGAATAGTTTATTTTTTGGGAAGTGAAAACATTCGAAAAACCAATGAGAGCTCAGAAACGGTGAGTTATGACGGTTCCATGATCACTTTATTCGCTCTTGTAGTGTAAAGGGTAGCACGATTAAATTTACCTAGTGGAAAACAGGCTTTACAGTATCTTTGTCTTTTGATTGTTGACCTCTTCTTAATTAAACATTTTGAGTGAAATGGGGAGAATATTTTTATGAGTTGAAAGTTAACTTTTCTTTTTAATGGACAATCAGCCTGTCAACTCATGAAAATATTATCCCCATTCAAGTAATACAAAATCCCTACAGTAAAAAAATGAACTTTTCCTTTGTTTATGATGATACCAATAATGTTTGTTTCTGTAGGGTTGAATTTCCATTCCTTGTACTTCTAGTTTCTGGAGGTCACTGCTTGTTGACCGTGGCCAGAGGAGTAGATGATTTCTTGATATTAGGTCAATGTCTTGACAATGCACCAGGAGAAGTTTTTGATAAGGTATATTCTTTTCATTAATATACAAAAGTATATCACAAATCATTTTCTGTATTTATTTATGTATTTTCCACTGTCACTGGTTAATGAACAATACCTTCCAACCCCAGGGAAAGGGACTTCAATTAAATAATTATTATCATTACACAAACAATGCCAATTTTAATATGAACAGGAACACTACATACAATATAAATAGTCTGTCAATTAATTGCTCATCCCCAGCACTCCAATAGCATGTTCCCTCCCCCTGCTAGCATAACATTGTAACTGTAAATGTGCAAAGTAGAATTTACACAAATGAGCAGTATGGTAAGTGGAAAAACTTGTGCTTGTACAGGCCTTGCCTTTTTAAAATTGTAGGTGTGCTACAAATTTCACTCTGCAACACATTCAGGGGTGCTGTAGGTGTGCCTTTGTATTTTGGTGTGTAGAAGTTTACCAAATTTAAGTGTGTTGTAATCACACTCCTCAAGGGCAGTTAGGTGAGTGATTGCACTAGCTTACCTCAAAAGAAAAAGCCTGCTTGTCCTACAGTTTACCGTTACAGTTTATCCAGTTTAATATGTTTATCAATTTATTGTCGATTGTTAACATCCTAGTGCACAGCCTTTAGAACTATTAAATTCTGTATTTTTCAGGTTGCAAGAAAACTGAGACTGCAGCACCATCCAGAGTGTCAAGGTCTAAGTGGTGGACAGGCTATGGAAAAGCTAGCTACTGGGGGAAGTATACGTCTGCTGATGGGCAAGGGAACACAGCTACCTAGGTCTAGAAGCTGCGATTTTAGTTTCTCTGGCACAAGGACTGTGGCAGATGAGCTAATAAGACGTCAAGAAACGAATCAAGGTAATACAATAAAAACAAAAATGTTTTTTGTTAGTACTGGACTGGAATGATAGTATGCCTATTAAATATATACTGAAACATGTAGAATGAAGATTATTAGAATACGACTTTGAATAGGACATTTTGCAGTTTTTAAAATTATTATTTAGCTGAAAAAAAGTAATAAATTCGCTTAAAAGATACTGTTTTATTTATTATTTTAATTATTAGATAATTTAACCAATTATTATTTTGTCAATCATCAACACTCAATAATAATATTTATTCAGTTATTAATGTAAAAATAACCAGGAATGAGAATAGGCTAAAGCCCAAAAGATTGTGCACTCACTCCATACAATACATACAGTTATGATAAAACCATATACAAGAAAAATACAAATCAATTCTTAACTTAAAATTACACCTCTGTGTCTTGCCTGGTAACATCCGGATATCGGACTTCTTTTCTCAACAGAGTACCTCTATTTTTTTTTTCAGAAATAACAAATCATGACGACAGCTTCTTAGAAAATCTGCCCGATATTTGTGCATCTGTTCAACACAAGATCACGCACCACCTTTGCACGCGTGTTGTACGTGCGTTTCAATATTGCAATGACAAAAGGCTTATTCCAGACAACAATCAAACTTTAGTAAGTACAGGTCTTCCTCCAATTAAAGACCCATTCAATTAAACAATACCTCCATAGTATGTACCTTGGCCCTGCATGATAGCCTATCTTTTATCATGAGGTGCTCCCTCCAATTAAAGACCTTCCAATTGTTAAGACTCCCTCCAAATAAAGACCACTGTACCGCAATCCTGGATGATTGCTTATGTTTTATTCCATTAGGTGCACTCCTCCAATTAAAGACTCCAGCTAATTAGAGACCAATTAAAAAATTTTTAAATTACTGATTTTTAGGGTAGAACAGTTATTGATAATTTAAAGACCCCTTCCCTGCAATTTTGGACGTTTTTTGGAAAATAATACATATATATCACTTTAAAAACATTAAACCATGTCATTCCTTGTCTTAAATGTACGTTTTATGGTAAATTATGATAAAAAGAGAGAAACTATGCACTACCTAAGTAGCTCGCGGCGATCGACCTCTCGTGGACGGTCTTAGGCCTAGCCTAGCTAGGCTTAGTTTTGTAGGCCTAGCTGGTAAACATTGGTAACGTACGAACATCATACGCTAGCTATATACCTAGCCTGACGTTGTATAGTTGCTGCATTAATTGTCTTTCTATTTTTGCCAGACTCCGTTGATACAAATTGGGGAAAACCCGGTATTTTCGCTGAAAAGTTAAGAGTCTTCCATTTGTTTTGGCCTCACGATAGTTCGAAAAGTGGGCGAATTACAGGTGAAAAACAAAAATATCAATCCGCGCGCAATGCATTTTGGGATTTATAGCGGGCCGCTATAATTATTAGAATCAACTTATTTTTCACATTTTTAACCGTTTAAAGACGAAAAAATTTATCGCAATAGGACCATATAGTATTATTTTTACATTAAATATAGTTTGTGATCTTAAATTAGATCTAAAAAACGTAGGGAAGGGGGCTTTAAGTAAAATCAGATATTAGAGAATTGGTTGAGAATTACTGAACAAGTACTTTAAAAAAAATGTTATAGCACCCTCTATAGATTGGACATACAAAAACCCCTATGATATTTCATTTTCTGAAGGTCTGTAATTTAGACTAAAAAGCATTTTATTGTTCAAACATAAATCTGTAATTCATTTTCACTTTAAAATTATTTTACCTTGTTATTGTAAACAAATCAATTAATTGTTTTTTGCCCTCGAGTGTGAATAATATTATCATTATTTAGGATTGAATTGAATTTATATTTTTCTTCTAGGGATTTATATTAAATTTATTATTAGTAATTTCAACTGAAGTTGCCCAGAATATACGTCACCTTTCATGTCCTTTCCGCCTCTATCTTGTTGCCATGACAATTTGCTTAACTGATTGTATTAGAACTGAATAGTAGAAGTTAAATAAATTCAAACTCTATTTCAATTTCTCCAATTCATAAGAAAACAAATTCCTATAACCTTTTTCTTTCATAATTTTCACCGTAATAAATATTTTGTCCTTTAAATTCCCTTTTCTTTTTCATACCATACAATTAATGTTTGAAAACCTAAAAAAACTACCAATTTGTTAGAATACAAATTTGACGAAAACCCTAACAATTCAAAGAAACAATTAGGACTGTATACAATATATAATTTTTTTAGTTTTTAAAAAAAAAACATGAAAAATTAAGATTAATAAAATCAGAAAAAAACATGAGAAAAATAATGTTTTCACCTATAAAAGGACAAAACAAATGGTTTAATTCAACTAAAAACCTACTGGCTACCAGCCAATTTGACTACTTTTTGCTTTAAATTGAAAGGGAATCACTATTAGTATTATGTAACAGTACAAAAAACCCCCATATTATATCTTTAATATTTTGTACTTATTTTGTTATTTAATACTAGTTACAGTACTTTAAATTAAAGATGAAAAGACATTTTTTTATTTTAAAATGTAATGGTACAGTAATTTTTTTTTTAAATAATATTCAAGATTAAATTAAACTAGATTTAATTCGTCACTATGACGAATTATAGGTTATATGCATTGATTTAAATAAAGATAATTGATTTTTAAAAGATATATTGATTGATTGATTTTCTCAGAATCTTTAATTATTTATAATATATGATAGGACCTTGCTAACGCGAACACCATAGCCGGTATCACAATCCGATCAAAGATCCATATGCGTATAATGTCATAAACCACATTTGTTGTTACATAATAATAAAGACATAAGTTAATTTTTATCTAGATTTCATTATAAATCATGTGTATAATCTATACACTAAGAAATAAATTTGAACAAACAATACGGATAATAAAAAAAAATCTTATTTCGTTTCCCAAGGTGAGACTCGATCTCGGTACCCTGAATGCCATAGACACGAGCACAGACCATCGAGCCATACACAACTGACTTAAAGTTGTAGAAAAATTCCTCCGTGTATTTACTATGCAGTAATCACTTTGGTGCAAATAGATTATTACATACCGAAATGAATTATAATTTTTTACTATGATGACATCTTTAAAATGTAAACAAATGATGCACTGTCAAACTATATACTTTTAGCTTTAATATATGAACTTTTGAAGGAAGAAAGTTAATGTTGAGTTTGTTATTTTGGCCTAAGAAAATGTCATAATTTGTTTGATTGTCGAAATTATTTTTTTTAAATTTAATATGCAATTAATGATGACTTAATCAAGTTTTGTTCTCTTAATTTGATAATAAATCATACATATGATACATACATTTCAAGAAAATGAAATAAAAAATAGGTGTTCCCCTGCATTCTGACGATATATATTAATTTTAAAATTTAGCATATTTTCACCATTTTGTTAACTTATACGTGCGTAGCCATTCACTTTTGACGTGCTCGTATAACGCAATTTCGAGTTGAAACGTGAATCAAATATGATGATATTATTAAAGAAAGATTGTAAAACAGAAATCGGGCAAAAATAGTGCGCATTAACGTTTAACGCGCAGTGCACGTGCAAAATTCTGCGCACTCATGGCAATTTTTTAAACGCTTAAAATTGCCTGAAACGTACTCTAATTTCATCGAAAATAAATTTTGACAATTTTGAACATTTTAAGCGCGCGTACGCAAGCATTATAAGCGCTACGCACGTAATTTTATTGCCATATGATGAAATATGACCTGAAATTTATGAGTACCAAATTTTGTTTAATTGTGATTCATGCTTGTGAAGATATGATTACAAACGTGATTTCGTAAAATCGCGCGTAGACCGCGTAATGTTTGATTGCGCACCCTGAAAACATAACCACATCGATTCCTGACCATAAGGAATATACTCTGAAAAATTGACTTAGATAGATGAAACTGATATCAAGATAATTCACGGACAAAATAGTGCTAAGGAAAGAATAAATAAATAAATAAATAAAGATTTTGACAGAATCAAGAGGTTATATGCCTGATAATGCATATAACCTAAATATGACATCTAGTGTATTCTAATTATAGGTTGTGTCTGGAGGTGTTGCTAGCAATTCATACATCCGTACTGCTCTTGAAAAAACATGTAGCGTTCTAGGATATAATTTAATTTGCCCGCCACCTAAACTGTGTACAGATAATGGCATTATGATAGCCTGGGCAGGAATTGAAAAACTCAAGCTCGGAATAGGAATTTCGGACAATCCACAGAGCGTTAGATTCGAGCCAAGGTAAGTCCAAATTATGTTGATTTAATTATACATTAACCTATTAAAATATGAAATTGTATTCAGATTAATGTATACTGCTAGTGAAGTAATACAGTATTAAAGTAATTGCCTAATTTTGAAGAAAATGATTGCATATTAATGTTGAGAATTGGTATACCGTTACAAATATTCAGCCCTCGGGGGAAGAGTTCTTTCTGCTCGCTGATCTTAAGCCAAAAGGCCAATCTTTCTTGCTGTAAAGGTTATCCTTGTCATACATGCATTACAGAGGAGCAATGGGGTCCTGTAGTATAAACATCACAATAGAATAGCAAATTACTATACTATCATTGATGGGGGGAAAAGGAATATCAGGTATCAGAATAAACTATCAATCGTTTATTCCATCTTATAAATGATGGTTTGAAATTTATATCAATGAGGTATATAATAACACTGAATTTGTGAAATTATTTAGACATTTAAGCTAACTTTTGATCATTAACTTTTGAAATTGACACTACTGTGCCCTCGAGTTAAAAGATTCAAAGTCATTTAGTGTGAGGTTGTTTTTTTTGTGCTAAATATCAAGGCAAAGAATAACAATTAAAGTGTTTACTATATATTATATTACTAAAATATACAGTCATTGAAATTCAAATTAATTAAAAAGTATTTTGTTCTGTTGAATGCTGTCAGAGCATTCAACTGCAGATTGAGTGGTCCCTGGGGAAATCCTGGTGTCCCTCCCATTATATCGGATACAGTAGTCATAGTCACTCACTATCTAAATACTGCATATTCAATTAGTTAAACTGTTGGGCAGCCAATAAGGTTTGGACATTAATAAACATCTTTAGCTGCAAATACTGTTTATCCATTGGATCATCATGTTGTAACTTATACTTTATTTAGTCTAAAGTGGCCACTCAATCTCTCACATTGAGATCTGTTTTTCTGTTTCTCTTTGGTAGTTTTATGAAACTACAAAGTCTGCTTGAAAATATAGTAGAAACTTATTAAAGGATATTTTTAGGAACAAACAAAGCGAAAAATATCCCCTAAATATTGGTTGGCCATGGTGTAATATATTTCCTGTTGTGTTTCTTGAGAAAGTTTCTCCTTAATAATTATGGGGGTATCCTGAATAGTGGTTATATACCCAATAGAGAGGCTCTACTGTAAATACAAAGGTTGTAGAAACAAAACAAGGAACAGTTTTTATAGTACTGTACAGTATGTTGATTTGAGACATATTCTGTAAAAGAGGAAAATGTGTTCAATCAAAATTTCCTGCTGCACTTTAATTAAGACAGTGACATAAATTGTTCCTTATTGCAAAATTAATTTATCGAGTAAAACTCAAATTGACATTGAAGCAAATGAGAATTTATTGTAATTTATTTTTTACTTTATATGTTAATCCTAAGCTATAAATCTATTTGTAAAATCCTGACATTTTATGTAACAAATCAATCAAGAAATGAGAATAATTTTCAAGTTCAACGAACTTGAATATGAATAATTTAATTATACTTATTGTTTTGGTGTGTTTAATAATTGATTCAATTATATGAATAATATTGTTTTGACAAGAAAAATACATAAATGCCAGGATCAAGTAAAGGTATGAACCCAAAAAGAATACCCAATCTCAGTGGAGTATCCTCACATTTATACAACAATATTTGCCCAGTATCATACGATAGTAAAAATCCTTAAAATAAAGCATCTCATGTGCATCATGTGTGGTGTATGTATCTATCATAAGGTTAAGTTAAATGTTAAGTTTTGGTCTATACTGGGGATACACTTGAAACACTTGAACATTCCTATGATACTGGAGGATATAGGCCTACCTAAGTACAGTACCATGAATCAGGTGCTCTTATACTCAGACATCAGTAATACATAACAAATATAGATAATAGTAGAACATTTTCTGATAAAAAACTGTTTTTTAGTACTGTACCAACCATACTAAAATAATAATAGTAACACATTATGCAAGATTTTAATTTAGTTTGTGATTTAATTTGTGGTTCTTTTTAGGTATCCAATTGGTCAAGACATACGTAGTAGTGTTGCAGAGGCAAATATCAAAGTAAAGGCTGTCAAATTTTGGTAGAATATAAAAATGGTATTAAGGTATATGTGTATAGTATGACATAACATAAAATATACTTTAATATTAAATAAATAAGATAGAACAATTTTTATTATAAAAATACCATTTAAAATATGGCGAATTAGTCATTTTAATGAACCAAAAGAAGAAAAGCATAACAGTATTCATTGATATGTTTATGGTATAAATGGTGTAAAATAACCCCTAAAACACAGGTAATCTTTTATTTGATAAACAAATACATGGACCAGCCCGGAAGTTCTAAATTGTAAAATTAAAAAAGAATGACTTCTTTATTCTCATCTACAGAATAATAAATATATTCTTTCAACTTATTTTTTACTTAAGCTGGCATCTATTTGGTCATGAGTAAACTTTGCAGATCAAATTGATGATTCAGGTGCCGTTTTCACCAATCACACTTAAGTGAGATATTTCCCTTCATAAGAATTTCTTTTTTTTCTGTTTTTTTTTTATTCATTCTTTCATTCCGTAAAAAATATATAAAAAATAAAAACAACATGTGTTAATAAAAATACATATGTGTTTATAACATGTATGTACTAAACCTTTTTACTTTAATACATAACATAATTAGTCATATTGGCACAACAAAGAATTTCTCTTGAATCAAGAACAAAAAATTAATACAGATATCACTTCGGTGGTATTCACAAATATTTTAGGGTTTAAGTGAAACCCTTCAAATTCGTCTTTTTTCCCCATAACTTCTAAGGGCCCTCAATTGCATATGCTTACTTTACCATATTATTATTTGTCACAATGAGAATTTCTCTCATAACCTTGCATTACAATTTTGTTGTATTCTGAATGCCATTTTCTTCTGATTTATCACATAATTCCTTTTCTTCAGCTGTTTTGGATTGTTTGTCGATGTCCCATGTTTTTGACCAGGAATTATATGTATCTTTATATTGTGTTAGAACAAGGATTTGGACGACTTTCTGTTTACACAAATTACACTTTAGTGAATTGAGATATCCTCCTTTCTAACTATCTCACTTAAGTAAAATATTTTGCAAGTATTCATAAATAGGTAGGATAATTTGTAATATTGGATGTGCTTCCATTGACAATAATCATGAGCTATCTGTAGGCATGTTTACTCCTATTTACACTTTCAGTGCTTGTCAGTAGTTTTAAAAGGGTAAACAGGAACACTAATCTATTTTATATACAGTATAGCGCTGATAAATGAATGATCTCCACATCGTATACCTCTTCTTGACGCAAACCACCTTAAAGTGTTGATAAACAAATTGGTGTTCAAAGGAATTACCACTTCTAGATGTAGAGCTTGATTAGTATAGATATACATAATTATCTTTTTATCCGGAGTTACAAGGTTTTGCATGTAATACTGTATTTAATAAGATACAAGGTTTTGTCAGTTAAAGTTATTATGGCTGAAATATAGTCAATTAAGTGACTTGTTGTTCTATCACACATCTAGACAGGCAGACAGACAGATATTCAAAATAATACTCATTCTAAGGTGGCTTTATTATCTGAAAAATGTTGTGTACATTTGAAAAAATAGTTTAGTATGATGATTAAAATTAATGGTGGTATTGATTAACAGCTTACATTCCAGATTATTCAATACGCTTAGTGACTAAGTTGATCATAGAATGCGTGATAATCAGCTGGCATAACAAACTTTAGCTGCTGCAGATGCTGGTACTTGCTTGGCGTTATCTTTCTGCGTTCACTATAAAGTGCTGGTGGCGCGCCCCCGATAGCCTGTAGCCTTGCTCAACGTGGGTGGGAAATCTTCATCCACTTATCAGAAAAGTGAAGCTTATACTGGACAGTTGCGCCGCCTGTATACTTGATACACCTCAGATCAGTTACTGTCGTTTCATCGACCTTGCAACCTGGTCGTATTTCTTTAAAAATGTTGAAGTTGAGATACTTTAGACTGTATGGAGTTGGATTAGAACAAGCCTGTCTCATTATCTCTAGTCGTATGATAATTTTTAGTTTGCGCTCTATTGACCTTTATCTGCGTGTGACCCTGTACTAAAATCTTCTGTATTATTATTTGTACTGTTTTAGCTTTCTCTCTTGAGAATATGTTAGGCATTGGCTAAGATAACATTCCGATTCTGATCCGTCACTGTAAAGAATAAAAGTGTCATACTCCAAATGATTGTACAAGTAGTCGATAATACAAGAAGCGAATTCGCTTGCAGTAAGGCTTCCTTCATGCCAAACGTAGCTTGTGATATCTCGACTCACAATGTCATATATTGTAAAATTATGTACACAAAGTTTTGTCTTGTAATACAATGCAGAGGCTTTCAATCGTGGTGACAGAAGGAAAGCCTGGAGGTCTATCAGGAGTACTAGAGTCTCCTCTGTGCCTTCGTGGGCAAGTGCATTTTGTTTTTCAGCTTTTTCATGTCTTGCTGCCTCAACATTAATTCGGTGTTGCTCCCACTCTTAATCTGATATGTTGGGCCTGAAGAGAGATAAGTTCATTTTGTCAAATTCTTCGTAGAGTAATTTTCAAGAGAGTCATGTTTGTCCCTTGGTCTGGCATTTCTCTTTATATAGTCTATACAACATTGACATGTCAATTATAGGTTCAAGATACAACTTGTACGAACGAGAAGGGAGCTTAGCTAACTTTGCTAGAAACTGATTCCGGAAGAAGTCTCGATCTCAATTGCTTCTAGCATAGTATAAAGATTTTCGAGATGATGTTTCTAGCTGTTTGTAGTTTACACAGCTGGCCCATTGTCTGACCAAGCACTCTCCAATGCCAGTTGTACCCCTTACGTCTTGAATCTGCATCTCCTGTTTTCTTCTGTTTCACTGGTTTCGAATCTACTAGTCCCTGTACCAACACTTTCTTTCTTCCCCAATCCAAGATGTCCCATATTTCATCAAAGAAACTCTTTTTGTCGGCTTCGGTAAATTCGCGACAGTGGCGTTTTTGTGTCTGCTTACATGTGCACATTGGTTTCAAAGAACGCTTATTTGTTCACATTACCTTTTGATCCCATGTATTACTTTCCCTTTTCTCTTAAATTTTGCTGCTTTTTTCGTTTCCATGACAGTGGATTTGCATGCCCTCTCTTTGCTCTTTTTTTAACTGGTGAGTCAGTCGGTGCAGCCTCCCGGTCTGTATTATCATTTGGAGATCCATCAGTGTCATCACCAACATCGGACAGTTCATAATTTGGATCATCTGGTTCATCGTCTAAAGACTCATCAGCAGACTTGGCATTACCATCATCGGATGGTTCATAAGTTGGATCAGCGGATTCATCATCTAAAGACTCATCACCAGTGTCTTCCTCATCTATGTCAGCAATGCCTTCAACACCCTGGGATGCATTCACACTTCCTTCCTGATCAACCTTGGCATCACAATCAATGTTAATGCTTAATATTTGTGTTACAAGGTTTAACATTTGTCGGGTCATCATACCAGTGATCTGAAAGTACAACAAATATACTATTAATTACAATTTGTACTGAGTAAATTTCAAATTGTTTCAGACATTCACATGCATCAATTTGAAAAGAGCATTTTTTGCAGCACTGCCTGCATTTTCTAAGTAAAAGACAAAATTTAACATTTTGCCATGGGGGCCCAAGGAGTGTGAGCCCGCTACTTGCCATCTGCATGAATAAAATTTATATTTAATTCATTCCACATTGCAGTGAAAAATCACACAAAATTGATAGTTTTAACTATAAATAATGATCACATTTAATAATAATTCATTCTCAGAATCAGCAATACTCTGTGTTAACAATAGAATATTGTACGTCTTTACTTCTTTAATACTGTATAATTCTTCACAATCTAACTTCCTAAAACCTACAGTTACTTTGGTTAAAGCTTTCAAAGAGGCTTCACTTCTTTGCTGTATTAGTAATAAAGTATGTGAAATAACAAATAAATATTGCTATTGCTATATTTTACTTACTAAATTCTTCATAATCTACAGTAATCCGATTTAAAATTTTATTTGTAACATTTTCAAAAAAATTTGATGTCGATTAAGAGACAGACTTTTCATTAAGTATTCTCTTCTTTTGTGTGACGGTGTATTCTTCAACAGTCTTTCACGTCTTTTGCAAGAGGATGCTGGTCTGGTTTTCGCAGGTTTATTTGGCGAGATCTGCTTAATGCATAAACTGCATCACAAAAGATAAAGTCCTTATTGAAGATCTAGAACCTTAAACACTTTTCAATTTCATCTGCTTTTTTTGTCCTCATAATTAGCATAATAATTAGCATAATAATTAGCATAATAATATACCATGTGGAAAAAAAAGGTACAGCAAAGCTACTTTTTATCCTGCTTTGATCTTTTTTTTTTTTTCTGCTCGATTTTTATTGGGATTGAATATCTTGCCATTGAGACGGATGTGTGGTGTTGAGTATGCGGTCTAGTCTGTTACTAACATAAACATTCTTGTTGTAATGTAACCAAGTACCATCCGAGTAGTAGAGAAGAGTATATAAACATGTACTTGGCCCAGGGTAGAAGTAGATGGGGTATTAGCAATTTGTTCAACCGAATCATGAAAGGGTTGATCCTGTGGATTGACTTAATTTGAATTATCAGGCTTATCCACGAAAACTTTTTCTACAGTTGAAGCTTGTAGTAACTCTTTGCGAATACAGTATCATAAGGATTAAATGCAGCATTCACCATAATGCATGAAGCAACATACATGTCTTTTACCTGTATTTTTCTTGAGGAACTTTCAACATGCCTTGTTGTATTCAGATTTCAATGATCGGAAAACAAATTTATCCAAAGGTTGCAATGGTTTGTTGTGTGCGGTGGGAAGGAGCACCAACATGGTGGACAAAAAACTTTCTAAACCACATGTCAAACAACTCCGTATCAATGAACAATGATTTGCTGACACCAAAGAGAGAATCGGCAGGAGCATTCTGCATTAAAGAATCGCTCAGTCGCTGGCCTTTAAAAATCAACGGTGACAAATAATCCGCAGCATTTGCACATGCTAGCACTAATACATTGTCACCTCTGTCTCCATTTTTTTTACACTGGATAGTTCTCTATTTTGATCTATCTTGAATCTTTGATAAATTGTGCACCAAACTAAGTCTGGTTTCATCGGCATTATATATCTGTGATGGCTTGTTCTTTAAATCCAAAATTTAAATCTTGCGAACTGCATCTGGATTAAATTGATATTGTACAGTATATACCCATTATAGAAACCCTGCTTTTAGCATTCGCCGTAATGCATACTTGGCCCAGGGTTGCCTGTGGAATTGTGGTTGGCATTATCATCAGTAGAAGTAGATGGTGTATTAGCAATTTGTTCAACCGAATAATCAAAGGGTTGATCCTGTTGATTGACTTAATTTGAATTATCAGGTTATCCACGAAAACGGTTTCTACAGTTGAAGCTTGTAGAAACTCTTTGCGAACAGCATCTGGATTAAATAGATATATACCCGTTGCAGAAAGCCCTCTTATAGCAGCAATCGCCATGATGCATGAAGCAACATATACGTCGTTTAATATTACTTTGCCTGGATTTTTCTTATCTCTTTTTTTAATTACTTTCAAAGGTATTACTTGCTTGTTACTTGATGTTATGGGTCGGTTAGAAAGCTAAATATAGCTTATATGACCCTTCCTGTCTTCTTATAACCAAGATATACGACTCCGGGTGTACACATAATGTTCCAGAGTGTTTATAAATGTGAAAAAGTAAACTTGCAGTCAAGGGACTTCCAATGATCATATCATTGAGGAGTGACTTGAATAGATTTAAATTTGGAGATTTTACAACATTGATTTCTTAGACTTGATTTATCACTTGGTATAAGTAGTGATCCATCGTTAGCAAATAAAGATCTTGGTGTGATGGCCAATCCATAGTTTCCTATTGTTGTTTAAAGTTTTGGCAAGAACTCTGCTCGAGAATGCTGTATGAAAAGAAATCTTGATAGAAGTTGTCTTTGTTCTCTAAGTTTAATGGCCTTATCGCCAACTGAAAACTTTGTTTTATGCATCCATGTACCAAAGCTTTTGATTTTAGCTTTCATTCGGTCCCAAATACTACTACTGGTGTCAATAGAAAGTCGGTTTTGACAAATTGTTTATATAAATCTTCACCGATCTTATCACCTTTCATGATGTCATTCTTTACAGATTATGGTAGAACAAGTGATAAAACTATGTTGTTTCATAGCGCAAGGTTGAGGTGATAGTTTCTTTCAACCTTAAAGCATTCTTCTTAGACACTGTGCCTCCCTCTAGTTGGTAATGTGATGGTGTTTAAGAAAGCCATCTCTCTAATCTTTTACCATCATAGTAAAGTATGGAGCAGTTGCTATAACTCTGTCAATGTACTCTACTACTACGACTACTCTAATCATTATCACCATAACATGCGTAGCAATTTCAGGATTTTTTTTCCTTTGCACATCTGCTTTCAAATTTCTGATTTCATTATCATTAGATCCAACATCAACAAATCCTGTAATGGTTCCACTTTTCGTTGAAAAACAAAAGACTAGACTTCACTTTCATCTCGTCAAATAGCAAAGACATTTCTGTTTTTATATCAATTGGATCATTGCTTATGTTTTAATCCTTCTTTATATGTTTGATATGTTCACAGGAAATTCCAGCACCAGGTAGAGAATATACTGTGTATTGTTGAACCTGCTAGTAACTTTAAAAACTCATCACTCTTTGCATGTGGTGCAACACACCATTTGATAACGCCAGTGTGCCATCGCATTTGTGTTTTTTTTTTTACAAAGCTTCCTGCTGCTGTTTGAACAATAATTCTGATGCTCTCCACTTTAGTATTGCTTCCTTTTTAAAAGGGTTCAGCCTCTTTAAAGGCTTTCTTCATTGCAACAGACTGTGTATTGTTCAGAGAACTCGCTTCCTCGCAAACATGTCTCTTACTTTTCTGTCTGTTTACATTTCTCTTCAAAGACCTTTTCTGTCTTTGTTATAGAGAAGACTTTTCAATTAGATGTCTATGCGCCATATATCGTAGGTTTGTTGATTCGTGCAAAGCATCAGATGTATTCCTTTTACGCTGTTTGAACAAAATGCATCGCAAGTCATCGCAATAATTGCATCGAATATTTTACTGTGTGAGCAATTCACATTTGACGTGCCGTACAGATTTGGAGTTTTGGCAATAGACAGATGTAGACATTTTCCCAAAAGGGCTGCATTCTGTTTCACCACTACAACCTGTCCTCTCAAATATTTTTTTGAATTTTGTTCACCAACATATATCGCCTGTTGTCAACAAATGAAGAGCTGATATGCAAAAGGGCTTATGTCCACTTTATTAATTCTGAGAAAACAGCAAAAAAATGATTAGTAAAGATTACACACTTTTAATATTATCAAATTTAGTATTTAATGGTAGATTTATGGTCTGTTAATTTTTTAAATAAACGGATGTAAGCCCTTTTGCAAACATTTTGCGAAAAAAACACAGTGTCAAAGTAGTAAACTACAATTTGAATCATTTAAATGTAAAACAGTTTTTATTTGTAAATCTTTTGATTAAACCATTAATAACAGATATTTTTATGTACATTAATACATGATATACATGATTTTTTTCATGCTCTATGTTAAAAAAGGTAGCATATTTTTTAACGTCTGCAAGTGTTTTGCTTTAATCACCAGTCTTTTACATTAAGGTCAAGTTTGGCTTCATCTTCCTAATCACTATCACTTCCCATTTCATTGTGGGCCATGTCCGTACAAATAGAATGATAAAAGTCTCTACCTCGTCTATGCTTTACAGGTTTTACAGTATAGGCATGAAGATATCACTTGGTCTTGGCGCACCTTGTTCGAGTCAAAATACATTGCGTCCCACAGCTTCTGTTGTTGTCCGAAATAGCTTCTTTCAGTGTGCTTACAACTTCTGTTTGGGTGTTTATCTATACCAGAAAATGATTTTATGTCAGTGTCATATTGATTGTTAAAAATGCTTGAATGCAATACAAACAAAGTGTTCTATAATAGATTATCCTTTATTTTAAACTAGACTAGACCTAAAATACACACATATATATAACTAGTTATTTCAAGAAATAAAAAGGTGGAAATTTGGCCATTTTTCGACAAATTTAATATTGCCACTAATGCACATTACTCTAACAAAATGGTTTGAAATGCCGAAGTTAACTAAAACTTGTCCATGCGCGCACGCTCATATTAAAAACTCTAAGAATTGTTTCATCAGGAGATAGAAGACAGAATAGGTTGTTTGTCTTCCCTTTGATCCTTTCAGCCAGGTCTGCTAGACTCGTTACCTTCAAATAAAATTTATCTCCACAAACCAAGCACACATCAGCAAATCAAGTGCAGTATCAGGAGTAATTCTTACTCGTTTGGTAAAAGATGTCTTCTTCTTTTGTGTGCACCGCACCAATATTCCTTTACATGACAGACATATATATTCGGGATACTACCCTATGACAAAAGACAAGAAAATTCTTTCCTGGTTTGAACTATGGTAGTCAAGAATTTAAAAATCTACCTATCTAAAAACTATGGTACCTACGCCGTAGAATTGACAATCTTCAACTTAGAGGCTATCCTTGTCGGACAGCTTCATTGCCTTTTTTAGCTGCCATTACATATTTATAATTTCAGTCTATTATTCTGTAATGGAATATTTGTAAATATTTTTTTTGCATGATTGATTAAAAATAAAATGTTTCTTGTTTGTAGAAATGACATTTAAATTAATTTATTTTTTAATCTTCAACTTAGAGGCTATCCTTGTCGGACAGCTTCATTGCCTTTTTTAGCTGCCATTACATAACTATAATTTCAGTCTATTATTCTGTAATGGTATATTTGTGAATATTTTTTTTTGCATGATTGATTAAAAATAAAATGTTTCTTGTTTGTAGAAATGACATTTAAATTAATTTATTTTTTAATCTTGAACTTAGAGGCTATCCTTGTCGGACAGCTTCATTGCCTTTTTTAGCTGCCATTACATAACTATAATTTCAGTCTATTATTCTGTAATGAAATATTTTTAAATATTTTTTTTGCATGATTGATTAAAAAAATAAAATCTTTCTTGTTTGTAGAAATGGCATTTAAATAATTGATTTTTAAATTATATTATTTAACAACAAGATTTGTTCACTTCACTACTTTATATAAAAACAAAATGTAAAAACTAATATTGTTTAAAAATCATATAGTAAATGTGAAAGATAAATATCTAATATACTTTGATTGTTTACCTGGATTATGTGAGGTTAAAAAAAACAAATAAAGTTTCTGAATATTAACGAATAGTTGTTTCAAGGGCGTTTATCTCATTTTGTTCCACATACTGTTAATCTACCATCATTAGGAAATGTTCGAATGTATGTAATGCAATGATTCAATGTATTCTATTTAGGCCTATTCATACTACTGTATATGTATATTTATACTATTCTATTTAGGCATATTTAAGGCAGCATGTTTCTTAAACTAGGAGATAGAATAGGCATTTGAAATCAGCACTGCTGACTCTTATGTCGAGAGAAGCCATTGATCAATGTTAGAACCAACCAAGGTGCTTTAAACTTTCTAAGCTTTGTTTGTATCAAACCTGTTAGTGGCGGTAATTATCGCTCTTGGTTTCAATTGAATAAAATAAAAAATAAAATAAAAAAATAAAATAATGTACCAAATGCCAAAATATTAAAAAAGCTTTAGTTACTTGCTTTTGCTTTTGCAGGTTTAACTTTAATAATTATTTGAATGAATTGTGCCACTTTTTATAACAATGGCAACATGGCCTTTTAGAGTACACTCCCTGGGTTAGACAAGCATCTATGTAAAAATAAACTTAATATAAATATGCTTTATATTGGTTAAATATTCAATCGTTGAATGATAAAGGTATTAAAGTGTGACGTCAAACTACACAGTCATTAATTCTCCCTTCGACACGAATCCCAAAAATGTGGGCAATCAAATCCATAAAGACTCATTCCCTGATCGCATTAATGTAATTTGATATTTCTTTTGTCAATTTTAATTGATGACAAGAAGTTGAATTCTATGTTTTCGCAATTGCCTTAATAATAATGATATATTTATTTCCCCCAGAAGGTGAGACATAAGAATGTTGTTAACATTCCTGAAAGTTATAAAGAAAAAAAATGTGGCCTCGCAACAACATTTCTGTATTGTTCTGTATTTTATTACAAAAATAATGTACACAACACAGACAAGTTTTAGAGATTTCATAGTTTATAATTCTTTAGAGACGTTACTCTTTCACCACATAGTGACTCACAATTTTATAGACAATATTTATGAGTCAATGCATAAAATGCTTGCGTAAACAATATGTAATAAATAAAACTATAAATTGCTTACGTAAGATTTTTTGTTTAGAATTTGTATTCGCCTATTGTAAATATTAACTCATTTCTATTTTTCATTTGTTACGACATTTATTGCTAGTTGTAACAAATTCATATTTATTTATTTTTATGTACGATTTTAACATATTAATCTTAACGTTAAAGCGTTATATGCAGATAAATTATATTTTTTAATGAATGTACAGTAGTGAATATTTTTTTGAGTTTTTGAATTTGATATTAAGACATTGTTTGATTTGTACATAATTATTTAAATCACTAATGTCACACTTTGACCTAAAACCATTTGGATGTATGGCTTTAACCCGAAGATCAAAATGGATCACACACTTTGACCTAAAACCATTTGGATGTATGGCTTTAACCCGAACATCAAAATGGATCACACACTTTGACCTAAAACCATTTGGATGTATGGCTTTAACCCGAACATCAAAATGGATCACACACTTTGACCTAAAACCATTTGGATGTATGGCTTTAACCCGAACATCAAAATGGATCACACACTTTGACCTAAAACCATTTGGATGTATGGCTTTAACCCGAACATCAAAATGGATCACACACTTTGACCTAAAACCATTTGGATGTATGACTTTAACCCGAACATCAAAATGGATCACACACTTTGACCTAAAACCATTTGGATGTATGACTTTAACCCGAACATCAAAATGGATCACACACTTTGACCTAAAACCATTTTTGGATGTATGACTTTAACCCGAAGATCAAAATGGATCATACACTTTGACCTAAAACCATTTGGATGTATGGCTTTAACCCGAACATCAAAATGGATCACACACTTTGACCTAAAACCATTTGGATGTATGGCTTTAACCCGAACATCAAAATGGATCACACACTTTGACCTAAAACCATTTGGATGTATGGCTTTAACCCGAACATCAAAATGGATCAGTCAATAGTAATACAAAGAACAAAGAAACAATTCAACTTTAACACAACTATGAAAAACTAAATGTTTATTGTTAGAAATGTCATTAGGTTTCCTATAAAAATTGAAATCTTGCACTGTAATATAAGTACTAAGCAAGTAGATGTCTAAAATTTAATATCAATATAAATGTTAACAAATGGTTATGGTACACATTAATAGACATAATTTATTTATTTAAAGTGGAAAAACAATCTGCTACGTGGTGCCGTTTAAAAAAAAATAGACCTACTAAAATGACAAAATACATTTCCATGAACAATGTTCCAACGGCGCCCCGTAATAGATTTGATCATTATTTGGTTGAGGTCTGTTTTTAGTATAGTTTCGTGGTTGAACCCCAGAAAGTGTCGGTAGCATACACATGAACCGTTAATTCCTCGACGAGCCCACACAGCAGTATACCACCACGTATGTCTGTTCTATGTTTCCGGTTGTAAGGTTGATGACGTATGCAAGATGGAGTCTTTCTGCTTCGTCACAAGCTGCATTTACAACACGGCTGATCTGTGATTGACAGGTCTCTTCCATGAACCACTGATAGGTGTCGTCTTCTTGAAGCTTTGGGAAAACAATGTTAAACGAAACAATTACCATTATTTTAAATGACTACTTACTAAATATGTTACCTTTTAAGCTTGGTTCCCACTAGGACGCAACGCAAGGACGTAGACGCAACGCAAGCGAGTTAAACAATCACACGCGACTGTTCGAATAATCCATCGCTTGAGATTGGTCAAACCACTTTGCGTTGCGTTACATCCTTGCGTCGCGTCCTAGTGGGAACCAAACTTAAGGCTACGGTCACACGTTAGTAAGTTGATCCAGCGTTCACATAGGCCGAAGTTCCCAGTAATAAGTTCCCAGTAATAATTGTACAGTTTTCTTAATGTAGGCCTGAGCCAAATGAATACTATGTATTCTACTAAGTCCAAAAAAAAAACCGTAACATAAAGTTTAAATGTTTACACGATTACGTTTCAGTAACAGTACATTAAAACCATTTTGGCAGACCGAATATATTTCCCGGGGTAAGCCTATAGTTTTTGAACATTAGTGCATATACACTTGCTTGATTACCAATATGTAATCCCGGATTTAGGAGACATATTACATTTTTAATTTACCTGAATGACTTGAACTAGTGTTCCATTTGAGTCAATTGTTATGAAGACATTATTCCAGCTGTAGACTGGTTCGCAAACCCTGTATGAACCATCACGTCTTCGTCGTGAATCTGACGTGTTACTGACGGCTCCGCCACGTATCTCTGGTAAAGAGTCTTCTTTCATGAAAGCTCCTGATAGATATGCCTTTACTTCGATTCTCTGTCTTTTTGACAGCTTTACAACTGGTCGTTTTGCATTCACCTTTTTCAAAACTCTGTGATTCCTTTCCAAAACTTTAATCTTTCTCTCGTGCTTTTTCTGTAAATAAAAACATTAAAACAAAGGATTGTTTTTATATTATTTTGTAACAATATAAATATATAAGATTTGCTATTTTTGTCCTGTTGCTAAGCTCATATGTTATTATATTGCAGAGGCTCATCGAGACAAAGGCTGTGCCTTGTGAGGAGCCTCTGGTGGGTGAAATATTGAATAAAAAAACAATATAGAATATTGTATTTAATTAATAGTTACTTAAACACTTGTTGTTGAAGCAGTTCGACTGTTTCTGGTATCCGTATATTTTTTTTGTATTACATTTTATTGATTTTTTTATCATAATTTAAATTCACATTGGGAACATAACTACACTATTACTCCTAACAATTTTAATCACTTTTGACATTTTTTTTGCCATTTTATAAAAAAAAAAAAATTAAATGGAGGAAAAAATGATTACTGAAATATTGTTATATTGTTTTATTGTAATATGTGTATTGATATTTATTTTAATCTTATAGGCCCTATAAATATCCTGTTTAATATTTTACTACACAGAGCAATTTTATTCAAAATTTCATTATGTATATTTTACAATTTAATACAGAGTAGGTCGGTCCCCACGAAAGGCAATAATATACAAATAATGAATGTTTATGAGTGCAATGGTATTTGTACCATTACACGAATACAAAACATTCATTATTTGTTTTATATAACATCTAAATAACAAACAAAAATGTTTCAAAAAGTACTATTTAACGATCGTTGAATAGTGCGTACTATTGCACGCCATGTGACCCACATTCGTCCAATCAAATGACAGGAATTTATATAGGTGTTATATAATTCAGGTTAAAACACATCTCGCACTGGACGTGATTAACTTGACATCTAACAAAAATGTTTTGGGTAGTTGTATAGATGGAAGATGTCAACACAAAATGTATTTTACAAAATAGTGATTGTAAAGTAGAAAGCTATTGAAAACATATTTTTTTCATTAAAAACGATCGTTAATTATTACACCTTCTGTAAAATTAACATTTATTAGTAAATGTATTACCAAAGTTGACTTTTGTTCAGTGTCCAGTGGTGTAATAGCGTTAACCTTACACCTCCTCCTGTTATTTGGGTCTATAATGATATCAATATCTTCAATATCTTCTTCGTCTATAGATGTAACATTACCATCTTCTGTAATGTCCTCTATCAACAGTTCTGCTTCGTCCGTGCTGATTTCATCTTCTGTCGAAATCTCCTCTATTTCAATAATTGTCACCGCTGGCGATGTTCTTTCTGTCGTCATCGCATCCTCCCCACGAGTTACATTTCTCCGTCTATTTCTTGCTCGTTGTCTATTCTGAGCTTGCCGCTCATCTCTATGTAGATTTAGATCTTCCTCGTTTTGTCGAATGCATGTGTAAGTTAGGTCAACACAGACAACTATGATAACTAGACATATAGCAGTAACTTTCATCTTGCGAGGTTCAGATACTGAAACTCTGTAAATAAGAAAATTAAGTGTACTTATTCAATCGTTTATTACCAGTAAAATCAAATTTAAATAAAAAATAAATAAAAAAGATACACCGCGATAACGAGAGTAAACAATACTAATATTTTAAAGAATTTGGAAAAAATAGTTAAATATCTTTAACAGAAGTAGGAAAGGTTGGACAAAGTCGCGAGAAAGTATGGATAGCATACAAGTGAAGAAGATTACGATTAATACGATATTAATTTAAAATATTTTGTGGCTCACCATTTCCTTTATTCATTCAATATTTCATTACATAATTTCTAAACATTTTCATTATTTTGTGTTTTTCCTCATTAATATCATAATTTTAACCTTTATTATCATATACCATTAGTAATTATTTTAGATAACAAGGCCAACAGCCATAAGTCGCGTGCTAAAACGCATAGTGATACCGGACCGACAGACAGACCGACCGGCCGACATAGTGAACAATAAATTTCATCAACAGATTACATACTGTAACCTTTGTTTGAAAAGTAATCTGCTTACCTTTTAACTCAAATCATACGATTAAGAAAAGTAACTATTGTAAATCTCTTTTATTAAATTTTATAATGTCGCAGTATGAACTTAATATCAATTTTAGTCGCAGCCATGCAACTATGCTATCATGTTCCAACATAATAATATGATAATCCGATGAGGTGGAAAAACAACAAAATGATATATAACATTAACTAAATAAAATAACATATTTCTGATATTGAGTGACATTTTTTAGCACATAACAGTGTAACCGAGTATTTGTTAGGCCTATTTGTATTGTCTTTTGTGCCAAGCAAAATGAATTTCCATTTTGGAGTGGACCAATAAAATGTCTTGAATCTTGAATCTACACAAGTAAATTCATAGTTTACTAACAAAAGTTTGAATACAGCTTGCTTGTGTAGACTCGGCTACAGTATACTATAACACTATCAAACTTTTGTTTGCAAGCTGTACTGCGGGTTTGCACGTGCTTACAGACAAAAGTTTGAGTGTATATTAAACTTATTATTTTAGTACAATATTAAATCCATATGTTGGCCTCATATATTATTTGGTATCTCCGAGCACCACACCCGGAACTCCTTTTCCCACACACAACCTTGTAACATTGAATTAATTCTTATCTTTATATCAAGCGCATCCTTTCTAATTTTTCATTTTTAATACAGTACTGTATTACCCAGTAATATTATTTTGTATTTATTTTTAAACTCCCCACAATAGTTAATTTCTATTAGTAGCAATGACTCGTGTTGGTGTGGAAAATACAAAAGAACAAAGAATAAGATTTAAAAAGATTTATGTTATTCATTTAAAGAGGTCACGTTTTCATGGTTGGCGCGTACACAGGCAGGAGGGGTTTCTAAGGAGTTCGAAGTGGGTAATCTATATTTAAAAGTAAAACGCATATACTAAGTTGTCTGCGGTTTTACTGGCTGACGAGTTGGGAGTTTCTCTTAATTATTTGATATTTTAAAGTTTCTTCCTCCTAAGGCAGTCTTAACGAGAATATGATAGTATGCAGATGTATGCAGATTTATACTCTGATTTGGAATTTCGGTTATGGAACTTTACACTGAAGTAAACATACAAAAATAAATGTGTACGTCAACATAATAGTTAATAAATTAATTATTGTTTTTAACTGTGATATATTATTGTTCTGCAATTGTAAATAAAACACAACATATTGTTTATTGTAGTTGAATTACAGAGCCTATAAAAAAAACTTACATCAGGTTCAAAGATACAGTGCAAAAAACAACATAACATAAGTAAAAATAATGTGCATGGAATATAGTAGCGATTTATAGACATTTGTGAATTTAAAAAAAATATTAAAGATACCTTGATAATATTTAATAATTTATCTTCATATTTCGTTCAGAATTTCTAAGCGGTTTACAGTTTTTTTTAAGTGATTGTTATGATAATAGTTTAATTAAAATGTTTACAAGTATACAATAGTATAGAGTTAGACCTTCCCTTTTTTTTTTAAATTTCAATAAGCAATGACCACGACTCCTTTCACATAGAGACAATTAATTATATTATTTTCGGACTATTTTTCTAAATACGTTGCATTTACTTATTTTCTTACCATGTATTAATTCAAATCCAATACCTATTTTTTCCTAATATTTAATAAAAAATGAACAGTAAAATTCATTAAATGACTCACCTTCTATCCCGTTCAGTGTTTTTGGGTGTTTGTAGTAATTTGGCCAATCTTCCTTTCACCAATACCTTGAGATAACGCAACACCCTGACCAATGATTTCCTATTATCTTGTTATATCCGTTTTGTGTGCATTAATTAATTCCCGAAGATTTAAGGAAGTTTTTTTAATTACGCTCGACCTGGTTTCTTGACGACGGAAGGAAATGCACTCCCTTGCTTCTTATTAAAACTTTCAGTTTTATTGCTTCACACAAACAATTGCACAATCACAAAGTATTTTACATGAATAATATAATTGTTGTGAAACTATATTATGAAAAACTTCAGATAGACTGAACAATACCGTATCTCGAGGTGTTATAAGGCTTTAGTCAGGTGGTATGTAAATTTTCTTGTTATGACGACATTTTGAAATCAGTTCAGACCTTTTGTTTAACAAATTTGTTTTGTTTGCATTTAGAATACTACGGTGGCTGATTTCCGCCAAAGAAAAACATTATTTTGTAATAATACGGCGTTATAACGCCGTAATTTGGGCGTTATAACGCCGTATTAGGGCGTTATAACGCCGTAATAGGGCGTTATAACGCCCTAATTTAGGGCGTTATAACGCCCTAAATATACAATCTGTTCACACGTACATGCGCATGCGTAGTACATCAACAAACCTCTCGGCGCATTCACAGATTTTAGAAAGTCACGTGGTACATTACTGGCCATCTTTGTGTCCAACTATGCCTATGTTGTGTATGGAGTCGAGTCATGTGCTTAAAAAATGTATAACATTCACAAGGTTTTAAATATCAAAACAATCAATTTGTTTAAAGGCTTTTGTTAAGATAACGCAATCTTAAAGTTACTGCGAAGATGATTTTAAACAACAAAATGTAAAAACAATGCATTACTATAGAGAATCGCTGTACAAAATAAACGCGTAGAGCCAGCCAGAGCCGTTAAATTAAATGGATTAAAGCTATTTTTTTTGTTTAAAATCATCAAAAAATAATGTTATTATTGTTTTAACAAAAACCTTTAAACAAATTGATTCAATCCATTCAAAGCCGCAACTCTTTATGGCTCTGGATTTGTTGATGTACTACGCATGTGCATGTACGTGTGAACGGATTGTATAATTAGGGCGTTATAACGCCCTAATACGGCGTTATAACGCCCTAATTACGGCGTTATAAAGCCCTAATTACGGCGTTATAACGCCGTATTATTATAAAAAAAAACATTTTCTTTGGCGGAAATCAGCCACCGTAAAGTACATAGCTTTTCATCTAGACAAAGACTACAACGCCCATAAGCGGCGTTCTTAGTGGAGGAATATTTAATTACTTTCCATTTAATTGTAAACATTACGTCATTACATTTCAAAGACCATACGTACTTTGAGAGCTCGGATTCTTTACTGTACATTTCTTTTTTGAAAGATTTCTTGTGATTGTTAAACCTAGTTTTAAACTGCCCACCCGTCATACCAATATATGTCTTAGTTTCGTTTATGGTTATGACGTCGGCGGAGTAGACAATTTCAGATGCGAGGCATGAACCATTTAGGGGGCATTCGGGTTTGTTGCGGCAAATGCACGCACTTTCTCGTTCTGTATGGGGGTTCAGTACATTGTGGTTATGCTTGTTAATTACATTTTTTTACACATGGCATACAACTATAGCTTACTTTAACATTGTTCTTATTAAATATTGTATGTAATATACGTGTCCATTGGGAAAATGTTTTTTAATTAATGGTAAAAAGGTTCGTGCGACATTTGTCTTAATGTTCGTACTGAATGGTGGTTTGAACCATATTATGTTTCTCCCTCTGTTTCTTCTTATACCGGATGCGGAGTGGTGGGTGTACAGTAAGTTATCTTTGTGTCCGCTTGTTCGAAGTGCTTCGCTGTATAGTTGCTTGGTGTTTTCGAATGTTTCTTCGTCGCTTGATAATTGACTTATAGCCTACGCTTATTAACTCCTGCCGGGATCTGCTTTAATATCACAGGAGGGTGGTTAGAGGCTATGTTTATGTAAATGGGTTGGTTGCCTGGTTTTCTATATGGTTGGTATTTCCCAGTTGGGCTATTCATCCTTCACAAACTTGGTCAACAAAAGTTTAATCGGTCTCTACCGAGACGATGGTTTGGCGGCATTCAAGAATGTGTCATCCCGTAAAATTATTGAGATAAAAGCAGAGTTATATAAAATTTTCAGTAATTTCGGATTAAAGATAACTACGGAATCGAGCTCGCATACCTCCGCCCCGTCGTAACTGCCCATGGCTACATCGAAGTTACAATCAGTACCGCGTTTACTCCATACCGAGTTTCTGTGGAAGAGTAAATTTTCACGAGAATGCATTATTACATCAATGTCTAGTTTGGGAATACGAGTGTAATTGCTGGCCCAGTCGATTGCCGTGCTTAATAAGTTTAGTGATATAGATGGATAAAAGTCCACTATATCGAACATAATACATGTGTGTCGATGTTTGTCTGTATAATGTTCTTGAACCAGTCAACTACAGTCCTCACGCTTGTTTCGCACTACCTGTACAGTAGCACGCAATGAGGGGACGTAATCCCAACATAGGCCTAATCGAATTGACCAATTGCAAGCGGCCGTTTAGATTGTCCATCTCTTGTCAAAGATGATACCCTTAAGTCCATGTGTTACGTCTTTGTGATGGTAACGGAGATTTAACGTGAAATGGTTAAACTTTTTTTCTATTCCTCCCTTTAAGATATGAGATAGGCATATATCAATTTTCCTATATCATAGATAATTATTAGGCAAGAAAAAACAAATTGTCATACCGTAGGCCTATACATTTTTATTGTTTGAACGCGCCCTTAAATAATGCGTACGTGTTACTTCGTTGACGATAATGTGTTACGCATTGAATTGTCACAAAAATAAAACTATTGTTTTTATAAATATTTCTCTCATGGATTATTATAAGTGCTCTCTGGGAAGTTGAGTTTGAAGTAAATAAAGAAATAAATCTGAAATTGTATACGATAATTGAAATCATGAATTATTCTGTCAACCTGCATACTGTTGTGTCCTTGAACGTTCACTACGCAAAGTAAAAGGGCGCCGCCTATCCATATTAATTTTTTTTCTCATGTTTTATAATCGAACAACGCCCGCTGTCGAAGAAGATATAATTATACAGTATGCATTTGAGAGAACATCTCTCGTAAATGAACACCTTGTAACAATCATTCCAAATCCTGATTTGTTTTGTCATCTAACCAGCGTAGTGCTAGTTGGTGCCTTTATTATACCAGGGAGAGGTATAAAACAATTATTTGTATACCTCCCTGATTATACCTCCATAATAACTTTCTGCCAGTTTTACCGTTTGGTGCTGTATGATAAACCTCCTGTAGGCGATCACTAAATATAATGTTAGACATTACTATTACTAAAAAAACTAATTATTTAAATATAAATGTAAATCAAATATTAGGCCTCTTTCATGTGGTCCTATATCTGCAAGAACTTCTACAGCTTGGTTCCCACTAGAGCGTAACGCAAGGACGTAAACGCAACGCAAGCGTTTTAACCAATGACAAGCGAAGTTATAGACAGTTAGCAATCACAAGCGAATAAGCCATCGCTTTTGATTGGTCAATTCACTTGCGTTGCGTTACGTCCTTGTGTTGCGTCGCTAGTGGGAACCACGCTTAAGAGGTCAAACATCCCGGCCCTGTGAGTATAAGATACACTTTATTCCTTGTCTGGAGGTAATTCAACTGTAGTCTCTCCCTGAACTTAGTGTCTTGTTATTATTGTTTTTTTCTTTATCAGGGTAGCAACCGTTGTCAACTAAGGATATAGTTGAAATTAATTGTACAAATAAGATTATTATTGTTCACTTCTCTTAAACAACATATTTACAAACTTTGTATGTTGAAAGAGAGCGAAACTCCCTTCGAGCTCATCTATGATTTCCCATGTTCGTCGTAAATAATCGAACAATCAATTTGTATATCTTATGAAAATTAATAAATGCATCGGCACCTTTGATTGACACGCCTGTGCTTTTTAATTTGATGTGATGCTGTAAAATATCCAATTACAGTTATCTGGTAAGGAATACAATGTTAAGTGCCTACTAACTAACAATACGATAACAATAAATACGTTGTTTGTCAGTGTTTTCTAGATTAACTGTCGGATATATCGTTAAATAGTTTGATTTTATGTGTTGCAATTTCAAATGAATATTACCACATACGTGGTAATGATACTTATTGATATTTTTATTGTTTACTATCAACTGTAGACATTGAATAAAAGAATGCTTTAATGTATGTAATAATGTTGTTCCGTATGGTATCTAAACATTAGCGAACTTTTGTTGTCACAGCGCAATGTTGGTCGTCTCCTGGACCTCAACCAACCTTTGTCGAGTTGAGGAGCGAGGATACACGTCCCAGTATTTCCGCATGCGCACAAAGACTAACATGACGTAGTTTGATCGCCGTTCTTCACAAAACGTCATATGATCAGCTAATATGCGCAGAATGACCAGCTCAGAAACATGCGCAGAATGACTGTATCGAATCAAAAGTTTTGCGTACTCGCGTCGTCGAAGATCACTATTAAGCTTGGTTCCAACTAGAACGTAACGCAAGGGCGTAAACGCAACGCAAGCGTTTTAACCAATGACAAGCGAAGTTATAGACAGTTAGCAATATCACAAGCGAATAAGCCATCGCTTGTGATTGGTCAATTCACTTGCGTTGCGTTACCGTACGTCCTTGTGTTGCGTCGCTAGTGGGAACGACGCTTTACTGTATATTAAAACTGTAAAAATCCCTCATAAGAATATATTACCCCGTGGAAGTCTGTGCATTTTTGTTTTCACGTGAAAAGTGTAATTGTGTGTGATGCAGTTTACTATTATAGGCCTAATTTTGATATGAATTTAAATGTCCATAAAGGAATGTCAATAAGGTCACGTTTATTGAAACCTTTTTGCAGAATCATTATTATTATTCTCGTTCCTTAAATAGCTGGCATTTATATTTTTGTAATGTTTTAAAAATTATACGAACGCATTAACTTAACTCTTAATTTTAATATAAAATTTAGTAAAATGTACAGTATACAGTGCCTATTTCACTTCTGATGGTATATATTACTTTCACAGCAAAGTTGATACTTACAATTAGCTTCTTCAGATTAATGATTCATATAATTGTCTATCTAACACCAATGCAAATTATTTTATATTTGTCTAATGAAAGATGAAATTGTGTACGATTTTGAAACAAATATCTTAAAATATTTCTAACATTAGGCCGAGTTGAACATTAAAATAATGTAGTTCGTTTTTGTTAAGTACTGTATCAGTTTTATATCGTTCCGAAAGCTTGATTGCTCAAACGATATCCACATATGGCATTTATTTATTGAAACTCATAGCTGATAAGTCTTAAGTGCATTTTAATGTCGTTCGTTTGATCACATGATCTGATGTCGCAATTGCTTATTCTTGGTATTTCTATTGTAGTCATAGTTCCAGTTTTATTAGGAATGATAAAATTATATTTAACGCGTCCAGAATGACATATAAAACGATGGATGTTCTGGTTTTGATCTAATTTGACATCCGTGGCTTTCAATCTTTAAAATCACCGATACAAAAGTCGAGAGGTAGGTCGCCCGAAGAAGCACGTGCCGCCGCTATTCGTTGCTATCTCTACAAATTCTACATTTGATATACAATTCCTGAATGTATCCTAGCCATTCGATTGGTTAATTCCGTATCAAATGTTAGTATATTAGTTCTATTACACGGTAATTGTTCAATTTATTTGTTTTATTACACGGAAGCGTTTTTTGTAAAAATAAAAGTTATGTCAAATATCAAATTCTGTGCCATGCGAAGCCAACGCTGTCTAAAATTGTTGGTTCATTGAAACAGCGGGTTAATTGAATATTACGGCGTGTTGTGAAACAAAACTGTGTATGTTTTGCTTCCGAATGATATGTATGCCTAGAACTCATCATTGGGAGACTTTCCCATAAAAGGAACGAAAAATGAAAAATAACAGACGAGGCGCGCAGAAACCAAAAAAGATGAAAACTCTTGTAGCGAGATTACCTATATAAAAACAAGGCCATATAGATGGCTGCAGTCGCGTGCTCAAGTTAGTGTTTACCGACCGACCAACGGACCGACGTAGTGAGCTGTAGAGTCGCGTTACACGCGACTAATAACTGGGTACCATTTGTGTTCAGAAAATTTGACATATGTATGGGTCATTCTGAAGTGCCACTTTGTTGGTTTCCGAAGTTGTTCTGTTAATACAGATTCTAAGCGCCTACAGAAATAATAGGCGCAGTAAAGTTAACAAGTACTTTGTTATACAACTGCCATAAACGTTTATTTTTACCAAAACAAAATGTATCAACGAACGGTATGATAAATGTGTTTTTTATACGATACAAATAAATGAATCTTAACAAACGATATAAATTATAATACATATTGTATTGATATCAGCCTAATAGGGCATTTAAATCCAGTAAAGTGTTTTTTTTATCGGAGCACATAACGATCACATTTTCAAGAACACAACCACGGGATTACTTAACAAAAGAAAAATTAGGAATTGTTTTTTGAATTACTTTATATGTTTTTATAGTCATATACAAAAACAGTTTTGCTGTATTAATAATTTCTATAAAAATAAATTAGAATTATGAAAACAACTGAAAACAAAAACTAAAAGCGTTAACTCGTTATCGAGGAGAATACTATAACTACGAAGTGTTTAGCCAGTCGTCCTTGGTTGGACAGAATACTATTGATCTAAAAAAAACACGCTTCATTGAAAATCACCGATTCTACACCGATTCTAAAGCTCTGTCTTATACTATCAAACTAGTTTGACAAAAAAAAAATGCGATGTTCCCAAATAGGGTAGTGACATGCCCAAATAGGTAGTGACGTGCCCAAATAGGGTAGTGACATGCCCAAATAGGTTAGTGATATGCCCAAATATGGTATTGATATGACATCATCATGTCCATATATTGGCACATGCACCTTCCTAAAACTATGCACACATAAGCTATATTCACATTTAAAAAGTCATAAAGAACCTTTTACTAATGTATATTACTGTCATTCCGACATAAACATGATTCAAACTTGTTTCAATAAGTTAAATTTTCAACAGTCCCCCTAGAAATTATCAAAACGTCAACTTAAAACTTTTCTTTTCAATTAATAATTGTTAGGGCGCATTATATAACTTACATAGGCCTAGATAAGTAGGAAGTACTTTAAAAAAGTACGGTAGAGTGTAACAGAAAAAAAAAGAAAAATAAGAAAAATAAATCGATCATAATTAGGATGCATGATCAACAAAAATGTTTTGCCTTTACCTGGCCTTCAATTTTGTTGGTAGAAGATTCACAGATTTTACATTTGGCATCTTTAAAATAATATGTGTAATAAAAACGAGGATTATGTGACATATTAGTTGAGAAATAAACATTACGTTTGAATTAATTTATAGTGCTTTATGATTATCAGATATTAAAAGTAGGAAATGAATAACGAAATTGATCTTGATTCGTTAATGTACCATTGCTATTAGAAAATTAATTAAAATAGAACGAATATTAAGTGAATGGATACTCTTAAATATTAGTACTTAATAGGACGGATGATTTCGTCGATCTTTGCGAACAGCTTTTTGATGAATCTTTCTGATGATGAGAGGTTGGTACCGGTACTCCTAATATATCTCATAATAATAATACGGTACGATGCAATCCAAGTTAAAAGGGATCCATTCCAGGTGTAAATAGATCTTTTCCGAGTGTTGATGGATTCTTTACGAGTGTAGGGATCCTCTCCGTGTGTATAATGAATGCTCTCCGAGTGTTACGGATCATCTCCGGGTATTATAGATCTTATCCAGGTTTCTCCTCTTTTATAGGGATCCTCTTTGGGTGTATGTGATCTTCTCCAGGCGTATAGGGATCTTCTCCGGGGGCGTACAGGGATCTTCTCCGATTGCATAATATGGATCTTCTCCGGGTGTGTAGATATCCTCTCCGGATGTATAGAATCCAGTCGATTTAAATCGTGATATATTCTTCCCATCCAATGACAAAACATTCATTGTTTGTTTTTGATTACACCTGTAGGCCTACTTGTCGATTAGTTGATTAGTACCATATATTAACTTAATCGTTTAAAAAAAAGAAAAATACGAATGCCAGGTGATACGAAATCATCTGTATGTGGGTTATAAATATTTAACCCGTAAATTCATACCTTGTAAACCTATCCAAAACATTATTTAGATCTTATTTTTCCTTTTACTTGTATTTCGATTTATAATGTACCGTATAACAATAACATGACAATGAGGGTAATAAGAAAATATTTTGTATAGAGCAGCGTATATTTAATGTACTATTTAAAAAGTAGATATTTTAATTAAGGAACGTGCGTGATCATAACGATCATTTACCGTTTATTGTAGAAAAGGCGATATGTGTTTGCCGATCACCAATGTTGTGCTATTTTTACTTTTTAATCTAGAACCATCTATACAGATATAAAAACAAGTCATTATATTTGGATTTTATTCGTTAATGAGCGAAAATTTAAACTATATGTTTAGGAAATGAGTGATGGAAATGAACTAACCTCAGTGACATCACATTTTTAACAACTCCTTATCATTTCAATATAAACCATTAGCCTAAAAATAGCGATCATTATCAAGAAAAACTCATCCGTAATATCTTTAATGACAGCAATGATGTTTATATATTTTACTAATCATACAAAAACTTTTATATAGTACAAATAATGAATGTTTGTGAGTTCAATGCGGTGAATATTGTAATGAGTTGAAAGATTATATTCAACAAGACGAAGTAAAGTTGAATAGGAAAAACACGCTTCCAAACTACTCCTCCATTCAACGAATACAAATATTCAATTTGGGAGTTTCCCACGCAACGCGTAAACCTTAACTTTAACGTTATATTTCGGATGCAAGCCGAGCCGAGAAGTGTCAATTTTTTGTTTCTTGATAATTTTGTTTACAGTGGGCAGCAGAAAATATGAAATGTTGATAGAAAACCCATATTTATTTTGGTTCCCACTAAGACGCAACGCGGTAAAGTAAGTGAAATTCAAAAAGAAAAGACCAATCACAAATGATGAATTATATAAACTGTCGCTTGCTATTGGTCATTGCGTTGCGTTCTACTAAAAACCTACATCTGAGCACCTGTCTTACGTCATACATTAATACTTTACCATAGCATGGGGCGCAATCGTCGCCAATACTTGTCAGAAAAAGTGATCGTGTGTGAAGTGTTGCCCATTAACCGACAAATACTGCTGTTAAACTAACTTGCTGTAATTGAGTGTGACTAGGATAGCAGTGATAGTAGTCACAAATTATAGTTAAATATAATTTGAAATACTAGGTATAGTATCATCTAGCCATGACATGAAGATATAGTTCAAATAAAATGATTTTAATGAGAAAACGCAATGTCATACGATTTAACTATACTATATGTCACAATAGCGTCATTCATCTTATTTATATTATCATTAACGTAACGTAAATTAAATTTACTATTTTGACAATATTGTTGTCCCTCAAGAAAAAAAGTTGTGATTCTACTTATAGACCTTATACATATAAAACTTATTTTAAATAGTAAGGCAAATAGGGGATTTATTATATTTTAGTGTACAAATATGAATAAGCAGTAACATATACATATTCAACTACTTACTGTATATTAATAGGCAATGTGTTTTTTACCTAGGTCTAGATTCCTGTTGACTTTTTTCAGTCTAAATGAATGATTAGAAACTGTTATTATAGTTTTAATTCGCTAGATGCCGCCAGAAATAGATTGTGTAACCCTTTTTAGGCTAAAATGTGTATATTATGTTTCGATTCCTATCACAAATGCTCCAACAAAACATGATTTATTGTGGCGATATAAAAATGTAGGCCTATAGTTTGTCGCCTGGGCGTCATGAGAAAAATCACACCGCGTCGTTAGTCGAGTCTTCTTCGCCCTCTACACCCCGTCGGCAATTTGCAGCCGTGCGTTTAATTTGACGATTACTTAACATCACCACTATCGGATTTACGAATGCCAAACTGTACGCAAGAAGTGTGGCAACGTGTCGATAATTTGAAAGCAGTAATGACGTCGATATGACTTTGAGATTGAGCAACAAGAAGAAAAGCTGATCTTGACCCCAAAAAAACACAAATAGTAATGACAATATAAAGAAACTAATTATATCATTTGATATTGACGAACATCTGTCAAATCGTGGGTATTGCTGTGATAGAATGACATCAATAGCATACGTATTGCTTCTTTTAATTTTATAGCGAATATGACAGTACACCATCACGTGGAAGAAAGTTGGTACGGCGTATAAAATGACAAAGATGAAAATACTAAATGCCTGAAATTGGTTAATCGTCACCCACTTAACAGTACATTCGTCATTTTCAGTTGCTGAAACTACTAATATTCCGGAAAAGTTTATGAAAATTGCTATTATCCATATACACAAAGTAACGAGTCTACTGAGATTGTGATTTCTTTCGATGTGTTTTCGATGACACCTTGGATGTACCACGTGCACATAACGATCTAGAGTTATGAAAAGCTGTGAAAGTATTCCGGCGATGTTACCAATCCAAAACAACATCGGATAAAACACAAGTAAACAGTAGATGGAGCCCATAGTATCATCCGGTACGTCACTCACTGCAGGAAATGGAATGATACCGACAGACGAGACCAAGTTAGAAAATGTCAAACTTTCTAGGAGACAATATACAGATGTCGGAACTCCGTCTGTCACGCGACGTCTCAGGAACAAGACCAGTAAAAGGAGGTTGAATGTGATACCACAGACTGCCAGGCATATCCTAAAGAGGACTACTAAATCTGGTTCGCTGTATTTTTTTCCCGAGTTTAGAAATACCTCCTCATTGTACCTGTCATCAATCAAGTGCTCCATTGATAATCTTCAAAGAGAGATTAAGGAGAATCGATCAAATGTCTTTAAAGAGTGTTCTACTCAAACACCTTGCGTACATACTAAGTGCATATACATCCTTTATGGTAGACCTTTCTGCTTTCGTACAACAAGATTCCGAAACATGATGTAGTATCATAAATATTTATTGAACTGTTTTATTGCACGCGAACTTGCCTTTAAAATTAGTAAAGTTATTGTTATACACAGAAACTATGCTAATATCCCTACCAGCAATTTATCAACCGTACTTATAATGTGAATAACAAAAGGATGTTATACTACAATATGATAATTTACTCCAATAACATATTTATTAAGAAAATACCAATATAGTTTAATGTATTTCTGTATTTTTTACCGTTAAACAAATATCGCTAAAGTTGATTTGAGGCGCTTTTGAGGGGGTTCGCCCACCTTTAAAAATATATCTTTAAAATCATTATGTATTATGCCTATGTATTGATAACACAGTATTATCCACACAGGGTACGATAGTTTAATGAATAACATAATGAACACACATTAAACTCTTGATTTTTGTAATGGTACTATTTAGTTTAGTTTTTGAAATTTTAAACAATACCCAAGAACACGTACATTCTTTTGCACAGCTCTCGGAGCTCCGTCCTTTTTGGAATGCTCTTCCACAATCAATCAAGAAGAATGCCAACTCTATTGACATCTTCAAACAGTTGCTGAAAACCCATCCCTTTCGCATAACATATGGATTACATGATTTCTACCTGGCTCAAGCCTTTAGTACTTTAGGGAATGTATTATGGTTAGGCGCTATACAAAAAACAATTATGATCATTGTTGTTGTATTTAATGTAGCAAACTAGTACTGTAAAAACAATATGCTGAAAGTAGGCTGAATTTTATTTTCATTGTATGCTATGAACATTATTCAAAATTACTTTATAATTTCGCTATGAATTGTTTTTTAATGACCAGTCAATCAATCAATCAATCAATCAATCAATCAAAGAACACATTTATTTTCAATCATTCTTATGAGAAAATGATTTTTCTTTCATTCTTAATCATAAATTTATTTATTTTTTATATTTTTTTGCACTTCGCGGAAGCATCCCCGCTTTAATTTTTTTTTAAATATTCATCGTTCTCTCTTAAATAGTTCTTATACATGTCCTTATATGTCATAACGTGTGTTAATCATAAATAAAAAATTATAGGATAAATGTTACCTCATCACTTGTTTTTATTCCCATCTGTTTCTATTTTTTTTCATTTCTAAACATTCTATTTTTTTTTTCTTAAAACATATTTCTATATAGTTCTATTAATTACATAAAATAAGATTACCTTACACAATTTATAATAAGAAATATTACAAAAAACACACAGATAAGAGCAAATTGTTATCGAACCAAACTCATTTGGTATAACGGTACAGGCTACTAGTCTATCTGCAATTAAAACTGAACTCCATTATACCTATCTTTCATTGTACGACTTATCGGATTTAGTATTATTAATGCAACAGATTAAACAATGTCATCCGAACCATTCAATTTTCTATCATTTCACAGACCTAGTCATATAATGCCCATATGAACCTAGACTAAATTAGGACAATACCATTACCCATGTACTTAGATATATAAAAATGTCGTGTTTAGAACATTTTTTACGGGTGAATCAATGGATCGGTGTTTCGAGTGTGGATTAAATCAGATTATCAAATTCAGTCGCTAATTCGGATTATAAATCACTGCGCTGTTGAGAGATTAGACAGATTAGTAATGCATATTGATAGAATAATGAAAAATAATAATTACTGATTAAAAGGAGTGTAATTAAAGATTACTCTCGTTTGCTATACAATTGCACAACGTAGTTTAATGTTTATGAGTTCAATAATGAGATTGTATTTCTGAGTTGAAAGATTGACTGTTCTTTTTACCTAGCTACGCCTTGTTAATAAAACAGTCAGGCTTTCAACAAATGACAATATTCTCCATATTAAAAGTACAAAGCACTCATTATTTTTTAACATTTTAAAAGTTGTTTTTATATTCGTGCTTTCACTGAGGATTTTAAGGGTTCTTCTTCTTCTTTTTCTTCTTCTTCTTCTTCTCCTTTCACTTGCCTTATATAGTTACCATAATCTTCCGACCTAATATTTGTTCTCATTACATGATTTTGTTATTTTTCCACAGATTTAAAAATTAGTGTTTTAGTTAAAGAATCAAGAATCAAGAAGAATCATTATTTGCACCACCCTGTGGTAACTGCAGTTTTTGATAAAATGATTATAAGATAATGTCTTGGTGAACGATATTTTTAGTTTTTTGGTGTTTTTTTTGGGTGAAATGTGACTATCTTTATTTACAAAGAATCTACATCGAAATTAACCATGCCATAGTCTTTGGCCAGTTTACTTCACAACCCTTTCCAGACAATGCTATTGTTTTTAGCTTATCTTCTTCACACCTCTCCTAACAATGTTCTTCTATAGTTAGTTTCAATCACTCCCATCTTGCTATTGTTTTAGCTTTCAAACATAGACATCCAATTTCTTCAGTTTCCTGGACTGCATTTCTCACTTCTGAGGACGATCGAAGTATATTGATCGAAGCATCGAGAAACTCAACAGTTCTTTTCAGAACATGTATATACGTCATGTACCGCAACATATATATATATATATATATATATATATTTATATATATAAATCATACTGTAAATTATAGAAACAGTGCTCATATTCGGAACATGATCTCATAATCGCGTCGAACATAGCTCATTGGCGAAAGTTCCATATTTTTTAGTTGTATGAAAAAATGTCTCTGGCTGGATTCGAACCTGCAACCTCTCGCTTACAGGGCGAGTATCATACCACTAGACCACAGAGCCATGTATGGTATTATCACAGATTTTCACCCACCAGATACATTCTCTCATACAACAAACGCCCTCACAATCAGTGGAGGCTTAACAAGTCAGAATAAATTCCAACTTTAATTCGCAACGGTTTTTTAAAATAATATTGTGTATATGTAAATCAATGATGTTGCGTAGCACTGTGTAAATTATATATAAATCATACTGTAAATTATAGAAACAGTGCTCATATTCGGAACATGATCTCATAATCGCGTCGAGCATAGCTCATTGGCGAAAGTTCCATATTTTTTAGTTGTATGAAAAAATGTCTCTGGCTGGATTCGAACCTGCAACCTCTCGCTTACAGGGCGAGTATCATACCACTAGACCACAGAGCCATGTATGGTATTATCACAGATTTTCACCCACCAGATACATTCTCTCATACAACAAACGCCCTCACAATCAGTGGAGGCTTAACAAGTCAGAATAAATTCCAACTTTAATTCGCAACGGTTTTTTTAAATAATATTGTGTATATGTAAATCAATGATGTTGCGTAGCACTGTGTAAATTATATATAAATCATACTGTAAATTATAGAAACAGTGCTCATATTCGGAACATGATCTCATAATCGCGTCGAGCATAGCTCATTGGCGAAAGTTCCATACATGGCTCTGTGGTCTAGTGGTATGATACTCGCCCTGTAAGCGAGAGGTTGCAACGTATTATTTATTCCGCCATGCAAACCTTCAAACACTATAATTTAAAGACAATAACATACACGTCATGCAATTGTTACAAATATAACATTTTTAAATAAAGCAATGGGTTTTTTTTAACCATAACAAATATGTTCATTCAGAGATTTCATTTTTAAAAAGGACATGTTGGCTGTATCTCCCGGGAAATCGCTTTACATTATGACGTTAATTGGACATCGTTTTCAATTACATTTTAATGATTTTTAGGTGATTATCATTTAACTTTGTTTTCCATCTTAAATTAGATGGTTCTACTTACTAAAGTTGTAATAGTTATCTAAATTTAAACCCCATTTTAAATTAAAACGTTATCATACTCTAACTCGTTTTCATACATTCGTGACCGTTGCATTTATTGCATTTGTCCACCTATCTCTAATATAATAATTTAGTAATCTAAGAAACTCGTATTATCTTTAGGTTTTTTCGTATACGCCCTAAATGTCGACGTCATCGACATACAATGTGTATTTTGTTTTGATTAATACAGTGTCGGATATCGTACTGCTGTATGATGCAATATAAATACGAATCTTGATACTATCATATATTTGTTTAATATAATACAAAAGGTATTCAGTTTTATAATAACGCAGACACGCACCACCTGTTGCGTTGGGTAATCAAACAATACTAGTTTATTTTAATCAGCTATGAAAATATCATTCATACTCACGAAAGTAAAAATCAACACCAAATAAAAATATGTAAATCCTAAATTAGTCTGGTATTATTCGATTATTTCCAAAAGTGTGTGGTGACAGCATTACCCACAATTCAGTTAGAAAACCTATTATTGTAGCTCATGTAGAGAGAACCTTTTAGCACTTCAAGTGGCTGGTGGGAAGTATGGAATAACCTTCCTATATAATTGCAAGAAGCGACTTCTTACAATACGCTTAAATATAAGTACAAAACACAACACAAATGATGTATTTAAATAGAAACTTTAACTTGAGAACCTGTGTAACTTGCGATGTATTGTATTATTATTAATTATCTATCTGTATTAAAAATGTAATTGTACTTGTATGTCTTTCTATAACATAAAACAAAACAAAACATTTTTGTAACTTTTGTAACTCATGACTATTCATTATTATGCATGTATTTCTTTAATCATGGACCATTTTTAAGAAAATTATTTTTAATGAAAATGACATCCATGTAAAATAAGTTTATAAATAAATAAATAACGTGTATTAAAAGTACTAGGCCTAATAGACCATAGAGGTTTGAAACTGACTTGCGATAGTCAGTTAGATAATTATTATCTCGTTACAACTATACAGAATCGGGTGCAAAATACCAAATGCAATGATTAGATAATATCTATTTGGATAAGTTTTGTTGTCAGGGAAGTCCATTTTCAGGTGGTTTCTGTACAATAATAGTTAAGTTAATTTAAAAAAAAATTGCTATGATCAGCAACATCATATTTAGAAGGTTCCGGCCCAGTGTTAATAATCACAATAAAAGTATCGAAAACATTTCGAAACAATTGTAAAATACGAGATTTTTAATTATCAGGCACCCAGGCGTCTATTTCAAAGTCCGCTGACAAAATTTCTGACAGAAACACAAATTTTCAATTCCCTTAAATTAATCTTCCGTGGCTAAAAGGTTAGTAAGTGCTACATCAATAATTTAAATTTTTAGATGACACGATAACATTAAACATCTTTAATATGGAATAACCGGACAAACAACACGCGATTAAAAAAACATCAATGTTTGTTATTATCCATATCAATATAAAAATTCGATGCAATTAAAAAACAATTTCCTATATCGTAATACTGCAGATGGAAGTTTGTTTACGTAACTGAACACTCATAAAAAAAATGAACTCTAAACTACATTTTCTTGAAAGGTTAGGTTATTAAACTTTATTTAATATAGGAGATTATATAAATTTGTTTGTCTTCTTTGTATACAACGTCTGTGCATCGTACCCACAGTGGTAAAACTTAGGTTAAGTTTAATGTGTATTATCTCCGTACAGCAGAAAGTTAAAAATCAACACACTGAAAGGTAGAACAATAGATAGCCATTGCCAAAAATAACAATTGTCTTTTTTAATGATATAAAGACAAATTATACCTCCAGTAATGCCATGACAACAGGTAAATAAAGTGATTATCATGTATCGTACTGTATGTTTGTTGATTATAGTTATATACATTATGGTTAATGGATGGGATTTTATCTTGTGTTTTTATTAGCTTTTTTCCGTTGCTGCTGTAACTTTTTTTTGTGAGACGAGCATCACGATTTTCGGTGGACGAATAGGCCTACAGTTACCTTATCTTATCTTAACGCATATTATCCTATTATAGTTTGCAACTCCTCGGGTCGATAAGTCGTTGTGTGGAGCGTATCTAGACATAGTGTTCTGTCGACTTCTTGTGCCTACATGTTGTTTATTTCTGACAAGCATGATGGTGAATGTATAAAGACATGACTTTTTAGGGTAGAAACAAAATACACTACAGGAGCAGACAAACAAAATGATATCAGTTCATCGCTAGGTTTGGAAGCCATTTTTTTTGCAAACATGTTTAAACGTCTTTAGGCCAGGCCTAACTTAATTGTTGATAGAAAGTTTTTTCCACTTGTGGACGCAACAAAAAACGTAGGCACAACGTTAGGGAGTGAGTTGACCAATCACAAGTGACAGTTCAGATGATCCATCCCGTCGTGATTGGGAACCAAGATTTACCATTAATTTGTGCACTAAAATGTATGTTTAGAGATAAAAATAAATTACATAATATTTAACAAGTAACAAACTTCACTAAGATTAATTTTTCAAGAAATTAGATTTTCTCAGAATGTGTCCTTAGAGTACCACATTCAGGTAATCAATAATACTTCTTATAATTGGTTATTTAATGAATTAACACATAAAATCGAAAGAAGAAGGAAGACTATTTGATCTTAATTACACTCGCGTGTAAGATTTCTCCAGACATTGTGTCTGTCTTTAATGAATAAATGCATGTTCAATTCAATTCAATTCAATTTCTTTATTGCTGCAAATGCCACCAAGGGCTAATATCCGCTTAAACATACTACATCATACAAACATATACATATTTACATTTAAAATTTAAACACATAAAAGATATAGTGATTACTACTGTTGTAGTTATTATTGTAATTATTGTAATTATTGTTATTATGATTATATTTCTAGGAATTTCAATTTTGATCGACTTGGGTTGTTGACACGGAAGTACTCTTCAAACAAAATATGAAAGGTCAATGTATTGGGTTTTATTTAATAGCTTTAAACTTTATGGTAACATACTCGTAGAAAAAATGTCGTTGTATGTGTATTAATTGTTTATTGTTTAAAAAATAAACACCATTAATTACTAGTTTGAAGTATCATAATGTATCAAGCTGAATATAAAATTAACAAATTGTTCCAATTTTAGACGCCGAGAAGAACAGTTATAAAACTAGACGGCGGGCACTCTATACAGATAGATTTTCGCGTGATCGGAACATATAGTACCGTTTATTATCATGACAAATATCAATTTTCCGTTCAGAGAACGAAAGCTTATGTTTCCACTAAGCGAATTTGTTCGCGCGAATTCAACGTTTCGCAGAGAAAAAAAATCGCGCTACCCTTATGTTCATCGAGTTTCGCCGAGCTTTTCGAGTCGCATGAGTGCTCAAGAATATTTTCTGAGATCTGATTGGTTGCGAAATTTTTGTTTCGAAAAAAGTAGAAACATGACGAACTACTGTACCAGAATTTGTCACAGAGAGGGATTTGGAAAAATTCGAAACATGAATACTCATGCGTATAAGCTGACGCTTCCGATTCGCGCGAACAAAGTCGCTTAATAGGGTTAATACCGCGCCGGCGGGTACTGAATAATATAATACGTACTTTTGGCAAGGGCACACTCAGTTGTACTGTAGAAATATTGTTATCTATGCCATCTTATGAAGTCAATCCATGTTTAAAATTACTGACATAAAGTAGTTATGAGAAGTTCATGTCGATCTTCTTGTCTCAGTTATCGAACTAGGTCAATACTGTAATAATAATAATGATGGGACGTTAAAGAGTTACTTTTCATCATCGAGTTAATTATTATAACGGCTATGTATACGTTCAACCTTATAACTTATGTAGACTTATTCTTTCAAGTACATAATTTTACATCTGTAGTACGTGATAATTGTATACATTAAGTTGGCACATCCGCGTAATTAAAGATTGAATTTAGCTGAATGTTCTAGAGTAAGAGTCCCATTTACTTTGTTAGCGTCACCATGCTGTGATGTCAAAACAATATTGACTCTATTACCTTACTTATATAAGTGTATAGACCTACATATGATTATTGAATTAGAACATATATATATTAAGAAAAGTTAAATATGTGTGTTCAATTTTGGTAAAATATGATATTTGTGTGGGTCTTGAAAATTGATCTCATGAGTGAGATTAAGGACAGGATTAAGTTTCGGTTATTATGAGCGAGATTAAGGACAGGATTAAGTTTCGGTTATTATGAAAGTAACGTTGAACCATTTAAATATAAATTTAAAAAAATTTAAAATCGATTTTCTCACTTTTAAATAGCATTCCAGTAATAACTAGGTCGCACAATATTGATTGAATTGATTTGTTTTAAAAGGTTTACACTAATTCATTAAAACACTTTTAATGATCTGATGCAATTAATGTTTCTGAGCCTAATGCAATGTAATTTGACCAGTCATAAGTGATGGAATATTCATACTGTCGCTTGTCATTGGTCAATTTGCTTGCGTTGCACTGCCTTCTTTTAATTTCCTTCGTTGCGTCCTATTGTGAACCAAGCTTTAGGGGTCGGGACTACCAAAGTAGTTTTTTTGCCTTCTCTATAGTTAAAACTATGTATCGTGTTTGGTACATGTTAAAATTATGTAGGGCCTCTCTCTCTCTCTGGGTGCCATATCTACAGACGTAGGCCATTATGTTCTGCTACAATTTTCTGCTTGTTGCTTTCGTTAACAGGTCCACTCCTTGATGTTTTACACCTTTTTCTGTTAACCACTCAATTACATTTATCATCCACATTACTCGTCTTCTACCCTACTCCTCTTTCTTTCTATCTATCTTTCCAGTTAATGATGGGTTCTCCAAACCATCTTTCCTTACTATACGACGACCGAGGAATTATCTGCCTTATCCTCATTTCCTAAAAGAACTGTCCTTTTCACATTAGCTTCTCTGCACACCTCTTTGGTCACGTCAATCCAGGAAATCCTCAACATTCTCCTCAAAAGTGTGGTTTTTGTAGGAGAATGTAGAGCCTACTTCTTAACCAGAGAAAAAAACATACTGTAAATTGATGGTCACGATTTCCTGTTTTCTCATTCAACCTACACGACCAAACCTATTTTTTAATGACTTAGGCCTACTATAACTTCAGCAGAGAGGACTACCTTGATTGAGCGACATCTCTCAGGCTGTGGCACAAACTGATAGCTATTAATTCAGTGCAGCTCTTGTTTTGCGTTAATTCTCTACTGAACTTTATTTCACAAGGAAACACACCTTTAAGAAATTCACATGAGGAAGTTTATAAGTGTTTCGTTTGACCTAAACCAGGTTGTTCCTACTACTGTAGTCGGTCGTCGCAGACCGAAAGCCAGGAACAAGTTATTGATATAATTGTGCGCATGCGTGG